>NC_060119.1:905551582-906851224 GCF_021461395.2 Schistocerca americana
TATTGTGGCTGAAGTTCGTAATAATGCATTGCCAACCAGATTGGAACAGAAAACATTAGTAAAACTCTCGCGCTAATTTTTATACGTGTACAGTAATGTGGTGTTACGGAATACAATTATTCTGCTCTTCAAACTTCAACAATACATACAGTTTAAGTGAATGATTTATTATTTCTGATGCCTTAAAAATACTGTACAGTCATGTGCACATAACGCGAAACATTGTACGGAATTTGATACTCAATTTAAAACAGCTCGTGGTCAATTTTTCATCGAAAAAATTGCAGCATATCTGCTGACAACACAGCGCCTGTTGGACGTGCTGTATGGGTGCACAAGCTGTCTGTGGAACGGAAATTTTTTCGACTGAGGTCCACAAGTAGATAGAGATACAGGTTTCTCAGAAGAAATGGTCACTATTCACGTTTATGACAGGAACGCTCCTCTGAAGTAAAAAACTTCATATGGACATATATCCCACCCCGGATGATTTCCGAGATACAACACGTTTAGTGTATATTGTTATATATTTTCTGTATTACTCAGTAGATAAATTGTCATATTTACACATGTACTTGTGTACAACAGTTAGGAAACGTTAGAACATGCGTTTTAGAAAGCATCAATTCAAAAGATACATATTTTTTGCAACTGGTTTGCTGTTGTATCGGATTTTTATCACGCCATTTTAACTTGACTTAAAACCTCTCAGTATAACCAGTTTCTGAAATAACCGATTTCAGTTTTTTTTCCATTAATTCCTGTACTAAATGCAGAAATCGGACAAAGATTAAAAATCTTTGATTATCTCACTTTCAGTATACATAGAATCAAATATTAAATTAAAGTGACAGATAAAAAGAAAACTTAATCCATCGAACTTTCGCTGCTGTCTCGAAAAGTGACAAGTGATTGAATACTACAGAAAAATGTCACCAGTGTTCTCATACCGATTCTAATTGTTTGAAACTCTAATCAAAAATCATGTTTTAATCAGGGATCGTATCACTATTTAGGCATTACGGATAGTACTAAAGGGTGAAAACTAAGGTTGAAGAACTCTGTTTTTCGTGATAAATTGGCCGTTTTCAAGGGCTGCAAGGAGATAAAGGCATGTTACATAGGCACAGGTAGCACATGAGCTACTTTCTATTTTTATTGTGTAGCATGAATGGATTGTTGTTAAGTTTTTAATTTGTTATTGTTGTCATACCTTCCTGCCGTTTTGTTATTGCATAGAATGACAAATCCTTATTCTTTTAAAGTAACTGAAGCATTGTACTTCATTGCTACGTCGTTTTGTAGAACATTTACAGACAAGGGTCTGTGTCGTTCTGCAATACGATGGATGTCCGGCGACGACAGCTAGAAATTAGGTGCGGCCAAGTCCTACATACTGCACTGACACGTTTACCTTACGCCACGACGTACGGTGACAGAGACATCAGCGTGTCAGCAATGCTTTACTAATCCTTATGTGATGTATTTGTTGCCCACTTCTCTTGGTATCGTTATTAAAATAGCTATTATCGCTTTTCTCATTTTCTTTAATAATGCAATACTCCAAATCAATGCATGTTTTACGAACAAAAATTACTCCTTTTTTTTTAAAAAAAAAAGGTTTGTGTGAAGATTGGAAATTTTAGCTCGACTGTTATGGCCAATTGATATTGCGTTTTTCTTTTTTTTTCACTCGGTTATTAGCGAAAAATAAAAACACACCTGTTATAACGGAGACCAAGGAAATATCGAAAAATACCGGTTATTCTGATCTGAAATACCGCTACGGGTTTAACCGGTCGATTTTTCCCATCCCTAAGATGCTGTAAGCAAACACCATGTCTGCATATTCTTCATTAGAGCAGATGAGTGTCATTTCCTCTAGCACATGTGCATAAACAGTTTACTGATGCTTCTCTCTGATTAGCTCTCCATCCCTGACACTACTCCACTAGCAACACACCATGTATAACTGTGCGTTCAAAAGGCTAGTTTAATGACAGAAAGACATCGCGAGGTAGGAAGTTGAAAGCAACAATATTGGCTTGGCTAGAACAAAACATCAAAGTGGTTGGGTGGATAATAGGGTAAGGCATATACGTGTGCGTCACTAGCCGAAAAAGAAAGTACAGTGAATGTGTTGTGTCTCGAGAACAATCGAAATAGGGCTTATGTGCCAATGAAGATTTTTGTTTCAAATGAGCTTTCTTGTCGTATCGCTGAATACTGACCTCTCCTACTGGGACACGATGTATAACCGTGACAGCCTTTTCTATACAACAGCGCTGCGATACAGAACCGCAGTGTTGAATAGTATCCGGCGATTCATGGCAGAAAGGCCGTGCGCAGCAGCTGGTCGCCTAGACGGGCAGCACGTGATGGTGGTGTAGGCGGCGGGGGCGGGGGCGCGGGCGGGGCTGCGGCGGCTGGCCTCGCCGCCGCCTGGAGGCGCAGAGGGCGCGCAGCGTCACGAAGTAGAGCAGCTCCAGCACGCTGAGCAGGCTGCAGCCCAGGAAGAGGCCCGCACTGCCGCCCAGAGAGCCTGCGCCACACACACAGACAGACACAACACACCAGCGACAGCGGCTGCGAAGGATCTGAATGGGGCTTCAATCATCTTTGCTTCACAAAGACTGACTACTGTCTCCTTTCTTCACGTTTTACACTGCTAAGAATTAAATTTTCAGCATGAGCAAACACAGCAAATAACAAAATTGCACAAACTGTGCATATACGGGGTGTTACAAAAAGGTACGGCCAAACTTTCAGGAAACATTCCTCACACACAAAGGAAGAAAATATGTGGACATGTGTCCGAAAACGCTTACTTTCCATGTTAGAGCTCATTTTATTACTTCTCTTCAAATCACATTAATCATGGAATGGAAACACACAGCAACAGAACGTAGCAGCGTGACTTCAAACACTTTGTTACAGGAAATGTTCAAAATGTCCTCCGTTAGGGAGGATACATGCATCCGACCTCCGTCGCATGGAATCCGTGATGCGCTGATGCAGCCCTGGAGAATGGCGTATTGTGTCACAGCCGTCCACAATATGAGCACGATGAGTCTCTACATTTGGTACCGGGATTGCGTAGACAAGAGCTTTCAAATGCCCCCATAAATGAAAGTGAAGAGGGTTGAGGTCAGGAGAGCGCGGAGGCCATGGAATTGGTCCGCCTCTACCAATCCATCGGTCACCGAATCTGTTGTTGAGAAGCGTACGAACACTTCGACTGAAATGTGCAAGAGCTCCATCGTGCATGAACCATATGTTGTGTCGTACTTGTAAAGGCATATGTTCTAGCAGCACAGGTAGAGTATCCCGTATGAAATCATGATAACGTGCTCCATTGAGCGTAGGTGGAAGAACTAAAATGAGCTCTAACATGGAAATTAAGCGTTTCCGGACACATGTCCACATAACATATTTTCTTTATTTGTGTGTGAGGAATGTTTCCTGACAGTTTGGCCGTACCTTTTTGTAACACCCTGCATACTGTAAATAGAACGATACATGATCAAACTTACAGGTGAGTTGAGTTGTGCTGGATGCGATACTTAATACACAGAAAGAAATTAGAATTATATTAATGCCCTCAGCTGCTAACGGGCGTTCATATATTTCAGCGGGGACAGATGAAAATGCGTGCTCCAACCGGGACTCGCACCCGGGATCTCCTGCTTACACGGCACACGCTCTATCCATCTGAGCCACCGAGGGCTCAGAGCATAACGCGACTTCAGGGACTATCTCACGCACGCCTCCCGCGAGACCCACATTCTCACCTTGTATGTCCACACATTACATTCGTAGTGTCCCTACCCAACACACTCATTACTCGTAGAAGACGTTCTTACCCAGTCCGGTAAGAGATCGGGGAATATGTGTGCTTCCGCACTGAACAAGAAGGTCATGGCTGGTATTGGTAGAACTATATACTTACATCTACGTCTACATGGATACTCTGTAAATAACATTTAAGTGCCTGGCAGAGGGTTCATTGAACCACCTTCACAATTCCCTATTACTCCAATCTCGTATAGCGTGCGGAAAGAATGAACACCTATATCTTTCCGTACGAGCTCTGATTTCCCTTATTTTATCGTGGTGATCGTTCCGCCCTATGTAGGTCGGCGTCAACAAAATATTTTCGCATTCGGAGGAGAAAGTTGGTGTTTGGAATTTCGTGAGAAGATTCCGTCGCAACGAAAAACGCCTTTCTTTTAATGGTTTCCATCCCAAATCCTGTATCATTTCTGTGACACTCTCTCCCATATTTTTCTCGATAATACATAACGTGCTCCTTTTCTTAGAACTTTTTCGATGTACTCCGTCAGTCCTACCTGGTAAAGATCCCGCACCGCGCTTCAGTATTCTAAAAGAGGACGGACAAGCGTAGTGTAGGCAGTCTCCTTAGTAGGTCTGTCACATTTTCTAAGTGTCCTGCCAATAAAACGCAGCCTTTGGTTAACCTTCCCCACATTTTCTAAGTGTTGTTTCCAATTTAACTTGTTTCTAATTGTAATACTGAGATATTTAGTTGAATTTACGGCTTTTACATTAGGCTGATTTATCGTGTAGCCGAAGTTTAACGAGTTCCTATTCGCACTCACGTGGATGACCACACATTTTTCGTTATTTAGGGTCAACTGCCACTTTTCGCACCATTCAGATATTTTTTCTATATCGTTTTGCAGTTTGTTTTGATCTTCTGATGACTTTATTAGTCGATAAACGACAGCGTCATCTGCAAACAACCTAATACGGCCGCTCAGATTGCCTCCCAAATCGGATATATAGATAAGGAACAGCAAAGGGCCTATAACACTACCTTGGGGAACGCCTATTTTACTCGATGACTTTCAGTCAATTACTACGAACTGTGCCCGCATCTCGTGGTCGTGCGGTAGCGTTCTCGCTTCCCACGCCCGGGTTCCCGGGTTCGATTCCCGGCGGGGTCAGGGATTTTCTCTGCCTCGTGATGGCTGGGTGTTGTGTGATGTCTTTAGGTTAGTTAGGTTTAAGTAGTTCTAAGTTCTAGGGGACTGATGACCATAGATGTTAAGTCCCATAGTGCTCAGAGCCATTTTACTACGAACTGTGACCTTATTGGATATGGTGTCTTTTCTTTCGGACATGTCTGAAAGAACAGACACCATATCCATATAAGTATATAATATACAGAACTTTTACCTCTGGAAGTAACAGATGCTCCCACCTCGCTCGACATCAAGTCGAAATGAATTTGGTGGACTCGTACAGGCACATAATTCTATGCTGCTTTAGTCCGAGTTCATCAACAGTAGTGGCTGCGAGTGGTGGTGTCCCCGTCTCTCAGCAACCCACAACCCTTCTATGACAAGATTTTTTTTCACTGAGTACCACTGGGATCATATAGTGGGATCATATAGGCCCCAAACTGTTTACACTGGCTGTATTGGCAACACTGCAATGAACTAAGGTAAAAACGTACATCACAGTTGTGCAATGAAACCATAATGATACTACGCTGACAGAAAAATATTCACAACATCAGGAGCTTTGCGTCATAAAACAAAGTTGATAGGGGTGTTACTACAAGGGAAAGATGATGTATATTTAAATTTCGCACCAGTCGCATAAGAGTGGCATTAGTAGCGCTACTGTCAGGACGCAAACCAGGTTTGTTTCAAATACAAGCTCAAACACTCGAGAGTGTTAGTTACCTTTGGACGTGTTGAGTTGATGTCAACCAGGAAGCTTTTAAGGCGACAACGATGTCATTATCAGCATCTACTGAGTTTGAAACAGGTCGTATAATAGCTCAACGAGAAGCTGGATGTTCCTTCCGTGATATCGATGAAAGACCTGGCAAGAATGCTAACACTTGGTCTAAGAATCGTGAAAGAAGTTTGTATACGTGGGAGAGGACTGGAGACACTGGAAGGTTTCAGATACAGTATGCAATGGTAAGACAGAGATTTAGGAACCAGGTTTTAAATTGTAAGATATTTCCAGTGACAGATTTGGACTCTGACCACAATTTAATGGTTATGAACTGTAGACTGAAACTGAAGAAACTGCAAAAAGGTAGGAATTTAAGAAAATGGGACCTGGATAGACTGAAAGAACCAGAGTTTGCAGAGAGTTTCAGAGAGAGCATTTGGGAACAATTAACAAGAATGGGGGAAAGGAATACAGTAGAAGAAGAATGGGGTAGCTTTCAGAGATGGAACTGTGAAGGCAGCAGTGGATCAAGTAGGTAAAAAGACGAGGGCTAGTAGCAATCCTTGGGAAACAGAAGAGATACTGAACTTAACTGATGAAAGGGGAAAATATAAAAATGCAGTAAATGAAGCAGGTAAAAAGGAATACAAACGTCTCAAAAAAGAGATCGACAGGAAGTGCAAAATGGCTAATCAGGGGTGGCTAGAGGACAAATGTAAGGATGTAGAGGCATATACCACTAGGAAAATTAGAGAGACATTTGGAGAAAAGAGAGCCACTTGTATGAACATCAAGAGCCCAGATGGAAAACAAGTTCTATGCAAAAAAGGGAAAACAGAAAGGTGGAAGGAGTACATAGAGGGTCTACACAACGGCAACGTACTTGAGAGCAATGTTATGGGAATGGAAGAGAACGAAAGTGAAGATGAAATGGGAGACATGATGCTAGGTGATGAGTTTGACAGAGCACTGAATGATCTGAGTCGAAACAAGGCCCCGGGAATAGACAACATATCATTAGGACTACTGATAGTCTCGGGAGAGCCAGCTCTGACAAAACTCTACCATCTGGTGAGCAAGATGTATGACACAGGCGAAATACCCTCAGGCTTCAAGAAGAATATAATAATTCCAATCTCAAAGTAAGCAGGTGTTCACATGTGTGAAAATGACCAAAGTACCAGTTTAATAAGTCACGGCTGCAAAATAATAACGCGAATTCTTTACAGACCAGTGGAAAAACTGGTAGAAGCGGACCTCGGGAAAGATCAGTTTGGATTCCGTAGAAAAGCTGGAACGCGTGAGCCAATACTGACCCTACGACGATTCTTAGAAGAAAGATTAAGGAAAGGCAAACCAACGTTTCTAGCATTTGTCGACTTAGAGAAAGCTTTTTACAATGTTGACTGGAATACTCTCTTTCAAATTCTGAAGGTGGCAGGGGTGAAATACAGGGAAGGAAAGGCTGTTTACTATTTGTACAAAGACCAGATGGCAGTTATAAGAGTCGAGGGGTATGTAAAGGAAGCAGCGGTTGGGGAGAGAGTGAGACAGAGTTGTAGCCTATCCCCGATGTTATTCAATCTGTATATTGAACAAACAGTAAAGGAAACAAAACAAAAATTTGGAGTAGGAATTAAAATCCATGGAGAAGAAATAAAAACTTTGAGGTTTGCCGATGACATTGCAATTCTGTCAGAGACGGCAAAGGACCTGGTAGAACAGTTGAACGGAATGGACAGTCTTGAAAGGAGAACATAAGATGAACATGAACAACAGCAAAACGATGATAATGGACTGTAGTCGAATTATATCAGCTGATGCTGAGGGAGTTAGATTAGGAAATGAGACACTTAAAGTAGTACACGAGTTTTGCTTTTGGGGGTCAAAATAACTGATGATGGTCGAAGTAGAGAGAATATAAAATGTAGACTGGCTATGGCAAAGAAAGTGTTTCTGAAGAAGAGAAATTGGCTAACATCGAGTATAGATTTAAGTGTCAGGAAGTCTTTTCTGAAAGTATTTGTATGGAGTGTAGCCATTTATGGTAGTGAAACATGAACGATAAATAGTTTAGACAAGAAGAGAATAGAGGCTTTAGAAATGTGGTGCCACAGAAGAATGCCAAAGATTAGATGGATAGATCAGGTAGCTAATGAGGAGGTACTAATAGAATTGGGGAGAAGAGGAATTTGTGGCACAACTTCACTAGGAGAAGGAATCGCTTGGTAGGACATGTTCTGAGGCATCAAGGGATCACCAATTTAGTACTGGAGGTTAGCATGGAGGGTAAATACCGTAGAGGGAGACCAAGAGATGAATACACTAAGCAGATTCAGAAGGATGTAGGCTACAGTAGGTACTGGGAGATGAAGAAGCTTGCACAGGATAGAGTGTCATAGAGAACTGCATCAAACCATGCGCTGGACTGAAGACCACAACAACAACAATAACGTTCCTTTTCCCAGTCTGTACGTCAGCCAGTTAACCCAGAAATAGAAGTGGACTGAAGAAAAGAAATATTTGGCAATTGCTAGGTTAATGTTTTGTATATATGAAAATGGGCCAAACATCATCGGTTTCATATGACTCAGAGGTAAAAGTCGTATATTTTGAAA
Organism: Schistocerca americana; assembly: GCF_021461395.2. Taxonomy (NCBI): domain Eukaryota; kingdom Metazoa; phylum Arthropoda; class Insecta; order Orthoptera; family Acrididae; genus Schistocerca; species Schistocerca americana. Next base: position 905,559,913 of record NC_060119.1, read on the forward strand.
ATAATAGTTTTGAAAACAAGGGTGATATATATTTCCAACGTGCTTATAGGGTTATATTGACCCCAGTGGTAATAGAACGGTTAAATGGGAGAGACATCTGGGGAACGTTTCGGCTAGAGCAGAAGTCGAACATCCTCTGTATGAAGGTAGGTCAGGACAGTACAGGCAGCTTGCAGTCTTCCGTTTTGTTGTTGAATGATAACGTCATAGAGACCTTGAAGTTGTGCCATAGCCACAGGTCTTAACACATCAGAAATGTACTACCTGGAGTACAAATTACCGGGTATGTGATCCAATGGCAACGCTTTTGTGTATCGGGTTGGTAGACCAGTGGAAAGTGCCTGAATACAAAATCTAATGCCTCATGTTCGATCCTCAGTCAACCATAGTATAATTATCTGTCGCTTATAACTTCTTTCCCCTCCTGAAATATTTATTGGTGTGAGAAATGCCGAGTTGCTCCGTCGTTCGGACTCCACCTGTAAGACTCACTATAACTGGCTGGGTAACTCGTATCAGAGGTCGGAGGAAGGCAAAGACATACCATCTCCTATAGGTCTATGCATTCTAAAGTAGTGAGGTATTCTAAACAATCTTCGTATCCACCACTGCTTTACTTTAGCAGATAGCAATTCACATCATCACGGCAGGTGATGGAGCAGAATGACAAAGATGAATGAGATTTAGCAGCTTTCGTTATTCTCTAAGCCCCCACAAACAGTACATCCAGTGTGAATCTATACGCAGAACTGAGACTCATTTCTAAGGACGACATGGTGGCGCTTCTGCGTCCAGTGTTCTCGCTGGTCGCACCACTGTCGCTTGGCCCTATCCTCCCCCACCCCTCCCCGCGCGTAAAGTAAGTCACAACAATGGCCAACGTGCTGGCAGTTGCACTAACTATGTGAATACTTGTCTTACTGAAACCATTTCCTGACTCAAGGTACCGGATGTGACTATACAAACCTGCATGGCCAAGTGAACAGTCTATTCTCTTGGAAGCATTGAGTATGGTCACCAGAAACTATTGATACCATATTCGTATTGTAGCTGTGAGAACCCATCCAACTCTTGCAGCAGTATCATGGAATAATAAGCTATAGACTTAGTATCTTAATCTTCGTTGATCCATTATGGATCGTGGGACGACGGTTGGAATGAGCTTCTTGATGTAATGCCGGAACTGGTAGAACATAGAAGTTCATAAAATAAAATAAATTTCTACAATACATACGGCTGTTGGTACATTATTGTTTCAAGAAGTAGACTTAATAGGTCAGTATCCTGGGTATTGTCTAATTCCGTTTTCCTTCTTACATGACGCTCAACTAGATTTAATGAGAAACTCTCAAAAACTGATTTCTGAGTAATAAACCCACTGCAGATTGTTTCCTTATATACAGAAAGTGCATGTCATTTCTCCTGTCTGCAGGGTAGGGAATAAGTCAGTTTTCATTAGCAGTTTGAGATTATGTTGTTTGTTGTTATCTGGGAGACAATGAATAGAATGTTAAATATGAAACAGCACATATATTTTTGTGAACATGGTAGAAACATAACCATAATTACAACGAGGTTGGTGACTTGTTTGTGGAAAGTTTTGCAAACACCCAACCTCCATCTCGACAATATCTTCGCAAATTACATGGCAGATCTGAAGATACTAGGTCAGTATCAGAGCTTCCTCGTTCAGACAGGCCGAAGTCTATTACTACCAGAAAAGAATCTTAATGTTCTCACACAATGTTTCGTGCAATTAACGACTAAACCTCAAAGAAAAGCGTCCAAGGAGTATGGAATAGCAAGGACAATCATATGAGGGATGATGCTGATGTTGTGTAAGTCTCTTAAGGAGACAAAACAACTAACATCAGTCTCGCATTTACCTTCACCCCCCCTCCCCCTGCCGGACAGAAACAGTGTACTCAGTCTGTCTGCGTGAAGAGTAAATTCCGTGTACGTATGTGAGAAAGTGTACTAAATGCTAGAGTATCGTGTACCTCAGGTAGAACTTGGGAATCAGCCCGGTTTTCACCTAGTGGTACTCGAGAAACCACCTAAAAACGCATGCAGGCTGACTGGCAAACTAATCCTCATCATTAATCTGCTAGGCGGTTTCGATCCATGGATGGCATATCTCCCACCCCGAAAGCAGGTGCGTAAATAAACGCACCTACCTGTGTGAGTCTGTACAAAACATTCTGATAATGCTGATTTTGAAGCTATGTAGTCATATTTTACTTCCAACCCTACATGAAGATCCAGGTAGGCGTACAGAATTCTCTAGCAGGAAGGTGACCCCAAATTTTACAAAGGCATTCTTTTGAGAGACGAAGCGACTTTAAATATGAGTGAAAAGTGAACAGACGCATTTATGTCTTTTATTTTTCAAATTTATTTGACTGCAGTACAGTAGTAAAGCCGTCATCGCAGTAAGTTATAGAAAGTTTAAATGACTAATTTCGGTGAAGCTCAGTCACCATATAAAAAGTATGAAATAAATCTGCTGTTAATTATGAGAACCTGAAATATAAGTAACATATAACAACAATCGTTTGCCATAACAAACAATACTGTGAATTTATCATGTTAAATTAAACCTTGTTATGCAGCAATAGTATAGAAGGAACATCGCTGCTATTGATCGCTGTGAAGCCTTTATACAGAACATTAAAATCTTAGCATCATATATGTTGCATTAGGCTTGGCGTTGTCCAACTACTTGCATAACGAACCTGACATGTGAAAATCTTGTCTTATTAATCCTAGCAATTCTGCTGTCATACTGAAATATATATCGCTCAAGTATGAAGTATCAGAACGCACCTTGATGAAATTGATGAAATAACATCCATGCATGAATACCGTATGTTATTACCTGTGAATATTAAAATACATAGCTCCTAATCTTGAACAGAGCACTCAGTAGCACTGTGTCCAAGAAATAACTGTTTGCTTGAATGACACACATACAACCCGGTTACCACGGACTCATGGTAACATCGGCTGTATGTGTCGTCCAAGTAAACAGTTGTTTCTTGGACACAGTGCTGTTGAGTGCTAAGTCCATCGTGTTGAAGAGATGCGTGTCAACCTCAACTTCATATGTGTCATCCCAACAAACAGTTGTTTCTTGAACACAATGCTACTGAGTGCTATGTTCAAGATTAAGAGCTACACTACTGGCATTAGCGCTTCGTCAGGGATTTCAACAGTAGGCTAATTGAGCCATTTTAATGATACTGTGAATTATGATAAATTACGTAAATGGAAAATTTGCAGTTGGTTTAGAAAAACCATTCAGTTTCCTCTATGATCTCCGTATGTCAATCATGGATTTTTCAGTCTGGGCTATAATAGAAAAAAAGTCATTCTGTGAAGATTCACGATGATGAGCATTTGAAGGAGTGAATCCAATGAGAATTTGAAGGCCTGCGCTACTAAAAGATTTACAACTTTCGGTATAATCCCTCGCATTTTTTCAGAATTTCGAACATCTTACACCATTTTCCATTCTCGAACATTTATTTCTGTGTCGATGAATGCAATTACTGTATCTTTATTTTTCTTCCGTCTTGCTTCCATTGTGAAGGGCAACGTGAGAATTGTCTCTCTTGTGCCTTTACCTTTCTTCAATTTTCAATGTCCTTTATAAATTATTGGAACAGTAACCCGTACCGCCCAGAAACTACCTTGGTGCACTGACTGTGCTGTGACGTAACTGTGCAAGCAGTCAGGTTGCGATAGATTTCATCAGTTATAATACAGGTGAATTGTTGGGTGGTGGGCGTATAAGGAAATAAGTATTAGAATGTTCTGATGAGTATTGCGAGGAGTGTTCATAAAATGACAAATGTACTGAGATCCATGTCCAAAGGTTTCTTCTGTCATGGTCTCTGAAGAAATGCATAAGTGAAGTTCGTCTTCGATATGAAGTGAGGTATCTTTATCTGTAGTGCAATACTGAGTGAAACAGTTTTTTATGAGTGCAGAAGGAAATGTCCTTCATCAAGTCTGATCGAAAGATGTTTATTAAATGAAATGGTGTCTGCAAGAGTAGTGATAATAATGGAATACCAGCGGTGCTAACCTTATTTTTGCTGAATTGTGAGAGTAACAAATAATTATCTGAAAACTACGCAACACGCATTGACCAAAGAGAATGTGCTTGGTTTGAATTTACTGCTACAGAAGTTGATAATAGTTTTTAACTTAACAGAACACACGACTTCGAATAACGATTCTGTAGCTGTTTAAATAAACCCACAGTGCCACCTACAATCGGATAGCAGCTGCAAGCATTCCAAAATGGTGTTTACGTGAGTAATCATTTATATTCATATCCCATCCCATATCAGCGATATGTAACTGCTGAGGTCAGTGGGACTGACAGAACTAAACTGGAAAAATTAATTGGATAAACAAACTCTGCCATGTTATGGCATCAGCATTGCACTAAATAGCAGTGGTCATACCGGAGACCCAACTCAAAGACTATGATAGAGGGCATCTTAGTAATGGGATTTTGGATCGGTTCTGCTCCAAACATCCAATTTATGCTTGGTGCAGGATGGCAGAACAAGAGAATATTGGTGTGTCGTATGAGCAGCGGAATGAAATTTGTCTCAGTATGGGCTGCATTGTTGCCAAATTTATTCAAGATAGCTGCCTCCCACCTCTTCTCTGTGGGAGGTAGATATGACAATGTCGCCCTGATGTCACCACTACCATTTCTTCTACCTGCCCCACTCCCCCTTCACTCCCATATCCCTCATCCCCTCCCAACTTTACCTCCCCTTCATCACTTCTGATTTAGCGGGAAAAAGACTCAGTTTGTGCTTTATTTATTTTTGATGGTATTATCCCGCTTCTGTATTGTCCTACAGCTGCCTCCACACTCCCCCACCCCCTCCATCACATTTTCTGCTGTCTCCCAGCACCACTTGTTCTGATTATGAGTGTATATGTTCACCTTTAAGTCTCAAGACCGGCTGCTGTATCCCATATTACCATCACCAGAGGATGCTCAAAACTGTTCTACAACAGCCCCACTGCCCCCACCTCCCATCACCCCCCTCCAGCCCCACGTTTGTGAACACATGTATGTATATGTTCACCTTGCTGAATGCCCTAGTCCACAGTACCATTCAAAATTTGTGGGAAACATGTGTATAGCCATTGCCAGAAGAATTGCGTGCTGTAGATCTATAAGTGTATAGCCGCTGAGGAAGTTGTACACAGATACATGGTATGAAGTGTGGTGTCACCGCCAGACACCACACTTGCTAGGTGCTAGCTTAAATCGGCCGCGGTCCATTTAGTACAGGTCGGACCCGCGTGTCGCCACTGTGTCATTGCAGACCTAGCGCCACCACCAAGGCAGGTCTCGTGATACGAGAGAGCACTCGCCCCAGTTGTACGAGAACCTAGCTACCGACCAGATGTACGAAGCCTTTCTCTCTCATTAGCCGAGAGACAGAATAGCCATCAGCTAAGTTAATGGCTACGAACTAGCAAGGCGCCATTAGCCATACAGTGATTGTACTTAAAGTCTCCTGTGTATCGTCAAGATCGATGTACCACCATGATTGAGTAAAGTTAAGTATTAAACCTGCTCCGTACTTTTCTTCCTAACATTAATTACGTATCCTGTTCCAGTACTTCACGCCCGTCTGCGTTAGTCTAGCTTGCCTTTTCAGCCATCTCAACTTCACGGTGTCGGCCCAGATACCGACACAACATTGGCGACGAGGGAAAAGAGTTCTTTCTGATTGCTTACATTTAATTGTGTCATGGCTTCGCCACATTCTCCAGATGTACTGTCCGAATTTTATCGCTTGCAGAATCAGCAGACGCAGGCGTTATTGGATGCCCTTGGACAGCTCGTCCAGGGTCAACGTGCGCTGCACACCGATGCGGCCGCCGCCGCTTCTTCGCTACCGCTGCCACTAAACGCTGTTGCACCTCCCTTTCGACCATACGTGGCTGCCGATGAGACCTGGCACGAGTGGTCTCGCCAGTTCAACTTTCAGCTAGCAGCCTACAGAATTCAAGGTAAAGAGCGGCAGCCGTTTTTGCTTTCTTGTGTCGGTGTGTCCACATACCGTGTGATAGTGAAATTGTTTCCCCGACGCGACGTAGCAACTCTGTCCTACGAGGAAATTTTGTCTGCATTAGATGCCTATTTCAAAGAAACAGTTAATGTGGTTGCAAAACGGTATACGTTCTTTCGTACAAAACGTACGGCCGGTCAAACTAATAGGGAGTGGGTAGCAACATTGCAAGGACTTACTAGGGACTGTGCCTTTGAATGTGACTGTGGTCTTTCTTATTCAGATACAATGGTGCGTGATGCAATTGCACAGAACGTTTCTGATGTTCGCATACGGGAGCAAATTTTGAAACTAGTTAATCCCTCCCTTCAACAAGTGATAGACATATTGGATAGACAGGACACACTTGACTGTGCTCAGGAATCTTTTGAAACTTCGCCAGCCGTGTGTAACATTAACCGGCCCGCTGGACGCGCTGCGCGGCCCGGTAACCGGGCCTCGCGCACGTCCGCACAGCTGCCGCCGCGCGCTAAGCCACGTGTGCCGCGCCAGCCCACAAATGTAGTGAAATCGTGCCCGCAGTGTGCTACTAGACATTCGCGTGAACATTGCCCGTCACGCCAAGCTATTTGCTTTTTCTGCAATAAGAAAGGACATGTTCAAAGTGTTTGCCAGAAAAAGCTCAGATCAGACGATCACAATCATTCCAGGCCCTTTGCTTCGCGCCGGAATCGAACCAAGGACACTCAGGCTCGTGGACCTTCGCCTATGGACATTCATGTCGTTAATTCCACTTCGTCCAGTGACACTTTCTCTAACAGTAACTGTGTTCGTCCCACAAAAACTGTGCGTCGACGTCGCCGGAAATCACGTCAATTAGCAAGTGATTCTGTACCAGTGTCTGTTCCAATTGCACAAAACAGTCGCTCTTGTCGTCAGCAGAACAATAAACTTTTTGTGGACTTAGACTTTGAAGGCAAAGTGATACCATTCCAGCTCGATACCGGAGCTGCAGTTTCATTGCTCCATCACGACACGTACAAACAACTGGGCAAACCTCCGTTGCGTTCCGCAAATGTTAAGCTAACTACATATTCCGGACAGAAAATTCCTGTGTTAGGACAGTGCAGCCTTCTTGCAACATACAAGGGACAAACAAAACTTGTGTCATTTTACGTTCTTCGTTCTTCTTCTGCAGTGAACTTGTTTGGTCTAGATTTGTTTCAGTTGTTTAACATGTCTATTGTACATCAGGTCCTATCAGTGAATCAGACTGTGCCTTCAGACAGTGTTTCTAGTGTATGTGAAGAATTTGCAGACATTTTTGCACCGGGCTTAGGTTGCGCTAAAAACTATGAAGCACATTTGGAACTGGAAGGAAACGCGCAACCGAAATTTTTCAGAGCGCGCAATGTTCCCCACGCATTGCGTCAGGAGGTCGCAAGAACATTGAACGATGTAGAATCACAAGGTGTGAGTGAATGTGCGCAATGCCTCTTTCATTTCAGCTCCGCTTCATCGCTTACGCCGTACAGGTGTTCCGTTTCTCTGGACGACGGAATGTGAACGCGCCTTTCGCCAGTTGAAATCGGCGTTGCTTTCTAATACTTGCCTTACGCCATTCGATCCCCAGAAACCCCTTTTGTTGATGGTAGATGCATCGGATTTCGGGATCGGTGCTGTGCTTGCGCACAAAGTTGGCTCCCATGATCGCCCTATTGCCTTTGCGTCCAAATTGCTCTCGTCTGCGCAAAGAAATTATTCACAGATAGAGAAAGAAGCTTTGGCTCTCGTGTTTGGTGTTACTAAGTTCCATGATTTCTTGTATGGTCGTCACTTTACCATCATCACAGACCACAAACCTTTGACATCGCTTTTTCATCCGACCAAGCCTGTACCTCCACGTACAGCGCAGAAATTCATTCGCTAGTCTATTTTCCTCTCGCAGTACCGCTACGATATCTTGTATCGGTCCACTGCTAAGCACGGAAACGCCGATGCGTTGTCCCGTTTGCCTGTTGCTGAGGATAAAGCATTCGATTCTTCCGAACTTGCTTGCATGTTCATTGATTCGGAAACCGATGAAGTGGTCGAATCGTTTCCGATTGATTTTCGTCGTGTCGCTACAGCCACAGCTGCTGACCCTGTCCTTGCTACTGTTTTACGTTTTGTTGCTACGCAATGGCCCTTGTCAAAGTCTCGGATCGAGGATCCGTTGGTTCGCCGATTTTTTGCTCACAAGGAGAGACTTTTTGTTCGACGTGGTGTTTTGTTGTTGCGTTCTGATAATGATCAGTCCAGAGTCGTGGTCCCACGTTCGTTACAGTCCTCTGTTTTACGGCTTCTTCACCAAGGACATTGGGGTATAGTGCGAACGAAACAACTTGCTCGTCAGCACTGTACTTGGTTCGGAATCGATGCTGCGATTACGAATATGTGTTCTTCTTGCATGGCGTGTGCCGAACAACAATCCGCACCGCCGCGGAAAGTCTTTGCGTGGCCAAAAGCCACTTCCCCTTGGCAACGCTTGCACATTGATTTTGCTGGTCCATTCTGGAATGCTCGATGGTTGGTTCTGGTCGACGCCTTCAGTAATTTTCCTTTTGTTGTCCGGATGTCTTCCACGACGTCCTCCGCCACCATCCAAGCGTTGTCTGCTATTTTTTGCATTGACGGTCTGCCGCAGACTATTGTTTCCGACAATGGCCCACAATTCATGTCCGCAGAATTTCAGTCATTCTGCCAGGCCAATGGTATTCAACATCTGACATCCGCGCCGTTTTCGCCTCAGTCCAACGGTGCCGCTGAACGATTGGTCCGGACTTTCAAGTCACAGATGTTGAAATTGAGAGTCGCATTCTCGGGAGGACGCATTGTTGCTCTTTTTGTCTTCGTATCGCTCTCAGCCCCGAGATGGTCGCTCGCCGGCTGAGTTGCTCCACGGTCGTCCTCATCGCACCTTGATGTCTTTGCTGCATCCGCCGCATCAGGTTCCTGTGCAGCGGCAGACTCCTGCTTTTGCTCCAGGCGACGTTGTATTTTATCGCAACTATCGAGGTTCACGGCGTTGGCTCGCAGGGCGCATTCTTCGCTGCCTCGGCCGCGCGATGTATTTGGTTTTGGGGGCCTCTGGTGAGGTGCGTCGGCATCTCAATCAGCTGCGCCTCTGTCGTCGCTCGGGTTCTGCCGCTCCCCGTCTGCTTTCAGCGACGGTGCCGTCCGGTCAGCGCCCTGGGGACCCATCTACTGGCTCGCCTCATCCCCAGGTGTTACCGACGATGCCTTCCATTTTGCCCCATGGCGACGCGCCGCCGCCGCCGCAGCAGCAGCAGCCGCCGCCGCCGCCGCTTGTTCTCCCGCCGGCGCCGCCCGCATTCGACGCTTCGTTGCAGCCGCCAAGCGCCTCCCAGGGTCACGCGCCGCCGATCGCTTCCCGTGACCAGCTGTCCTCCGCCATGGAACTCCCGCCCGCTCCGGACCACATGACGTCATCGCGCGTCGGCTACCCCGCCGCAATGGAGGTTGATCCTTCGGTCCCTCCTGTCTCTTTACGGGCGCATACACCGCATGTTGACGTGCACCCTGGACTAGTTTTTCAGGCGTTTCCTAGCTCCCCTCGGACCGAATGGCCGGGTGCGGGTGGCACAGCCTCGCCTGTTGTTAGGCTCCCCACCTCATCGCATACGTCAGCATGTGGTCCTCCCCACGGCGGGCGGAAGCCTTATCACACGACCGTTCGCCGATTTGCGGGGGAGGAATGTGGTGTCACCGCCAGACACCACACTTGCTAGGTGCTAGCTTAAATCGGCCGCGGTCCATTTAGTACAGGTCGGACCCGCGTGTCGCCACTGTGTAATCGCAGACCTAGCGCCACCACCAAGGCAGGTCTCGTGATACGAGAGAGCACTCGCCCCAGTTGTACGAGAACCTAGCTACCGCCCAGTTGTACGAGAACCTAGCTACCGACCAGATGTACGAAGCCTTTCTCTCTCATTAGCCGAGAGACAGAATAGCCATCAGCTAAGTTAATGGCTACGAACTAGCAAGGCGCCATTAGCCATACAGTGATTGTACTTAAAGTCTCCTGTGTATCGTCAAGATCGATGTACCACCATGATTGAGTAAAGTTAAGTATTAAACCTGCTCCGTACTTTTCTTCCTAACATTAATTACGTATCCTGTTCCAGTACTTCACGCCCGTCTGCGTTAGTCTAGCTTGCCTTTTCAGCCATCTCAACTTCACGGTGTCGGCCCAGATACCGACACAACATGAAGGGATAGGGTACAAACTACTACTCAAATGTAGGGAGAGCTGCCTCCTACGAATCTGTAACTGGAATTGCTGCTGAGGAGCTAGTACACAAATACATTGCAAGAAGGGATAATACAGCAAACTATCACTGAAGTGTAGGAAGAGTCAGCCCATACCGAGCTGCAAGAGAAATATCTGTTGAAGAACGAGTACATATATGTGTGTTAAGAAGGGATAGGGCAGCCAACTGTCACTAAAGAGCAGAAAAGCCAATACATGATAGCACAACTGACAGAAAATGCTACACTGCTCTAATTACACAACAAACTTGTCATTAAAAAACCACCACTTATGGACAATAGATCATAATGTACCACACAAACTAGAAATTGAAAAAAATCATTGTAATAACAGAACCATCACAAAAGCATACTACAAAAAGTCTTGCCACGACACATTGGAGGCCACTGCACATGTGTGCACTTCAATGTGTGAATACAAACTAAGCAGCTTAGAAGCAGTCTTACCTCTATACTTACTTCCCTTCTTCCTTTCCTATCCCCTCCAACCTCAACCCCCTCCACATTTAGTGATACGTTTTCCAGGTCTGCTCTAATCTTTTGCTGGTAGTATAGAAACTTTCCAGTCTAAAGAAATCAGCCACAGATGGACAAAAGACTTAATAATAGGACGGTTCCTGCAAGCCATGAAAAATATTTCTTCGAAAGACTGGCTCCCCTGGAGCAACAGTCAAATACCTAACTATCTGTCATGGATCAAGAACCGAACAGTCAACTGTGGCACGCCTTCAAACATTCTGTATGTGCCACCGCTGTCTGAAAGTGGTCTTCAGCTAAGTAAAACCAGTCTCATCGAGGAAAAACGCTGAAAAAATACGTCCCACGTAAACGAGATACACTGTTCTCATTGTGCGTTGATCCAACTGCTCTCCCTCCCACAGGCGGATAGCAGTGCCCACGATCACTAGCCTCTGCCGTTGTATGCAGTTACATTCCACCACCACTCATGTTTATTCCACTTCTTCAGGTATACTGTCTGAAGACTGTCTGGTAGATGTGTCTCGTGTGTGTGTGTGTGTGTGTGTGTGTACTCATACTGTGGAGGGATGAGATTCCTGCTGTACAGATGGTGGAGGAATAGACAGTGGTGGAACTTTACACAGGTCACTTGCTCCTTTGGAGTGGCACACTGCAAGTCTACCTAAGATGTTGACATTCTTAACAGGTCAGCTGCTATAATGTCAGCTCATTTATTTGAAAAATGTGACTCAACAAACATGAACACTCAATTGCTGTATGATATGTTACTATTGCGTATTTCCCAGGCGTGATTCTTATGTCTCCTACAATAAATATTGTACTAACAGACCTCGCTTCACATTGCGCTTAAAACAAATGCTGTGACAGCAACAATGCAAACAGTGGACATAGTAGTAAAATCAATGAAATATCTAGCAATATTAACTATCCAGAAAAATAAGTGTAGACTCACTCTCATGGAATGAACTTATGCTTGCTACAATGAATACTGAACTGAGAACATTGAATCTTGATTTGAATATACTAGAAAATAACCACTTAACACAATCCAACAGTCCTCAAACATGCATGCACCACTATGGTGGTTTGGAGATTTCATCTATAAGATAATGCTGGTAGGACCAAACAACACGATAACTAATACTGAGCGAATATTCCTGGAAGGATAAACGTCTTTTTTCTGGTCAGTGGTACCACTGTATCTTGGAAGGAGAGAGACATAATCCTCTTATAAGCGAGCAACTAATAAAAAAACTAAAAACTAAAAAGCTGAAAAACTAAAAAACACTATAGCACCGACTATGTTATGGTATGAGTGCTTCCCAGCTTTGCTTTTACCGGAAGACAAAACTCTGTAAGCAATACAAGTATCGAAAAAAAATCCCTTCCATCCGAACAGCGCATGTGGCTTCACCTCGATGAGTGTATACAAACTAAGCAGCTTAAGGCCAGTCATACCTCTCCCTCTCCCCCGTCCCCTTCCCCTCCCCTTCCCCTCCCCCTACCCCATCACTCCTCCCATTTCCCCCACCCCTTCCCCCTCAACTCCTTTCCCTCCTCCCTACTCCCCTGCTCCCCAACAATCATCTCAGAAAGGTCCCAGCTGGTCGACCGTTCATGTACTGATATCGTGAATATCTATTGAAAGTGTTTGAAGGACGGAGAAACCACCAGAAGGCAACAAGGTTTTGGACGTCCACGTCTCATCACAGAACGTGGACATCGGAGGCTTTCCTGGTCTGAAAAGTGGAATGGGTGGCAATCTGTAACAGATCTGACGAAAGAGTATATCGCAGGTGCAGACGCAAGTGTTTCTGAGCACTCTGTTCATCGCACGCTGTTCAACATGGGGCTCTATAGGAGACGACTAATACGTGTTCTCATGTTGACCTAACAACCTAGTTACGACTGTAGTGGGCATGGGATCATCGAGATTCGACCGTGCGTCAATGGAAACCTCTCCTCTGGCCAGACGATTCACGTCTCCTGTTACACCAGGTCGACAGACGTGTCCAGATATTCAGTCATCCAGGCGAACAGCTGTTTGAAACATGCAGTTCGCTAAGGATGCAGGCTGTTGGCGACAATGTTTTGCTATAGAGGTCATTCACCTGGTCTTTGGTGGGTCCTGCGGTAGTAATCGAAGGCACCAGATAGTTGCGGAGCATGTGAATATTACATTGGACCACCTGTATCCCTTCTTGCCTGAAGTCCTTCCCAACGGCGATGGTACCCTCCAGCAAGATAAATGTCGGTATTAAAAGCCAAGAATAGCACTAAAATGCTTTGACAAGTATTATGGTGAACTCATGTTAATGTCTTTGCTACTAACTTCGCCAAATTTGAGCCGGTTTTGGAAGCTATCGGGTGCCAGCTCCGCGCCCACAAAACAACTTGTCCGTAATTTAAAGGCATTGCCTAACCTGTGCGTACACATCTGGTACAACATGCCTTCAGAAACCTAGCAAGGATTTATCGAATTCTAGTCACGCAGAATCACTGCTGTATTGCGTTCCTAAGGTAGACCATCACGCTATTACGCAGGTGGTCATAATGATTTGGCTCATCAGTGTGTTAATGAAGCTGATAATTCGTATATACAAATTGTGTTTATCGCTAGGCGTTCTTGCATGAGATATTGCAACTGTTAATCCATGAGCAACGCAGTATAAGTAGGAGTTGTGATCCAAGGAAATAATCATCTAACTTCATTAAAATCAATTTTTTTATAAAGTAAAACAAATGGTGAGAAATCTCATAACAAAGCAGTCCTACTACTATTCACTAAACCATTTTCAAAATACCATTCACTGTAACAGACTGTTGGAAAAGATAGAGGTTTAAATTATTTACGTTCTTACAGAAAAAAATATGCACTTGCACTAAAAGTAGAGTCTACGATTGGGAAGACTATATAAGTGACCTACTTTTCCTTTTTACATCATATACACTGTACTGGTCATTTCCTGAGAAGCTGTACTACTATGAAACTAAAGCTAGTCATTTGTAGAATATAAAATCTAGATAAATCTATTTATGTTGCTTCATAGAAGTGTGTTTACATTTATTGAGGCTGTTAATGGAGAGGTATTCTAATGTGGACGTACTCCATAGTAATTATCGGCTTTGCTTATCTTCTTCTACGTGGAGCGATGCTTTTATCAAGCTAGAGGACTAACCACTCATGAAACCACACAAAGCGAACAAACAGTCTCTGTTCCAGGTTAGGCAAGCAATTCCGATATTGCTGACGTCAGAGTGACCGTGGCGGTAAGAATAGACAGGGCTCTTACTATAAATGAAGTGAGTAAACAGATAGTTTGTCGTGTCTGCACTTAGGGTAGTAAACCAGATATTTTACTGGGAGAGGTCTGCATAAAATGCTAGTTTCATACAAGACCCTTCTCACAATAGAAAGAAAATGTTTTGAGGATCTAATCGTTATGAGTTCTTTTAATATACGAAAAAACTTCCAAAAGATTACTGTAACTGCAGTCGTGCATCTGGAACGCTCTAGTTTACAAAGCCCGTCAACTTCTCAAGACGATTGCGGATGTATTCACACAGAACACTTATTACAGAAAGCTGAACCTAAATATCCTATATACATTATACTATTACCATGCTAAAAGCCTGTTATCTTGCATTGTGTTTCAGTATGTAAAATACTAGCCACGACACGCAATGGTCTTTGTAGCGGTGGGGTGGTTCGCGTGTGATGAGATAACACTACAGTATTCACCTTTGGCATGATTGTGTACAAGATATCTGAAATTTACCTAATAAAGAAATCTGTCCATTTCGTGTGTTTGTTTACAAGCGTAAACAGGCTAGCCGATTTCCCTTTGTATGAGACGGCGTGTGCCAAATAGGTCCTATTAAATTCTATACTCTAATACTCTTCTGTTCGTGGCTTTTTCGCATAATATTGCACTGCTTGTGTATTTTAGAGCAGTTGCGAGCGCCGCGTAAAATTCAAACCACACTGAATCGCCAACGAAAGTGGTATAGACATGCGTATTCAAATACAGAGATGTATAAACAGGCAATACGGTGCTGCGGTCGACAACGATTATATATAAGGCAACATGTGTCTGGCGCAGTTGTTAGATCGGTTGCTGCTGCTACAGTGACAAGTTGCCAAGATTTAAGTGAGTTTGAACGTCGTGTTATAGTCTCCGCACGAGCGATGGGACACAGCATCTCCGAGGCAGCGATGAAGTGAGGATTTTCCCGTACGACCATTTCACGAGTGTGCAGTGAATATCAGGAACCCGTTAAAACATCAAATCTCCGACATCGCTGCGGCCGAAAAAAGGTCATGCAAGAACGGGACCAACGACGGCTGAAGAGAGTCGTTCAACTTAATAGAAATGCAACCCTTCCACAAACCGCTGCAGCTTTCAATTCTGGCCATCAACAAGTGTCAGCGTGCGAACCATTCAACGAAACATCGTCGATATGGGCTTTCGTAGGCAAAGGCCCACTCGTGCACCCTTGATGACTGCACGATACAGAGCTTGACGCCTAGCCAGGGCTCGTCAACACCGACATTGGAGTGTTGATCAGTGGAAACATGTTGCCTCGTAGGACGAGTCTCGTTTCAAATTTTATCGAGCGGATGGACGTGTACGGGTATGGAGACAACCTTATGAATCCATGGGCCCTGGATGTCAGCAGCGGACTGTTCAAGCTGGAGGGGGCTCTGTAATGGTGTGGGGCGTGTGCAGTTGGAATGATATGGGCCCCCTGATATGTCTAGTTAAGACTCTGGTAGGTGACACGCGCGTGAGCGTCCTGTCTGATCACCTGCATCCATTCATGTCCATTGGGCATTCGGACGGACTTAGGCGATTCCAGCAGAAAAATGCGACACCCGACACGTCCAGAATTGCTACAAAATGGCTCCAGGAACACTCATCTGAGTTTAAACACTTCCACTGGCCACCAAACTCCCCAGACACTAACATTACTGAGCATATCTGGGATGCCTTGCAACGTACTGTTCAGATCTCCACCCCCTCGTACTCTTACGAATTTATGGACACTCCTACTGGATTCATGGTGTCAGCTTCCCCCAGCACTATTTCAGACATCAGTCGAGTCCGTGCCACGTCCTGTTGCGGCACTTCTGCGTGCTCGCGGGTGCCCTACATGATATTAGGTAGGTGTACCAGTTTCTTTAGCTCTTCAGTGTATACCATTAATTGTAAACAAAAATCGTGCATATTGTAAACTTTTGGCGGCATATCCTCTTTCAGAAACTATCGTTCCACATTTCATTGTGTATATAAGTGAAAATGTATATTTATGAAACTTTTCGGACACAAGTGTTGTGCATTCACCGAAAACTGTGAACAATTTTTGTATATTCTGTACATTTTGGCAGCAATACCATTTTTGAAAATAGTTTTCCCCTTTTTTTTTAGTATAGCCAGTTACGTGTTCAGAGCAATATTTCCAAATTTTTCTGCTCGTCGACCTGTTTCAGTGTCTGAAATATTAAAGTCGGGACGGAAACGTAGCTCTTACGAATTCAACTATAACTTTTGCTCATAACTGTCAAGTCGTGTTGCCTTTGGTTTCCCACTTCAAAGAAGACAATGTCGTCGACATTGTTACATTGTCATGACAATTTGTTACTGAGCATACCTCATCAAGCGTTCGAGAGACACAGTTATTTTCGAGAAGTCTGTAAATATTATAGCAGTTTTTTTAAACATATTTTCTTGGATCTTAAAAGGAATAGGCAATCCTTGTTACGTAACGGATGCTGAATTTAAAATAATATCATAAAATTTAATTTAAAGTTAATTATTTGGTTTCGTGGTAAAAATTGTAGCAGTCTGTATGCAGCCCCACTGTGAAAGACAATCGAATGCGCTTTATGAGCTGTTTGTTATTTGTAAGCAACTGGAAATCGTTGTGACTGTTGTTAAATGATCGGAAGCTGCTTCGAATAGGTGCATGGGACAAAATGCTAGGAGTCACGCAGTTGAAGTAGCAACTGTATCTCAAATACTTTCATCTGCAACAGAAGCATAGATTCTGTCACTGCTCGCCGATTTGACCGCGAGTGGTGTGTCACTAGTAAGTTCAAGCGCCCTATACAAAGGAATAACTTAGGTTATACACCCAACTCTCTAGTCCACAAGTTTGTTGTAATGACTTCCACTGAAATAAACTGAACCAGTTTCCTGTTTTCGTGTCAGGGGGAGGCAAACACAGAAGGGTAGGCATTTGCAGTAAAACGATGTATAATGTTCTGTTAGGGACATGGCACAGGACTAGGTGCAACACACCGCAAATTGTGGCACACATTAGAACGGAAGGTGCCTGTTGTCTCGGATCTGAGGTCATGTTTGGGTCATTCCAGTTATTGACAGAGAGAGTTGAGAAGATAAGCCTTGCTCACAAAACGAATCTTAGGATCTGCACCATCGTCCCCAGAAATGATTAAGTGCATCTGGTTCTGGGCCAAGTAGAAGCCTTGATCTAGAGATTTCAGAGGTTCTGTAACAAGCTAAGTTATGAGTACCTGCGCTATATGGTTGGTTATTAGTAGGGTCGAAGTAAATGAGATAAGGGTGCCCAACAAATTACAGGTTGCTACCTTGGTGGCTGATTGTATTTTGAGTGTTTTTTAGTCTAGGTGACTCTTCATCCAGTACAGATAGTGACAGCAGTAGGACGCCCCGGTGTACTGGGGTACGATTCAATGAAATGGTCCCCGCAATCGAAACGACTGAAATTCCAGTTCTCAACTGCCGAAACATTCACAACATAACCTCAGAATTTTAAACATGCAGTGGAGCTCATCATAATACTGGGCAGGACTTTTTAGACATTCGCCGTGTAACAGAAGTTTAATATATTTTTTGATTCGATTTTGAAATGAAGGCATTCATTTTATGTGCGCTGCAATCTTTTTCTGAAATCACAACAATTACTGCGGAAGCCTCAAGTTTTCGCAAATGTGAAAAGTTGTTTCGAAGTGCAAATGGTCATGTACCTAGAATAAATACTCCACTCAGATTTAAAAGAGTTAGAACAGAGAAAAATCTTGTCAACGCTGCCCTAAACAGTATCAGAAGCGATTAGGACTGATGAGTGATGCTCTCCAGAAGTCGAAAAAGCTGCCTAATCCAGACTGTATGTGCAGCAGACACCAGGCTTTCATCATATTGTTAGTGACTGCATGATTCGAAGACTTCGCGCTGGAAATTTCAGATGCTGTGCGCTGGATTAAAGGACTGGATATCCAGTTGTGAAGCACAAACATTACTAAGTTTCTCATCTGTAAATATGTATGTACTTATATGTAACGCTGACGTTTCTGTACTAGCCAAACGCCAAATAAATAGTTATTACTCTATGACACACCAACAGCCAGGAAAAGAAAAAAAATTAAGTATTATCAGAAACCAGTTACAGGTTAAAAATATTTTGAAACAAAAACTATTGCGAATTAAGTCAAATTTCCTTTTGTCAAGACAAGAAAAATTGTCAACACATTACAGAGACTCAGTTCATTTGCAAATATCATGTCTTCCGTAATAGAAGACTATCTTCCTTTTCAAGGTTTAAGACGGACGAAGTGTGGCTTAAAACTAAGCAACTAGTTTTAAAAATGTACAGAACTTTCTTACTGTAAAATTCTTTAACCGAAGAATTAACAACATCCCCAAATAGCTTTAATGTATTATTCAGCACTTACATATGTAGAACTCATAATATTTACAACCACTGCTTAAATCGAAACCTCATGTCTCACAACAACATAAAAGCAAAAAATAAGGAACTGCTTATAGCCGTTCCTGATACCCGTTCCTTCACGTGATTCTAAACTCGTTCACTACCTTAAAACACCGACCGGGAAACACGTGTTCCTAGGCACACTATCCTCTAATTAAAATACTCTCCCCTACGCCCGAATCTGACAGAAGTCAGATGCTTTTTTTTGCGAATCTAAGTAGGCAGGACGGTCAGAACCAATTTGGAAAGCGTGTAAGGATGTTGTACGATAGGTTGTGCTGAGAAATAATTGTTAAGGAAAAAATTCGTTACTTTGCGCCGTTTCCGAATTAATTAGCACTGAAGTTAGCCAATAAGCCGTGCAAATTCAAGCAACTCGCCAGATACAATTAGTTGTCCTCAAAGCGTAGATAATAGCCCCCGAGACTGCTAAGCCTTTTGTTCGGGTTCGATCATTACTACCAGCCCACGTCCAATTTCTGTAACGTTTTCAGGAAACCAAGCAAAGAACACGTTTGGTGACCATCTCTGGGGCGCCGCTTAAATCTGCGCCCGATTCGGCCTGATTGACTAAATACAATGCTAAATAACTCGGAAATGCACAACGCATCGATTTTTTTCCTGAACAATTGTTTCTCATCACAACCTACCCTAAAATACTCTCACAAGCTTTTCACACTGTTTATGACCACCCTATATACTGAAAGGATAGGCTAATGCGAAATAAAGATGGTGTATTCGTTGCAGTAGACAAAAAACTCGCATAAACCATGATCGAAATTGAAGTTCAAGCGAGATTGATTGGGGAAGACTATGTACCAAGGGTGGGCATCAATTTGTAATTGTTTCTTTCTATATATCACTGAAATCTCATCCAGATGTAAGCGAGATCTTTAGAGATAACCTCAGTTAATTAGTACATATGTTGCTCAATCCGAATCATAGAATTATCCTCGGAGGAGACCAATCATCTAACAGGCAACCGATAATTTACTGTTATTTAAATAATGAGCGTCTCAGGACATCCTGCGCAACATTACTAAATACCGTCTCTGAAAATTACCTTGGCCAAGTAGTTCGACGGTCCAGTCGTGATGAAACTGTGTTGCACCTAATGGCAACAAAGTGACCTGACCTCTCTGAGGATGGCTGTAATGAAACTAGTATCAGTCGTCATGTGGTAATCTTAACTTCAGTGATTATGAAAGTACGAAGGGCAAATAAAACAATTAGGAAGGTTTAACTGAGTAATAAGTTAGGTAGAGACAGGAAATTCTATAGAGGCTTCCCGCGCGAATTTAGACAGCCAGGTCTACCTGTTGTAACAGCGCTAGGGAATCAACAGCAAACCAGACACTGTCTCTCCAAGTAGCTTTGATTTCTTGAGTTGCTAATGCAGCGGATTGCATTGCTATTGCTTCTTTTCTAGATAAAACTGAATTTCACGTGAATACAGAAGTATTATGCCGTTGCTCAGTGGAACAACGTTGCCCACAAAACCCAGGGCTACCTGGTGTAACAGCACTAGGGAAACAACAGCAAACCAGGCACTGTCTCTCCAAGTAGCTTTGATTTCTTGAGTTGCTAATGCAGTGGATTGCATTGTTATTGCTTCTTTTCTAGTTAAAACTGAATTTCACGTGAATACAGAAGTATTATGCCGTTGCTCAGTGGAACAACGTTGCCCACAAAACCCAGGGCTACCTGTTGTAACAGCACTAGGGAAACAACAGCAAACCAGGCACTGTCTCTCCAAGTAGCTTTGATTTCTTGAATTGCTAATGCAGTGGATTGCATTGTTATTTCTTCTTTTCTAGTTAAAACTGAATTTCACGTGAATACAGAAGTATTATGCCGTTGCTCAGTGGAACAACGTTGCCCACAAAACCCAGGGCTACCTGTTGTAACAGCACTAGGGAAACAACAGCAAACCAGGCACTGTCTCTCCAAGTAGCTTTGATTTCTTGAGTTGCTAATGCAGTGGATTGCATTGTTATTGCTTCTTTTCTAGTTAAAACTGAATTTCACGTGAATACAGAAGTATTATGCCGTTGCTCAGTGGAACAACGTTGCCCACAAAACCCAGGGCTACCTGTTGTAACAGCACTAGGGAAACAACAGCAAACCAGGCACTGTCTCTCCAAGTAGCTTTGATTTCTTGAGTTGCTAATGCAGTGGATTGCATTGTTATTGCTTCTTTTCTAGTTAAAACTGAATTTCACGTGAATACAGAAGTATTATGCCGTTGCTCAGTGGAACAACGTTGCCCACAAAACCCAGGGCTACCTGTTGTAACAGCACTAGGGAAACAACAGCAAACCAGGCACTGTCTCTCCAAGTAGCTTTGATTTCTTGAGTTGCTAATGCAGTGGATTGCATTGTTATTGCTTCTTTTCTGGTTAAAACTGAATTTCACGTGAATACAGAAGTATTATGCCGTTGCTCAGTGGAACAACGTTGCCCACAAAACCCAGGGCTACCTGTTGTAACAGCACTAGGGAAACAACAGCAAACCAGACACTGTCTCTCCAAGTAGCTTTGATTTCTTGAGTTGCTAATGCAGTGGATTGCATTGTTATTGCTTCTTTTCTAGTTAAAACTGAATTTCACGTGAATACAGAAGTATTGTGCCTTTGCTCATTGTAACAATGTTACCCACAAAACCCAGGCTGCTATGTATTCCCGTTTCCCGTAAAATGTCGCTTGCTAGCGCGCATCGGTATCTCGGTGCACATAAGCGGATAAAATAATTTTTCGTAAGGCAAGAGTACGCACAGAATATTTCCTCCTTGAGGTAGATTGCGATTTGAAAAATGAACATGTTAAAGAAGCATTAACAAATTTTTCCCAAGTTAAATCTATCCTTTTTTGTCGTTACTTGTGTGTTCTTCGTTAACATTAAGTACGACGTTTCTGTACTTCTCATTAACTGGTGAAAATAAATGAACGGGGTAACAGACTACGTACTTTTGCTGTTGAACGTGGTGGTCTTGTAATTTACCCAACTCAAAAAGAAAAAAAAGGTAACTGAATACCAGGGAGTCACCAACTGATAGCCTGGAGCTAACCTACAGTCAGCCTACAATACTTTGCAATACTTTGGTTGGATTTTGCAGCTTCAAACTAAAAAGAAAGTGACAGTAAAGTATGACATAAGAAAACTAAAAAAAAAAAAAAAAACAGTAAAATATGAAATGAAAGGCAAACTGAACGAAAATCTCAAAGCATTGTCTGATGTAAAGATAGATGAAATGATGCCCATCAAAAAATAAATGTTGCAGCCTGAAACAAAGGAAAGGAAGTGATGGACGAGTGACGAAATATTACAACTACTGAATGAAAGAAGAACATGCAAAGCAGATCATCGTGGGCAGAAAACAATGAACGAAGTTATCTACGGGAAAATCAGAGAAGTAAAAGAAAAAGAACTGAAAGCACGCAGCTCAGATACTGAAACTTTACAAACTGAATATCACAAGTCTATTATTTATAAAAAAGTAAAAGAAATGATTGGGTACTTTCATGCAAGACCGTCATCTACTTTAGTAGATCATGATGGTAAGCTGATCATCGTCAAAAACGAAAGAACTCAAGACTGGAAGAACAATTTGGAAGCATTTTTTCATGACGATAGACCAGATTCATCTGAAGTCACTCGAGAAATAGGACCAGATATTACGGCGGATGATGCGAGATCAGCCGTAAGAGCAATGAAAGATGGAAAAACAGCAGCACCAGATGTGATGCATTTGGAAATCCTTCAATTGTCTGAAGAAGAACAAATAAAAAGGTCGACATCACTGTTCAATAAAATTTATAATTCGGATATCATTCCTCAAAAATGCCATCAATCAATTTTGATCTCCCCCCCCTCCCAACCCTAAAAAAAAAAAGAACCAGGAGCCAAAAAAAAAAAATGTTGTGATATCAGTACAATAAGTTTGATGAACCATCTCCTGAAAATGTTTCTAAGAGTTATTCACGAAAGAATCTACAAATTTTGCGAAGAGTAGATGGCACCTACAGAGTTTGATGTCATAAATGTTGTCGGTACTCGTGAAGCTCAGATCTGGATTCAAATCTTAATATAGAGGTACAGAAACGTGACTGTGACAACTTCGTCTGTTTCATTGATTACCAAAAGGCTATTGATAAATGTTTACAAAACGGGCGAGGTACTAAAAATCGTAGGATAGATGACAAAGACCTCTCGATCGAATTTGACCTATATTCGAAACCATCTGCTGCTGTTGGTAAAAAATGAGAAACTTGAAACAGTATATATATTCCGAGCAATGAGACAGGACTGTATTTTGTCATTATTGATCACGATCTTGCCCCTGAAAATGTCGAAGAAGGATCATTCTGGAATGGAGATGGGCTGAACAATATCCTCTACGCTAATGACCATTTAATATCTGGTGACAACTTAAAATAGTTCAAAACAATATCCTCTACACTAATGACCATTTAATATCTGGTGACAACTTAAAATAGTTCAACATTTTCTATCGCCAATCAGCGAAAGCAGTAAGCATAATGGCATAGCAATCAAAATTTACGATCATCTGCACGAAGATATATTGAATTGCCATCTAAACATTAATCGTAAACTTATTGAACAAGTAAACGAATACACACGTCAGGGAACTAATATTAACAACCAACAGGATAACGTGCAAGAAATCGAAGTCCATATTGAGAACGAGAACAACAGAGCTACTTTTTAAGAACCATCACCTCGCAATCGAAACAAAATTAAGATTTCTACGTTGCTACATATTTTCTGCCGTTCTCAATGTAACTGAGACTTGGTTTTTCACCAAGAATACGGTCAGACGACTTGTGGAATCTCGGGTATGGTTGTACAGGAGTATGCATAGAGTGCCATGGACTGATAAAATCACTAAATCAGAAAAAAAAACGCAGAAAACTGCATCTCGGCCATGTAATGAGGAACGGAGACAGGTGTAACCTGGTGCACAGCATTCTTTAAGGAAAGATACATCATGATGAAAGAGGACGAGGAAGTAGAACAGCCGGCCGCAGTGGCCGAGCGATTCTAGGCGCTACAGTCTGGAACCGCGCTGCTGCAACGGTCGCAGGTTCGAATCCTGCCTCAGGCATGGGTGTGTGTGATGTCCTTAGGTTAGTTAGGTTTAAGTAGTTCTAAGTTCTAGGGGACTGATGACCTCAGAAGTTAAGTCCCATAGTGCTCAGAGCCATTTTTGAAGTAGAACATCTCGGCACGGAAACATAATAACAATAAGGACATAAGCTTCACACACGAGTGAGGAACTTCTTTCAATAAGGAAAGTGATTTAGCTTTGATGGTCACCAACATCCAACACGGATAGGCTCTAGAAGAAGAAGAAGAAGAAAGAGACAAATTGTACATTACCGAACTCTACAAGTAACTGCTGGTTTCAAAGGAAGAGAGAATCTCTTGTACTTATACGAAATCTGTGTACGTAAAAAAAAAAAAAAAAAAAAAAAAAAAAGAAAAGAAAAGAATAGCCTTGACGACCTTATTTCTGATATTTGTGAGAGGAAGAGAGAATTTGATCAAGTAGTTAATACTAATTCTGTTTCACATTTAGTCCTATTGGTAAGAGATATGTATGCTCTGACCCTCAGGAAATAACCAGTGACTGTAAGGTTTTAATGGCGAAGTCATTTCTAACAGAACTTTGCAAAATAAAAACCTTAATAGGAGTGACGTGCAGGCCACTTTGTCACAGTGTTTCACGTCACGACAGATTCGTTGCTAGTAGTAATGATGTGACGAGTCTGGGCGCCTTTCCACTCAAGTACACAATTTAAGTATGTGATTCCACTATTGTCACAGGCAAGGATAGCGGAGACTTGACCTTGAAGAGTGTCAGCGCGAGTTGCATAAACGCCAGGGTTAGTGACAACCGTCAACGACCTTGAGACGGAGGCATGATTTCATCAGTGACCTTGAATGTATATCATCAAGATAGTAGCTGGCAGAACAATTTTAAAAACATGGCAGTAAGTTTAAAAATTAAAGTTGGTGGTGGTCAGTAATTTTAGAAACATTAATAATTGCGGATGACAGTGAGTTTAAAAATTAAAGATGCATCCTATGACAGTACATGATGGCGGTATTCGATTATTTCTTTAAAAAAATTTCGTAATCACAAGCGCACACAAATAAAATTGATGCATTATTTTTTCATACAATTAATGAGTTATAAATAACATGTATTGCCTTCACACATTCAAACAAGCACAATAAAACTGGTCACCTCTGTAGCAGAATGATTGGTGTCACTATCTTTGATACAGAAGGATACAGGTTCGATTACCGGTACCTGCTGATGTTAATCTGAGGTGGGACGTCTGAAATGGGGATTCACTCAGCCTCATTAGAAAATCAGTCACCATCATTTTTCAGGTGATAATGGCCCTAAGTTACTGTGTTTATCTCATCCAGAAGCATAGAAAAGTTTATCAACCTGTGTCAGTGTGTGCTGTTTAACAGTAGAAACTATATGGGCACTTGGACTGAATAAGATGTATGTGCACACTGCTTGATAGAAAGTGGTTTAATGGAATGAGAAACACGTCATACAGAAAAAAAGTGGTAGAACGCAAATGCGTAAACTTGTTTTTACGTTACAGTAGGCTAAAGCTGAATCAAACAGCAACGACCTCAGCCAGTCGGTGGTGGCACAGAGGGCGGACAGCAAACAAGTGTCTGACAATGCGTAATCTCAGACGTGCCTGTCTCATCGGCGTTTGCCGCAACAAGAATCTTGTGAAATCTTAATGTTGGTATCAGTTTTTAACCACGAATTAAGTCATCTCGCAGACTGCTTGTTTAGATGCGTGCTTATCGGAAAGGTTTCTCCTTTATACTTTCATTCGTGTTAGTTTCTTTGGTGTTGAATCAGAATTTTACAGCAAATTCTGCTAGTTAACACTTATGGGAGCTAAAAATGACAGTTTTGAAGAAATAAGTATTCAGCGCATTGAAACTGCTTCGCTAGAACTGACAGCAATACAGAGGGGTTCTAAGCCCGCTCAAATACTTAAAAACACAGGTTCTCGCACTTTCTGTGTATAAAAGTGAAGTTCCTAGGGCAAAATCGCACTATATGCAGATTATTGAATGTTTACCTGGAGTGTATGAGAGTTATGATGAAACTTATTCCACGTAGGTAATTCAATGATTAGACATTTCCCCATCCATAACATCAAGAGCTTATAAAGAGTATCAAGCGAAGAAGGTATTCAAGAAGCAACCACTTCAGCTTCCCATCGAAGTTTACGAGGCCTGTTGAAAATCAAGTGAATGCTGTTATTAAAAACCTAATGACATATGTAACTGCCCCACAACAGAGATCACACACATGTAATGGAGACCGAAGCATTTGCTCCTCAGCTTGGAGAATACGGCACACATGACGTTTAAGCTTTGGCAAGACTGTACTCGCTGAGTGAGCGTTTTGCGTGTTGCAGCAAGTCTTTTCTTGCTGACATTCAGTGCATTTGACACTCAGCTAGGTGTAATATGACATGCACGTCAGACGTTGGCAAGAATGAAATTGTTAACTGAGCTATTTGCTTGTTTGTAACTGTCTCATATATAATCGGAGTACTATGACGTGCATCTCAATTAAGCACTGGCAAGACTGAACTCACTGACAATGGACTTTGTAAGCACCAACTTGTCTGTACTTGTATTTCAGTGATATATTTTCCTCTTGGAACATGCAAGCAACTCTTCAAAAAAGTAACATATGTTGTGCTTTAACAGTGTTTTAATTCTTACCTACTCATTAATTGCTGTAACTTACACATGCTTTTTAAATTAAACATTGCAGAATCTATTGTGTCTATCATCAAAACATCCGATCACGAAGAAAATTCGATACATTTAGCAGCGCTCCCAAAAATGTAAATCTGACATGCAGTAAGTCTTCCACTTCCTGATTCCTCCTAAAACACATTCAAATCGTTCACGAAGCCTCTTCAAATTTCCTTTTCCAGATATTTGTTATACATATTTCAGACCTTGCCATATCTGTGAACGCAGGCTTTGTTGTCTTTCATAAAGCATGCTTTTTCTCATTCTGTGTTGTAAACTCTGTATGCAGCTACAGATAGACCAGTGACTGTCTAAAATAGAGACGATCAATCGCCGAGAAACTCAGCATCTCAGCCCCTAAAGTGATAGAAGAAGGCCTAAGTCTCTCGCTGTTTAACCATTTACCTGTTGCACTGCGAACATGTGCTTACAATCAGTTCAGTTGTTGAATGAGCATTACAGTTTTAACACATGTCTTTCAGTTCTGCTCGCCGGAAGATTAGTTGTAAAAGTCAGGTGGTTTAATCTCGATGAAATATCTGTGGGAAACTGGCGTTGTGGCAAAAAAGGCAAACTGAAGCAAACTCTGTACTCGAAGTTGTATTTAAATCCACTTCTCATTTGCTACAGAGATTAGAATAGCTTTTCTGAAAGAAGAATACAAAGACAAACAAAACAATGAATTTAGAAAGCAGAGGGCAGAGAAGAAGATTATGATGAATATGATGTTGATCAGTATGATGATGATGATGAATACAACGATGATGAGTACAACAATGACGAACACAACGATGATGACTAAAACGATTATGAGTGCAATGATGATGAATACAACGATGATGAATACAGTGATGATGACTATGACAACGATGAATACGACAATGATGAGTATGACAATGGCTATGACGATTATGAATATGATGATGAATATGATGATGGTTATGATGATGTTGATGATGATGATGATTATGATTATGTTGATGATGATGATGATTATGATGATGATGAATATGATGACGATTATGATTATGATGATGCTAAATACTATGATGTATACAATGATGATGGTGACGATGACGAACATGATGCTGAATATTACAAAGGGTGTTCAAAAAGTTTTGCACAGTCGTCTCTAATTTTTTTATTTTCTGCAAGAGGAGAATGAAATTTTTTGTCAACATACCTGGAAGCATTTAGCTATAAGTTGGTATATAAAAGTATTTTCTTTTATTTACAGTTGAGCCGTAATGGACCGTGAAGTAGATGTCAGGCTGCGACAACGGTCGGTGATGGAGTTCCTCTTCAAGACCGGCGATGACTCTGCCACAGGAATTTGCTCCCTCTTTATGGGGAGGACACAGTGGATCGCAGAAGTATCCAGCGCTGGTTGCAGAGGTTTAAAGAAGGTGATTTCTCTCTACTGGACAATCCACGTTGCGGTAGACTATCGACGGCAGTGAGTGATGTTAAGAAGGAGAACGTTGATCAAATCATCCAAAATGACAGATATGTGACAACACGACAACTTCCTGAAATGACTCGTTTGCCATTGGGTAGAGTGGTATCCCTGCTACAGTCACTAGGGT
The DNA here is from genome assembly GCF_021461395.2 of Schistocerca americana. Taxonomy (NCBI): domain Eukaryota; kingdom Metazoa; phylum Arthropoda; class Insecta; order Orthoptera; family Acrididae; genus Schistocerca; species Schistocerca americana. The sequence goes on from NC_060119.1 coordinate 905,587,956, forward strand.
ACAGAAAAATCTGTGCACGTCGGGTGCCTAGATTATTGACAAGAGAAATGGAAACGATAAGGAAGAATATGTGCGAGGGTCTCGTGAAGACCTTTACTGAAGAGTGGAAACAGTGTTTTGACGGTGTCATTACCCAGGATGAAACATGGCTTTTTCTTCGAATCTGAGAGGAAAACCCAATCCACGGAGTAACATCATCCGGGTTCCCCTCGGAAGAAGGGACCAAGGCTTTCATGAACAGCAGGCAAAAAGGTGATGGCTTCCTTCTTCTGCGATCAGTGCGGTGTCATTTTCATTGTATTTTTGGAACCTGGCTCCACAATTAACCGGGACCGTTACTGGCTGTCATTGGACAAGCTGCAACGTGCCATCGAAGACCCACAGACCACAGTTTCAGGATCAGGTCATCAGACTACACCATGACAATGCCAAACCCTATACAGCCCTTATGAAGCTGCAGAAAATCAGGAAAAGGGGTTAGAAAATTATTCCTCATCCTCCCTACAGTCCAGACTTGGCTCCGTCTGATTTTTACCTCTTTGGTCGTCTGAAGGCTCACCCGTGCGGTAAAGTATTTGATAGTGAGAAAGATCTTATTTCCTGTGTCGAGTGATGGTGTAAAAGTCAATCCCCAGAATTTCACCAAAGTGCATTTATATCATGGAAAGAACGTTGCGCCAGATGCGTCACAACTGATGGGGGCTACATTGAGTAGGCTCTATGTATAGCTAAATGTTCGAAGTGTGTTCACAAAAAATTTCATTTTCCACCTTCAAAAAATAAAGAAGTTAGAGACGACTGTGCAAAACTTTTTGAACGCCCTTTGTATGATGGTGATGAATAGGATGATGATGATGATGAATATGATGACGATGATTATGATGTACATAGCTGGAAGATGATGATGACGGTATGATAAGGAAGAGTCATGAAATAAAATTATGTGAGACATGGGGAAAATTTGCAGCATCATTTTTTTGTTGAGTCAAAAACAAAATGTGTGATTCACTATACAGTAACAGATTTGAACTGATATCAAAATTGTGGATGATGGTGCTTCACCAGGAGTTTTCAATGGAGATGATTTAATAATTGACAGTCTGAGACAATGGTTAGCAAACCACAGCTCATGAGCTCTATGCAGCTCTTTGGTCCCTTCTTGAGAGTGGCTCTTCCGGAAAATACACATGCGGCCGTTTACGGAGAGTGCGAGTCTATTTTGAAGCGGCATTTGACAGGGGTGGAGGTGACAAATCACGTACATTTCCTGCCACCCACACCACTTTTGCTGCTTGTGACAGCAATGTCGAAAGTGGAGGGGGGAGGTAGTACTTCGAAGTAAAGCGCGTGAAATAATTTTTAGTGTGCTGAAGCTGATGAAAAATAAAGTAGTTGAAGGGTTATCCATTTATCTGAAAGGTGTGGGTTTCTTGTGAAGTGTGACAAAAGCTTGCTATCTGCCGAAACAAGGAAATCGGGTTTTAATGATCTAACTCATTTGGAAAGCAATTTAATACTATCTCTTAGTCATAAATAGGTGAAAGAGACAATAATAGTAACGAAGAAATATGAGCTTGTGAAATAACAAATAAAAGTACTTCTCGACATCAGTGGTTTTCTTATTTCTGTTTTTACATGCTTCCTTGGTGTGTCGTTATTAGGCGACTTCTCTGAAGCAAAGATAGAGTTTGCTATTCTTTCCTTATACGGATCTACATATTCAAGTGAATTCTCATTTTCGATCGTGGAATCGTCTTATAGTTGCAAACCAGGATATCTTCCAGTTAAATAGTATCAATAAAGAATATCGGTATTACGTTTTATTCAACGAACGTGAAGCTTAACTAAAACTTAAAAGCTGAAATAAAGTTCATTAAGTGAATTTTAAGGACCATTCCCGAATGAAAAATGTCTAAGCATGAGAGAGGTATACTGAGACAGCATGGACATGCGGACACGATAAAGGGTAGGAGATAGAGGATAAAAGTATACAAGGACTGCTATTGGTGGGAAAGTTGAAAGGCGTCGACCTCAGTAAAAGAACCTCACACAGACTGAGGACGTTTTTAGCAAAGCCAGCTTTGGAGTACCCTAATTAAGGAAATAGTGACGCAACAACCTATATAGTTTGAGTTTTAAGAATTTGGCTCTCAGAAGAAATTTCAGTCTTTGCACTATTCATATTTGGCTCTTTTGACTAATGTATTTTCCGACCAATCTCCAGTAAGATATCTGGAAGAACTGGATTATGTAATGTATTGTTTAAACTTAAACCTCATAAAAAGAGTTACGCAATGTAAGATATTCAAAATTATGGCAAAATTCTTAAGGCAGCCAATGCTAATAAGTAAAGATATGACCCACACACAGAAGTAAATTCCGACAGAGGCTATAAATATACGTATATCATTAAGCCTGAATAAGATAAAATTTACAGATCGCTAGCGGTTCCTGGTCATGCGTTATTGTGGCTCAGTCTGGTTACATGGAATAGAAACAAAACAGAAAGCACACAGTTCTGACATGTATGGGACTTGGATATACGTATTAATCCGTTTCTCTACCCCTGTCTCTGTGCAGCTCCACCTCTCCATTTCATTGTCCACCTTCTCTTCCTTCCGCTTCTCTCTGTCCACCACCTCCTTCCACCATTGGCTGTCCATATTCACCTTCCCCTCTCTCTCCATATCCTCCTGTCCCCTCTCTCCGTCCATCTCTCCCTTTCCACATTCTATCCCCACGTTCTCCCATTCCTCTGTTCACTTCCTCTTGTCCCTCTCTCTAACGTTGAGCCTTGCTCACTGTTATTGCATATTCTGATTCTGTAGTAGTGTTCTAATAATGAGCGAATAATCCATAAATACGACTTTCCTTTTTGCTAACAACGTTTAACTATTATGTACTTTGTATATACATATATTTATGTATATTAAAAGTATATAGACTCTGTATATTTCAAAGTTCATCAGAGTATCGTGTAAAAAATTCAAGGAAATCGGTCACGAGCTTTTCGAGATTTTGATAATAACGTTTCGTCTTTACACATTGCGTAATTATTTGAGTATAATACGTATAATACACACTAAAATAGGAATATAAAAACGCACGTACTCGAATTCAGTCCGTCACTTTCGAAGCAATCGGTGAAGAACTTTCACAGTTTGAAGAATGTGAGCAAACGAACATTACCTTTTTATACATATTCCCCATATATTTATTACACGTAGTTTATATATTATATGTGGCACTCTAGTAGCTATATAAACACATGCAGTATTCGATTGCAATTTCAAAGCAAACGGTGAAGGAGTTTCGGACATTTACGAATTTGTACAATCGAACATTTACGTTTATATTTCTATAGGAGATTATTCACAGATGATGTAAATACGGTTCCGGAAGAGAACAATTTCAGAACCTAATTCAGTTGTGCCTAATGTTGGATGAGGAAACTTCACCAGGTTTGGTCAGAGGATAAGATGCGATTCAAGGAGCGTATGCAGCATGCAATACAACCTCCCGTCAGACACGTTTTTAAGTCATTGACCGAAGAAAAACAATTATTCCGACAGAAGACTGAGATAGACCAAGATGAAGACGTTAAAATCAAAGAAAACTATGTATTTAAGAAAGCAGAAGGTGGAGATGATAGTGGAAAAGAAGAGGGTGATTACAATGAGGAAGATGATGATGAGGGGAAATTATAATGATGACGGCGATGTAGAAGAACAAAATGATTGTGAAGGGGAAGAAGTTTACGATTGGCAGAGGGTCTCCAAGAAACTGCCAGCAGATATCGTCTGGAAAAACCTGAATGAATTCGCATAGGTGAAACGCAGCCTGCTGCTTGATTGCCTTGGGGATGGAAGGAAGGGGCACAAAGGGCTTTAAAACCATTTGTGACATATTAATTTTAAATTCACTTTATTAGAATCACCAGGTTCCTTGACAAATATATAGAAATTATCATAACTAAGAAAAATGTCAGCTGAAATCAAACGGAATAAGTTTCAGCTGCGAGACTACCGGCTAATCGAGATTCGAGACTGGTCAAGGAATTGAGACACCATCTCATTCTAACCAACAGAAGTAAAATTACGTTAGAGTGCGTGTGATAACAATTGATCAAATTTACATCTTGGATGCAGCCCACTACCCTCAAGAATCTCTTTTCTCTAAAAGTAATTAATTTTAAGTGGAATGCAATCAATTCTCGTTGATTTCTAATGGCGCAAGTGTCCAATCCTCCAATCCGGCGAGCAAAGTGGGCACCTCAAGGTAAATACCAACAAAATCAAATCGATACGAAGCAAAATTTTACAGGAAGGTGTCCGAGATTCAACGAATGTACATGCGCTTAGACAAGAACTGACAGTTCAACTTGCCCCACATGTTGACAGCTCAGGACTTCTTGGACAGCAGGAGTTTTACTACCTGCTCCCACTGTCTCCTCCTCACCGAATTCGTGTCACAGTTCAACTGCGTTGACTTCTTGTGCATCATTCAGCTGGAATTATCTTCACGTCGTTTTATAACGAGATTCATTTTGGCTGCTCTGTGCAACGAAGTAACCTACTAAAATTCACAGTTCTATTCTGGGGAATTCTTAAATGAAAGAAATTTAAAATTATTCTAATAAAAATGGAAACCACAAACAGCAATTAGATAACATTCCTCACAGAAACTGAAAATCTGTAATCTACTTGTAGAACTAATTGCTTTTTAAATTACCTATGAGTGAGTTCCAATTGTAAAGCACGTCTCGACGGTACCGCAGTGTCAGCAGCTCCTGCAGGTAAACGTGGAGGATGGTCTGATTGACAATCTGTATGTCTCCGCTGCAAAAAGAAATTATAAAACAAACTTAAAAGATTAAATACGTATATGAAATATAAGGGGTGCTCAGAAAGAAACGAGCCGGAGTCTGGAATGCGCGAACCGGTTACAGGACGGTAATATCGAGGCGTGTGTAACGAGGTGTGGTTCCGACCAGAGCGTGATAGTTCGCAGCTCGTCGCTAGAGGGCACGCGTGCACGTCACGTGACTATACAGATCTAGCAGCAGTCTGCATCAATCGTCCAATGCTGCCAGTCACATTGCAAACAGTTATATGGAGCCGTCAAAAGAAGAACAAAGAGATGTTGTTCGTTCTCTGACAGCAGAAGAAGTAGGAGGAACGGACATTCATCGGCGAATGTCACAAGCGTTCGGCGAACACTGCATGTCCCTTGCAACGGTCAAGGCGTGGCACAAGCGCTTCGTTAGCCGATGATGCACGGTCTGGAACACCACACTGCATTACCGATGACATCGTCCAGCTGGTGGATGCACTCATTTCCCAGGACCGCCGAGTGACAGTGAACGCCATAGCCGCCGTGGTCGGACTGAGCGTCGGAAGTAAGGCACACGGGATTAGCAGAGCGGTCTAGTGCGCTGCAGTCATGAACTGTGCGGCTGGTCCCCGCGGAGGTTCGAGTCCTCCCTCGGGCATGGATGTGTGTGTTTGTCCTTAGGATAATTTAGGTTAAGTAGTGTGTAAGCTTGGGAACTGATGACCTTAGCAGTTAAGTCCCATAAGATTTCACGCACATTTGAACATCATGAAGTAACGACTGCACATGCGCGAAGTGTGTGCCCAACGGGTGCCCCACAGTCTTCAACCACACCAGGAAGCTTGTCGAATGGCCCACTGTCTTGCGCATCTGCAGCGCTATGCTCGGGAAGGGAATGCGTTCGCGGCACGAGTGGTGGCTGGAGATCAGTCATGGTGTCATCACTTCAAATCAGAATTAAAACGACAAAGTCTCCAGTGGAAACATCCAGGGTCACCACCACCAAAAGAATCCAAGGCCATCGACATGAGTGCAGGAAATGTCATGCTGATGTTCTTCTTTGACCAAGATGGCCCCCTTCTGATTCACTTCCTGCATCATGGGACAACAGTGAAAGCTCGGCGTTACTGATAAACCTTGACTACCCTTCGCCAAGCAACCAAACAAAAGCGATTAGGCAATCTCACCTATGGGGTAATTCTGCTCCACAGCAATGCAAAGCCTCATACGGACAACACAGTCACGGCACTTCTGCAGAAATTCAAATGAGAGGTTCTCGTCCACCCTACATACAGTCCGGACCTCTCTTCCTGTGATTACGCTATTTTTGGTGCCCTTAAAAAGGCTCTGAGGGGCAAACAATTCACCTCGGACGACGACGTCCAGCTGTACGTGCGGAACTGGTTAACATCGCAGCCCTGGGAATTTTATGAGACAGACATTCACCGCCTTGTGTCACAGTGGGACAGGTGTCTCAACAGCCAGGGTCAATACTTCAACATACTGGTACTCGTTTCTGCAATTATGCCTCTGGCTCGTTTCTTTTTGAACGACCCTTACATATTGTGAAAGGCACAAATGTCAGTTACGGAATTGTAACTCATCACAAAAGCACAGCTGGAAACGTATGCGTTAATTTTATGGAATAATGTGTTACTTTTATTGCAATAATGACAACAGAATAACAGAACGAAGTGCTTAAACACTCACAAATTTTATGTTTCTCTTTTTTAAAAAAACAGTTTTATATCGAATGTCGAAATGTATGTCAAAGTATCTAGTTCCTAGCTCATCAGAAGATTATCTTGGGAATTTGTCACCGTATAGAGTAAGGTAAACATAGTCATGTGTAGGGACTGTGGTTGTTGTGAGCGGACGCAAGGAGAATTGGCCACTCTTCGGGGGCAGGTGGAGGCTTTGTCTGTTAGGCTCATCGAGCTCGAGGCGCAGGCGTCGGCTAGTAGTGGCGTTGGGGCAACTGTGGTGAGACCTATGCCTACTTCGGTGACCTTGGAATCACATGGAACCCCTGATGTCGCTGCGTCTTCCGGCAGTGAGCATCTTACCGGTCAGCCATCACTCCAGGGTGAATGGCGGACAGTGGTGGGCTCGCGCGTGCCTGGCCGAAAGGCGAAGGTGGGATCTGGCCGCGTGGCAGCTGCCTTACCCCTTTCCAACAGGTACGGGGTGCTTCCTAGTGGTGATGACATCATTTCCGAGCCACCACAGGATGCCTCGCCTGTTGGGCCAGTGGCCGATTCTCCGGCAAGGTCCCGACAGTCACAGAGGGCGGGCCTATTAGTTATAGGGAGCTCCAACGTTAGGCGGGTTATGGAGCCCCTCAGGAAAATAGCGGGTAGGTCGGGGAAGAATGCCAGTGTGCACTCGGTGTGCTTGCCGGGGGGTCTCGTCCGTAATGTGGAGGAGGCCCTTCCGGCAGCTATTGAACGCACTGGGTGTGACCGGCTGCAGATAATTGCACATGTCGGAACGAATGACGCCTGCCGCTTGGGTTCTGAGGCCATCCTTGGTTCCTTCCGGCGGCTGGCTGATTTGGTGAAGACAACCAGCATCGCACGCGGAGTGCAAGCTGAGCTTAATATCTGCAGCATAGTGCCCAGAGTCGATCGCGGTCCTCTGGTTTGGAGCCGTGTGGAGGGTCTAAACCAGAGGCTCAGACGACTCTGCGACTATAATGGTTGCAAATTCATCGACCTCCGTTATTGGGTGGAGAACTGTAGGGCCCCCCTAGACAGGTCAGGCGTGCACTACACACCGGAAGCAGCTACTAGGGTAGCAGAGTACGTGTGGCGTGCACACGGGTGTTTTTTAGGTTAGAGGGACCCCCCCTTGGGCGAAACGATAAAATACCTGACGGCTTACCAGAGAGGACATTATCATCGTTGATAAAGAACGTCCGTCCTCAGAGACCAAAAACAGGAAAAGTTAACGTAATATTGGTAAACTGCAGGAGTATCCAGGGCAAGGTTCCTGAATTAGTATCTCTTATTGAAGGAAATAGTGCGCATATAGTATTAGGAACGGAAAGTTGGTTAAAACCGGAAGTGAACAGTAACGAAATCCTAGACACAGAATGGAATATATACCGCAAGGATAGGATAAACGCCAATGGTGGAGGAGTATTTATAGCAGTAAAGAATTCAATAATATCCAGTGAAGTTATTAGCGAATGCGAATGTGAAATAATCTGGGTTAAGTTAAGTATCAAAGGTGGGTCAGATATGATAGTCGGATGCTTCTATAGACCACCTGCATCAGCAACCGTAGTAGTTGAGCGCCTCAGAGAGAACCTGCAGAACGTCGTGAAGAAGTTTCGTGATCATACTATTGTAATAGGGGGAGACTTCAATCTACCAGGTATAGAATGGGATAGTCACACAATCAGAACTGGAGCCAGGGACAGAGACTCTTGTGACATTATCCTGACTGCCTTGTCCGAGAATTACTTCGAGCAGATAGTTAGAGAACCAACTCGTGAAGCTAACGTTTTAGACCTCATAGCAACAAATAGACCGGAACTTTTCGACTCCGTGAATGTAGAATAGGGTATCAGTGATCATAAGTCAGTGGTTGCATCAATGACTACAAGTGTAATAAGAAATGCCAAGAAAGGAAGGAAAATATATTTGCTTAACAAGAGTGATAGGGCACAAATCGCAGAATATCTGAGTGACCACCATCAAACGTTCATTTCTGAGGAAGAGGATGTGGAACAAAAATGGAAAAAATTCAGGAACATCGTCCAGTACGCCTTAGATAAGTTCGTACCGACTAAGGTCCAAAGCGAGGGGAAAGATCCACCGTGGTATAACAATCATGTACGAAAGGTACTACGGAAACAAAGAAAGCTTCATCATAGGTTTAAGAGTAGTCGAATCATAGCTGATAAGGAAAAGCTGAACGAAGCGAAAAAGAGCGTAAAGAGAGCAATGAGAGAAGCATTCAACGAATTCGAACATAAAACATTGGCAAACAATCTAAACAAGAACCCTAAAAAGTTTTGGTCATATGTAAAATCGGTAAGCGGATCTAAATCCCCTATTCAGTCACTCGTTGACCACGATGGCACCGAAACAGAGGACGACCGAAGAAAGGCAGAAATACTGAATTCAGTGTTCCGAAACTGTTTCACTGCGGAAAATCGTAACACGGTCCCTGACTTCAGCCGTCGCACGGACGCCAAAATGGAAAATATTGAAATAAACGATATCGGAATTGAAAAACAACTGCTATCACTTAGTAGCGGAAAAGCATCCGGACCAGACGAGATACCCTTAAGATTCTACAGTGATTATGCTAAAGAATTTGCCCCCTTTCTATCAGCAATTTATCGTAGATCGCTGGAAGAACGTAAAGTACCTAGCGACTGGAAGAAAGCGCAGGTCGTTCCCATTTTCAAGAAGGGTCATAAATCAGATGCGAATAATTATAGGCCTATTTCGCTTACGTCAATCTGTTGTAGAATAATGGAACATGTTTTGTGTTCTCGTATTATGACGTTCTTAGATAATACAAATCTCCTTCATCATAACCAACATGGATTCCGCAAACAGAGATCATGTGAAACTCAGCTCGCCCTATTTGCCCAAGAAATTCACAGTGCCTTAGACACTGGCGAGCAGATTGATGCCGTATTCCTGGACTTCAGGAAGGCATTTGATACGGTTCCGCACTTACGTTTAGTGAAAAAAATACGAGCTTACGGAATATCGGACCAGGTTTGTGATTGGATTCAGGATTTCCTAGAAGAAAGAACACAACATGTCATTCTTAACGGTTCAAAATCTGCAGATGTAGAGGTAATTTCGGGAGTACCGCAGGGAAGCGTGATAGGACCTTTATTGTTTACAATATACATAAATGACTTAGTTGACAACATCGGTAGCTCCGTGAGGCTATTTGCAGATGACACGGTTGTCTACAAGAAAGTAGCAACATCAGAAGACTCGTACGTACTCCAGGAGGACCTGCAGAGGATTAATGCATGGTGCGACAGCTGGCAGCTTTCCCTAAACGTAGATAAATGTAATATAATGCGCATACATAGGGGCAGAAATCCATTCCAGTACGATTATGCCATAGGTGGTAAATCATTGGAAGCGGTAACGACCGTAAAATACTTAGGACTTACTATCCGGAGCGATCTGAAGTGGAATGATCACATAAAACAAATAGTGGGAAAAGCAGGCGCCAGGTTGAGATTCATAGGAAGAATTCTAAGAAAATGTGACTCATCGACGAAAGAAGTAGCTTACAAAACGCTTGTTCGTCCGATTCTTGAGTATTGCTCATCAGTATGGGACCCTTACCAGGTTGGATTAATAGAAGAGATAGACATGATCCAGCGAAAAGCAGCGCGATTCGTCATGGGGACATTTAGTCAGCGCGAGAGCGTTACGGAGATGCTGAACAAGCTCCAGTGGCGGACACTTCAAGAAAGGCGTTACGCAATACGGAGAGGTTTATTATCGAAATTACGAGAGAGCACATTCCGGGAAGAGATGGGCAACATATTACTACCGCCCACATATATCTCGCGTAATGATCACAACGAAAAGATCCGAGAAATTAGAGCAAATACGGAGACTTACAAGCAGTCGTTCTTCCCACGCACAATTCGTGAATGGAACAGGGAAGGGGGGATCAGATAGTGGTACAATAAGTACCCTCCGCCACACACCGTAAGGTGGCTCGCGGAGTATAGATGTAGATGTAGATGTAGATGCTTTACTTCTAAACTGGAAACAGAAATTTTATGTACAAGATGTTAATGATTTAATGTGTGTCTAAGGGACTGATACCCTTCTTCGTAAGTTTCATTTTCGACCCTGCGTGGGTGGTTAGCGTCATCTTGATTGTTTCTGCCGGTGTTTTCTTGGGGCGTGGAGATTTACTCCTTCCCAGCGGCTTCTACCACTCCGTTACACAAAGATCAGATTATTCTTAATGCCAAAGTATGTAGTTTGTATTACCTTTGAAGGCAACATGCCAACGGCCTACCCGCAGTGGTATCACTGGTCCCCGTCAGCTAACCGAAGTTAAGCAGTGTTGGGATTGGTCAGAAATTGGATGGGTGATGGTCCAGTCTGCCGAGCGCTGTTGGCAAGTAGGGTGCACTCAGTCCTTGTGAGACAAATTGAGGAACAATTTGACTGAGAAGTGACGGCTCCGATCACGAAAACTGACAACGGCTGGGAGAGTGGTGTGCTGACCACGTGCGCCTTCACGGTAACATCCAGTGGTGCCGATGTCTGAGGATGACACGGCGGTCGGTCAGTAGCAGTGATCTTTCCGAGGCTGGTCGGACGGAATTTAGTGTTAGTTACATGAAGTCAACAGAGTTCATTACTACGTAAAATACCTTTCCCGCACATTGAGTTTGGTTTATTCTGGTGCATCCAGTAATGTATCATTGGTAGATGAACAACTGCCATAAAAGGGACACACTTCTTCAACAAAATTGGAATGTGCGTCAAGGGAAAAAAATGTAATTCACACGCCGAGGGGACAAAAGTCATGGATACCTCCTAATAGAATGTCTGACTTCCTTTTTCTCTGTGTAGTGCAGCAACTCAACGTGACATAGACTCAACAAGTCATTGGAAGTCCCTCCAGAAATATTGAGCCAAGCTGCCTCTGTAGCCGTTCGTAACGGCAAAAGTATTGCCGGTGCAAGATTTTGTGCGAGAACTGACCTCCCGATTATGTTCCATAAACGTACGATGGGATTCATGTCGGGCTATCTGGATAGTCAAATCATTCATTCAGATTGTCCAAAATGTTCTTCCAACCAGTCACGAACAACAGTGGCCCGGTGACAGGTCGCATTTTCATCCATAAAAATTCCATCGTTGTTTGGGAACGTGAAGCCCATGAATGGCTGCAAATGGTCTCCAAGTAGCCGAACATAACCATTTTCAAGAAATGAAAGATCGGTTCAGATCGACCAGAGGACCCAGTCCATTCCACGTAAACACAGTCCACACCATTATGGAGGCACCACAAGCTTGCACAGTGCCTTGTTGGAAACTGGGATTTATGGCTTCGTAGGATCGGTCCCACATACGATCACTCCTATCAGCTCTTCCCAACTGACATCGAGCTCAAGGCCAAGGTTTACAAGTCGTCTAGAAACCAATCGATATGGTCAATAGACAAGGAGAAGCGATAGCAAAGACCTCGCGTCGGTCATCTGCTGCTATAGGCAATTAATGCTAGATACTGCCGCACTGTTCGTCGTACATTCCACATTAATTTCAGCGATGGTTTCAAGCTGTGTTGCATGCCCGGTAGCAGTGAAAACTCTGTGCAAAAAACCGCTGCTCTCGGTCATTAAGTAAAGGCCGTCGGCCACTCAGTTGTCCGTGGTGAGAGGTAATGCCGGAAATGTGGATTTCTCGGCACACTCTTGACACTGTGGTTCTCGGAATATTGCATTCCCGAAAGATTTCCGAAATGGCCCTTCATTCGGCCATGACCACGTCAGAAACCTTTTCACATGAATCACCTGAGTACAAATGACAGCTCCGCCAACGCACTGTCCTTTTCTACCTTGTGTTCGAGCTACTCCCGCCATCTGTACAAGTGCATATCGCTATCCCATGACTTGTGTCACCTCAGCGTATATCAGACTTGTTTATTAAATTTTACAAGCAAAACTAATCGAAAGCGGAGTAGCGTAGCGATGTTGGGGAATGTTACCCGAATCTGTCCAAACGTTTCAGAGTCTTGCTGTTCTTGTCCACGTTGGTTATCCCGACTTAAATCACCACAGTAAACAGTCACATCAGCGGAACTTCAGACTGTGCTTGTGTTACATAAGTGAGTTCAATGAATATCGCAGTTTAAAATCATCAACCTTAATTATTGTTAATGAATTTCAACACACGTATCTCGCAATGTTTTTGTTGTACCCCTTTTCACTGATTACACAAAGCTCCGCTGCTGGACAGGACGTAGGAGGGCACGTTTACTGAGGATATTTCACCACTCCGATCTGCTAGTCGAACGGGTGTGAATTCTCAGGGGGCTCTAACGGTATGCTAGGCACTTTTTCGCTCTTTTCACCCCCCACACACCCCAACCCTTCCTTTACACAGAAGTTTAGTGTCTCATGATATTCTGCATAGAGAGGAATACATTCACCATACGGTCACCAGTGTTTGCCAACGATACTCCAAATAACTTACCGAAGGAATTACGTTATCTGAGCAAAAATATCCGGACACCAGTTAGTGGGCATTAATTTGGGGAGTATCCACCTTTCATCTTTAAAACGGCATCAATTCTGCTGGGGACACTTTCAGTGAGGTGTTGAATGTCTGTGGAAGAATGACAGCCCATTCCTCCTCAAGAGCCGAAACCAGAGAAGCTAGCGGTGTTGGACGCTGCGGTCTTCAGTCTGGGTTCTTAGTTCAAGGTCATGCCAAAGGTGTTCCTCTTCGTTTAGGAGGGGATTATGGACAGGCCAGTGTATTTAGGGAATGTTGTTGGCACAAACCATAGCGTTAACAGAAGCTACTCTATGAAAGGTGCGTTGCCATGCTGATGCAATCAATTATCGTCACCGAACTGTTCCTCCACTCTACACAGTACACAATGCTATAAATTGTGTCCATGTCCTCCCCCGTTTAGCGGTTTCTTAAAGTCAATAAGGGGATCACACCCTAATCACGAAAAACAACCCCATACCGTAACACAGCCTCCCGTGTACTTCACTCTTGGCACTACACGTAACGGCAGGTGCCGTCCTCCAGGCATTCGCCGAAACAAACCCGTCTATCGGGTTACCACAGGGTATCACTCTAAATCACTCGTTCTCAGTCATCCAGTGATCATTGGTGTCGCTCCTTAAACGCCTTCAAGCGTTGCCTAGCACTGACTGTAGGGATGTGAGGCTTATGCGGAGCTGCCCGACTACTGCATCCACTTCTATTCAACTCCCTCGCACAGTCATTGTGCTAGCTGGACTGGAACTCGTGATTCCTTCCGCTGATTTCACGCAGCTTTTTATAACCACCATCCACTACGCTCGACTGTCTCCCTCTGTCAGTACATGAGGTCTACCTGATCTTGGTTCAGCTGTCCCTTTGCGTTTGCACTTCCCAGTAACATCACCCAGATTCAACGTGGACAGCTGTAGAAGGGCTGAAACGTTCCTGATAGTTCCAATTTCTAAGTCACTCCGCTCTCCTGATCGACCAGTTCTGCTGCTGGTTCTTTACTGTTATACTGAGGCGTCTGTCTTCCGTGACATCTCGTGGTAAAATTCGCGCTACATAAGTGTGTCCGGACATTTTTCATCACCTGGGGTGTATCTGATCTGCCGTCCCACTGGTTGGTTAAGTCTATCTAATCCACAACATTACCTACATGTACGTCTACAATATACTGTGCAAGCCACTAAAGAGTGTACGGCAGAGGGTACACCGTAACATTATTTACGGTTTTCTTTCCTATTCCCTTTCTGTATTGAGCAATATAAAAATGACTGATGTGTGCCTCTGTACGCGCTTTAATCTCTCTCGTCTTACGAACATCCGTACGCTAGTTACAGCTGGCAACATAATGATCGCACGGACATCTTCGAATACAGGATCTCTGGATTTACCCAACGTGTTAATGATTCCCACGTAAGTTCCTCGACCATTTGTGTCATACTTTCGTATGGGATGTATCGACCTGTTACCATCCTCGCTTTTAATTCGTTCAGTATTTGTAGTCACACCTACCTGATAAGGACTTCGAACACTGGAGGAATATTCCACTATGCGATGAAAAGTACCTGAACACCTGGCTGAAAATGACTTACAAGTTCGGTAATGCTGGAATTCAATAAGGTGTTAGTCCACCCTTACCCATGATGACAGCTTCCACTTTCGCATGCATACGTTCAATCAGGTGCTGGAAGGTTTCTTGGGGAATGGCAACCCATTCTTCACGGAGAGCTGCACTGAGGAGAGGTGTCGATGTGGGTCGGTGAGTCCTGGCGCGACGTCGGCGTGCCAAAACATCCCAAAGGTGTTCTATAGGATTCAGGTCAGGATTATGTGCAGACCAGTCCATTACAGGGATGTTACTATCGTGTAACCACACCGCCACAGGCCGTGCATTATGAACAGTTGCTCGATCGTGTTGAAAGATGCAATCGCCATCCCCGAATTGCTGTTCAACATTGGGAAGCAAGAAGGTGCTTAAAACACCATTGTAGGCCTGTGCTGTGATAGTGCCACGCAAAACAACAAAGGATGCAAGCTCCTCCATGAAAAGCACGACCACACCATAACACCACCGCCTCCGAATTTTACTGGTGGTTCTACACACACTGGCAGACGACGTTCACCGGGAATTCGCCATACCCACACCCGGCCTTCGGATCGCCACATTGTGTACCGTGATTCGTCACTCCACACAACGTCTTTCCACTGTTCAGTCGTCCACTGTTTACGCTCCTGACACCAAGCAAAGCATCTTTTGGCATTTACCGGCGTGACGTGTGGCTTATGAGCAGCCTCTCGATCATGAAATCCATGTTTTCTCCCACCTGACTGTCATAGTACTTGCAGTGGATCACGATGCAGTTTGGAATTCCTGTGTGATGGTCTGGATAGATGTCTGCCTATTACACATTAGGACCCTCTTCAGCTGTCGGCGGTCTCTGTCAGTCAACAGACGAGGTCGGCCTGTACGCTTTTGTGCTTTATGTGCCCCTTCACGTTTCCGCTTCACTATCACATCGGAGACAGTGGACTAGGGATGTTTAGGAGTGCGAAAATCTTGCGTATAGACGTATGACACAAGTGACACCCAACCACCTGACCACGTTGGAAGTCCGTGAGTTCCGCTGAGCGCCCCTTTCTGCTCTCTCACGGTGTTTAATGACTACTGAGGTCGCTGATATGGAGTACCTGGAAGTAGGTGGCAGCACAAAGCACCTAATATGAAAAACGTATGTTTTTGGGGGTGTCTGGATACTTTCGATTACATAGTGTATGTGTTTTACTCTAGAGATGCACTGTATTTTCCCAGAACCCTCCCAAAAAATCTAGTCTTCCATTCGCCTTGCCTAATACTGATTTTCTGTGATTGTCCTGTTCCATATCGTTCCTTAGAATTAACCAAAAATACACGATAGGACGTATTTAAGATATTCACCACTGATCTTGTAATCAGATGCCTCCCTAAGGATTCGAAAGGTAAAGGTCCTGGGTTCAAGTCCCAGGCAGGTACACAGTTTCAATCTCCCAGGAAATTTCATATCAGCTCATACGCCGTTGCAGAGTGAAAATTTATTCTGGAAACATCTCGCAGTCCGTGACTAAGCCGCGTCTCCACAGTACCCACTCTTTCAGGAATGCTAATTCCTCAAGTTTCGGAGGAGAACTTCTCTGAAGTCTGGAAGATAGGAAATGAGGTACTGGTGGAAGTAATGATGTGAAGATAAGTCGTGAGATGTTTTCGGGTAGCTCAGTTGGACGCACGATTGCAGGTGCCGGACCGATTCGGAACGAAGCATGACGCGCCCACTTCATTGACTCGGTCTTGCGGGGTTGTCAGGGTTGTGAATGGGTGGGTTATTTTAATTTTTTTTAAATGTGCAAAAAAAGACCTTTTAAGGTTGAAGCCCAGTGAACCCTCGTGGTTCGACCCCCGCCCTCCTTGTCTCCTCCAGGCTGTAACTGACTGTGACACTAAAAACAAAAACAAAAAAATATATGCTGTACTTGTTCCACATCACTGAGAAATTAAAATTGGTCTATCACTTGAAGAAATCTATAAGGTATTTAAAAAAAGTAAAATCAAAAAGTTGGTCGAGTACTTGCCCTTGAGAGACAAAAGTGCTTGTCGCGAGTCCTGGTCCGACAGTTTCATATCAGCGCATAATCCGTTGCAGAGTGAAAATACATTCTGCTTACTATGTAGTTCTTTCTCTTTGTTATAGGCTTACCTTACGCTGATCTGCATTTCGAGACAGCTGTCACTAAATGGAAGTTATGTCTTAGTCTTCCTGATCGATCAACAACTATGCACGACAGCATCGTCAGCAATATTTTACTTCTACTGAACCTATCTGATAGATCGTATATGCACACTGATAACATTTGGTGTCCTGTTACTCTTCCAGGGGAGATAATGTTACTTTCGTTTGCCGTTCGGTTGAACCTAGTATGTTGCTTTACTCAAGCATTTCTGGAGCCAACCACGTACTGGAGAAGGTATTTTTGTGATCTGATTAGTACTCGACGATGTGACACAGTACTGAACGACTTATGGAAATCGAGGAAGACAGAATATACCTCTTCTCGTGCATGTGTTGATTCCAACATTCGTATGTGATTAAAGCAAGATGTGCTTCATATGAATGATTTTTTTTCTGATCCGTACTGATTCTTTTTAAAGAAGTCTTCCTCCAGGATCTGCGTGATGCTTGAGGTTACAGTATGTCGATAGTTTGATTGTTATTACAACGAAAAGCTCGAATGATGGAAACGATAGTCACGGCAGACCTCGAATGATATAGAAGTAAACCCATTTCACTGGAACTATAAATTTTAAGTATGTAACACATTGTACCAAATTAAATTCCGTAGTAAAATAGTCTTATAGAAAGGTCTGTTCAGCCACCGCTAGTTTATCCTCTTCCTAAAACGTCATTGTACAACAGGATTTTGTAGTCAGTACACACTTGTGGCCACGTCGGAAGATGGAGCAGCTGCTGCTCCTAAAAGTAGCTCGTCAACAGTCTTCGTGAAATCGAATAATTCCATATCAGAACTGCAACTAATGGGAAGCACTGTACAGTGCAGAGGGCAGGCAATCGAACGCAGGGTGTGTGAGGTAGTGGCACACGCTGACCATTCTGTCAGCATACTGACGCTGTATTATGATAATCAATTTTATAAATTGTATCTGGATTTCAAACCCTTATCAAGAATGATAATGGCGCAGAAATTTTGCTAAAGCAGAGGCAAAGAACACGTCTGTGTTTTGTGGAAGTATACGAGATGAACTCGAAGTCACCAAAAAAATTTCATAGGTTATTGAAGGATATTTTCTCAGTATTTTCTCGTATAAGGGACCCGACGTCTCCAAAACTCGTCGAAGAGTAATAATGTGATTATTATTTATTCGGTTTGTCACCAAAATTGCCTTTGTTTCTATGTAAATACTTTCAGATTTGTTGAAAATCTTGTAATGCAACAATTCTAACGCGGAAGGGTCCGGTTTCTCGTGGGGGCCAGTAATGGCAAACGGCTCAACATAACATCACTGTGCCGCTCTTCCATTGCACTCAGTGAACCCATACATGAGGTGTATATCGGTCAGCTCTGCTACAGTTAACCTATCCATAGTTCTGCTCAGTATCACTGTTAATGTAGAACTACGACAGCAGGAAAACAAAGACGAAACAGAGGCCGCGAAGTACTGAACACAAGATTGAGGCTGAGGATTAGACATTGCTGGTAGCAGCAGTAAGTACCTTAGTGAACGGAACATTGTTGTTTTTAGCACTGTTGTGCAGATATTTCCACCGCAATAGATATAAAAATATAACTGGAGGTAAGAAATCAAACTAAGTGCAGCCACTCTGCAACGAGTTACCAGGAGTCGCTTGTACCAAAATGCTCACGAAATGTTGCTAAACAGCCAACGAAACATTGTCGGTGGAGACCGGGTTCACCCTCACGACTTCATACTCGTTTAGTATGGCAAAAGAAACTCAGAGGAAACATGCGAAAGGATAATAGGATAGAGATTTGAATGCTACTCGCCTAACTGTAACCATTTAACGTCATCTTTCTTCACTTGTTACTATTATCTGAGAACGAAGTACATTTTTTCTTTAAATCAGTCGCTGTGAGTTACATCACTTCAGTGGTTTGTAAAGTCTATACGGATGCATAAATACAGAGTTACAAATTGATTTATGTGATATAGGGGAAGGTCGGGTGGCATCGCCCAGCGGACTGTATCGGACAAGAGCGGTTCCTAAGCTCTAGGGAGTGACAACACCTGTCGCCCCACTGGAGTGTGAAATGCGGAGGAATAAGAGCACTCGCTCGATTTTGAATGAAGACAACAGTGTGTTTCGGAGTGGCAACAAGCTGCCTGTTCCTAGTTAGTTTTGCAAAAGCTTCACATTAAAATGTTTTGTTTTGTTTGCAAGCAAAGACCGTTACGTTTTTGTTGTAATCTTTAGATACATCTGGTATTATCGTGTGTACTATAGGATGAGACGATGTCTAGGCCCCAAGTAATAACAATGAGACTGGTAAAGTAACTCTGCGATACGTTCAGGTAGAATCAAACAAAGAAATTTCGGGTTTTGTCGAGCAAAACAGAGAGCCAAAAACTTATTTTTTACTTTTCCTTTTTCTTTAACACGCAAAGATGGAGAAGTCTGGACATAAATGGGATGAAAACACCAACAGGAAGCCGCTCAAAAGTCATAAGTCTTCTTGAAATGACAATCAGAGAAGTGAATGAGAAGTATTCGGTTTCAAGAAGTTCGTTACGTGACAGACTTAAAGCTTTATGGCAAAACAAAGATGTAGTCATGAAACCTGTTTTAAGAAACAATAAGTTTTTTTCTAAAGACTATTCAGTGATGAACAGTAAATAGTGCTATAAGATCATTTTAAACATTTAGACAGCCGGCAAATGCCTTTTAGTAAAGGTGAATTCTTAAATCTAATGCACAATATGCAGATAAGGTATCGGCTCAGTAAGACAAAAATGAAAACAGGTATGTTAATTTATCATGATTTTAAACAAAAATATGAATCCTTAAGCCTAAGGACATCTGAATCCACGGGGCTGCATAAAGCATCACGTTTTACGAACAAGTTGACAGATTCTTAAAGTACGTGAGCTGATGAACGAGTTTTATAACCATTTACGATCCAGTTTTATATTTTTTTAAACATATTTCCATGCCCCATACAACACTCCAAAAATTTAACTGACCAAAGCTAGCGAACGTAAATTTTCTTGACATGGAGTTTTATATCCCTGTCCAATAAGGTATGGTATTTTTAGTGTGAAAAATGTTCCAATACAACTATCAGAAAGCACATAAGTTGCGTGTCCTTTACTAGTAGACCTTCTGCTAAATCTGAAAAAGGAAGTTTAGGGACTAGCATTCTTAGATTTTTTTCATGCTTATATGATCTGAAGGTTAGTGTCCGCACATCAGTATCTCATAGCAGTTCGGTGCAATACATAAAGGAACTAACGTGAGGATTTGAACACTTAAAAATTTCCTACCACTCCAATTGTGTGATTTATTTATTTACTTATTTATATATTTTCTTTAAGAAGTGCGTCGTACTGTATTAGTAAACTGATACCTGCGCACTGATCTCCAACTTATATATGTATCAAACAAATCGAAGAATGCTGGTCCGAAAGCTTCCCTGGTGGATTAAACACACTACTGGCCATTAAAATTGCAACACCACGAAAACGACGTGCTACAGACGCGAAATTTAACCGACAGGAAGAAGATGCTGTGATATGCAATTGATTAGCTTTTCAGAGCATTCACACAAGGTTGGCGCCGTTGGCGACACCTACAACATGCTGACATGAGGAAAGTTTCCAACCGATTTCTCATACACAAACAGCAGTTGACCGGCGTTGCCTGGTGAAACGTTGTTGTGATGCCTCGTGTAAGGAGGAGAAATGCGTACCATCACGTTTCCGACTTTGATAAAGGTCGAATTGTAGGCTATCGCGATTGCGGTTTATCGTATCGCGACATTTCTGCTCCCGTTGGTCGAGATCCAATGGCTGTGAGCAGAATATGGAATCGCTGGGATCAGGAGGGTAATACGGAACGCCGTGCTGGATCCCAACGGCCTCGTATCACTAGCAGTCGAGATGACAGGCATCTTATCCGCATAGCTGTAACGGATCGTGCAGCTACGTCTCGATCCCTGAGTCAACAGATGGGGACGTTTGCAAGACAACAACCATCTGCACGAACAGTTCGACGACGTTTGCAGCAGCATGGACTATCAGCTCGGAGACCACGACTGCGGTTACCCTTGACGCTGCATCACAGACAGGAGCGCCTGCGATGGTGTACTCAACGCCGAACTTGGGTGCACGAATGGAAAAAGTCATTTTTTTGGATGAATCCAGGTTCTGTTTACAGCATCATGATGGTCGCATCCGTGTTTGACGACATCGAGGTGAACGCACATTGGAAGCGTGTATTCGTCATCGCCATACCGGCGTATCACCCGACGTGATGGTACGGGGTGCCATTGGATACACGTCTCGGTCACCTCTTGTTCGCATTGACGGCACTTTGAACAGTGGACGTTACATTTCAGATGTGTTACGAACTGTGGCTCTACCCTTCATTCGAACCCTGCGAAACTCTACATTTCAGCAGGATAATGCACGACCACATGTTGCAGGTCCTGTACGAGCCTTTCTGGATACAGAAAATGTTTGACTGCTGCCCTGGCCAGCACATACTCCTGATCTCTCACCAACTGAAAACGTCTGGTCAATGGTGGCCGAGCAACTGGCTCGTCACAATACGCCAGTCACTACTCTTGATGAACTGTGGTATCGTGTTGAAGCTGCACGGGCAGCTGTAGCTGTACAGGCCATCCAAGCTCTGTTTGACTCAATTCCCAGGTCTATCAAGGCCGTTATTACGGCCAGAGGTGGTTGTTCTGGGTACTGATTTCTCAGGATCTATGCACCCACATTGCATGAAAATGTAATCACATGTCAGTTCTAGTATAATATATTTGTCCAATGAATACCCGTTTATCATCTACATTTCTTCTTGATGTAGCAATTTCAATGGCCAGTAGTGTGTATACAGTGAAGTTACTTGTGGTTGCAAAACATGACGCTTCGCAGGTATAGGAGTGAGGACGAGTAACGTACAAGAAGCTGTTGTAGTCGTAGTTGGAGTTGAAGAGGTCTCCGGAGGTGACGGTGGTGTGGAAGCTGACCGTGTCGCACAGCGGCCGGCAGAGGCAGTCGTGGTGGCCGTCCACCTGCGCCGTCCGCACAGTCAGCCAGTTGAAGTCCCCTGGAAACCACCGGGCGGCGCTCACACAGCAACGCTTCCAGTATATTAACACAACAGGTTTCAATATTATACGTACAAACGAAGGAGCAAATAATACTAATAAACATGGTTTCGGAAATCAATTATTTCCCCTATACAACAAATACACAAGTGAAATGAGTCCAGCATTTTTGCCTTTGTAGTTTTTCAGTGCGAAGATGGAGCTCTCCTTGTTAGAACATCCCATGCGAACCTCTTCATTTCTACATTTCTAACCGCAGCCTACACTCATTTGAACCTGCTTACTGGAGTCAACTCTTGACTTCCCTCCATCTAATCTTCAGCATTCTTCTGTAGCACCACATATCGAAAGCTTCTGTTCTCATCATTTACATATATTATGAAATATAATGCTCCTATAACACTCTCTTGGGGTAAACCCGAAGTTACTTTTATGTCTGAACACTTCTCTCCGCTGAGAAATACGTATGTGTTCTACTAAATAGAAACTCTTTATTTCAATCACAAAGTAAGTCTGATAATCTTTACGCTCGTATTTTGTTTATTAAGTACCAGTTCAGAACTGTATCTAACGCCTTCCGAAGGTCAAGGAGCACGGTATCTACCTGTGCGCTGTATCCACTGCTTTATGGTCTCGTGGACGAACAGAGAGAGCTGAATTTCACGCGATCCATGTTTTCGGCACCAACATCTCCGGCCTCAAGAAATATCATAATACGTGAGCATAAAAGAAGTTCCAAAATACTACAATTGACCGATGTCAGAGATGTAGTCCTGTAGTTTTGTATATCTGTTCGACGACCCTTTTTGAAGAAGGGAACGACCTGTCCCAACCTGTGCTTTTTTCCAGTCATTAGGAACACTTCGCTTCACCAAAGACCTTCGGTACACTGCTGCTAGAAGAGGGGCAAGCTCTTTCACATATTTTCCACTGAGGTCATGGAATAGCGATATGCACTTGTATGGGTGGGGGTAGCGTCGCGTACACAAGGCATAAAAGTTTGGAAACACAACTGAGAGCTTTTGCAAAGCTACAGGTTTATTAGATACATCACTATAGCTGTGCATACATCGGGGTAAATCAGCATCAGCTTTGCTAAGTCTTAGGTTGATGTTGGAGAATTTGCTCTCGATTCTTCGTATTCACATATGTTGGGAGATCCACCAAGAAATTTTTCGAATGATCGTTTCTGAAAGCATTTTTCCTAGCATGTATCATTCTGCTTCAATGTCCATACTCGCAGATGTCAAGATGTTAGGTACTGCACTGATTCCTTCTAGTGCGTTACCCTCAATAACAGCCTGTTGGATCGAATTACGTTTTCAAGAGCTATTGCGACGCTTCGTTGTTACTTGTAATAACTATGTCATAGAATAAGAGGATCAACGGTCTCGTATATGCTAGCCCAACTCGTTGAGTTTAGTGCCGTTACCGTTACGTTGAAAGTACTCGCAGAACGAGTTTTTGAATCCTACCACTGTGAGGCACTAAAAATTGTGGATTTTAACACTGCTGAAATAAAAAGCTATTTTTTAATTAGCTTCTACAGCGTCTTTAAAAACTATGTTAAAATTGTAATTTGATTCTTTTTTCAACACAACTGCATAATTTACCACGGTGCCCAGCCGTGGCAGAAACATTGCCTCACATTTAGACCTATTCATTCTACAGACTCAGTTAATTGATACTCGAGTCCTATTACTGTGTAGATTAATATTTTCCACGGTTGACCTATCATAGTGACGCCTGTGCCTTGTAATCCGCATTTTAACACGATGAGAACTCTGTCGCCAAGTGCAATGGTATACTTGGAAAGATAACCTTGTTGTCCTCGACATTCTCATTTCGCCATTTTCTAAATTCTCTTTTCACTTACTGACAATAAAGTCGTGATATAATGAACTGCTCTACCATAGTAAGACAGTTAATATCAAAGACAAAAAGGAAAGTTGTGGACTAACGTATCTTCTGAGATTTGGTAATCTGAGGTAGAGAATAAGTCCGGATTGGGAAAGGACGAGGAAGGATGAGGAACGAAATCGGCCGCGTACTTTCCAAAAGAACCATCCTGCCATTTCCCTTCAGTGATTTAGGGAAATAATGGAAAACTTAAATCTAGGTGCCCTATGGGATTATGAGCTGCTGTCCTCCTCACCTTCCCCCTCCCCAATGTGAGTGCAAAGTCCTACCACTGCTCCCTGTTGCTAAGTAACTCGTGAAGTTGACAAGTTTTTCCATTTTTTCCTCCTTTTTACAACTGTAAATATGTATGATACTCCATGACATTCCGTATCGGCCTCTTGCAATTATCAGATTATCAAATTGTACTGGAGCAATGATAAAACATGCACTACAACGCAATATTAGAACACAACTGTTTACTTAGCTTAACCTCAGTTGTGCACGTAATTGCTGGAGGTGCATGACAGGCAAGTCGTTGATCACCCACATCTCATATACGTAAAATGGAAACTTGTATTTATTTTTATTTATTTATTGTTCCGTGGGACCAAAATAAGGAGAAGTCTCCATGGTCATGGAACGAGTCAATACATGAAATTATAACACGATATTAGAAACAGATAATATGAACTATAAATAAAACATATTCAGGTGACAAGTTTAAATAAAGAAAATCAAGAATTTAACACTGGAATTTGCTTAATTTTTTAGCTCTTCCAGGAGCTCCTCGACAGAATAGAAGGAGTGAGCCATCAGGAAACTCTTCAGTTTAGACTTAAAAGAGTTTGGGCTACTGCTAAGATTTTTGAGTTCTTGTGGTAGCTTATTGAAAATGGATGCAGCAGAATATTGCACTCCTTTTTGCACAAGAGTCAAGGAAGTGCATTCCACATGCAGATTGGATTTCTGCCTAGTATTAACTGAGTGAAAGCTGCTAGCTCTTGGGAATAGGCTAATACTGCTAACAACAAACGACATTAAAGAAAATATATACTGTGAGGGCAATGTCAGAATTCCCATATTATTGAATAGGGGTCGACAAGAGGTTCTCGAACTTACACCACATATAGCTCGAACAGCCCGTTTTTGAGCCAAAAATACCCTTTTTGAATCAGTAGAATTACCCCAAAAACAAATACCATACGACATAGGCGTATGAAAATATGCGAAGTAGACTACTTTTCGTATTGAAGTGCCTCTTATTTCAGATACTGTTCTAATGGTAAATAAAGCAGCATTTAGTTTCTGAACATGATCCTGGACATGGACTTTCCACAACAGCTTACTATCTATCCGAACGCCTAGGAACTTGAACTGTTCTGTCTCGCTTATAATATGCCCATTCTGTCTGATCAAAATATCGGTTCTTGTTGAATTGTGAGTTAGAAACTGTAAAAACTGAGTCTTACTGTGATTTAGCATCAAATTATTTTCCACCAGTCACGAACTTATTTCACGAACTACATTATTTGATACTGTTTCAATATTACCCACAAGATCCTTCACTATTAAGCTGGTGTCATCAGCAAACAGAAATATTTTTGAATCACCTGTAATACTAGAAGGCATATCATTTATATAAATAAGAAACAGCAGTGGCCCCAGCACCGATCCTTAGGGAACGCCACACTTAACAGTGCCCCATTGGGACTGAACATCACTACCACTCTCAATATTGCGGAGAATTACCTTCTGCTTTCTGTTCTTAAAGTAAGAGGCGAACGAATTGTAAGCTACTCCCCTTACTCCATAATGGTCCAACGTCTGCAGTAATATTTTGTGGTCAACACAGTCAAAAGCCTTCGTTAAATCAAAGAAAACACCTAGCGTTCGCAACCTTTTATTTAATCCGTCCAAAAACTCACAGAGAAAAGAGAATATAGCATTTTCAGTTGTTAAACCATTTCTAAAACCAAACTGAACATTTGACAGCAAATTATGTGAATTTAAATGCTCCAGTAATCTTGTATATACAACTTTCTCGATAACTTTAGCAAACACCGACGGCATAGAAATAGGTTTATAGTTGTCAATATTATCCCTGTCTCCCTTTTTATAAAGTGGCTTCACTACCGAGTACTTTAATCGGTCTGGAAACCGACCACTCCTAAAGGAAAAGTTACAGATATGGCTAAGTACTGGGCTAACATACATAGAACAATACTTCAGTATTCTGCTAGATACCCCGTCATATCCATGAGAGTTCTTGGTCTTTAGTGATTTAATTATTAACTCAATCTCCCACTTGTCAGTATCATGGAGGAGCATTTCAGGTAACAGTTTCGGAATACTTTTTTCTAAGAGCGCTATATGATTCCCTGTTGGGACTAGGTTTCTATTTAGTTCACCTGCTATATTCAGAAAGTGATTATTAAATACTGTACATATATGCGACTTATCAGTAACACGGCCATTCCCACTACGCACTGATTCTATATCCTCGACCTGTCTCTGCAGACCAACCACTTCCTTTATGACTGACCATATAGTTTTAATTTTATCCTGAGACTTAGCTATTCTATCTGCATACCACATACTTTTTGCCTCCCTAATAACATTTTTAAGCACCTTACAATACTGTCTGTAATGGGCTACTGCATTTAGATTCTGACTGTTTCTAACATTTTAATATAATTGCCACTTTGTTCTACAAGAATTCTTATCCCTCTAGTCAGCGACCCACGCTGCCTGTTTGTGCTAGTACCCTGTTTTGAACGCTCTAGCGGAAAGCATCTTTCAAAGAGCACGAGAAAAGTCTTGAGAAAAGCATTATATTTATCGTCTACTGTATCAGCGCTATAAACATCTTGCCACTCTTGTTCCTTGATAAAGTTTACAAAGGTCTCTACAGCAACTGGATCAGCTTTCCTAAACAGCTGATGACTATATTTAACACGTGTTGCAGCACAAAAATCTTTTAGAGTTAAAATTTGTGCATCATGATCTGAAAGGCCATTCACCTTTTTGCTAACAGAATGCCCTTCTAGTAATGAGGAATGAACAAAAATGTTGTCTATGGTTGTTCTACTGTTCCCTTGCACTCTCGTTGGAAAGAATACGGTTTGTATAAGATTATATGAATTAAGGAGGTCTACCAATCACTTATACAATTAATATTGAAGTCACCACATATAACTAACTTTTTGTATTTCCTATAAAGTGAACCAAGAACCTCCTCTAGCTTTAGCAAAAATGTTGTGAAATCGGAGTCTGGGGATCTACAAATAACAACAGTTAGAAGTTTAGCGCCATTAAATGTAACCACACCTGCACAACATTCAAACACCTTTTCAGTGCAGTACTTTGAAACATTAATTGACTCAAATGGGATGCCGTTTTTCACATACATGGCTACTCCCTCACACCGCAAAGAGCTCCTCGAAAAGCTGCCATCCAACCTGTATCCTGTTAAAGGAAGCCTCTGAATTATCTCCTTATTTAAGAAGTGTTCAGATACACCAATAATTTCAGAGTCAACATCTATAAGCAATTCACTAACTTTATCTCTAATACCTTGTATATTTTGATGAAATATACTAATTCCCTCATTACTCGGATACCTAAGCTTTGTCAAAAGTGGTTCCTTTGTTAGAGAGACTTCCCTTAAGCAGGAATACCTATCAGCTGACTTCAATCTAAAAGAGGTGCAGCTCTAACACACACTACTGCAGGAATTTTCCCATGAATGATCCCACCAACCCCACCTATGCTGTCACCTATAAGCTTTGCTAACCTCCCCTTCCCATACCTGTTGAGGTGCAGGCCATGTCTAGTGAAACCTGTCCTGCTGATAGACTCCACCGACACCACTGAAATGTGACCCATGCTTTCTGTCATCAGCGCACCCCCAAGTCTCATGTTATTACGCCTGACGGCTGTATTAAGATGAGGCCGATCGT
The DNA here is from genome assembly GCF_021461395.2 of Schistocerca americana. NCBI lineage: Eukaryota > Metazoa > Arthropoda > Insecta > Orthoptera > Acrididae > Schistocerca > Schistocerca americana. The sequence goes on from NC_060119.1 coordinate 905,615,731, forward strand.
GACGCTGAAACAGTTCTACGAAATGCACATTCGTGTTGCCAGTCTGAGTGGCTATCTTTTCCAGGTCACCATCTATGTCATACTCCCCATCCCTATCAATACTATCACCAGTCCCACCCACTATCACTACCTGATCCTCTTTAGTAAAATCCCTACATAACCCTCCTATGTTAAGTCACCCGAGCCAATCCTGCATTAGGCTTCACAATGCTGGTGACCTGGTACTCACTCCCCAGCACTTCCTGCAACTGCTGGCCTACACCTCTGCCATGAGAACTACCTAACAGCAGAACCTTCTTCTTCCTCTTCAACTTTGCAATTGTTCTAGCCACCGTAACTACTGAGGTCTGCTGCATACTTCCTACATCTACAGCTACTAGAGATTCCTCTCCACTAGGCTCTGACAGTTGGGCATATCTATTGTAAACACCAATAGTAAAACTATCTGAAAATCTTCTTCTCCTAGCAGATCTCTTGCCAACAGCCAGCTCCCATTCCCCAACCCCTTCTCCCTCCTCATCCTATCTAGCTCCTCCTATGCGTTTTTCAACTGCACCTGAAGGGTACAGATCTTACGCTCCATCTCCTCTATTAACTTACTCTTGCTACATAACCTGCAGTTCCAGGAGAGGATCTCACCAGAATGCCCACTGGCTTCCCCACTGCATTCCCCCCAGTGAATATACTTCGAACAAGTCTCACACAGCAATCCACTACTCACGAACCTACGGCAAAGCCCACACTTCTCACTCATGGTAAAATTTTACTTTTTCTAAGTTCCGCTGCTACAATAAGAAGATGTTAAAAACCTGACTACAATAATCACAAACTTACTCTACAAGGGAAGTAACTACTATTATTAACAGTACTAATAAACAACAAATGTGAATATAACTAAAGACTAATACAGAAAGAGAATCAAACGTCTAATGACACAGTAAGGAAGCTGAAAACAGTTCCCAAAAGGTTCTTCTGATATTATTTCATCATAAAACACAAAAAACACCGGTTGAAGACTACTAAAGTTCCTAAATAAACCACTGTACACAAACAATTAATTAGTACTTAGCTTTCGATGCGCCGCTACAGCTGCAACTGGTCAGCGCGGAATGTAAACACAGGTAAGAGGTTACGTTGCTCGATACGAAACACTCACAAATATCAGGTTACAACACAAGAAAGGCAGAGGTGAATGAAGAAACCACTAAAAGTCGTTTATATAGTAAATATTATCACAAAAACCGTTAAAATATGTATCTGAAACCTAAAAATATATAAAAAACTTAGAGAGCGATCTCACACGCAGTCACTCGCTTATGACGTCACACCAAAGACTCTTGTAGACCAGAGCAGAAGAATTATGGTTCAAATGGCTCTGAGCACTATGGGACTTAACATCTGCGGTCATCAGTCCCCAGAAGAATTATCCACTGTTCTTTGAATAAGGTTTGTGAATCTCAACCACATACATCAGAAATCCCCCTGCTGAATTGAAGCATGCGGATTTCCTTGGACAATGGGCAGTGCCGTGCGCGTAAAATCCTTGTGATATAGTGTTTACTGATAAGATTGCCATGATATGAAGGAACTGAGACCGTATGTTTCATTTAGTAGTATCACCATTGGCGTTTATTCGAAACGTCGCTCCACACTGCCGACTGCCACATCACAGTCAACGCTATAGCGTCTGACACAGGGCCGGCCACGCCATGCCAAGTCGCATGCGAGCCGGTTGTGTGGGCCGTGGCTCAGCCTGTCTCTGGTTTGCTCGGCTCTTGAAAGAATTACAGGGATAGTTTTCTAAACGTTTTGAGAACACTGCCATTCTTACATCTGTTTTCGAGTTGGTTTTGAGACCGTTTGTCATTTCAGTTGAAAGTGTCCCTATGTATGTCCACATGTAACTGATTGATCTGCAGTGAATATTCTTCGCTTTAAAGACAAATCCTTTTAGGTTAAAACTGTCCAGGACGTCTACATTGTTTCTCTCAGGTAGAGTTTCCACCTCTCCACCATGTGGTTGCAAATGTGCTACAATATTTTGATCAGCATACTTGTATGAAAGACCTTTTTTACATTATGAAAGTAAATAAGTCCCGATTACATGGCAAACTGAGTATAAAAATCTGAAAACCTGTCTGCGTCTGTCAGTATGCCGACATTTTGTACTAGATGAAAATTATAGCATGTTTTCAACATGCCAAAAATAACGAAATAATACTGAAACTTGGTTTCACTTGTGATCTCTGTTGTTGAGAAATATGAAACAAAGTCGCATGCATTGCGCCTGTATTGCTTTCTAAATACACCGCGTTCGCTCTTCACCTCTCTTCCCCTCCTGCCACGTAGCGCGTCGTAACGGCAGAGGAAGTGTGCAGCCGATTTCTTGGCCATCCCTGGTCCACGCGCGCCCATCATTAAAGTACAATACATTTGCCGGCCTCGGCGCCAGAGCTGTTCTAGGCGCTTCAGTGCGGAACCGCGCGACTGCTACGGTCGCAGGTTTCAATCCTGCTTCCGGCATTGATGTGTGTGGCGTCCTTAGGATAGTTAGGTTTCAGTAGTTCTAAGTTCTAGGGGACTGATGACCTCAGATGTTAAGTCCCATAGTGCTCAGAGCCATTTGTCCCGTTTCAACAATACATTTAGCCAATGACGACACCAATAACATCAGACGTACACACATCAAGGGATTTGTGATTTTCGAATAGTGGAGGGCGAAAGAGCCGCGCGGGATTAGCCGAGCGGTCTTGGGCGCCGCAGTCGTGGACTGTGCGGCTGGTCCCGGCGGAGGTTCGAGTCCTCCTTCGAGCATGGGTGTGTGTGCTTGTCCTTAGGATAATTTAGGTTAAGTAGTGTGTAAGCTTAGGGACTGATACCTTTAGCAATTAAGTCCCATAAGATTTCACACACATTTGAACATTTTTTTTTTTTTTAAAGGACGAGAGAATGACATATGTGGTACCAGCGCTGCCCACAGAAGAAGGCATCTAACGATTGCTGGATAATACTGTTATATGCAGAGGCGGCACAACATTGGAAAAAGGTAGCTAATTCCGAGGAAATCTGCAAATGATCGACGGTTGGTGCAGGAAATGGCAGTTAATAAACGCGGAAAGACCCTTTACAACTTCATTGCGCGACTGACAACCAATCACTGCAGTCCCATCTGTCAAATACCTGGGAGTTTGCGCAGGAAGCGACTTACAGTGGAAAGACCGCATAAATGAAATCGTTGGAAAGCCAGTTGTCAGAATGAGGTTCATTACAACAACTCTGAAAGAACAATCCATTCGTGAAGGAGCTTACAACTACCACGTTCGGTTGACATTTTCATATAATTCCTTTGTCTGGAATCCTTACCACGCAGGGCTGAGAGAGGAAATAAAGAAGATCCGAAAAAGAAGAGCGCGTTATATTGTGATTTCGTTTAGTAAGTGTAAAAACTTTAGCTGTAAGTTCTTTATTTGTAGGCACGACCTGATTTGCAGTTTTTAGCTGCATCATCAGGTGCAATAAAATCAAGTTCATATGGAGATACGAGACTGATTTTATTGCGCCTGACGATGATATATACAGGCTGTGGCTGCCCTAAATACAGAGTGCAAAAGCTTCTCGGAGACGCTTAACCAAGTCGACTGGCAGACGATAAGAGAGAAGTGTGGTACTTCATACTACAATTTGCTATTAAAATTCCAAAAAGGTACATTCCTAGAACCGCCGACCAGCATATTGTTTCCGCTTATAACGAAATAATACCGAAACTTTGTTTCGCTTGTGATCTCTGTTGTTGAGAAATATGAAACCAATTAGCACGGTTTGCTTTCTAAATACACCCCGTTCGCTGTTTACCCCTCTTCCCCTCCAGCCTCTTAGCGTGTCGAAACGGCGGAGGAAGTGTGAAGCCACCCCTGCTCCACATGCGCTCATCGTTAAAGGAGGTTAAAGGAGGTTTACCCCTCTTCCCCTCCAGCCACTTAGCGTGTCCAAACGGCGGAGGAAGTGTGTAGCCACCCCTGGCCCACATGCGCCCATCATTAAAGGAGGTTAAAGGAGGTTTTCTTGCGAGAAAACTGTGACAGTAAAATGAAAGTGATTCGAACTGGTACGGAGACATACCAATAGTCGCGACTCGAACGAGAAAGAGAGAAGTGAAAGTGGTACACCAAATACCCTTCACCACGCACCGTAAGATGGCTTAGCTTTAACAGGTGTAGATTTAGATGCAGGCGGGACTGAACCCCCCGCAGCAGACACAATATACAGGGTTATTTTAGATGATGGACTAATTTTCAAAATTTCGTATTAATTCAAGTACAAATCCAAAATGAAGAAGCTTCATAGCAACGAAAAGAGGAAGTTTCAAAGTTTTTTCATAATGTTTGATATCAATGTAATAAATTTAATAATTAGTAACAATTTGTACTTAATAAGTTTTTAATAATTATTTAATCATCAGAAATGTGATAAATTTTGTAGATATTCAGTGTGACCACCGCTGGCTGTTTGGCAAACACCGATACGTCCCACACACGCGAAAGCATGTCTGCTGTTACTGAGTGCACGGCAGCAGCGATCCGGTTCCGCTCATTGTTCAGAGTAGAGGCAGGATGTAAACAGCTTCCTTCACATAACTCCATAAGAAATAGTCGCAGGATGTGATATCAGGAGATCTCGGTGGCCAGAAGTGCAGAGCCAGGTTCTCAAGTCCCCTGTGACTGATCTAGCGCTGAGGAAGGTAGTCATTCAAAAACCTTCGCACATCACGGTGCCAATGGGGCGGAACTCCATCCTGTTGGGAAATGAAATGAAGTCCTGACAATCTTCCATAACTTGAGGGAACAACAATTGTTCTAACATGTCCAGGTACGTGATTCCCGTTACAGTTCTTTCCGCAAAGAAAATTGGTCCATAAATCTTTGTACGGGATACGGGACAGAACACGTTGATCTTCGGTGAGTCTCTTTCGTGTTGCAACGGTGAATGTGGATTTTCCAAATCCCATATGCCAACATTCTGTCTGTTGACTGTTCCACTAAGGTGGAATGTCGCTTCATCGCTAAAAATTACACGCCGTAGAAATCCGTCATCCTCCATCTTTCCTACCACATAACCGCTAAATGCGAAACGCTTCTCTTTATCATTGGGGTTGAGAGCCTGCACAAGTTTTAATCGGTAGGGTTTGCACAGCAAACGCCGTCTCAGAACTTCCCTCACAGTTAGTTGCGGTATTCCAAGTTCTCAACTGACTTTATAGGTAGATTTACTGGGACTGCGCACAAAACTTTCTCGAATCCATCGGACATCATCCTTCGACACATGCGGTCGGCCTGTGCTTCTTCCTTTGCACATACTCCCAGGCTGTTTAAATTTCTTTAACCAACTGCTAATGCTTTTGCGAGTTGGTGGCTGAATACCGAATTTGGTATGAAATGCCCGCTGCACCGCAAATTTCGACTCACTTTTCGCGAACTCAAGTACGCAGAAAACCTTCTGCTCCACAGTCGCCATCTCACTCACAACTGACAGTGAAACGGTATGACGGTCCTATTGCCGTGCGAACTCTACCGACCGCTTCTCAAACCATCACCGCCCTCCCGCCATCACCAGCCAAAAATTTTGAAAATGCCTCTTTTCATTGGTATAACGCTTTTTCATTTTTGATTTGTAGCTGAATGCATATGAATTTTTGAAACTGGGTCCGTCATTTAGAATAACCCTGTATAAAGCTGCACGGCCCGTTACGACAGTGAGCGCGAGGCACTGGTCTTCATCTACTGCGGCCATACACAGTACTGCGTAGTCCTGTACCCTTTCGTCACTGCACGCCCGACTTCTGTAACAAGTGGTTCCACACAGCCAGTACTGTAGAGCGGGAGCGGCGTGAGTGTGACTCAGACGGAATCCATTTCGTGTTTCGATTTGCATTCAAGCTAGGTGGCACAATGGTTAGCGCGCTGGAGGGTAGTAGTTCAGTTTCCCCTAGCGCCGATCCTGCCTTAGGTATTTAGATGGTTCCTTAGAACAGGACATAGCTGATATCCTTGCTATATCCGAGATTGTGTTCCCTCTCTGGTCTCGTTGATGACACGTTAAAACCTATTATCTTCCTTCCTTCTCTATTTGTTTCTGTGTTTGTACAAAATAAAATAATGTCCGACATGATACTCAGCGCATATCTTAAGGAATTACCACATTGCGACGTCATACGGAATTATCGAGTGTCTGAACTTTTCCTAGATGAAGTGCGAGCTAGCGTTTGGTCGTTCTAAAACAACATGACACGTGCTGATTGTTCTGCTTATCATTGAGCCCTGCTATTTTTTGCCTCCGCCTGCAGCAGTATACCGCAGTATCACTACGAAGTTATATGAGAATGGTGTAATTTAATCCTTCGATTACCAGCTACAAGCGTCACTACATGATAATTGATAACACTGAATTTATTATACGACACAAATACCCTTTATGACTCTAGTGCACAGAAACACGATCGTGATAAACTTACTGTTGTAAATTGACAGGCATTTCAGATCCTCTAGGCCGCATTCTCTTGCATTTTCTGAAACAAACATTGGAAAATTATATAGAGGTGGCAACAAGGATCATATAAAATTTCCTTCAATTTTTTTCTAAAAGCAAGTGTGCTACGGTATTTAATTACGAAGGTGTGCTGAAAAGTAATGCGTCCGAATTTTTTACGTTAATTGTAAATTTTTGATTTTTAAATAAGACAAAATTTATTAACATTCTACATTTCTATGCTTCATGTCTACATATTTATTTCTCAACATCCCTAACACTGGCGACGGTCACATTTCTCCCAACGAGAGACTTGTTTGTTGACACAGTCACTGAAGAACGTTCGAATTAGTTGATGACGTCACAACCTCACTTTTGCTTGCACCGCTTAATGCGACATGCTCGAGGCTCTTCTTTAACTTTTGGAAACTCTGTCACACACATCCAGATTTGCATCACCGTTTCCTTGATCAGCACCACGAGCAACCCAACGCCACACAGTGCTGCTGTCGATGCAAACATCACCGTACACAAACTGCCTAATGGCTTCCGTCTCGGATTCTTCGGCCGGCGTTCATCTAATGATTTTATTGACGTTTCGCCAGCACGAGTGGCTGGCATTGTCAAAGCTTCACCCTCCATTGTCGGTGGTGAGCTGGCGCGCCAACGTCCGAGGGCTTCTCCGCGGTCATTACCGGAGAGGGTTCTCCTCTTGCTATCTGCGACGGTCGTTCGCTGCAGTACGGGAAGCCGGGATCCGTTTACCTTAAGGCTTTCCTCTTTCTTGTTGAAGCAGTTCGCGTGTTTTTGTATTTCTACAGCTTCTCTGAACAATCGCGTTTGATAGTGCTTCTCTACAGCCAGAACTTCCGTGTCGGCGAATTTTATTACGTGGTCGGTCTCATTCAGTGCGTGCTCTACCACGGCCGATTTCTCCACGTGCCCCAACCTGCAATGTCACTTATGTTCTTTGATCCTGGTGTTGATTGATCGTCCAGTCATTCCGACATAAACTTTTCCGCATGTGCATAGTATACGGTATATTTCCGACATTGCAAGTGGGTCCCTTTTCTCCTTTCCCGATCTAAGACACTCTTTGATCTTCCTTGTCGGTTCGCAAATCATCTTACGCCATGTTTGCGCAATATACGGCCGATTCTGTCCGTCATTCTGGGAATGTATGGCAGAAATGCTTGACATTTCTTTTTCTGATTCTTTACTTCGCCGAGTGTTCGACTCTGTTACACTTCTAATATAATTTGTGGACGACCATTGCTCCTCAGAACACTTTCCAGCTGTTCCATTTCGCGAAACGTCGGTAAAATCATTAGATGAACGTCGACCGAAGAACCCGAGACAGAAGCCAATAGGCAGTTTGTCAAGAAGTGGCCACGAAAGCCTTTACAATTTTGTATCGCCATATACAGCTTTCATTTCTCTATGGATTTCAGTTGTAGGCACGTCTTCTGCGGTTGGAAACTCGGTTACAGTACGCTGTTTCTCACGCACGGACAGAATTACGTTACACCCCGCCATGTTACACGCTACAATTCGGAGTTCTCTAGCGGAAGAGTTTCAACTCGCATCAGCGAGGCGGGAAAATCGACCAGTAATATGCGTGACATGTAACAATTCAAACGATATTGAGAACAAAATAAAAAATTCAGAGGCATTACATTTTCAGTAAGCACTCGTATTTTTCTGTCGCTGCACCGCATTATTTCAGTTTATTACGCGAATACAGTGTTTACTGTTGTTGTCACTGTGCATCTGAAATTGCTAGCTGCGGTCAGACACTGCTCTGCCTCTACAATGCCCCAAACCCCCTTCCCTGCACACGCACACATTCCACCATTACCAAACTCATGATTTTTAGATATGTGTCCCATCAACCGAACCCGTCTTCTAATCAAGTCTTAACATCAGTATCTTTTCTTTCCAATTAGAACCTCGCCATTTGTTACCCGATTTACGCATCTAATATAATTCTTTAGCGCCATATTTTAAAAGCTTCTATGCTCTGCTCTTCTGGTCCAAGCTTCGAATTCCCTCATAAATAAACAAAAAACAAAACTGAAGTACAGAGGATTGCAGCTAGTGCTGTATTTGTTTAATATAACCGTAATCATCTTCTTATTCAGGAAAAAAGTGCGAGTAGGACTCGCTCTCTGAGGGTTCCATACAAATTTCATTATGTATGTAAATAATTCATCTGCAGGTTTTGATGTGCCAGTTTGCAAGCATCAATATATGTGACATATATGGCTGTTCCTTTTCACTGTATTGGCTCAGAAACCAAAATTTCTTTCACAACCAAAGAATCATGCACCTTAGTACATCAAATAAATTTCTACTTGGTATCTCCACCTGATCTAGAGAAAAAGATATCTCAATAAACGGCCGTGTCTTTCGACTGCTCTGACTTAGAAGTTTAAATACGTGTTTTTCTAGGTTGTAAGGTTTTTTCTCAGCGTTGATGGTAATCGAATATTTTGTCATGGTAACGGATGGGTGGCTATTGCTGTGGTGAGAGCTATATCTAATGCTGCTGGAGGAGAATTTAGACCTTAGTATTTGATATAAACTGAGGAGTTTTTCAAAATGCATTTTGTAACTGTTTATAGTACCTTGACATAAATCTCACACATGGCTAATAGAAAATTCGTTAAAACTGAATGTTTTCAGTTGTATAAATTGGCTGAATATAGCTAATTTTCACAAAACTAGACATTTCCATTTATCAAGGTTCTAAAAACCACACCTAATCCTTGTTTTATACTGCATGGTTGAAACTTTAAACTTAAAATTTAGAAGTTGAATTTAACAGCGTTTACACTCGCTTGGTTTTACTTTCAGGCAATCAGACAACAATCAACAAGATGAATCAACTGTTTGCTAAAAGCGATTGTTAGACAACAATCCATATGGAAGATTCAAAATATTCTGAAACAGTCCAGTAGGTGAAAAGTGGAAGGCAAGGCTGGTGTCATCAATGCCAAAAACGGTAAGAAATGCGTGGTTGCACCCTCAAATGAAGATCTGAATATTGGTTGTAACCATTTTGAAACAACAAAGGAAACAGCGTGCAAAGCAGGATGTCTGTGTTTCAGTGACCTTATAAATTTTAGATATACACTGACTTTGAATGAAAAGAAGTTGAAGAATTTCTTGCTACGATACATAAGAGTTAAATTGCTTAAAAGACTCAGTGGGAAGGAAGATGATGAAAGTAACCAAAAATCTGTGTCAGTCTCATACTATAGAAGACAAGAGGAAGGCCGGGACTTCTGTATATGTCTAAACATATAGAAACGTGACAGGTAATTCTGATGTTATTTATAGCCTAAGCAAAATTTTTGTAGAATGACAGTAATTGTCTGAACAGGTTATATTTATTTCATATGTATTTTCCCAGGAGTAACCCGAGACACTCAGGCATATTGCCAAAATATATAAGCTGCAGGGTGTTTTGCCTAATGAGAATCGAGGTAGACGAGCTGACAAACTGCAGGAAAGGAACGAAGAGCAGAGACATTTCATTATGATACGTCATTATATTAAATGCAGATTTTGTCATTACTACAGAAATAAAGTCAAGCAGTCATGTGTTGCACTAGAGTCAGATCTTAAAGAAATTATTTGCAGACACAACGGTTCTCGAGTCAAGAAAGGGTTGTTGGACTGTTCTCTTAAAATGTATGAAAGGGTATTCTACACATGTCTCAAACTAGGTTTTGGAAATCGTGATAATTAAAGCTGCTCAGCTTGTGCACATTTTGTTGTAAAGCCAGCTCAGGATCTAGAACTAAAAATAATATAAGAGCAGATTATAGCTCGCAAAAAATAAGTGAAAAAAGATTTTTCAATATTTTAAATGAAAATAGAAACAACACTGTGACAGTTTGTTTCGACTGTCAGAAGACTCATCCTTTATCCAAAGTGTCTAGAGCAGAAGTATTTTACCCCAGGCAAGTCTAATTGTATAACTGTACGATCTTAAAATATTCACAAAAGGCAGGACAAATGGAATTACTTCTTTCAGAGACCATTTAAATTCTTTAGAGCAAGATCTAATTAATAAAGGGGCAGAAAGTCTTAGTATGAGATTATTTTCTGATTCTTGTGGTTCCCAAAACAAAAATTCCTCAATGATGGCAATGCTTATGAGTTACATTGAAAACTCAACGGTATTTAAAAAGATTCAGCTTTATTTCCCAATACATGGTCCTATTTGCCTCCTGACAGGGGTTATGGCCTAATAAAAAAAGAAGTAATAAAACACGAAACAATCTCTTTGCCCTCATAATATTATAACATCTTGGGAAAGTTTGTGGGATTAACATTTAAGGGTAGAGACTGGAATAGTTACGATATGAAATCAATCTCCAAGTGTTTGATTAAAGCCTTTAAGATATCTGAGGCAAATGTACTGCGTTACATATGAAGACCTATAACCAGGTCACAATGGTTTTTTTTTTCAAACAAAGGGACAGATATATAGAAGACAGACAGCCAAAAGAGTGACTCTAGAAGGGTTCCCTTTTCACGGACTGAAGTACTGTACCCTAAAATGAAAGAAACCTGTAACTGTGTTAGAATACATGTTGCACAGTCATGAATACGTTCTTTCCCAGAGATTAGTACGAGGGGCGTCAACAAATAGTGCAACACGGTTTTTTTCTGAAAGCAGAACGGATTTATTCGGAATTCCAGTACATCATATTATTCGCCATTCTTTTCGTTACAAAACCCTAATCTCCGTTTAGTGGGACGGCATTACTACACCTTATTGGCAGGGCCTGTATGCCGACAAGGCACCACTCTACTGGAGCAAGTCGGAGCCAAAGTGCTGCTGCATCAATAAACGGCCCAACATACGCTTACAGCTTTCTGTGGGCCCAACGGATGGAAGACGAAACGTGCGAAATCCGAGCGGTAGGCTGGATGAGGATGAAGAGTCCAATGAAGATTTATGAGCTCCTCTCGGGTGCACAAATTTGGGTGAGACCTTGCGTTGGTATGGAGGAGAAGTTAGTTTCCATTTTCGTTGCGACGAACACGCTGAAATCGTTTCTTCAGTTTTCTGAGGGTAGCACAGTACACTTCGAAGTTGGTCGTTGTGCCACGAGAGAGGACATCAAACGGAATAACGCCTCCAGGTCCGAGATGACCCTTGCTATGACTTTACCATCTGAGTAGCGGCATTGAACGTTCTCTTCGGAGGAGAGGTGGTGTGGCGTCACTTCGAGGATTGTCGTTTTCTTTTCGGTTTGAAGTGATGAAACCATGTTTCTTAGCATGTGACGGTGTTACACAGAAAACTGTCACCATCTGCCTCGTAACTCGCTGGTAATGCCCCACAGGTGGTCCTTCGTTGCTCTTTATGGCCTTCTGTTAGGCAGCGAGGAACCCAGCGGGCACACAGCTTTGAGATTTCCAACTACTGGACGCCTGTGTCAGCACTACCAACAGAGCCGTTCGGTTGAGCAGCGAGGTGTTGGATCATGATTCGTAGATCACCTCGAATGAAAGTCTGTGCTCGCTCCAACTTCACAAGAGACACAGCCGACCGGCACGCGGGAATTGGGACAGGTTTGCGCGACCTCGTTGCGATGATGACAGACGCCTCGCACTGCGACTCAGTGTGCTTTTGTTCACTGCCAGACATTCTGCAAGCGCCCATGAGTCACTAAAACGCTCTGGTTTTCGTCAAAGGAAACTAAATTACAGGTCTGTGGTCGGGTTGCGCCTCCGCTACGATCACCATTTTGAAGGATATGTGTACCGACGCCAGCCACCAGAACTTCATGAAACTGTAGGGGATGAAGCGGGAATATTACGCGATATGAAAATGGTTCAAATGGCTCTGAGCATTATGGGACTTAACATCTGAGGTCATCAGTCCCCTTAAGCGATATCCCACAAAACAAATTCAACATTTTTTCAGCCAAAATTGGCCGAAAAAAGTGTGTTGCATTACTTACTGAACGCCCCTCGTAGCAAACTAAGCAGTGTCGCTGTTCTGATGAGCAGTTTCGCTCATGCAATACGGTCATCAGCCACTTGCACCGCTGCCGCTAGAAGTTGCAGCGGGTAGTCCCTGAAGACGGGCAGTGTGGCCAGGCGCTAGCTACTCACCCGTGTACAGGTGGTGGTAGGGCGCGCAGCCGCAGGCGTCGTGGATGAGGCGGGAGCGGCAGCGTAGCAGGCAGTTGCCGGCCGAGTAGCGCGGGCCGTGCCGGCGAGCCGCGGGGTCCTCGCCGAAGAGGCAGGGCCGCCGCGACGGCTGCAGGCCGCGCATCGCCGGCGCGCTCTCCGTCACCGTCACGTCCACCTGCCGGCACGCGCACGCCGCGCTTCCACGCTGCAGACACAGAGCTGAGGTATGTACAGCTAGCCTTCCGGGGCTGCTGCCAGCGTAATTAAAATACTTCTGCTTGTACGGCACCGCCGTGATTTTAACCACAAGGAATTTCACAAAGATTCGACCCATTTCACAAGGCTATTTAGCCGTTCTTCAGGTAAGATGATCTTTGCGAAAATTTCGAGAGGTCGAGTAGAGAAACTAGAGGTCGCGGTTGCGGAGGCGGCATGTAGACGGCGGTCGCGAGAGAGAGTGGGGCCACAGGGGGAGTGAAAGCCGGCTAGCGTCGCATTGGTCGGCTACAATAGTCCTTCACTGAGATGGTCCGTGGAGTTGTGAACTAGTGGCCTCGTCTCTATTGATACCGCTGTGTACACTGCATGATGGGACCAATTCCGGCAATTGGAAAGGGCCACTCTTGCTGCTCATCGACAAACCTGAATGTTTCGACTGTTTATAATGTAGGGAGTTGCATCACAAGCTGGTTGTGAATGTTTCTTATGAATCGAGCTTAATGCTTTTAATTGTGTTTGCTGGTTAAATGTCTCACAAGTTTAGTAGGCTGGAGCATACATTTGCATGTAACTTGTTGGAATAGATTGGTCAGCTTGTAACCTCCCCCTTACTAATCGGCCTATTCTGTTTGCGATATAAAATGTGACCGTGGATCGCGTGTATACCTGATGAAATTTTTCTAATAGGATGAGGCTATCTTTCCCGAAGAAGTAATACCGATAAGTAGGGGGACAGTGTACAGCCGATATTTCTGATAGAAAGGTCAACTAAAAATAAAATAGTAATTAAACCGAACAGGGCTACAATTTGGAAAGCCGGCCGAAGTGGCCGTGCGGTTAAAGGCGCTGCAGTCTGGAACCGCAAGACCGCTACGGTCGCAGGTTCGAATCCTGCCTCGGTCATGGATGTTTGTGATTTCCTTAGGTTAGTTAGGTTTAACTAGTTCTAAGTTCTAGGGGACTAATGACCTCAGCAGTTGAGTCCCATAGTGCTCAGAGCCATTTGAACCAATTTGGAAAAATGAAAGTTATTTTGTGCATTCACTCACGAAGAACACTGGACAGAAAAGGGGTACCACTGATCATGAATCCAAAAGTTACACTTGTAACCTCCCCACAAAAAATTAATAAGTCCCACAAAAGTGAATAATAAAAATGCGTCAAGTGTAACCTCCCCGTGAAAATAAAGAATAATAATTGCCCAGAATGTAAACTCCACACAAAAATTGAGGAATGAAAATTGACCAAAAACCCACAATAATGTTAATTAAATAATGAACCATGAACTGAATGTAACATCTCAACAGAAATAATTAAACCTGACAAATTTTATAAGGGCAGCAACGCTGACCTTCGGTCCTGTGAAATAATTAAACCTGATAAATTCTTACCTCAGTAAAACTGCATCTATATCTGCTCTTATTTATCGGCACAGCTCCGTGCAATGCTGGCCTATATTTAATTTTGATTCTTGGAGGGAATGCATAGGAAATATTATTTAACTTGAAGTGAATCTTTTTGTTTAAAAAATTTACTTTATAGAAAAATTATTATTGGGGCATTTTTTGAACAAATTAATTACAATTAACATATGTTATTAGCTGAGCGCAATACTGCTTCATTACCTTCTATCAGAATACAGATTGTCCAGCACAATCCCGACCAGTGTCACAGGAAGAGCACGCCGCCGACGCATGCCGACTAGCACCGACTACTACACCAGACTGCTACTACTATCCAACTGTCGACTCGCGCGGTCAAGCGCAGACTAGCAACGATAAATAACTCTCTGGTCAGAGATTCTGTCATGCCTCGCCATCGCTGGTAATGAATACATACGAAACGTACGCGTTTCACACTAATGAACGAAAAGGAAATAATTACGGTCGCCAGCCCACTAGGGCGGTTTTACATCCAAAATCCTGTACAAGATGATGGGAAAGAAAAACATTTATTATTAAACACCGACGTGGCAACTGAAGGTTGTCACGTTTTTTTGACACTTATTTTAAGTGAGTATGTAATGATAAAGAAAACTTAGAAGACACTTTTACATTAAGTTTGTCATTAAATTATGAAAAGGGCAATCGAGTAATGATTTGAAAATATGCACTTAACTGTATGTTAATATTGAACTTCGTTACGTGAACAATGACTTTCAGAGAGCTCAAAATAACGTCATCAAAGAAATTTAGAGAAAGGCAAGCACTTTTTACTTTGCAGTTACTTAATTTTCAAATTGGATTTCATATTATTGTTTGAACAACTGAGCCTTTTTTTTACTGACTTGAACAGAATTAAATACTAGAATACGTACCAGACCAAACAGCCATGTGCTCCAAGCTATATGTAAAATAAATAAAACTTCCGCACTCTTAATTTGTGCATTTTCTTTAGATTTGGATTTTTTCCAGCGATAGATTCTCAAACTTCGGTTAGCATATAAGGAAAAAAGGGAACAAGGACCCTGCAATGAGGACACAATCGTCCTGAATTTAACTGATTATTATTTAAATAAAGTTCATTAATCAAATCACCTTCAGTTGCGCTGCTGGGTTAGCCGTTAATACTTTCTACCAGTGAACAGTCTGACTTCAGTGCTGTGCGTGCGACGAAACTCGGAGCCGAAGACGAATCTGTGTTGCTGGAACTGCTGCTGTTGTTGAAGACGGTAGCATCTTGTGGGGCCACGGCTAATTACAGGAACGGGCAATCGTAATTAATCCAGCCTCTTCCGCCCGTCCACTGTCCTTCCTCCTGCTACTAGTCATCTGGCAGGCGCGCGTACATGATGCCGCCGAAATGGTACTCTCTACTGCGAGAGCGTTAACCCCGCACTTCCGCACAGTACAAGCGCTGGAACCCGTCTCTGTTCTTCGCGCGCTCTGCGCAACAACTCCCTACCCAAAGATTTTACGACGCACAAGCACTGCTATTATCGTTGCTAGTCGATGCAAATAACAATTCCTTTGCTTTTCCCCAGAGCTTATAAGTTCCACAGTAAAACACAGATAAATACAATACAACGTCAGCAGACCTCTACCTAAATGTACACATAAAAAAAAAATGGTTCAAATGGCTCTGAGCACTATGGGACTTAACATCTGAGGTCATCAGTCCCCTAGAACTTAGAACTACTTAAACCTAACGAACCTAAGGACATCACACACATCCATGCCAGAGGCAGGATTCGAACCTGCGACCGTAGCAGTAACGCGGTTCCGGACTGAAGCGCCTAGAACCGCTTGGTCACCGCGGCTGGCAAATGTACACATACAGTGAAGCAATGTCCTTACCTATTAAAAGGAAAACATTTAAATTACAAATATTTACATACAATTAAAAAAAATTATACATCGGTAGCAGGTGCAATGCACCCAGCATTTTCGGTGTTACAAGCTGAATTTCATGATCTAAACTGTTACCATTCAAAACTGTGAACACTCCCTTGCTGTGTCGTGCTTGCTGTAATTATATAGGTTTAACCTTATTAGTGCAGACTGGCAGTATAGTGCGCGCAAAATGCCGTGGCTGTTCGCTGCGCAGTTGGCTGGGGAAGTGTGGGGAGAGCAACAGTGGTGGGGGTTCACTCAGAGTGCTGTAGGTAAAATGCCGAGCGCTGGAGGGGAAAGTGCCGTTCTAAACTGAAGCCTACACTCACGTATTCTGTAAATCTTAAGTGGGGCCTCTCCACACCCACACTTGCATGGCCCCTATTTCAAAAGATCTACTGTCACCTCTGCTTTCGTTAGTATATAGAAAGAATTGCACTGCAAATGCAGTGATTTATTTTCGCCTGGCTTGTTAACCATTTGTAACATTCAGTGAACTGTCATGAATGGTAAATACACATGCAGCGGAGTTTACACTGTCTCACCTCAGTAACATGATAGGTAGACAAAGCTGTGAGAAAATTCTAAAACAGTTATTTATTAAGTGAGAAGTTAAGTAAGTAGCTTACGAAAAAGCACATACTTGGTGCAAGAAAACGTGTGATGTCTTCACATATGTTGTTCCGAAGTGCATGGCATTTCTCATTTCACCAGCTATAGACAGCCCTTAAAAATTACATTCTTACACTGAAAAGATCTGTAGTTATTGGAATAACACTGCAGTTTCGAAGTTTTACGTAATGATGATATGGTTAAATTCTCTCCTCTTTGCATGCTATCATTTGCCAAAATCTCATTTCGATATCTGAAACCGTTTATGAAATATGAGCAATGTTGTGGATAGTTCACCCTGGCTTTATCGCTGGCGCGGCGCGATCGCAAATGAATGTGCTACATCAGATTAATTTTCTCGAGATTGGTGACAGATAGATACGTCTACCCAAGTCTAAAGAAAAATTCAGTGTGTTTGCTAAATCTCATATGCAAAAAAATATTACGTAATATGCACCAAATGCAGAATCATAGATACCTCTATTTTTCATTGCACACTTTTCCGAATTACTCGCAGTGTCTTACTTTCACGTAAAGATCAAAATAACTATGATCATTAACGAAATGATGGGCACACTACCACGAACCTGAAATATGTAACTATAAGCAAAGCAAAAACGAAACTTTTGTACCGAATACTTTCTGTAAAATCGTTTGAGAAAGACTGCATGGTGCGTGCCTCGATTTGTCATCGCTGACCGCTGAAAGGTGCAAAACACTTATCGGCCTCCCCTTCCGAACAAATGAACGAACTCGCCCAGCGCTTTGGACGAAAACTGGTCACTGCACATCGGCTACCGTATCCTGCGGGAGCCATGATTTGGTACAGTGTGTGCATTAACCTTGTGTCAGTGCTCACAGGCCAAGCCACTTTAAGCAGTACGAGTTTTCGATGTATCCACATATTCCTCCTTAGTAATGATATAAGCTTAGTCTGTTTTAGTGCACTACTGCTTAGTTCCTATAACTGGTCGCCTCCCCCCCCCCCCTCCCCCAACCCACCCATGTTGTTGGGGAGCGATTCACATTGTTTATGGCGGTCCAAATGGTCTGGGTCGATCAGTTTATGGAGGAAGAATACTGCGCAGTATTTGTAATATTAGGGGAACGTGTCGGTGCCTTGGGTTATTATGGACTAAGTTATGTATATAGCAGTTATTTTAATGTTATTATGTTTAAAGTTTTGTTAGGTTGCCTCGCTTAATTGGCTAGCCATTTGGCAGTTGCACTGTGTGAAGTGCGTGGTTAGCAGTTTTTTTACATTCCATGCGAGTGCACGAAATTCGTTTACTCTCTATAAATTATTAGTAATTAATTTCCGAATGTGAGATTTGCGAGTTTAGCCGGTTGTGTGCCTTGAGAAATAATTGTTTCTGATATGAACTAAGTAATGGGGTTATTTGTGTTAGTATTCCTGATGTTATATATTTAATCAGTCATTTTCGTAATGTCACTATTTGTTTGCCTCAAGTTTTGGCACAAATTCAGGGAACTGCTAGTGGTTAAAAACGTTAAATGACTTAATAATTGCTAAATATGTAAAGCAAACATTTTATTTAAAATACCATTTTCATGGATTTGTTAAAGCTCATTTTTATCTTTTTAAGAGATCTTTATTTTTGAGATTGCTCAAGTTAGGCGAGATAAAAAGATCTTTAGATTTCATTATCGTAAACAAGCTATATGAAACTAAGCATGCCAATTGTTAAAGAAATTTATGTTAAAATATTTTTTACTGTGAATGGTGTTGGTACTATTACCCTTTGGTGTCCCTTTCATACCACAACCCTTGTGCTGGCCTTTATTTTCCCCCAGGCAAAATCCTGTTCAGTGGTAGCAGAGAGCGTGATTGTTCTCTGAGAGGGGGGGGGGGGGGGGGAGGAGGGGTCAGCGAGGTGTTAACAACCTTCACAGTTGTCTTGTAATGCTAGTGTTAAATGTTTTGGTTTGTATCTTAATTGCTTGCCATTCTGTGTAATCATTATGTTGCGGGAAGATGTAGACGCTGGAATTGGTCTCATGCAAGCAGGTGGGTGCGTCGAATTGAATTATTAGAAAAATAGAGAGCTGTTAATTTGAGCTACAAATACGAGCGCAGCTGACTGAGGGTACGGTGTCGGAGCTTACCGCACGGTTACGGAACATCTCGGACAGACCGCTGCAGTTAACTTCGGAGCAAAGTGGCGAGGTAAGTTCTGCCCTGTCTTATTGTTCTGGGCTCTTTCGTGTGAGTGATACTATGACAATTTTGCAAGATATCCATCCGTCGTTAACTCTGGTGTATAAAATAGACGCACAGATTAATCGTTTTCTAAATAAGCTCCGCGATTTGAAACAGTTACAGATTACTAAAGAGGATGGCGTTCTTATATGAAAACTCTTGAATCAGGCCAGGCAGTTAGATCTTAACACCGTGCAGTTGCAGTAGGAAGCCACTGAGCTTGAACAACGTGAGCCCGCTTCCCGGTTAAGTTCTGCCAGTCCTTCCTTTAGACACGAAGGAGGCGAACTTGTATCCGAATTTTTTGCTAAATTTCCTAATCCCATTATGTGCTTGCTACAAATTCTTAAGGCGCTAGATGTTGATTTAACGCTAAAAGTGGAAGTACTGTGGCTGCTAGTTCGGTTAGGAAACAGGCCGAAGCATTGGGAACAGCCCACCTTGTGATTTTGAGGTTACTGTATCTTCTGGCCAGGGGGGCGGTTAGCATCTGATATTTCGGAAGTCATGCATAGACAAGGAATCCTGAAAAGCCGTCTGCCTACTTCAGGAATTTTCAGCTGGCGTGTGGCTCTCATTTCCTTGCGCTCCTTTGACACTGGCACACTGGCACATTACCTGAACATGAAAGCAGAGTTAACAGTGTTTACTAGGTCGTAAGACTGTTTCTCACGTACATTAGACCCAGATATCGGGAGCTGGTTGTCGGTTACCAAGTACTGCCTGATGTGGGCTCCCTATACTTCATTTTGTGAAAGATTTTAAGCACGTGCATATCGGGCTGTCCACTAGGTTAAGCTCCAAGTCCGCGCTAACACGCGAGCACTGGAGCATTCATCGTGGGCCAAGCTGGCGTCGGCTGCATCAAACACCGATGAAGGCGGTCAGACGCCAAAATTAAACATTACTATAATATCAGCAGGAAACAGAAATGACAACACACCATCACGGGAACAAGGAGCGATCAGACGAACAAGTTCGACGGGGAATGTAAGACCTAGACGTGCTGGTACAAACATGGAATCAAAAATGATAGCACCTGTAGACGAAATTCTGGTGGATTTTCAATCAGAGCTAAAGCAGAAAAGGGTGCCCATCTCAATTACTGCACCAGTCAGGAACAAAATATGGGTATTAGTACTTGGCCCAATCAGACTTCGTGGACAAAATGACGAACTAACAAGTGAAAGCGAAAGACTGGCTGGGGAATTAGCAGCGGCAAATGCCCCTGACGCAACAGACAAAATTCAGCGTTTGGAAATGGAGATCGCAGACCCGAAGAAACAACATGAACACACGAAAAGCTCACACCGAAAAACCACAACAATCTTCAACTGACGAGACATCACATCACCTAAAACCGGAAACTACATCAAGAGATAAACACCACGACTCAGTACATCAATCAGAGCTATAAAGTCATAAAGTAAGAAACAAAATAGACTATGATGACATCGAAGAGAACTTACACCTAAGTCGACTGGAAAAGAAAGAAGTTTCTCAAACTGCACTAAGACTGGCAACAAGATTGAATAATCCATTGGACGACACAATACGCTACTCCACGACTGAACAAACAGACAGAATAATTCTACGAACCGAAAACCTACCAATAGATAAACTAGAACACTCTAATCTTTTACGTAAATCTTGTGAACGAAGAACTGAAGACCTTAACCTTGACAATGTCCACAAGGACCTGGTGAGGACGCATTGACGCGTGTACCTCGACTACACCCAGAGCGGGCCGAAGTTCTTTGTTTTTACTAAATTTCCACAGTGAAAGTCTTCCAGCTAAACTGTATGGGTAGCACGACGGTGGCCTCAGAATTTCGTAAGCTGGTGAACGAGATATGCGCGGACATATTGTGCCTACAAGAACAGTACACACGATATGGGAGAATGCCAGGCTTTCCGAGGCAGTATATGCAAATCACAGGCACGAACAAGACCAAGGCTGCAATCATTGTATTCAACAATAATATTACATTAAAGCAATTATGCACACAACAAACGGTTACGGTCCAAGTAACTTCAGGCAGGGAAACATGGATCATCTCCTGGATCTACGACTCGTACTAATTTGATATAGAGCCTATTGCTGAAGTAATAAAAGAAATTGCTCGATTTGCAAATGGCAGACGACTATTTATCTTAACAGACATAAATGCTAGGTCAACCCTCAGGCACTCTGACAGAACGGACGCCAGATGATAAGTAATAGTCGACGTTATAAACGAATTTAATCTTTTCGTTTTAAACAGGCCAGGCCAGCCGCCAACTTACCACGGAAATAGTGGTGTCGGCAGCAATACAGACATTTCTCTGGCAAACAGCGCATACAGGGAACGAAGTAGCAGGTGCTCGATAAGAGAGACTCAGTGACGCAACAATTATATACACTAAGACAAACACAGACAGTCAAGGTTGTTGCTAAGCAAAGCAAACTGGCAAAAACTAAGGCACGTGATTGAAGAGTGTCACCCAAGGAAGCATAGACTACAGAACTCACATTCCTAAAGGTATCTTACAGAGAGCACAAACTACAGCAATATTTGCAGCACGCGACGCCACACAAACAAAGGGAACCATGGTCAACACCATTAACAAGACTATGAAAAGACACTCGTGATAAACGACGATACTACCAAAAGTCAAAGACATCACAGGAAAGAGAAATTAGGCTTTAGCGTTATCGTGACGCTAGAACACGATACAAAGAAGAAGTACATAAGACCAGGGGAGGAGACCACTGGGACACATATGTTAGGACACACTTACAGAACTACATGCGGGGGGGGGGGGGGCGTTTAAACTGTTAAAGTACAGGCTGAACGTATAAAGACTCCTACAGTATTACCAACACTGAAGAAACCAGCTGGTACGACCACAAGAGGCTGGAGATGCACAGCACAGTGCTCCTCAACAAACTACTTCCTGACTATGATATACTCCGGACAACCAACTTCACCCCGCCCTTCGCAGATCACTTTACAACAAATACTAAAACGAAGGTATCACCATCCCCTTTGCTCGTGAGGAAGTTGCACTGGCAATACACAAAATTAAGAACAAAAAGGCTCTGAGCCCTGATGGCTCCACCCCGAAACCATCAAACAAACTGCTCCACTTATCGTGCCATACCTGACTGACTTAATGAATGATGTTCTACCAGAAGGACGAATACCGAATACATGAAAGGCGGCAAATTCTATTAAAATAAAAAAAGTGAAGGACAAAGACCCGACTGACCCTAAGACATACAGACCAATATGCCTCATTAACATTCTGGCAAATATACAGGTGAGACTGCTATGTGACAGACTTCAATCGCACCGGCAGCTCTTCAGCCATAGCTCACATCGGTTAGGTTTTCGAACACATAAATCCACCGGCGACGCAGTAAGCAGTCCCATAGAAATGACACAGACAACACAACTATAGTAGAAATCCTAATTGACATCCTTTGGTGGCCGGCGCTGTTTGCATGACTTGGAGAGATGAATGTTCCACTGGCTCTACGCAGAGCCATCCTGAGAAATTATTGTAAAAACAGGATAGTGGAATCGAAGACTGGTTGCCAAAAGGTTATATAGAAGGTAACAAAGGGTTGTGCGCAAGGATCCATATGCGGACCGATTTTCTGGGACATAGCCATAGAATCACTACGGAATGCACTATAAGACAACGACATGGAAAACTGGGTGGTTGCGTACGCTGATGACCTTATGGTCATGGTATCTGCAAACTCCAGGTTCCAATTAGAGAGTAAAGACACGCGGCTCCTCGCGTTCATCGTTGAATGGTGACCGAACAGTAAACTCACAATAGCAACAAACAAAAACGTTTACGTACTACTAAGAGGGACACTGAAAAGAAATCCAATTATAAGATTAAACAGCATATTTATAAAAAGGAAAGTTATGACAAGATACCTTGGCATTTCAAATGGTTCAAATGGCTCTGAGCACTATGGGACTTAACATCTACGGTCATCAGTCCCCTAGAACTTAGAACTACCTAAACCTAACTAACCTAAGGACATCACACAACACCCAGTCATCACGAGGCAGAGAAAATCCCTAACCCCGCCGGGAATCGAACCCGGGAACCCGGGCGTGGGAAGCGAGAACGCTACCGCACGACCACGAGCTGCGGACCCTTGGCATTTGTATTGACGAACATTTACACTTTAACGAGTATGCCAGACTGGCAATTAACAAAGCGACGAGACTGACGCATAAACCTGCAAGACTGAACACTATAAGAGACAGACTACCCCTTTAGACAAAGGGGACATATTAGACAGCACTTTTAAAGTCAATGACGCGTTTTGAGGCTAGTGCTTTGGTACATCGATTATGCTTAGGTACGCATAAAACCACTCAGAATCCCGGGGCTTTCGGCACGACCTCGAAGAGGCACTGTGCATGATGCTACGAGTTTTCCCTATAGATACCACAATTCGTCAAACAGCAGCTGCGCACTGGCTGAAGAGGGGGAGACGCGACAAAATAAGAGAAATAACTCAACAGGATATGACCGACAAACGGAAATTAAACAAGTGGAGAACTGATACATGGCAGACAGATTGGGACACAACTGATAAGGGTAGACGAATCTACTCTTTCTTCGCCAGTATACGAGAACCGATGAATTTGAAGTACATAAATCTTACAGGTGGCATGATGTAGTTTCTCTCGGCCCATGGCCCGTATCCTGTGATCTCCACGGGTTTGGCCTAAAATAGACTCGTGCCTTTGGTGAGAATGGCACATTTGAACACATATTGCTCATCTGCGATGCCCTAGGACACACAAGACGGAGTTAGGAAACCAGGACACAGGACAGTTAATACGCAGACAGGATGACTGGAACTCCATAAACAACATCGCAAACCAAGTATAGCGAGCACTATATGCGGCATACAAACAGGAGAGACCATACGCTAGAATAAGACAGGCTTCACATTGGACAGATCAGTAGTACATAGTGAAAGACACAGACATAAGCACAGACACGGAATCGGATGCTATCTCCCACACAGGAAGCGAAGACGAGATAAACGTACAAACGTAGCAAATGTAAGAGAAGGTTGTACAGCACCAAATCAAATCAATCTGAAAATCTAACTCTCTATATAGCTGTTCGTTATCCATTTCATAGCGTGTAACACTATCTGAGAATGTGACATTTCTTTTTCTTTCATTGCATCATGCATGACTGGCTCGAAGCTTTACCGAGCCGTCACGCCTGATGCAGCTGACTATGACATTTTAAATCAACTCCCAATCTTTACTGTTACCTTAAGTTCGGAAACACATTGTAACCTAACTAATCAATACATTAAATTAAGTATTACCACTGCCAAGACAGCAAATGGAGCAGATGTTATCATACACGCAGAAGGTATACAGGGAAGAACTGTCACATTGTATCTAAGCTTGCTATCTCTTGTTTCTTACATTAAAAACACTTTTAAATTTATTATCATCTAAAGTTAGCTACAAGTCTAAACAAAATATATAGTTGTTTTTTCAAATTTTATTCTTCTGAAAAATTTTCAACAAAAAAAGTACTAGTTATACAACTGAATTTGTATGATATATAAAATCACATAATGTACGACCTGCTATATAATAACAGGCAACAAGTCTTTACTTGAGAAATAAACAAAATAAATAAAAAAATAAAATTCCATGTGTGGTTTAAGGTGGGTCAATGAGGTCATATTGGTAGCAAATCTCACCAAAATTCTGCGGAACGCCATGGCGGATGTTTTACATGATGGGAAGGTCATCGCATCCTCTCTTACCACACCTGTGCGATGGAGATCAGAATCGCTACGCCCAGCGTTCAGACCACGCGTTTTTCTTATGGAGTGCCCAGTAAAACATTTCAGTCACACCGCCGCACAGAATCGACATGGCCTTGGGATGTGGCAGAAAGGGCTTCATGAAACCACAGATTATTTTGGGGCGTTCTCACACATTTCGTGGTCGAAAACGAGAGTTCGCAGGGTGATGAACAGCGTAACGGCATTCTCGTCAGCCGTTGGCACTGGTGGCGCCGCCGGACGATTCAACGCTTCTCTAAGCACATCATCGGCCGGCAACCCCATTGATCGTGATCGCACCCCTTTGGAGTGCAGTTCGGCAGCAGTTTTTGCTCTGGTACACAGGATGGAAGCACTATGGACAGTTCAAAACCCGTAGACGAAATTTTCACGCGATCTGAAATAGCAAAGTGTGCTTATGGTTTTTGCAGCGCTCCTCTTTCGCGCTCTCCTGTGCCGTGATCACAGAGAGGTGCTATATTCACACATTCACTTCGGCAATATCCTCAGTGCCACAGACCTGCGCTGGTGAGCCTTTCACACATGTACCAGAACAGAGATATTCTGTGACGAAGTCCAAGGCGCTGGCAGTTAGGAAACCTCTTCAACACGGTTCGATTCCAGATGGCGTACTAGCATGAACAAGAGCAGGTGCATAGTCTGCCTGTAGCCACCTATAATTCTCGTCACGGGTTTCCTGTGTGCAGGTACATTTTTAAGATGCTCAACAAAGTTCGGCGGGTGGTACCGAACTGGGTGGTCTTAGATGGGTGCTTATTTCGTTTTCTTCATGCATGTGTCTATGTAGCACCACTCTGTGATCACGTCACAGGAGGGCTCTCAACCGTAGGGCTGAAAAAGCCGGAGCACTCTTTCCTGTTTCAGATCACGTTCAAGTCTCATCGAATGATTTTGAACTGTCCCTAAGTGGTTCAAACCTGTGCAGTAGAGCAAATATACCTGTTACACGGCACTCGAAAAGAGTGCGATCACGGTGAGTGGGGTTGCTGAACCACGACGTGTTTAGAGAAGGATTGAAGCGTCCGAAGTGTCAGCAGTGTCAAAAGGTGTCAAGAACGTCATCCTGCTGCTCATCGCAGTACGAACTGTCGTTTTAGACCACGAAATGTGCGGGAATCAACGCCCCATGTGAAGAAGGGTTGGTTACATTGACGCCATTTATGACATAAGTCGACACTTTTGCTGTCGATTCTAAGCAGCGGAGTGTCTGAAATGTTTCCCTCAGCCACACATAAGAAAATCGCGTGACCGTGGGTGGTAGTTCTGTATTTACCTACTGGTATGTGGGAAACCACCTAGAAACTAGATCCTATCTAGCCAACTCACCAGCCCTCGTCGTCTATCCGCGAGACACCGTACAAAGTACGTAGAAGTTAGGCCATGGGCTTTTTTTTTTTCTTTTGCAGCAGAAGTAGTATCCACATGGTCAGTGAAATGAAGTAAGAGCACCACGGAATGCCCAAATGGCGACAATTGTTGCAGCTTATCCTGACACGACAACAGGCAGACGTTTGGTAGTGGTTGGGTAAACGATAGCACTAGACACGGAAGTGGCACCAAGCCGTCTTTTTGGACGAGTCTTGATTCTGAGTACAATATCACGATGGAAGTGTCAGTATGCGTAAGCTCCGTGCACAACAAACGTCACCAGATTACATTCGACATCGTCGTATGGAGCCAATAATTGCCAGAATGGTTGGCGTTCTCACTGAGTAATCTACACGATCACCTCTGGTTCACATATTTTGTAATATATATCACAAAACATCTTACAGTTAGCGGCTGTGCACTTTGAGGTGTCGTTGACATACGCGTATTTCAACTAGACATCACAAGAAAACTTATTTTCCGTGGATTACGTGACCTACTATGGTAGATAGGGCGTTTGATTGTTGCTCTGGTCAGCACGTTCTCTAGATCTCTCAGCAACTGAAATGTATTGGCAACGAGTTGCCTAGAGAATGGCACGCCATCACAAGCCAGCCACTACTATTGATGAACTCTGGCATAGAATTGAAGCAGCACGGAATAATGTACCTTTCAGTCATCTAAGCTCAGTTTGATTCTAGAGGTACTGTCGTTGCCAGAGATGGTAATTTGCCCACGCTGTTTACTTCCAACTATCTAAAAATTTAATCATGTGTTCTTACGGCCTACTCCATCAGCATAATAACTAAAATCTTATTTTGCTTACGTATCTGAATGAAAAGACATTAATGACGATTGCTCGCCGTCCGGAATTAATTCGAAATAAATTCGCTGAATACGAATATCTTGACACCTGAAGTGTTAGGTATAGATATACAGCTAGTAGCTATTAGTGACATAAGGTGTGAGGATGTAGACAGTGTGATGTATGAAAGTTTGAGTCGGGCTGGGAGGTGTGGACGGGCAGCCGAAGTGCTTAAGGCGACAGGTCGCTATAAGTGAGACATCTGGGTTTGAGTCCTGGTCCAGCATAAATTTTCATGTCACTAATAGGTAGTATGTCTATACCTAATACAGTTCATGCCAAAATATTTGCATTCAGCGAATTTATTTCAAATTAATTTCGGACGGCCGTCTATCGTGACATACCGTGATCAGCCAGAACACTATGACCACTGACCTACTATCGATATAAACCAATCAACGAGACAGCAGCGTCACCTGGCGAGGAAGACTGCTACTCAGACGCATGGCGCATCTTGTATCCGTGAGTGCTGTCCGTGTATAGAATGGGGAAGGCGCTCGATCTGAATTTGACCGAGAGCGGATTGTGAAGGCCCGGAGGCTAGGAACGAGCATTTCGGAAACTGCACGGCTTGTCGAGTGTTCAAGGAGTGCTGTAGTGTATGTCTTCGAAACGAGGTGAAACTGAGGTGAAACCACGTCCAGACGTCGTGGGGTTGGTTGGCAACCCCTCGTTACAGATATCAGTGGTCGTAGGCTGGGAAGACGGATAAAACAGGACCGGCGGCGAACTGTGACGGAACTAACATCAGACTGTAATTCTGGGCAAAGCAGAAGTGTTTCTAAACACACAGTGCATCGAACACTCCTAACCATGGGCCTCGGCAGCCGACAAGCCGTGCATGTGCCAATGTTAACACCACGACATCAGCACTTGCAACTGAAGTGGGGACAGGACTATCGGCACTGAACGTTGGCGCAGTGGCTGTGAGTTTCACGATCTCATGAATCCCGATACCTTCATCATCTTCCAGGGGAACAGCTCCGTGACACCTGTTCTGGGAAAGGAGACAAGTTGGCGGCCTCTCCATTATGCTCTGGGAACCTTCACGTGGGCATCCATGGACCCAGAGGAGCTCGTTCAAGGCACCAAGATGGGCATGAGTATCGTGCACTTATTGCAGAGCACGTACACCTCTTCACGACGATCGTGTTTTCCTATGGCAATGACAAGGGATCACAAATTTAGCATTGGAGGGCAGCATGGAGGGTAAAAATCGTAGAGGGAGACCAAGAGATGAATACACTAAGCAGATTCAGAAGGATGTAGGTTGCAGTAGGTACTGGGAGATGAAGGAGCTTGCACAGGATAGATTAGCATGGAGAGCTGCATCAAACCAGTCTCAGGACTGAAGACCACAACAACAACAAGATGACATTTTTAAACAAGATAATGCGCTACGTCACATGACTAGGAGTGTGACGGAGTGGTTCGAGGAACACAGTGGTGAGTTTCAGTTTACTGTCCCCCCCCCCCCCCCCCCCCCCCCCCGAGTTCACCAGATCTGAACCCAATCGAACACATCTGGGATGTGACTGGCGTGGCGTCAGAGCTCGTCGCCCCTCTGCCCGGAATTTACGGGAATTAAGTGACTTGTGTGCAAATGGGGTAGCAACTCCCTCCAGCGACCTACCAGAGCCTCACTGCTTCCATGCCACGACGCGTCACCGCTGTTATCCGTGCAAAAAGTTGACAAACTGGCTTTTAGGTAGGTGGTCATAATTTTCTTGGCTTATCAGTGTATGTCTGTACATTGAGACATGCAAGTAAATATCACATACTGAGGCGGATACAAGACCGTAATGTTATGGGTCTCGATTTTTCATCGCCTCACTGTATCTGGTGCTGCAATACAGATTAAAGCTGCGAGCATTAAGTGATGGACGTAGGTTGTTATGGTAAAAGGATGTAGACAGTATGACATATTAAAGTTTGGGTCAGTCCAGGAGGCATGCACGAATAGCCGAAATGGTTAATACGAGCACTCGCGATGAGGGGGTAATCCGGGTTCAAGTCCGGATCTGGTACAGTTTTTCATGTCACTGATTGATAGTACACCTATAGCTAACGCAAGTGATGCCAAAATATTCGCATTCAACGACTTTATTTCGGGTGAAAATCTTGTCTGCTTTTCTTCCTTGTATTGCAATTTTAGTGGAAAATAGTGTAAGTAAAGATATGGGCTGTGAGATAAAGAGATTGGGTTAATGTGTGAAATCGTGGCACATCGCATTAAACCAGTCAGGAGGAAAGGTTCACCCAGAGCTATATTTAGGCGTTTAGGAAACGTACTTGAATGAAGGTCTCCGTCCTGGGCCGCACGATGACGCTCCTGGTGGCGACGAACGGGTAGTCGACGGGAGAGTGGACGAGCACCTGCAGCCCGTGGAAGGAGTAGGCGGCCACGTAGTAGTCGTCCAGAAGGGGGTCCACAAGCACCGTCAGGCCCTGCGTGTAGCCCTCGCCCTCCACCTTGCGCAGCGGGCCACTGGCGCAACACACGCCGGCAGCTTAGCCCCCTCTGTCGATGGAGCAGCGTCAGTCAGAACATACTCAAAGGAAAAAATAAACGGCCTCGTAAGGTGAAGCTTCTTTTGTGTTGACTATACGATCAGGCTCCCCGATGCCATCTCCACATCGTCATCATAGAAACATCTGTTCTTCTCGTTTCCTTCCATCACATCCAAATCTTTCGGCATGAATCTACATCTACATCTACGTGATTACTCTGCTATTTACAACAAAGTGCCTGGCAGAAGGTTCAATGAACCAAGCTGTATCTCTACCGTTCCACTCTCGAACGGCACGGGGGAAAAACGAGCATTTAAATTTTTCTGCGTGAGCCCTGATTTCTCTTATTGTATCGTGATGATCATTTCTCCCTATGTAGGTGGGTGCCAACAAAATGTTTTCGCAATCGAAGGAGAAAACTGGTGATTGAAATTTCATGAGAAGATCCCGTCGCAACGAAAAACGCCTTTGTTTTAATGATTGCCACTCCAGTTCACGTATCATGTCTGTGACACTGTCTCCCCTATTTCGCGATAATACAAAACGAGCTGCCCTTCTTTGTACTTTCTCGGTATCATCCGTCAGTCCCACCTGATGCGGGTCCCACACCGCACAGCAATACTCCAGAATAGGGCGGACAAGCGTTGTGTAAGCAGTCTCTTTAGTAGACCTGTTGCACCTTCTAAGCGTTCTGCCAATGAATCGCAGTCTTTGGTTTCCTCTACCCACAATATTATCTATGTGATCGTTCCAATTTAGGTTATCTGTAATTATAATCCCTAAGTATTTAGTTGAATGTACAGCCTTCAGATTTGTGTGACTTATCTCGTAATCGAAATTTAGCTGATTTCTTTTAGTACTCATGTGAATACCTTCACACTTTTCCTTATTCAGGGTCAATTGCCACTTTTCGCACCATACAGATATCTTATCTAAATCATTTTTCAAGTTGTTTTGATCATCTGCTGACTTTACAAGACGGTGAATGACAGTATCATCTGCAAATAATCTAAGACGGCTACTCAGATTGTCTCCTATGTCGTTAATATAGATCAGGAACAATAGAGGACCTATAGCACTTCCTTCGGGAATGCCGGATTTAACTTCTGTTTTACTCGATGACTTTACGTCTATTACTACGAACTGTGACCTTCCTGACAGGTAATCACGAATCCAGTCGCACAAGTGAGGCGATACTCCGCAGGACGTGAATGACGTGCTAATCGTATCCCTCAGCTTATCTAATATTGTTTCGATACTTTGTCAAGCAGGAAAACCGTGCGCTGCCGAAAAAAATTAATCACCCTTAGAGAAATCATTACAAACATCATTTAACACCGTGAATTGGAGAGACGCATTGTTTCGGTTAGGTAGTGATTCGAAAAGGTTGTGCAGGTACGTCACATGCAGGTTAAGCAACTCGCTCAGCATTTGATCGCGCAGTTCCGCCAAACTGCGGGGATGTTGATGTCGGGGCTTTACCCGCTCTTCGAACATGTTCCATAGATTTTAAATGGGGCTCAAGTCAGGTGATTTTGCAGACCAGTCAGAATGTAATAGGGTAGGGGGGGGGGGTATTTAGGAAACCAGTCACATATTCCTCCGGCCCGATGAACTTTGCTGTTATCTTCTTTATGTGCCTGTGTCAGCAGCGGCCTCATAAGGGATAACCGACTCCAAATGTTCATTACACGCACTTCCCGCCGCAATATTTTCTCGCTGACCGCTGGGAATGGACCTTCATTCACTTCCCGCAGCTATTCCTGTCTGTTTTTGGAGCGATTTTGATTCACAAGACGTGAAACGCGTCTCTGGTCCCTCTCAAATGGCTCTGAGCACTATGGGACTTAACATCTATGGTCATCAGTCCCCCAGAACTTAGAACTACTTAAACCTAACTAACCTAAGAACAGCACACAACACCCAGCCATCACGAGGCAGAGAAAATCCCTGACCCCGCCGGGAATCGAACCCGGGAACCCGGGCGTGGGAAGCGAGAACGCTACCGCACGACCACGAGATGCGGGCTGGTCCCTCTCAGTCAAGATCTTTTTCCAACCACAAGTCTGACGTCGTGTTTCGCGTCTAAGTGAGTTAAACCACGGCTTGTAAGCACGCTGAACAGCCTGCCACGGCACAGCAACTACTCCATCAACTTCACGCCCTATGTGCCCATGAGTACGGCCAAGCACGATTGTACCTTTTTACCACTCTGTCACGTCGTTAGTCTTATTCAGGTTTATGTAAAATGTCCGTTTGAAACATAGTATCTCACTGACCGCTTCTGCCTTATGTTCACGTAGAGGAAGCACCCTATCGATTGAGCACGTGACTAGAACACTGATTCATCTGTGGAGGCTTAAAGGTTCATACGTGCGTGTGCACTAGGGTGACTAATTTTTTATCCAGTGAGCTTATTAAATTAATAAATAATTAAGCCAATAATAAAATTTTATTCGTGACTTGAACAGGTCATTGCGCATCAACTTTGGTTAGATTGTCTCAGATACGAATATCTTGTAGAGCCTATTATAGTTACATTATTTCTATCTTTATTTATCCTAACAAAACTACAAATGATTCAAATGGCTCTAAGCACTATGGGACTTAATATATCAGGTCAACAGTCCCCTATGCTTAGAACTACTTAAACCTAACTAACCTAAGGACATCATACACATCCATGCCTGAGGCAGGATTCGAACCTGCGACCGTAGCAGCAGCGCGTTTCCGGACTGAAGCTCCTAGAACAGCTCGTCCACACCGGCCGGCAACAAAACTACATCTAATGATTCATTTTACATTATGTTCATTACGACACACTTGTTATAAGAAATTTTACCGTTCTTTGCAATAACTATATAAGTAGCGGTAATACCGTTTCAGCTACAGTATTACCTATAGCAGGAAACACACTGATTATATTAGTTTATGAACAGTAAAACTAGAAGATTGTGTATTTGGACTGTGAGTGCCAGGAGCAAGGAACGTGAGAGAAAAAAGAGAGGGAGTTAAAGAGTAATAATTAAGTAATTAGGAGAATGGAAAAGAATGTCGAGTCACTGAATGAGAAACGAAAAAAGGAAAAAGTGTAAGTACGAGATTATGGAAGCATTTGCTTTAACGTTTGACGGAGGATATTTGACCATACATGTTGATGTCTTAGAGGAAAATTAAGATGTTGACAAAAGGAAGTACTTCTTTTCCCCTTAAATACAATAGAGATTTGAATTAGGCAGACCTAGAGAGGAGCAGTGGAAACGGATTTTGGTAATGTTTTAGTTTCATGGATGGCCACGATAAAACCCTTCAGTCGTGCATAGAGACAATAATGGGGGGATCGGATGTGTTGCTTCTTTACTTCAATCTGTGGCCGCAAGTGGTCAACGTTACCAGTAATCCAAACCAGACCGGAATTTTTCACACCACGTCCACACATGACCAACTGGGGATAGGTCTGGCACTCGTATTCGATCAGTGTTACACGAACGAATGCAGCCAAGAAAAGATTCGCAGCTCTGATACATAATACGTAAGCTGAAGGTGGATGAGAGGAGGGGGGGGGGGAGGGAGGAAGGGGGAGCGAGAAAGGAAAGGAAAGGGTAGGGAAAGAATTCATGATGTCAGCTATGTCGGGACTTAATGCAGAGCCGGCCAAGGTGGCTGAGCGGTTCTAGGCGCTACAGTCTGGAACCGCGCGACCGCTACGGTCGCAGGTTCGAATCCTGCCTCAGGCATGCATGAGTGTGATGTCCTTAGGTTAGTTAGGTTTAAGTAGTTCTAAGTTCTAGGGGACTGATGTCCTCAGATGTTAAGTCCCATAGTGCTCAGAGCCATTTGAACCATTTGAACTTAATGCAGAGTCAGCGCAAATTTGTGCCAGACCGGTATCCGAACACGGGATCTCATACTTACTAGGCATGTAATTGAGTCCCCTCGATGACGAACCCACCACTTTCACTGGGAATGGCCAGTCACGTTTAAGCTTCTGCGGGAATCTCAAAGGAGCGAGCAATGGAGATATTGACGGGGACTGCAAATAGGTAGCGCTAGGTGGTTCAAATGGTTCAAATGGCTCTGAGCACTATGGGACTCAACTGCTGAGGTCATTAGTCCCCTAGAACTTAGAACTAGTTAAACCTAACTAACCTAAGGACATCACAAACATCCATGCCCGAGGCAGGATTCGAACCTGCGACCGTAGCGGTCTTGCGGTTCCAGACTGCAGCGCCTTTAACCGCACGGCCACTTCGGCCGGCAGCGCTAGGTGGGATCGTGGGTCGGCCGATAAGCGTGCCGACATAGTCCCAGTAACACTATATTCGGGTGACGAAGTGCTTAACGCAACTGCCTAATGAGCGGGAGATCCTGGGTTCGAATGCCGGTCCAGCACACATTTCCACACGTCGCTTCTGACTCCACATAAAGTCTCGATGCAGCTGACGTCATGAATTCCTTTTCTTTCCTTTCTCCATCCTCCCCCCCCCCCCCCACACCAGCCCCTCCCCCTTCAACCTATACAAGGAGAATGCTACGTTGTGGCTGCGGCGCTAGGCTCTGATGGTATCGGACTCTAGCAGCGCAGAGCTAGGAGGACCTTCGTTAGACCCACGCCACATATGAAGGCGGCTGGACCCCAGCGAGGGGTACTGTAGTGACGGTCAGAGCCTGTACAGGCAGGCAGCAGTTGCGATTGGAGGCCCGGTGGTGTAGGTGGCAACTGCGTCATAGGGATAACTTTGTCTTCGTGGCAGTGTGTCGCACACACTGAGATCGTAACATTGTCCAGCTGTCCGACGATTTCTAGCTGGCACAAGGAGAGGCGGGGGGGGGGGGGGGGGAGGCGGCGGAAGGGGGAGGAGTATAAATACTGTTATCAGGAGTGTGATGATGAAAATGACTGTCGCATTACTCTGTCTCGTGGAACTTCTTTGCTAATACAGAAGTTTCTCAAGGGTGGTCGGTATCAGGTGACGCCGTCATTGCCTCGCCGAAGTAGGTCACCGCGGGAGCGACAAGTGGCTGAAGGTACATGTGGCAGCACAGGTCGTTGACTGTGGTGGGTAGCGCTCGGAACTCAGCATATTCCTACCGACACTTCTTGGTTGATAAAATGAGAGTACTACTCGCATATCATGAGAAGGCTATATTGTTGGAGTAATTTGCTTGCGATCAGGTTGTAGCACATTGGCTGCTGGGACAAGTACTGCCTCCGTCTCTCGGTGTGGCCATTTATAGCTTTTAAAGTAAGTAAGCAGTTCAGCTGAAGAGAAATGGACGTCTCTGTAAAGGGTAATCACAGAAGTTGGGGAGAAAAACGTAGATATAAATAATGTAACGGCGAAGAAATCACGAGTAACACAAGAATAGTTGAGATGGTTGACGAAAGAAGGAAGTACAGATATGGTCAATGAAATTCAGGAGTGCAGAAATACAAGGCGCTTAGGAATAAAATAAATAGGGCGTGCAGGGAAGCTAAGGCGAAAAGGCTGCATGAAAAATGTGAAGAAATCGAAAATGAAATAATTGTCGAATAGACTGACTCAGCATACAGAAAAGTCAAAACAACCTTTGGTGAAATTAAAAGCAAGGGCGGTAACGCTAAGAGTTCAATGGGAATTCCACTGTTAAATGCAGAGGACAGAGTGGATAGGTGGAAAGGGTACAGTGAGGGCATCTATGAGGGGGAGGACTTACCAGATGAAGTGATCCACTGTTAGTGTTAGAATTTAGATCAGATTTGGAAGACTTAAAATCAAATAAGGAAGAACGGATGGCTAACAATACATCAGAATTTCTAAAATTATAGGGTAAATGGGAAATAAACGATTATTCACCTCGATGCGTAGAATGCATGAGACTGGCCAATACCATAAGCCTTTCGCAAAAACATCATACTCACAATTCCCAAGATTGTAGGAGCTGACAAATACGACAAGTGTCACACAATCAGCTTAACAGCTCGTGCATTCAAGTTTCTGACAAGGATAATATACAGAACAATGGAAAAGAAAACTGAGGATCTCTTGGATGACTGTCAGTTTGGCTTTAGGAAAGGTAAAGGCACGAGAACGGTAATTCTGATGTTGCGGTTGATAATGGAAGCGAGACACGTTCATAGGATTTGTGGACCTGGTAAAAGCGTTCGACGATGTCAAGTAGTGCAAGAGCTTCGAAATTCAGAGAAAAATAGGGGTGGGGAAAGACGGATAATATGCACAATGTACAAGAGCCATGAGGGAATAATAAGAATGGAAGACGAAAACGAAGTGCTCGGATTAAAAAGAATGTAAGACAGGGATGTAGTCTTTCGACCCTCCTGTTCAATCTCTTCATCGAGGAATTAATGACGGAAATAAAAAAAGGTTCGAGAGCGGGACTAAAATTCAGGGTGAAAGGGTATCAATGTTAAGTTCGCTGCTGATATTGCTATACTCAGTGAAAGTGAAAAAGAATTACAGGATCTGTTGCAAGGAATGAACAGTCTGATGAGTACAGAGTATGGACTAAGAGTAAATCGAAGAAAGAAAAAAAAGTGAGAGAAAAAGCAGAAATCAGAATAGCGAGAAACGTAACATCATAGCTGTTGATCACGAAGTAGATGAAGTTAAGCAATTCTGCTATCTAAGTAGCAAAATAACTCATGCTGGACAGAGCAATGACCTAAAAAGCAGACTAGCAATGGCAAAAGGGCATTCCTGGCCAAGACAAGTCTCTTAGTATCAAACAAAGATCTTACTCTAAGGAAGAAATTTCTGAGAGTACACGTTTGGAGCACAGCATTGGTGGCAGTGAGACATGGATTTTGGGAAAGCGGAACAGAAGATAATCGAAGAATTTGAGATGTGATACTACACAAGAATGTTGGAAATTATGTAGACTCTTAAGGTAAGGAATGATGAGGTTCTCCACGGAATCGGCGAGGAAAGTAATATATGGAAAACGCTGCCTAGAAGAAGGAACAGGATGACACGACACCTGTTAATAAATCAGGGTATAATTTCCGTGGTATTAGAGGGAGCTGTAGAGGATAAAACCTGTAGAGGAAGACAAAGATTGGAATACATCCAGAAAATAATTGAGAACACAGGTTGCGAGTGCTATTCTGAAATGAACAGGTTGGCTCAGGAGAGGAATTCGTGACGGGCCGCAACAAACCAGCCACAAAACTAACGATTCAAAATAAAAATTAACAAAAATGTAATGAGTCAATGTTTTGCAGAAGTGACATGAAACTGACAGTGATCCACTAAAGGACCACGTACAGCCTCTCTTTCCATATTTTTGAATTATAATTGTAACCACTATGCAAGAAACAGAACACGAATCAACATTATTTTCGCTACAGCGTACAACCTTGTTACATAGCTAAGGTCGACAATGAGT
Source organism: Schistocerca americana (assembly GCF_021461395.2). Classification (NCBI taxonomy): domain Eukaryota; kingdom Metazoa; phylum Arthropoda; class Insecta; order Orthoptera; family Acrididae; genus Schistocerca; species Schistocerca americana. The sequence continues at coordinate 905,652,783 of NC_060119.1, forward strand.
TTAATCATTATATAATACATTACACGTACCGCCTACCTGCAGTTGCGTTCAGAAGTATAACACATTTATATTCGACTCATGTTTTCCGTCTTGCCGAATAGAAAAACACGTTTACTACTTCCTGAGTCACATTAAGTTATCTAATCTGCTGAGAGTCTTCTGATATAATAGGAATACACTCCTTTCCCCTGTTTTAATTTTGTTGACGTCCTCGAACACACCGAAACAGTTATAAACAAATTGCAAATTTAAAATCTTGGCCCTTCTTTAATACACTCTGTTTGGATGGTTCAACTTTATGACATAGGAGGTAATTTAATGCTTCGTTTTAGACGAAGTTGTCAAAAGCGGAGGGACAGGCAGAAGACAGGAGCACAGCGTATAAGCGACCATATAGATGCCGCCATCCGTGTCTGCAACGTATCTGTACGTCAGTCAGAATTTGTTTCCCGTGTATCCTCTTGTACTGCGATTTCTAGATTCACTTCGTTGTGCACAGAAGTGGCATTTGCCGAGCGGCGGGTGTGAGGCGGTTGTTGGGGACAAGGAGGTTGGCGTGGATTTAAAATGCGGAAAGTGGCACAGCAATGTCCGTTGAGATGGGAATCTATGGATTTCATAAGGGCAGAGTCTTCACTGGGGGGGGGGGGGGGGTGATTTGGTAAACTTTCACAGTTAACAGAACAGATCATCAAGGTGAAGGCGACGGATGAACAAAGACACGGCGAGAAACCCAGGCGACGAGGCAAAGACTGGTGATGGTGATTAAATGTGAACGAATGACCAGCGACGACAGCGAATTACAAATATTTCTGTAGAAATAAATATTAAACGTGATAAATATATCTGAAGATGTCTCAGGCTAATTACTGGACGTTTTGACGAGGGATCTGAGATGGTCGGTGTCGACAGCACAGAGTTTACTGCCTGAGCGCGTGGTCTGCCGGGGTAGCACGCACACACTTAAAGAGAGCAGACACTGACCGTCTCGCGGCAGTCGGTGTTCTAAAGGGCAAGTGACATTGACGGACCTCTGCTGGTGGATTCCTCAGTTTGCTCAGTGATGGCCAAGAGGTACCGCGAACAACTCCATGTGTGATGTAATATGTTATCTGGTGGACTTTGATTTGACGTTTTGCAGTTTAGTCATCATAGTGAGAAGCGTGTCCCTCTACCATTTGTGTCAGAACTCGTGGCGCTGTGCGGAAGTAAGCATTCTACGCCGCCGAGTTAAGTCTGCTTTGTCATCATGCTGCTCCGTACCAGTGTCGGCCTGAAGACAGATGCGGCGCAGGAGAGGCTTGTCTTCTGTTTTAGTTTCATCATGGCGTCATGATGGCGAAGAACCACTTTACTGGAATCATGTAAGCTATGCATTGTGGTTCTGTTATTCGTGGTGAGAATCTGCCATTTCAGGGGCGCCTAGTGTGATGATTTTTTAAAAATATTATAAGCAAACTGTTAAGTTTAGAGCGATCAATTTTGTTTAAAGGTATTCATAACATTTTTTAAATGTTTGTTTTCCTTTGAATACCAAGATGGTGAAACAGATTCTCACTATTTAGATCAGTTTAAAAAATTTTGTGGTCACTCGTAATTTGGTTTCTATTGCACCATCGGCCCTGTAAATGTTTAAAAATATTACTGCTATATATCTTGTATCATTTTAGTCAAATTTTTTAAATTAGCTTAAGGTTTCTTGTAAGGGTTTTATCTTTTACGTATTAGGAAGAGAATTTTGTTTTAGTTTGGTGTGAGTTTTATTTAAGGGCTTTGAAAGAAAGTTATTGCAATGTGATGTTAGAAGTTGTCTCCTCTGTTTCAGAAAATCAGCTGTTCTGAAATTGTATTTTATGTTTCGTGCCTGAGGGTGGCTACTGTTGGTATTATTTTCGTATGGAGCTGTTTGACCCTTTTTCCGATAGTCAAAACTGATCGCAGTTTAATTTTGTTATGTGTTTGAACATTCCTTGATCATAATTTGCAATCTAACACTTGTAATAAAGTGAGGATTTGTTAAACTTATGGCCCGTAGTCCTAGTGCTCTTCATGTTGAATGTAAATAGTCCTCCTCCTGTTTTTATAATGATGTGATAAACTGTGACTCATTGTTGCTTTACTTTGCTGCACAGTATAAATCAGCTTTAAGGTTTAAAATTTTTTATAGTCCTTTGGTTATTAAAGAGAGGGATGCATTACTGGGCTGCTCCGTTACTGGATGTATTAATTTTCTGCTGAACAAGTCGGTATCGATTGTTGTTGCACCAACACCCTTCCTATCAGCTTTCTCAACCTGTGACAATGCAGGCCAGCAAGCTGCTTACAAAATGATGCTGCCCAGAAAGGAATAAAGTCAACTCAGCATGATACAGGGACCAAGGCGCCGCTATGGTGAATGGATTACCACATGCCAGGCCGTGGACGCCGCACTGCCTGGGCCTCCTCACGTGGCATGAGGCGCGTCCCTCTCAATAAAAAAAAAAAATGGACAAGACTGGCAGAAATACTCGTCGCTCAGACCTAGCAGTATCTATCATCGACTGCGAACTATGTAGAGAGCTATTACACGCTAGCCATAGACCCGATGTGGGTCATTCAACCCCGTCTGCAACTAGCCGCTGCGCCACTCGTCTATCGGCCGCATGTAGCCCTGACGCTGCCCGCTCCTGAGCGGCCACCATCCGACTAGGCACTATGGCCTCCTTCAGGTTGCCATCGGTTCACTTTTGAACGTCTCCAAAGGATCCTCGAATGCAGTCAACACTTGGGTGCATCCCGCAACTGACCTATCGCGAGCTGCAGGGTGACTCACGTTCGCGCGCTGCTTCGTGTGGATGCCTAAAGTCGCCACGCGATCGCCTGAGCGATGATGCTCCATCTCTACGGTAACCACCTCCCTGCCTGGCGTCCTCGCGCTGACGGCCGCCCCGTGCTGGAGACGTGTTCTGCTGAGATGATCTCAGCTTCCCAGGTTCAAAGCAAGAGACTAAGACACCGTCTTTGGTGGCTGTATGAGTTCTTGATGAATAAAACAATTGATAATAGTGGTGAATTTGTGATTCCACGACCACGGAAACATTAGTTGCCTCTGAGCGCTATGGGACTTGAGTTCTGAGGTCATCAGTCCGCTAGAACTTAGAACTATTTAAACCTACCTAACCTAAGGACATCACACACATTCCATGCCCGAGGCAGGATTCGAACCTGCGACCGTAGCGGTCGCGCGGTTCCAGACTGTAGCGCCTAGAACCGCTCGACCACCTCGGCCGGCAAACATTAGTTCCCCAGACCTACTGTCCAGCGCACGATACCAAGCCATCATCCTGGAACAGTAGTAACTGGTGCCTGAAGAGCCAGTGACGTCAAACAATGTCCTGGGTCAGCACCATCAGCGCAGCTTGGTGTGTCCAAACAAACATGTTTACTCTGGCTGTTTGCCCTTCGAGTGTTATGCACAAGTGGAGTACATTGTTGAAGTTTGGTTTGTGAAAGTAGACGCAGACGGTGATATGAAGGTTAATTCAGACCTTTAGAGAAACATATTGTCATGTGGCAGTTTATACCAAACCCGTTTCACAACCTATTTTATAGCGTGATATGCACAGCCAAATAGGCAATGAAGTCAATTATTTAACGCTACGTGAAAACTGTAGACAATGTTTACTACTGCCAGTGACTGCAGTACTAAGTTAATTACTTCTTTTCCCTTCGGTAATGGAGACCTGTTATTTTCTGAAAACTTGAGGTCCTTCTTTAGCCGTCTAGTGACAGGGAAGTTAATTTAGAAAGACTGGAGTATCATTAACTTGTTTGGCCCTGAAAGCCGCCCACTGCAGGTGGAGACCACCGTGAGACTGGCCGTTGAGTCGAGGCATTCCCATGCATGAATGTTCGTTTAAATCCGAATGAGAGGGTCTGTGACTGGTTCACAGTAATTGTTTTGGTACAAGGGGCATTTTCCCTCGTGTGTTTACCTTCGAGGCTTTTTGTTGGTCGGGCTTGGATATACGTTATGTAGTAGCAGACATTCTCCATCTTCTTTCCCCCGCCATGCTTGTTAACCATGACAAAATCCGAGAGAGTAGAAATTTGTTAAACTTGTTTATAAAATTATTATTGGCCGGTACTCGCAAGATCTTCTAAAACTGGCCAGCGGGATTCCTAAGCTGACAGAACCAGTCGTGTTTTAAAGAGTGAAGTCAGAAGACACTTGCCGTAGAGTTCGAAGAGATCACTTGTACAAAGGGCTCCAGCGAGAAAAGTACTGAGGTCGTGTTTCCAGCCATTATTACAGCCATCTTTACACTCGGTGTCTACGATTCGCAAGCTTGAGCTAGTGATGCAATCACTGAGCCTAGAGGAAAGCGAATGTATTAGGGTTTAACTGCGCAGTTTTAGCGTTCGCAGCCAGCTAGTTGCACCCACCATGCATTCCGATGAATCCATTCATGTTCGTTCTTGCTTCACTGGCCTTCTTTCATTAAATCACTGACCGTTTACACAATTAACGACCATATCCACGACACAGTTTCATATTATGCTTTCATGTGTCCACCCAACATTGCCAAGGCTATATTTCATAATTACAACCTTTTGACCATTAATTAAATGTACATATCCTTCCATTACAACTACTGACAACCTTGGGAGAGCCAGTCCTGACAAAACTCTACCATCTGGTGAGCAAGATGCATGAGACAGGCGAAATACCCTCAGACTTCAAGAAGAATATAATAATTCCAATCCCAAAGAAAGCAGGTTTTGACAGATATGAAAATTACCGAACTATCAGTTTAATAAGTCACGGCTGCAAAATACTAACTCGAATTCTTTACAGACGAATGGAAAAACTATTAGAAGCCGACCTCGGGGAAGATCAGTTTGGATTCCGTAGAAATATTGGAACACGTGAGGCAATACTGACCCTACGACTTATCTTAGAAGCTAGATTAAGAAAAGGCAAACATACGTTTCTAGCATTTGTAGACTTAGAGAAAGCTTTTGAGAATGTTGACTGGAATAACCTCTTTCAGATTCTGAAAGTGGCAGGGGTAAAGTACAGGGAGCGAGAGGCTATTTACAATTTGAATAGAAACCAAATGGCAGTTATAAGAGTTGAGGGGCATGAAAGGGAAGCAGTGGTTGGGAAGGGAGTGCGACAGGGTTGTAGCCCCTCCCCGATGTTATTCAATCTGTATATTGAGCAAGCAGTGAAGAAAACAAAAGAAAAATTCGGAGTAGGTATTAAAATCCATGGAGAAGAAATAAAAACTTTGAGGTTCGCCGATGACATTGTAATTCTGTCAGAGACAGCAAAGGGCTTGGAATAGCAGTTGAACGGAATGGACAGTGTCTTGAAAGGAGGGTATAAGATGAACATCAACAAAAGCAAAACGAGGATAATGCAATGTAGTCGAATTAAGTCCGGAGATGCTGAGGGTATTAGATTCGGAAATGAGACACTTAAAGTAGTAAAGGAGTTTTGCTATTTGGGGAGCAAAATAACTGATGATGGTCGAAGTCGGGAGGGTATAAAATGTAGACTGGCAATGGCAAGGAAAGCGTTTCTGAGGAAGAGAAATTTGTTAACATCGAGTATAGATTTAAATGTCTGGAAGTCGTTTCTGAAAGTATTTGTATGGAGTGTAGCCATGTATGGAAGTGAAATATGGACGATAAATAGTTTAGACAACAAGAGAATAGAAGCTTTCGAAACGTGGTGTTACAGAAGAATGCTGAAGATTAGATGGGTAGATCACATAACTAATGCGGAGGTAATGAATAGGACTGGGGAGAAGAGAAGTTTGTGGCACAACTTGACTCGAAGAAGAGACCGGTTGATAGGACATGCTCTTAGGCATCAAGGGATCACCAATTTAGTATTGGAGGGCAGCGTTGAGGGTAAAAATCGTAGAGCGAGACCAAGCGATGAATACACCAAGCATATTCAGAAGGATGTAGGTTGCAGTAGGTACTGGGAGATGAAGAAGCTTGCACAGGATAGAGTAGCATGGAGAGATGCATCAAACTAGTCTCAGGACTGAAGACCACAACAACAACAAAATGCTTTATTCAGTGGGCAAATAATTTTAGGTGTGTCTTACGGCAATAAACCAAATTCTTATGCTGACCACTAGTTTCCTTTTGCAATTACATGAGTTCCTTCAGTAATATATCTGCGTGAGTAGTAGTACTCGTAGTTTCACGTCTCGTTGAGCCATCCCTAGTAATTTTCATTCAATAAGATGTATTCCAGTTCACGTCATTACTTCTCTTAAATCTGCATGACAGTATAGTGAGGTTCCCTTTTAAGTAGGTCACTACGGAACGAAACTTTATCATCTTAGGGGCTTACTAAACAGCTTAACCGACACCCCAGAAAATGCTGCTTTGCACCCAGTTATGTGTGGGCAATGTAGTCTGCTGAGTACGGGGAGCGTAGATCCGTGTCACTTGTAGTTTGTTTTAAGTGTAGAAGGTGTCGTCATTATGCCAAGGAATGCCACTAGTGAGCATCGTTAGTGCTTAGTCGTAAAGAGTAAATAATGTTGAGGGTTTTACAGTATTACTAACAATGAACAGTCTCTCTACGTTTGTCATGTTATATGTTGTCATAATGTGGTAAATACAGACTTTACATGAGTAAGTCAGAGGAACTGATGGTTACTACTCGGTAAGTGGTGCAGACTTTGCTAGAACATGTTGTTCAAATGAGACTTGCATAGCCAGTTAGGTGCTTTGAAGGAGAACAGATCCTCGTCCAGGTGTAGCGCCTTCCCTGGATGCCGGTACATCTTGTCTAACCGATCCTTTTTCTGGCGAGACAGGGGAGGGCGTGTTGACACTTGCGGACAATTTGTTGTCAGCTGCAAAACTAGGTTGTTGGGCAGCTGAACAGTTGTTACATATCGCCAAGTTACGAATCATACGTCACATTAAAACATATGTAATATATTATACCAAGAGGACCTGAGAAATGCTCTGCAATACAACGGTATAGAAGGCAGAGTAGTTATAGGTATTATTTGGAGCTGTGACATGGTGTATCATTGAAACAAATGGAGTCCATCAAAAGCTTCATGGATGAAGTAAGAAAACTCAATGTTAATACCCATGAGTTAACGGAAAGTGACGACACAAATAGGGACCTTTCACGAGAAGCAGAGCAGAGGCAATTATATACGTTTTTATGGAGATTATCACCCGAAGTATCAAGGAAAGTACGTGCAGAATTTTCGAAGTCTTAGCTGGGGCTATAGGCAAAGCGGGGGGTTCAGAAGAAATAGATTCAGTAACCAAAGTTCGTGACAGAAGTATTTTTCCCATTGATGTCAAATATTATCGTCCCGAACGTTCGGGATACATGCGGTAAGACTGCTATCACCTCAGTGCAAGAAATGCGGAAAGGCTGGACTTCGAGGCCAAGTAAAGAGCGTAAATTGAAGGGCCGTACGGAAATAATCAGTGGTCTAACGGTTTCCTGTAAATTTCAGTCTGGCACCGTAATAAACGAAGGACGAAGTTAAACAGAGATGTCAGGCATACTCAGTGTGAGTCTCAGATGTGGTCGACCAAAAAACGTACTCACTCGGTGTTGTAGTTGAAAGAGCAGCAGAAGCCCGCGTCCGACTTCTGACGAGTGAAGAGCTGCGAGCAGTTGACGATTTGCTTCCGCCAGAGGCAGCGGACCATCAGCGACTCGCAGGACGGTGCCAGCTGCAAAGAACCGCTCTGATATTGGAAGAAATTTTGAATCTATCATAAAAACTAAAAGGAACTGTACGTAATCCACTATTTTTAACTTCAAGCTGCTTCAGGCAGCTGGAATGCTGACGTGCTAGGGATCCAGTCGCGTCCTCTGATATTATGGGATTAAAAAAATAGGAGGAAAAATAAAGTGAATGCCAGTAATGGATAGAACAGAAACAGAGATATTTTTTCTGTTACTGATTACTAACGAAAAAGGTTATAGACGTTGAGTATTTGTGTATGTACAGGGCTGTTCAAAAAGAAGGAACAGGTTTCAAACATTTATTGCTTCCAAACTACAAAAGATATTAACATAATTCCAACGTTCCTGGAAAAGGAGAAGTTCAATTTTTTATGCATTCAATGTGAGCACCATGTGTTACACGACAAATATCAGAACGGTGGCTCATTTCCTGCCCCACACGAAGCAGCTGGTATCTCGTTATCAAATTCATATCTTCAACAATGCGATATTACAGACTTTCAAAATTGTTAGGCATAGGGACAATAAAAATTCTCTTCGTACGTCCGACGTTACCTGAATGACACCATTCCAGAACGTTGGACTGGAAGAGGAGAACCAGAAGATGAACTTCATCGTCCATCGGCTCCCAGGTCTCCAGACCTCACACATTGTAACTCGTATCTGTTTTGATATTTGTCGTGTAGCACACGGTGCTCACACTGTAAGCATAGAAATTTGAACTTTTCTCTTTCCAGGAACGTTGGAATTAGACTATTTTTACGGCAAAATGTTAAATAATCTTTTTTCTGTCTAGGTTGGTCTGATTTTAATAATAGAACATTCATAATCACCAGCCGAATACTTGCGCTTAATTCCGATAGAAGGAGCAGTAGCGTCCCTTCCTACACACACGAATTCCTTATATATAAATAAGAATCTTACACAAGTCAGGACCAAAAGAATTTGGGGAAAAAGCCTTGAGTTAAGGTTGGTGAAATTATGTAGAGTCTTTCTTATTTTAGTAATCCACAAGAAACTTCGGCGACGTCGGAATCCATTATGCTGTGCCAAAAACTGAATACTTTTATGAGTGATTAAAAGCGCAAACTTAGGCGGTATGATGCAACTCGTTGATTTGGGCGGGCACCGCAAAGGACCGCTAACAGTGTACCTCAGTACACATGCAGGTTCCGCCTGAGAGTCTACGGTAATGAAAAAGGAACAACGATTAACAAATGTAAGTTATACTCTTTGGTACGCTTGGGTGCCTGATTTGGATGAACAGCAGTTAAAACCAGATACTGCAGTTCGAAACGAGTCTAATACCAGATACCGAAAGTTTAGTAAGTTTTTAGTAAGGCAGTACAGCACAGAACTGCAAATCTGCGGTACTGCAATTCGCTTATGCCATCTGAACGTATTGTAATGTTGGTGGGTGCGTATGAAACAGATTTCGACCTGTTTCTATCTGTCCGTTTCAATGACTCTAGAAATGTGAGAGAAGCATCGGTGGTGTTTCGAAACGATCAGAAATTCAAGGTAGACTCATTCTGAGTGGGTCTTTGCTGGTGACGTCAATGTCAAATTACAGATAGTGCTAAGGGTGGAGAGCTAATCTTCTGTGCTTTTGATATAAACTTCCGATGAGTGCTAGGTGCAGATGCTGAATGGAAGCAATTTACTGTAAAAACTGGTTGAAAACGAGCATTTCGCCAGGCTGTGGAGGCCCAAGGAGTGCCTACCACCTGCCGTGTCACACTCAGCCTTGCAGCCCTATGCAGATGCGGTATGGAGGGGCCTGTGGTCAGCCCCAGTAATTTCTTTGTCCGAGGGCTGTTATGACGTCCCACCCCAACCCCTCCAAAACCAATAGGGTAGGTGAGGGAGGGGTTAGGGGGAGGTGTGGGGAGGGTGACCTACGTACAGGCTGGGAAAAACGCATGATGATATCTGGAGGTGTGTGGGTGATCGTCGTAATTAATTTGCATATCAATATGATTCCCCCATGAATCATGGACCTTGCCGTTGGTAGGGAGGCTTGCGTGCCTCAGCGATACACATAGCCGTGCCGTATGTGCAGTCACAGTGGAAGGGTATCTGTTGAGAGATCAGACTAATGTGTGGTTCCTGAAGAGGGGCAGCAGCCTTTTCAGTAGTTGCAGGGACAACAGTCTGAATGATTGACTGATCTGGCCTTGTAACAGTAACCAAAACGGCCTTGCTCTGCTGATACTGCGAACAGCTGAAAGCAAGGGGAAACTAGAGCCGTAACTTTTCCCGAGGGCATGCAGCTTTACTTTATGGTTAAATGTCGATGGTATTCTCTTGGATAAAATATTTCGGAGGTAAAATAGTCCCCCATTCGGATCTCTGGGAGGGGACTACTCAGGAGAACGTCGTTATCAGGAGTAAGAAAACTGGCGTTCTACGAATCGGAGTGTGGAATGTCAGGGCAGGTAGGTTACAAAATTTGAAAACGGAAATTGATAGGTTAAAGTTAGATATAGTGGGATTAGTGAAGTTCGGTGACAGGAGGAACATGACTTCTAGTCAGGTGAATACAGGGTTATAAATACAAAATAATGAATAAAAAAGTAGGAGCGCCGGCAAGCTATTACGAACAGCATAGTGAACGCATTATTGTAGTCAAGATAAATACGAAGCCTATGCCTACCACAGTAGTACAAGTTTATATGCCAACTACCTCCGCAGATGATGAAGAGACTGAAGAAATCTACGACGAATTAAAGAAATTATTCAGAGAGTCAAGGGAGATGAAAATTTTTTAATGGTGGTAAGGAATGAAAGAGGAAGCTGCTTGGTAGAATTTTGCACAGAGCATAACTTAACACTTGGTTTAAGAACCATGAAAGAAGGTTGTATACGTGGAAGAGGCCTGGAGACACTGGAACATTTCAAATTTTGTAAAATTTGTGGTAAGGTCCTATGGGATCAAACTGCGGAGGTCATCGGCCCCTACACTTACACACAGCTTAACCTAACTTAAACTAACTTACGCTAAGGATAACAAACACACAAACATATCCATGCCCGAGGGAGGACTCGAACCTCCGACGGGGAGGAGCCGAGCGAACCGTGACAAGACGCCCGAGACCGCGCGGCTACCCCGCCCGGCTGGAAGATTTCATATAAATTATATAATGGTTAGACAGAGATTTAGGAACCAGGTTTTGAACTGCAAGCCATATCTAGGGGCAGATGTGCACTCACACCCCAATTTAATGATTATGAACTGTAGATTAAAAATGAAGAAACCGCAAAAAGGTGGCATTATAAGGAGATAGGACGTAGATAAACTGAAAGAACCAGAGATTGTAGAGAATTTCAGAGAAAGCATTAGGGAATGATTGACAGGAACAGGGGAAAGAAATACAGTAGAAGAAGAATGGGTAGCTTTGAGAGATGAAATAGTGAAGGTGGCGGCGGATCAGGTAGGCAAAAAGACGAGGGCTAGTAGAAATCCTTGAGTAACAGAAGAGATATTCAATTTAACTGATGAAAGGAGAAATAATGAAAATGCAGTAAATGACGCAGGCAAAAAGGAATACAAACGTCTCAAAAATGAGATCGACAGGAAGTGCAAAATGGCTACATAGGGATGGCTAGAAAACAACGGTAAGGATGTAAAGGCATATATCACTAGTGGTTAGATAGATACTGCCTATAGGAAAATTAAAGAGACCTTTCGAAACAAGAGAACCACCTGTATGAATATCAAGAGTTCAGATAGACACGCAGTTCTAAGCAAAGAAGAGAAAGCAGAAAGGTGGAAGGAGTATACAGAGGGTCTATATAAGGGCGATGCACTTGAGGGCAATGTTATGGAACGTAAGTGAAGATGAAATGGGAGATGTGATACTGCGTGAAGAATTTGGCAGAGCACTGATAGATATGAGTCGAAACAAGGCCCCGGGAGTAGACAACATTCCATTAGAACTACTTATAGCCTTGGGAGAGCCACCCATGACAAAATTCTACCATTTGATGAGCAAGATGTGTGAGACAGGCGTAATACCATCAGACTTCAAGAAGAGTGTAATAATTCCAATCCCAAAGAAAGCAGGCGTTGACAGGTGTGAAAATTACCAAACTATCAGTTTAAGTCACGACTGCAAAATACTAACACGAATTCTGTACAGACGAATGGAAAAACTGGTAGAAGCCGACCTCGGGGAAGATCAGTTTGGATTCCGTAGAAATGGTGAAACACGCAAGACAAATACTGATCCTACGACTTATCTCAGAAGATAGATTAAGGACAGGCAAATTTGCTTTTCTATCATTTGTAGACTCATAGAAAGCTTTAGACAATGGTAACTGGAATACTCTCTTTCAAATTCTGAAGTTGGGAGGGGTCAAATACAGAGAGAGAAAGGCTATTTCCGATCTGTACAGAAACTAAATGGCAGTCATAAGAGTCAAGGGGCATGCAAGTGTTGCAGTGGTTGGGAAGGGAGTGCGACAGCGTTGTAGCCCATCCCCGATGCTATTCAGTCCGTATACTGAGCAAGCCGTATAGGAAACAAAAGAAAACATTGGAACAGGAATCAAAATTTATGGCAAAGAAACAAAATATTTGAGGTTTCCCGACGACATTGTAATTCTGTCAGAGACAGCAAAGGACCTGGAAGTACAGTTGAACGGAATGGACAGTGTTTTGAAAGGCGGATATAAGATGAACATCAACAAAAGCAAGACGAGGATGATGGAATGTAGTCTAATCAAATCAGGAGATGCTAAGGGAATTAGATTAGGTAATGAGACACTTAAAGCAGTATATGAGTTCTGCTATTTAGGTATTTAGGGATCAAAATAACTGATGATGGTCGAAGTAGAGAAGATATAAAATGTAGACTGGCAATGGAAAGGAAAGCGTTTCTGAAGAAGAGAAATTTGTTAACATCGAGTATAGATTTAAGTGTCAGGAAGTCGTTTCTGAAAGTATTTGTGTGGAGTGTAGCCATGTATGGAAGTGAAACATGTACGATAAATAGTTTGGACAGCAAGAGAATAGAATCTTTCGAAATGTGGTGCTACAGAAGAATGCTGAAGATTAGATGGGTAGATCACATAACTAATGAGGAGGTATTGAATAGGATTGGGGAGAAGAGGAGTTTGTGGCACAACTTGACTAGAAGAAGGGATCGGTTGCTAAGACACGTTCTGAGGCATCAAGGGAGCACCAGTATAATATCGGAGGGCACCGTGGAGAGTAAAAATCGTAGAGGGAGAGCAAGGGATGAACACACTAAGCAGATTCAGAAGGATGTAGGTTGTAGTAGTTACTCGGAGATGAAAAAGCTTGCACAAGGTAGAGTAGCAAGGAGAGCTGCATCAAACCAGTCTCTGAAAACAACAACAATCATTTTGATATCAATTTGTTATCAAAACTGCAAAGCACCGCCAGTATCGTGCTGCTAATAGTACCTGCCAAATGTTGTGTGTAAAATCGATAGATTCAACCAATGTTCTTTGATGGTATGGGGAGGCATCAGTGTTGACAGTCGTATGGATTTTGTAGTTGTCCATGGCCGCTTTACCGCCAGGAAGTACACAGAGCAGATCCTGTTGGACAATGTGGTGTCTGTTGCATATAGTGGTGGCCCCGAAATGTTCCTCATGCACGATAATGCCATGTGCTATGTGGCTGGAGTCACCTTGGATCCGAAGCCGAAACACTGAAGTAGTGTAATGGCCAACGGTAAGTCCCGATGTAAATCCTATTGAGCATATGTGGGACAGACCTGACAGATGTGTCCTGCCAAAGGCTCTCCAAGAACTCTCAAGGGTTCTCAGCGAAGAATGGGAACGGACACCGCATAGCGACCTCCGTAGACTTACATAGAACATGCCGTGATAAAAGCTCACGGTGGGAATACACATTACTTCAGCTCACAACGTCCCGTGAAAATATGGCAGACGCCCAAAGTTATGTTCCCCTTATTCTTTTGAGTAGTGTATAATCTTGAAGATTATATAGGTTGATTGGATAACTAATGAAGAGGTACTAGCCGGATCGAGAAGAAAGGAAATTTATGGCACCATTTAATTTAAAGAAGGAATTAATTGAGATATCAGGGTATAGTAAACTGGTAAGCGAGAGAAGTGAGGGGAACCAATGCTCGAAAACAGTAAATACGTTCAAATTAATGTACGGAGCAGTATCTATGCAGCTATGAAAACGCTTGCACAAGACGACTAACTTGATGAGCTGCATTAAACCAATCTTCGGACTAAAAATGCCACCAATACTGACAATACATTGCCTAAAATAAGGATTATAATTTCATGTAACAGAAAGTGGAAACGGTATTTTATTACCATCCGAGTAGCAAGCTAGAGACATCGAGGTACTTAACGAAACTTCAATTGTTCTGGGAGGAGTGCATTTGTAAGTCTTTTTTTCATTCAGTACGTTTGTCCATAGTGATGTTTTCTCTGAGAATTTAGTAAGAGAGCCCATCAATAGCAAATTAACTAGCAAGCAAACAACTAATCAAGACCTCTGGCTGCATGTGCCACAAGCCTTCGAGCACCACCCAACAAAGCGGCCATCGACCACTTGTCGGTCGGTTTGACGGCTGCTGGTTATTGCAGAAACACAATACCATCCTGTGATTGAATATTTCGATTCGTAATACAATTTGTAGGCTTTCATTTCCAAGATTACTATAGATGAAAAAAATACGGAATAGAGTACATGGAGATCACAAATGAAATTTGCCGTAATTGCGCAGAGTCATCCACTCAGCTTATAATAACTGCTGCCTTTACGACAGCACACTGTAGGTCCCATACATTTGCGCTAAATATGGAGACGTTTACCCTGTTTCTCTTCTTAATTAAATATTGATCCTGTTTTATGTCCATCACAACACTCGCAGTGAAAAGAGCGGTTCAGAGAATGTCAGTTGCGGCAGGATGAAAGAAGTGTAGGTCAACTGGGCAGGCCCCGAGTTGATTGATATTTGTGCTACACTGACAGCCGATAAACACCGTTTATGCTGTGTTGTCTGAGGAAATTTATTTTGCTAACGGACAAAAATTTAACCTCTCAATGTATCATGCATATCGTGTGGAGCTCTGTTTTCTTTTTCTCCTTTTCTTGCAACCTTCAGAAACCATCTCATATAAGAAATCTTTACGGAAGTGCATAAGATTTTACATGCTTCTTCATAGACGTGAACTGTGTTATGTATTTTCATGTATTTGACAATACTCAATGGGTAATGGATTATTTTATATGACATCATCTTTATCGAAATATCATCTGCTGAATTCATTGGCTCTTTCAGAGTTGTGTAAAGGCACGATTAGGAAATTAAATTTTTAGTCATAATTGCCGGTCTGCGGGATTTTACTTTGGTGCATGAATAAGCAGTAACAGAGTCCAGATTCAAGCGAATCACTGTCAACCTGGAAGTCTGACGGATTAGCTGTTCAGAATCAGATATATCACACTACTTACGAGAATAATCAGGGTCAAGAAAGAAACTGCAGACAGGAAAATAGGTGGTAAAAATTACAGGTAGCAGCAGGCTTGAAGCAAAGTGATGGGAACACGAAAAATTAAATGAAAATGGTAGTGGGGTAAGCGGAAAATACTGAAGTGATAATCACAAATCACAACTGTAACGTCGCTTCAACATAAATCCATTGTAACATAAAGAGCTAATTAATACGATGCACGCATACTATGAGCGACGAAGAAGGAATTACGCTGTGTGGTAGAAAAGACGAAATCCATTTACATCTGCTTAGTTACTCTGCAGTTCGGAATTTAATGCCTAGCAGAAAGTTCATCGAATCACCTAGAAGCTACTTCTCTACCGTTTCACTCTCGAACTGCGGCGGGAAAAACGAATTCTTAAATCTTTCCCCGAGACCTCTGATTCTGTCATTTTATTAAGATCATTCCTTTCTATGTAGGCTGGCCCCCACAAAATGTTTTCGCTTTCTGATGAGAAAGTTGGAGATTTAAATTTCATGAGTACCATACTGCAATGAAAAATGCCTTTGTTTCATGATTACCACCCCAATTCGAGTATCATACCCGTGACACTCTCTCCCTTATTTCACGATAATACAAAACGAGCTGCCCCTCTTTGAACTTTTTCGATGACTTCCGTTGATCCTATGTGATGCGTATCCTTCACCGTAAAGCAATGCTTCAGATGAGAACGGAAAATCATAGTGTAAGGAGCCTCTTTAGCACTCCTGTTGCGTATTCTACGTACTCTGCCAAGAAATCGTAGGCTTTGTTTTGCTTTCCCCACAATATTATCTATGTGATCTTCGAACTTAAATTATTCGTGATTGTATTTCCTAGATATTTAGTTGAATTTGCAGCCTTCAAATCTGTGTGCTTTATCCTGTTAGTTAAACGCATTCGAGAAATTCCATATTTGGGAGAATTCATCAATTCTGTGAAAGGGCGTACTATCAACAGAAAATGAATGAAGTGAACCTGAAAGTAAACGAGATGTTTCAGAGAAGTGAGTCAATTAGTGCACGTGGAACAGGCGTTATTGCACTTCAGACGAAGATGTTAGGCTTCCTTGTCCCGTGGACAATGACACTACAACCTCGGGCTAAGAAAGGATGATGAAGTAAATCAACTGTGTGTATTTAAAGGAACCATCCTCTTCCACATTGGAAAACGACCTTCAGATTGTTTATCCATTTATTTTAATATTGTAATAGACAACATTACGAGGGCCGATGGAAAAATTATAATAACAATATTGTTGAAACTTCCTGGCAAAATTCAGTAGAAATTCGTTTGTCCGTAAGAAGACCAATGTAGACAACAACTTCCAGCGTCATACATTAGCGAAACACTTTGCCGGCAGCCGAGAAATTTCTGGCCATACAAGAAAACCACTAAGTGCGTCGAAGGCTTGTGCCTAGTCACTCGTCGACAGGTCTAAGGTGGCAAAAGAACACAGCAAAACGAAAGCTGGAGTTTTAAATTTCACACCTAAAGTGATTCAAGCAGGAGGATCGTACAAACATACCGTCGTTTGAGAGTCCCGCAAACTCCCAAATGGAAGAGATGGAAATAGGCACCGTGGAGTAGAGAAGCAACTGAAAGAGTTGAAAACGAGTAAGTTGCTATATCCGGATGGAATCCCAATGCGGTTTGACATAAGCATACTCGGCGGCATTCGCCTTTCACTTAGCTTCCATTTTACGTTCATATCTACAACTACATGAATACTATGCAATTCACATTTAAGGGCGTGGTTGAGGGTGCGTCGAATTCGTTCTCGAACAGCGTACTTAAAATCTTTTGTGAGAACTCTGGCTTCTCTTATTTTCTTTTATTTAGATAATCAGTTCTCCATATGTAGCTGTGCGCCAACAAAATATTTTCGCAATCGGAGAAGAAAGTTGGTGAGTGAAATTTCACGAGAAGATCCTGCAGAAAAAAAACGCTGTTGTTAATTGCCACCCAACACACATATCATGCTCGTGGCGCTCTCTCCGCTATTTCGCTATAATACAAAACGAACTGACCTTCTTTGAACTTTTTTCTAACTACTACTTTCATATTTTGAGTCAATTGCCACTTACGCATCATACTGATATCTTCTCTGAATCATTTTACAATTGGATTGCATTATTTGATGGCTTCACAAGGGGGTAAATGACAGCGTCATCTGCAAACATTCTGAGAGGACTGCTCAGATTATGTCCTATGTCGCTTCTGTAGATCAGAAACAGCAGAGGGGCTGTAACACTTCCTTGTGGAACGGCTGATATTACTTCAGTTTTACTCGATAACTTTTCATTAGTTACTACAAACAGTGACCTATCTTACAGCAAATCATCAATCCAGTTGCACAACTGTGGCGGTGCACGTAATTTGATTAGAAGTTAATTGTGAGGAATGGTGTGTAAAGCCTTCTGGAAATCTAAAAGTATGCAATCAATCTGACATACCCTCTCGATAGAACTCATTACTTCGTGAGAATAAAGAGATAGTTGTTTTTTACAGGAACGATATTTTCTGAATACGTGCTATTTGATATGTGTTCCAAAATCATACTGCAACTCGACGTTAGTGATACGGGTCTGTATTTCAGCGGATTACTCCTGTTTCTTTAGTGTCTGTTCGACCTGTACGACTTTCAGTCTTTAGGTAGGGATCTTTCGGCGAGCGAACGGTTGTATATGGTTGCTAAGTATGTAGCTAGTGTATCAGCGTACTCTGAAAGGAACATGACTGGTACACAGTCTTGACCGGAGGTCTTGCCTTTTTTAGGTGTTTTACGCTGCTGCGCTACAACGAGGATGTCTGCTTATAAGTTTCTTATGTTGGCAGTTGCTCTTGATTCGAATTCAGGAATATTGGCCGGGGTCCCTCCCCCAGCGAAAAGCCCCAAGTGACCGGGAATAAGGGCAGGTGCCTCCTGCATGTAAGAAAGGTAAAAGAACTGCCCGCATAGTTACAGACCAATATCCTTAACATCGGTTTCCTGCAGGATTCTGGAACATATTCTCTATTAGAATATAGTAAATTTCCTTGAGACAGAAAAATTTATGTCCAGAAATTATTACGGATTTACAAAATATCGCTCTTATGAAATTCATCTTGCCTTTTCCCAAATCATATCCTACAAACCATGGATGGAAAGCAACATAGAGATTTCATATTGCTACATTTCCTCCAAAAGTTTCACTGGGTGCGTCACTACACACTGTTGAAGAACTAAGCATACAGTTCAGGTGCTCAGATATGTGAATGGGTTCGAAGACTTTAAACAATAGAACCCAACATGTCCTCGACGGCGAGTGTTGGACAGAGAGGAGTGTGTCGTCACGAGTGCTCCAGGGAAACGTGATAGGACCGCTCTTATTCTCTACATACATCAATGACCTGACGGACAGGGTGAGCGAAAATTTACGGCTGTTTACTGATGACGCTGTGGTGTATGGGAAACCGTAGTCGTTGAGTGACTGTAGGAGTGTACGAGACAGACAAAATTTCTATTAGGTGTAGTCAATTACACTTTGTTCTAATTGTAGAAAAATGTAAGTTACTGCGGATGAGAAGGGAAAACAATCCTGCAACCTACGAATACAGCATTAGTAGGGTGCTGATTTACCTTGTCACATTGATTAAGTATCTATGCGTAACGGTGCAAATAGATATGAAATGGAATGAGCACGTCAGGTTGGTAGTATTGAAGGCGACTCCTAGAAATCGTTTTATTGGGAGAATTTTAGGAAAATGACGTCATCCTTAAAGAATCGTATTGGGGATGCATACTGCTGCTCTCGTTCGATGCTATACTACATGTTTTAAAGGCTGGAGGAGTTGTGAACGCCCTAAGTAATGCGTACGAAACTTCACACTGAAAGGCAATAGTGTACAAAATATGAAATATACTATGTATGCAGAATATTTTCCAGAACTGCCATTGGATTTTATTTTCGAACATAAAGAAATGGTATAGATTATTCAAGGTAGTCATTGCACACTTGCAACGTACTAAATGCTTGATTCGGCTGCCTAATAAGGAAATATGGCAACAAAGCAAAAAATAAGGATAATCACTTATTAAGAACATGTTACAAAACGATACTCAGTTTTGGTACATTTTGATGTGTGGCACTTGATGTCCTAAACCTAATAAAATGATATGTATGTAACTTTGCCGTCTCTTGGCATTCTATGATATTGTCCTTGTAAATTAACGTAATTAAGTAGACACTCTGTTACTGGTCTCAGTTCTCTGTAGATAGCAACTCCTAGGCTGTAGGCTGGAAAGTAATTTTCAGAGCACGATACTGACAAGGGAACCTCCCCATCGCACCCCCCTCAGATTTAGCTATAAGTTGGCACAGTGGATAGGCCTTGAAAAACTGAACACAGATCAATCGAAAAAACAGGAAGAAGTTGTGTGGAACTATGAAAAAAATAAGCAAAATATACAAACTGAGTAGTCCATGCGCAAGACAGGCAACATCAAGGTTAGTGTGAGCGCAGGAGCGCCGTGGTCCCGTGGTTAGCGTGAGTAGCTGCGGAACGAGAGGTCCTTGGTTCAAGTCTTCCCTCGAGTGAAAAGTATAATTTCTTTGTTTTCCAAAGTTATGATCTGTCCGTTCGTTCATTGACGTCTCTGTTCACTGTAATAAGTTTAGTGTCTGTGTTTTGCAACCGCATCGCAAAACCGTGCGATTAGTAGACGAAAGGACGTGCCTCTCCAATGGGAACCGAAAACATTTGATCGCAAGGTCATAGGTCAACCTATTCCTCCACAGGAAAACACGTCTGATACATTCTATACAACACTGGTGACGGCAAGTGTGTCACATGACAGGAATATGCTGTCGACCCACCTAACTTGTACACTTGCAGAATGGGTAAAAAGATTTTTCCACCTTGCCCGATTTAGGTTTTCTTCTGGATGTGATAATCACTCCCAAAAAAGTGATGAAAGCATAAGAGTTTGTCACATAAACTGCAACAAATGAATGCAACATTTTCACAGTCGGCGCAGTTACCTCGCATCTGACGGGCGGACGGACACATTATAATTGTTTGAAAATAAAATATTAAACTTTTCACTCGAGGGAAGACTTGAACCAAGGACCTCGTGTTCCGCAGCTGCTCACGCTAACCACGGGACCACGGCGCCCCTACGCTCACACTCTCCTTGAGTTGTCTATCTTGCGCATGGACTACTCAGTTTTTATATTTTGCTTATTTTTTTTCATAGTTCCACACAACTTCTTTCTGTTTTCTCGACTGATCTGCGTTCAGTTTTTCAAGGCCTATCCACTGTGCCAACTTATAACTAAATTTGAGGGGGGGGGGGGGGGGGGGTGCGATGCGGAGGTTACCTTGTGAGTGGGGTGCAGGCATTGTACTGAACTGTCTAACTGCTGCTGCAGGACAGTCTGGGAGTCTGTGTCGTGATGTGTTTTGGTGCCTGACGGTGGAAGGATTCCCTCATCCACCAGAAAAAGGCGGAAGCAAAGTAGTTCGTCGTTGACGGCGTTCTCTACCGACTCTTCACACTATCGCCGGACGTACACAACGTGCTGGTAGAAGTGGCGCAGAACTGTACTGAACTGAGAAAAGCCGTGCACTTGGTTGTGCATGTGTGGTGGCGACCTCTAGCTGTATTTTTTGCGTACCTTTTAATTCATACACAACAAAAATACATCGAATTATACTGAAATAACAGCTGCTGCGAAAGGGAGACATCTAAAAAAACATAAATGATACTTCTTTTAATCCGAAAATTTTGTTTCTTGTATAATTACAATCAGCTGAATAATTCACAGCGCCGTGAGTGATGGCAAATACTTAAAAAAAAAAACAAGCCGAGTACGTGTAATATAAATATTATGCTTTCACTCTGCCGGCCGCTGTGGCTGGGTGGTTCTAGGCTCTTCAGTCCGGAACCACACTGCTGCTGCGGTCGCAGGTTCGAATCCTGCCTCGGGCATGGATGTGTGTGGTGTCCTTAGGTTATTTAGGTTTATGTAGTTCTATGTCTAGGGGACTGATGACCTCACATCCCATAGTTCTTAGAGCCATTTGAACCATTTGCGCTTTCAGTCTTCAAGAAGCAATAAGTACTTGAAACAAGCATGGTGAGATATTAATCTCCTGCTGCTGGACATGACACTAAACCATCGTTGCCTCAGGCTGCAATGGCATATGAATGAAATAATTATTGTGAACTGATGACAAACTGCATGTAGTAGAACTTCCCCTGCCTTCGTGTGTAAAGACTCTGCCAGGTATGCAGCGTGCATTGCTTCGCTAATCTGTGCTACTACAAACACAAAACTCATCATGGGTAGCTGCCACGTTTGGCAAGTTACAGGTAGGGCCTGTATTTCACAGCACACGTCACTGCCTCACTGTGTAACTGTACATCACATTTCTCGTGGTATCGACGCATTATTAGTGAAGCGAGAGCCGCGTTTGCTGGGAAGAGCTGCACTTAAGAGTTTGCGTGAGGAAGGCGGTTTATTTCCCCTTCCGGTTGAGCAAAACACAGCAGCCGCGTCGGTGGAATGCTGCGGCGAAAGTAAAGTATCTGCCATTGCCGACGAGACATATTTCCTAAATGCTGAACTGGAACCTAATTCGTCACATTCAGACTACTGCACCATGAAGTAAAAGCAAATTAAGTGTGACTGGGACACGACCACTCTCATTGGTAGCATTGCTCATTTTTCTTTTAGTCATCAGTCTTCCGACTGGTTTGATGTGGCCCGCCACGAATTCCTCTCCTGTGCCAACCTCTTCATCTCAGAGTAGCACTTGCAACCTACGTCCCCAATTATTTGCTGGCTGTATTCCAATCTGTCTTTCTCTACAGGTTTTGCCCTCTACGGCTCCCTCTAGTAGCATCGAAGTCATTCCCTCATGTCTTAACAGATCTCCTATCATCCAGTCCCTTTACCTTGTCAGTGTTTGCTCCCATTTTTCTTTCCTCTCCGATTCTGAGCAGAACCTACTCGTTCTTTAACTTATCAGTCCACTTGATTTTCAACATTCGCTGTAGCACCACATCTCAAATGCTTCGATTCTCTTCTGTTCCGGTTTTCCCACAGTCAATGTTTTACAACTATACGATGCTGTGCTCCAAACGTACGTTCTCAGAAATTTCTTCTTCAAAAGGCCTGTGTTTGATACTGGTAGAATTGCTATTGGCCAGTAATGCCCTTTTTGCCAGTGCTGGTCTGCTTTTGATGTTATCCTTCCTCGGTCTATCATTGGTTATTTTGCTGACTTCATCTACTTCGTGACCACCAGTTCCTAATGTTAAGTTCCTAGCTGTTTTAATATCTACTACTTCTCATTACGTTCGTCTTTCTTCGATTTACTCCACACCATGTACTCATTAAACTGTTCCTTCCTTCAGCAGATCATGTAATTCTTCTTTATTATCACTCAAGATAGCAATGTAATCAGAAAATTGTATCATTGATATCTTTTCACTTGAATTTTAATTCCATTCCTGAACCTTTCTTTTATATCCATCATTATTTCTTCTATGTACTGATTGAACAACTGGGGCGAAAGACTATATCCCTGTCTTACAACCTTTTTAATCCGAGCACTTCGTTCTTGGTAATCCATTCCTATTATTCGCTCTTGGTTCTTGTACATACTGTAGATTAGCCGTATCTCCCTACAACTTACCCCTATTTTTCTCACAATTTCGAACATCTGGCATCATTTTACATTGTCGAACGCTTTTTCCAGGTCGACAAATTGTAACAACGTGTCTTTATGTTTCTTTAGTCTTCCTTCCATTACCAATTGTAATGTCGTAATTGCCTCTGTGGTGCCTTTACATTTACTAAAGCCAAACAGATCGTCATCTAACAGATCCTCGATTTTATTTTCCATTCTTCTGAATATTATTCTTGTCAGCAACTTGGATGCACGAGCTGTTAAGTTGATTGTGCGATAATTCTCGCACTTGTCAGCTCTCTCAGTCTTCGTAATTGTGTGGATGATATTTTTCCAAAAGTCAGATGGTATGCCACCAGGCGCATACATTCTACACACTAACGTGAATAGTCGTTTTGTTGTCACTTCCCCCACTGCTTTTAGAGATATTATCCATCCCTTCTGACTTATTTGATCTTAAGTCCTCCAAAGCTCTTTTAAATTCTCATTCTAATACTGGATCCCCTATCTCTTCTAAATCAACTTCTGTTTCTTCTTCTATCACATCAGACAAATCTTCCCCCTCATAGAGGCTTTCAAAGTGCTCTTTCCATTGATCCGCTTTCTTCACTACATTTCACAATGGAATTCCGGTTGCACTATTAATGTTACCACCCTTGCTTTTAATTTCACCGAAGGTTGTTTTGACTTTCCTAAATGCTGAGTCGGTCCTTCCGACTAATATTTCCTTTTCGATTTTTCACATTTTTCATGCAGCCATTAAATGGCTAAATTTTAGTCTTAGCTTCCCTGCACTTCCTGTTTATTTCATTCCTCAGCGACTTGTATTTCTGTATTCCTGAATTTCTCTGAACATTTTTGTACTTCCTTCTTTCCTCGATTAGCTGAAGTATTTCTTGTGTTACCCATGCTTACCCTGTGTAGCTACGTTTTTCTTTGCGGCTTTGTGTTTGACCTTTTTGGAGATATCCATTCCTCTTCAACTGTACTCATTATTGGACTATTCTTTATTGCTGTATCTATAGCCTTAGAGAATTTCAAGCGCACGTCGTCAGTCCTTAGAACTTCTGCGTCCCACTTCTTTGCGTACTGATTCTTCCTGACTTATCTCTTAAACTTCAGGGTACTCTTCATCACTGCTACATTGTGATGTGAGTCCATATCTGTCTCTCGGTACGCCTTACAATCCAGCATCTGATTTCGGAATCTCCGTCTGACCATGATGTAATCTAACTGAAATCTTCCTGTATCACCCGGCCTTCTCCAAGTATACCTCCTCCTCTTATTATTCTTGAACAGAGTATTCGCTATTCTTCAGCAAGGAACCGCGCTGCTGCTACGGTCGCAGGTTCGAATCCTGCCTCGGGCATGGATGTGTGTGATGTCCTTAGGTTAGTTAGGTTTACGTAGTTCTAAGTCTAGGGGACTGATGACCTCAGATGTTAGTTCCATAGTGTTTAGAGCCATTTGAACCATTTATTCACGATTACCGGCTGAAATTTACTACAGAACTCCTTCTCCTCTCTCATTCCATGTCACAAACCCATAATTCCCCGTAACCATTTCTTCTATTCCTTCCCATAGAACTGCGTTCCAGTCCCCAATGCCTATTAGATTTTCATCCCAGTTCACGCACTGTATCACCCTTTCAACAGCGTCATATACTTTCTCTATCTATTCATCTTCAGCTTGCGACGTCGGAATGTATACCTGAAATGTTGTTGTCGTGTTGGTTTGCTGTCATTCTGGTAAGAACAGCCCTATCACTGGATGTTCATAATAACACATTCTCTGTCGTACCTTCCTATTCGTAACGAGTCATACTCCCGCTATACCATTTTCTGCTGTTGTTCACATTACCCTACGCTCATCTGACCATAAATCCTTGTTTTCTTTCCATTTCACCACCCCTACTATATCTAGATTGAGCCTTTGCATTTCCCTTTTTCAGATTTTCTAGCTTCCCTACCACGATTGAGCTTCTAACATCACGGCCCCCGAATGAGAGACTATTCCGGAACCTTTCACCAATCATCATGACACTTTTTCAATTCAGGCCACATGTCCTGTGGATACACGCTATGTGTATTTAATGCAGAGGTTTCCACTGTCTTCTTCATCTTCATGCCGTTGATCATTGCGGATTCTTCCGTCTTTAGGGGCAGTATCCCGACCCCACCCCAACCCAACCCAACCCCACCTCCGCCCTCTTTGGCAAGGCCGTTGGCAAAATGAAGGTCACTTTCTATGCCAGAAGTCTTCGGCCATCAGGCAGTATCCCAACCCCAACCCAACCCAAGCTGTGAGCACTATGAGACTTAACATCTGAGGTCATCAGTCGCCTAGAACTTAGAACTAATTAAACCTAACTAACCTAAGGACATCACACACATCAATGCCCGAGGCAGGATTCGAACCTGCGATCGTAGCGGTCGCTCGGTTCCAGACTGTAGCGCCTAGAACCGCACGGCCACTCCGGCCGGCTGAATTATATTCTGGACAGTTTGAGCGATTGCTTTGGCCACACAGACCGCACAACAAAAAGTCCAATGGAACATTTAATGGACAAAATCGAGAGGCCAGTTCGTGTGTAAAATCCTGCACCTTCGCAGTTATGGACGACTATAGAGTCAGCAAGGCTCAGAATTTCTGCAGGGGTTTCCAACGACTTGTTGAGTCTATTGCTGCACTACGCCGAAGGAGGTCCGACGCGATTTCAGAAGGTATCCCATGACTTTCGCCATCTCAGTGTATGTGCCACATGGAGCACAATGTGGAAAAGAACCCCGTACTTAGTTAAGGGGTTAACAGCCCAGTAAGTCATGCCTTGCTTTATGCCTCGAATGCCTGGCGGTATGTCGACTGAAAATTTTTCGTTACAGTCACCGCATAACACGACAGTCTGTGTTCTTCAGAAATCACTGCCAATGAAATGTAGACAAAACGAAATGCATTCACAGGGAATAATCGAAGAGGATTTAGTATTCTGTGTCCCGATGATCAGAAATCATGAGAGCACCAGCTTGGAATTCTCAAAGATGCGTAAGAAATACCGAGCAATGAGGCGCTGTGGTTAGCACACTGGACTCGCATTCGGGAGGCGACGGTTCAAACCTGCGTCCGGCCATCCTGATTTAGGTTTACCGTGATTTCCCCAAATCGGTTCAGGCAAATGCTGGGTTGGTTCCTTTCAAAAGGGCACGGTCGATTTTCTTCATCATCCTTCCCTAATCCTATGGAACCGATGACCTCGTTGTTTGGTCCCCTCCCCCAAACCAACCATCCAACCATCCTTAGGAAAGAAAATTATGTCAGTTTTGGAATGATCAAACCAGAGTTCACCTTAAATAATTTACGAAAACCATATCATTTGATGGATATTTCCACGAGGCATATTAAGCGGCACTGCGATTTTATGACGTAAACAGACTCGAAATGGTCTTCGTGTTACTCGTTATTCTGTTCATCCACCGTCTACATGCATATCTACGTCTACGTGAATACTCTGGAATGCCTGGCAGAGAGTTCTTCGAACCACCTTCAGACTAGTTTTCATCCGTTCCACTAATAGCGTGTGGGAAAAATGAACCCTTTAATCTTCCTGTACGAGCTGCGATTTCTGTTATTTTATTGTGGCGATCTTTTCTCCTTTTGCAGGATGGTGGCAAAAAAACATTTTCACATTCAGAGCAGAGTGATGGTGTTCGAAATTTCGTGAAAATATCTCGCCGCAACGAAAATGCCTATGACAGCCAACCCCACTCGCTTATCGTATCAGTGATTAACGTTCCCCTATTTCGCAATAATACAAAACGAGCTGCCCTCCTTCGAACTTATTCAATGTTCTCCGTCAATCCTACCTCGTAAGCACCCCATGCAGCACAGAAATAACTCCAGCAGTGGACGAACAAGCCTAGCGTAGGCACGCTCTTTAGTAGACCTGTTCCATCCTCTAAGTGCTCTGTCAATAAAACGTAGTCTTTGTTTCGCCTTCCCCACAACATTATCTATGTGATCGTTCCAAGTTAAGTTGTTCATACAACTTAAGTTGATTGTTACTAAAACACTTTTCTTCAATAATGCAGTGCTACTGTGTAAGAAGCCTCAAGTCCTTCTAACATCTGAAGAAGACACGGGATAAATGCACAAAATTGTAGACGGCTGTTGCTGCCGTTCGTCTTGCAATTATGAGGCGCAAACTGCGATTATGCAGAATTCATCCCATCTTATTCACAATATCGGAGAGTATGTAGGCCAACACGGTCAGACTGATGGTATTTTTTCAGTAATTAATACTTGTGATAAAGTTCCACATTTTCATTCAGTAAACGCAATACATAGTAATAGGAATAATCGATCGAAATTCAATTGGAGCAAATATGGTCTCTCCCATGAATGCTCTCACGTAAAAAGCGAAACACAATGGTATCTTTGTTTTGCTCATTGTTCACAATGGAATTTGCTGAACAGAAGATGAAGTTTGCAACGAAAATAAGTATTCTGTGGATCGCGGGGTAAGATCTACCGAGCGGAATCGAGAAAACTGTTCCTACCGTCCTCTTATGGACCACGTAGCGTCTGATACCACACAATTAGAGACATGGTACTCCCACAAAAGCGGAGAGGATGTACGAGAGGGCGCATCTCGTTTTGAGTCGGCAAGACGACGCTTAATATTTTTGCGTTGCCTTGTCACGTAGACACGACGTGTCGAAGAGTAAATACACCCCAATGAAGCGATAGTCGAAGTGCGGAGATTTGGATTTAGAAATGGATGATAACTAGAAGTATTTTAATCCTGGTTAGCTATAAGCTCAAGAGACTAATCCTTCAGAATTTACAAATGTTAATGAATTTTGCATCAGACTTATTACTATATCGGCGCATACTGAAGTTAAACAAAATTACCCTGTTCAGTCAAGAAGACAATAACAAGCAAGGGACATGGAGGACTCCCATAGTGGGAACTGCGACCTCTAGGCATATTTGTTCTTGTGAAGACGAGTGTCTGGATGTTAACAGCGTTAAGGTAACTAGCGGACCTCGTCGCAGGCAGTTTGTTGGCACCAATGAAGTATCACGCTATTGATGCCACGTGCAAACAGCGCAGTGTAGTCCTCATTTACCCTTAAAATCTGTCTTTTGGACAGTAAACAATATAAAGCCTGAAACTGATTTGCCTAGAAGCGCAGTTTCAT
Organism: Schistocerca americana; assembly: GCF_021461395.2. Lineage (NCBI taxonomy): Eukaryota > Metazoa > Arthropoda > Insecta > Orthoptera > Acrididae > Schistocerca > Schistocerca americana. The sequence continues at coordinate 905,680,885 of NC_060119.1, forward strand.
CAGTTGCTACCCGACATGCTACATCTAACTGTAGTTGGAAGGTAGCTACGTGGAGTAACAGTGCGGGAAAACGTCGACATAACAGTTACGTGCTGTGTCGGAGCTGCTGGTATAACTGCATGTTATGCCTTACTACATTCAGAGCATCAGTCTCTAATTATTTGGGGGAAGGAAAGAATGATTTTAGTACACTGTGCACTTTCCTAAAATACCATTCAGCGATTTCTGTGTACAAATGTACACTATCTGATCAAACGTATACGAACACCGTTATGTAACGAGGAATTGACGACTAGATGTCACGAGTGGCGGACCTCCAGTATAAAAGAAAATGGTGAGTATTGTCTAGGCAGTAGAGAAGCAATAACAGTTGAATGGATTCGTCGGTGGAGCTCATTCATCCGAACGTGGATCAGTCTTCGGATGTGACTGGAGTAACAAATCGTTCAGGGACCTTTCAAATACCTTCTAAAGATAACCAAGTCGACTTTTGATCGCGTAATTATGAAGTGGAAACGGACAGGAACAGATGGTGACTGGAAAAATTTGCATGAAATCAGTAGGAAGAATCACTTGTGAGTTTTAGTGTTAGGTTACCTTCCGTTAGGAACGTGGGTGCACTTAGCGACTGTGATATTTATAAATTGTAGAGCGCAGCAGTCAGACGTCCTTTTTTTGGAGGTTTGTTTGGCAAATCCAGATTTCGGCAAGTGCCTAGCCATTATCAATGCACTATTTTCTAGTCTCAATGCATGTCAGTTCCCTGTTGTTCGGCCGTCAGTCACTGTTTCAGTGTGTTACCGATCGTCCTGCTAGCACCATGACTGTGCGTAGGGAGTTAATAGAATAGGGTAAAGTTTTCGAGTAGGTCATTATAAGCCATTCATTTTTGTAGTCAACGCCAAGCGACGCTTGAGGTGATGTAAAGAACGACGCAGCTGAACAATGGGTGACTGGAAACGCATTTGATCTGAAGCGACGAATCACGCTATATAGTATGGCAATACGATGGACGGGTTGAGTTTGGCGAATGTCTGGAGAACGTTATCCGCCCTCTTGTGTAGCGCCAACAGTGAATGTTACGGTATGTAGATATTTTCTGTGATCAGGGTGTTGACCCTTTATTCCCATTAAGGAATTCATACTTCCGGAAGGATAATAAGACGTGTTATAACATTGTTTACTGCATACAGCTGAGGAAGGTGGTTGTTTGTATCAGGATTACAATGCACTCTGTCGTAAAGCAGTGTCAGTGAGGCAATGGTTTGTCAGTAATATTGCTGGCATACTTAGAGTCCCGACTTGAATCTACCTTTAGGATGAGCTACAACGTCGCCTTCGCCACAGATCCCAGCATACAACATCGTTACCTTCTGTGGTTTCGGCTCTTGAGGAAGCATGGTCTGCCGTTCTTCGACAGGCATTCAGACACCCCAGTGAAAGTGTCCTCAATGGAAGTCAAGACTTCATAAAGGCATAGGGTGGACACACCCCATATTTATGTCCACCAATAGGTGTCCGATTACTTGTTATCAAATAGTGTGGATACTGATTTATCTTCAATTGTAATCATCTGTTGTAACACGTTTAATGTCAAGCGATGGAAGTTTTGATTTGTTTTGTGGCGTTTCAGTTGGCTTTGATCATCTGTGTATTACAATGTTTCTTTTTTTAAATTTTGATTACACCCTAAGACTAAGAAAACGACGCAACACGAAGGAATTATCCGAATGGGACAGAAATCGGTAGATGTGATGTACATGTACAGAGAAGCAAATGATTTCTGTTGCAGAAGAATTGGATGATTTATTCAAAAGAAAGCGCTTCACGGGTTAAGTATGTGAACAGCGCTTTGGTCCACTTCTGGCGCTTATGAAAGCTGCTATTGATTGACAGAGCTGTTGAATATCCTCCTGAGGAATATCACGCCAGGTTCTGTCCAACTGGCCTGTTATAACGGCAAAATCCCGAGACGGTTGAAGGATCCTGCTCGTAATGTTTCGAATATTCTCGTTGGGGACAGATCCGGCGACCTTGCTGGACAAGATAGGACTTCACAGTCACGAAGACAAGCAGTGCAAAACTCTCGCAGTGTGTGGGTGGGCATTATCTTGCTGAGATTTAAGCCCAGGGTGGCTTGCGAGGGATGTCAACAAAGCGAGGCGTAGAATATCGTCGACGAACCACCGTCCGGTAACGGTGCCGCGGATGACTGCTAAGAAAAGAAATAGCACCCCGTACCATCACTCCGGCTGTCGGTCGATACGGCAGAAGACAGTCATGTTGGTATTCCGCCTCAGTCTCTACACACGTCTTCGCAGATCATTGGAGCTCAGTTTGAAGCGGAACTCAATACTGATGACAGTTTATTCCAGTCAGTTGGGTTCCAAGCCGAAGATGTGTCTGAAGACGTCGCGGAGAGCGGTTAGATTGTCGCCCATCGTACGTCGACGACGTTCTACTTCTCTTGCTCTTCATGGAAAGCCATCTTGGACTTAGGCTTCAGCAATGTAATGCCCGCTCGCATACGGCAAGAGTTTCTACTGCTCGTCTTCGTGCTTGTCAAGCCCTACCTTGGCCAGCAAGGTCGCCGGATCTTTACCCAACTGACAACGTATGGAGCGTTATGGGCAGGACCCTCCAACCAATGCGGGATTTTGACGATCTAACGCGCCAATTGGACAGGGTTTGACACGAGATACCCCAGGAGAACATACAGCAACTCTTCCAATCAGTGCCAAGCAGAATAACTGCTTGCATCAGGGTCTGAGGCGGACCAACACGTTATTGACTCGCAACGTTTGCTGCACGCACCTGCCACATGACGTCTCTCAGCGAGAGGTTTCGCGCGGCGAGGAAGGCGGTCATGTCGGCGAGGCGGTGCGGCAGGGCGCCTCGGAAGCGCTCCGGCTGCGTCAGGCCGGCCAGCTGGCGGACGAACGCCTCGAAGTCGCCGGCGCTGAGCACCGCCTGCAGGCCCCTGCCACACAGGCCGCACACCACCACCCTCTGAGCTGCTGCCCGTCTCACTGCAGCTGCATATCAGCTAATTAAGCTGCTGGCACTAATACTGCAAAATGGCGGCAGGCCAAAAAGTCAAAACTGGCATGAAGTAGCGGCAGACGCCGAGCCGAGAGGAGGCGCAGCAGCAGGAGCAGCAGCAGCACTTGTCTGATAAACAATAAATTAATTTAGTCTTTTTTTTCACGTACTTCTGCAAAGAAATTAACTATATGTGTGTATTTTACTGTGTAAACTGTGGTTAGAAAGTTTGAAACGTCCCCTTTGAACAATTGTACATTACTGTCCTTAAACTGACACAGAATATTTTTAGCGCAACGCAATCTGACTTTCAATAATCCCTACAAAAGAATGGCCCTGACTAACATTAACCTATACCTTTCACAAATCACTTACCTCACAAAAATCTTCGTTACTCGAACTACTGCAATACAGCGAGCGCCACTACTGCCAGCTAAATAAAAGATTCAAACTACGGAAGGCACTAACTACTGATAGGCATAGTTAGCAAATGAAAGATTTTAATAGAGAACAAACAATGTATTTACCTTAATAGTCATAATATACACTCCTGGAAATGGAAAAAAGAACACATTGACACCGGTGTGTCAGACCCACCATACTTGCTCCGGACACTGCGAGAGGGCTGTACAAGCAATGATCACACGCACGGCACAGCGGACACACCAGGAACCGCGGTGTTGCCCGTCGAATGGCGCTAGCTGCGCAGCATTTGTGCACCGCCGCCGTCAGTGTCAGCCAGTTTGCCATGGCATACGGAGCTCCATCGCAGTCTTTAACACTGGTAGCATGCCGCGACAGCGTGGACGTGAACCGTATGTGCAGTTGACGGACTTTGAGCGAGGGCGTATAGTGGGCATGCGGGAGGCCGGGTGGACGTACCGCCGAATTGCTCAACACGTGGGGCGTGAGGTCTCCACAGTACATCGATGTTGTCGCCAGTGGTCGGCGGAAGGTGCACGTGCCCGTCGACCTGGGACCGGACCGCAGCGACGCACGGATGCACGCCAAGACCGTAGGATCCTACGCAGTGCCGTAGGGGACCGCACCGCCACTTCCCAGCAAACTAGGGACACTGTTGCTCCTGGGGTATCGGCGAGGACCATTCGCAACCGTCTCCATGAAGCTGGGCTACGGTCCCGCACACCGTTAGGCCGTCTTCCGCTCACGCCCCAACATCGTGCAGCCCGCCTCCAGTGGTGTCGCGACAGGCGTGAATGGAGGGACGAATGGAGACGTGTCGTCTTCAGCGATGAGAGTCGCTTCTGCCTTGGTGCCAATGATGGTCGTATGCGTGTTTGGCGCCGTGCAGGTGAGCGCCACAATCAGGACTGCATACGACCGAGGCACACAGGGCCAACACCCGGCATCATGGTGTGGGAAGCGATCTCCTACACTGGCCGTACACCACTGGTGATCGTCGAGGGGACACTGAATAGTGCACGGTACATCCAAACCGTCATCGAACCCATCGTTCTGCCATTCCTAGACCGGCAAGGGAACTTGCTGTTCCAACAGGACAATGCACGTCCGCATGTATCCCGTGCCACCCAACGTGCTCTAGAAGGTGTAAGTCAACTACCCTGGCCAGCAAGATCTCCGGATCTGTCCCCCATTGAGCATGTTTGGGACTGGATGAAGCGTCGTCTCACGCGGTCTACACGTCCAGCACGAACGCTGGTCCAACTGAGGCGCCAGGTGGAAATGGCATGGCAAGCCGTTCCACAGGACTACATCCAGCATCTCTACGATCGTCTCCATGGGAGAATAGCAGCCTGCATTGCTGCGAAAGGTGGATATACACTGTACTAGTACCGACATTGTGCATGCTCTGTTGCCTGTGACTATGTGCCTGTGGTTCTGTCAGTGTGATGATGTGATGTATCTGACCCCAGGAATGTGTCAATAAAGTTTCCCCTTCCTGGGACAATGAATTCACGGTGTTCTTATTTCAATTTCCAGGAGTGTATATAGCAGTTCATGACAGCCAGTCTTACAAATTTCAAAACTCCGCCATCTCTCTCTCCACATCCACCACTGCTGGCGGCTCACCTCCAACTGCGCAACGCTACGCGCTGTTCACATCCAGCTGCCCAACACTACAATGGCAGACAACAATGGAAACTGGCCACAGACTGCACACAGCACAGCCAGTCATTTTTCATACAGAGTGCTACGTGGCGTTACCAATATAAAAACCTAAACAGCCTACTTACAAGTTAATCGTAGTTTTTGTTTTTGCGTAAGCCTTGTGAATATCCTTATGTAGGGCGGCTTCCTTGTGTAACTTTTCCCGTCGCCAAAAACTCCGTCAAGCCATTAAATTTTAATTTTGTGCTAGTAGACAGTTTACAGGGTAGGGCATTCTAGTTTGAATATTTATCTCGTGCAGTAATTCTAATAACAGGTACCTGTAAATACATCAACTTCGGTAGAGAAATTTATTTATGTTTAATAGCGTGCGGTCTTAGAGAGCAGTGAGAAATCTGCACAGCAGCTTTTAGTGTTACTTTATTCTCCTTTGGTATATTTTGTGTACATTTCAAACTCAGTAGCGCCTGTTGAGACCTTATATCTATTTTATACACAGTACGATATGACTAGGGACTGTGCTTGTTGTGAGCGGACACAAGGAGGGTTGGCTGCTGTCCGTGAACAGCTAGAAGCTGCGTTGGCTGTAGTCGACAAGATTCTAGCTAATGCTCAAAGTTGCAGTGACGTCGGCGCTATAGTGACGAGACCTGCGACATCTTTGGTGCCACTGGAATCCGCTGATCACCAGGACGTCGCTACGGCTTCAGATACACAACATCTGACCGGTCCATCCTCACACCAGTGTGGGTGGCAGACAGTGGTGGGTTGCCGTGTCACTGGGCGGAAGGCGAAAGAGGGAGCTGGCCCTGTGGCTGGCTCCCTAAGTCTTAGCCACAGGTACGAGGTGCTATCCAGTGTTGATGATAACTCTGAGCCAGCACGGGGTGCCTCTCCTGTTGGGACAGTGGTCGATTTTCCTGCCTAGTCCGGACAAGTACACAAGATGGGTATGCTTGTCATTGGGAGCTCCAATGCTAGGCGGGCGATGGAGCCCCTCAGGGAGATAGCAAGCAATTCGGGAAAGAATTATACAGTGTGCATTCGGTATGTTTGCCGGGAGGTCTCATCCATGACGTGGAGGCCCTGCAGGCGGCTATCGAGCGCACTGGGTGCAACCGGCTGCATGCATGGCACATGTCGGCACGAACGACGCCTGCCGCTTTGGTTGTGAGGCCATCCTCAGCTCATTTCGGCTGTTGACTGATTTGGTGAAGGCAACTAGCAACCCACGCGGGGTGCAGGCTGTCTATTTGTAGCATCGTATCCAGGGTTGATCGCTGTTCTCTGGTTTGGCGCAGAGTGGAAGGTCTAAACCAAGGGCTCAGACGTCTCTGCGACGGTATCGTATGCAGATTTATCGATCTACGCTATCTGGTATTGTATGATTCCCCTCAATAGGTCAGGCGCGCTCTACACGCTGGAAACGGTAACTAGGATAGCGGAGTACGTGTGGTGTGTACATGGGCCTTTTATTGGTTAGAGAACCCCTCCCTTGGAATCAAAGACGATTCGTCTACAGGGATTTGTATGGCATTGTTCTGGACGTCTTGTCCGAAAATTACCTTGAGCACATAGTTAGAGAACCAACTTTTGAGGGTAACGTCTTATGCCTCCTGGCAACAAACAGACCTACTGTAGAGGAAGGTATCAGTGATCATAAGGCTGTGACAGCATCTATGACTGCGGGTCCTATGAGGAAGGTAGGAAGATATATTTGCTCAGCAAGGGTAGCGGGATACAAATTTCAGAATATCTCAGCAATCAGCATCAAATATTCGTTGATGGGGACGAAGATGTGGAGAACAAATGGAAAAAAATTCAAAGGCATCGTTCAATATGCCCTAGACAAGAGTGTTCCGAGTAAGGTTTTATGGGATGGGGAAGATCCACCATGATTTAATAGCCACGTTAGAAAAACGCTACGTAAACAAAGAGCACTTCATCTCAGATTCAAGAGAAGTAAAAACCTGTCTGACAAACAAAAGCTGAACGAAGCGAAAATGCGTATAAGGAGTGCAATGAGAAAAGCGTTCAATGATTTTGAAAGTAAGACGTTGTCAACAGACCTGAGAAAAACCCTAAGACATTTTGGTCGTATGTAAAATCAGTGAGTCAAAATCATCTATTCATTCTCGCAGCGACCACACCGGCTCCGAAACGAAAGAGAACAGAGAGAAGTCCGAAATACTGAAGCCGGTCTTCCGAAGTTGCTTCACCGCGGAAGACCGTAACACTGTCCCTAACCGTCGTACAAACGTCGAAATGGCAGATTTTGAGGTAAACTATCGCGGAACTGAAAAGCAGCTACAATCGCTTAGTAATGGGAAGACGTCAGGATCAGATGAGATACCTATAAGATTCTATAAAGATTGTGCGAAAGAACTTGCTCGCCTTCTAGCAGTAACTTATCGTAGATCGCATGAGCAACGAAAGGTACCTAACGACTGGAAAAAAAGCGCAGGTCATTCCCGTTTTTAAGAAAGCCCGTAAGACAGATCCACAGAATTATAGATCTATATCATTGACGTCAATCTATTGTAGATTTATGGAGCATGTTTTATGCTGAAGAATTATGACGTTTTTGGAAAATGAACATCTCCTCTATAAAAATCAACATGGATTCCGCAAAAAGAGATCCTGCGAAACTCAGCTCACTCTGTTCTTCCATGAGATCCACAGCGCAGTGGACAACGGCGCTCAGGCTGATCCCGTGTTCCTTGATTTCAGTAAGGCATTTGACACCGTCCCACATTGGCGTTTAATGAAAAAAATACGAGCTTACGGAGTATCGGAGCAGACTTGCGATTGGATTCAAGACTTTCTTGCAGACGGAACTCAACACGTCGCTCTTAACGGAACAAAATCGACAGATGTAAAGGTAATATCGGGAGTACCACAGGGAAGTGTGATAAGACCGTTGCTCTTTACAATATATACAAATTATCTGGTAGAAAGCGTCAGATGCTTTTTAAGGCTATTCGCAGATGAAGCAGTTGTCTATACCAAAGTAGCAACGCCAGAAGATAGTAAGAATTTGCAGAACGCCTTGCAGACAATTGATGAATGGGGCAGGGTCTGGTAATTGACCCTGTACGTAAATAAATGTAGCATATTGCGCATACATAGGAAAAGAAATCCACTACTGTACAGATACACTGTTGATGAAAAACAGCTGCAGGCAGTGTGTGCCTTAAAATATTTAGGCGTTACTATCCAGAGCGACCTTAAGTGGAACGGCCACAGATAGTGGGAAAAGCAGACGCCAGACTCAGATGCATCGAAAGAATCTTAAGGAAATGTAGCCCATCCACGAAAGTAGTGGCTTATAAGGCGCTTGATCGCCCGATTCTTGAGTATTGTTCATCTGTCTGGGGTCCCTATCACGTAGGGTTGATAGAGGAAATAGAGAAGATCCAACGAAGAGCGGCGCGTTTCACCACGGGATCGTTTAGCTGGCGAGAGAGCTAGACAAACTCTGCTGGCGGACGTTACAAGAGAGGTATTGTGCATCGCGGAGAGATTTAGTATTGAAATTTCGGGACAGCACTTTTCAGGAGTCGGACAACATATTATTCCCCTCAACATATATCTCGCGTATTGACCATGAGGAGAAAATTCGAGAAATTAGAGCAAATACAGATGCTTACCGACCATCATTCTTCACACGCACTATTCGCGAGTGGAACAGGGTTGGAGGGATCAGACAGTGGTACCGAAAGTACACTCCGCCACACATCATTAGGTAGCTTGCGGAGTATAATGTAGATGTAGATGAAGTGTATTACCACAAGGGGATGGACAAAAATATCGAAACACCACAAACTAAACACATTACCATGCCCAATACGGAATAGGAAAACCGTTGTCATTGAAAACAGCTTCCAGTCGTCTCGCAGTGATACATACATGTCCTGTATGGTTTTCAAGTGAATCTTATACCATTCTTCCTGCGACACAGTGGCACGTTCATGTAACGATCATAAAAGTGGATAAGGATCAACAATCTTCTATAGTAAATAGATCGTAAAGGCTCAATAATACTCGAATACGGTGACAATGATGGTCAGGAGACGTGAGAAAATTCATCGTGGTGTTAAAAAAACCAGTTCTAAACGAAGCGAGGTATGTGAACAGAGGCTCTTTCGTCTTCGAATACAGCATCACCAGTGGGGAACAAACATTGTACCCTGCGTTTGATTTGATCAGCCAAAATGGTCAGTTAATCAATTATTTCTTAGACAACTATGATGTATAAAAGGCAATAGATGTGTGAAATCCTGGTCTGGTGTAAGAGAGGGTCTGATGGCCCTAAATAGATCTGGTTGAACAAATAAATAAAAGAATGAGATTTTCACTCTTCAGCGGAGTGTGCGCTGATATGAAAATTCCTGGCAGATTAAACCTGTGTGTCGGGAAGTTACAAATAAATATAAACAAATATTTTGGTACACGTAATCTAGGTGTATTAATTAAAAGTATATAGCCAATGATAAAAATAATAGGAAACAGGAATCGAATATTTAGAGTGTGAGCAGTAACAAAAAGGCACCCCTAGAGAGCATAATCATATTTTCGTCTAGAATATCTACACAACAACTTCACGTGTGTCGGTGAACTTGCCAGCACTCACCACTTGTGGTAGAAGCGGGTGGCAGCGGAGCGCTGCACCTTGTTGATGGTGACTGCGGGGAAGTCGGTGCCCAGCAGGTAGTGCTCGGTGGAGGCGACAGACACCACGGTGGGCGACTCCGCCACCTGCTGCCACACCTCGCGCATGAACAGCACCATTCCTACCAGGCCTGCCAGTACTCCCACTGCCCACAGCAGCCTGTCGGGGATATCACAAATAACGTTTCTATAATCACTCAGTTTCCAGATATTGCAGTGGATTGCGGCCAGCAGAACGTAAGTAGCTACAGGAAATAGCAACGAAAAAAGCTAAATGTTATACCTACCCCTACTGGCACAGTACAATTTAGTGGAAGTTAAACGGCTCCGAGCCGATTGTTTTCCCTTCTTTGCTAGTACATTGACTATTGTTATGGAACGATCAATGTCACTCATTTAAAGGCTTTATGTGAACAAGGCTATTTTTAGGAACTACATAAGGACCTTACATGGTAGGGTGACTTGCGTGCCTCAACAATATACACTCCTGGAAATTGAAATAAGAACACCGTGAATTCATTGTCCCAGGAAGGGGAAACTTTATTGACACATACCTGGGGTCAGATACATCACATCATCACACTGACAGAACCACAGGCACATAGACACAGGCAACAGAGCATGCACAATGTCGGTACTAGTACAGTGTATATCCACCTTTCGCAGCAATGCAGGCTGCTATTCTCCCATGGAGACGATCGTAGAGATGCTGGATGTAGTCCTGTGGAACGGCTTGCCATGCCATTTCCACCTGGCGCCTCAGTTGGACCAGCGTTCGTGCTGGACGTGTAGACCGCGTGAGACGACGCTTCATCCAGTCCCAAACATGCTCAATGGGGGACAGATCCGGAGATCTTGCTGGCCAGGGTAGTTGACTTACACCTTCTAGAGCACGTTGGGTGGCACGGGATACATGCGGACGTGCATTGTCCTGTTGGAACAGCAAGTTCCCTTGCCGGTCTAGGAATGGTAGAACGATGGGTTCGATGACGGTTTGGATGTACCGTGCACTATTCAGTGTCCCCTCGACGATCACCAGTGGTGTACGGCCAGTGTAGGAGATCGCTCCCCACACCATGATGCCGGGTGTTGGCCCTGTGTGCCTCGGTCGTATGCAGTTCTGATTGTGGCGCTCACCTGCACGGCGCCAAACACGCATACGACCATCATTGGCACCAAGGCAGAAGCGACTCTCATCGCTGAAGACGACACGTCTCCATTCGTCCCTCCATTCACGCCTGTCGCGACACCACTGGAGGCGGGCTGGACGATGTTGGGGCGTGAGCGGAAGACGGCCTAACGGTGTGTGGGACCGTAGCCCAGCTTCATGGAGACGGTTGCGAATGGTCCTCGCCGATACCCCAGGAGCAACAGTGTCCCTAATTTGCTGGGAAGTGGCGGTGCGGTCCCCTACGGCACTGCGTAGGATCCTACGGTCTTGGCGTGCATCCGTGCGTCGCTGCGGTCCGGTCCCAGGTCGACGGGCACGTGCACCTTCCGCCGACCACTGGCGACAACATCGATGTACTGTGGAGACCTCACGCCCCACGTGTTGAGCAATTCGGCGGTACGTCCACCCGGCTTCCCGCATGCCCACTATACGCCCTCGCTCAAAGTCCGTCAACTGCACATACGGTTCACGTCCACGCTGTCGCGGCATGCTACCAGTGTTAAAGACTGCGATGGAGCTCCGTATGCCATGGCAAACTGGCTGACACTGACGGCGGCGGTGCACAAATGCTGCGCAGCTAGCGTCATTCGACGGCCAACACCGCGGTTCCTGGTGTGTCCGCTGTGCCGTGCGTGTGATCATTGCTTGTACAGCCCTCTCGCAGTGTCCGGAGCAAGTATGGTGGGTCTGACACACCGGTGTCAATGTGTTCTTTTTTCCATTTCCAGGAGTGTAGATAGCCGTACCGTAAATGCAACCACAACAGAGGAGTATCTTGAGAGATCAGACCAACGTGTGGCTCCTGAAGAGGGGCAGTAGTCTTTCCATCACTTACAGGGGCACCAGTCTCGATGGCTGATTGATCTGCCCTAGCAACATCAACCACCATGGCCTTGCTGTGCCAGAACTGTGAACAGTTGAAAACAAGGGGAAACTACAGCCATTATTTTCCCAGAGGGCTTGCAACTCCACTTTATGGTTAAATGATTATAGCACCCTCTTGTGTAAAATATTCCAGAGGTAAAATAGTCCCTCATTCGGATCTGCAAATGGGGACTACACAGTAGGATGTAATCAGGAAAAACAGAACCAGCAACCTACGAGCCGGAACGTGCAACGTTAAATCCCTTAATCAGGCAGGTAGGTTAGAAAATTAAAAAGTGGAAATGGATGGTTGAAGTTAGATATAGTGGGAATTAGTGGCATGAGGAACAAGATTTTGGCCGGCCGCGGTGGCCGAGCGGTTCTAGGAGCTTCAGTCCGGAACCGCGCGACTGCTACAGTCGCAGGTTCGAATCCTGCCTCGGGCATGGATGTGTGTGATGTCCTTAGGTTAGTTAGGTTTAAGTAGTTATGTTCTAGGGTACTGATGACGTCAGATGTTAAGTCCCATAGTGCTCAGAGCCATTTGAACCATTTGAATAGGATTTTGGGCCAGGTGAGCACAGGTTTATAAATAAAAAATCAAATAGGGGTAATGCAGAAGTAGGCCTAATAATGAATTAGAAAACAGTAATGCGGATAAGCTACTATGAACACCACAATGAATGCATTGTCGTAGACAAGATAGACACGAACGAAACACCTACCACAGAAGTAAAAGTTTATATGCCAATAGCACCCCAGGTAATGAAGAGATTGAAAAAATGTATGATGAGTTAAACAAATTATTCATTTTGTTTAGAGGCAGGAAAATTTAATAGTGATGTGGGACTGGAATTCGATAGCGCAAAAAGAAGACAACGAAAAATACTTGATGAATATTGCCTAGGAGGAAAGAATGACCTTTAGATATAACAGGAGATATATAATTTAACTTATGAACGGAGAAAATATAAAACTAAAGCAAAAGAAGCAGGCGAAAGCAAATAGAAACATCTAACAAGGAGATTGATTGGATGTAAAAATTAGTTAAGGACAAATGTAAGGATGTAGAAGCATATATAACAAGAGGGAAGATAGATACCGCCTATGGGAAAGTGAAAGAAGCCTTTAGAAAACAGAGAAGCAGCTGTGAAAGAGATGTATAAGGGGCTACACAAGGGAAATTACTGTGAAGGCAATCATATAGAAAGCGAAGAGGACGCAGATGAAGCTTAGACGGAGAACACGATACTCCGATAAGGGTTTGATAGAGTGCTTGAAGACTTAAGCTGAAAGAAGATCCCTGGAGCAAACGACATTCTGTCCGAACTCCTGGTATCCTTGTTATAGCCAGCCGTGACAGAACTATTCCATTTGGTCTTCAAGATGTATTAGACGGTCTAAATACTCTCTGACTTCAAGAAGAATGTAGTAATGCCAATTCCAAAGAAAACAGATGGTGAAAGGTGTGAATATTGCTGAACTGTCTGTTAATAAGTCATGATTGCAAAATACGAATTCTTTACAAAAGAATAGAAAAATTGGTACAAACCGACCTAGGGGAAGATCAGAGAAATCTAGGAACATTCGAGGCTATACTGACCCTACAATTTATCTTAGAGGGTAGGTTAAAGAGAGGCAAACCAACGTTTATGGCATTTGTGGACTTAGAGAAAACTTTTGACTGTGTGGATTGCAATACTCTCATTGAAATTCTGAACGTAGCAGAAGTAAATTACAGGGAGCGAAAAGCTATTTACAACTTGCACAGAAACCAGACGTAGTTACGAGAGTCGAGGCCCGTGAAACGGAAGCATTGGTTGCGAAGGGAGTGAGACAGGGTTGTAGCGTTGTAGCCCGTCTCCAGCGTTATTCAGTCTGTACGTCGAGCAAGCAGTATAGGAAACCAAACAACAGAGCTGGAATTAAAGTTCAGGAAGAAGAGATAAAAACCTTGAGTTTGTAATTCTGTCAGAGACAGCAAAGGACTTGGAGGAGCAGTTTAACTGTACGTATACAGTCCAAATCCCGGTATTTTCTTTGTCTTCGATTAAAATCAAGTGTGTCACATAAATTCACTTTGAAAATTCGGGTACAGAATCTTGACGTAAATTTTAAACGTGCTTTCCGTGTTGATTTTATCTAAACACGTTAGAGTGTCGTGACATATTGTGTAGAATTTAATCGTCAATTGTAAAAATAATTTGAGCTTTCCAGGAACGTGATATATTGCGTGGTAATATATTGTCAACTGTAAACTTAATCTGGGCTTTTCAGAAACTTGTGGCACAGTATCCTCGTTAATAACTAATAGCTCCCAAATTTCATTATATATTTACGTGGGAAGAGAATATTTTTGAAACGTTTCAGACGCTTACAAAGATTTTCGCAAATCGCGAATGTTTTGTAATAATTTATTACTAACAAATCAATATTTGCGATTTACAGGTACTGTAAACAGGTAGCATATCGCGTTACATTAGCTCTCTCTTTTAATAGGAGTGTATATTATCTGCATTTAACGCTGGTGCCAAATGTTCTTAAAGACCTGAAGCAGATAAACGTTCCAGAAAGACAGTCAAACTTTTGACAAGTTTTCTATCGTCATAATAGATATCTCTTTTTTGACTGTAAATCACTTTAGTATCAAACGCTACTGGTAACTCTTGTAGCGTATCAAACCCATAAATTAAAAGAGAATCAGTGGGTTTAGTATAAAGTTATTTGTTTACTATTTTGTAAAACATTGCACCAGGGAAAATGGAGCTTCACTGTGATTCCTGTTATCGTGGAAAGAATGAGCTGGTTAGTATTCGTAAGCAGCTGGAATTCGCCATAGCTATTGTCAAGTTATAAGCTGCTGCGAATGAGTCATGGGAGGGATACCGTGTGTACCAGAAATCCTCTCCTGTGGATGCTGTATCTCTTGCAGGAAACACAACGTCCACCATTACCCGTCAACTTGTCTGTGAGAGTCGTGTCAGTGGTAGGTCTAGGTGTCCTGTACAGGGGAGACAGAGAACTGAGAAGTCAGGATGTGGCAGCCATCCAACTAACCACCAAGTTCGAGGTGCTGTCTACCACTGAAACGAAACTGAGCCAGTGAGACTCGCTTCACCTGTTCGAGAATCTGCTGCTTCCTGTGTCCAGGGGCAGGTAAATGACAGCAAGATGTGTAAAGTAACACCAGGTGCACTCTATGACTGAGGGCCTCATTCAACGTGTTGAAGAGGCTATTCCGGCACCCATTGAGGGAGCAGGATGCAGCCAACTGCAGAGTGTGGCCCACGTCGGAACAATTGATGACTGTCGTCTGATCTCCGATGTCATACTTGGATCATTCTAGCCACCAGCGGAGAAGGTTGAGAATAACAACCTTGCTAACTGAGTTCCAACGAAGCTCACAATGTGCATTGCCACCAGAATATATGGTGGTTATCTCGTTCTGGGTCGAGTGAGAGGCTTGAGCCAGAATCTGCAAAGATTCTGTGTCAAGCCAGGTTGCGACTTCCTAGACTTGTGCCATAGGGTCCCTCTAAATGGGTAAGAAATGCGCTAGGCATCAGAGGCGAATACACCGGTAGCGGACTATGTGTGTGGTGCAGACACTTTTTTTCCAGATTAGTCAACTCACCGTCAAATTCATATAACGATAGCTGTAACAAATCCAGCAGTACCAGTGCAAGATCCAAAGAAATGCCCCTGCACGTGAGAATATTAAAATCCTAGTGGTTAACTGCTGAAGCATTCGGAACAATTTGTCAGAGTTTGAAGCACACTTAAAAATCAATGAAGCTCACATAATACTAAGCACAGAGAGCTGGTTAAAGCCTGAAGTTGACAGTAGCGAGATATTTGCGAAACACTTAAATGTATACCGAAATACAGGGAAATAGGAAATGGAGGTGGCCTTCTTAGTAGACAAGAAGCTCACATACACTGGAATACGAATTGAACCTTCATGTGAGATTATTTGGCCAAGACTCAACTCCAAGCGTGGGCAAAAACTTACAATAGCGTCCGTTTAGCAACCACCAGATGTAACATTAGAGAATACATCAGTTTGATTATACATTAGTCCCCTAATCATAATGTAATCGTTGGAGGAGACTTTAATCATCCAAATCCAGCGAGGTGGCGCAGCGGTCTACACAC
This sequence comes from Schistocerca americana, assembly GCF_021461395.2. Lineage (NCBI taxonomy): Eukaryota > Metazoa > Arthropoda > Insecta > Orthoptera > Acrididae > Schistocerca > Schistocerca americana. The sequence continues at coordinate 905,696,879 of NC_060119.1, forward strand.
TGGGCTATAATTCGGGGGGACGACGGTTCAAACCCGCGTCCGCCATCCTGATTAAGGTTTTCCATTATTTCCCTAAATCGCTTCAGGAAAATGCCGGAATGGTTGCTTTGAAAGGGTACGGCCGATTTCCTTCCCCATCTTTGCCTAATCTAAGCTTGTGCTCCGCCTCTAATAACTTCGCTGTTGACGGAGCCATAAACACTATCTCCTCCAAACCAACAATCAATTAGAATGAAATTTTCACTCTACAGCGGAGTGTGCGCTGATATGAAACTTCCTGGCAGATTAAAACTGTGTGCCGGACCGAATACCAAAGTTCAAATGCAACTGAAACACGTAGAAAATTTATATGGTCAGAAAACTAGACACAGAAGCAGTAGTATCATTTCTCAATAAGGAACTTTAAATTTTTAGCACAGGAGCAACTACGGCTCAAGTGTAGAAGATCGATAGATATGTACCAAGTAGAACAGTTCATGACGGGAGAGAACTTTCATGGTGTACACACACTGTTAAGGAACTTATAAAGAGACAGCGAATATTGTGAAACAAATATAAAACATAGCATATGGCTACAGAGATGCTGAATGAAACTAATTTGAATGTTAAGAGAGCAATGCGTCAAGCCTCTTGTGACTACCAAGACGCAGTATTGTTGAAACATATTTCACTACACCCAACGAAATTCTGGCGTACGTAAAGGCTGTCGTTGGCGCCAAAGTTAGTGTAAGTCACTCACGAGTGAGAAGGGAAATGAAATTGAGAGTAGCAAATCTAAAGCAGAAATGCTTAACTATGTCTTCTATTGTTCCTTTACAAAGGAAGATCCAGGAGTAATGCCCCAATTTAATATTAGTGCTACTGAAAAGATTAATGAACTAGGTATTAGTACCAATGGCATTGACCAACAGCTGAAATCGTTAAAAAAAAACAAATCCGTTGGAATTCCATACCCAATTTGCGGCAGAGTTAGGCTCTCCGTTAACTGCAATCTGTCTGAGATCCATCAGAGTAAAATCCGCACCCAGTAGTTGTTAGAAACCACAGGTCACCCCTCTCTACAAGAAGGGTAGCAGAAACGATCCACAAAACTACTGTCCATATCCTTGACATCCATTTCTTGTAGAATTCTAGGACGTATTCTAAGCTAAAATATAATGAAGTATCTCGAACCGAATAACCTCCTCCATGCAAACCAGCATCGATTTCAGGAACATAGATCATGTGAAAACCAACTCGCACTTTCCTCATACGACGTCCTGAAAGCCATGACTCAGTGCAATCAGGTAGATGCATTATCTCTTTATTTCCGAAAAACATTTCACCCAGTAGCACGTCTACGCTGATTATCAAAAGTAGATCGTATGGATTACCAGGCGAAATTTGTGACTCGATTGAGGATTTATTGCAAGGGAGGACGCAAAATGTTGTCTATGGTGGAGTGTCATCGAGTAGTGTAGAGGTAACATCAGGTGTACTTCAGGAAAGTGTGTTGGTTCCCTTGCTGTTTAAGTTGTATATTAATGGCCTTGTGGACTATAGTAGTACTAATCTCACACTTTTCGCAGATGATGCAATAACGTACAGTCTGAATGAAGTTGCACAAATATTCAGTCATATTTTGACAAGATTTCAAAATGGTGCAAAGATTGGCAACTTGCAATAAATCTTAAGAAGTATAAAATTGTATACTTCACAAGAAAAACACAGTATTCTATGAATGTGAGTCAGAACTGGAATCGATATACTCATAGAAATACCTTAGGATAACACTTAATAGGGACATGAAACGGAACGATTGCATAGCCTCAGTCGTGGGTAAAGCATCTAGCAGGATTTGGTTTATTTGTGGAATACTAGGAAAATGCAGTGAGACTACAAAGGAGATTGTTTACAGATCACTCGTGCAACCCATGCTAGTATTTTGCTCAAGTGTGTGGGATCTGTACCAGGTAGGACTGACAGGGGACACTGAACGGTGGCAGGTTTGTCTGATCCGAGGGAAAATGTCACAGAGAAATGTTGAAGGAACTGATCTGACAAACTCTTGAAGATAGACGGAAACTATCTCGAGAAAGCCTATTAACGAAGTTTCAAGACCCGACTTAAAATGATGACTCTTACAATACGTTACAACCCCCTCCCTGCATATTGTTATTCAACCTGTATATTGAGCAAGCAGTAAAGGAAACAAAAGAAAAATTAAGAGCAGGTATTAAAATCCATGGAGAAGAAATAAAAACTTTGAGGTTCGCCGATGACATTGTAATTCTGTCAGAGACAGCAAAGGACTTGGAAGAGCAGTTGTATGGAATTGACAGTGTCTTGAAAGGAGGATATAAGATGAACATCAACAAACGCAAAATGAGGATAATGGAATGTAGTCGAATTAAGTCGGGTGATGCTGAGGGAATTAGATTAGGAAATGAGGCACTTAAAATAGTAAATGAGTTTTGCAATTTGGGAAGCAAAATAACTGATGATGGTTGAAGTAGAGAGGGTATAAAATGTAGACTGGCAATGGCAAGGAAAGTGTTTCTGAAGAAGAGAAATTTGTTAACATCGAGTATAGATTAAAGTGTCAGGAATTCGTTTCTGAAAGTATTTGTATGGAGTGTAGCCATGTATGGATGTATGTGGACGATAAATAGTTTGGACAAGAAGAGAATAGAAGCTTTCGAAATGTGGTGCTACAGACGAATGCTGAATATTCGATGGGTAGATCACATAACTAACGAGGAGGTGTTGAATAGAATTGGGGAGAAGAGGAGTTTGTGGCACAACTTGACAAGAAGAAGGGACCGGTTGGTAGGTCATGTTCTGAGACATCAAGGGATCACAAATTTAGCGTTGGAGGGTAGCGTGGAGGGTAAAAATCGTAGAGGGAGACCAAGACACGAATACACTAAGCAGATTCAGAAGGATGTAGGTTGCAGTAAGTACTGGGAGATGAAGAAGCTAGCACAGGATAGAGTAGCATGGAGAACTGCATCAGACCAGTCTCAGGACTGAAGACCACAACAACAACGCTTCCATAGTGAACGTCACGACAAGATTACATTAATTACAGCACGAGCGTAGTCATTTGAACAATAGTTCTCCCAGTGTTCCGTATGTGAATGGATCGGAAGAAAACTCCAGTAACTGATAAAACGGGACGTACCTTCTGCGATGTACTTCACAGTGCTTAGCAGAGTATAGCAGTACATGTAGCTGAAGAGAATAGAAGCTTTATAAATGCGATGCTACAAAAAATGCTGGAGATGAGTTGAGAACTGATGTAACTAGTGGGGATGTACTGAATGGAAATGGGGATACAAGAAATTTGTGGCACAACTTCACGGAAAGTACGGATCGATTGATAGGAGACATTCTGAAACGTCAAGGGAGCATCAATTTAGTACGGGAAGGAAGTGTGAGAGGTAAAAATTTTAGAGAGAGTCGAAGCGATTACTGTAGTAAGCGGGTTCCAAAGGTTGTGTGTTGTATTGATTCGTAGATAAAAAAGGCTTGCACAAGCTAGAGTATCAAGATAGAGTAGCATGGAAAACTACACGAATAGGTCTTTGGACTGAAGACCAAAACAGCAGCTGGTACCATTATAGAACACACACAATCTATTTAAGCAGAAGACAACAATTACTTCAACTTCTTGGTAATTATAAAATATGTTGTTAACGATTTTGATGCTGTTGTTGAAGCCGTCACACCGAAGACTAGTTTAACTCTCCACGCTAGCCTATCCTGAGCAAACCTCTCAATCTCTGCACAACTACTGCAACCTACATCTATTCCAACCAGTTTCCTTTTATCAAGCCTCAGGCTCCCCGTACAACTTTTGCCCTGCATTAGGAATTAACTATTCTTTTCTACCCCAGGATAAGTCATATAAACCGAGCCCTTCTTTTAGTGTTGTTGCGAGCGGTTCTAGGCGCTTCACTCTGGAACTGCGCGACCGCTACGGTCGCAGGTTCGAATCCTGCCTCGGGCATGGATGTGTGTGACGTCCATAGGTTGGTTAGGTTTAAGTAGTTCTAAGTTCTAGGTGTCCGATGACCTCAGATGTTAAGTCCCGGAGCCATTTGAGCCATTAGTGTTGTTGTGCCGCAAATTTCTGTTCTCTTCAAGTCGAATCTGTAACTCCTCAGTTGCTATCCGATGTATCCATGTAATCTTCAGCGTCCTTTTTTAGCACCACATTTCAAAAACTTCTGTTCTGTTTTTGTTTCAACAGTTTATAGTCCAAATTTTACTTCCGTTCAAGACTGCACTTCACACAAATACTCCAGAAAATGTTTCTCAAGAGTTTATCTTGTATTAGACGTTAATAAATTTGGCTTTTTCAGTAAGATTTTTCTTTCCATTACCATTTTCTGTCCTCTCCACTCTGGCCATTATCACTTACTTTTCTCGCTAAATAGCAAGACTCATCTACTATATCAACTGCTTTTATTGCCTCTTTTTTTGAACTACTTCCTTCAGCATCGCCTGATTTAATTTTGTTACAGTCCTTTGATACTGATCATATAGCCTTATTTACGAACACTATCCGTTACGTTCAACTGAACTTCATTGTCTTTAGCCATCTCTGAATTACGAACCTTTAAGTTTACATTTTTTATCCCTGATCTTGAATTCCGTTTTCAGAATTGCTCTTTAGTTTTCTTTGCTTCTTGTTCAGTGTAGAGATGGAATAACATGGAGTATAGCTAAACCCCTGTCTCACATCTTTGCCAGCTACTATTTCCCTCTCGTGTTCTTTGACTCTTAATTGCAGTCTGATTTCTTTAAAAGTTGTATTTTATACTCGTCACCTTCTGAATTTCAAAGACTGTATTTCACTCAACTTTGTCAAAGCCTTTCTCTAAATATGCTAATCCTATAAAAGAAGGGTTGCCTTTTTTATAACCTATCACGTAAGAAAAATCGTAAGGTCAGTGTTGTCTGCCATGTTACTACATGCGTCCCCACAGGTTTGCTGTCACCAGTCATTAAATTCTCCTGTTAATATTTCTTTTTAATATTTTGCAACTCTTGTTTATTGAAATAAGGGTTCGGTAATATTCTCACCTGTCAGAACCTTCTTTCTTGGAACTGGGATTATTACATTCTTTCGAAATGTTCTGGGATATTCAACTGGATCGTCGCCTCCAAATGGTATGACATTTGAGAGAGATGATCTTCAGACTCTCTTAGAAGGCAATGTCACAATGTGTTGGCCCATTTTAACAACTTTGTCGATCATAATTCATTCTACGTCCTTTAGTGAAGCGGTGTTCTGTGACAGATGAGATGGTTTTCTGGAATAACGGTTACTTATGAGCACCGACAGAACCAGCTAGACCTAGGCCACATCTTGCAGAAGAAGAAGAGAAACGTTTTGCGACAGTGTTTATCGTTTACGTCTGTAACACATCAGCAAAAATTGGAAGAATGCTCTGGAAATTTAACATCAAGTGTTTATTTCGCCTGGCTCCCAAGACAAAAGCCTTGTTGGAGTCTATTACTGACGCCCTAGGACTCCAGAAATCTGGAGTCTAACACAAGCCGAGATAGGACGGGAAAATGTACGTTGGTCGAACTATTCAGACTATACAGGAAAGAAGCACGGAACACAATAATCACAAAGAGGAAGAACAACCAACAGAACCACTTGTGCCGGCCGGTGTGGCCGAGCGGTTCTAGGCGCTTCAGTCTGGAACCGCGCGACCGCTACGGTCGCAAGTTCGAATCATGCCTCGGGCATGGATGTGTGAGATGTCCTTAGGTTAGTTAGGTTTAAGTAATTCTAAGTTATAGGGGACTGATGACCTCAGATGTTAAGTCCCATAGTGCTCAGAGCAATTTGAATTTTTGAACCACTTGTCACAGAAAACTACATGAGACGAAGCATGAATTATGACAGCGCTAAGCGGTTAATACAGATCAACGCATTCTGAGATTGAGGTATGAAATAATCTATGGAGAGCCTGATGCATGATAAATTGATGAATAAACAATAAAATTAGGTACCAACTAAGTAAGGCTTGAGATCCACCTTTGAGCACGCTCAAAAAGTCGATAACTAGCATACAGACGCACCTCCTCAGCATCAGCAAAATGCCAACCTCCGAGATGGTGGCAGAGAGATTGAGGGATGCGATTCGTGTCCTGGCCAAGTACTCCTACTTCCACCTCTCCAGCAGAGTCGAGCCCGGGTGCCGACACAGGGAGGGTGATGCAAGAGCGCCCTTACCCGAGGGCAAGCTCCTTCCCCCTAACCTTCCTTGCAACTCTGAGGGAAAGCGAAAAGTGTAATATAGTCATGTGTTTTTCTTTCACGAAAATGATTTAAAAGCCGGCATTACGCATATTTTTAACAGGATCGGAACTGGAACCTTTTTATGGCTACTTATAAGTAGCCATTCGTTTTCCAAAATAATAGAAATAAACCATACCCCAGATACGTTGACGATATTTTGCGTCCCGCTTTGTTGCCCTTCATGGCAAGCCGTCCTAGGCTTACCTTTCATCAGAATGACGCCCATCCGCACACGGTGAAACTTTCCGCTGCTTGTCTTGGTGCTTGTAAACCCTACCTTTGTCAGCAAGGTCGCCGGATCTCAACCCAATCGATAACGTTGGGAGCATTATGGGAAGCTACTTCCCTACCACCCTACGAACTATCCAATGAGCGCTCTAGGACAGATGGTATATAAAACGGCGCCCAGCGGAGTGATGGCTGGGGCGCCATTTCACTTCATAGCAGGGCGCCTATGGTCGTCATCCGCGGCACCCTTACAGCAAAACGGTACGTTGGCGATATTTTGCGTCCCGCTTTGTTGCCCTTCATGGCAAGCCGTCCTAGGCTTACCTTTCATCAGAATGACGCCCATCCGCACACGGCGAAACTTTCTGCTGCTTGTCTTGGTGCTTGTAAACCCTACCTTTGTCAGCAAGGTCGCCGGATCTCAACCCAATCGATAACGTTGGCAGCATTATGGGCAGTTGACGCTCTAAAGTGTAAATTAGAATTTGGCACAATATCCCTCAGGAAAACATCCAAGAACTCTGTCAGTCAGTCCCAAACCGAATAATTGCTTGCATAAGGGACAGAAGTGGACCAACGTGTTACTAACTTGCTAAATTTGTGAAGCTCTTTCTCTTGAATAAATCTTACAATATTCTAAAATTGCAATTATTTTTTCGTTCTGTACATGTGCATCACATCTACCGATTTCCTTTCCATTCGGACAATTCTTTCGTGGTGCGGCGGTTATTTTTTATTTTTGGTATATCGTTCCCCTAATCACGCAAACTTCTATAGCATTGAGCGGCTCAGTGACTGATCAATCAAATTTCGGACTTGGTGCAGCATAAGTTCCGCTTCTTCTTCTAGTATTTAGGCCATATTCAGAGTGAACCGAAAGACTGACGTTCCAGCTGTATACTCTGTCCTTTTAAGAAGCGAGTGCTGGAGCGTCAGTCTCGTCTTACTCTGAAAATGGCTGATCCATACAGAGCCGAAATATTAAAAGAAAAAGCGGAATTTATGCTACAGCCGGCCAGAAATTTAATGAAGCGTTTATAATTTTTCATCTAACCTCTATCCATTCCTGTTTCACTATTTATATACGTCCCATTTTTAATAATTCACTTTCAGCATTTTTATACTTTCTTACTTAATTGATGAAACTCAGAGCATCGTGTATTTTCCACCAATTTCTCCTGGATCTGTTTTCTTGTCTATTTGTTCCACTTATGTCTTCACCTTTTCACCTTCTAAAGCAGGGCCTGCCACGGCGTGCCCAACGTCACTTGTGCTGCACGTGTGGGTCGCGTGCAGGCCAAGGACCGCCCTATAAGTCAACTTTGCTCGGTTCTTCTCTGAAGTACCCCAGCAGCGCGATATTTCATTTAACACTGCGGTTCGGCATTTTTCGGTAGGCACGACTCTGAGTTCGGCAGAATCGTGGTGTCAGCGCTGTTTCCCTTCGCTGTTTGTTCCTGGTGTGAAGGGTGTTCACAGGTTCAGTGGCTGTTTGCACATAAGGAGGCAGTCTAGCGATCTATCGACACAAACCTTTGAAATGAAAGGGAATGACGGAAGAGAAGAATGAGAGTTCTCAATTCGTATAAGCATCGGGTACTGCATTTATGATGTGAAACGACATTGCACTATCACGTGGAAAGAATTTAAAGATTAATTGATGATCAAAGAGCAAAAAATTACTACGATCGGAAGACGGGATTCTTTGTTCTATACATCAAGAAGCACTTTACAATAAATTTGCAGGCACCGAGCATGTGAAGAAATTGGTGGTATAAATAGTAAAATTTCTGATGTCGCGTACATTATTCCGTTATCAGTTGTAACAGTTTTCAGATATCATTGCAGAGTACTTTGGTTAAATCAAGGTAAAACTCGCTGTTGCTGTATTTGTGAAGGAGAAAGAAATTCAGAATCGAAAATTATAACGTCCGGAATGTATTGCTGACTTCACATTTTAAGTGGACTTGACTGCACACTCTCCATAGTAAGACATTACAAGGTACCTTCTTTCTTATTTGATGTGAATGCATTTAAAAAGAAAATCACGTATGAGAAGGGACATATTCTGACAAAGACTGTCCAATTCCCTAAGCTTTCTGGGGTTAAAGGAAACAGGAGGTTTGAAGAATTCATTGTGGCCTTGAAAGAATACCAGAGATGTTTTGTAAAGGTTTTGTGCTCACTGTCAATCTTACATCTGTTTTAGAGACTGTTTGCAGTTTCAATTGAAAGCGCCCCTGGGTAGATACAGTCGTAACTGACTGAGCTGCAGTTTTAATGACAAATCTTTTTACGTTAAAACAGTTCAGAACATCTACATTGCTTTCATCAGGTAGAGTTCCCACGTCTTCCTAATGAGGTTTCAAAAATACTATAACATTTTGATCGACATATTTGTGTGAAAGATCTTTTTCCAGTTATGAAACTAAGTAAGTCACGATCACGTGGCAACTTGAGTGCAAAACTCTAAAATTGCCTGTGGCTGTCCGTATGCCGACAGTTTGTACTACATAAAAATTATATCATTTCTTCAGTGCGCCAGAAATAATTAAATAATTGTTTGTGATCTATGTTGTTGAGAAATGGCCCGGGTTCCCGGGTTCGATTCCCGGCGGGGTAGGGGATTTTCTCTGCCTCGTGATGGCTGGGTGTTGTGTGCTGTCCTTAGGTTAGTTAAGTTTAAGTAGTTCTAAGTTCTATGGGACTGATGACCATAGATGTTAAGTCCCATAGTGCTCAGAGCCATTTGAACCATTTTGTTGAGAAATGTGAAATATGAAACCAAGTCATATGCAGTACGACTGCACTGACATTTAAATGCGGTGCATTCACCGTTTTCCCCTATCCCCCTCCCCCCTTTCCATCCCACACTCTCAGACAGCGTGGCGCGACGGTGGGGGAAATGTGCAACGAGACAGAGCTTTGGTACTCATGGCAGGGCACGGGCTGCGAGATGAAATCTCGGCCGCCCCTATCTTAAAGCCACTCATTCATCGTCTTTTGCATTCATCTGCCTTGTTTCAGTCAATAGTTACCTTATGCTTCTCTTTAAAATTTCAGTAACCTCTCGTTCTTTCAAGTTATCCAGATGCCATGTCTTAATTTCTCAACTGTATGCCATTTCTTCACTTTATTCCTATCTTACTGTTATGTAGTTTACCTGAAACCTTCTCGTGGCCCCAGGTGTTTTCACCCATACAACCTTTCATTATTATCAAATCATGTGTTTGCAATAGTTAAAAATGCGCTTTTATTTCCCTCCCCACTCCATGTTCTATTGTTTTCCCTTTTATTTATTTTATTGTTGTAGAATTCCAGTCGGCCACCAAGGTAAGATCTTCGTCTCCGCTTTCGAATTAAATAATTTTCTCTTCTCATCTTTCCATATCTTCTTCATCGGAGGTGGTAAGCATTTACCCTTGACTACAGCAGTATTTATTGATTCTGTCTTTATTTTGGCTACAATAATGCGTTCGCTACGTGCCGTACACCCACAATATCTGACATAACGATGATAGTCCTAATTGGGTGAACGATCCTGTCAGAACTGTGAACCTTGCTCTTGTAAAAGATGAGTTTTTAGCTGAACGTAATGGTGTGTTACTCTTAAGTGTGAAGCTCACCGAGAATCGAGTAGTAAATTACAGATACCGGTGAACATTATAAACGCAGACGGAGAGGACAAGATCTATGATGAAACTTCCTGGCAGATTAAAACTGTGTGCCGGACCGAGACTGGAACTCGGGACCTTTGCATTTCGCTGGCAAATGCTCTTGTGGTAGAGCACTTGGCCGCGAAAGGCAAAGGTCCCAAGTGCCAGTCCCGGTCCGGCACACAGTTTCAATTTTGCCAGGAAGTTTCATATCAGCGCACACCCCGCTGCAGAGGGAAAATCTCATTTCGGAACCATCCCCCAGGCTGTGGCTAAGCCATGTCAATATCCTTTCTTGAGGAGTGATAGTTCTGCAAGGTTCGCAGAAGAGCTTCTGTGAAGTTTGGAAGGTAGGAGACAAGGTACTGGCAGAATTGAAGCTGTGAGGACGGATCGTGAGTCGCGCTTGGGTAGCTCAGATGGTAGAGCACATGCCCGTGAAAGGCAGAGGTTCCGAGTTCGAGTGTCGGTCCGGCACACAGTATTAATCTGCCAGGAAGTTTCATATCAGCGCACACTCCGATGCAGAGTGTAAATCTCATTCTAGAGCTATGATAATACGTGGCTAACAAGTACACTCCTGGAAATTGAAATAAGAACACCGTGAATTCATTGTCCCAGGAAGGGGAAACTTTATTGACACATTCCTGGGGTCAGATACATCACATGATCACACTGACAGAACCACAGGCACATAGACACAGGCAACAGGGCATGCACAATGTCGGCACTAGTACAGTGTATATCCACCTTTCGCAGCAATGCAGGCTGCTATTCTCCCATGGAGACGATCGTAGAGATGCTGGATGTAGTCCTGTGGAACGGCTTGCCATGCCATTTCCACCTGGCGCCTCAGTTGGACCAGCGTTCGTGCTGGTCGTGCAGACCGCGTGAGACGACGCTTCATCCAGTCCCAAACATGCTCAATGGGGGACAGATCCGGAGATCTTGCTGGCCAGGGTAGTTGACTTACACCTTCTAGAGCACGTTGGGTGGCACGGGATACATGCGGACGTGCATTGTCCTGTTGGAACAGCAAGTTCCCTTGCCGGTCTAGGAATGGTAGAACGATGGGTTCGATGACGGTTTGGATGTACTGTGCACTATTCAGTGTCCCCTCGACGATCACCAGTGGTGTACGGCCAGTGTAGGAGATCGCTACCCACACCATGATGCCGGGTGTTGGCCCTGTGTGGCTGGGTCGTATGCAGTCCTGATTGTGGCGCTCACCTGCACGGCGCCAAACACGCATACGACCATCATTGGCACCAAGGCAGAAGCGACTCTCATCGCTGAAGACGACACGTCTCCATTCGTCCCTCCATTCACGCCTGTCGCGACACCACTGGAGGCGGGCTGCACGATGTTGGGGCGTGAGCGGAAGACGGCCTAACGGTGTGTGGGACCGTAGCCAAGCTTCATGGAGACGGTTGCGAATGGTCCTCGCCGATACCCCAGGACCAACAGTGTCCCTAATTTGCTGGGAAGTGGCGGTGCGGTCCCCTACGGCACTGCGTAGGATCCTACGGTCTTGGCGTGCATCCGTGCGTCGCTGCGGTCCGGTCCCAGGTCGACGGGCACGTGCACCTTCCGCCGACCACTGGCGACAACATCGATGTACTGTGGAGACCTTACGCCCCACGTGTTGAGCAATTCGGCGGTACGTCCACCCGGCCTCCCGCATGCCCACTATACGCCCTCGCTCAAAGTCCGTCAACTGCACATACGGTTCACGTCCACGCTGTCGCGGCATGCTACCAGTGTTAAAGACTGCGATGGAGCTCCGTATGCCACGGCAAACTGGCTGACACTGACGGCGGCGGTGCACAAATGCTGCGCAGCCAACACCGCGGTTCCTGGTGTGTCCGCTGTGCCGTGCGTGTGATCATTGCTTGTACAGCCCTCTCGCAGTGTCCGGAGCAAGTATGGTGGGTCTGACACACCGGTGTCAATGTGTTCTTTTTTCCATTTCCAGGAGTGTATTTAAAATACAAGGTTTGATCTACAGACAGTTACGTGTCACGAATTCGTGTAGGGGATGACACGTGACCACTAATGTCAGGGCCTTATATTTGTGACGTGTGTGGGTAAGAACATTGCTAAACAACAGCTCCTCATGGTGTTTCTCAACGTCTGTTCCACTTATTTGATGTCGCGTGTCGTGGTTGTTGACGATCGAAACGAACCCAGCGTATCAACACGTTGTTTCCATCACGAAAACATTCGAACCAGTCCCAAAGGTTCTTTCGGATCACGTTGTGTGTGCTACATAAATCTTCAGATTCGTTACGTTGGAGTAACAATGGCAGATAACTGTGACACTACTGGCGCTTCTCGACAAGTCTTTCCGTATTGCTACGTTTGGACGCATTGTTAATAAACACTGGTCTTACATTCGTCAGCTTGTAGACAAATCTTATTTAGATGCCATAAATTTCAATGTGTTTAAGGAGCCTGCCTATAGGCTTGACATAGGTCCCCCGTCCGGAGACGGAATGGAAACTCATACTGAAGGTGAAACTGCTCAACCCACAACAACTGTATCGAATTACTAAAGGAGTACATCTACATCTACATCCATACTCCGCAAGCCACCTGACGGTGTGTGGCGGAGGGTACCCTGAGTACCTCTATCGGTTCTCCCTTCGATTCCAGTCTCGTATTGTTCGTGGAAAGAAGGATTGTCGGTATGCTTCTGTGTGGGCTCTAATCTCTCTGATTTTATCCTCATGGTCTCTTCGCGAGATATACGTAGGAGGGAGCAATATACTGCCTGACTCTTTGGTGAAGGTATGTTCTCGAAACCTTAACAAAACCCTGTACCAAGCTACTGAGCGTCTCTCCTGCAGAGTCTTCCACTGGAGTTTATCTATCATCTCCGTAACGCTTTCGCGATTACTAAATGATCCTGTAACGAAGCGCGCTGCTCTCCGTTGGATCTTCTCTATCTCTTCTATCAACCCTATCTAGTACGGATCCCACACTGCTGAGCAGTATTCAAGCAGTGGGCGAACAAGCGTACTGTAACCTACTTCCTTTGTTTTCGGATTGCATTTCCTTAGGATTCTTCCAATGAATCTCAGTCTGGCATCTGCTTTACCGACGATCAACTTTATGTGATCATTCCGTTTTAAATCACTCCTAATGCGTACTCCCAGATAATTTATGGAATTAACTGCTTCAAGTTGCTGACCTGCTGTTTTGTAGCTAAATGATAAGGGATCTATCTTTCTATGTATTCGCAGCACATTACACTTGTCTACATTCAGATTCAATTGCCATTCCCTGCACCATGCGTCAATTCGCTGCAGATCCTCCTGCATTTCAGTACAATTTTCCATTGTTACAACCTCTCGATACACCACAGCATCATCTGCAAAAAGCCTCGGTGAACTTCCGATGTCATCCACAAGGTCATTTATGTATATTGTGAATAGCAACGGTCCTATGACACTCCCCTGCGGCACACCTGAAATAACTCTTACTTCGGAAGACTTCTCTCGATTGAGAATGACATGCTGCGTTCTGTTATCTATGAACTCCTCAATCCAATCACACAATTGGTCTGATAGTCCATATGCTCCTACTTTGTTCATTAAACGACTGTGGGGAACTGTATCGAACGCCTTGCGGAAATCAAGAAACACGGCATCTACCTGTAGTGTATAATTTCGATCATCTTACTGGTTTAACCAGCTCTCATATGTCAGGACCACGTCGATGAGCAAGTTAATACAATTAACTACATTTCAGCGAGGATGTATTGTGGGCTTCAGGGAAGCTGGATAGTCAATGGGAATAATTGCTCAATTACTTGCGAGAAGTGAACTGAATCTCCATGTTGACACCGATGGACCAGTGGAGGTGCATAAACTTACTGTTTCCGAACGGCAGCAGCATACAGATCACGGCCTTACTGCAGCATCATATGAGAAACGTTTAATGCATCCAGCTGACCGCTGAAGTCCCTTACAAACGGTGATACATTTATCATCGTTTGTATATACGACTGTAAGAATGCACTCCAGCTGACTCAAGAATGTGGTCCAAGATTATATCTTCTTGATGTATGACCCCTGCATTGCGACCATACACCGCAATGAAGCCTATATTATAGTAAGCGAATGGAAACTTCATTCAAGTGAAACAATTCATTCGCTGTTTTTATTTTTCATTATCCAGTACCGCACTTCCGAAATGGGTACTGAATGTGTGTTTCACAGGGCACGAAGCCAATTAAGGCTGTCTTGTGAGAAGGTTTCCTGACAGTCTATAGCAGACTGAATTGTCTTTTATTCCACTAATACGATGATTTAGTAGCCTGAATAATTGTACACCACTAGATTTGGTTTAAGCATGGCTTTCGTGATACAATGTGACGAAATAGTGTGAAAAAGATTTATGTTCTACTAAAACAAAGCATAAAAGCCTACTTTCTACCATCAGAGTTACCAGCAAATAAAATAATTATATGAAGTTATTCGAGCCATCTTGAAGACTGATGAAAATAAATTTTCACGTGCAATTAATTGGAAAACATTTTACGGATTCTAGAAATTTAATTTTCAATTTACGGTATCATGTGGCATGTCTCATTGCTACTAAAACAGTTCTTGCTTTCCAAGACAATATGAACTGTATTTATGTCCATTTGATAAACGTGGTGCTACTTCCATTTCTTTACTCATTTGTCATACATAGCAAGTGAGAGCGCTTTTATTTTTATACAGATAAATTCGGGTCCCGACTGTTCTGTCTTACTAAGATTGTAGTTTTTCTAAGATTTACCTTTTAAAGTTCAAATAAAAACAAACGTCGAAAAAGAGCATCATTATGACCATCATATTTCCCGAATGTTTTCACGTCATTCAAAATCAATGTTCAGTGTCGTTAACCATACCGGCCACCTCAGTTGTTGGATATACTCAGGTGACCAGAATTTTGACTCTCATTATCTGCAAGATAGTCGGGACCTTAGATCACTATCAGTCAATGAATATACATATTTCCTCTTCTTGTCCTCGTGCAGAAACTGCATTTCTGAATTTTGCTTCGTGGACACTGTCGATGGCATATGAAAACACTGTTTCATTTCCTTTGTCTCGAACTGTAACTATCAATTCGCTAGAAGGCGTATGAAAGCTATAAGCAGAGAGATTTCCCTCTTAGTGTCAGAGTATTAAGTAATATTTAAATGAAGCACTAAATAGGGGAAATGCCTTCGAGCGTACGCACTTTAGATCCAGTCGTCGGGGTTAAGCAACAAAGTACAATGTGTCACAGAAAGGAGATGACAGAAATTCTGTTGCAGCCAGAGCGTATGTAAAGAACACCTTCTCACCTCTCAGACCAATGGCGGCCTTCTTCGACGATGTAGCGGACGCCGTGCATGCTGCAGTGGCGCAGGTAGTCCGTCAGTGCCGTGGGGCACGGGCTGCGGTCACGGCTCTGTAACAGCACAGCAAGTGTCTCTCTTCAAAGCAGTGCGGGTTGAACAGTTTGCATCGACAGGCGGGAACTTAAGTATGAGCAAGTGTGTGGAAATCTAATTGAATGATTATGAGGAAGAGGATCTGCCACACGCCATGTCACGATGTACGCAGATCTATTGGCAACTAGTAACAGAATGGTTCCCGTTCAGTACAATTGATACTCATATAGTTTGAACCTAAAGAAATAAAACAAAAAGAGTAGCTACTTGAGCACTAGGAAAAATTTAAGAATAAGAATTTGCATAAACAAAATCGAATACTCAGCATTCGATAACCTAGAAAAGATTTTTGGTAGAGTGATAGGAAGACTAGAGAAATGATCAAAAAATAGTATGAAACAAAAACTGATTCTCAATTTACACAAAAACCACAATGTAAATATTAATAGTGTTAAGAAAAACGCTAAAATAAGATGCCGCTGATGAGGTGGCACCTCTCATACTTGTTTTTTGTAATTTGTTTATAGAAAGAACACTAGAAATGAAATGGGACAATAGAAATAAATCTTAAATGCATCGAACTGGATCTTATTAACCCCTAATATTACAGATTGAGAAAATGTTTCATGTAAAGGACAACTGATGTGTTCCTCATAAGCTACGGATAAACTTAAGCAGTATGAAAAGGAAGGTGCATAAATCCATAGATCTGGTAGCAAAGTGAGAGTAAACGTCAAATAGTTTCTATCTCAATATAACTCTAAAATCAGTGAATATATTCTGCTACTAAGGCAGTACCGTAATTAATGACAAAGGAATAGCAATGACCACACACCGTGACAGAAATAAGTTGACGAATAAATGACTTTGGAAGATTTTATCAAGACATTTACTAAGTTCTGTTGGAGCGCATGAAATCTGGAGAAACAGGAAAGGAAAGTTGAAGGATTAGGTATGGAGAAAAGTTACGGAAATAAGTAGAAGAAAATCCAATATGCAAATTAATTAAGAATTAACGAAAGGACCCAAAGCAAACACGGTTGATTACATATTTAATAAGTCGTGGGGACTAGCAGAATTTTTTTTTAATTATGGGACTTAACTGCTAAGGCCATTAGTCCCTAAGCTTACACACTACTTAACCTAAATTATCCTAAGGACAAACACACACACCCATGCCCGAGGGAGGACTCGAACCTCCGCCGGGACCAGCCGCACAGTCAGAAAAATTTTCAAAGGCAAAATCGGAAGTAAAAGATTTAGACTGTATCCAAGACGACACATGTTGATAGTTATAGTAGATTGCATCAGTTCCAATCGAATGGTACAGACGGTGATGGATAGAAATCACCTGCATCCACAAAGAGTTGAGTTTACTGGGTGTTAAACGCTACTGGTCAGGAGTGACATTTGATGAGCAAACCATTCATTAGATGCGTTCTGTTTGACCAAGCATGAAATGAACGTTTCATTCTGAACATAAGTTTACACAGCCAACTGGTTGCAAATAATTGTTTGGTAAATTTACCTAGGTTTCGACACCTACTGCGGGTGTCTTCATCAGAATGAACCTTTGAAAAACCCTATAAAATGATACATAGTAAATTAAGCACGACAAAAAACGCGTTAACCGAGATGACAATTGTCATGCCGTATAACGGTTACTTAAATAAAATTACATTGCGAGGAACCAATAGTCAGAATTTGGAGCAGCTACCCTCAAGTCAAAAATAAAATAAAACACTTTCCAGGCTTTGCCTCGTGTGCCTAGCAAGGAACAACGTCAGACTGGTTGGCCGAGTGGCTTACATCACTGCCACGAGAACAATACAAGCTGCGCCACCTATAGGCCGTGAATGGCATGTGACCATTTGAAACATTGTAACAGAAGTAATTGAAAACGACAGTTGTTTTTAAAAACAAAATACAAAGGTAGAGATCTTAACACATTTTTGAAAATACACAGTAGCCAAGAAGAACTCGGAGCCATCTATTAGGCTTTACAGAAATTACTATTACGTAGAGGACAGAATAAATAGAAAAATTATACAAACAGCTGTACAAGCCAAAAAATATCTGCATCAAGGTAACTTTAGTAGCACACTGGCACACGTCTATGAGATTCGAAGAAAATATTTCGGAACCAGACACATGAAAATATAGTTAGAAATAGAGAATTCAAGATTCCGCGAGCAGTGGATTAAAACCATCGAAAAAACTTTTGTTATGCAGTTGCTTCTGTTCATTGAAGATGAGGCCACTGCTCTTTAAAATATGCTTGAAAATGTCCAGCTCTTCGAGCACTTCGAGATTATGATCTTTCTTTTCTTTAAGTAAAATTGAAATTTCTTCAACCCATTTCGGTTTGCGTCTGGAAATTAGCATCTGATCAGCAGAAGTGGAATTGTGTGTGTTAGTGCCTCTTTTTCCCAATAAATGTTCGTTGTACCTGACGCTAAAAATTTTTCCGGTTTGTCCTACGTACTAAACGGGACACGTGTCACAAGTGATTTTATACACTCATGAATTGTTTATAGGAGCGAATGGAGATTTGAGATTTTGAATGAGATTTTTTTGCAAGTTATTCTTAGTGGAAAAGGTAACTTTGAATCCACATTTTTTTAATCAAAAGACGAAGAATTTTACACGAAACAGGGCCTAAAAATGGAATCGAGAAAACATGTTTGTACTCGTTACTGTCAGAAATAACACTGCTGCCTAAATTACTCACTTTTATGTCAGTTTTAACTTTGAAGATCTTGTCAAGTAACATGGAATCACAGCCGTTATTAACTGCAATAGTTTTCATAATATTTATCTCTTCATTAAGCTTGACGGATGACAAAGATACAGAAACTGCTAGATGAACGACTGAATGGAAAAATACTTTCTTACGGGAATGAGGATGCACTGAATTAGCGGGCACAATTTGATCTATATTAGTGGATTTTCGAAAAATACCGAAAGACAGTCTGTCGTCATCAATAGCAATACTGAAGTCCTAGTCGTTATTTTCTAATTTATAAGTGAAGTTGATGTTTTCATGAAGCCTGTTAAAAATTTCAAACAAATGTTGAATTCCTTCCCGCGAACCACCGAATGTGATAGAAATGTTATTTACGCACCGATCATAAGACCAGATATCCAGATCAGCAGCTGAAAAATTATTGAAGAATTTTTCTTCCAGCGAATTAATGAAAGTATCGGCCAAGATGCCTGCCGGTGGGTTACCCATTGTCAGACCGTCAGGCTGATGGTATAGTTTGCCACTGAAAACAAAATAGTTGTATTTTATTACTATTGTTAGAAAACGAATTAGGTCATTGGTTTGCTCACCAGAAATATCTTTTTTTTTAAAAAAAATAGGTAGATTGTTTTCAATGATGTCAAAGGTTTTTGAACAGGTTCGTAATATCTAATGAAAACAATCTAGTATCTTGGTCACGCTGCAGATCTTCGATTTTAGTGATTAGATTTTGATTATTGACAACAGAATAACTATTTCGAAAAACAAAGTATTTCTTAATTTTTTCATGTTCATACTATTCACAATCGAACGTATCGGATGGTGACTTTTTCGTACTTTAAGCTGGGAACGCAATTTTGTGGTTTGTGGATTCATTTCAATAAGCTGTTTTCTATGAAATGGTTTAACCAATAGCGTAGCGCTGTTAACGGCAAGCCTAATTTCTTTTTGTATCAGGAGGTCGAATCCTCATTTACCTCCGAAACATTATTCTCGGCTTTTAGACTTAGTCTTTAGTTCTGAGTAGCAAGGATTACAGTATTCCCTTTGTCAGACTTCATTATAAGGGCATTGTTTTCTTCTAGCTTGACATTAATAATTTTAATCAATTTCTTATTGCAATCATATTGACAGGAGTTTTTAACTGCATGTTTCTCAAAAATACGATGTACATCGTGAGCTACCCTCGTTTGTCGAGAAGCGTCTACTTTGACGCTGTTAAAGCCTATTTTAAGATCTACAGTCATACTTTCTACAACATTTTTATCTTACAGGTTAGGCATAACATTGTATTAAGTCCTTTTTCCAACAAGGCAGTTTCATCTGGTGTAAAATCAATTTCAAATTTATTCAGAATTCTGAGCATAAATTTTTCAACAAAATTCTGAGTAAGACTGAAATAGATTTTACACCAGAAGAAACTTGTCGTTAACAGAGTTCCAACAACTGATAGTGAGGCGTGGCGCCTTGTATCCCTCCGGTTTAGAGCCTGTGTATCGGGAGAATGACTCATGCGTGCACAGTGATAGATGGTCTGAAGCGGGTTCAATCGAGAACGCAGTTCTAATTTTCATCTGCTAGAGGACAGTAGCAGACAGGACTAAACAAAAAAAACTATAATGTAGTTAAGAATTTTGACCACCAGAGTCCAGCAGTGCACAGAGACATTCAAGAAACAGGCCAAGAGAATGTTTTCGTGAATTGCTATATTTATTTCTTGAAGACGTTTTTGTTTATTTTTGTTTGTACTGTTTTGTAGCTGTTTTTAGTAGTGTGAATGATGCGTGAATGTGGTCTAAAATAAATACGTAGATCATTGTTCTACTGATGAACGCTGTTCAAACTAGTGTGAGACAGTTTTAAGATGGTGTCAATGCAGACGACAAGGAATTTTGTATCTTATGTTAAGTAAGTTTATGGTAAAAGGAAAGCTAATTCGAGTACTAATGAAGATAGTACTAATGAAGATAGTTAATAACGTAAAGAATAAACAAAATATCAGAATGTTAAATAATTATTTCGGGGAAAAGTACAGTTCGAAAGTGTGTTATTTGTTGATTTGTTAGTCATGAAAAGCGCGGGCTAACGCGGGAGAATAATGGTTTTCTATTGGCCTTAAAGAAAACTGACCAATCAGAGCGGAGTATCTTCTCTTGGAGTATCTTTTCTCTTGGAGATATAGAATGCTTACAGTAGTCTAAAGTAGTCGGAGCCCAGACTTTCAATGGTACGGTTGTGTGTAGCATAAGCTCCGAAGGAAGTTATAATTTGCCGATTTTAGTTGCTCGTGGTCTCGCGGCAGCGTTCTCGCTTACCGAGCACGGCGTCCCGGGTTCGATTCCCGGCGGGGTCATGGATTTTTCCTGTCTCGAGATGACTGGGTGTTGTTGTGTCGTCTTCATCATCATCATTCACCCCCATTACGGTCGGAGGGAGGCAATGGCAAACCACCTCCACTAGGACCTTGCCTAGTAAGGCGGCGCGGTTCTCCCGCGTCGTTCCCCTACGCTCTGTAAAGAAGTATGGGACATCATCGTCATCACATTTTCTTAAAGTGTTTTAAAGTGAAGGCATATCTATTCCAGTGTGTTTTTTATAGAAATTACTGATTTTTAAGTACTTTTGTGTATGAGAAAGACAGTAATTCTACGTGGCACATTGAGCAGATCGGTGACTAAAAACTTAAGCGCATTAGACATCGATAAACTTACTAGTATGGCCAGCATTTTCATTTAAGAACACTCCATTCTTAGTAGCTGTTCAGATTCAGGGAGAAACGTTACCATAAATTGCTAACTAGAAAGATAGGTTCTGTGCACGATTGTGTTAAGACTAGCAGTGAACGTGTACATTATCAAAGTTCAGAATATATCAAAGCTTTGGCTGTACTTTCAACTCCCATTAAAAATTAAGTCCTTTTCCCGAAGAGTCTGGAACCGCGCAACCACTACGGTCGCAGGTTGGAATCCTGCCTCGGGCATGGATGTGTGTGATGTCCTTAGGTTACTTAGGTTTAAGTAGTTCTAAGTTCTAGGGGTCTCACGACCTTAGATACTAAAGTCCCATAGTGCTCAGAGCCCCCCCCCCCCCCCCTTCCGCAAAACCGAGTCCTGTGTGTCCCACATCATTATGAACTCTGTCTTATATCGTATGTGTGAACTGTTTACATCTATAGATAAGCATGAAAGGCTTGAACGAAGTGATGTTGTGTTATGATACATAATTATCAGCATTAAGTTATAATATACAAGAATGTTCTACTCAACTTGAGCGGATTTTCAGTTATTCTCGTTTTCATTCCTTTTCTTGTTTCATAATTTCCAAATTTAACATTCATCCTTTTACTAACAAGAATGCACTATTCTGAAGGGTTACCTCACTTAAGAGCAAGAGAATTAATCAAATTACAGTAGAACTCCAATTACGTGAATGACTCGAGACGAGACTCTATCCGTATAATCAAATATCCGAATAATTGCAGAAATGATGTAAACAAGTCATTTCTAAGAAAAAAGAAAAAAAGCCAAATTTGTATACATCTACTACTGTAATATTAATTTAATAACTAAGAAATATTGTTGTTTAGGTTGTGTACCGTACTGTACCTACATATAGGGTCAGTTCGTCACCTTTCGCTTCTCTTTCTTCCTCTTCCTTTTCACGCTTCTTCTTTTCATCTTCTTCTGTACCTCATCCTTGGTTGAAACCCCTTTCAATTTAGTCCAAGTACTTTCAAAGTGGTTGTCTTCACCAACTTCTATGCTCCTGGCGCCATGTAAGAGCAGTCTTTTAAATCTAATTTTTGGTGATGATTCGCAATGCCTTCTTAATTTCCATCTCCTCTTCATTTTCAAAGCTTCCTCAACGGTTGTCTTCTTTATTGTCGCTTCATAGTTTCGACAACCGACTGGTCCATTGATAGCAGCAAACTATTTACGTTTGGCGGCAGGAAAAGAATACTGATTTTTTTTTTTTTTTACTTCAGGTTTGAATATTGAATCATACCATTTGCAAAACAAAGCAGCTATCACCCAGGCCTTTGGTTGGTTCTCGAAAAAGATGGGAAGTTTTTAACATTTTTGAAAGCTTATAAGTTTTAGCTTAGAGGTATTTTGTGGTTTGCTATAGAGTTAGCACATTTCAGCGTGTTAATACGGTCTTTACAGTTTCTCTTTCAAAAGCTAAAGTCTTTTCAGGTAAAGACTTTCAAATTAGGCTTGTCTTATCTCTGTTGTATAGAAACTCAGAATCATATGATTCTGCTTAAATTTCGAATTTTTCAATAAATATTCCACTGCTCTTGGGTCTGCTGATAGGTTTTCACCACTAAATTCTGTTGTCAGTGAGCCATTGCTTACGTCTTCATTCTCGAGGACAGACTCGAAGTTTAAAACTAAAGACTTTTTTTATTCTGAAATTTTTGATGTTCCCCACGCACAAAACAAGAGACACGGAAGACGGAACGTAGGCAGCACAAACAAAACAATGTATGTATTGTGCGTACAACAGTGCGCGTATTGTATTGATTAACCACTGGAAGATTTTGTTTGCTAATAGATTCGTTGTGAACTGATTTTAGAACTATAACGAAACATACGGTGTACTGTATACCGTAATAACTATCGAACAAAACCATTACTTTCAGTTATACAGTAAAATATTAATTTTCGTCAAAGCGATTAAGATAACTGGTAGTTCAAACAGTTACAGCTCGGATTACTGGTGTCGTACTGTACCTAGATACACCTGAAGGTGGGCCTGCGATGTATGGAATGTATAGTGCAGTGTAATAAAAAAAATATTAGTGACTCAAGGCATTGTTTAATACACTTCATTTTATTATGTGTTTCCTACTAAAAATAATTACGTTTTTAATCAGACAAAGACACTGCTCTGCAAAAGTTAAGAAACAATGAGGAAATACATCAATAACCAAAATATAGAGAAATTAACAGAAACAGTAAGAATACTGATATTTTTTGGACATTTATGACTATAAATGACAATAGGATGTCAAAAAAAAATTTAGGAGATCTCTCAGAAAGAAATTAACGACAACATGGATCCAATAATTTAACAGAGATATAGAAATACAGAACACAAAACCAGAAGAAGCAAACAGAATGAGACATTTTCAGAAGGCAAGCGATAAATTTTCGAGGTTCCCAAGGCAGAAACAGTAAGCAAAAAGATGGGAAGTGGTCTGAAGAAAGAAGAGAGAGACATGCTGTACAGATTAAAGCATTTTCCAGAAAAAGAGAAGGGCAAATGAGAAGGAACTGTAACTGTCACATGGTCACTAGGTAGCTAAAACAATGATAATAACAGTAATAACATTAACTTCATAACGTTCTTTTCAGTTATATCATTAGATGGATTTCTGCACTTTCTAGGATTTCGTCAAAATGACACATACATAGTGTCCATTTGAAAAAAAATTAATCAATTCTAGTAAAAAACATGGTTGTGGTATCCTATATTACATACACTGTACTACTACACAGGGTGAAAAGTATTTAAACCGACAAACTCTGGGAGGTTGTAGGGGACATCAAAACAAATATTTTTCCCTAATGTCATTTTTTCCTATGAGGAGTATTTCACCCGGTAGAGGAAGATTTCTCTGGCGGCAAATTAATTAAACCAACAAGCACTTTTCCATTTTTTATGACCAAGAGACAACAATTAGGTAGCAGATACGGCCCAATTAAACAGTCTACAACAACACCGACCCACACATTAACGAAGAACGCACTCGATGAGAGCTAGAAAATGTGGCATGTGGATTATCCTGACTCCAAACATGCGAATTGTGCATGTTGAAGACTCCGCCGGCCGTAGTGGACGAGCGGTTCTAGACGCTTCAGTCTGGAACCGCGCGACCGCTACGATCGCAAGTTCGAATCCTGCCTCGGGCATGGGTGTGTGATGTCCTTAGGTTAGTTAGGTTTAAGTACTTCTAAGTTCTAGGGGACTGATGACCTCAGATGTTAAGTCCGATAGTGTTCAGAGCCATCCCATATTGAAGACTCCATCACACCCGAACGTTGCTTCATCGGTAAACAACACAGAGGATTGAAATGTAGGATGCATTTCATACTGTTCCAGGTACCACTGCGAAAACTGTGCTCTGGGTGGATAATCAACTGGTTCCAGGTTGTAGACACGCTGTAAGTGAAATGGACGTAACAATTGCTCTCGAAGGACTGTTCTTACATTCGTCTGATTCGTCCCCATGTGACGTGCAATTGCACGAGTGCTGATTGAAGGATCCCGCTCCACATGCTGCAAAACGGCTTCCTCAAATTGTAGCGTTCTTACCGTGCGACGGCATCCCTGTCCAGGCAATCTGCTAAATGACCTGGTCTCACGCAGACGTTGGTACACAGCATCAAAGGTCGTATGATGTGGGATACGGCGATGAGGATATTGTTGTTGATAAACCCGCTGTGCAGCTCGTCCGTTGTGGTGAGCTATGTAGTACTCACCAACCATATCAGTGTACTCACTCCAGGTGCATCGCTCCATTAGTAAACAGAGACAATGCACTACTACACTGGTGGACAGCAGTTGCCTACAACTGAAAAGCGTAATACGCCCTCTAACTACTGAAGATCGTAATACGGCCTCTATCAACTGAAGAGCGTAATACGGCCTCCAACGGTTTAACCTTACGTCGGGCGCGGCTGTTCAAATTGATACACCTCGAAGTTTACTGTAAATTATTTGTCAACGCCTAGTCGCCTTTTCCGAACGCTTGTCATTGTTGTGTGCTTCAGTGTCGATACGACTGCTCTGTTGTTGATATATGTGCTGATTGATCAGTTTCATACACTGCGCCCGTTCGTGTTGCATTTCAACAATTCATTTCTTTGGTTATCAACATAACTTAGTAAGTAGTACAATGTTAATATACAATGTGTAATGCAGTTATTTTCTTTTTGGAACGTTTAATCGTCAGTTAAGAATGTTTGAGTATCAGGTATCAAATTGATACACTGCACCTGACTGCGTTATTTTATAGGAATTTTATCATTTTAGGTGTGAGACACTTGATCATGGCAGGCTACAGTAAGACGTACAACCTCCTTGACCCAAATCATGTTGCAGAAATACAAAAAATGTTGTTCGAAGAGGATAATTATGAAGTTCAAGAGGATTTTGAAGATGAAGTAGACAGAGTGTGATGACGCAGTTGAAGTTCGGCAGGAAGATTCAGAAACAGAGGAAAACGACAGTGAAAACGACGAGGAAGTACTTTAAGAAACCCAGCATTATTATACTGGAAGGGACAAAGAGACAAAATGGAATAAAGTTCTACCATCGCAGAGAGTATGTTTCAGGGCCCACAATATTATTCGAAAGTTACCTGGTCCTATAGGTGTGGCGAAAGTATTGAGAACGCCTTTGGAATGTTGGAATTGCCTCATAGGTGACGACATTTTGTCCATTATAGTTCTGTATACCAATCAGTATATTGAGAGCATCAAAGCTTCTTTTCAGCGAGAGAGAGACATAAAACCTATACATATTATTGAATTAAAAACTTTCATTGGTCTTCTGTTTTTGGCTGGTGTTAACAAAAGTAACAGACAAAGCTTAGAAGATCTGTGGGGAAGTGATGGGGATGGAATTAAAAAATTTCATCTCGTTATGAACATAAAACGTTTCAAGTTCATCATGCAGTGCCTTAGATTTGACAATCGTGTGACTCGCGATGAAAGGAGAAAATTAGAGAAGATAACAGCGAATCGGGAAATATTTTCTCTGTTTGTACAGAATTGCCAGAAATCCTACACCCTCGGAGAAAACGTTACAGTAGATGAGAAACTTGAAGGATTCCGTGGAAGATGCAGTTTTCGCCAATACATACCTACCAAACCAAACAAATATGGAATTAAGATTTATGCTCTTGTGGATTCCCAAGTATTTTATATCTATAATCTGGAAATATACGCTGGGCTGCAGCCAGAAGGATTGTACCACGTTAGCAATAAACCTTCAGATGTTGATCTGCGACTATGTGAACCAATTTATCAGTCAGGTCGAAATGTGACAGCGGACAATTGGTTTACTAGTATTGGTTCGATAGAAGAGCTAAGAAGAAAAAATCTTTCTTTTGTTGGGACGATGAAGAAAAACAAGCGTGAGATTCCTCTGGAATTTGCTACCAATAAAGGCAGGGCTATCCATAGTTCACTTTTTGGCTTCAAGAAAGGCTGTACTCGAGTTTCCTACGTTCTAAAAAGGGGAAGTGTGTTATCTTGGCATCAAGTTTGCATGAAGATAATTCGGTAGATGCTGACACTGGAGATAAACAGAAGCCATCTATTGTAACATTTTACAATACCGTCAAAGGTGGAGTCGACACTACAGATAATTTGACCGCTTCATACAACGTAGCAAGAAATGTGTGCCGTTGGCCCATGGTCATATTTTTTGCAATGATCAATATGAGTGGAATCAATTCACAAGTAATTTACTATGGCAACAACGAGAATTTTATCCGAAGAAAAGGATTCCTGAAGGAACTCTCACATGCGTTAGTTCTACCTCTCTTGGTTCGTAGATGCTTGGACACCTCAGGAATTCACAGAGATCTTCAACTGCAGCTACAACACTATAGGCCAACGTGTAAGGAAGAAGCAGAAGACACAAGCAGAAACGAAGAACAAGGGACTGGGATCAAGAGGAAAAGGTGTAATACCTGCACAGAAAAAAAAGACTGACAAAATATTGTTGCAAAATGTGTCAGAAGCCTATCTGTTTGATACACATTGAACCTTTTTGCTATGAATGCGGAAAAATTCCGCATTTGTTACCACAGTCAAAAAGTGACGATGAAACAAATGAATGAGTTGTAATATCATTGTTGTTTTGCTCCAGTGTCATAATAGCCTTTCTGTAAAGATAATTGTCGTTTGTTATGTGTTTTATTAGTGAAATATAATAAAGAAGCAAATGAAAAAGCGACGTTTTTATCATTTGTTACTAAAGCCCAACATTGACGATAAGAAATCAGAATGATGAATATTTCTACCGCAGTTGTGCTCGTATGTCATCTTTGTCTTTCTTTAAATATATTTGGCACTTATAATATGTTTCGTGAACAGAATTTAATAATGATCACGTGAATAAACGGTGTGATCAATTTGATACACCGCGCACGATCTCGCTGCGACAAACACCGCGCCCGACAGAAGGTTAAATAACCCCCGTAGGAAAAAATGACATTAGGGAAAAATATTTGTTTTTTATGTCTCCTACAATCTCCCAGAGTTTGTCGATTTAAACACTTTTCACCCTGTAAAAGCCTAAAAATCACATTTCCCATTCTAATTGTACCACACACACAAAAAAAGTCCACACAAATGAGTCGAAACAGAGCACTGACAACAAACACCTGACACCTGAACTCTCATTCAACGCCGCTTCGACGTGATCGGGAATGGGTAGCGACCAGTGGCAGCGGGCCATGAGCAGGTTTGCATGTAGAGACAAAAAGAGAGGTGGGTGTGAGGCGGGCTGGCGCTGCCGGCTTACGGTGATCTGGTGAGCTGCAGAGCCAGGGACAATGGCTGCCCCCAACCCAGGCGGGCCGCTAAAGCGCCTTACCGCGCCGCTGCCCTCGGGCGACGCAGTGCCGGCGCTGCTGGCGGCTGCTGCTGGCACAGGCCGATAGGTCGCGGTGTGCGCATTCCACCTACAGCCCTTCCATTCCTCCCAGGGCTTTATCCGCTGTCCCTGCCAGCACGGCCTTTCTACGCTTTATATCGTCCGTGCATATTCTTCGATATATTACACATGATGTTGTTCACAGGTACTGGTACAGGAGTAATGAAACGTCGCTAGGTCGTAGCGTCACGTGACCTTTCTCGTTGTCAGACCACTTTACTACAAAGAAATGCATCATCGTCGTTTGGGTGCATCCATTTATGCCCTGTACATCTAAATTTCTGCAGAATTCGTTTGTCAGTGTTTCTCATTTTACACTACCTAAAAAATAGTGCAGCATCCAGAAGACAGTCGGATTTCAATGCATCTTCGCACACGTGCACACAATCACACAATTCTAGTTGCAGTTGTCTCTGGCAGGTAGAACGGTCACCAGAATGCATTACTGTTGTTACCATATATCGTAGGTTTTAAAAGGGTCGTGAACATCTGCAGACATTGAATAATCACTGTGAAGGACACTGAGATGCTGCATTCTCGTGGGAGACAGCGTTGTCGGCACCTGATACAGTTCCAAAGAGACTTCAATGTGGGTCTCATTTAGGGGGGCGGTCGAACAGTGCATAAGAAAATTTGTGGTTCGATGTTGGGCTACATGGGAATGAAAGAGCAGTCTACTCATCAAGGTTCCAGACGATTACGTCAGTTCTCCACAAGGGAGGATCGCCGTACTGTGCACCAAGGTCATTGTAACTTCCTTACATCTGCGTCTACCATCTTAGAACAAGTAACGGATCCGCTGCAACATGCCGGCCGCTGTAGCCGAGTGGTTCTAGGCGCTTCAGTCCGGAACCGCGCCGCTGTTACGGTCGCAGTTTCGAATCTTGCCTCGGGCACGGATGTGTGTGATGTCCTTAGGTTAGTTAGGTTTAAGTAGTTCTAAGTTCTAGGGGACCCTGCAACATTCTATATCATCCCGAACCATTAGTCAGAGTCTAATAATAGCCTGACAACCAAAATACTGTCCCATGCATAGGTTTTCGTTAAACTTGCAATACAAACGGCTGCGTCTGGAGTGATGCCACGACCGGGCAGCATGGGCTCTTGATGGATATCGTCTCACTGCGTTTAGAGAAGAATCGTGGTTCTGCACGCTCCGGGCGCCCATCTTTGGTGAGTACGATGGCGACCTGAATTGAGGTCTTATCCTTCCGATGTGTCACTCTTATTATAATGCCGTTGGACCCATTGGATCTGACTTCAGGTCAAGTCTAGTAGTGAGGTCGGGGATACTTCTATTTCGTTTTGAGTTGTCAGTCTTCTGACTGGTTTGATGCGGCCCGCCACGAATTTCTCTCCTGTGCCAACCTCTTCATCTCAGAGTAGCACTTGCAATCTACATCCTCAATTATCTGCTGGATGTATTCCGATCTCTGTTTTCCTCTACGGTTTTTGCCCTCTACAGCTCCCTCTAGTACCATTGAAGTAAGTCCCTGATGTCTTAACAGATGGCCTATCATCCTGTCCCTTCTCCGTGTCAGTGTTTTCCACATATTCCTTTCTTCTCCGATTCAGCACAGAATCTTCTCATTCCTTACCTTTTACTATGATGGCGTAACTATATCCCATGGACATCATGTGTCCTCATTTGTTAACTCTCATACGACAATGTTGTGGTGCCATTTTTCAACAGGACAATGCACGACCACACATGGCGCATCAATGAAGTGCCTGCATCATGTTGAGGTAGTCCTGTAGCCAGATCTGTCCCCGTGTGTGGAACCATCTCTGACCTCAACCCTGTCCCATTTGTAGTTTTTGATAAAGTATTTTACCAGATACCATAAACATTTTAAATTTTTCAGTTAAACTTAACCTACAAATTGAAGTCTCAGTAGTAGCCTATAAACGACTATTCACAGTGAATTTAATATCAATATTTTCAGGTTCAGGATCCTACTTACACACGATGCCTCTTTAAAAAGTATGTTATGGATGAAAGTCAACAATAATTAAGGAAATCTGTGTTTTTAAATTTTTTTTTTGTTGGTCACACAGTATACCCGCCCTCCTCCTTTCCTCCCACCCCCAAAGCTTCATAGTGCATGTTAATGAAAAGTGTGCTGGCATCACTGAGAGTGCACTAAGCGATATTTTCAAATTCTGGATCCTACTTACATATCAATGCCTCTTTAAAAAGTCTGCTGTTAATATTAGTCAACAACAATTAACTTTTTTATAGGTGCAATGTTCCCCTCCTTCTGCAATATAAGTTACGACAAACACGTTGATATTGCGAGGGATAATACTATATGTCTAAAAGCCTTGTAGTATTGATTCACTGATGAATAAAACTACTGCTGTTATGTCATGTCTGTGTGTGTCTGCGTGTGTGTGTGTGTGTGTGTGTGTGTGTGTGTGTGTGTGTGTGTGTTTGTGTGTGTGTGTGTGTGTCTGTGCGTGTGAGTGTGAGTTCGGGAGCAAGTATTGTATATTAATTCCATCAATTTTTAAACTTGTAGTCATTTTAATCAGACTCTATCATATTAAAGTTTGGGGTCTGAGGCTCTCGACACTGTGCATCCAAAAAATCCTGTCGTCATTACCGTAATTCAGCTCATCAAACTACTGTTATTATCCCCTGTACTGTGGATGGCAAAAAGTATGCTGTAGTACTAAGTTAACGGTATTTACTTCTTAGGTGAATTATTCTCTCAATGCAGTAGAAGATCGTGCGGAATCCTGTCTCGATCTGAAAAATACATTTGTGAACTGTTGCGAAATTTTGTAAGTGTCTGCATAAATACATTTATTTTTAAATAAAACAACAATAGAATTAATAAGAAATAAAAAATTATGTCACATATTTAAGAAAGTGTTGCCAGACCTCTTCCTCTGCATTGACGTTGGATGACGCCGCCCACGCTTCCTTTGCCACCCTCCGACGTCGTCGAGAGTTCTCCATCGACGTCATCCACCTGTAAAGTACATGCTCTTGACTTTTCCGAACATTCTGCCGGTATCCCTTAAAGGTAGTGCACTTCCTTGTTTTGCCGACATGTGAAAGGACAACAAGGGGACAAGAAATTACAGCAATACAGTGCTAGTAATAAGGAGGAGAAACAGAGAAACACAACTTGCCAATGTTCATAACACAGCAGCACCACAGGCGGAAAATTCTGTATTGAATGCCATATCCTTCTAAATTTTTCGTTTCTGTAGAAAGTTTCGTATTTTGTATCCAGCGGGACGATAACAACGTCACTGAATACGGGTACCGGACTGTCTGGACCGGCTGTTGTGGCCGAGCGCTTCTAGGCGCTTCACTCCGGGACCGCGCTGCTGTTACGGCCGCAGGTTCGAATCCTGCCTCGGGCATGGATGTGTGGGATGTCCTTAGGTTAGTTAGGTTTAAGTAGTTCTAAGTTTTAGGGGACTGATGAACTCAGATGTTAAGTCCCATAGTGCTCAGAGCCATTTGAACCATTTTTTGACTGTCTGGATTAAAAAGCATAAATACCCTCCCTGACAAACAAATGAATCACCCAAAAGACATAGCTACACGTCAATGTCGGTTCGTACACACACACACCATTGGTGTGGACGTAAATGACTACATTTTCAATTCTCTGCGACACGTAGAAGGGCCACCTGAGCGCATTAGTGTTATTCATGTTTAGTGTTGTTACCAGGCCTAGTAGAGTATATAAAGGTCGTTACCAGCGTCAGCGGTTGAGTGATCTCTGTGGACGACACTGAGATGGCATGTACTGACGTGAGAAAGCATAATCAGCACATTACAGATTCTGAAACCTGCCTCATTGTGGGTCTCCATTTGGTCGACTGGTCGAATCGAGCTGTATCTAAATTCGTGGGGCATTCGGACGTGACAATGGCCCGATGTTGGGCTGCAGGGGGACGTGAGGGCATGCAAGCGTACTGGTCGTCAAGGTTCCGGCCGATCGCGTCTGACCACCACAAGGGAGGATTACTGTTCTGTGCACCGAGCACATCTTAACCCTTTTACATCTGCCCTTGCCATCTGAGAACAATTAATGGACTGCCTGGAACAACCTGTGCCATGCTACACTACTGGTTGGAGACTGGCAGCACAGGAACTACCGTGCTATGCATAAGCACCATAAGCACAACAACAGAGACGTTTGGAGCTGTGCCGTGATCATGAAACATCGACTGCTGATGAATGGCTCTGCACTAGCTCGGATGACAATCTTCAGCGAGTAGGGCAACGACAACTGTGTGGGGAGCCATCAGGTATGAATCCAGGTCACCTCTGGTTGAGAGGACACTGACACCATAACGACATGTCACGGACATCCGTCGTTCTCATGTGTTACCTGTCATGCAACATATCGTGAAGTCATTTTTTTGGCAAGACAGTACTCACCCACACATGGCATGCATCTGTATGAACCGCCTGCGCCTTATGTAAGAGAAAGTGGCACCCACAGCCTCCATCCTCAGGCTCCACCACTGCCCAAAGTGTATTTGATTTCCTTGACGAATTTGCTGTGTGATTCTTGTTTCTAGCACTCATGGGTTAGCTTTCATTAGGAGTCTATACTCGACACCGAGTTGTCTCCAGGCAACGTTGATACGAACAGCGGAAACAATTTTAACTGAAGATCAGATGTATTTAGATTTGGTCGAACGATAATCGGTGATATATTCACTTCCAGGAAGAGAATTAAATAATGAGACGTACATTGTTTTTTCCAACTAGGTGGAGGCACTTGACAGGTTAGATAGTACAAAACTCTGGTCAATATTACAAAAAATATTACACCTGATAAGGGCCATAAAAAGCTTATACAATGAAACTAAATTTGTTGCAAAAACCGAGAACAAAATGAGACTGGCACTGTTACTAACAAAGGAGTTAAACAATTTTGCAATTTTTCCCCTATTTTATTCAGTTTATATGTAAATGGCAAGTCTAAGAAGTGGAATTAGGAACATAAAACAAAACAGGAAAAAAACACAAATAGGCTCCTAGCACAGAAGCCCGGAATTGCCCAGGTATTTATCTATAGCTGCGCATGCACAACAGTACAGCGTAGCGTCTGGCATTTATGCTTGATGTTTATGACGTCATATCTCTTTAACGATGTGTCGTACAATGATGTAATTTTCAAGGTATATTTAGCGTCCTCTGTAGGTACCGTCCAAGAAATTTATGGCGAATATGGTTAGTATCAAAGGAAGTAATAAATTTAACCGTCATGCATGATGGGGAAGTTTCTCACGCATCTCATTGTTTACGACATCGTAGCTCCTGAACTATGTATCGTACAAAGATATAATTTTGCATTTAGATTCGGTGGTATATGTAGATACTTTCTGTAAAATGCGTCTTGAATACACTTACTAGTGAAGAAGTAATAAATTATAATATATTGCCTTACGCGATGTTTTTATGGCATGAACAGCTGGAAAAGTAGTAAGCGATAAACCTTTCTCCTTTCATCATTTTGCATGACTTATGAAAGAGAAAAATTTTCTTCGATGTTTGAACTTATGTGCAAAGTTTGTTGCAGGACGCTAAGTGCTCTCATTCACAAATACTAGATGAATGAAGTTTGGGACTTCAAGCGACACGAGTTGCGGATATTTTTCACTGCGACCCCTTTGTTAGATGGGTGGTTCTCACCCTCATAGTGATTGTCGCCTAGGTTACACGATCACACTAGGTTGCAGGCAACTGCGCTAGCGGCCACTGCACATGGTGAAACTAGACACTTTCGGCGTGTTCCAACTTTGGCGACAACCAGTTTCATGAGTTTTGAGGTTACGTGTGT
This sequence comes from Schistocerca americana, assembly GCF_021461395.2. Lineage (NCBI taxonomy): Eukaryota > Metazoa > Arthropoda > Insecta > Orthoptera > Acrididae > Schistocerca > Schistocerca americana. The sequence continues at coordinate 905,730,735 of NC_060119.1, forward strand.
TCGTAGAGTGTAGACAAACTGAAATATGAAGTGGAGAACGGAGAATAATGTTCGCTGTTTGGATATCTACGCTTGGCATAGGTGTTTGTGGGATTCCAGTGATGCTGATTACAAAAATAAGTAACATATTGCTGCTTTTGAGATCTTCATGTGCGATCATAACATACATGGTTTGACAGTATCTGAGCTGCAGGGCATAATTTATTGAGTTAGGAGCACATATACAACAGAATAAAGAAAAATTAAGCAAACGTAATTCTAGCTGTGGCAATGTTCTCGTCTACAAGACTTAATCCCATCGTTCGAGTTGGCCAACTCCTTGTTAAGAATATTGTTGACAGGAGGGAAGGCTATACAAATTCAGGAAGTAGCATTCTTTATTCAATATTCATCTATTTAAAACGTCGCAGCAGTGCTCCCCATTCAGGTATGTTAGAATTTTGAAATATTGCCACTGTACAGATCTATCTTCAAGAGAGTAGTTTGCAAACCATACTCTTCTTAACGCTGCCTGCTTCGAATAATTATTGCTGTTAATGTCAACAATTATTACTGTTAATGTTGATAATTAATGGTGTTAATGGAAAAGCGTCATCACCAACTAAAACCGCATCTTATAGCATGCCGAGTGTTCTCGATTGTAATGCACACAATATGATATGTAACTTCAGTTCTGGTGACAGTGCTTCATGCATTACAATACCTTTATTCCTTATCAGAAAATTAACTCTATTTAGAAGAATTGTGAACAGTTCTAGTGACATTCTAAGATAATTAAAAGAACTTCTTGGATCTTCCGTTATAAATTATTTTACCAAGGATGCTGAGCAACCGTGCTGTCGTCTTTTCTTCGGCCAGAAACGAATCGAACCACGTTTCTTATTTTTTTCTTATGCAGCGATTCCACGCAACAAGCTTTAACTCCATCACAACTCGTGTGAAGTGCAGCTGCCAAAACGTTCATTTCAGACACGACTCAGGGACCCACAACACTACGAAACTAAAGTGTATACTGGTGTCACTGTGTCTACAGTAAAATATGAAACCACTTGCGTGCAAGTCATTCCGTGCAACAAGTGGCGCAACCCAATGTCGTCGTGCAAACTAGGCTTAAGGTATATGTGTACCAAGTTTGTATCGGTCTAGTAGTTTATGAGGAGATGTGGAACACATCCACGTAAGCACGCATGCACACACACACACACACACACACACACACACACACACACACACACACACACACTCACACATGCACACACACACACACACATGTAATATAATAGCCACTTCAGAAAAATAATTACAGCGAAAAATTAAAGAACATTTGTAAAAATTATAACTTCGGAAATATCTATAGAAAAGGGAAACAGCAGATCCTATCAAAAATAGTAAACAAAACAAATAAGAGAGCAAATTAAAAATTTTAACTATTTGGGTTGCGACATTTCCTTTCATCGTGCATGACCTCAGGATGTCTGTGAATGAATATAAACCATTAAACAAATAGATGGAAAACCCAACTGAAACTCTGTAAAACACTGGCTATTTCAGTGCACCTTTACGGAGCTCCCGACTGGACAGCAATCAAGGAATACATAAATTGAGTAGTGACATCATAAATGAAATTTCTCAGATCGGACAAAGGATGCAAACTAGAAGTTAGTCTAAGAAATGAAGATATTAAAAATGAGCTTAAAGTATTTGCAATAACTGAAAGAATGGCTACACATAAGCAGAAACAGAATGAAAGTGTAAACAGTGTGCAGGAAGGAAGATATCTCAAAAACAGGAAACAATGGATCTGAGGAGATGAAGACAAATCAGATTCCTTGAACCTAATCTATGAATGTAGATGATGATAATGGTACCCTCTCAACCTGTGAAGTTTCTTCTTGTTCCCTCCTCCCACTCTAGATGTTTCATTATTTATTTATTAGACTGTGTATTAAAATGAAACTGATAACAGGTGTTGATATGGTCATGAAAATAGTTTATGGAGCTAGTCTTTGGGGATCACTTTGTAAGAACTTTGTGGGTACAGATATTAAAAGGAATATTCAGCTAAGTAGGATGCCAAGTGTGCATGCCAAGTTTGACAAGAACCACATTAGAGATTATCTGAGCAGTCAACTTAAAATATTCATACCTGGGTATGAAGATGCGGAGCATAGACAGATAAAATTCAAAGGTGTAGTAAGCACCCTTTATACAGGTTGAGTCACTAACTATTGCCACCTATGTATGATAGGAGCTGAAAAATTTGTGAGACAAAAGAAGTAACAGGGGCCATAATATGAGGGTAGTTTGTTGCTGGTCAGAGATATGAAGTTCAACTTTGTTTTTTTAAATGGAATGCTATAGTTTGGTACTTATTTTCTGATCGCAGCTGTCAAGACAAAATCCAGTGAAGTGTAACAGTAATTTCTCTGAAGGTCAGTGAAGCTCAGAAAGGTGTCATGATTGTCCCTTTGTACAAGGTGTGAGAAGTGATGACCATTGGTATCAACTCAGGGTTGCAATCTTGTCGATTTGCCAAAAAACGGATAAAAAGTTTTTTCTTTATTCAACAAAATCAGGTTTATGTCTAGCAAATGTTCCTGCATAAAGAGTTAGTAATTACCAAAATATTAGATTACAATTAGCTGAAATTTTTGAAAAAGAGAAAATTAGTTTTCCAGTTCTGTTAAGACATATTCTAAAATTTCAAAAGAAATCATATATTTCTTATAATGTTTATGCACATGAAAGCAATGAAGAAGAAGAAACAATTCTTCTACATCCTCTTTACCATACACAAAATAAACAAGAAAAACTTCATCTGATTAAATATGAAAGTAATTCATATTAATGTGGGATAAAAATGTATCTAGATGAATTAGTTCACAAGCAACTCTAAATGACATTTAATTTATCTTTCTGACCTATATATAAAATATTTTTATTCATAAGAAAAATTATATAATAAATTATATAATCATGGGAACTATTGCAAAGAACAGAAAGAAGTAAAAATAGATACATCTGTAAAAGGGGAAAAATTGAAAATAAAAATTATTATAATTCATTAAGGATACTTTTTGTAATTTATGCAGATTTTGAATGTTTATTAAAAGATATTAACACATGTCAACGAATTCCTGAAAAATCTCATACCAATCCCAATAAAAACAACATTTACCAATTTCATTCAGTTATTATCTTAAATATTCGAATCATGATTATAGAGATCCTATTCCATATGCAGATAAAGATGCAGCAAAGAAATGTAAGAAGAAGAATCTAGACAAACAGCTTAAACATATTGAGGAAATATTTTAATGACAAATAAAGAAAAAATAAATTTTATAATTTCAAAAACTTGTTATATCCAAGAAAAGAAAGGTATTAAAAGTGGAATAGGTAAGACATCATTGCTATTTAAAAGGGAAGATATCGAGCAGTTGCATATGAAGATTGTAATCTGAACTATCAAAATCCTAAATATATTCCAATTTACATTCAAAATTTAACAAATTACGATCTTCATTTGTTTTGCAGAGAATTGGCAATAGATAATACAAATATTGATCCTATTCCAAATAATGAACAAAAATGTATATCTTTAGTAAATATGTTGAAGATGGATTATCATTAAGATTTCTGGATATATTTAAATTTATTGCTACAAGTATTGATAAATTATCTTCCACTCTTAGACAAGAACAATGTAGAGAAGCAGCAGAAAATTTTGAAGGTCAGCATAAACTCTATCTTACTTGGTATATTACTGTACCAGGATTATCTTGGAATTCTATGCTAAAAATGTCAGAAATTGGATTACATTTTTTAAACAATTATGATACGGTTTTATTTCTTGAGAAAGGTATTCAGGATGCAATTTCTCTAAGTATTAAAAGATACACTAAACCAGAAACTAATTATATGAAAGATTTTAAGCTAGCAAAACAATCAAATAATTTTCCATACTTAGATGCTTGGATTTCAGTTGATCAGAAACAAAATATTTTAAAGCTGAAAAAATACTTGAAATGTCAGCGATATTAAATATGGTTGTATTTTAGAAGTTAATTTTGAATATTCAATGAAATTGCATGATTTGCATGAAGATTTACCATTTCGACCAGCAGGTGGAAATTAATTATTAACAATTTGAAATAATAAAGAAATCTATATTTTACATAGTTAACTTAAACAATGTTTAAATCTTGGCTTAATATTAAAGAAAATTCATAGAATCTTTTCATCTGAGCAATCAGATTGTTTAAAGAAATTTTAATACAGAAATAAGAATACAGCAACTAAAGATATTGAAAAATATTTCTAGAAGTTAATGATTAATTCAGCATTTGGAAATCAATGGAAAATATTAGTAATTGACAAAATACAAAATAATTATGGAGCCAAGAAAATATATGACTTATATTTCAATTATGAATCTACTAATGCATTTTCAGAAAATTTAATAGCAGTGCACATGAAAAAAATTAAAATAATGATTGACAAAACAATTCATATTGGCATATGCACTCTAGATATTTCGAAAATAAGAATACAAGATTTTAATTATACTCTTATGAAACCAAATTATAGTAAAATGTCTGTATATGCTATTTGGATATTGATTCTTTCATGATATAAGAAGTCAAAAATTTTATAAATATATGATATCTATGACTGATTACTTTGACACAAGTGACACAACTGGAACTCCACAAGTAAATAATTAAGTTTTACGATATATGAAAGATAAAAAGTTGTGAAAAAAATACGTTAGAACACTATAGTTTAAGATCGAAAATGTATGCTTATAAAGTTTGTGATGAAGGAGAGAAAAAATCTTAAGTAGTGAGAAATCTGCTGTCACAAATAAAATTAGTTCTACTGAATATAAAAACTGTTTAGATAACAAAATAAAAACATATAGAAAAATTAATTTGATTAGATCATTTAAACATGAATAATATTCAGTGGAAAGTAAGAAAATTGTTCTAAGTGCTGCTGATAATATACATGTTATATTACAAGATGGATTTAATACATTACCACATGGTCATTATAGATTAACACAAATAAAATAAGATTTCTTATGGGTACTAAACAGTTGCATAGAAGATTTAAACAAAACAAAATTAATCAGTTTTTGATATTATAATAAGATATGATAATTTTTTATGAATTTCCAAATAAATTTTAGAAACGAATTTTCTTCAAAATCATTCAACTTTTTGATTATTTCTTTCTTTTTTCTTTTTGAGAAATGTTTTATTATGCCATTTATGAACAATTTGTTTTATTCATTCTTATTTATTTTCCCTGTATTCTTTTTTTCTTTTTATGTGGTCAATGAAGCTCAATTTTGACTGCATATTGTCTTTACATTTTAATTTCTTTATGAATCGCTTTTCCTTGATTGCAAAATGAACAAATCTTTTTATTTTTGCTTTCCATTTGCAAGGAAAAATAATTGGAATTAAGAAATAAAAATATATCACATTTTACTATATATATATGATGTCGCTTATTGATCTAAAAAGTCATACAGCTATATACAATGATAAAAAGTTATGATAATTATTGATAGCACAGATAATCCATAGTTCAAAGCAAAAGATATTTATCATATACTGGAATATTTTAATTGGGGAAATACCTTGAAATAGAATGTTAAAGACAAATCCAAAAAATTATTAAGTAATTATGCGTAGCTTGCAGCTATCCTTACAGTCAGATACAAATTTTATAAATAAACAAGGATAATACTATTTAATTATGTAGCCAGAAATGAGATTAGTAGAAAATCTCCTAGAATTGTTTTATGAAGTAGTTTTACCATCCGTTCGGAGACATGGTGAATACCAAACAAATATTAATGTAAAATGAATCTGTAAATGACATATAAAATAATTAAAGGAACTGAACAAAATTAAGCATAATTATATACAAAAATTAGATCAACAATTTCATAAAGCGATATAAATTTTATGTGAAAGAAATGAAAGAATAAATAGCTTGTTAGCACACATTGTTGCACAACCAAGCGATCAATATCTAAGACCAATCTTTGTTATTTTAAGATTACATGATTTTAATTATAAGTATATTGTCATTTGAGAGACATCTAAATTGCAAATAATTTTTTAGAATTAATTATATACCCAATTCAGTAAATTTATGTCAATGAATGGAAGATTCTTTAAGGATTGAACTCATCAGAATTATTTCAACAATTCTGATAATTATATATGAGTACAATTGATTACTGATATAATGAATTCACCAGTTTTAAGCCCCAACTACTCATCTACCTTACAAAAATTCATCTTTTTTTGAAAAAATACAAGGTTAAGTGTTCACTACATTACCAAGGTTCAACTTTTCTAATAATAATGAAAGTCAGTGATTAAAAAAATCAATGATTTCTTAAAATATAAAACTAAAATTCCATATACCTTTTCCGAACTGAATTTAAAATAATACTCATGAAGAAATATACAACTCACATTCAAAATTAATAATAACCATATGTTTTGCATCAACTCATATTTATAATCTTCAGTTGATCCTGTCATTAAGTTATTTTTCTAACTTTGATTTGAATACCAAAATATAAGTATACCTTCATTATGAAACACCAAGCATAATGAATATTATATTCTAAGTCAAACATTTTTAAATTATCAGTATCACTATCCATTCATGCATAATTTTCTATTACACTTTAAAAAATTACACAAGTTTTATTTATGCAATTATTTTATGAATTACCACATTTTAGCCATTGAACAAATTCTTTATTTCCATCCTTATTTAAAACTTTTGGAAAGTCCTTTTCAGTAGCACTGAATTCATGGCTGCTGCATTGGGGTTGTTTAATGGGGCTGAGGCAGTTCCAGTTAAGTTTTATAGTCTGACAATAATTTATGGATTTGTGGTTTTAGCTTGACTATGTGCACTATGGACAAGCTTGTTGACACCAGTGCTTACCAATTTAAATTTATATTACAGCACTGAGGGTGCGGTTAATAAAACAAAAAAATACGACCAATGCTGTCTCTCCTTCTAAGTATATCCACTATCTGGTCGTGGTGCACTGGACACCCCATGGAGTCGCCAATCAATAAACGGTAGTTAGTTAGTCTGAATGAAGGTTGGGTTATCCTGACTGAAACCTAGGTGAATTCTAGGCAAATGGTGCAACTAAGGCTGTTAATTATTAAAATTAAAATTAATATTTACACATTTGCTGACAGGGCTGCAAAATGTTGAATATCTTTTTTATTCTTCGTATTGTTTACTACTTTTATTCTTATCTATAACCACATTTGTAATTGCTGCAGATCTGCCAGGTAGTGACCCAAGAGCAGAAGAATATGATAATGCAGCCAAAAGTAACAGAAGAAATCCGCCTTTGTTTTGAGATAGTTGTCTATCTTCTTTCTTTTTCATAAGATGCTCAATGATTTTTCTCACAACAGGAACAGCCAATGTAACAAGTGAATTTTTACCGTCTTTTTCTCTACGTTTCTGTTATGTGCATCAATTATAAAGTTTTATGCTATTTAATTGTTAATATTGAGTTTAGGTTTCATCGATTTTTGTTTAGTTTTGTCAATATTGGGCACAATAAAATCAGTATTGCATTGTTTTTCATTACTATTAGTTATGTATATTAAAAATTAATAATTAATTTTTATGATACCCCATTTTCAATACCCAGTCCTAATTATTGTTCACCATACGTTACTAAATTCCTCCACTAACTGGAATTGAAGCTATTTTTTCTCCTAATGAAGCATCAGAAGCATCCATTCTTTCTTTTGCAAATAATTGAAGTTTACTATCAGCTTCACATCTCTTATAAATCTTTATTATCTCTATAGAATACATTATGTTCATTACATGCCTCATCTAATGGATTAATTCCTTTATCTCCTCTAATTAATGTTTCTTCTAATTTTGTTCCCAGGCCACAGAATCGATAGCCTGGAAGTTACATTTCAAATGGTAATATATTAATAAAGTATCAATAATCCTATTTCATATTTTTCACTTTTCCAAAATATTTATGGTAAATTAGTCAAAAATTTAACTTTCTTTTTGGATTATTAAAAATAGAATCACTAAATTTATCAGTTAACATTTGAGTGATTCCTACTTTTTCATTATGATAATTTTTATTTTCAGCTAATTCTACAATGCTAGTCTATCAATTATCTGATGAACATTGTCGATCTCAACACATTGATTTTACTAAATACTTTTTTTACCATGATCTTCAGAAACATTTCCTAAGGAATGATCAAGATTTCTTTCTGGAAATCTAGGTATTTTTCAACAGATGTTTTAATCAAATTATTGTATCTATTTCATTTATGTAACTTAATTTTATTTGGATTATTTTCGTTATATACAGCATTTGAGTCGAGTAAAATTCTAGCATAATTTTGTAAATCAAGAGAATCAAATTCTGTGGCTAGTTATTTGTTCTTTAGTTAAAAGATTCATAGCTCTTTCTGTTCCTTCATATTATTTTCACCAACTTTTAGTTTATCACCATTGAATACTACTGGCAATTTACCAATATATTTATAAGGACCAACAGGTCATAATCTAACAGCTGGGTCATCACTATACTTGATAAATTCTAGTGTTCTGTCACTTTGATTTATTATTTAACATCTTTGTCTTTTAATTTTGTCCTTTCTTTTCAATAATTCTCTAACAAACTATTTATTATTATTCACTTAATGAATTATCTCTTCCTTCACTATCATGTTGATTAATTCATGAGATGGCATTAAATTTTTCTAAATAATGTCAATTATTGGGAACCATTTGTTTCTCAACTTCTCTATTTTCTTCAATGGCCTTTACAGTTTTTCCTCCTAATCCTTCAGATCCTTGGTTATCCTTTTCAATTTTATCGGTAACTGGTTCATCTTTTTAATTTCTTCATTTTCTGTTCTTGGTTGCTTTTCCCATTTGTTAAATTCTTCTTTTAATTGTTCCTTTGCTCTTCTATTTCATTTGGTTTTTTTAACAACTTTTGGATCGTATTTCGCAAATATTTATTAAGGACAAAAACTTAATAATCGTTTTTTATTTTATGATCATGGTGCACGTTTCACATTTGTGTTCAGTGGACACATTCAACTTTTATTTTTAACATTTAAATTCAACATTCATGTTCAGTGTTTAAATAATTTTTATACTTTTCTGTGTATTTACCATTATTACTGTTTCTTGTCATATCTATCATAACAAAAGCAAATTTTATTTTATTCCAACATTTACTACATATGTCTTTAAAATCATCAAACTTTAAATTGCCACCAACAAATTCATGATAAATATGATTTAAATTTGTACCATCTTGTCAAAAAATATTTTAAGAATTAGAATTATGTCTAACTAAGTATTTTGGTATTTTTGAATATGTTTGACTTAAATAAAAACATTCTGTCCATTTATCTCTTCCCTTAGTAAAATATTCTCTAACTATAAATTGATTTCCAGGTACAAAGCCATCAAAAACTACAGCTGAATTATCTTCACATTTATCTAACAGAATAATTTTATCTTAGTTTTCAATAAAAGCAGCAATTTTACAGTAATTAAGTCTTCAATTTTTTCATATCTTTTTATAAGATCTTGATATTTTGACTGATTTAAACTTTTAGGATAGACATACAAATGATTAATTTTCCTCCAAGGTAACCATCCCAGTGCTAGAAAGTAATTATCAGTCACAAATGTTGTTTCTCCACAACCACTTGCTCCTATAATTAAACATCAAATAGAATTTGGCAAAAGTTCAACATGTTTATTTTCTAATTTCTTTTCAGGAATTCTTATTTTTGCTTCCCCATTTGTCATTTACTCACATAATGTTTACTAATATAAATGATGCGATTGTTTCAATTTTGTGATAATTCATCTGCTCTGAAAAACAGATTATCTGTACCAATATGAGAAATTTATAAAAGTGTTTCACTAGTTGGTTTTTATTCAACTTTTTTTAACTCCAAATACTACATCAAAAAATAATGAAATGTATTGGGATGGAGAAACGATAGAAATTCCTGTTGATCAATATAGTTTGAAAATTTTAGAAAAATTTATTCAATCGAAAAAGTCAAAAATTTATATTAAAGCAGATGAAAATTTATTTAGAACTGTTATCGAAAATGATGGAAAATTATGTGTGGACATAATATAAGATAATATTGTGAATGTGATAGGATTTTATAAGCAAATTATTAATGCAAATAAAAGACTGTTGTTGAAGTTGTTCATGAATTATTCGATTTGAATTAATAAATATAAACTTTAATCTAGCTGATGGAATGTTTGTTATCGTAATAACCATTTTCATGGAGAAACTAATATTATTGCTTCATTTAAATCTAATGCTGAATTTGGTACTCTAATAATTTATGAAGCAAATCATCATATAAATTTTCCAGTTTTCTATACTATTCAGAATTTAGAAATAACTATAACTGATGAAAATGATAATTTGATTGACTTTAGTGGTGGTTATGTAACACTCATTTTAGAAATGAATTAATAATTTTTCCCTTAATAAATCATGAACCAAATCAAGAGGTGTCAATTTTACTCCTTTCCCATTAATGAGAAAGCAACAAATAATTTAGATCTTCCTTACAAGGAAGCAGAGATCAATATTAATATTGATGATTTTTGGATTCATCCTAATTACTCACAACTTTATATGACATTTGATACTATTCACATAGATGGAAGAGATTTTTCAGCTTAAGCTGTTAAATCGAATATTAAACTGATTGATAATTATGTTTTGAAGTTGTTTCGTGTTATTACAATTAAAAAAGGAAACTATATTTTATCTAGAATAGAACATCAGTTTATGTCTTCCTCAGCTCTTATTCAATTAACTTCATCTGTATCAAATGAATTAAATATGGAGGGACATATTCTTAACAATGGCAAAATTAAAATAAAACAACATGAAGTTCTTTATCTATTAGAATTGCTTGGTGGATTTTTTAAAGATTGTAAAGAAATTATATGAGGGGTGATTTTACAGTAATTTTTACTTGGAGTTCAAGAAAAGGACAAGAATATTCTATTCTTTGTTGGACTACTGATAATATAATAGTACACTTTCAAAATAAGATAAAATTGTTGTTAACAGTATGGAAATTCGTGTTCCAATTGTTAAACATGAAGCAGAATATTCACTTGAACTAGAACAGGAAAGACTAAAACACCCCAAAAAAATTCCAATTTTTTCTTTGAACTACAAACAAATGAATTTGCTGGATTACAAGGAAAAAGAAATTTTGAACTAATTATTATAATTCTACCGAATTTGATATGTCCTACTTTATTTTCATTGTTTTTGAAACCCTAACAAAAAAATAATCTTTTCATTATTTAATGAAAAATACCTAATGATACAGTCTTATATATTATCATCCATTGTAAAGGAATTTAACTTATGATTACAACATATAATGCTTATTGAAAATATTTAATTACATAAATGAATAAAAAATTAGAAAAATCAAAGAAGTTCTAACCTCCTGTTTTGATTTCCTTTTGAAATATTTTCAGAAAACTAGAGAAGATAGAAACTGAAAACTATTAATTTTTTTCTGTGTAAACAAAAATGAACATGAAAGGTACCACTGGAGATCTGTTAACTGAACTTAACAATTATGGTTGTGCAGAAGTGTTCACTAAATTGACAGAGCTTAAAAACACAAATCTCATCTCATTTCAAAAGCTGAAATTTTACCAACTAAATTTGGAGAAAAAGCTTTATTACTTTCGGATGATACATCTAAAATCATTCTTCCAGAGTGTTATACTAGAATCTTTATAAATGATGATGATAACAAATAAAATTATTGGATTAAATTTTATTTATCAGGATAAAAAAACGAACAAAACTTGAGTGTTCAATGTTAACGAGTTTGAATAAATTTTAGAGGTCTTTAATTTAATTTTTAAATTTTTGAAATGATAATTTCGTTTTGGGAGTATAAATACATTTTTGGTGGGGGGGGGGGGGATACTGCGAATGTAGAATCTTCGTTCATAACCCATTATTTTTAATGCAATATGCTCTTTGGTCCACCAGAATCGGCATACATATACTGTAAATGTGTTTCTAAAATGAAAGCAAAGATAAGAGGGCTGGTAGAGTGTGGCAAAGGAAGGAAGTTTCGCATCACAACCCATGAGCACATCCCTTAGCGTTATTTAACAGTATCGCGCACTACAGCGAAGACAGACATACAACCCACCATCTAGGTCGACATGATGGCAAGTTTGCAGGGCAATATTTCCTATTTCTTTGTGACATCGAGGTAAAAGACAGGTGGGGATGAAGTCTCATGGCCTTTATTTACAAGTAGTTACAATAACTGCTCGAGATTACTCCCTCCTGCTTGAATCCATTCTGTGCAACGACGCCTGACGGACTGTCACGCCCTTTCAAACAGCCCTGGCAAAGAGGGATTGCATCACAGGCTGCCGTATTTCGTGCAATCAGCTATCTCGATAGGTGCTTCGTAAACCACAGATTTCAGGTGTCCTCAGACGAAAAAATCAAGTTACGTAAAATTTTTGGAACGTTCAGGCCATGCAATCGACCCACCGCCCCCTATCCATTTCCAACAGAAGTCTGTCGGATGTTAAGTAGGATATGTTCCAATAACTCTGGCAGTATTTCCCTTAAGAAGATTAGGAATCTATTTGCCTTCTGTCGTCGGGAGAGCATATATGTATCAGTCACATTATCGCCTACCAAAGCGAACCAAACTTTAACAGCAAAGTGCTCTTGGTAACCATGAACAAAGACGATGTTCTTATTTTCTCATGCCCACTCAAATTGGTTGTGGCTGTTGAACACACCTTCCCCAGTAAAGGATACCTCATCCCCAAAAAGTACAAAGCTCGAAAGTTCCGTTTGAATGTCACACTTCTGCAAGAACCACTGGCAGAAGTCAATGCGATGCGTAAAATCTTCTGAGTTAAGGGCGTGAACGTTCTGAGGACGGTAAGCGTGCAAATCATCTTCGTTCCCCACAATCCAGACTGTGGAATGGCTTACACCCATTACTCAAGCAACAATCCGCAAGCTTGTTGAGGGCATGTTTTTCAGCTGTGCTAGCGCTCAAAATCTGATATGCGCACTGTCCGTTGATGACCGCGTCCGTACAATCCTGACACCTGTATCACATACAAAATGAAAGCATCCGGCTTTGATGTGAGCCTTAAATCCACATGCGTCATTACATACGTTGTTAGTGAATGTGGATGGCGGTGAACGTGCGTGAATCTGGCACTTGGCGACTGGGAAACTGCTGAACGTACGACCGTAGAGCAGCGAGACCATTTCCATTCGTCATCCTGTAAGCACGGTGCATGTCTGCCCTTTCCTCCCAAGAAAAGATCTCTATTTTCCATCCAGTCACCACAGTAGCAGACACAAGAATGTCCCCTTTTGTTAAAACACTGATGGAGGGCGAAGCAGATTCTGCTGTGTGACATGGTATAGAACAGGTATTCGCATTGCATTGCCAAAGCCTCAACAAATGCCGGAAGAAATTGCCTGGTGCTATCCCGCCTGGAATACTTGCCACCATTTCGACTTGGATGGCGGGCTAAATGCCTACCTTCCCGGCGGTGCGTGAAGCTGTTAAATTACGCCTACCGCCAAACACTAGGGGATATGAACATAGATTGCTATGTCAAAGTTACTTGTTATGACCCACTCTACCAGCCCTCTAATTTTTTATATTCATTTTAGAAACATCCTGTTTGTCTTCTACATGAATCGGTATAGAAACTTGGGGTAATATTTTAACTTTCGCACTGAAACTAAGAGTTTACCTTTACACCAGTTAGAAGTTGCCGATTCGTACAGTTTACGGTGATGGTCTCCCTCCTGAAGCTAGTTCGCTCGTTCATTACCCATTGTGCGTCGAATATAGATCGAGACAACATAAAACACCTCTCGTGTTCTCCGTTGCAATAAGTGCAGTTCAGCTAGATCAGCATGGCAGGATTTTCATCAAGAATACAGCACTTGATCTCCTACAGATCAAAGCATTCTATTATGCCATCAGCAATTCCCAGCATTGTGTAAGGGTTTATTCACAGGTCGCACAGTTCGAGCAGTAGATCATATACGACGAAGTTTTGCACTTAGTCCTCTGCGGTCATTCCAGCCTAGTTTGTCGTTCATTATGTCCACGTGTGATGTGTATTGCGGCGACGGCTGCAAGATAAGAATTTCCTTTCAACATTGGTATTTTATAATGTGGTCACGTTCTGTTTCAGGGGAAAAGTGAAGGACGTCAGCAACGTATACTTTGAGTAACCTAGACGAAGAAAGTAATCACACTGGCTCGTTAAAATGTACGGTAACGTTCTTCAAATATGTTAATACTCCTGACAGGTGTAATTCTTATTAAAAGTTGACATTAAAATATCTGCTTGGGCTTGTGTATGTATGTGTTTCTTTATTTTGCTTGTTTAGAAACTAGTTTTCGTTTTTAAGATGCATAACATTTTGGCCTTTCTACCTGTTTATTTCATCTTTATTTGACGCAGTGAATTGTGTATTGTTTTAGTTACTTGTAATTCACTTGTCCGAACTTGAGGCCTAGTGGTTAACGTTGCTGCTTCTAGATCGCGAAGGACCCTGGTTCAATTCTTGGCAGCGTCAGCAATTTTGGAGACTGGGTGTTTGAGTTTTCTTCTCAGCTTCATCGATGCACAAGTCGCCAAAGTGACGACAAATAAAAATACGTCAGGCAGCTGTAACGTCTCTTAGCAAAAGACATATTATGTAATAAAGAGAAACCATTATATGTCATGTTTTGTTCTTGTATAGAATTATGTACTGGTTTTTTTTATTTAGATAATATCTGTGTCGGCGAGTACTGAAACTGCCACAGACGATACTTATTAAATATCAAACAAAGATGAGAATATGTGGCTAGTATAAATAGAACAGAACGAACATTAATTTCTCTGTCATCTTCTTGTAGTTACGTGAGTAGGAAGAGCCTGTGACGTTATATTGTACGCTTGCGTAGCATTCTTTTGTCAAGATTGTGAGAGGGACGCCATTAGACATAGCTTTGGAAAGGTGTGTAATAACTTGATTTGTTTAAATGTTTTGAATAGAGTTACTTAGTGAAACCTAGCATTATGATTTGTAATAAGCTTGCCTGGTATTTTATCCCATCCCTTTAAGACATTTTCAGTTATTTAAATATTATTAGTGGTGCAGAGCTGCGCTACGAACGAACGAGCCGCTGCCGCGGCGCATTCAAACTGCATTAAATGAAATCAATCATACCGCAAAGAAGCGGGCAGGTATTAGTGAACTAAAATTATTTCTTTCAGCTTTCGGAATTGCAGAGCAGAGCAGCAGATTTTATTATGTGTTTTACAGGTTGACGCGGGCTGCTGATAATATATTATTAACAGTGCTAAAAGGTAATTTACCTTCATAACATAAAAGAAATCTTGCTGTGCGTAGTTCTGGTCTGGCAAACCTTATAGTAAAAACATCTTTTTCTCTGATAATAGTCTCATGTTCTCGTGTTAGTCGTGGTACTTATTGGTATTTTACTATTAACAAAAATCCACTGAAAAATTTTGATGTTGAACAAACATTGCGTACTGTAACATCAGTACTGATAACGAAATAATTTTCAGTAACCTTCTCAATAACTGTAAAGTCAGGAAGATATGTTGGACGTTATGGCGAGTTACGAAAAAATGTTCCTTTAATAGAAAGCCAGATCCAGAACAATAAGAACATAATCTATTTTGTTTTGTTGAAAATTAATGATCCAAAGAAAGTCACAGCACTGCATCACTAAACGGTATTTCGGGGCTCTTTTCGTAGCAACATATTTTACCTCATATATTAGTTGTTACACGAGTAATAATAAAACAAAGCAAATAATAGAGAGCCACGCGAAACAGCCGAACAATCATACACCGAGTCCCCTAACCAATAACGTCATTGGAGCACTTCATTTTTCTCATTTTTCCGCTTTAACTAACATTCAGCATCCGAGGTACCAGGCTTATGCACGTACTACGACAACGATTCATCCCCAGACAGGTTTAGGTATCCGTATCTTCTTGCAAAGACTGTACAGTCGTGATAGTCTGTTTATTCACATGTGACCGCACTTGGAGATTTGATTACAGTTGCCTCTTTAGAAGCCTGCGTGACCTCTTACCTGACTTCCTCAGTTATCATTGTGAACGATGCGGTTCTTGAACACCTTGTGTAACAACACAGCCCTCCTTGCTGGAGCAAAATGTTGTTTCATTCCTTGTTATACTGGTCGCTGTCAGTATCAACTACTAATACAAGGATGGGAATGCCCACACAATCAACGTAAAAGGTTAGCTTTCA
The DNA here is from genome assembly GCF_021461395.2 of Schistocerca americana. Lineage (NCBI taxonomy): Eukaryota > Metazoa > Arthropoda > Insecta > Orthoptera > Acrididae > Schistocerca > Schistocerca americana. The sequence goes on from NC_060119.1 coordinate 905,747,176, forward strand.
CAGCTACCCTCACCATTTCATTCCCTTCCATTAGTCAATTGAATCACTCTTTCATATTGATCCAAAGGGATGGCAATTGTTCGCAACTTTATTGGTAACGCAGTTTCTAATAAAGATAACAGAAAACAATTTAACGACTTCTCTAATTTCATTGTACACACAGCAACACCAAACATTTGTACATTGTAGGAAATGGCCTCAGAAAGGCAAAAGAGGTACTATATTTCGAAACACGGAGTGACAGCTGAAGTCATTGTTTTCTTAAAATGGTTTTACAATGGTTTCTGCATTGTTGATGGGCAGTCGACAGTCTGAAGCTGTTTGACTTGTAGCGAAGCTGTGCAGTCTAATCTAATTTTTCAATAGTGATACACTAAACGCAATTGCTGCAGTCTCATGCTGTAAACTAATGTAGGCCTCGGATTATGCATGAAGGATTCTCTGAAGTAGGTACTTTCATTTCAGTATCAGTCAACGAACATGATGAGTAGATTGCAGGTGAGATTAATGTATAAAGTTGTCAGTGTTAAATTGAACAAATCCGACAAAATCAAATTTGGAATAAAGTATCAAAAATTTAAAAAACTTGAATTAATTAACCCTAAAAATTACAGTATTTTCCCATATGTACAATAAGTGATTAAACGAACTATAAATATTATCCTGTATTACATAACCTAACTTGTAACTATTAGAAAGGAATCTTTACGAAATCTTTACGAAAGTGTGTGGCGTAAGGCTTAGAATCTATAAATATTTTCTATCAGAATATTATGAAAACCTCTCCATTTCTATATAGACGTAACACTACACATCTATAGTCAAACAGGCAGTGCATATAAAGTCTGTAACATTACTGAACCTGTAACACATGTAGTTAGAAGTCTTCTAACATTATACTTGTAACTAGTTACATCACATACTTCATCACTATTCTCACATCTCTAGACTGTATGTGCAATGGCACTGGAAGATTTTTGAAGTAGTGTGATGTATGTGAAGTATGCATGGTACAAGTCTCTTCATAACATTTTTCTTCTGTGCTTGTACTGGTCGTCTGAACTGTTAATGTATATCTTCATGCATGTTTGTTAGAAATGACCTAAGCAGCTTATTGAAAGTGTAATTGAATTTAACGTTTAACTGCGTGTGTCGGATCAGGATTTCCATCCCAACTCTTGTCTTTTGTGGAAAATGATTAACAACTCTTTGATATACTTCATTGTAGTTTAATAGGAGGAGGAGGAGGAGATTACTGTTTAACGTCCCGTCGACAACGAGGTCATTAGAGACGGAGCACAAACTCGGATTAGGGAAGGATGGGGAAGGAAATCGGCCGTGCCCTTTCTAAGGAACCATCCAGGCATTTGCCTGAAGCGATTTAGGGAAATCACAGAAAACCTAAATCAGGATGGCCGGACGCGGGATTGAACCGTCGTCCTCCCGAATGCGAGTCCAGTGTGCTAACCACTGTGTAGTTTAAGATCTTTTGTAAAAAATTCCAAATATAAAGTAAGTATTGAAGTTCACAAATGGCGAAAAATGTTTTTTTCAGATACATATTAATAAATAATAATTTGTTTCAACACATTTATTAGCATTACACCCTAATTCAAACGATATCTGTAAAACAGTAAAAACAGAACATAATTAATAGAAGTCTTACCGATCGATGTAATTTACATCATATGTAAGACATGTGGAATGTCAGAAAAGCAAATAAATCAAGTGTACATGCTGACAATACCTATTGTTTCTGAAAGAAATTGTGGGTCCAGGTTTTTTTTACAGCAACTTTTCATTCACTTTCCTTTTGAACCTTCAACATAGGATTTATACTCCTCAATGTTCTCCAGAACATTTTTACAGATGTCAACAGTTTCACAATTACAATCTCGACACATGACTGTAGTACTCTATTATTTTTCCAGTTGAAACACATCTGGAGCAGTCAAATTGGCTGTGTTGATACATTTTCCGTTGTTTTTTTTTTTTTGTGAAAGACAACCTGATCATTTATTAGAGACCATATACTTTTATATACTTTGCATGTTAAGGCGATGGATTACTTCATCAATTACTTCAGATTTGAGACACATATTTGTATCATTCATTCCTGCTGAACTCAGAATTTTGTTTGCTGCTGCATAATCATTAACTGCACTATATCAGCCGGACGTTACATTAGTTGGAAGCAAATTCTCACTACTAATGTTAGTGTGTTTCCATAGATTTTCTCCAGATTACCTAAATTCTTTCTGTTCATCTTCTCAGCCCTTTCTCCTACATAATTCAAAATTATTTCCATATATTCTGTTTATATGATAGAAATTGTTGCTTATAACAACTTGAAATCTCTTTAAGATAGATGTGTTGCTTTAAATAGGAGAGGTGCAAAATCCAAATTTTATCTTCTTGAACGTAATTTGCTCCCTTATGGTAAAGCTGTAATCTTACGCTATCAGATTAGCTTACGTGCACTGTTCATTCCATAGACCTATATCCAAGAAATTTATAAGTAAATAATAAATATTTACAAAAGAGTTGTACAAATGTTCCTTCCATGTACCTGAAATGGTGTTCAGTATATGAAACATACACAAATTACATTTTCTTGTAAAAATTAATATCACAAAAAATTATCCACACTTAAGTACATATAACTTCTAGTCTATTGTAGTCAAACATTATCAAAATAAAACTAATAATGCTTACCTACGCGGATTGTAATGAAGGTACTTCTACATTATGTGAGTTCGTGTAAGGCTCCAAAAGAAGCTGTCAACACATCAGGTGGATTAAGCTACCAGTAATTCCTCTAGGCTCGTGAAAATTCTTTTCTTTTTCTGTATCTAATCTTTTTACACGTCCCAGCAAATTACTGAATATGTGGTTTCCGTAGTAACTGACACTTTTTTGCCCCAAAGATTTAAAGCCATTTTGTACACTGATAAAACATTGTGATGATTGCCCATTGAATACAGCTTGTTGTCGTTGTGATCACGTGATGAGATACTGAAAGCATAAAAGTAGAGCATGTGGTGAAACTGTCGCTGTATCTTTTGAGAAGTACAGAAGTGAGCGAGTATGCCGGCACTTACCCCATGTCACTGCTACTAGCGACACGTCGCCATAACGTAAGTGTGCGTAGCATACAAAGTATTTTGCTATAATCTAAGAGTGAAATTAAAACCGGAAACAGCTTTTCCAAACTTTGTCAGTATATACTTTCGTGTATTAATATTAAAATTGTTAAATCTCAGAAGGACAGATGAATACGTTTTGCCAAATATGTTATTTCAAGGCCGGCCGGTGTGGCCGTGCGGTTCTAAGCGCTTCAGTCTGGAACCGCGTGACCGCTACGGTCGCAGGTTCGAATCCTGCCTCGGGCATGAATGTGTGTGATGTCCTTAGGTTAATTAGGTTTAAGTAGTTCTAAGTTCTAGGGGACTGATGACCACAGATGTTAAGTCCCATAGTGCTCAGAGCCATTTGAACCATTTGTTATTTCAAGAAAAAAATAAGTGACACTAAATAATGCAGCTAGAAAACTAAAAACTGTTCAGAATATGCAAATTTATGTCACAATCAAAAGCTACAAGGCTCAACTTGATCGGTGCGATAATTTGGTCACAATAAGCGTTTTTACGAAAAATTGAAGGCCCTAAATAGTAGAATGAGAAAGATGAAAATTCGTGTGTAGCTTCAGTTTGATATAAAAACATTAACTATATGACTCAATTATGCTACCTCTAATAGCTTTCAAATTATTTACTAAAAACTAAATTTGGAATAGAAACGTCTCTATTCATATTACATGTGTCATTTGCAATTGTTATAGAAAGTTTTAATTACAGTAATCGATTATATTAAGGAAATAATACATCTGCACCAAGTTTCAAGACTGTATGGTAAATAACAATCAATACAAGGACTCTTAAAGAGGTAATTCAGAGGTCATGTTTTACTGTCGGTTCTGTTCTAAAAATTCTAGCCGGCAAATTTTGAATGCAGTCATCCAGAAACTTTGTCAGTAGCTAAAGCCAACTCAATTTTAATTCTATAAAATTATGAAGATTGCAAATCATTAGAAAACAGAGTTATTAAATAATGCGTTACCGAGAAAACAGCGATTTAGAGGCTTCTTACTAAGCCTAGAGCGGTTGACAGCACGTATTCCGTTAGGTAGTCCGATGCGCCCACGTAATAAATATGGCCTGAGGAGCAATAGAGGAGAAATTTGGTGCCGAGCTATCAATCTGTCTGCGTCAGTCAAACGCCGGCATACGCTCTGCCTCGGATGACATCAGAGCTTAGGCACCTACCAAACGCATGTTTTCGGTCAAAGTGGGAAGTGAACTTGTGGGGGCTGTACACCGCCCTGGAACGCTTCGATTTCACGGAAGTAACTGTTTGTATGCCTCCCGTAATGTTGACAAAACAGCGTTGCAAATGGTGTGATTATTTTCCGTTTTTGCGCGACCTATTACCTTTGATGATTAGATGTCATGGCTACAGACCATTGTACTTGGAATTTACAGTAGGGGTCGCCTCTGAACAGCTAACAGCGCTGCTTCCGATAGGGCACTGTTATTATTATTATCATCAGGTTTACTATTATGTTTGTGCATGTGGTATTTTGCTGACTATATTAATCAGTTACAGCTCAAAACTTTAATTGTTGTAGTTATAGTTCCTGATCCCGCTGAGTAAATAGCAAATAGGAATACTTTCTTTCAGTGAGCACAAGAATAATGTGGGCAGACTGGAAATTATGGTCAGTATGTTCTCCATCATTTTCTGGCCGACTGCAGAAATATTTTTCAGGCTCTTGTAAACGATGGAGACGAAGATTATTTAACCCACTGCCCCGCTAGCAGAGATGAAAAGGGAAACATTCTGTCGACATTATGGGCCCCTAACACCGAAACACACTAATATGAATGATTTTGAGAAAAAGCGTATTGTTATGGCTCGTTGATTAGGAACGAGAATCTCGGAAAGCGCGAAGCTGGTCCGTCGGTCGCACGCTACTGTTTCGAGCATCTTTGGCAAATGGCGGAAGCACGATGAATTGACGAGTAGGCGACAAGGTGTTGGACATTCACTCCGCGTCACAGGAAAGCTGTAACGTTGGATAAGTGTCTATCCGTCGCAGATCTGCTTTCGGAGTACAATACTGGTGCAGACACAAGTGTTTCGAGCAGCAGATAACCTTTACATGTTACAGTGCTGACATTATTGTGGATCACCTGTATCCCTTCATGCTTGAGGTTTTCGCAATAGCGAAGCCATCTGGCAACTGGATAACTGTCCATGTCACATGGCCAGAATAGTGATACAGTGGTTTCAGAAGCAGGATGGCGAACTCACGTGCATGTCTGGGTCACCAAATTAGACTGATCTTAACCTTATAGAACACATATGCGACGTTGTCGCGCTTCACCTACCTGTCCACAGACTACCGGCCCGTAATTTACAGAACTTGCGGGGCCCTGAAAGCTGCCGGCTGTGAGCCTCGAGACGGCTTGTCTAATTAAAGTCCGATCCTAGCTGGACTTTCCCGCAGTCAGAAACTTTCTCATTTACGATATTACTGAGTCTGTGTTATTCTGTATCACACACCATCCCCGGTACGGGACTACAAGTCCCACTAAAATGGTTCAAATGGCTCTGAGCACTATGGGACTCAACTGCTGTGGTCATAAGTCCCCTAGAACTTAGAACTACTTAAACCTAACTAACCTAAGGACAGCACACAACACCCAGCCATCACGAGGCAGAGAAAATCCCTGACCCCGCCGGGAATCGAACCCGGGAACCCGGGCGTGGGAAGCGAGAACGCTACCGCACGACCACGAGATGCGGGCCAAGTCCCACTGCCACACCTTCACCCGCCCATGTTAGGCAAAATTTTTCCGCCTGACTCATGTAGTACCATCACCGTCAGAGGCTGGTACGGGACTACAAGTCCCACCACCACACCTCCAAAGTGAATTGCAGTGACGCAGTCACTGCCCTGTGGAAATTTACTGCCTCACCGACACAGTTAGACCGCAATAGACCGGTGATGCTGTATTGTAACCTATCACCCCGGACTACAAGTCCATTTAACTTTCTGTATCACGATGTAAAGTTCCCGCGCACTTGCATGCATGTCAGAAGGAATAGATATTGCGACGATTACAGTCTTCATGAAATAAATTAAATGCATTCGCAGTTGCGAATATGGACTACCATCAGCTGTGTAATGGAATGACGACAACGAACATTTGTGCCTCACCGGGATTTCGAACCAGGTATTCCCACTTATTGTGAGCGGTCGCCTTACCATTTGGCTATCCGTGCACGAATCACGGCCAGACTCAACCTTCCATACGTCGTCAACCATTTTTTTAAAAAATAATATTTATACATCACAACCCACCTCCTTATTTGATTAGTGGGTCTTACTTGCTACTGTTAGTTACAATTAGCAGCTAATTACAATATATTGAGTTGTGAGCTACAGCTATAATCTAATTTCAATGGGCAGCTATATTCAGCTGATTTTTTAACTAAACCTACGTACTACTTCCTGCAGCGTCACAGATGTGTCAGCAATGTACAAACCTACTTTATTGCCTTGCCCATCGAGCTAATCCCGATGGGCGTGCCCCTGACACTGGGCAGGCCAAGATGTTAATCGCTGCAGGTTCCTAAATCTAGATTTCTAGTGTAATTCCTACTAACTAATTCTAACCTACGTCATCTCCAGTGTATTGTCAAATCCAGGTTATTTTTATTCCCCACTCCCCCTAATCCCGCACGTGGCGGATTCCAGACTAAAGGGTCGGCCTATCCACGCACAGGCGGTATGGGAGTATTTGTCGTAATCTGTGCTATTTAGTTTTGTTTCCTCATGTGTTCCCTCAACACTTTCTATGATACCTCGTTGGCAAGTCTATTCAGTGTTTGGAAGGTGTCTTCTTGTCTTACCAGGTGGTAAGTGTCATGGTCGAGTAGTTGGTCACGTAGTGTAGAAGCAACATCATTGAATAGGTGGCACTCGTAAATCACATGATCGGGAGAGCCCTCCGGTTCACCACATTCACACGCGGGTGTGGCCCTTTTCCCGAACCGACATAAGTATGCCGGGTAAGGTCCATGTCCAGTGAGAAAATGTATTTGTCCTCTGGTGGGTTCAAAGTTCTTCATTTTTAGCCGTTCCCTAATGCTTGGTATCAGCTCATGTGTCCTGCGCCCTGTTTCATCCGCGTCCCACAGTTCTTGCCATAGTTGTACTCCCCTTTGCCTAATCTCACCTTTGTCCCCTGCCCCAATGCCTAAGATCTCCTCTATTTTTGTTACATTTCCCTTCTTAATCCAGAAGCATGCAGCCTGCTCCCTGATTTTGATGTCCAAGGGGCAAAGCCCCATTATAACTAGTAGTGCTCCCCCTGGTGTTGTTCTGTAAGCCCCTACCGATCTAAGAATCATATTCCTCTGAACCCTTCTCACTGTCATGGCGGGCACCACCCTCGTGAGCCTGTGTGCCCAGACTCCCGAGCCGCAACCCACTATCGATGTTAATATACTGTTATGATAGAGTTTTATGAGATGAGGTGGAAGATGAAATCTTTTGTGTCCTATGGATATGAGGTTGTTCAGTGTTTGGAGGGCTTTCTGGGTTACGGTTTCGATGTGTTTCCCAAAATTCCACTTCTCATCAATGATGATGCCCAAGTATCGTGCGTCACGTCTCCGAAGAACCGGCGAGCGCTCGATTCGTACAGTCGGGTTACGGATTAATTGTCCCTTCAATAGTAAGTAGGTGGACTTACTTGGTGACACCGTCATTTTGGTGTTTTGGCACCATAGTTGTAACTTGTTTAGGGCACTCTCTATTTTAGGTTCAATGTCTTCGCGGCTACGGCCGCCGACCAACAGGAGGAGGTCATCTGCATAGGCTATCACCTCTAGCACTTCTTCACTTTGTTGTAGGGTGTCTAGTAAAGCCTCCACGTGGATGTCCCAAAACAGGGACCCTAGCACCGAACCCTGAGGACAACCCTTTGTTATAGATTTTCCAATCGTCTTGCTAGAAGATGATAGCCAGACTCCCGTTCCTCGCAATAGCTCCTCAGACAACCATATAGCGGCCCTGGGCACTCCTTCTCCCGCAAGCAGGAGAAGAGCGAAGGCCACCACAGGTTGCCGAAGGCGCCACTGATGTCAACCATGATGCCCAACACGTACTTATGTGGGGTAGAGCCACAGACCTCAGCAGCCAGGGCGATTGCATCAGATGTCGATCGCCCAGGCCTGAAGCCGAACTGCCTGTCGCTCACTCCACGCAGCACTCTATGTGCAGCCAGTCTGTCAGCTAGTAGCTTTTCTAATATTTTCCCTAGTATGTTAATCAAGCAGATTGGTCTGCAGGATTTTACATTTGTTGGATCTTTATCTAACCCTTTCCGAATAATGACTACATTCGCGGACTTCCACACCCTTGGAATTTTTTGTTGTATCAGACATTCGTTGTATAAGTGAGTGAGTGGTGCAGTTAGCTGGGGAGCTAGGAATTGCACCACCTCAGCTACAATGCCGTCTGGCCCTGGAGGCCCTGGAGCTTTTCCCCTTTTAAGTGATTTTATGTGGGCAGCCACCTCTTCCTCCGAGAAAGGGTAGACTGCCGTATTGTTGATGTATTCATTGAGGTTGTCTTGTCTTAGTTGTTGTTGCTGATCAGATTCCCCATCCGCGCTATCATCAGGCAGCAGGGACCGGAGGAGGACCTCAGCAGTTTCCTGCCAGGATTCCGTCATCCTGTGTCCGTGCCTGACTGTTAATAATTTCAGTGGAGAGCGGATCTTCTCTCGTACTAATTTATACGGTGTACCCCAGGGGTCCAATGCCAATTGGCTCTGGACGAAATTTTCCCAACTTTGTATTCTAACAGGCTGGAGTTCTTTCTGAAATCGATGTTTAGTCTCCCGATATTGCATCAGCCATCTTTGCCGTTCCGGCCAGACGACACTGCGCTGGTAATATCTTCTCAACCTTCTAACAGACCGGCGCACATCCTCAAGTTCGGGCGACCATGGTGATGGAGAGGCTGCTATGGCCTTCCTCCTGGTCGGTACGGCAGCTTCCACCGCGCTAGTTATTGCATTGGTCAGTTCTTCTGCTCGGTCGTTTACGTCTATGTCAAAGTCTGCGCCACCTTCTGGCAAGGCAGGAATGACGCACTCCCTCGCTAGTCGTTCCCAATCGGCCCTTCTGTAATTAAACTGCATTTCCCACCCCGTGGCCCAGCGGGACCCTCTTCCACCTACAGTGAATGTGATTAGGTTGTGGTCACTTGTAGTGGCGTTTTCTTCTACTTTCCACTCTTGTATTGTGTTAATTGCATTGGGGGTGGCTAGAGTTATATCAATGTTCGTGCCTGGTCCTCCTCCCCCTGCATAGGTTGGAGGATTACCAGGCTTGTTGGCTACCACTAGTTGTGATGCCATGATAAAATCCTCTACTTTCTCTCCGTTGGTGTCCCTTGTGCCGCTGTGCCACAGGGGGGATTTTGCATTGATATCAGCAGTGATTATCATCCTTCGTCCTTGCAATGCCGTAGTTACTGTAGCTAGATGGTCAAGGTGTGTTTCAATGTTATCTCCGTACTGAAAGTACATATTAATTAGTATTATTGTTTCACTGGGAGATAGCAGCTCCACGACATTGCAGTGACTATTAGTGAACTGTGATAGTGTAGTTACTTTCAGGGCTTTGTTCGTGATTATTATTGCCGCTTTCGGATTATCTCCTTGGCTGATGACCTGCCACGTCGCGGATGCAAATGTAATTTTTCCAGCCAGGGAGTACGGCTCTTGTAGACAGAGCACATCCAGCCTCCTCTCCTCCACTTCCTTTCGCAGCTCCTGCATCACAAGTCGACTGTTATGTGTGTTGAGTTGGCCAATGGTAATTTTTGTCATCTACGGAAAGTATGTATGTATGTGGTCTTCTGGCCATGTCTTGTTCCAGTCATACGTAATACGTCCATTAGCCAGAACTGACTGTTCGTAAATGTCGTTTAGGTCAAATTTTTCTCCTCTTCTCTCGAACACTTTCTCTAGTAAGTCTCGCAGGGCTCCGAAGTCGGTGGGGAGATTCACTGACTTAAGCTGTATTCTGTCTACAGCCTCCATTACCGAGAAGGTGACTCTTCTTCCATGTTCGTGTCCTACGCGGACCACATGTCGTAAGGCAGTGGTCAAGGTAGCCAGCTGCTCCAATCTCGCCAGTTGCATCTTAAATTCTAAATTTGGATATATTCGTACCGGATCTATTGCCGGTAGTCTTACCACTGGGTTGTCTAGAGAGCTTGTTATTGTGCTCTCTTGCACAGGCTTTTGTTCTTTCTGGTTACTTTCATTTGCTGGGACCTCAGGCACAGGATGCCTTTGCCGTTGCTGGTGTTTTGTCGGCTTCACTTCCCTGCTGAGAGAGGAGGGAGTAGCCATAGGGATAGTTTCCGTCTGGATACATTTATCGATTTTCGGTGGATCTGTTTGGATACTTTTGTCAACTGTCTCAGGTATCGGATCCCTCGAAAGAGATTTTATGAATTCTTTAAACCTGTTTGCCCTACTGGCATCCCTCCTCCTTTTGCTAGGGGATTTTCGCTTTGGCATCCTGTTCTGTTTGACGTACTCAGCCATAGTCCGTTCTGGATATTAGTCTCTGCTCCAGCATGCGGTACGTAGGGCAATTTCGTCCTGAGGCTCCGCAGCTTTTCTTCCCACGTCTTTTGCAGGGAATGCATACACTTGCGGCTTTACATTCTTTTCGTGTGTGACCATCTTCGCCGCACCTGGAGCAAGCCGACCCCCTGGTGCAGTGCCTTAGAATGTGGTCCAGGTCTCCACAATTATGGCAACGAGGTACCACAAGGTAATCCCTAATATTAATAGCATGAAAGCCAACACACAGTCTGCCCATTGTTATAATCTGCTTCAACATTGGTGCTGTGACCTCGGCGACGTGATGTACAACATCACGGACCCGAGGTCCCGTTTTAAATCTCAGTTTAAAAGAATCCTTGAACTCATTTTCATTCATTTGGTCAAAGTTTTGGTCCTTTATGCTCAGGTACAGTTCCTCGTTTGTCATTGTTGCTGGTACATAGTATAGGATGACCAACGGGTTCCTTTTTCTCGGCGGTTCACACTTGACCACCGAGTTCAGCTTGGGATTCTTTAACAATTTTTCTTTGTCTTCTTCTGTAGCCACCTCCACAATCACTGAGTTTCTACTAGGTTTAACCTTATTTATTCTAATTTTATCTTTTGCCGGATCAATACTTTTGGTCAGCAATTCTTGTATTTTTTTAACGCTCGTGTATTGGCCTGGTAGGGTTCTGAGGAAGACCGCCGTGTCTGACCGCTTAGTCACCTTGGCGATCGTTTCTTTCGTGGTTTGTGGCTTTGGCGGTGCATTTGTCCACATCCTGTATTCGTACATACGTCACGTACATTCCCATACAGGGGACATATTTTTCTTGATAGTTGCCTGCCTCTTATCGGCGGACAAATACTATGTTGGAGAGTCTGTGTTATTCCGAACTGCGATGAATGTTCATTCAGACATGCATGAACTTTGCATCGTAATTCGGAATATATTGTGTTTATCGGGCAATCGACTTTCAGTTAAAATATCTCCCCTGTATGGGAATATACATAATGTATGTACAAGTACAAAACGTAGACGTAAGGTTGACGACATCTGGAAGTTTGGGTCTGGCCGTGATTCGTGCACGTATAGGCACCGCTGCGGTTAGCGGGATATCCGAGTTCGAGACCCGGTTTGTCACAAACTTTTTTTGTCGTCATTCCATTATACAGCTGATGGAAGTGCATATTAGCAACTGCGAATACATTTCATGTTTCCTCATTTAATCAGATACGTAGTTTAAAGTATGCGCAACGGATGGATGAAATAGACCTCTGTAAATGAAAAAACGGGTATCGGTTTTGCCAGTTCACTGAATCATAAGAGGCATGTGTCATCTAACTACAAAAGTTATAAAATAAGGGTGCACATATAAACCTCTTATTGATTTACACCAACAACCACGCCCAGGAGAAACTTCACGTAAGGTACATGCACATACATAAGCCATCTATATGGATGAAAGCATTAGGTTACACCCATCATAAATTAGTCTCTTAGACGTGGGTCACAAGGCAAGCGAAACATCAAATATTGTCTGCAGGAATAGTGTTCGTTTCTACTTTTACCAGCTGCTGTAAGGATTGTGTGGGACATGCTGTGAGAGGTGGCACTAATCAGACATGTAAGGGAGATAAAATTACCCACTTCTCACTGCAGTGAGCAATGTCACAAGGTGATTCACTAACCTTAAATACACTCGCGAGCCACTTGACCAAACAATTAAGGAAATCTTTAAGACAGCTCTAATTAAGTCAAATGACGTGGTGAGGACCTAAAAAATCAATCGATAACTGATCGAAGTACATCTTTCCCACTTCCGGTTCGAACCAAATACCCCAAGAAAAGTGGCGCCTACCGACCACCTGAGCCGCTTCGTCGAGGAAGACAGTCTGTTCAGCGCCAGAGACAGGTAGCCCAGTAAATTTGAGTTCAAACCAGACGTTTCGTAACAAAATTGCTGAAGTTTCTTTTCAGGGTCCTATATGATTTTTTGGTGCTGAATTCAAGTCTCATGTTTGCTGCCTCGTTGGAGGTCGGTTTTACAACGAAACTTGCGAAACGGTTCTAAATTACCGCGCTTTTTTCTGTTTTTCACTTGTGTCCCTAGACCTGCAAATTTTAAGAAGATGGCCCCTCTATACATTATTAATGACAAGTGGTATTGGCACTAGTGCACGCTGAAAAGCAGTGACATTTTGACACTTGTGAGAAAACGTCAAAGGCGCCCTATCTCACACCCTATAGCTCGAAAAACACACATATTAATAACAAAAACCACTACATCACGTGAAATTATTTCCTACAAGAGACGTCTAACATTCAGTTTTCACGTAATGGGGGAAGGATCAAACCGAAAATTATGAAAAGTGCCTTCTGCGCCACTCCTATCTGTCTACCTCTCATCGGCGGTATACTTTTGGTGTACTACTCTTAAAATAGACTGTTTTGAACGAATTGACTGGAAAACATGTTTGATGAAAATTTAAACACATAACATTTGCAGCATATTACGTATATAGTACTGAATAGTTAGGTGAATAAGAAATCTGAATGGAGTAATGTACATGTGTCATGAGATGCGTGAATGTCGAAAGGATTCTTCGAGTACTTTCTCCATCCGGAAAAGAAAGAAGGGATTTAGTGATAGAACATGGATATAAAAGACATAGTAGTTGCATAGTGAACTATCGTTGTATGTAGAAATGTCTATACCGATGACATGCGAGCAATACTTTTACTTGTAATAAGAAATCTGAATGGAGTAATGTACATGTGTCATGAGATGCGTGAATGTCGAAAGGATTCTTCGAGTACTTTCTCCATCCGGAAAAGAAAGAAGGGATTTAGTGATAGAACATGGATATAAAAGACATAGTAGTTGCATAGTGAACTATCGTTGTATGTAGAAATGTCTATACCGATGACATGCGAGCAATACTTTTACTTGTCTCCGTTTGACTGTTTGTGGCCCAGACAATGTTTCTTGGCCACTGGAAGGTAAAGGTGAAGGGTTTTGGGCAATGGAAGAGCCAGGCTAAACATCGAATTGTTGATGTCCTTCAACTGAAAAAAATTCTGATTGAATGATTAATGCTGTGATAGAGAAAAATTGCTTTGTAAAGATGCATATTGATACAAAATATTACATTAATTAACACCTTCTGTCGTGTCGTTGAGAAGAGCCGACACTGGTACCGAGTGATTCAGAGGGGTAGTAGAGGCAGCTTTCTACTTCCAATCCGAAAATATTTTGTTGACACCGACCTACATATGGAGAAACGACCACCAAGGTAAAACATGGGAAATCAGAGCTCGTAGGGAAAAGAATAATAAATGAGAACTGTGAAGGTGGTTCGATGAACCCTGTCCCAGACACTTAAATGTGATTTGAGGAGTATCCATGTAGATGTAGATGTAGAACTTGCTACATCTTTTTCCTTTGAATTATCCACAAGACAAAAATATTCTTAAAAAGATTCAGAAAGAAGAAAAGAAGAAATATCTTAGTGTCTATACTAAAATTTACAAAAAGTTAAAACGACGAGGTGAACTTATTCTATCTGTCTTGTGACAGCATATCATACCAAATATGTAAGGACTGTTAACATATGCACAACAATTGACATTTACATTTCAAATTACATGGCCGAAGAAAATATTTAAGACACATCGCTATTCACACGGTGTCAATGAGTCCACCTCTTCCCTTGAGGCAGTTTGCAGTAGAAAAGAATGCGATGAGCAACAGCACGACGTTACTGACAATCTTTGACACTGCTGATACCCCACGGACGCCTCAACATTACTCTAAAACACATAACGGGCCAGCTATCCCATTGACAGTGATCTTACTCCTTAGGAGCGTAGTGCGATCGCAATTTTTGCTCTGGTTCTCAGGATGGAACCACTAGGTACCATTCAGGGCAATTCGACGCGTTTCGCCTGTTTCTCCTACACCCCAGCCGAAGGCAATACAAATGAACGACGACCGTCAGCAGGTAAAAGTTATCTGTCCCGACCCGAGGGTTGCTGATCATGGAGCTGTACCTACCTCCGCCTTTCTGCCATCTGGCCACATGTCGGACGATAGCCGCCCATCATCCGACACGGATAGTAAGAAGAAATGATCGACGAGGAGACGGAAGAGACAACGCTGTAGCCCTTCTGATGACTGTGTCCATCGAAAGTCTGCAAAGGATGACCCTGATATTGATGGTGTGCTGTGTGACGCCCTGATTGGGCTAAAATGGTTCAAATGGCTCTGAGCACTATGGGACTCAACTGCTGAGGTCATTAGTTCCCTAGAACTTAGAACTAGTTAAACCTAACTAACCTAACGACATCACAAACATCCATGCCCGAGGCAGGATTCGAACCTGCGACCGTAGCGGTCTTGCGGTTCCAGACTGCAGCGCCTTTAACCGCACGGCCACTTCGGCCGGCACGCCCTGATTGGTTGAGTAGGTATCTGATGAGGAGTCATACGGGTAATAAGGTACAACATCTTTCCCACCAAGAACCAGACACCTGTCGGCGATCTGCACACCAGGCGGTGCTCGTGTGTACACAATATCAAATGGTTCAAGTGGCTCAGAGTACTATGGGACTTAACATCTGAGGTCATCAGACCCCTAGAACTTAGAACTACTTAAACCTAACTAACCTAAGGACATCACACACATCCATGCCCGCGGCAGGATTCGAACCTGCGAACGTAGCGGTCGCGCGTTTCCAGACTGAAGCGCCTAGAACCGCTCGGCCACATCGGACGGTGTACACAATATCACAGGTGACACACAACAGGGTGTATGCGAGATGAATCTTGTGAAGGCGTGAGCGGCTTCTCATTTAGAGTAAGGTAGCAAGCGGACTGGATATCAGTGTCAAGATAAGGAGCGCACACCGATGGCCAAACGGCACGTCAGTCGACCTGGGGAAGCGTCCCCTCAACCACATTCGGTGACCTGTGCTGCTGAAGGAAACCATAGGTCGCCCTCGCAGATGTCAATCGCGCCAGTAGTATCACAGTACGGACGGGCAAGGAAAAAGTGCTTCTTACGATCCGTGTCGGATGGTGGGCGGCAATAGTCCGACATGTGGCCAGATGGCAGAAAGGCGGAGGTAGGTACAGCTCCATTATCAACAACCATGGGGTCGGGACAGACAGCTTTTGCCTGCTGACGGTTGTCGTTTATTTGTATTGCCTCCGACTGGGGTTTAGGAGAGACAGGCGAAACGTCAATCGCGTCGTGGAGAGGAGCTGATACCGGTACCAAGTGATTCAGAGGGGTGCAGCAGGCAGCACCGTCGCAGACACGTAAGACAGAAATAACACAGCGGGCTCTGCAGTAGGAGCGACGTCCCTGATTGGCGGCTGAACCATTCTACGCCGGAGACATTCAGAACGGTCATGGCCTTCCTGGCCACAACCTGGACAGGTGCGCGGCTGACCATCGTACATGACGATAGATCTGCAGCCGGCAATAACCAATTAGGAAGGCACGTGTTTCCGTAGTTCAGGTTTTATCTGACGGACACCATTGAGGACACAGTACGCTTCGAATGTCTTCCACGTTTCAGCCACGTGACTGACGCTGGATGATACTGTAAAGTTTAAAAGCGCCCACCACAGCGTCCGACGGTACTTCAAACTGGAGTTCGAAACCCGCAACGTTCGGAGGCCAAAACCAGCGTGATCAACCACTACTGTTCCTATATGTCCGTCAGAATATCGAAACCTGAGATCGTTAACGTTCCGCAGATCACAGCTCGTCATTCAAAAATGGTTCAAATGGCTCTGAGCACGATGGGACTTAACTTCTGTGGTCATCAGTCCCCTAGAACTTAGAACTACTTAAACCTAACTAACCTAAGGACATCACACACGTCCATGCCCGAGGCAGGACTCGAACCTGCGACCGTAGCAGTCACGCGGTTCCGGACTGAGCGCCTAGAACCGCTCGGCCACCTCGGCCGGCACAGCTCGTCATTCTCCAGCTTTATGCACACAGCAGTACTGAGGATCGAAAATGTATTCCGAGAACGTCTTGTGGCGGGAGACGCATTTCATCCCGTATAAAACGTTCAACTTCATACGCCTTCGATTCTCCGTGACCTAATGGAAAAGTTAATTAAATAGTGGCTTGGCGGTAATAAAACGCCATGATGGTCAATGAAGTCGCTCTGAGACAAGCCGCTACGCGAAAGTAAACAACAGCGCGCTCGCTCGCAAACACCACAACGGGCGAGACGCAAACAAGGCTTGTTCGCCTCACCACAGCCACAGGCCGGCTGAGCCCTCCGCCACCATGAAATCAAACGTCTAACACCTACGGACAGATGGACAAGCCATATAAGAGACGCATAAAACGTTTCTTGTGATTTTCTCGGAATTGCTAAAGTAGTGCACCTTACTACTTGCACATTGTTTTAATGGCCTACTAAAGGTCTACAAAATTTGAGGTAAATCTGTGATCCCAACTTCGTGGCCTCCTCTTGTGAATTTACGGGGGACATAAATGAAATATAATTTGAAATATAAATGTCAATTTTTGTGCATATATTAATAATCCTTACATATTTGGTATGATACGCTGTCACAAGAGAGAGAAAATAAGTTCACTTCGTCATTTCAACTTTTTGTAAATTTCTGTATAGACACTAAGGTATTTTTTTCTTGTGGACAATTCAAAGGAAAAAGGAGGTATCAAGCTCTACATCTACAAGGATACCCTGCAAATCACATTTGAGTGCCTGGCAATGGGTTCATCGAACGACCTTCACAATTCTCTGTTATTATTCTAATCTCAAAAAATGGTTCAAATGGCTCTGAGCACTATGGGACTCAACTGCTGAGGTCATTAGTCCCTTAGAACTTAGAACTAGTTAAACCTAACTAACCTAAGGACATCACACACATCCATGCCCGAGGCAGGATTCGAACCTGCGACCGTAGCGGTCTCGCGGTTCCAGACTGCAGCGCCAGAACCGCGCGGCTTCTAATCTCATACAGCGCGGAAAGAACGAACACTTACATCTGATTTCCGTTATTTTATCTTGGTGATCGTTTCTCCCTATGTAGGTCGGTGTCAACAAAATATTTTCGCACTCGGTGGAGAAAGTTGATGATTGGAATTTTGTGAGAAGATCCCGTCGCAACGAAAAACGCTTTTCTTTTAATGATGTCCAGCCCAAAACACGTATAGTTTCAGGGACACTCTCTCCAATATTTCGCGATAATACAAAACGTGCTGCCCTTCTTTGTAGTCTTTCGATGTACTCCGTCAGTCCTATCTGGTAAGGATCCCACACCGCGCAGCAGTATTCTAACAAATGACTGACAAGCGTAGTGCAGACAGTCTCCTTAGTAGATCTGTTACATTTTCTAAGTGTCCTGCCAATAAAACGCAGTCTTTGGTTAGCCTTCTCCACAACATTTTCTATGTGTTCCTTCCAACTCAATTTGTTCGTAATTGTAATTCCTAGGCATTTAGTTGAATTTACGGCCTTTAGATTTGACTGATATATCGTGTAACCGAAGCTTAACGAATTCCTTTTAGCATGCATGTGGATGACCTCACACATTTCGTTATCTAGGGTCAACTGTCACTTTTCGCACCATTCAGTTATCTTTTCTAAATCGTTTTGCAATTTGTTTTGATCTTCTGATGACTTTATTAGTTGATAAACGATAGCGTCATCTGCAAAAAACCGAAGACGGCTGCTCAGATTGTCTCCCAAATCGTTTATATAGATAAGAAACAGCAAAGGGACTATAACACTACCTTGTGGAACGCCAGAAATTACTTCTGTTTTACATGATGACTTTCCGTCAATTACTATGAACTGTGACCTCTCTGACAGGAAATCACAAATCCAGTCACATAACTGAGACGATATTCCATAAGCACGAAGTTTCACAACAAGCCGCTTGTGTGATACAGTGTCAAAAACCTTCCGGAAATCCAGAAATACGGAATCGATCTGAAATTCTTTGTCAATAGCACTCAACACTTCATGCGAGTAAAGAGCTAGTTGTATTTCACAGGAACGATGTTTTCTAAATCCATTTTTCTTCGCGGTAATTCATACTGTTCGAACACAATATATGTTTCGGAATCCTGCTGCATATCGACGTTAACGATATGGCCTGTAATTTAGTGGATTGCTCCACTACCTTTCTTGAAAATTAGTGTGACCTGTGCAACTTTCCAGTCTTTGGGTAGGGATCTTTCGTCGAGCGAACGGTTGTGTATGATTGTTAAGTATGGAGCTAATGCATCATCATACACTGAAAGGAATCTAATTGGTATACAGTCTGGACCAGAATATTTGCTTTATTAAGTGGTTTAAGTTGCTTCACTACTCAGAGGATATTTACTTCTACGTCACTCATGTTCTTGATTCGAATTCTGGAATATTTACTTCGTCTTCTTTTGTGGAGGCATTTCGGAAGGCTGTTTTAGGAACTCTGCTTTAGCAGCACTGTCTTCGATAGTATCTCCATTGCTATTGCGCAGAGAAGTCATTGATTGTTGCTTGCCGCTAACATACCTCATATATGACCAGAATCTCTTCGGATTTTCTGCCAGGTTTCGAGACAAAGTTTCGTTGTGGAAACTGTTATAAGCATCTCGCATTATAGTCCGCGTTAAATTTTGAGCTTCTGTAAAAGATCGCCAATCTTGGGAATTTTGCGTCTGTTTAAATTTTGCATGCTTGTTCCGTTGTTTCTGCAACAATGTTCTGACCCGTTTTGTGTTCGAAGGAGGATCAGCTCCGTCGTTTGTTAATTTATTTGGTATACATCTCTGAATTGCTGCCGATACTATTACTTTTAATTCAAGCCAAATCTGGTCTACACTTATATTATTAATTTAGAAGGAGTGGAGATTGTCTCTCGGGAAGGCGTCAAGTGAGTTATTACCTGCTTTCTTGAATAGGTATATTTTTCGTTTATTTTTGGATGATTTGGGGGTTACAATATTCAATCTCGCTACGACAACCCTGTGTTCACTAATCCCTGTATCCGTTTCGATGCTTGTTACTAACTCAGGTTTATTAGTCGCTAAGATTTTTTTAAATGTGTGTGAAATCTTATGGGACTTAACTGCTAAGGTCATCAGTCCCTAAGCCTACACACTACTTAACCTAAATTATCCTAAGGACAAACACACACACCCATGCCCGAGAGGGGACTCGAACTTCCGCCGGGACCAGCCGCACACTCCATGACTGCAGCGTCCTTGGACCGCTCGGCTAATCCCGCGCGGCTGTTGCTAAGAGGTCGAATGTGTTTTCACAACTGTTTACTATTCGCGTGGTCTCATGAACTATCTGCTCGAAATAATTTTCAGAGAACGCGTTTAGCACAATTTCAGGCGATATTTTATGCGTACCTCCGGAATTAAACATGTATTCCGCCAACATATCGCCCAGTCCACGCCACACAGTCCCCGCTACCCGTGTAGCCGCCTCCTGCGTATAGTGGGCACCTGACCTATTCAGCGGAACCCGAAACCCAACCACCCTTTAGCGCAAGTCGAGGAATCTGCAGCCTACACTGTCGTAGAACCGTCTGATCCTCTGTTCAGACCTTCCTCAATCGGTGTTGTTGACTATGCTGCAAATAGTCAGCTTTGCTTTCATCTTGCAAGCAAGACTGGCAGCCTTCACAACTTCTGTTAGCAGCTCGAAAGCAGAGAGAATCTCTTCTGATCCAAAGTGACACACATCATTGGTACCGACATGAGCAACCATCTGCAGTTGGCTGCATCCTGTACTCTTCACGGCATCCGGGAGAAACCGCTCCACATCTGGAATGACTCCACCCGGTATGCACACGGGGTGCACATTGGTTTTCTTTCCCTTTTTGGCAGCCATGTCCCTAAGGGGCTCCATTACGTGCCTAACGTTGGAGCTCCCATCTATATACAATCCCACCCTCTGTGATTGTCCGGATCTTGCAGGCTGAGAGGTTTCCTCTGACACAGGACAGGCGACAGCATCTGGCTCAGCGACACTGTCAGCCACAGACACCACCGGGAACCTGTTTGTCAGACACACCGGGGAGGCCTTACGTGCCGCCGCCTGGGAAGTCTTTCGCTGCCTGCTAAGCCTCGGAGCGACCTCCCACTCGACCATAGGTGAGGAGTCAACCTCAGTGAGAGTAGTAACTGGGCTGGCCACCGGTGAGGACCGATTGGAGGATTCGGACATGCTGGACGTCCGTTGGATCCCCACGGCTGGCCCACAAGAGTGGTGCCCGTCCACTGGAGCTTCAAGCTGAATAACCGAGGCCATCACAGCGTGGAGCTGAGAGCGAAGTGTCATCAACTCGGCTCGCATCAGCACACAACAATCGCAGTCCCTGTCCATACTAAAGACCGTGGAAAACTGAACTCTGCAGATAAACGGTCTATCGGCACATGCTGCGCAACTCTATTGTAGACCCTGACAAAAACGCAGGAACTGTGTGTAATAAACTAGATTAATACGCAGAGATTCAAAAACTTAACTACCGAAGCACTCAGGTGAAAGTAAAGAATTCGCCCCTGATTAGGAACTTTTGATATGTTAAAAAATCGGTTTACTTTCCGACGCAAATGAAAACGCGAGAACTGTGGCTATTAGATATTAAATAAATACGCAGAAACTCAAGAAAATAAACTATTAAAGCACACAGATGAAATTATAAAATTCGCTCCGGGTTAGGAACTCGTAAAAGTCTCAATATGGAGTGCTTCCCTGTTGCTGCTTGTGTCTCGGCTGGCTACTGCTACCTGACTGTACATTAAAAATGTGTGCATGCATAGTGAATGCCAACTCATAAGTGATGGACACTTCGAGGGTAGTATGACGCTTCTGAGGTGTGACGCGAACTTTTGTGGTTCACAAAATTGAATTGTTTGTATTCTCTAATCAGTAAGTGAAACAGTTGAGGACAGAATCTTCGTTCATTCAAACAACGAATAATGCACAGAAACTAAAGGGCATAGCACGTTAGTTTTAAGATACGCGAAAGACAGAGTAAATTTTAAACCTGAAATTACCTATGAAGAGCGCTATATATTTTAATTAGATTAAGATGAATAATTTTTGTTTGCAGTAATTAAGTGATCCTTTAGTTTCTTTACACGTAAATAATCTGATGCCACGGTACTGGTTGGAATGAGGGTCATGAATTGTTTACTGCGCATCTGATCGTAATTGACGCCAGGCATTTTTCTGAATGAATCTGGATTCATGTCCTCTCTCCCGTGTGTGGTGGATTTCTTTTAACCACTTTTCTTTCCGATTCGTTCCGAGGCATGTTAGAATTCATCACATATGGGTCTAGAACAATGGTGTCCAGAACACACAAACACGTAATTTTATTGTTTAAGGAAAATATTTTGTTTGCAATTATTCTCTCATTGAGGTTACAAGGAGATGTCCCCAGTGGGGCAACCGACTTTTTGCGACCACCTATATGTTGGTGTAGGGTAAGAACCTAGGTTTCAGACCCTGAAGCCATTCACCCTGGTAGGATCTCGTTTACAAGTAATAGCCGGAAAACAATTTAGCTTGTTCGTCTAGTACATTAAATTAAGAGCAGATTTATAATTGCTGCAGTAGCCTAATGGATAGTGTAATGGCCCGGAAAACAGTTATAGACAGGTTCGAATCCTGTCAGGTTTCATTCTTTTTTCATTTGGAATCTTTGTCCATATGGTTTTCATTCTTCTTTAATTGTATATTGCAAAATTTAACCATTTAAAAATACCGATCAAGTGACTATACAAACGAAATAATTATTAGCACTCTTATTGATTCTGCAACAGTAACAAAAATTTATTTTTCGCTGCGAGACGTACAGTTTTTAGGGTGATAATCATCATACAAACATTTGAAACACAAATTGTTCTCGCACAATGGACAAACTATAAAAGCTGTCTCTCTACCTTCACATAGTTTCTTCATCAAACTCGACGGGAAGCATACTTAATTCTCCTTACGAAATACTGTCTTTTCATTACCTAGCTTCAGTCTGTACCATCCATACCTTTTGTTTAGAAAGGCTAGTGCACACAGAATTCTATGAACAATTAATGCATTTTGATTTCGTCTTCACGTTTAGCAATTTCGCGCTCATATTGAAGTAATTCAGCTGTGCTCTGGAGTTTTTTAATAATATTTTTCATTTGACGTTAAAAACACACGTCACATAGCTGACACAGGGGAGTACACTTTGGAGGAACAATTTTCATAGTACATGTAGCTTTTCCAGCACTGTTCACAAATATTTCGTTCTCGCTTCCCACGCACGGGTTCCCGGGTTCGATTCCCGGCGGGGTCAGGGATTTTCTCTGCCTCGTGGTGGCTGGGTGTTGTGTGCTGTCCTTAGGTTAGTTAGGTTTAAGTAGTTCTAAGTTCTAGGGGACTAATGACCTCAGCAGTCCCGTAATGCTCAGAGAAACAAATATTTCGACGTCTAATGTGTTACCCATGTGATCACTACATGAATCAACAAGTAACAAAAAATCATTTTGTTTAACGTATTGGATTCATTGCAGATTGCAAACATTGTATGTACAGCTCTATTGTTATTTTTCCTGATTTTCGGCAGGTGACGACCATATTTCCGCAGTCCGCCTCCAAACTTCCAATTTCTTTAGCAACCATAGGTCCGAATTTATTTTCGACCTCCTCCATACATAAGAATACGCTTGGTAGCAATTGACCAGTGGATGTCAAAGCATGTTGTGCAATATACCAATGTGTAGCTTTCGCCAAATTTTTCTTTTGCTCCAAAACTGTTTTTGATTCCCGTAACTCCAGTGATTGGTGATATATTAAATGGCTCTGAGCACTATGGGACTTAACTTCTGCGGTCATCAGTCCCCTAGAACTTAGAACTACTTAAACCTAACTAACCTAAGGACATCACAAACATCCATGCCCGAGGCAGGATTCGAACCTGCGACCGTAGCAGTCGCGTGGTTCCGGACTGAGCGCCTTAACCGCGAGACCACCGCGGCCGGCGGTGATACATTGATTCGTAATCGCAACCCATGTGATCGGCATTGATAGCAAGGTTTGGATTGCAATCGCCTATTATCAGCACTATTTGTTTACTGTATCGTTCTGCTTCTGCATCAGGTTCTTCAACTGCTGCGACGCCTTTTTGCACGAAGGAATTCAGTCACTTTTTTCTGACGTACAGCATGTTTTATTTTAAAATTATTTGTCCACTTCCCACTTGCAAAGAATGAAAAGTTTTCCGATAGACACGGAACGGAGATAACATTGTCCATGTTGCAGTGTACGCATTGTCACTTGTTCGTGGCACATCCGAGCATCCTTAAATTTTTCAAGTGTTTCGGTATCAATCAGACACAGCTTTACGAATTTAGTACTCCTTGTTTGACATCATTTTTCCATTTTCTCAAGTATCCTTTTCTGCATAAGCGCGAGAAACCACTTTGCTGGATACTTTTCAATGAGTGATCGGAATGAGCTTCAACGAAGGCAACTGATTTTGCTTCGTTTTCTAGTGGAGTTTATGTCGATGGAGGTGCCTGACAGTTGGATTGGTTAAAACATTCATCAACGCCTTCATCGTCGAGAATACACTGCAAACAACAAATTTTACATGTTAATAGCGGACGAGGGAACCCGAAAATTAATAGATAGTAATAAGGAAATGCTTTCCTCTTCATACAAACCGTCTTCATCAGTCTCGCTGTTTAAAATAAGGTCCTCTTCCTGAACAATAACACGCTCCATCACAAGTCGAATCGTTCGCCCGTCGCTATTCCGTTTGCATTTATAAAATCTGGAGGGGGGGGGGGGTCGGAAAGGAGAGATCAAATGGTTCAAATGGCTCTGAGCACTATGGGACTTAACATCTGTGGTCATCAGTCCCCTAGAACTTAGAACTACTTAAACCTAACTAACCTAAGGACATCACACACATCCATGCCCGAGGCAGGATTCGAACCTGCGACCGTAGCAGTCACGCGGTTCCAGACTGAGCACCTAGAACCGCTAGACCACCGCGGCAAAAGGAGTGATCCTCCTCCTAAATAGACAATGCATAGCGTAAGGAATTCGTGAATGTTCTCAACATTTCTTCATCATATTCCTCCGTTCTTTCGTAATGACATTTGCTGATTGATGAATTTGCGTCGTCTGACATTTTAAATGCCGCACACTCACAAAACAAATACAAGAGAAAAACACAAAAATAAACAAAAAATAACTGATTTGTGATTGGTAACTGCAAATCCATAAATGATTTTGAACCAAATTGAGAAAAGATAGAATGGTTCAAATGACCTGGCAAAGGATTAGAAAATTTAAAAACATTACATCTGAAGCAAATAAATGAAGAAAAATAAAAATTAAAAGAATGTATAGGAACGTGACAGGATAAAAATCTGTCACCTACGCTACAGCTGCACTCAAAATTTTAACATTAATTACTGCTCTACTCCAGCAGGCTAAATTGTTTTTCGGCTTTTACTTATAAGCGAGGGCCCATCAGAGTGAATGGCTTCAGGGTGTGATACCTGGGTTCTTAACCTACAGCACCATATAGGTCGTTCCAAAAAGTCTGTTGCACCACTGGGGACCTCTCCTTGTTAGTACAAAAACATATAGCAGAATATCTCAGAAAACAAAGGTTTTATTCATAATCCAAACTTTGTAACAATTGCAAATGTTATTTGACCTTTTGTATCACGAAAAAAATAATTTTCCATCTGGGGGCTAAAAGGAAGTCTAAGATGTTTCTACGTGTGAGTAAATGAGAAGAGACAGATATGTGAACTTGATACGTCGAAGTGGAGTTCATGCTTATTAAGACCGAAAATACATGGTACACACGGAAGTGATGATGATGATGGTGTGTGTGTGAATTC
The DNA here is from genome assembly GCF_021461395.2 of Schistocerca americana. NCBI lineage: Eukaryota > Metazoa > Arthropoda > Insecta > Orthoptera > Acrididae > Schistocerca > Schistocerca americana. The sequence continues at coordinate 905,772,789 of NC_060119.1, forward strand.
ATAAGGGACCAAACCGCTGAGGTCACCGTCCCTAGACTTAACACACTACTCAAACTAACTTATGCTAAGAACAACACACACACCTACGCCCGAAGGAGGACTCGAACCTCCAGCGGAAGTGATGATGTGAGTCGATGCGGACAGCCAAACATTTGAAGACACAAAGTGAATGATGTAATAGCTTATGGTCAGCAAACAGGGCAGCCTAGTGACAAACAGATGAAAATACAAATCCCCAATGACTGCATATCGCACTACTGTGTACATAATCTAGTTAAATTTTCAAATAAAATGAATATATTAATCAGATTTTATTCCAGGGCAGCATAGCAAAGGTCAAAGTTTTTATGTAGCATTGATTCTGCCTTCAACTGTTTCATGCTCTTCTGCGGCGAGCCTTTCGAAGATGTAGAAAGAGGCTCTGCCAGTACAACTTGGCGTGCAAACGTCGGCTGTTTCCTCCAACTTCAACACCGAAGTTCGGGCCGTCGCGTCAAATGTCATCAGGGTCAACGACCTCCTGCTGCTTGTCGACGTCACACACCTGAATCGCCTTCTCGCAGTCACATAATAGATCTACAGCCGCCGACCAATCGCTGTCAGTATAGCTTTGGTATGTATAAAATCATAGAAAAAAATTAATTTTTAACTGGAATAGTTTTTGTTGTAAACAAGAGACAACGTAACCTTCAGTTTTGTTAAATGTGGTTAAATGACCCAAGTGTGGAATGCGAAACGAATTTCATTAAACTGTAAAACGTGTAAATAACACACAGTATAAGCCCATTCATAGAATTTCACTATGTAACTTTCCTTCTATCACTCAATTGTCATAAAGAGAGATGAGAGTCTCTCTTGCTCTTTTTCGCTGCAATATTTACATAAGCCATAGAGGACAAATCATTTTTAAATTCTCATCCAATGCTAAATTGATACAAAGCCTGTACTAACACGAACACAGATGGCATAATAGCGCCTGTCAAAATCAACTTCGAACAACTATTTTCATTGTAAATTTCTGACTAATTCTGTCTAACCTGTTGTTGTTGTTGTGGTCTTCAGTCCTGAGACTGGTTTGATGCAGCTCTCCATGCTACTCTATCCTGTGCAAGCTTTTTCATCTCCCAGTACCTACTGCAACCTACATCCTTCTGAATCTGCTTAGTGTATTCATCTCTTGGTCTCCCTCTACGATTTTTACCCTCCACGCTGCCCTCCAATACTAAATTGGTGATCCCTTGATGCCTCAGAACATGTCCTACCAACCGATCCCTTCTTCTGATCAAGTTGTGCCACAAACTTCTCTTCTCCCCAATCCTATTCAATACTTCCTCATTAGTTATGTGATCTACCCATCTAATCTTCAGCATTCTTCTGTAGCACCACATTTCGAAAGCTTCTATTCTCTTCTTGTCCAAACTATTTATCGTCCATGTTTCACTTCCATACATGGCTACACTCCATACGAATACTTTCAGAAATGACTTCCTGACACTTAAATCAATACTGGATGTTAACAAATTTCTCTTCTTCAGAAACGCTTTCCTTGCCATTGCCAGCCTACATTTTATATCCTCTCTACTTCGACCATCATCAGTTATTTTGCTCCCCAAATAGCAAAACTCCTTTACTACTTTAAGTGCCTCATTTCCTAATCTAATTCCCTCAGCATCACCCGACTTAATTAGACTACATTCCATTATCCTTGTTTTGCTTTTGTTGATGTTCATCTTATATCCTCCTTTCAAGATACTTTCCATTCCATTCAACTGCTCTTCCAAGTCCTTTGCTGTCTCTGACAGAATTAAAATGTCATCGGCGAAGCTCAAAGTTTTTATTTCTTCTCCATGAATTTTAATACCTACTCCGAATTTTTCTTTTGTTTCCTTTACTGCTTGCTCAATATACAGATTGAACAACATCGGGGAGAGGCTACAACCCTGTCTTACTCCCTTCCCAACCACTGCTTCCCTTTCATGTCCCTCGACTCTTATAACTGCCATCTGGTTTCTGTACAAATTGTAAATAGCCTTTCGCTCCTTGTATTTTACCCCTGCCACCTTTAGAATTTGAAAGAGAGTACTCCAGTCAACATTGTCAAAAGCTTTCTCTAAGTCTACAAATGCTAGAAACGTAGGTTTGCCTTTCCTTAATCTTTCTTCTAAGATAAGTCGTAAGGTCAGTATTGCCTCACGTGTTCCAGTGTTTCTACGGAATCCAAACTGATCTTCCCCGAGGTTGGCTTCTACTAGTTTTTCCATTCGTCTGTAAAGAATTCGTGTTAGTATTTTGCAGCTATGACTTATTAAGCTGATAGTTCGGTAATTTTCACATCTGTCAACACCTGCTTTCTTTGGGATTGGAATTATTATAATCTTCTTGAAGTCTGAGGGTATTTCGCCTGTTTCATACATCTTGCTCACCAGATGGTAGAGTTTTGTCAGGACTGGCTCTCCCACGGCCGTCAGTAGTTCCAATGGAATATTGTCTACTCCGGGGGCCTTGTTTCGACTTAGGTCTTTCAGTGCTCTGTCAAACTCTTCACGCAGTATCATATCTCCCATTTCATCTTCATCTACATCCTCTTCCATTTCCATAATATTGTCCTCAAGTACATCGCCCTTGTATAGACCCTCTATATACTCCTTCCACCTTTCTGCTTTCCCTTCTTTGCTTAGAACTGGGTTTCCATCTGAGCTCTTGATATTCATACAAGTCGTTCTCTTATCTCCAAAGGTCTCTTTAATTTTCCTGTAGGCGGTATCTATCTTACCCCTAGTGAGATAGGCCTCTACATCCTTACATTTGTCCTCTAGCCATCCCTGCTTAGCCATTTTGCACTTCCTGTCGATCTCATTTTTGAGACGTTTGTATTCCTTTTTGCCTGTTTCACTTACTGCATTTTTATATTTTCTCCTTTCATCAATTAAATTCAATATTTCTTCTGTTACCCAAGGATTTCTACTAGCCCTCGTCTTTTTACCTACTTGATCCTCTGCTGCCTTCACTACTTCATCCCTCAAAGCTACCCATTCTTCTTCTACTGTATTTATTTCCCCCATTCCTGTCATTTGCGCCCTTATGCTCTCCCTGAATCTCTGTACAACCTCTGGTTCTTTTAGTTTATCCAGGTCCCATCTCCTTAAATTCCCACCTTTTTGCAGTTTCTTCAGTTTTAATCTACAGGTCATCACCAATAGATTGTGGTCAGAGTCCACATCTGCCCCTGGAAATGTCTTACAATTTAAAACCTGGTTCCTAAATCTCTGTCTTACCATTATATAATCTATCTGATACCTTTTAGTATCTCCAGGGTTCTTCCGTGTATACAACCTTCTTTCATGATTCTGAAACCAAGTGTTAGTTATGATTATGTTGTGCTCTGTGCAAAATTCGACCAGGCGGCTTCCTCTTTCATTTCTGTCCCCCAATCCATATTCACCTACTATGTTTCCTTCTCTCCCTTTTCCTACACTTGAATTCCAGTCACCCATGACTATTAAATTTTCGTCTCCCTTCACAATCTGAATAATTTCTTTTATTTCATCATACATTTCTTCAATTTCTTCGTCATCTGCAGAGCTAGTTGGCATATAAACTTGTACTACTGTAGTAGGCGTGGGCTTCGTATCTATCTTGGCCACAATAATGCGTTCACTATGCTGTTTGTAGTAGCTTACCCGCATTCCTATTTTCCTATTCATTATTAAACCTACTCCTGCATTACCCCTATTTGATTTTGTGTTTATAACCCTGTAGTCACCTGACCAGAAGTCTTGTTCCTCCTGCCACCGAACTTCACTAATTCCCACTATATCTAACTTCAACCTATCCATTTCCCTTTTTAAATTTTCTAACCTACCTGCCCGATTAAGGGATCTGACATTCCACGCTCCGATCCGTAGAACGCCAGTTTTCTTTCTCCTGATAACGACATCCTCTTGAGTAGTCCCCGCCCGGAGATCCGAATGGGGGACTATTTTACCTCCGGAATATTTTACCCAAGAGGACGCCATCATCATTTAATCATACAGTAAAGCTGCATGCCCTCGGGAAGAATTACGGCTGTAGTTTCCCCTTGCTTTCAGCCGTTCGCAGTACCAGCACAGCAAGGCCGTTTTGGTTATTGTTACAAGGCCAGATCAGTCAATCATCCAGACTGTTGCCCTTGCAACTACTGAAAAGGCTGCTGCCCCTCTTCAGGAACCACACGTTTGTCTGGCCTCTCAACAGATACCCCTCCGTTTTGGTTGCACCTACGGTACGGCTATCTGTATCGCTGAGGCACGCAAGCCTCCCCACCAACGGCAAGGTCCATGGTTCATGGGGGGAGGCTGTCTAACCTATGATTTATGAAATTCTTCTAAAGCTGGCATGGTATACCGGATTCAAAATTATTACGCCAATGATGCGACTAAATGCTTAGGTTTAAGCTATGACTTCAAGCATTCAAGGAGGCGATAAAACATTAAATTGTTTAATGATTATAAAGAATCGACCTCGACTTGCAATTACTCACGATTACTGACGCGCTACAATGTTAAAAGTTCTCACATTAAATTTGTTACTCCTTAACCACACTGTATGAGAAAATATACAGAAAACAAGATATATCTTTTTATCAAAGATATCAAACTTCTTGAGGATTTTGTGAAACTGCTCCTCTATGTTGTTTTTAACAAGTAAATGAGTGACTCCACCTGTCTGGCAAACGTTCCTATACCCTTTTTGTGAGAGCTCGAGGAGCTCCTGTCTGCTGGCAATAATATTTTTAACCTATTCGATACACTTAGTTGTGTATAACTACTGCAAAATCGCTTACTTCGCTCATACTCATATTCATGAATATAATTTTAATAGTATTTCTGCGCGTTTCAGCGGGCCTCGGTGTAAAGTCGGAAGCGAGCTGTTCGATGATCAAACGACCGAACACTTCTCGTGTTTTATCGTTAGTTCTTATAAAATCGAAGAAGAGCCCCCGTGAGATTAGTATTTTCTTAATATCACGTAGTTTTCAGCGTAAGATTTGTTGTCAACTGATCGGTGACACTTCACCGAACAATGACACCACCCAACATACTCACTAGCCTGATGCGCCACCGCATTTTTCTTAGTGACCTCATCTCAGTATCCAAGAAAGGCTCACCGTAGGGCTACAAAAATATAATTTTAGTATCTAAAATAACAAGTTGTGTTGTTTCTCTGTTGCATGTAACGAAATGCCAAGGGAAATGTGCTACACAAATATACTTGTTCTGCATATGCATTAATTTTATTCTAATGCTACTAGTCCTTATTATTAATATAAGCAAGTAAGACATATATCAGGAGATATTGTGTAAAAATTTACTACCGAAGAAAGTGTGTGTGTGTGTGTGTGTGTGTGTGTGTGTGTGTGTGTGTGTGTGTGTGCCATATATATTGCATAGTTTTTTCCCTGTTCCTGCTTCCCAGGCTATTTTATTAGTGTTACATTTTATTCGCTTACAAAGGAAAAAAGTCACTATGAACATACTCGTACTGTACAAAAAGAGTCACCAAAGGAAAAAGTGTATTATATACACTATGTCATAGAAAGTATCCTGACACCTGGCTGAAAATGTTCGTGGTGCTCTTCATCGGTAATGCTGGAATTCAATATTGTGTTGGCCCACCCTTAGCTCCGATTACAGCTTCCACTCTCGCAGGCATACGTTCAATCAGGTGCTGGAAGGTTTCTTGGGGAATGCCAGCCCATTCTTCACGGAGTGCAGCACTGTGGAGAGGTATCGATGTCAGTCGGTGAGGCCTGGCACGAAGTCGGCGTTCCAAAACATCCCAAAGGTGTTCTACGGGATTCAGGTCAGGACTCTGTGCAGGCCAGTCTGCTACAATGATGTTACTGTCGAGTAACCACACCGCCACAGGCCGTGCATTATGAACAGGTGCTAGATCGTATTGAAAGATGTAATTGCCATCCTCGAATTGCTCTTCAACAGTGGGAAGCAAGAAGGAAGTCAAAACATCAATGTAGGCCTGTGCTGTGATAGTGGGACGCAAAACAACAAGGGGTGAAAGCCCCCTCCATGAAAAACACGACGACACCATAACACCACCGCCTCCGAATTTTACTATTGACACTTCACACGCTGGCATATCACGTTCATCGGGCATTCGCCATACCGTCACCCTGCCATCGGATCGCCGCATTCTGTACCGTGATTCATCACACAATGTTTTTCCACTGTAGAATCGTCCGATGTTTCCGCTCCTTACACCAAGTGAGGCATCGTTTGGAATTTACCGGCGTAATGTTTGGCTTATGAGCAGCCGCTCGACCATGAAATCCAAGTTTTCTCACCTCCCACCTAACTGTCATAGTACTTACAGTGGATCCTGATGCAGTCTGGAATTTCTGTGTGACGGTCTGGATAGATGTCAGCCTATTACACATTACGACACACGTCAACAGTCGGCGGCCTCTGTCAGTCAACAGATGAGGCTAGCCTGTACGCTTTTGTGCTGTTTCATTTTCCGTTTCCACTTCACTATCACATCGGAAACAGTGGACCTATGGATGTTTAGGAGCGTGGAAAACTCCCGTACAGACGTGTGACACAAGTGACACCCAATCATTTGACCACATTGGAAGTCCGTGATTACCGCGGATGTCTCATGACTACTGAGGTCGCTGATATGGAGTACCTGGCAGTATGTGGCAGCACAATGCACCCAAAGTGAAAAACGTATGTTTTTGAGGCTGTCTGGATACTTTTGATCACATAGTGTATTTCAAATAACGAGAAAGTATTCTTGTCATATCTATTCCGCTTTATCTGATTTACAAAAGAACCTGAAACTTAATCACTCAATTTGGAGGGATCTAAATTTATTTATTTTTGTTGATTTGAGCTAATGTATTAGAGTACATAAATGAGTTTAGATATGTACATAATTCTTAAGCAACATCAGTACTGATGATGGATCGCATTTACTACGAGGGGTGTTCAATAACTAATGCAAAACATTTTTTTTCTAACAGCAGATTTGTTTTATTCTGGATTCCAATACACCATATTATTCCCCACTATTTTGGCTAAAAAATCCTAATTTGCAACATAATCTCCGTTCAATGCGGCGTCCTTACAGAGCCTTACTGTTAGGGCCTCTATACCCAGCGCCCGCATGGTGCTACTCTGCTGCTCGATGTCGGAGTCAACATCATGCTGCATCAATCGCCTCCCCAGCATCCAAGTACTGCTTCCCACGGAGTGCGTCCTTCAATGGGCCAAACAGATGTAAATCTGATTGTGTGGCATCCGGACTGTAGGATGGACGAGGAAGAATAATCCAATGAAACTTCCTAGTAGATTAAAACTGAGCGCCGGACCGAGACTCAAACTCTGGACCTTTGCCTTTCGTGGGCAAGTATTCTACCATCTGAGCTACCCAAAAAAGACTCACGCCCCGACCTCACAGCTTTACTTCCGACAGAAACTCGTCTCCTACCTTTCAAACGTCACAGAAGCTCTCCTGCGAAACTTGCAGAACTAGCACTGCTGGAAGAAAGGATATCGCGGAGATATGGCTTTGCCACAGCCTGGGGGATGTTTCCAGAATCGTGAGTCGTGCTTGGGTAGCTCAGATGGTAGAGCATTTGCCCGCGAAAGGCGAAGGTACCGAGTTCGAGTCTCGATCTAGCACACAGTTTTAATCTGCCTGGAAGTTTCATATCAGCGCACACTCCGCTACAGATTCAAAATCTCATTCTATTCCAACGAAGTTCTGTGAGCTCCTGTCGGGTGGGCAGACTTGTTTGAGCTTTTTGTCTTTATGGAGAATTTCGTTTGCATTTTGGTGGCGATGAACACGCTGACGTCGTTTCTTCAATCTCTGAGGGTAGTACATTATGCATCACAGTTGCTCGTTGCACCATGAGGGAAGACATCAAACACAATAACCGCTTCAGAGTCCCAGAAGACTGTCACCATGACTTTACATGCTGAGGGTACCGCTTTGAACTTTTCTTTGGAGGAGAGGTGGTGTGTCTCGCGAGATCGGATGGGTGAGCGTGACCTTGCTGCGATAATGATAGACGCCTCACCCAACGACTCACCGTGATTTTGTACACTGACACGTCTCTGTATACATTCTACAAGCACCTATGAACAAATGCGCTGCTCTGGTTTTCCGGCAAAAAAAAAAAAAAAAAAATTAAGAAAAGGCGCAATGATTCACCAGCTGCGACATAGTAGCTCTTATGAACAGTGATCCAATACTGTCAAATGTTTTTTTTTGTTCCTGTCTTTGATCATAATATCAATTCTCTTTTTGACGATGACCGGTTTCAGTGAGTAATGATCATCCTCAGATCTTTTCTACACCATGTCCTAAAGTGATGGCATCGTCAGAGCATACAAACACACTCAGCACAACATCGTCACATAGATCCAAAATAAGGTGTAGAATAGGCCACATCGTCCACAGAGAAATTTTTGCGAAAATGAGGATGATCATTACTGAATGAAACCGGTCATCGTCAAAAGAGTTGATATTGTGATCAAAGACTGGAATTAAAAAAAAATATTTGCAATGATAGTTCTCTGCTGGGAACGCACGTCCGTTACAGATGTCAGTTTGAAGGCTACATATAGCGCCGCTGCATGTAAGGACTTCATTAAGCTATAGGGGCTGAAACGGAAATAATGCACGATGTCCCACAACAAATTCCTCATTTTCTTCAACCGACATTGAACGAGAAAAGAGTGAGTCGCATTACTTATTAACGCCCTTCGTACGTTGATATTTTGCTGGTTTCCTGCTGTGTTGCAAACTAAGTGGTGGGTGAGGTGATAAATCGACTAAAGTGTTTCTTTTTCTCTGTCGCCGGTTGGGGGGAGGAGGTTTGGGCTGATTTCTTGTAACTCTTCATGATGCTGAACCTTGACATACAGAGCACAAGTGCTATCTGATGATGATGCTTACCATTTACCATCCCTAGGCTGGCCGGCGTGGCAGGGGGAGAGGGGGGGGGGGACGGTAGTAGGGGTCAATTTCATTGGGGTAACTTCCTGCATTTGCCGAATTGACTTAGAAGAGTGAAGGGGTGAAAACCTTTGAGGGCACATGTGACAGTTGCTGCATTCACGTACCCAACCAACAGAACCATGCCCCACACCCTCTTCAGTTTCTTCCCATTATTTTTAAGCTACACAATTGATCTAGAGATGAGGAGGAGGGGGAGGAGGGAGAGTGAAGGGGGGAAGAGAAGGGGAGAGGTTACATTGAATTTACCACATGCAGTTGTCCTAAAGAGGTGGGCAAGATATCAGGTTACATCGTCAACTTGTCTTTGAATGCCCATTGGTGTACTACTGAAGTTCATTTTATTACCGCTTTTCAAAACATCATCAATTTCGTTCAACTCCTCTTGCAGGTCCTTTGTTGTCTCTGTGACGATAATAAACATTAACAATTTTATTTTTCCCTCAGAATATTAATTCCGTTTCGAAATTCGTCCTTGATTTCCCTTAGTGGTTGGTCAACGAATATTAATTCCGTTTCGCCGGCCAGAGTGGCCGAGCGGTTAAAGGCGCTGCAGTCTGGAACCGCACGACCGCTGCGGTCGCAGGTTCGAATCCTGCCTCGGGCATGGATGTGTGTGATGTCCTTAGGTTAGTTAGGTTTAAGTAGTTCTAAGTTCTAGGGGACTTATGACCACAGCAGTTGAGTCCCATAGTGCTCAGAGCCATTTGAACCATTTAATTCCGTTTCGAGATTCGTCCTTGATTTCCCTTAGTGCTTGGTCAACGTGTAGATTCAATAATATTGGAGATAGGCTGCACTCCTGTCTCACTACCTCTTTAACTATTTCTCCTCTTTTATGTTCTTCGACTAGGGTAACTATAGTGTGATTTCTGTACAATTTGTAGATAATGTTTCTCTTCCTGTATTTTATCCTTGACACTTTCAACTATTTATAGATGGTTGTCCGAGAAGAACTGTAACGAGCTTTCTCTTAATGTACACATGCTATAAAAGTAAGTTTGCCTTTGTTCAGCCTAGCTTCCAAGATACGTCTTGGTGTCAGAATTGCCTCGAGTGTCCATACATTTCTGTGGAACATCTTACCCGAGGCCGGAATCTGTGACACGTTTATGTGAATGGGATCGGCCAGTGTCTTTGTAATAGCTGTGCTGTCTGGGTAGTTGGGAGCGCCGGGTCAGCCGGCTGGAGGCGTGGCAGGGCGGCAATCGATCGCCGGTTCTGCGCACGCAGCGGCGGCGGCAGCGGCGGCTGCCGGACCAGGCCAGGGCGGAGCAGCGCCCTGTGGTAGGGTAGCGCGGCGCGCCGCTCCCAGCTGCCAGGGGCTCGCAGCCAAGAGCGACAAATCTCTCGTATTCTGTCCCGTGATTATTTCTGAACCACAGTCATCAGAAACTCCTTTTTACTGATCTACCCGAAATTTCAGCAATGGCCTAGAAACTTAGAAAACTGTAACAGTTTAGTAAAATGGTAAAGGATTTATGTAGAAGCATTCGAATTCGTATCTTATCCATTTTAAGGTCTAGTGAAAACAAGTAATAAGTACCTCGCCCCCGTATATATGCTGATGCATACAGAAAGAAAGTAGGTGGAGTACAAAGAGAAGTACAAATGGTTATCTACCAAAAATTAAGGTGTCTGACGTATCTGACACATTCCTCGTCAGAGTAGAGGGTGAATTATCATCCCTGAATCCTGAAAAAGTGCAGTTATTTGCAGGGTAAATATTATGATTATTTCACATTTGAAAGTAAAACTTTCTGAAAACATCGCAATTTCTTCCGCGCCTGTTGTAACCAGGTGTATATGGTATGAGACTACTTTGTCCGAGCGTGACGACTTGCAGAAAACTAAGAACTTACATTTCATGTATTCTGATGAAATATTTAAACAGCTTCGATGAACAGAGCGTCATCAAAATTATAAGTTTTAGAATGTGTGTAAGAGAATACTGTGCAATTCAACCTTAACTGAAGAACATTACAAAAAGTTGCTCACGTTAGCTCTTTGAGGTATGACCAAGACTCTCTCTCTCTCTCTCTCTCTCTCTCTCTCTATCTATATATATATATATATATATATATATATGTATATATATATATATATATATATATATATATATATATATAAGTCAAACGGATATCAACTGCTTTTTTTCTAAATAGGAGCCACGCGGGATTAGCAGAGCGGTCTGAGGCACTACAGTCAACCACTGTGCAGCTGGTCCCGGCGGAGGTTCGAGTCCTCCTTCGGGCATGGGTCTGTGTGTTTCTCCTTAGGATAATTTACGTTAAGTAGTGTGTAAGCTTAGGGAATGATGACCTTAATACTTAAGTCACATAAGATTTCATACACATTTGACATTTGAATATAAACCCTCATTTTTTATTACATACTCGTGTAGTACGTAAAGAAATCATGTTTTAGTTGGACCCCTTTTTTCGCTTTGTGACAGATGGCGCTGTATAGTCACAAACGTATAAGTACGTGGCATCACGTAACATTCCGCCGGTATGGATGGTATTTGCTTCATGATACAGCTCAAGGCGTCAGAAATATCGTCTGCCAATCAGCATTGCTCTTCTGATACATTACCGGTGTTAAAATGGACCTTTTATCAATTGCAGAAAAGGTCGATATCATGTTGATGTATGACTATTGTGATCGAAATGCCAGACGAGCATTTGCTATGTATGCTGCTCGGAAGACTGGACGACATCATCCAACTGTCCGGACTGTTCGCCGGATAGTTATGTTATTTAAGGAAACAGTGTAAGACGTCGTGGTCTCCTGACCTTCATTGCTTACATATTCCGCCATCACAATCATATTCCACAAATCAAGACACTTCATTCGAACCCAAAATCGATAAGATAAAGTCAATGTTGTATGAATTCATGTAAGCGATATGGAAATAACAAGTAAGAGCACCGTGGTTGAAATACTCGAGGCTGGCGTACACACATACATTCCAGACACGATGGTCACATGAGCTTTTAGTTCGAGACAGGCAGACCGCACGCCGTTAGGCCGGTCCATTCAGAGGACGAGTCAAACTAGGCCACCCGTGGAGTGGACAGCGTTTGCCTGAGTGAAAGGAAGGACGAGCCCGTGTTCGGCTTAAAATCAAATTCCGCAACATTGTGTGCGAGCGCCCAGCCTATGCATTCTTTACAAACAGAGCACGCAGTTTCAGAGATTTTCACAGGGAGACAGAAAACGCCAAATGCCGATGCTACAGATTTCCGGACTGGTCACCTTAAACGAAACGTCTTTCTCCCGTTTTAGAAGAGCAATGCTGAATGGCAGACGATGTTTCTGACGCCTTGAGCTGAAGGAGGAATGGAAGAGACCAAAAGATATACCCCTTCACGTCTGGCATGGAGAGGCGACATTCCGTTGTCGCTCTTGGAGTGAGAACACGTAACGAGAGCATGCGCGCTCGTACGTATACTCAAAGAGTGAGGAACAAGTCTCTCCTGAGTACTTCGCTGGGAGAGCACCTCTGCCAAGAGCGAATCAGAGTGCGACTCTGTATTGAGTCCTTGCGATTAAGCGTTGTTCACTGTGTTGTCCACCACAATTATTGTGCGGTGTGAACGGACAGAGTTATAGTTAAGCGCTTGCAAGCAAAGTTTGAGTTGCATCACGGTGGACTGGTTATCTGACTGGTGTACCACGCCAATAGATATACTAGGGGAGAATAGGAGCCCTTGACTTCATCAAGGCATAGGGAGAGTTTGATTGGCGAAGGTCAATCCAGTTATCTTATTTGTCAGCAGCAAGCGACGCAGACAGCAGTCATTACAGCTTATGGTATTGTGCGCTACAGCTCTTGCAAGCCCTGTATTTCCTGCACAATAGTTCACTTCAATGCATTTCACATGTGACAGCCCCACCGTACCTAGCAACATCCCAACGGATAAGTATTCAAGTTGAGTAGGCGTGGGTCTCTGCCATTCTGCCAAGTCAATAACAATCTTAAACTTTGTATAGAAATTTCATTAACGAATCCTAGCCTTAAGAGGTAACTTCACATTCTGAAAAGAAGCCGGAAATAACTTTTTCAGTTAATAACTATAAGTGCCATTGTGATTACTCAGAATTTTTGCAAAATAAATAATAATTTTCGTTAGTTTCATGTTTTTCTTACACTAACTATCACTACTGCAGTACCCAAGTATCCCATTAGTTACGTACGAAATTTTGTGAATTTTTGTATCATTTCCTTACAGCGGACGACTCCAGAAGATATTTATTGCTGAAAGTTTTTCAGGCATTTCTCTTTAGAACGTTAGGAGCGTCTGTCTGACTTCTGTAGTAGGGTGGGGGTGGAAATTGCATCTTACAGGAGCCACAGGGTAAAGGGTACATCTCAGATTAATCCGTTACACAGAATGACAGCACCCACACGCTCACAGAAAATGGCGACCCTGCCAGGATAGGTAAAATAGGTAAGCTACCAGGATAGGAAAGGGTCAGTATAGTTAGGGCAGCAGTAGCACTTTGTAGAACTTTCTTTGATGTATTAAATAGCTATTTGCAAAGATAGGGATCAGATTACATACTGGTAGTGAAGAAAGCAGAATTGTAGGGAAAAGGGCGTGTGTTATTGTGTTGAGATTTTTGTGTAGCTCTTAGAGTTGGGGTTGGGTTGTTTGGGGAAGGAGACCAGACAGCGAGGTCATCGGTCTCATCGGATTAGGGAAGGACGGGGAAGGAAGTCGGCCGTGCCCTTTAAAAGGAACCATCTCGGCATTTGCCTGGAGCGATTTAGGGAAATCACGGAAAACCTAAATCGGGATGGCCGGACGCGGGATTGAACCGTCGTCCTTCCGAATGCGAGTCCAGTGTCTAACTACTGCACCACCTCGCTCGGTTGTGTAACTCTTAGGGCATAGGATTTTCAGGTGATAGGCCCAGACGCAGAGTGATGCAGAGACGCAGTGCGACGCAGCATCATATAAGTTAGAATTAAGAAATAACATTTTTCTCCCTTTGCAAGCACACACGTAGCAGAGCAGACAGAACATTAGCCGAGAAGTCACGACGTTGTTGTTGTTGGTTCAAGGAACTGTTAAGTGGTCGTACAGTTTTGTAGATATGGTTGTGGTGTGTTGAAAGAATTTCCATGTTAACGAGAGCACAAGTCAAAAGGTTACGTGAGAGACAGCAAGTAGTCAAGATGGGGGAGAATCAACCAGATAGACAGCAAGTAAACGAGCTTATTGAGAATAGGACAGACGGTGAATCAGAGAATAGGACAGTCGGGGAGCTGCAGAATCAGCAGGCTCAGTTAGACTGGGATAAAATGGAGACAGATCAGACAGATGGGAATCGAAGGGACGAGAACATTGAACCTCCAAAATATGAAATTCTAGGTAGGGCACATTCTGAGCCAGAAATAGACAGCCCACGTAGGAAATGGCAAAGATTAGAAGCGAAACGAGCACAGGAAACGCGTTTGTTTGCTGCATATTCAGGGACAGAATTCACGTCAACACAATCAATGAACCGGCAGTTAGCTAATGTTCAAAGAGAAGGAGACAGTGAGGAAGAGGGGTAACATTTAGAATACGTCGAACCTATCGTACACTTTCTAAATATGCCTCAACAACAGACACAGAATTTTGCGGAGTTACGTTGCGCCGACACTAAAAGGTTCCGTAACAGACGCAACTGTACCTTCAAACACATGACATACACAACAGAGAGGGCAGAATGCGGAGTTGTTTGCGCTGCGTAATGGTTCAATGACAAACGCAACTAGTCCTCAACACAGACAGCACGGGTTATTGCAGTTACCAAACTTAGAAACGCCACAACATAGCCCAGTAAACAACGTAACTGACCGAGTAGAATCGAGAATATATAGTTCATCAGAAGGTACTGTTACAGGGCGGGACGCGATCATGGAGATGTTTAAAAAAATGAACGCTAGTATGATGAAACAGGATCAGGATATTAATACACAGATAACGAAACAGAATCAGGCTATTAATACACAGATGACAAAATCAGGAATTGAAACAGGATAATCAGCAATTGAAACAAGCTAATCAGAACTTGAGACAAGAGATTAAGACACAGATCCAACAAGTTAAAATCCAGATGGAAGAAGGGATCGCCAGAATTGATAGTCAGATCACTCAGATAAACAAAGACGCGAAAGAATCTAGAGAAAGAATTCAGGTACTAACACAAGGTCGGCAGCAATTACGCACTGAATTGGACAAGGTCCAATTGGACATCGTAAACGTTGACAAAAGATGGAAGGTTTTACGAAAAAAGCCACTCGAACAGCAATACAAATTTCGAAAGAAAAAGCAATTCAAAGCAAGGTCACAAAGGTTGCACTGAAAAAATATGATCAGCGGATCAATAAAATAGAACTTAAAAACAAAGATCAGTTTGAAAAGCTTCGAACAGAGTTGATACAGACTATCGAAGAAAAGATCGAGACCGACTATGCCTGTAGCGAAACAACTGATACGTCAAGCATTAATTCACTACACGAACACGCGCCGACTAATAAACTTCAAGTAGAACCAAGGCTAGACGTAACACTCGCGCAGAAATCGAAACAGAAAACCCGATTAAATTAATACATGACATGCCACAGGACCAGGCACGGTATCTAGAAAAACGGAACACATACATTCAGCCGATACCAATCGAAAGACAGGCAACTGAACCTGTAAATCCAGTGACACAACATAATAGCAGCACAGGTACTATACCGCGAACGACGAGAGTAGAAACACACGAACAACACTTCTGTTCACCAATGATACGATATGACGCGGATACGAGTCATGAAATTGAGAATAGGTAGACAAGCAGCAGATTACCAGAGAATAAACACGACGACACAAGCAGTGGCAGATTATTTGAGTCCATGACTCAGCCACAAACCGGATTTATGAGTAGATATGATACAGACCACTTCCTTACAGTTAGAAAATTTCAACATTTCAAGGAAGAAGGCGGTAGCTTGCATGCACGTACATTCTTCTATCAGTTTAAAGTAGGCTTACCAAACCACTGGAGCGTAGCTCACAAACTTGGCTTCATTTGCGCACACATGTCAGGGACAGTAGCAGAGGTGATGCATAAGATCGTGGCTACCTGTACGTCTTACCTACAGTTCAGAACAACATTTCTCGAAAGATATTGGTCTAAGGAGGCGCAAAACAAAATTAAATACGAGTTACTTCAGATGACACCATATGAAAACTCAGGAGAGAAAAGCGTGGTAAAATTCTTTGATACAATGGACAAAAAGAATCAATGCCATACAGTAACGGAGAGCTGATACGTCTACGTAGAACGAAATTACCGGTAAAGTATCAACAGGCGACAGTAGGGAAAAATGAAAATACCGAAGAATTCAAAGAGATTTTAAGGGAACTTGAATTTATGTTTAAAGAAGACGAGGTGAAAGAAAAAAGAAGGGAAAGGGAACAGCAAAAGGAGAGGACTAGGAACGAATATTACAATAATGATGATCGTAATCCTAACACCAATAATTTCAGGCTATTTAACAGACAAGGACAGTGTCACAATGGAGACAATTGGCATAGAAACGATAACCAGAATAATTGGTACCGAAATAGGAACGGTAATGGTCACTCATACAGTGGCGGATGTGGGATTAGGAATCAAAATGCCAACAGTCAAGGGTACTTTGAAAGAGGTCACGATGTTAGAAATAGCAACTGGCGAGACCAGGGCGCGAATAATTACAGAGGAAACTACAGTCCACAGAGACAAGAACAACACAGCAAAGAGAAACCAGATGTAGAATTTAGGCCACCGAATACTGCAAAACGTAAAGATTGACGTGAAAAATGCGGAAGAGGTTGGACGAACTAACGTCCACCCTATCTTATACTAACCACAAAATCAAAAAATAAATTAAGAATCAACAAAATAACTCATTAATTAAAAGAAAAAGAGACACAATTCACACTAGCAATCTCTTGTAGTATCAAGTACACTACAACATGCACACAAACATTAAATGGTACACAGCAATTAAGAGAATGAAGAAGTGGTAGGACATAATTAAAATAAAGAAAAGAAATAATATATATATACAATAATTTTTGACACTATCAGAAAATTTTTGCATTATATAAAATCAGAGTTTTTTTGTAAATAACAAATATATGTAAAACAAAAATTGTAAATATTTCTATGCATCAGAGGGACTTCGCCACCAACACCAATCTCCAGTTCCCTTAACACCAGATGCTTCGAGATAGCGACGGAGAGGGCACAAACATGGTGAGAAAGCACTTAGGGCAATAAAAACAACATAAAGACCAACGCCACACTGGAAATGCAGGTTGCAACCAGGTTGGACTTCAGGAGGACAACGTGCAGCACGGAAATTTCATATGTCACGACACTGCTACACAATGGAAGAGCGTGGGGAGAATCATAATACGACGAGACGACAACGAAGGTACCAAAAATTGCTAAGATCTACAAACTCATCAAGTAACAGTTGGAAAGGTAGTCAGATCCTACAAATCGTACATCACTCCTACACTAAAATTCACATATTCCTAGCCCAAGAAGAACAGAAGAATGCAAGAAAGAAGAGAAGAACAGAAGATGCAAGATACCTCTCACTCCTATCCTACAAAGCAAATTGCTACAAACGTCTTTCCATGAGCTTTGAGGTATGGCAACTACTACAACCACCTCTCCAAAAAAATAAACCTTGAATCGTCAAACAAATACAAGCGAAAAGGAAACCGAATATTAAGCAGTACCAACCAACATTATCTAGAAATAAATTCAGCCAAATGAACAGTATTCTCCCTAACACATCATCAAATTGCCATACCGAACCAGGTGTGAAGTATCAAGATGTCACAGCACAATATTGGGTGCCGATCGTCGGTAGTCAGCTACGATAATTGGACTGCCATACCGTCCCAGGTGTGCCAGCAAAGGAATGTGAAGACATCACTGTTTATGCAGTAAACCACAGTCATCATCATAGGTTAAAAGTACCACTCCATGATGACAATGTCAACAAGTAAGACCCGTCATCACATGCTTGAGTGCTTCTCTCATGATTTGTGACACCCATACAAATGAGTTGTATTTCAGTGGGGATCGTCGAGCACAGAAACTGACGCAGCACAAAACGAAAAGACTGATAAAAGACGAATGTAGAGTTAATAAAATGATATATTTGTAAAAATAATTTTTTTCCTTTTTTGTAAAAGTAATTATTTTTATTATGTATGTTAAGTCGATAATTTATAGATACCTTAAAACCTTTTGTAAAGAAACTTAGTTAGTATAGTTATACAATCTCACAAACTCATGGAAAGTCTATTTATTTCTTTTATATGTAAAATTAGAAAAGGATTTATGCAGGATTTTTCTTCTTTAAGTAACATTCAAAAACACGTTTTTGCAGTAATAATATTAATACTGAGAATAGAATTAAGAGGAAACGCTTCTTCATTCTAATAAAAAAAAGTGACACAAAGAAAAAGATAATGCCTAAATAAATAAAACGAAGTAACACAACAGAGCTTTTGCAAACATTGACACAAAGCCTAACTGAAGAAAAGAGATAACCACACCAAGACATAATACACTGTACACTTACAAGTTTAGAAAAATTAATATTGTAAAAACAATTTTTGGAAATGAAAAAGAAAAACAGAGACACATACTGGCAACAACAAAGAATAACAACCTTTGTAAAGTCTATATTTGCCTAACAAAAAACATAATTGTAGAATTAAAAAATAGAAAGAATAGCTATAAAGAAATCATTAGAAAAATTGTTAAGAAAGGCTGAGAAAAGTTTATTGGAAAATCTAAAAGAACAATTTTTGCCTGACTTTGTCAATGTTTTCCTCAGCATTGATAAACCCCAGACAAAAATTTTGTTAGAAGGAGGGAATTATGTAAGATGTCCTGGTCTCCTGACATTCATTGCTTACATATTCCGCCCTCACAATCATATTCCGCGCATCAAAACGCTTCATTCGAACCCAAAATCGATAAAATAAAGTCACTGTTGTATGAATTCATGTAAACGATATGCAAATAACAAGTAAGCGCACCGTGGTTGAAATACTCAAGGCTGGCATACACACATACATTCCAGACACGACGATAACTGGAGCTTTTAGTTTGAGAGAGCCAGACCACACGCCGGGAGGCCGGTCCCTTCAGAGGACGAGTCAAACTCGGCCGCCCATGGAGAGGACAGCGTTTGCCCGAGTGAAAGGAAGAACGACCCCGTGTTCGGCTTGTAAGGGATCCGTGATCCCATGAACATAGATGCTAGTATCCGACATCCGGGTCGATTGAGACAGGAGTTGATTGTCAAGCACTGCAGAAGGCAGTGACACGAGTGTCGAGTGAGACGAGTGTTGAGTGCGGAGTAGTAACGGAGTGTGTCGAGCGAGCGGTACTGCGGGAGATACAGGCAAGAATGGTGGTCGAGTGAGTTGTAAACGCCAAAATTCACCGGAGTATGACGAGTGAGCACGTCCCCCTGACCGTCGTGGGGTTGACCCTCACTAATACCGATTCGTGAGTGATACAGAACAGAAAGTGACAAGTGCCGAATTACGTGTTTCGCGTCAACCACGTCGGCCAGCAACAACCATGGATTGCAGTGAGGAGTGTTGTGAATGTTAATCATCAACATTGTGTGTGACGATGTACTGAAAATCAGCAGTCAATTAAAAGAGATAGCTGTAATTAGACGTGTAAGACGAAGGTAGCAACTGCCTCAGCATTTGTGTTTTAGTAGGAAACATATATCAGTTTGTACATCGCAACCTTTGTGGTCCTTAATAATAAACAAACTTTCAATCATTCCACTATTCAGTTGCAAAACAGCCGCACTCGGTTAAAATACCCCCGAAACCATAGCAGAAAAACTGATATCCTTTAATGCATAAAGCACATGGTCATATAATCATAATAATTAACTGTTTGGTGGCTTCGATAAATTACAGAAAACCCAATGAAGGAATTAAACGAGGGTGTTTCATCTTGTCTCCCATGAAAAGGACGGTTGCAATATTCCGATCCGAACAATGATTTATTAAGCTCCATTTTTGGTTCAGTGGAAAGACATTGGCAACTAGCAGACGATTTTAGAGCCAATATAATTTGGTATTGTCGTTACCGTGATTAAAATTATAGTATTCCAACCACAAACAGTGTAATATCACATTTATGATGAAATTAGAAAACGCGGGAACGAAGCACGTTATTTAGACAATACAGTGCAAAAGTGACTGAGGAACAATAAACAATTTCTTTTTACAAGTTCAAGTGACAAACGCAGTGGTAATAAACAATGTATTGAAGTATGGACAGGAAAACCTATCTTAATTGCTGTAAAATTCATACTTTAAGAACAGGCGCTTTTGTGCATAATCGCGAGTGAAGCGGCCAAAACTCCGTTTCGGAAGTATCAGGAACTTGTTTTCAACTGACTTTGTATCTGAAATTATCTTTTGAACGGTGTAAATCACTCGATATGACGTGGACCCATAAACTGTTACTGCATTTGCGAGTGTTGAGTTGACTGGCGTAATTGTTGGATGACGTCACCCAGTCTCCGTAAGTGGCTAGCCAAAGCATCTCTAGCAGTGAAGAAGGTCCACACGCCGCGACAGCAAGGTTTTGGATAGCGGAGATGTACCACACTGATCGGTGATTACAGCGGAGCCAAGTGGCTGAAGTAGAAACAACGACACCGCGAAGTTCGACATCTAGTGGCGAACCCTCGAAGTATACGACGTCTGCGCCACCTACCCGCCGATCAACGAAATACGTGACATCAGCTCCATCCTGTCGCCAACCACCGAACTACGAGACTGCGTCAGCGCGATTCGCCGCGAGCTTCGCTTTGCACACGGCACCACACACCAGCTACAGCAAGGCATCGCCTGACAGCCGAAGCGGCGGAGGAGCCAACGTCAACACGACTAGCAGCGCGACTTCAAACGTCAAAACATCGCCACTTCGACGAGCGTCGAGGGGTGAGTGAGGACGATTTGCTGGCGCGGTAGTAAACCATATTGTACTATCTTCAAAGCGCGGAAGGAACTTCAAATTAAATTTGTCGATTGCAGAAATTATAAAAACAATATTTTTTAACATTTTTTTTTTTTTTGTGAATTTACTCTGATGCATGGTATGCTAATATGCGCGTGTTTTCACGCTGTACAGCACAGAATAGTGTCTTTATTGTAAACTTTATTGTAAACTACATTTTTATAGGTCTTTTAAGTTGTGTGTATGTTACTTTAAGATTTGTGTATAAATGCGGTCATTGATGTTTGATCTGGGTAGGCTTCTGTAATTTATGCTGTTCAATGGAGAGGTCTATTTTGCCAGTCTGGGTTATTAGTTAACTAGTGAGTATTTGGATTACTAGGAGGTTATTTTTTTTTCTTGTCTGTGCATAGTGAATAGTTGAGAATGGATCCTGAATTGAAAGAAAAGGATGTATAGGAAGTAATTAGAAAAATGGATATAGTTCAGGAGGACGAGGATGAGTCAGGAATTGGTAGTAGTGGAATGTCAATGGACATCCCATTGGCTCATTCAACCGGTTGTGTTTTAGTAGGAAATATATATCAGTTTGTACATCACAACCTTTTTGGTCCTTAATAATAGACAAACTTTCAATCATTCCACTATTCAGTTGCAAAACAGCCGCACTCAGTTGAAATACCCCTGAAACCATAGCAGAAAAACCGATAGCCTTTCATCCATTAAGCACATGGTCATATAATCATAATAATTAACTGCTTGGCAGCTTCGATAAATTACACAAAACCCAATGAAGGAATTAAACGGGGGTGTTTCAGGCTTAAAAGAAAATTACACTACATTGTGTGGGAACGCCCAGCCTATGCATTCTTTACAAACTGAGCATGCAGTTTCAGAGATTTTCACAGGGAGACAGAAAACGCCAAATGCCGATGCTACAGATTTCCGGACTGGTCACCTTAAACGAAATGTCTTTCTCCCATTTTAGAAGAGGAATGCTGATTGACAGACGATGTTTCTGACGCCTTGAGCTGAAGGAGTAATGGAAGAGACTGAAAGATATACCCCTTCACGTCTGGCATGGAGAGGCGACATTCCATTGTCGCTCTTGGAGTGAGAACACGTAACGAGAGCATGCGCGCTCATACGTGTACTCAAAGAGTGAGGAACAAGTCTCTCCTGAGTACTTCGCTGGGAGAGCACCTCTGCCAAGAGCGAATCGGAGTGCGACTCTATATTGAGTCCTTGCGATTAAGCGTTGTTCACTGTGTTGGCCGCCACACTTATTATGCAGTGTGAACGGACAGAGTTATAGTTAAACGCCTGCGAGTGAATTTTTGAGTTGCATCGCGGTGGGCTGGTTATCTGACCGGTGTACCACACCAATAGTTAGACTAAGGGCGAATAGGACTTCTTGACTTCATTAAGGCATAGGGAGAGTTTGATCGGCGAAGGTCAATCCAGATGGAACGAGAGTTATCTTATTTGTCAACAGTGAGCGGCGCACACAGCAATCATTGCAGCTTACGGTATTGTGCGCTACAGCTCTTGCGAACCCCATATTTCCTCCACAACAGTACACTTTACTGCATTTCACACGTGACAGCCTCGACCGTAGCTATGGATAATTATTCAAGTTGAGTAGGCGCGGCTCTCAGCCATTCTGCCAAGTCAATAACAATCTTAAATTTTGTATAGAAATTTCATTAGCGAATCCCATCCTTAAGAGGTAACTTCACATTCTGAAAAGAAGCCGGAAATAACTTGTTCAGTTAATAACTATAAGTGCCATTGTGCCATTGAGAGTGCTACAGCAACATCGATCGCACCCCTACCATATTTCTATCCACCAGGAATTGCATGGCGACGACTTCTAACGTCGTGTACAGTGCCACTGGGCACAAGAGACATTACGGGACGATGACAGATTTTTTGCACGCGTTGTATTTAGCGATGAAGCGTCGTTCACCAACAGCAGTAACGTAAACCGGCGTAATATGCACTATTGGGCAACGGAAAATCCTCGATGGCTGCGACAAGAGGACCATCAGCGACCCTGACGGGTTAATGTATGGTGTGGCATTATGGGAGGAAGAATAATTGGCCCCCATTTTATCGATGTCAGTCTAAATGGTGCAATGTATGCTTTTTTCCTACGTAATGTTCTACCGATGTTATTACAAGATGTTTCACTGCATGACATAATGGCGATGTACTTCCAACATAATGGATGTCCAGCACATAGCTCACGTGCGGTTGAAGCGGTATTGAATAGCATATTTCATGACAGGTGGATTGGTCGTCAAAGCACCATACCATGACCCGCACGTTCACCGGAATAAAATGTTCAAACGTACCTATTTTCTGTATTTTTATTTAAAAAACCTACCTGTTACCAACTGTTCGTCTAAAAATGTGAGCCACATGTTTGTGACTATTACAGCGCCATCTATCACAAACCGAAGAAAGTGGTCCAACTAAAACATTCATATTTCTTTACGTATTACACGAATATGTATTAAAAAATGGGGGTTCCTAGTTTAAAAAACGCATTTGATATCCGTTTGATCTATGGCAGCGCCGTCTAGCGGGCCAACCATAGCGCCATCTGGTTTCCCCCTTCACGCTAGACAAGATTCGTTCTTTGTAGGTTTTTCGTTTGACGCTTATTTGGTGAGATATTTGGCCCGGTCACGATCTAAGGACCACCCTAGGAAGAATAGTACTAATGTGAAGCATACTGATTACTGATAACATGTACAGCATTACAGTATTCAGCTCACATAATATCTAAAAAGGTAAATAAGAAGTGCTGTAGTGCTGTAACAAAAAACATAGTACAAGGTGCCAGTGGTAACGCAACGCGGTGCTTGAATTGTAAGTTTGTTATAATAACCACCTGCAACTAATCCACACCAGAGTACACTGGAATAATAAACCTTTTAAAAAAACTAAAGCAAATATTCTTTAATTTTTAAAATTAAAGTTCTCAGAACATTATAAAAGAACATATTGTGTATCAGTTGTACTACCTGCTGCCTATATAAGTGGATTAGTTATAAGACAATTTCAGCGTAGAAAAAAAAAATATCGCCATAAAACAAGCATACTAGTTGATACGAATACGGAAACAATAACGAAGTACATATCATAATGCATGTAGGTAACAAAGAGAAACAACTGAAACATTGCATTCCTAAAATACTATGGACAGATCACAGTATTATAGACCAGCGCCATTACAATATAAGGTCTAGGTGGTAACGTAATATGGTGTTCGGAGCAATAAGCATCTAACGTCAGACCACAAGTTAAGTAATGAATAAATGAATATAAATAATTAGAAACCTAGTGATAAAAGCACAATGTCAAACCAAATGCGATTAACTTATACACACGTTACGTTAGCACCGACACAGTGTATTGTATTATGCTTTTTTTTTGTTACAGTTTCACATTTCCCTTATGTCAATTGAACACTATAATGCTGTTCATGCTATGGGTATACTTTATATTGCTGATTTGCTTCCTTGTACTAATGACTCTGTATGTATTTTACACCTAAACTTCGATCTACCATAATCTTTTATGGTTATTTTGTAATATCTGTGTATAATTTCCTTGTGATTTTCGATCTATATGTTTTACAGATCCGACAACTTTGATTTGCAAACCGCTCATCAGAAACTGAACTATATTATCGGTCTTGGTTGTCCGATCGCCCCCACAGTTGCTTGTTGTCATATATAATCTCATGAGACAGTATCATGGTGGCGTCCTTGGATCGCACAATGCTTGCTCACACATGGCACGTGTCCCTATGGACTGTCCGCATGATGTTGAGGCGCTGTCGTTGCTGGCAGGAGCCACAGATCTGTGTGGGATGCGGTCGGATGTAAACTCTGTCTGATTGCCATCGTACAGACCAAGCGAAGTGTGTGGTTAGCACAATGAACTTGCACTCAGGAGGACGACGGTTAAGCCCCCGTCCGGTAATCTTGATTTAGGTTTCCCGTGATTTCCCTTAATCGGTTATGGCAAATGCCGGAATGGTCCATTTGAAAGGACATCAACCACATTTGCTTTCCCATCCTTTTGTAAGTGAGCTTGTGCTCCTTCTCCAATGATATTCTATATTCATTCCTCCCTCTTCCAGTATCCAGACTATAAATAGGGCCAGTTACAACAGTCGAGAGCCAGCTGGCCACAGGAGAGGATACAACGGCTTTACGCCAGCTTTCCCAACTGAATCAGTGGAAGCATCCAGGCTGGAGCGAGAGCGACGTCATACTGGTAAGTGGTCTCACACAGCCAAGATCTTCGTACGATTTTGCAGTCACTGAAATATGCTGCTAGACAATAGTAAGTAATAGAGACAATTACAGGAAATGAAGGATAACACTAAACGTAGTATGTATGTTGTACATTCATCACAAAAAATGGTACAGATTTCCCCACGAGGAAAGCAGTTTGTCAGACATAAATAACATTAATGTTTGACACAGGTGCCTTCCTCGGGCACTAATGCACATTCTGCTCCTGTTATTCATGCTGGCTAACAAAAATTTGTGAAGTTCTTGGGGGTGCTCCGTTCCACACCTCTCTCAAGGCGGTTTTCAGTTCCTGCACGGTCTGGAGAGGGTCTATTCGTTGAGAAACACGCCTGTCAAGAGTATCCCAGGCAATACCATAGGGTTTGAGTCCAGGGAGTGTGCAGACCGTTTAATTTGTTCAATATAGTCACTTTCCAGGGTGTCCAACACTCAGCGGTCCTGTGTGGGCAGGCACTGTCGTCCATAATCAGAAATTCGGGACTTACCACATCCCTTAAACAGTCGGGTATGATCCAGAATAATCTCGCTGTGCTGCAACAATATCTTGTGCAAGGATATGCATCGGCCTTCGGCCATTATGCATTATGCCTGGCCACACCATAACGTCTTTAATGCTGTTATTACACCCTTGGCGTCATTTTTGTTAGATGATAGTATGTTGTCAACATGAGCAGGCACTGATGGGAACATGTACATTGTTAATGCATGTGGGATCTTTATGGTAGTTCTCCTTCAAATAGTATTTTCTGGAGTTGAGAAAAAACAGGCAGCTTGGTTTTTTAACGGTTAATCTTGCAGAAGACATTTAGGGCTTGGAAGCAAAGTGTCGCTATTAGGAAGAGAACGTCTCAAAGCACTTACCGCAGACAGAATCCTGGTTCAAAGAATTTCTCACGCTAATGTGCAGACAATGATTTTGGCCGAAGAGGCGAAAAACTACGACCCTGGATCTACCTGTTAGTTCGTACTGGCCACAGCAAGGACAGGGGTGCAGGAGAGAAGTGCTCTCCCAGACAAGACGTTATGACAATGTTCATTATGTAAAAGATAGACTCCTTAAAAACTCTTGAGTCTGCATGATCACCTTGTACCACACACTACCTACAGAGCGCTCAGGAGATTTTGTCCCTCTGCCAGCCAAGTTTTTGGGAAGTGTCAGGACTTCCGAAGAATTTTAGGATGTAGTGCAACATTTATGGCTCCTCTGAAACTTTCTATTTGGGACAGAAAAGCACTTATCTTCGTTCAGCCGAGGCTCCTGGTCAGACATGCTGTAACATTCAGTCCATCTAGATAATGATCTCTGTAATAAATGTGTTGTTCACTTTAGGCCTAAATGAAAACTCAAAACATGCTCCCTAAAGTGGCCACGGCATAAACAAATTGCGAGTGCAACGTCTTCTCCTCCCTGTGCCGGAATTTATGAGTCAGGGATTGGTTTCTTCGCCATCAGGGAAAAGAATATTATTAACTTTGGTTAGGATTAGCCAGAGAGTAGTGCAGTCGAGCTAGAGGGTACATATGGCGCTCGTGGAGTCTTGTGATTGGCACGAAACCCTTGTAGGGCGTGATTGCGAGGGTGCTCTTTGCAAGTTTATCGAGATTTCATGGAAAGGGAGAAGTGGAGAAACATGGCTTCTGATTCAGACTATGGCCTGGAGAGGAGATTCTGGTCTTGACTCTTGTTACGAGTGCGTTGCAATTGGGAGACTCATCCTGAGTGTGACGTAGCACAGATCTTGACTGGGGAGCCTGTGGTGAAGTCTCAGCTGCACCAACAGTTTAGACCACAGTCATCTCAGACAACTCTCTGTGCCAAGGACAAAATTATTCATATAAGGTCTGCTGCCTTAACATTCCATCTCCTTGTGCACACTGCTGTGTAAGTGAATCAAATTGTTCCATGGTATGACCAGCGAACAGGTGTGTCACACGTTGGACTTTTCCGAGATGTCGGGGCTCCATCGGAGTTGCGATTCATCTAACAGATCACCAGACCGCGACTTTGCACATTTCATGCTTGCGATAACGATTTAAAGGCGCCGTATAACGGTAATCTGCAGATGCTTGCTCCACAACCACCATGTGAGACAGCGCCAAGCATCGAGAAACGAGTATAGTATAGCTTCTCCGGCTTGTTAGGGCAAACAAAATCACAGTCTCCTCACTTATTCTCAGCTGCACCAATGTAGTTTCTGCGTAAAATAAATCGATCAAAGTCTATTCAATGTTAGATAATTTCAGATTCCATTGTCCATGTTTTTAGCCAGCGTAAATGGGATAAACAGACACACCTTAGTCTTTGAAAAGCCAAATTCCACCCAGTGGAGTACTAATTTTTTGTTGCTTCTATTTGTGTTTGCCAAAAATTCATGATTCCTTTGTCATCTCGCTTGTGCTGTTTGTCCTGATTTATAATCAATAAATTTCTGCGATTTTTTAATAAAAGTTAATCAAGTATTGGTATATTAATCATCCATCAATAACTGACTACAGTAATGACATGCCGACATTACGTTAAATTATTTCAGCAATCTACCTTTATTTAAGATCCTGATAAAAGTGATAACCTAGCAAGCTAGCAACAACAACCACTGTCAGAGGACAGAATCAGTGTAGCAGACACAAGGCCAGGTAGACAGATGGAAGGCTTAATAGTTACAGTGACTATTGTCAGGATGTAAACTTACAATTGCCTGTGGCCTTACAAATCAAACTGCAAGACAGTGTAGTCTGGCAAACTTCTTTCCCGTGTGTACGAAGTCCATAGTGGGCAGTCCCTCCAACAAATGGACTACAGTGCCCGGTATGACTTTGCTGTTGCCATGCTGGCTGAGATTGAGGAAAATGATGGCTATCTGGATCGTGTCCCTTTCTCAGATGAGACCAAATTTCAGTTGAACAGTGTTGTCAATTGACACGATGCCCAAAATTACAAACGTATTAAAACTGCACACAACGATCTGCTAGAACCTAATCAAACCCCAGTGAATAAATAACCCTACAAACCAAAATTACTTATGAATAAATAAAGTTACCTTGATATTTCATATTAATAATACTAGACTACTTTTTTCATTTTACAGTCACCATCAGCTGACCCCTTTGCAATTAATAACTGGACCCCTGTACACCAAAGGTAATTTGGTGTGTGACCAACACTCATACAACAACAGTAGAAATATCGCATCCTTCTGATTTCAGTTCTTTCCCGTTGCTTGTCCAAATTAATCATATTCGTAACTATACAGTAATTACACCTGTTGCAGCAATTGAACAACAACTTTACTTTCTCCTTGATTTGTAGCTCATAATTCAACTCCCACAGTTGCACAAAACACATTTTTATTTCCACCTAAATTCTTAAATATAACTATTAAAAATACCCACAACATACACTCATCCCACAGAAAAATACCCCTCTAAAAATCTTAAAGTAAAAATAGTATAGATCATAGAACTGATCCTTAAAGCATTAACGTGTCATATATGATGTCCACTGAAGCAGATTCCATTTTACCCACATCATTATTATTACAACAGTAAGCTACACTTGCAACAGCAAGCTACACTTTCATCTGTAACAACACACATTTACTTGCTTAGGCTACACAGCTGATTCTGATTTACTATTTAATACAGATGCCAAACCAGTGCTATTGCCGTCTACATTCCTAACACTGCAGTCCCCTTCATTAAACAAACCACCAATATTAATTTCGCCCTCTTGATTCCTTGCTTTTGTGCTCAAATTTTTCTTATGAGCATTTCATCGATTATGCTGCTTAAACACCCTCCCATGACTGCTTCCATTTCACATATCCTCTCTTCCCTTATTACTCTATTTTTACCGTTATAGAATCCCCTGCTATTACACCTATAATCATTTTCCCATTTCTTGTTCCCATGTCTTACATTATTTCTTGTCCCAAAGCGGACATCAGCTGAAACCAAATTCAGTTTTGAGAATTCTGTCCTTGTTGCTTTCCATTATTCAGTGACATTATCCTAGCTCTGTCTTCACGCTTTGGCTATGGTTCATTCCTGTACTTGTTTTCCCATGGACTCCCATGATTCCTGTTCTTGTCATTAAACTTTCTTCTGTTCCTTGCACAGCTTTCATCCTGGTTCCTATTTCTGTTCTCATCCTGCTGATTGTTCCCCCAATTTCTGTTATTCCTATTATCTTGGTAATTTCTCTGATTCTTTCCGTAATAATTACCACCAAACATTGGCTTGTGACACAATGCGTGATCCATCCTCTAAATAAAACCCATGAAACTTTCAGTGGAGATCGTATGGCAGTGTATTGACTCCACCGCAGATTCTCACGTAATCTTCATGTTAATGTGGACATTTCAGTGTGTGTCCCTAATTTATTTATTTAATCGTGTCCAAGCCATAGACAACCCACATATTACATATACACACAAATACAAATACAAATCAATACACATATGTATAAATAAAACAAACCCAAAATGGGGAGCCACATTACAATATAAAGACAAACATAGTATATATATCACGTCCCGCCAAAATTCAGCGCATTTAACTGCCACTGCCGTAGCGTTTGCCAGATCTTCTTTCCTGCACACTTCCTCCATGTTGCTGCATTCCAGGAGGTGGTCCATTGTTTGGGTCTGTCCGCACTGGCACGTGTCCGTCCCGTCTCGGTATCCCCATTTACACATGTTTACGTTGCATCTGCCCACCGCAGTTCGTAGCGGTTGACGGTTCTCCATAATGGCCATTTTAGTTCATTTCCAGAGGCCAGTTGTTCGTTGGGTGAGATTAGAGGCGCCTGGTCTCCCGTAGGCAGTGTTGCTTGCCATTTTGACAATCTGGCCTTTTAAATGTGATTTGAGACTTTCTCGGCGTATTCCATTCGTGAAATCTTCTCGGGTGATCAGCCGAGTAAAGGCGTCGTCTTCTCGCAACGTTTCGAAGGGTTTCGTACCCATCATCTTCAAGCGAAGCCACTTCGCTTGAAGATGATGGGTACGAAACCCTTCGAAACGTTGCGAGAAGACGACGCCTTTACTCGGCTGATCACCCGAGAAGATTTCACGAATCTGGCCTTTTGTTTTGAGGTTTCGAGCGGTTGAACTGAGGTGAGGAAACTCGGTCTTGATTTTAGACGTATGTGTGGAGGGTTTTGTCCGAAGAGAGGATGGCGCTGGTCGCGCAGCTGCTTGAAGCGCTCTGCTTCACTTGTTATAGCGCGTCTGATGTTGGGTGGAGCTATGCCACTAAGCAAATAAAGTTGGCTAACAGGGATGGGTCTTAGTAATCCCGTGATTACGCGACAGGGATCGTTCAGCAGAGGATCCACTCGTTTCGCATGCGCTGATGTTTCCCAAACTGGGGCAGCGTATTCAGAAACCGAGTAGCAGAGTGCAAGTGCCGACGTACGTAAAGTATGTGGGTCGGCACCCCATTTTGTGGAGATGAGCTTACTCAGCAGGTTGTTTCTTGTTGATAGTTTGCCCCTGACCTTGTCTACATGATGTCTGTAAGTAAGTGTGCGATCAAGGGTGACGCCTAAATAACAAGGAGTGCTGCTGAACGCGATCCGTTGGTTGTTCCACGTGATGTTTAGGGTATGTTTGGCGTCTCGGTTTCGAAGATTGAATATGCAGGATAATGTTTTTGCTGCGTTCGGGCGTAGGCAGTTGGCTTCGTAGTATGACGTTAGACCGTTGAGGGCATTCGTAAGGCTAATTTCTATGTCGTTAAAGTTCCGACCCTGCACGGCTATTGCAAGATCGTTCGCGTAATCAAAGCTCCTAGTCCCTGGTGCAACTGGTTGATCATTCACATATATGTTGAAAAGAGTGGGTGCGAGGACACTGCCGTGGGGTAGTCCATTTTCCTGGATACGCCATCGGCTTTGCTTCCCTCCTAGGTTTACGATGAACCGTCTGTTGCTGAGAAGAGTTGATATAATTTGTATCAGCCCGAAATCATTAGTCATAGCGTATATTTTAGTGAGCAGCAGCTTGTGATTTAAAGTGTCGAACGCGGATGAGAGGTCAACAAGTACGGCTCCAGTAATTAGACGGTTCTCGTACCCATGCTCTATGAACTGGGTAAGATTCAAGACCTGTCCAGTGCAAGTTTTGCCAGGGCGAAAGCCCGCTTGTTCTGGAATTATCTGATGATCAATATTAGGCACAAGTCGATTCAGCAGCATGCGATCGAACACCTTGTACAAGCAGCAAAGTAATGTTATCGGTCTGAAATTTTTTGGCTCGTCCAATGGTTTGCCGGGTTTTGGAATGGCTATGACCTTGCCCTTTCTCCAGTTTTTCGGGATGTTGTTTAGCCGAATACAGGTACTGAAAAGCAGGAGCGGCCAGTTTTTCGTGTACTCGCCAAATTTAAGGATCTGTTTATTCCTAAGGTCGTCTAGCCCTGCTGCTTTGCCGGGTTTAAGAGATTTAAGTGCTGACTCTTGCTCTTCGATGGTAAATGGACGGCTGTAGTAGTTCGTGTCACTTTCGCCACTTCTTATTGGCATGGTTTTTGCTGGAGTCTTCGTTTTCCCATTAAGAACGAGTTGGTGCGCTATTTGGTTCGCTGTTACTCTTGGTGCTTCCGTTTGCTGCTTAGGGTCATTATTTAGCTTCTTAATTGTCTTCCAGGCAATCCGGCTAGAACGTTTCATGTGTCCCTAATGATCTATCTGAATGTCCCAACTTTCTCAGCTCCTCCTGACAAAACTCTTTCATATTATATCTGTCCCCCTTGTGCACTGACCCATTGATCAATTCAGAAACTCGTTCTGTAATCTAGATTGCTTGGCTTGACTTTATTATGTATTTAAAATAACTGTTCAGGCGCTTGTGAAGTGGAGTGATCAGCACATTGATTTGCCCAAGCCTGAGCAGAAGCTTATAACAATTTTGTAACAAATTTAATTCGACTTTCATGATTCACCCCTTCAATGAAATAGTCTTTGCATGCTGCAAGGAAATTCATAGCGTGGTGTTTGCTTCCTCCTGAAAAAAATTTTCCACTAGGTATCTGCATCGTAATCTACCCATATTTCCAGAAGCACTGCATAATACCAAATTAGTTATCGTATTGTTCACTTTGTTGATTTCGACATTACTCTTTACAGTAATATACTCTTTACAGTAACAGAAACCACATCTTTTTTTTTCCTTCCTTGTATTGCTAACTGTGCCAGCCAGTTCACCCATTAACAAAGTTTTCGTTTCATCATTGCAAGCCACAATATTCGTATACACCTCAGTCAGGGCTTGCTTTGTCTCTTACGACTTTGCTTTATACAACTGCTTGCCTGAGTCAATCTCAGCCCTCAATTCAATCTCGGCCATATCAGTTCTGGCTAACACCCTCACCCCCCCCCCCCCACCCCCCACCCCCACCCGCAAACTTCACAGTTAGATCCACCACTTTACTGCCCGAATCCCCAATTCTACAAACCACTTCATCTTTTAAACTTCCCATACAGCTTTCAAATTCAGTTTTTAATTCATCTTTGAAACTCCCACGGAACTTCCTAAATCATATATAGACTTTTTATCTTCCTACATTGATGAGCGAAAACATTAAGACCACCTAGAATGAGATTTTCACTCTGCAGCGAAGTGTGCGCTGATATGAAACTTCCTGGCATATTAAAACTGTGTGCCGTACCGAGACTCGAACTCGGGACCTTTGCCTTTTGCGGGCAAGTGCTCTACCAACTAAGCTACCCAAGCACGAATCACGACCCGTCCTCACAGCTTCAATTCTGCCAGTACCTCGTCTCCTACCTTCCAAACTACACAGAAGCTCTTCTGCGAACCTTGCAGAACTAACACTCCTGAAAGAATGGATATTGCTTAGACATGGCTTAGCCGTAGCATAATGGATGTTTACAGAATGAAATTTTCTCTCTGCAGCGGAGTGTGCGCTTATATGAAACAGGCGCTGCAGTCATGGACTGTGCGGCTGGTCCCGGCGGAGGTTCGAGTCCTCCCTCGTGCATGGGTGTGTGTGTTTGTCCTTAGGATAATTTAGGTTAAGTAGTGTGTAAGCTTAGGGACTGATGACCTTAGCAGTTAAGTCCCATAAGATTTCACACACATTTGAATATTTTTTTGATATGAAACTGTGTGTAGGAGACGAGGTACTGGCAGAATTGAAGCGGGACGTGTCGTGAGTCGTGCTTGGGTAGCTCAATTGGTGGAGCACTTGCCCGTGAAAGGCAAAGATCCCGAGTTCGAGTCTCGGTCCGGCACACAGTTTTAATCTGCCAGGAAGTTTCATATCAGCGCACACGCCGCTGCAGAGTGAAAATCTCATGCTGGAAACATCCCCCAGGCTGCGACTAAGCCATGTCTCCGCAATATCGTTTCTTCCATGAGTGCTAGTTCTGCTAGGTTCGCAGAACAGCTTCTGTGATGTTTGGAAGGTAGGAGACGAGGTACTGGCAGAATTGAAGCTGTGAGGACGGGTTGTGAGTCGCGCTTGGGTAGCTCAGTTTTAATCTGCCAGGAAGTTTCATTATGACCACCTGTTTAATAGCGTATTGGTCCACTTCTCAAACACAATATAACAAAGATTCTGCTTGGCATGAATTCTACAAGTCCTTGACAGGATTCCAGAAGTATGTGGCACGATGTCTACGCACAGGTCAAGCAATTCTCGTAAATTGCAGGCGCCTGATGTGTATTCCTATGGGTACAGATCAGGCTCATCTGCTGGCCAAAACATCAATGTCAGTTCATTATAGAGCCCCTCAGACCACTGTAGCACGATTCTGACCTTGCAACACGGACAGCTATCCTGCTGGTAGATGTCGCCATGGGGGGAGACTTCAAGCGTGAAGCGACGCAGGTGACCCGTAATACTGTTCACGTAGTTCACTGCTGTCATGATGACTTCGATTACCGCCGCAGATCCCATGGAAGTGCAACTCATTGTACTCCGTACCATAACTCTGTCCTCACTGACCTTAATCTGTGGCGCAGTGCATGTTTCGTGCACCCTTTCGCCTCCACGGTGGCGTGTAAGGGCCCAGCATAGACCTGGTGTAACAAGAAATGCGATTCATTCGACAAGTGACACGTTTCTGTCGATCCACGGTGAAAACTCAGCGATGCTACCCAGTGCAATCATAACTGACGATGTCATTGGGTCGACACAGGAACACGTAGACGTCGTGCGATGTGGACCTCCAAGTCCAACAACGGCCTCTGATCGACGTACTCTGGGACACTTGTGCCTTTACCAACACTGTACTCTGTCATCAAATCTGCCACAGATCGCTACCTATCCCGGATTACACAGCAGGGGATCCTCTGACCTCTATGTTCTGTGATGAGACGTCGTCGCCCAGTATCATACGGCCTACTCGTTATTTCGCCATCCTTCAACCGGTTTCCACAGGTGCTCACAAGAGTGGTACGCCAACAGATGACCGACTTCGCTGTTCCAGAGATTCACATTTCCCTCCGCAGCGCCACAACGATATGCAACTTGACAAAAACGCTTATATCTGTGGATTTCCGCACTTGCGGCCCGTATCTTCGCCATAATTACTGCCCATTCGTCTCTCTTCCGCTTACATTCTTTCCTTACTGCTTCGCGTACCTGCAACACCACCAGGAGGCATTCACCCTCGCGCTGGGCAGTGATCATAATGTTTTGACTCATCAGTGTATATCACTTGTCTGATTTCCCATAGAACTTTAGATACCCATTTTCATAGAGCTTACCTGACTGATCAACGAACTAAACTTTTCCATCATGGTTAGCTCTGCTACTTTCTCCCATCTCTTGGGAATTCTTCGTTTCGTGGTCCATCGCTTTGGCTTGCGATAGTGCCGAAAATCGCAACAATAGCGCGCCCGCCGCTACACTTACCTCGTTTGTTGTGACTGCTGCTCTGCTGCCGCTGACATCTGCAACTTTTGTACCGCTCCGTTGTGGTGAGGGGTGCCGCCGATGTAAGGCGGGGGCTTGGCAGCGGTGACAGCTGCAACACTCAGCCAGCTCGTCGACTCTCAGACCGACATTTCACGGTGGGTGATACTGTTACCCAACCAACAACACATTTCTTGCAGATCGCTACACTGCTTTACTGAGTCAGTTCACTGTGAACTATCCTACACCTAGCCTACATACGTGGTTTGACGGAATATTTATTAAATGGCAAATGTGAATGTTCTCAGACAAGACCAACCATATGCGACAATATGGATAATAAATGATGAATGCGGAAGTTAAAGTTTATTGCTTCCACAAAATAATCGTTCAATCGACAGCTCATGAGCCACCACGTGCACCAGCACGAATCATAAATTGTAAAATCAAAAGTCGCTATTTATAGGGTCTCTGAAATGCGTGGTAGGATTTTTAAGTGTCGACTACACTACAGTCCAGGGGCCATCCAACACATCTGCCACGTTATACACCAAAAAATTCAGTCACAAGGTCAAATAAACGCAGGCAGGAATTTGCTGTGAAAATAATGTGCATCACTCGCAGTGGCTTTACTCTTAACAAAACTAAGTTTACTTTAAACAAGGTAACGCTTATCACAGTTGATAATCGTTCAGTGAAATAATGGTTTACTGAGTGAGGGCTTAAATGAAACAGAAAAGTATCGTGTTAAACTTCCGAAAAATTATGGAAAATAGTCAGTAAGTCATAGATCAAGCTTAAGGTTAAAATTCCACAGTGCCGGACTGTATAACTTCTGAGTGCAGCTCACTTGCAAGAACAATCACAGTAAAGAATTAAAGTTCAGACTGTACTCCTTAACACAAAATACTCAAAGTCCACATACAGAAAATACTTCAGAGTTTCCACTGTTGACACACATGAATATCTCAAGTCCATGTCTCTGTACTTAGAGTATTTCAACTCACTCGTAATGTGACCTACAGCCGCATATACATAGCGCCTGTTCCAGATCTCAATCCCGGCAGCCGAACAAGTGCCAACAAGGAAGCCTTTGCACAAAGATGGCCATAACTGTTGACATCCTGGCATTGATGTGAGTCAACCTTACACGCTTCCGACTTGTGGAACAACTTAAAAATGTAAATTTAATGTTAAATATGTAAGTAGGTTGATAGGGTTTTTATGTTGGTAACGCCAAGTAGCGCTCTATATTAAAATCACTGACTGTGCTGCGTGCAGTCTGTGGCTGGTTTGCATTGTAGGAACATTCGCTATTGTAGTGTTGGGCAGTTGGCTGTTAACAGCGCGTAGCGTTGCGCAGTTGGAGGTGAGCCGCCAGCAGTGGTGGATGTGGGGAGAGAGATGGCGGAGTTTTGAGAGCGGATGATCTGGACGAGTGTCCATCAGAGATAGTAAATTTGTAAGACTGGATGTCATGAACTGATATACAGGGTGAGACACTTAACGTTACCGCTGGATATATTTCGTAAACCACATCAAATACTGACGAACCGATTCCACAGACCGAACGTGAGGAGAGGGGCTAGTGTAATGGTTTAATACAAACCATGCAAAAATGCACGGAAGTATGTTTTTTAACACAAACCTACGTTTTTTAAAATGGAACCACGTTAGTTTTGTTAGCACATCTGAACATATAAACAAATACGTAATCAGTGCCGTTTGTTGCATTGTAAAATGTTAATTACAAACACGGGCCACGGTCGGCGAGCAGCATCTGCAGGGACATGTTTACGATGACGACCGTGTTTACGAGTGTGGCTGTAGTGCACTGTTGTGGTTTGCTCTAGCTGTCGCAGTGTCCGCATGTAGCGCTTGCTGCTATTGTTATTCTGCATTCGTCTCCGCACGCAGACCAACTGTAGTACACCGTGTTACCAGACGTCTGTGATAGTGTAGTATTGTAGGAACTGTGACCATGGTGTATACGAACTCTGAAAAGGCGGAGATGATACTCATCTATGGCGAGTGTCGACGAAACGCAGCTGAAGCCAGCAGGGTGTATGCAGAACGGTACCCGGACAGAGAGTATCCAACGTGCCGCACATTGCAAAACATCTACCGCCAACTGTATGCAACAGGTATGGTCGTAGCAAACAAACGGGTCCGTAACATGCCCGCCACAGGAGAAGCGGGTGCAGTTGGTGTGTTAGCTGCTGTTGCCATGAACCCACACATGAGTACACGGGACATTGCGAGAGCCGGTGGACTGAGTCAAAGTAGTGTCATGCGCATACTGCATCGTCACCGCTTTCACCCGTTTCATGTGTCGCTACATCAGCAATTACATGGTGATGACTTTAATCATCGAGCGCAATTCTATCAATAGGCATTAACAGAGAATGCGTTGCAGTTCTACCTGTTTACCGATGAAGCGGGTTTCACAAAACACGGGGCAGTGAATCTACGGACGGTCCGTGGACAATCCTCGCTGGCTCAGACAGGTAGAGCGACAGCGACCGTGGACTGTAAATGTATGGTGCAGAATCATTGGCGACCACCTCATTGGTCCTCAGTTCATTGCAGGGGCCCAAACAGCTGCAGCATACATCGCGTTTCTACAGAATGATCTGCCAACGTTGCTCGAAAATGTCCCACAGGAAACGCGTCGACGTATGTGGTATCAGCATGATGGTGCACCTGCACATTCCGCAATTAACACTAGGCTGACCCTTGACAGGGTGTTCGATGGGCGTTTCATAGGACTTGGAGGACGCATAAATTGGTCACCCCGTTCTCCTGATCTTACACTTCTGGACTTCTTTCTGTGGGGTACGTTAAAGGAGAATGTGTACCGTGATGTGCCTACAACCCCAGAGGATATGAAACAACGTATTGTGGCATCCTGCGGCGACATTACACCAGATGTACTGCGGCGTGTACGACATTCATTACGCCAGAGATTGCAATTGTGTGCAGCAAATGATGGCCACCATATTGAACATCTATTGGCCTGACATGTCGGGACACACTCTATTCCACTCCGTAATTGAAAACGGAAACCACGTGTGTACGTGTACCTCACCCCTCATGGTAATGTACATGTGCGTCAGTGAAAAAGACCAATAAAAAGGTGTTAGCATGTGGACGTAATGTGCTGTTCCAGTCTCTTCTGTACCTAAGGTCCATCACCGTTCCCTTTGGATCCCTACGTAATTCGGTGCTCTCCGATACACACGATCGAACAGCGGAGGAGTGGTACTCAAGCGTCAACTTTAGGTTACAATGTCTCCGGATGTAATTAACATTTTACAATGCAACAAACGGCACTGATTATGTATTTGTTTATATATTCAGATGTGCTAACAAAACTAACGGGGTTCCATTTAAAAAAACGTAGGTTTGTGTTAAAAACATACTTCCGTGCATTTTTTTATGGTTTGTATTAACCAGTTACACTAGCCCCTCTCCTCACGTTGGTCTGTGGAATCGATTCGTCAGTATTTGATGTGGTTTACGAAATACATCCAGCGGTAATGTTAGGTGACTCACCCTGTATAATGACTTTTGAACACTATTAAGGTAAATACATTGTTTGTTCTCCATCAAAATCTTTCATTTGCTAACTATGCCTATCAGTAGTTAGTGCCTTCAGTAGTTGGAATCTTTTTTAGCTGACAGTATTGGCGCTCGCTGTATTGCAGTTGTTCGAGTAAGGAAGATTTTTGTGAGGTAAGTGATTCATGAAAGGTATAGGTTATTGTTAGTCAGGGCCATTCTCTTGTAGGGATTTTTGAAAGTCAGATTGCGTTGCGCTAAAAATATTGTGTATCAGTTTAGTGATGATCAGAATAAGTAAAGAGAGAAATGTCTGAGTACTTTCAGTTTTGCTCAGCTGTTTGAAAATCAAATAACGTATGGGGCTTACCAGCACAATCATTCACAAATTTTTCTAAGGGGACGTTTCAAGCACACGTATTTTATATGAATTTGAACTTGATTTCCTCAGCTTTCCACTTTATCTCTAACTTAAAAAATAATGATTTTGTCCAAGTAGGCACTACTTTACTCTGTAAGTCACTAGCAAATATAAACAATTAAAATAATTACACCAATACGTCCCTAACTATGTCTACTTAGTAATGCTGCCGCTACCCACATCCTTTTTATGTGAAAATTTAAGTTTTTATGTGCGGAATACATTCGAGCTCGTGATTCAAAATAGGTAATATATTTAAAACAGCTACTCTTGTAGTCCGATTGCGCTCAGTGAACACGTAGTTTGTA
The DNA here is from genome assembly GCF_021461395.2 of Schistocerca americana. Taxonomy (NCBI): domain Eukaryota; kingdom Metazoa; phylum Arthropoda; class Insecta; order Orthoptera; family Acrididae; genus Schistocerca; species Schistocerca americana. Next base: position 905,812,376 of record NC_060119.1, read on the forward strand.
AAAACTGCCTAAGGCGTTGTCCACATATTATTTTTTAAAGTTCATTATACACAGAAAACATTTAACATGTAATAATTTAAAAACTACATTCGTGGGTGCGTTTGCACTCACTCATTCTTCTTAATCTTCTCTTTGTAACTATGTTGCTGACTTCTATGTCACTAAGTAGTTTAAGTTTTTATTAGATTTAGTTTTATTTAGTATTTTTTCTGGCCACTTCCGTGTTTCACGCCAGCAATCGGTGTTTCTAGACCACAGGTCAGGGCCTGCTTTTACCTGACTTGCGATCTAAAATACTCGTACTCTGAGCGTCCGCCAATCACTGCGCCTCAAAGGGTGCCGCCACCTATTGAAGACACCACAAAGCTCGTACGGCTACTCAGCCCGGCCTGCCTCTTGTGGCCCGCCTCCTAATCTTCCAAACGATCGTCAGTTCTGGTGCTGACGTCATAAGACATGCTTGTACAGCTGCGTGTTTTTTAAACCCTCGTCGCCATTATCGGAAAGTACTGTCTCAAATAGCACAAACTTTTCAACAATCAAAATGTGTCATCATTTGCTTTCTTGAAAAATATTTATTAGCTTAGTGGCCAAACTGATAGGTTGTGCGGGGCTCAAATGTTTCATCGCAGACTTCCTGGTACATCTTTTGTAGTTCTTATTCACGAGAAGCTTATAGCCGAATGGTTTTCTTATGTCTGCAAAGTTTTATGAAGTAATAACTCTATCTCTGTCGTAAAATATAAATAAATATTTTAATAATTAAAAAAAGGGTTAGCTCAATCGGTAGACTACAGGGCCGTGAAAAGCATATTCGAGTCCCTCTCCGGCGCACATTTTTAATCTGCCAGCAAGTTTCAAGTCAGTGTATACTTCCCTTCAGATTGAAAATTCATTCTGAAAACCATTCTCCAGACTCTGGCTAAACCATGTCTCTGTCATATCTATTCTTCCAGAACTGTTTGTTCCGCAATGTAGGCAGGAGAAATTCTGTGAAGTTTGAAGATGGGAGATGAGGTGCTGACAGAAGTAAAGTTGTTAACAACGGTCGTGAATAGTATTGGTCAAGCAGGTAGCATCCTTGATTCATAATCCGAACGTCTTTGGTTCTGGTTTCGAATCTCGCCGCAGCTTAAATTTTGATTAATAATCAGCATTGGCGGCCGAAGACTTCCGGCATAAGAAGTCACCCTCATTCTGCCAACGGCCTCGTCAAAGAGGACGGACAGAGGTTCAGGGCACTCTCTTGTCCTAGGGGTGGGAAACTGCTCCTAAAGGCGGAAGAATCAGTAATGATCAACGGCATGAGGATGCAGAAGGTATTGGAAATCACTGCATTAACGACATGTAACGTGTATCCACAGTACGTGTGGCCTGTAATTGAAAAAGTGTCATGATGATCTTTCCATTGGCAAACGATTCCGGAATAGTCCCCTATTGGGATCTCTGGAAGGGGACTGCCAAGGGGGAGGCTACCATGAGAAAAAGATTGAATAATCAACGAAAGGATAACGTTCTACGAGTCGGAGAGTGGAATGTCAGAAGTTTTAGCGTGAAATTAGAAAATCTAAAGAGGAAAATGCAAAGGCTCAATCTAGATACACTAGGCGTCAGTGAAGTGAAGTGGAAAGAAGACAAGGATTTCTGGTCAGATGGGTATAGGGTAATATCAACAGCAGCAGAAAACGTTATAACGGGAGTAGGATTCGTTATGAATAGGAAGGTAGGGCAGAGAGTGTGTTACTGTGAACAGTTCAGTGACAGGGTTGTTCTTATCAAAATCGACAGCAAACCAACACCGACAACGATAGTTCAGGTATACATGCCGATGTCGCAAACTGAAGATGAAGAGATAGAGAAAGTGTATGAAGATATTGAAAGGGTAACATAGTATGTAAAGGGGGATTAAAATCTAATAGTCTTGGGGGACTGGAATGGAGTTGTAGGGAAGGAGTAGAAGAAAAGGTTACAGGAGAATATGCGCTTGGGACAAGGAATGAGAAAGGAGAAAGACTAATTGAGTTCTGTGACAAGTTTCAGCTAGTAATGGCGAATACCCTGCTGAAGAATCACAAGAGTAGGAGGTATACTTGGAAAAGGCCGGATGATATGGGCAGATTTAAGTTAGATTACATCATGGTCAGACAGAGATTCCGAAATCAGATATTGGATTGTAAGGCGTACCCAGGAGTAGATATACGAGGTGCATTCAAGTTCTAAGGCCTCTGATTTTTTTTCTCCAGACTGGAAAGAGATAGAAACATGCGCATTGTTTTAAAATGAGGCCACGTTCATTGTCAATACGTCTCAGAGATGGCAGCACCGTACGGCAGATGGAATTTTACCGCCAGCGGCGAGAATGAGAACTGTTTTAAATACTTAAAATGGCGACATTTTCCTTATTTGAACAGCGTGCAATCATTCGTTTTCTAAATTTTCGTGGTGTGAAACCAATTGAAATTCATCGACAGTTGAAGGAGACATGTGGTGATGGAGTTATGGATGTGTCGAAAGTGCGTTCATGGGTCCGACAGTTTAATGGAGGCAGAAGATCGTGTGACAACAAACCGAAGCAACCTTGGGCTCGCACAAGCCGGTCTGACGACATGATCGAGAAAGCGGAGAGAATTGTTTTGGGGGCTCGCCGAATGACCGTTGAACAGATCGCCTCCAGAGTTGGCATTTCTGTGGGTTCTGTGCACACAATCCTGCATGACGACCTGAAAATGCGAAAAGTGTCATCCAGTTGGGTGCCACGAATGCTGACGGACGACCACACGGCTGCCCGTGTGGCATGTTGCCAAGCAATGTTGACGCGCAACGACAGCATGAATGGGACTTTCTTTTCGCCGGTTGTGACAATGGATGAGACGTGGATGCCATTTTTCAATCCAGAAACAAAGCGCCAGTCAGCTCAATGGAAGCACACAGATTCACCGCCACCAAAAAAATTTCGGGTAACCGCCAGTGCTGAAAATATGATGGTGTCCTTGTTCTGGGACAGCGAGGGCGTAATTCTTACCCATTGCGTTCCAAAGGGCACTACAGTAACAGCTGCATCCTACAAAAATGTTTTGAATAACAAATTCCTTCCTGCACTGCAACAAAAACGTCCGGGAAAGGCTGCGTGTGTGCTGTTTCACCAAGACAACGCACCTGCACATCGAGTTAACGTTCCGCAACAGTTTCTTCGTGATAACAACTATGAAGTGATTCCTCATGCTCCCTACTCACCTGACCTGGCTCCTAGTGACTTTTGGCTTTTTCCAACAATGAAAGACACTCTCCGTGGCCGCACATTCACCAGCCGTGCTGCTATTGCCTCAGCGATTTTCCAGTGGTCAAAACAGACTCCTAAAGAAGCCTTCGCCGCTGCCATGGAATCATGGCGTCAGCGTTGTGAAAAATGTGTACGTCTGCAGGGCGATTACGTCGAGAAGTAACGCCAGTTTCATCGATTTCGGGTGAGTACTTACTTAGAAAAAAAATCGGAAGCCTTAGAACTTGACTCAAATCACAATATAGTAGTGGTGAAGAGTAGGCTGAAATTTAAGACATTAGTCAGGATGCACCAATACGCAAAGAAGTGGGATACGGAAGTACTAAGGAATGACAAGATACACTTAAAGTTCTCTAAGGCAATAGATACAGCAATAAGGAATAGCTCAGTAGGCAGTACAGTTGAAGAGAAATGGACATCTCTAAAAAGGGCCATCACAGAATTTGGGAAAGAAAACATAGGTACAAAGAAGGTAACTGCGAAGAAACCATGGGTAACAGAAGAAATATTCAGTTAATTGATGAAAGAAGGAAGTACAAAAATTTTCCAGGAAACACAGGATTACAGAAATACAAGTCGCTGAGGAACAAAATAAACAGGAAGTGCAGGGATGCTAAGACTAAATGGCTGCAGAAAAAATGTGAGGACATCGAAAAAGAAATGATTGTAGAAAGGACAGACTCACCATACAGGAAAGTCAAAACAACCTTCGGTGATTTTAAAACCAAGGGCGGTAACATTAAGAGTGCAACGGGAATTCCACTGTTAAATGCAGAGGAGAGAGCGGATAGGTGGAAAGAATACATTGAAAGCCTATATGAGAGGGAATATTTTTCTGATGTGATAGAAGAGGAAAAAGGAGTCGATTTAGAAGAGATACGGGATCCAGTATTAGAATCAGAATTTAAAAGAGCTTTGGAAGACTTAAGATCAAATAAGGCTGAAGGGATAGATAACATTCGATTAGAATTTATAAAATCATTGGGGGAAGTGTCAACAAAACGACTATTCACGTTGGTGTGTAGAATGTATGAGCCTGTCAACATATCATCTGACTTTCGGAAAAGCATCATCCACACAATTACGAAGAAGGCAAGCGCTGCCAAGTGCGAGAACTACTGCACAACCAGCTTAACAGCTCGTGCATCCAAGTTACTTACAAGAATAATATACAGAAGAATGGAAAATAAAATTGAGGATGAGCTAGATGACGGTCAGTTTGCTTTAGAAAAAGTAAAGAGACGAGAGAGGAAATTCTGACGTTGAGTCTGATAATGGAAGCAAGACTAAAGAAAAATCAAGACACGTTCATAGGATTCATGGGAAAAGAAAGTGGAAGTGAATTACATGATTTACTGAATGGAATGAACAATCTAATGAGTACAAAATATGAATTGAGAATAAATCGAAGAAAGGCGATAGAAATGAGTGGCAGTAGAAATGAGAATAGCACGAAATTTAACATCAGGATTGTTTGTCACGAAATACACTCCTGGAAATTGAAATACGAACACCGTGAATTCATTGTCCCAGGAAGGGGAAACTTTATTGACACATTCCTGGGGTCAGATACATCACATGATCACATTGACAGAACCACAGGCACATAGACACAGGCAACAGAGCATGCACAATGTCGGCACTAGTACAGTGTATATCCACCTTTCGCAGCAATGCAGGCTGCTATTCTCCCATGGAGACGATCGTAGAGATGCTGGATGTAGTCCTGTGGAACGGCTTGCCATGCCATTTCCACCTGGCGCCTCAGTTGGACCAGCGTTCGTGCTGGACGTGCAGACCGCGTGAGACGACGCTTCATCCAGTCCCAAACATGCTCAATGGGGGACAGATCCGGAGATCTTGCTGGCCAGGGTAGTTGACTTACACCTTCTAGAGCACGTTGGGTGGCACGGGATACATGCGGACGTGCATTGTCCTGTTGGAACAGCAAGTTCCCTTGCCGGTCTAGGAATGGTAGAACGATGGGTTCGATGACGGTTTGGATGTACCGTGCACTATTCAGTGTCCCCTCGACGATCACCAGTGGTGTACGGCCAGTGTAGGAGATCGCTCCCCACACCATGATGCCGGGTGTTGGCCCTGTGTGCCCCGGTCGTATGCAGTCCTGATTGTGGCGCTCACCTGCACGGCGCCAAACACGCATACGACCATCATTGGCACCAAGGCAGAAGCGACTCTCATCGCTGAAGACGACACGTCTCCATTCGTCCCTCCATTCACGCCTGTCGTGACACCACTGGAGGCGGGCTGCACGATGTTGGGGCGTGAGCGGAAGACGGCCTAACGGTGTGCGGGACCGTAGCTCAGCTTCATGGAGACGGTTGCGAATGGTCCTCGCCGATACCCCAGGAGCAACAGTGTCCCTAATTTTCTGGGAAGTGGCGGTGCGGTCCCCTACGGCACTGCGTAGGATCCTACGGTCTTGGCGTGCATCCGTGCGTCGCTGCGGTCCGGTCCCAGGTCGACGGGCACGTGCACCTTCCGCCGACCACTGGCGACAACATCGATGTACTGTGGAGACCTCACGCCCCACGTGTTGAGCAATTCGGCGGTACGTCCACCCGGCCTCCCGCATGCCCACTATACGCCCTCGCTCAAAGTCCGTCAACTGCACATACGGTTCACGTCCACGCTGTCGCGGCATGCTACCAGTGTTAAAGACTGCGATGGAGCTCCGTATGCCACGGCAAACTGGCTGACACTGACGGCGGCGGTGCACAAATGCTGCGCAGCTAGCGCCATTCGACGGCCAACACCGCGGTTCCTGGTGTGACCGCTGTGCCGTGCGTGTGATCATTGCTTGTACAGCCCTCTCGCAGTGTCCAGAGCAAGTATGGTGGGTCTGACACACCGGTGTCAATGTGTTCTTTTTTCCATTTCCAGGAGTGTAGATGAAGTTAAGGAATTCTGCTATTTAGGCAGTAAAATAACCAATGACGGACGGAGCTAGGAGGACATCAAAAACAGACTAGCAATGGCAAAAAGGGCATTCCTGGCCAAGAGAAGTCTACTAGTATCAAACACAGGCCTTAATTCGAGGAAAAAATTTCTGAGAATATACGTCTGGAATACGGCATTGTATGGTAGTGAAACATGGACTGTGGGAAAGCCGGAACAGAAGAGAATTGAAAAATTTGAGATGCTGTGCTACAGACGAATGTCGAAATTTAAGTGGACTGATAAGATCAGGACTGAGAAGGTACCGCGCCGAATCGGAGAGGAAAGGAATATGTGGAAAACACTGATAAGGAGAAGGGAACGGATGATAGGACATCTGTTAAGACATGAGGGAATGACTTCCATGGTACTACAGGGAGCTGTAGAGAGCAAAAACAGTAAGAGTTTGGAATACATCCAGCAAATAATTGAGGGTGTAGGTTGCAAGTTCTACTCTGAGATGAAGAGGTTGGCACAAAAGAGGAATTCGTGGCAGGCCGCATGAAACCAGTCAGAAGACTGATTAACCCCCCCCCCGCCCAAAAAAAAAATACCTTCTCCATGGTTGCGAAACCTGGAAGCTATTTCGTCGTGGTCTTAAGCTATAACGCTTCAACCAAGCTCAGATACATTACGATCATCAAATGGGATGACTTCGTATCAAACACTGCTGTTCTTAAGAAAGCAATATGTACAGTACAGGTGCCACCGTTATTGGTCATCATCTCGTATGGATTGTGCATGTCCTGCGGATGAGGAACAACGGACTATCTCGACAAATTTTGCATAGTGAAATGAGCACATGTAAAAGGCCCAATGGTACTCATCTGAAGCCCAATAACGATCAGTTCAAGAATCTAAATAATGAACCGAGTAGTTGGTGCACCGCAGCAGAAGATAGTAATCGCTGGCGTACAACTGATTCAGTCGCTGTCTTACATTTTGAGCAGAAACGTAGGAAGCAAGAAAATGAAAACCGTCAGAGATGCAAACTCCGCCAGGACCAGCCACGCCCTCCACCCTCTATTATGTGTTATCTATGTGGCCGTATGTTTCACGCCAGCATTGGTCTGCTAAGCCATCAGAGGCACCTTCTTGCCTAAAGTGCTATGTATTAATGGAAGTGCAGGGCTAAAATGAAAACTAGGATATGAGTATCAGCCGACAACGACTTCTCCTTCTCTTTCTACAGGATTCAAATGGTTCAAATGGCTCTGATCAATATGGGACTTACCTGCTGAGGTCATCAGTCCCCTAGAACTTAGAACTACTTAAACCGAGCTAACCTAAGGACATCACACACATCCATGCCCGAGGCAGGATTCGAACCTGCGACCGTAGCGGTCGTGCGGTTCCAGACTGAAGCGCCTAGTGTATAGATTCGTGTATATTTTAGTTGTTTTTAGAGCATACCATTCCGCCCTCTCTTTATTATCTGGTGTGGTGGACGACAATTTGCTCATCAAACACACTAGCTTATGGAATAGTGCTATGTTGGTATTGTAGTGATTACGAATGCTGCTTCATTTCATTGGAGTTGTAGGAAACCGATGTCGCAGAAAAAGACTGCAACTTAAAATAATTGAGTCTTTCATTGTATATCATATAAATTCCAACAGTTTAGAAGCAACTCTGTGCACGAAGTTCAACTTGCACAATTATCAGTGCGCCTGTGGCCAAACGGGAACTGATGTAGGTCTCGGCGTAGATGCTTGATGGATTAGACTCCGCTTCGGCAAGCTGTAATTTGACACACATTTCACAAGGATAACTGTTACTACTTGAATCGGAAGACTCAGTAAGAAAGATTATAGATTCGGCATGTAACAGGTGTCTGCCTGTTGCAGGCTTGTGTAACGTTTTATCAATTCTTAGATTGTATCTGCTGACCGGAATGGGCTACTTCACAATATTCAGCCTGATTCTGAAAGCGCTGATAATTCAAAGCTCTCGTTGCTATTTGTGACCACAGTGACGTAAGAGTTGTCGAACGGGAACTCAGTTGGATTCACCGTTCCTCTTCCACACTTTTCTGTAACGCCAGTTTGTCGCCAATGAACAAATAATTTTCTGCTTAACGTTCTGTGAGACAATCTTCTGAAGTATTATTTTAACATCAACAAGCGACTGTGAATACGGACACTTTCCAATCCGGCAAATTACAGTATAGAATACAGTAGCCGCCTTTGCCTTTTGCATTCCGTCATTGGCTGATTGGACTGCAATCAAAAAGTAAGGTAACATATTAAAAATTAATCAGCTCCACAAGAAACATTTATTTCGTATGTGTTTATATTTTACTTATATTTGAATCACTTCAGTTTAGTTTACATGCTAACATGCTAATTTCTTAGCATGTTATCGAAAGCAATTTTTTCCATAGTTTCGTTTGTAAAATGTAACGTAGGAAACAAAAGCACTGAATAGGCTGCATTTTACAATTTTTTAAATGATTTCCACAGTAGAAGATTTTTCTTTTTAGTTTTATTAGGTTCCTTAGGAGCCAGGGTTACGGAGTTTCTTACTTCACAGGAATGCTTCTTATTCAGTTTGAAGTATGTACAAATATATATATATATATGTCATTAACATTCAGTATTGTGCAGTTGAAGGTAACTTCCGTTTTCAGTCTCTAGAATCGCATGAAATTTTGACCATGTGCCTCAAATCGACAACATAAGAACGGAAATTTATGGATTAGAATTAAACACGCCAGTTGCAGCGTCAGCGTTCCTCGCATAAACCTTCAGTGTTTCTTGCGAGAGTTTTTTTCTCTGTTGTTCCAACACAATTTTATAGAAAAATCAGCTCATTTCATGTTTCCTGCGACATACAGTACCGAAGGTAGATCGGATGTTTCCCATTACTAACAAAATGTTGTCTAAACTGTTATTTTTGTGTCTAATTGATATAACAATGCTAACAAACGAAGTATTACTACTGAGGTGTTATAAGTTATTGACATGTGAATTCGTAAAATGTTTAAAATCATGTTACTGCAGCATTATCTGGTCATATACGGAAATAGGAATTTCATTAAAATGTGTAGGAGTGATATAAGGAACATAAAATGCATAAATCTATTCAGAACATAATTTGAATTGGGAAAGCAGCATACTGTGATCTCTTTGTTAGTCAAATTCACGAAACTGATGTCTACTGGCGGAATACGGGATGCCTGTCTAACAATACCTGATAAATCTATTTTTCTTCGTCCTTTTTTGCCCGTGTGCTCTGTGCTACGGTTGGGAAGATGTCACGAAAATAATGGCTAACCATTACAGTATCTAACATCATCCGTCTTATACCCGAATATCGTTTACCTTAGAAGTTTTTTCGTTTCGCGCTAAATAATACTTTTTCTTTGTCCTGTTCTTAAAATTTTGTATTTTGCGTGAATAGTGCAGATTTTTTTGTGTTGATGCAGTGAAGAGTTTTTCAGCAATCCTTGTAAATCACCTCCATCTTTTAATTAGAGCTTGCTCCTTACATTAAACTAAGCTTTCTCTTCTTGGCACAAGATGCTTGTTACTCTCTCTTTGCTTACACTGTAAATATCTGTAAACGTGTTTTTGATACACCCTGTATCTTTCACACCTTTCACGTTATAGGTAGATAATAGTCAATAACTTTTCCCTATGAAGCGTGTGCAAACTGAGTTATATTACTCAAGGAATAGATTCAGCCTGAGTTTTTTCAAAATATTATTCCACATGAATCAATAAGCAAAAAATAAAAAGTGTTAACTTTTTAATTTATTGTTCTTTAAAGCTGACAGTTTTTCGTAAGACGAAAGTTACTGAGCCTAAATATGTTAGCATGTCTACTAAGTCGTTAGTGCAATGTAAGATTTCATATATTAAATGTCTTTCTGCAATAATCTATCCCGCTGGACGTGCAGTTGTCCTACACGTACGTGTACGGTGAACATTATATGTGGAAAACTTGTACCTATTTCACATACAACGTATCCACAATCGTCACATGCCATATGACTTGAACTTTATCACTGGTTAATATACACTCATCATTTGCTTTCATTATTATTTTTCACTGATGAAGTCACACTGCACGGAATGTAATCAACAGAACACGTAATAATCATCGACGGTTACTTTATAATTCACACACTACAGTGGAAATCAATTTCCAAGTTCGCTTTTCGATCAGTGTTTGATGCGGCTTGATTGGTAACTTGTTGATAGGTCCAGTCATTTAAAAGAACGAATGACGGGACGCAGTTGCCCAGATTTTTTGTAAAATTTGTTTATGAATACCATGAGCCCGTTGCTTTGGCTGCGCGAACTGCGGTGTACTTCCAGCATGACGGAGCCCCTTCACATATTTCCAGACGTCTGAGGGAACGGCTCAACCACACTTACTCCATTCGCTGAATAGGTCGTGGTTGAGCAATTAACTATCAGCCAAGATTGTCAGGCTTTACCCAGTAGATTTTGATTTCTGGGGTTGGATGAAGTTTGAGATGTTAAAACGAAAGGAGGAATGCGAAATGAACAGCAAGGTCGCATCATGGACACTACTGCTCTCATTGGGGAACGTTGAGAGAAACTGAGACAAGCGACTCAACATGTTTTCCCAAAAGTGCACAAGTCCACTGGATAATGAAAAGTGTGAAGTCATCCAAAGAAATCAGCTAAATTTTGATTACACGACAAATTACACAAATCTAAAGGCAATAAATTCAGCTAAATACTAACAGACTGCAATAACGAATAACTTAAATTGGAATTATCACATGATAATGTTGTGTGGGAAGAGAACCAAAGATTTTGATTTATTGGTAGAACACTTAGCAAGTGCAACTAGTTAAGAGAGTACCTACACTACACTTTTCCGTCGTCATCTGCAGAACTGTTGCGCGGTATGGGATGCACATCAAATAGGACCGACGGAGAATATTGAAAAAGTTCAAAGAAATACATATCGTTTTGTATTATCGCGAAATAGAGGAGAGGACCACGGATATGATACACAAATTTGGATGGCAATCATTAAAACAAAAGGTGTTTTTCCTTACCGGAGTATCTTCTCATGAAATCTCAATCATCACATATCTCTTTCAAATTCGAAAATATTTCGTTGGCACCCACCTACATAGGGAGAAATGATCATCATAACAAAATAATTCAGAACTCGCACGGAGAGATTTAAGTGTTGTTTTTACCGTGCGCTTTTCGACAGCAGGAGGTGGTTCCTCTGCCATTCACTTAGTTGTGAATCGCAGAGTAACGCTGTGAATGTACATTTAGATGCAGAAGTTGATGGTCGGATATTCGAAAATTTATTATGATTTGTACAATACTGCAATGTGATGTCGACGATAATGTTTAGAGGTGAATGTGTTAAAAATACGTATTTTTCGATTGATACTTCGTAAAACGCATGTTGTAACGTTTACTAACTGTTGCACATGTGTAAATGTGGCAGTGTATTGAGTAATACAGAAAATGAATAACACTGTACATTAAATGTTTTCCATCTCCGAAACTATTCGGAATAGGGCGTATATCGATATGAAGTTTTTTGCTTCAGATGATCGCTCCTCTCATATCCCTGAATGCTGACCATTCCTCCTGGAACACCCTATAGATCCTAAACAGGAAACAAGAAGAGTAGTGGACTTGCGATCTAACCCAGAAAAACACCTAGTGTAATTCTTCTCCATGCAAATGACGTGCTGTCCTTTTGTGAACAGCTTAGTATCACGTTCTGCATTTATTTCTCTAATAGTACCTAAACCAAGCACTTGATGAAAAACGTCTACCATGAAAATATAGCTTCTCTAGTAGTAAGTTTTGGCTAACGGAATTAAATCTTCGATAACATCTATAAGATTCTCGCTGATGAAGGGTTATGACTTAATATTATTGTTTTTGTAAGTCCATCCTTTTAGCAGGACGTCTTTGGGACGACGGCCGTTTACTATCGCGACAAACAATAAAAACACCGACAGCCGTCCTTATGATTTGATTTTATTTTGTCGCTGAGTTGACAGTTGATGGTTGGAGGGCTGACACATTATCTGCGAATCCAGTAATGCTGGCAACTGATGGGTTATGCATGGGGACCGTATCAACCTGTACCGCATCAAATCAGCCTGAAGATGACGCAATGAAGCTTCGAAACTGGTAACGACAAAATAAAATAAAATCATAAGGACGGCTGTAGGTATTTTTATTGTTTGTCACGTTAATATTATTGTGTCCATAGTAGACATATAAACATCTTTCTCAGTAGAGCTGGCCATTCGATATCCAAGTTATTATTGATTAAAAAACATATCATGGCACAAGTGGGTGATAACGCGATAGTACATTATTTTTTCAAAAATGTTGAGAAACTGTGAGAGATGAGAGATTAGTCGGTTGTTATTGACAACTGTACAGCCACGTTTCTTATAGAGATGCCTAGTGATATATTTTAATATGACTAACAAAATGCTCATAATGTAGTTATTCACTATAAATGTGACTGAGAACATTATCCATTATTGGATCACAACTATTTAGTGCTTTATTATAAATATCATCAAGCCTATAGAAACTTTTAGTTTCTCAGGTCTCTTTCTTCTTCAGAGTGAGCATTACAGAAATCTGCACGCCATGCATTATAAACTAATTTTGAACACAATCGTTAGTTGCAAGTGATCAGTGTGTCTACATGTATCAGAAATATACGTTTAATGTTCGGACTTCATGTGCATTTGCTCCCAAATATAAGCTGCCAGCATATATACTGAGCTAATTTAGTGACAACCGCTGCACTTCTAAACTCAGTCATTGAACATGGACCTTCACGCTAATGTTGGACAACCGCTTCGTCAGTGAGCTGTTAAAATTTATGTTCTGAGCTACCAGAACAATATTCTCATCTTCTTTTAGAATGTATTTATTACAAATTTCTGTTAAGCAGGAATTGTGTTTCACATTTTCTTTGAGACAAACAGTGTCGTCTCCTGCGGTTTTCTCCCTGTCTCTCTATTCAAAATATTTCATCCTGCTTTGAGCTTCAGTGTCAAACCAGGTGTTGCTCCTCAGCATTTTATTTCGTACTGTACTATTTACAATATTAAAGTACCTCTGAATCATTATACCTGCTCTTGGCGCCCCTGTCTGGAACCGTGCGACCGCTACGGTCGCAGGTTCGATTCCTGCCTCGGGCATGGATGTGTGTGATGTCCTTAGGTTAGTTAGGTTTAAGTAGTTCTAAGTCTAGGGGACTGATGACCTCAGATGTTAAGTCCCATAGTGCTTAGAGCCATTTGAACCTTATACCAGCTGGTTATTTTGCCGGTGTCCCCTCTTAACCCTGAAACTACTCTGGTACGCGCAATAATGAACGTTCCTTTCGTCACTTCCCAGTACTATGGTTTTGTTCGAGCACATGAGATTTTTCCGTCACACAAATGTGGCGTAGAACGGATTTCACACTAGCATCACCAGGTACAGAGGTTTGACAAAAGTGAGGAAACACCACTATGAATGCATGCTCGAAGATACATGCAGATGCTAGCCAAGCCAGCAGGTTGCACCGTCGGATTTGACCACCAACTGCACCTGTGCCGTGTCCTCAATTCCTCCCAAGTGTCAGGCATGGTCAGAACAGTCTTCTGAGTAGTTGTGACTGCACTGTGTCATAGCTCGGAATGGTACAAGATTCCCATGAAAACAACACAGGACTTGGATTTATTCATTCCGAGGCGACTAACCTGTTTTGAATGTCAACATGTTTGCTACACCGTACTGGCGGCGGTAATGTGCTGTGTTTTTGGTGTTCTATATTTTTGTCCCCTCCCTTTTCTGTATGAGCAAGTGATGCACAGTGTAGATCTGCCCTCAACTTATACCACTGCGGATCCATGCTGTGGATATCCTGCCTCTATATACAAGTTATTATGCACGTTTTATTGTCACTCATAGCGCCACGGTGGTGGTAAATTCGCCGCAGAAATATGCCACACTGTTAACAAGTTATCCTATGACTAGTATCACGGATTTAGTATGACACCATCTCCGGATCACCATAGCTTTCAGCAGAACGTGAAGTATCACACTGCTCTTATTTCAAGTTTGCTGTATGTACCGGGTGATCAAAAAGTCAGTATAAATTTGAAAACTGAATAAACAGCAGAATAATGTAGATAGAGAGGTTAAAATCGACACACATGCTTGGAACGACGTGGGGTTTTCATTAGAACAAAAAAAAAAAAAAAAAAAAAAAAAAAAAGTTCACAAAATGTCCGATAGATGGCGCTGGACAGCAAAATGTTTGTGTCTGCACATGACAGTCGTGTATAAAAGGAGCTGTAATGAGAGAGAGAATCAGAAGCACCAGCATGTCGCAGCATGTTGACGTTACCTGAAAAGGCGCTTTTAGTGAAGCTGTATTATCAGAATGGGGAATGTGCTAGTTCAGCGTTACGGTCCTATCGCTATAGGAAGGGGATTCGAACAGTTTACGGTCCGTTGACAAATGCAGCTGTAGCGAGAATGATTTCGTTCGAAGCCACGGGTTGTTTAGACGATAGACCCCGTAGTGGCCGACCGAGCACAAGGCGTAATGCTGCAGAGACAGTTCAGGAAGAAATGGACACTGTAGCGGGTTCGTCACGGGGAAGTCATTGCTCATGCAGTCGCATGTCGCACCGTCATTCCATACACTACTGTCTGGTTGGCACTTAGGGATACCCTCCGATGCTATCCGTACAAAATCCATCGACATCATGAACTGTTACCTGGCGATTTAATGAAGCGGAGGACATTTGTGGTGTGGTCGTTTCAAAAGATGGCGGAAGATGACGATTGGTTGAGTAACGTGTAGTGAACCGACGAAGCTCATTTCACGCTCCGAGGGTCTGTCAACGCCCACAACTACAGATTTGGGCTATCGAAAATCCTAGAACTGTCGTGGAAACTCCATTGCACGAGGAGAAAGTCACGGTATGGGTTGGATTTACCACACCTACCGTTATCGGGCCTTTTTTCTTCGAGGAAATGCGTGATTCTAGTTTTGTAACTGCTACCGTGACGGGTGAGAGGTACGCCGATATGTTACAGAATCGCATCATCACCAACCTGGCTGATAAACACCTGCTGGAACGTACGATGTTTATGCAGGATGGCACTAGACGCGTGAAAGATCTCTTGCACGCGTGTTTGGTGATGATCGTGTGCTCAGCCGCCATTTTCGTCATGCTTGGCCTCCCAGGTCCAGGTCCCCAGACATCAGTCCGTGCGATTATTGGCTTTGGGGTTACCTGAAGTCGCAAGTGTATCGTGATCGACCGACATCTCTGGGGATGCTGAAAGACAACATCCGACGCCAATGCCTCACCATAACTCCGGACATGCAATACAGTGCTGTTCACAACATTATTCCTCGACTACAGCTATTGTTGAGGAATGATGGTGGACATATTGAGCATTTCCTGTAAAGAACATCATCTTTGCTTTGTCGTACTTTGTTATGCTAATTATTGCTATTCTGATCAGATGAAGCGCCATCTGTCGGACATTTTTTGAACTTTTGTATTTTTTCTGTTCTAATAAAACTCCATGTCATTCCAAGCATGTGTGTCGATTTGTACCTCTCTATCTACATTATTCCGTGATTTATTCAGTTTTCAAATTTATACTGACTTTTTGATCACCTGGTAGAACACGCCCACCTTCAGTTAATGAGACATGCTGTCTGATATCAATCATATACGTAGATGATGACAATAGGGGTTAGAAATATATTCGTATATGCTCTTTGCTATTTTTCCGCGTATTTTTCGGCACCCGTCATCTCCTGTACTTAGGTATTCATTTCTCTTAGCAGCTGCATAGCATTATTAATTTGTCTGGTAAAATCAATACTCTGATGATTTTACCACCCATAATTCCTGCCATGCCACCATACTGGATGTGTTACTTCCATGATAGCTGGAGGAAGTGCTTCTGCCTGTAAGTTCTTGTTGTGGTAAATTATTATCTTACTCTGTGAGAAACCTGTCTGATCGCGAAGTACAGAAGAAGCTCTGAACTATAGATTTTCAGCGTCCGTTATATAATCTATTATATAATCTATCGGCTGAACTATAAACTGGTGTTGTGTCTCGTGGACTAAGACTTTCCATGCACTGTAACTGGTACGTAAGAAATAACTGATCATTTTCTTTTCTATGGCATGCGGTGGTGTGGAACGATAGGACTCGGATTTATCACTTACGCTATTCACACTTGAGAGAATCACTATTTATTTTCAGATACCAGCATAACCACAAAATGACGTGTACGGAATCGTTGATGTAGGTGCTATGTCTACCAACAGCATCACAATCAGAGAACTAAATACAAAGGTATACACAGCTAGCAAGACACGAGCAATGAACGTCAATAGGAATATAGCTCACTCCACCGAATACTGACCACTCTCGACATAAGTAAAATGTCTCAACAACTTTTTACTTATGGATGTATGTGTGCTCCTACTTTTCAGTAGATCTGTCTGCTCGAGGAATATTGGACACACTTTTGAAACACCGTGTATAAGTTAATACCCTCAATCGATAAACATTTATTTCTACATTACCTTGTCTCTGATGAACTGAGAGTCCACAGTAGTTCATGATAAGGTCGTGCAGTGCCCTTATTGGCGAACAGCTCCATCTGACCAATAGAGTGTTTGGTGCACAACCCGTATATGAGACGCCGTTGTATTTTCTTCCATAAGATATACCACCGGTCTTTATACTTACACAACTTTCAGTGGTCTGTTGAATAGCTATGTGACTCTGGGCTGGGTAATAGATACCTGAAGAAAAATAGTCCGGCGTCTTACTGCTCCTGATTATCACGTAGGTTTTGTTGATTGCATGGCGCCCTATCACAGCAAAAAAATCTGCTACAGATCTGACTGCATTTACTTACAACCAGACAAATGTTTTGCCGTCGCATCCCATAAAAGTCTTTAGCCATAGATAATCAACATTGATCCATTAGAAGGCTACTGCTCGTTAGAGTTTTCTGTCATGTTCTGCTGCACGTGTGCGAAACATTCCATTAAGCTGTTATCTCTTTCAATCTTCGAAGCGCACTTTGTTCCCTTCCCCTTCCACATCCATCATTACTCGCCCCACGTGAAGAATTACAGTAGGGCCAACTGTATTAATTTCTTTGATTTCGACATTAATGTGTCAGTAATAAACATTACATTGATTGTAACGTCATTACGGATCAATGCAGCAAACCGAGTACATAAATCTGCCATCTGTAAAAGAAGTTCACGAATCAAGTGCGGTTCGGTGGTGTCAATCGAGACTAGTACGCTGACATTGCCTCGAAATCTCAAAAGCTAGACTATTGAAGCCTAAGTCATAGTTCAAGTTATTCGAAATATTGCATTTAGCATTTACAGTAAATGAAAAATGTAATAAGAAAATTGAAGCCACAGAAAGTGACAGCATCGTACCATGTAACGGCAGTAAGTTAAGGAATCCTAGTTCGTATTTTTTTTAATCGTGACTGTTAGATTATGGCTTAAACGAAGTCATACTGTCATGGTTCACGTGCTCTGTTCGCGAATGTTAGGAGAGGGAGGGAGAAATAGCAGTGTAAAGAACCCTTCACTCAGAGCTGTACTGAAGTTTGCGAATACATCTGCAGATGTAAATTCAAGTGACTGAAATACGCCTCACTGGTCGTTTTGAAGCTTTAATTTGTTAATAGTTACGCCTTAGTGTTCCAAATACTGTTGAGCCCTGGTGCTTTGTTCTCTTGACTTGCGCGTAGGTGGAGACGATGTAGTATCCATATTTGGATATCTGATATGACAGAGTAAACCGAAGATATCCGGGATCGATTCGAGATCCAGCATAGTTTCGATGTGGCACATACTCTATTTTCGTTTCAAGGGAGGCTCAACTGGGAAACTATATTTTATTGTATTTGCGTTTAAGATTTCCTTGCTGTGTGGCACTGAGGCAAGGAAGTAATATCTTGCAGTGACTCAGCGGTTAAAATATGTCATCTGAATAATGTGAGTTTCAGTAATTGCCATAACCAATAGCGACAGCATATTTAACCACATTTATCTTCAACATTTGAAATGTTATTCACTCATTTATTAAACAAGCTATGAAGAATGATGAAATGTGTGTTACCAAGTAGGACAAGAAAGATGACGACCTAGCAAGGGTTTAATGGTTATCACAGCAATGTTTCTACAACGTACACACCATCCTGACGTACAAGAGGAAAAATGGCATCATGATCTGTTTTCTGATGG
This sequence comes from Schistocerca americana, assembly GCF_021461395.2. Taxonomy (NCBI): domain Eukaryota; kingdom Metazoa; phylum Arthropoda; class Insecta; order Orthoptera; family Acrididae; genus Schistocerca; species Schistocerca americana. The sequence continues at coordinate 905,830,905 of NC_060119.1, forward strand.
CACTTTTCTTATAACAGTATAAAATTCATAGTTTTGCTGTCGAGATCTCGTTTCTTGGAAGAATTTGGACCGCTAGTGTTTCGTCTTTAATCGCTGCCATCCTTGACTTGGAAACAGTATTGAACTGCATCAGCACAGTAGCACTGTACAGGACGCCGCCAAATTGAAAGTGTTTTAAGATTCTGATATAAAATTTTGTTAGTACTTTTCTCGTCGCGTTTTTCAAATATTCCAGAACAAATTCTCTGTAGCCTCACGTACCAGACACAATAAAGGCGTCCGCAGCTCATGGTCGTGCGGTAGCGTTCTCGCTTCCCGCGCCCGCGTTCCCGGGTTCGATTCCCGGCGGGGTCAGGGATTTTCTCTGCCTCGTGATGGGTGGGTATTGTGTGCTGTCCTTAGGTTAGTTAGGTTTAATTAGTTCTAAGTTCTAGGGGACTGATGACCATAGCTGTTAAGTCCATAGTGTTCAGAGCCGCAATCAAGGCATCAGCAGACGCTACCGTTTCCAGTACTGTGCCTATAAACCAGCTACATGCACCACAGCTGCTACCCAGTGGAATGCGTGAGAACCAGGACTGCGCTCAGGGCAAGATGTACGGTTGGGTCTCATATCTAAATATAACAATTCAATTTTATTGCTATTTTGAAGAGGGTTTGACATGATTTAAACACAAAGATTAGTGTTCGTACTGTAATGATTGCTGGTTGATCTTCGAATTCAGATTATTCTTTGTTAGGTTCTTTACGTCCTGTTGTTCAAACCATTTCATATGACGTTAGATTAGCCTTGATTTTACTGTCTTTAATTATTTTAATTGGAAGTTTTAATATATTTGATTTTATGACTTAATACTATTCGGGGAATATTAGAGATAAACAAAAAATATTTACTAAGATAAAATATAGAATACATGTAATAAAATGATACAAAAATAAATAATAAAATACAATAAAGATACGAAAATAAAAGGAAAACAGGGTGGAATGAGATATGCGAAAAAGCCATAGCAAAGAGGACTAAAAAGTGGGAAAAATGGAGACACTCAAAGAAAACTGGAGATAATGAGCAATTTAAACAACAAAGAAACAGGCATATTAATCAGAAATACCAAACGAGCCTTTGGAAAAGAGAAATTTTTGGAAATAGACAAAAATTTGGCAAGAAACAATATTTGTGATGGTTATCAAAGTTTTAAGAACAAATTAAAGGGGTACCAATCTTCAAATGTCTGTTTCAAAAATGAAAATGGCAAAATTGGGTTAAACAATACTGGAAATTGGGAAATACTAGCACGATATTTTCATTATCTTCTGAACCATCGTGGACCAAGCCATAAATTGTAATTTTCAGATATTAATGAAAACTATAGAAGAAACCATAGAATTAATGAAAATTATAGAAGAAACTATAGAAGAAATTCAAGAATTAATTAAAACTCTCAAAAACAACAAAGCCATAGGAGAAAATTCTATTTCAGCTGTACTTCTGAAGTGGTGCTAGGCAAATGTAGCAAAGAAGCTAATTTACCTGTAGAAGAAATCTGGAAAACAGAAAAAATCCCAGAGAAATGTAAAATCGCCTTGATCCACCCATTCCATAAAAAGGTAATAAAGGTGATGTAAGCAATTACAGAAGAATTTCTTTACTGCCAGTAACGTATAAAGCATTTTCCATGACTTTTTTAAGCAGAACAGAAACAACACTAGATGAATATCAAGGTGGTTTTAGGAAACAAAAGGAAGGTTATGATCAGAACAAATATTTAATCTCATGTCAGTAATTTGCCACAGATTACTTAATTCAAAGGATATTGTAGTTCTGTTCGTGGATTTCAAAAAGTCTTTGCATTCTGTTGATAGACAAACTGTAGACAAAATAATTAGAGAATTTGGCGTAAAGTCCAAACTGGCAGACCTAATCCGTGAAACGCTCACAGATACAGTCTATAAAGTAAAATTTATGGGAGAAATTTCACAGCCTTTCGAAATAAAAACAGGCGTATGACAAGGTGACGGCCTATCCCCAACTCTTTTCAATAGCGTGTTATAGAAAACAGAAAGAATTTGGAATGAACAGTTTATTGAACTCAACATCTTACCTGTAAGGTTACGAAGAGGAAGCAGAAAGATCGAAATCAACTGTCTTGCATTTGCAGATGATTTTGCTATACTTTCCGAAAATGTGGCATCTGCTACACAAATAAATCTCCTGCAAGAAGGAGCCGGCAGAACTGGCTTAAGAATTTTTGCAGATAAAACAAAATTTATAACAAACGTTAAAAATGCTCCAAAATTTCTGAAAACAGATACTGCCTAATTAGCGAAGTAAGAAAATTCAAATATCTAGGGCAGATAATTCAAGAGAGTGCTTTGGAAAAATCCTCAATAGAGGAAAGCTTGCAGAAAATGGGAAGAGCATATGGTATCACCATATCACAAGCTGGATCAACGAATTACAAAAGGATTTTGAAAGAAAGAATATAAAAATGGAAGATAGAAACAACAGAGAAGCCTTTCCAGAAAAAGTACAGGGCTATTACAATTGATTGAAGCGATTTCATAAATTCACTGTAGCTCCATTCATTGACATATGGTCACGACACACTACAGATACGTAGAAAAACTCATAAAGTTTTGTTCGGCTGAAGCGGCACTTCAGGTTTCTGCCGCCAGAGCGCTCGAGAGCGCAGTGAGACAAAATGGCGACAGAAGCCGAGAAAGCGTATGTCGTGCTTGAAATGCACTCACATCAGTCAGTCATAACAGTGCAACGACACTTCAGGACGAAGTTCAACGAAGATCCACCAACTGCTAACTCCATTCGGTGATGGTATGCGCAGTTTAAAGCTTCTGGATGCCTCTGTAAGGGGAAATCAACGGGTCGGCCTGTAGTGAGCGAAGAAACGGTTGAACGCGTACGGACAAGTTTCACGCGTAGCCCGCGGAAGTCGACGAATAAAGCAAGCAGGGAGCTAAACGTACCACAGCCGACGGTTTGGAAAATCTTACGGAAAAGGCTAAAGCAGAAGCCTTACCGTTTACAATAGCTACAAGCCCTGACACCCGATGACAAAGTCAAACGCTTTGAATTTTCGGTACGGTTGCAACAACTCATGGAAGAGGATGCTTTCAGTGCGAAACTTGTTTTCAGTGATGAAGCAACATTTTTTCTTAATGGTGAAGTGAACAGACACAATGTGCGAATCTGGGCGGTAGAGAATCCTCACGCATTCGTGCAGAAAATTCGCAATTCACCAAAAGTTAACATGTTTTGTGCAATTTCACGGTTTAAAGTTTACGGCCCCTTTTTCTTCTGCGAAAAAAACGTTACAGGACACGTGTATCTGGACATGTTGGAAAATTGGCTCATGCCACAACTGGAGACCGACAGCGCCGACTTCATCTTTCAACAGGATGGTGCTCCACCGCACTTCCATCATGATGTTCGGCATTTCTTAAACAGGAGATTGGAAAACCGATGGATCGGTCGTGGTGGAGATCATGATCAGCAATTCATGTCATGGCCTCCACGCTCTCTCGACTTAACCCCATGCGATTTCTTTCTGTGGGGTTATGTGAAAGATTCAGTGTTTAAACCTCCTCTTCCAAGAAACGTGCCAGAACTGCGAGCTCGCATCAACGATGCTTTCGAACTCATTGATGGGGACATGCTGCGCTGAGTGTGGGAGGAACTTGATTATCGGCTTGATGTCTGCCGAATCACTAAAGGGGCACATATCGAACATTTGTGAATGCCTAAAAAAACTTTTTGAGTTTTTGTATGTGTGTGCAAAGCATTGTGAAAATATCTCAAATGATAAAGTTATTGTAGAGCTGTGAAATCGCTTCAATCATTTGTAATAACCCTGTGTTGAAAATGAAAGGGTTCCAAGGCAGGGTAGCTAAAAAGACTGGTTCAAAATGGTCTGAAGACAGAAAGAAGAAACATGGTGAACAGATGAAGGCATACTGAGAGAAAAGAAAAGAAAAGAACAAAGAACGAAGAACCGAAATTGCAACGTGGTCCTCAGATGGCCTATTCGCAGTAAAACAAAAAATAGAAAAAAGTTCTTATTGAACACTAAAGATATCTTCACAAATGCGATCGGTCCGTGCACAATACGTGAAAATGCTCTGCTTCAGGGACTCATTCTCGAAATCTATTGATTACAGAGATACAGGGTGAACTGTTTTGAGTAGCAGTCGACCTAGCGAGGATTTGAAACTTCCTGGCAGATTAAAACTGTGTGCCGGACCGAGACTCGAACTCGGGACCTTTGCCTTTCGCGGGCAAGTGCTCTACCAACTGAGCTACCCAAGCACGACTCACGCCCCGTCCTCACAGCTTTACTTCTGCCAGTACCTCGTCTCCTACCTTCCAAACTTTACAGAAGCTCTTTTTCATTAGGTGTTGCCTGGGGTGGACTTCAGGGGTCTTAGAAAACCACGATTTGTTCATGGCCGATTCCTCAGAAAACCCCAAAAAACCGTGACTTTTGGGTACGAAAACTGCCAGTTGTGGTGGTGACCACTTCTATAATTTCCATTCAAGACAGACAGTCGAGAATTTTACTGTATGTTCTTAAGATAATATTCTCGTGGAATTTACAAACTGTTTTCGATGTTGTAATCCGTTACCGATATCTAAAGGTTCAAAGTTACCATACTTATACAGAATACCAGAAAACTGGTTTCTATAATTTTTGCAGCGTGTGTTGCAGCTATCTAAATAACTAACCATACCAAATGGCTCAAATTTTAACTGGGCATTCTGTAACATTCATTTAGAAACACCATTTTCCCGTTTTCGAAAATCTGTATTCGTTACACACCAGAAAAACCATGATTTTTGGGTTCCAAAAGTACCTATTGTGGGGATGGCTACTTCTGTAATTTCTGTGATTGAAGATCACTGAAAATTCTACAATATATTCTAACCATACCAAATGGCTCAAATTTTAACTGGGCATTCTGTAACATTCATTTAGAAACACCATTTTCCCGTTTTCGAAAATCTGTATTCGTTACACACCAGAAAAACCATGATTTTTGGGTTCCAAAAGTACCTATTGTGGGGATGGCTACTTCTGTAATTTCTGTGATTGAAGATCACTGAAAATTCTACAATATATTCTTTAGGTGATAATGTTGGGTCGGGTCACATCGAATTTTTTTTATATCATTATCCGTTAGCAAGATCCAGAGGTTAAGAGTTGTACTTTTGCAGTATAACATGCATGTAGTATTTGGTCTCAGGTGTAAATGCAGTTTTAAGTGACTTTGTCAACATGTGGCAGGGTTCTAGGGTCTTCACAAGGATTGTGAAGTCACCAGACTATGTCTTTAGTAAGCATTTTTCCACCAATGAAACTTTATAATGCACTGGCTTCATTTAAGTGGCACTTCCCAACTATACAGGTATACCCAAAGTGGTACTGCAGTCATAAAAATGGACTAACAATGGTCTTAACATAAAATCACTGCCAAAGTTATGTAAAATGGAAAGGCTGCAGATTCAGTAAAATATTTCTATTAACAGTTTACTCTTTCATGATACAAATCATAAGCTGAGCACTTGCAATGAACTGCAGTCTATGAGGAAAGTCTTGAGAAAAAACCTGAAGCAAATGATTTTGTGTTAATTTTATATTATAAGTACTCTTATTTGTTGCTTGTATGTGTCAAAAAATATTAATGTCTCGAGTATATGAATTTACTGCCAAAACTTTACTGACTTACAAAATTCGTTCATTGCTGCAGCTGCAAAAGAAGAGAAACTGCAGAAAATGCTTGTCACAGAGCACAAAAGTCGAATGTTTTGTTCTTGGAAAGCCTGAAAAAAAGGGGGAAACCAGCTGCTTCAATCCTCATTCCGCCTTCCTCACCAAAAATGTTGGCATATGAACATATTCGTGCTGTTTTGTGCTAAAAGTGAACAACACAGAGACAATGACAGTGGCAGACAGTACCAGTGGGAGAGAAAGAGAGAGGAGACAGTGCGGGTAATGGAGAGAATGTGTCAGTGAAAGAGAACAAGTGTTAATTGAGGACAATAACAATGGCATCGTCCCACATTGTGGGTTTCCTACATCAGGGGCAAGTATACATTCAGGGGCAAACCTATTGTTCTGTTGATTGACAGGTTCTTAACCTATTGTTCTGCTGAGAGGATTATGACCCATTAGGGATAATCCATCCTTTTGCTTGCCCTTGCTTTTGATTTATGGTCAGTGAGAGACGGTGGCAGTAAAAAAAGAGAAAGAGAGATGGACAGAGATAGAAGCAGTGAAAGGAAAAGAGAGAGGAGGCAGCAGAAATGGAAAAGGGAGATGAGATGAGACCATAGACTTCAGGGTCTGGACCGTCCCAGTTCAACAACCTATAACACATAGATATGGGGGGGGGGGGGCGGGGGGGGGGGGTAGGGATGCATTTTGGACAGAAATTTTAAACACGTGGGTACAGGGGGAAAAATAAGTTGGACCCCCTGAAGAGGTATGGTGGTGACTGTGGCAGTGATATAGAAAGACAAAAGGAGACAGTGTCAATGTAAATATGTGTGTATGTGTGTGTGTGTGTGTGTGTGTGTGTGTGTGTGTGTGTGTGTGTATGAGAGAGAGAGAGAGAGAGAGAGAGAGAGAGACATGGCGGTGACAAATACCGTTACTGGGAGAAAAAGGTGACATTAGGAGAGAAACATATAGACATTGGCCTGGGGTGGGGGAGGGGGACATGCTGAGTATGAAGGTTTCACTACAAAGAAAGACTGGATAAAAGGATTTAGAATGTTATGTGTTAAAAGAGCATGAATATGTTGGCATGTCAAAATTTTTGGTGAGAAAGGAGGAATGAAGAGTAAGGCAACTGTTTCTGCACTTTTCTCTAGGAGTCTTTTCAAGAGGAACATATTCGCCTTTTTGTACTCCGACAAGAACATTTTTCTGCTGCTTTATACTATGGCACTATGCGTTGTACTGGATATTGCCGAGCGAATTAATGGTTGTTGATAGTGTAATAGATAGACTCAGAGCGCTCACCAGTATCATCGAGCCACTATTAGCAATACTAACTTCAGTTGTATGTTGGCTGCAATGTTATCCCGTGTTGAACATGAGGACATTAAGAAAATTATGGAGACTGCGATATGTCATTGCATTGTGTTTAGAAAGCGGATGCCTCGAAGAAAAAGCATGGTGTTTGGATGAAGAGCTGGAAGTTTATATTTAGGTGTATGAGAGTAACTGTTCCTGATTTTCTGATGTCGTAGAGGATAAGACTGTAAACTATACTTATCAATAGCACAGTGTCTGCAAAGATTTCGTTTTTTGTACAAAAGCCAGAGCTCATCATTCTGAATGTGGATGCTATCGTTTCAGCTGTTATTCTTACCACAGAAACAATAAACTTCTGAAGCTGGTTTGTTACTGCTGGTGGCAGAACATCTTCTATGAAAACTGTTTACTTAGTTTCGGGTATTAAAATACACAGAATTGTTTTTCTACGAAAGTGGAGAAAGACAGGCTTTCTAACTATAGAACTGACACCGAAAGTTAATTTTTCTCCCTGTAGTAAGTAACGTTTTCTGAGCACCTCTTCTGCATTCACATTTCTAATTTCCACAGACATTTCCAATCACAATTAAAGTAGATTACTGTGGCTACCAATTTAAATAATATTTACGAATATTTTGCAATTTTCATTGTATTTAATTGCAATAATTTCGTAGAAATAAAACAGTTAATAGTACATCTGTGAGATGTGCCCTTGTGAAAAAAAATGGCTCTGAGCACTATAGGACTTAACTTCTGATGTCATCAGTCCCCTAGAACTTAGAACTACTTAAACCTATGTAACCTAAGGGCATCACACACATCCATGCCCGAAGCAGGATTCGAACCTGCGACCGTAGCGGTCGCGCGGTTCCAGACTGTAGCGCCTAGAACCGCTCGGCCACTTCGGCCGGCAGCCCTTGCTAAGATCATGCTCTAAATTTCACAATCGTTTTGCAATGAAGTCCTACCAGCTCTTTTATTACGCTTGCTTCATCCCAGTGCAAGTTAAAAACGGCGTATTACTGGTGAAGCTCTCTTAAGAAAAATGTTTAATATTATGCCCCTTAGTATTTCAGAAAATTAATAATAGCTATCATGATGCACCTTGTATAATGTTTAATTACAATCAAAATTACTTGGAATTACTGCGGCTTTGTAAGAACTAACACACCAATCAGATGAATCATGAATGAGTGTGCAAAGATTTAATATATCGAGAAAGAATACTAGCGCCATGATTATGTCATGAAATAGGAGACAAAGAATAATATTAAATGCTTTGAAAAGTAGTGAAGAAGACAGTTTTAAGAGCCCAAAACCACCACAGCTATGGAACTACTCTACCTCACCCACGCCCTACATGGGAACGGAGGAAACTGATACGACTGATAAATTTGCAAGGTCGACTTCATATTCTACCGGTAATGAATTATTGTAAAATGTGTGTATGATTAGTTTTGTTTTACTTTTTAAATGTCTAAATTTACCTCCATTTCACATTAAAATAAAAGGCTAAGTAATGCACATTGACGCAATGTCTGCCGCCAGTAACGTTGCGATATGCCATTGGAAGAGTGTCAAAGATGCACGTAGCTACACATACATTTGGAAACAAGGTTAAAACATGAAACTCATGCATCTCGTTCAAGAAGTCCAATTGGACAAAGTAATGTATTCAGCGTTGATGTATGGGTTGTTTCTGAAGTATTTAATTTCTTCTTCTAAATCTGTTGTGACACCTTTATGGTATTCATTGGAAAATAACTTGCGTGCCTCACTGACATAATCGTCAGTTATCTTTGAGTATTTCCACAAAACCCAAATATTTCAACCAAAAATCTTCACTGTTTGATGTCGAGTTTTCAAGTTAGACACTAGACTGTCAATAAGGACATAAAATACACTTATCTTGAATAAATATTCTGAATTCACATCTGTCACTTCTTTACTGATTTGGTCATAATCTGCTTTCGTCTTTTAGTGCGCACGTCTCGAAATTCAAGATCGATATTAATTCCTATGGTAACAATTTTAGATAGGGAGAATGGCATCTCAGTTTTTCACGAACATATTTTAAGTCATTTAATTAGCTCTCAAAGTGTTTTACCTCAACATCAATGGTAATATTTCGAGCTCGTAGTAATTTGATTCTGTGTTCAGTTAGTACCAACAATTTTAGCTAAACTGATACTATGATTAAACACATCGGTGATCTCACATAATCTAGAACACGTTGTACCTCGAAGCATATTTCAGTTAACAAATGTAACTTACTGAGAGTTTTAACAACAATGGCAATCTTATCCAGGTAAGCTGCAATTGGAATTGCAGCGTCAGCCCTTAGCACTACAACACGTATCAGACATGGAATATAAAGAACTTCGTACACATTGTTTCAGAATTTTCCATCGTTATTGATGGTACTGAATAGGCTGTAAAGAAGTTGAATGTATGAACTTCACATCTATGATGAGCACATATAGGAAATTTTGCAAGAGGATTTCCCTGAAGAAAATGTGTCTGTGAGACCCTTTAATGTTATTTCCGTTTCATAACCTGGTTCACGGCATTCACTGACAGGAATTGAGCATTTCAGAAGTGTTTATCGAATTAAATGTGCAATAACCGCTCTCGTTTTCTGATTACAATCTACTAATTCCAATAGACGTTCATTTATTTCACATTTACCAATTTTCTACTTGAAGTAAATATAAAACACAGGATAAATGTTTGTTCAGTATGATTTGAATCAGAAGTGGATAAACAATAACTGAATAACACTTCTCACTTTCTCTCGGTTCCAAGATGGCACCCCTGGCATGAGGGACACAACTAAAAGTAGATTCATTATATCGCTTGATAGATAATGCTCTTGTAAAGAATTTCCAGCTTTTTGTTCATCTGTGACTTTCCTAATATGTTTTGTGAGAATTGGATCATAGTGATTCTAGAGCTCTAATACTCTGAGGAATTTTCCATTATTTGTACATCCAATTTTCAGAGCCGAACTTCTGAAGGCCAAGCCTTTTTGACCAATAAATAAAGTCACGTCAAGAAACATGAGAGTTCTCGTGTAAGTTGACTTTTCTACACGCAAACAAAAGAACATCCCTTCTTTACTTCCAAGCATCAGCTGGGTCAACGTATCTCTTTCATGTTATTTCATTTCTTCACCTTTATGAATGCATGCATGTCCGGAGTAACAAGCACTGCGACGATTATAGCTGTTACGAAACAGATGAAATGTATTCGCAGTTGCGAATATGGACAACCATGAACCCTGTAATGGAACGATGACAGTGAAAATTTATGCCGTATCGAGGCTTATCCGCCAAAACCGGGCAAGCGACTTTCCATCAAAATTTTTTTATATGTCTAGGCTTTTGACAGGAGGTCTTGGGGACGATGGCCGTTTACTATTGTTAGAAAATGAAACGCCTACAGCCATACCTACGATTTTATTTATTTTGTAGCTACCAGTTTTGGCGCTTTAATGCGCCATCTACAGGCTGCAGTTGATGCTGAAAGGGTTGACATGATCCCTATATATATTTATCAGTGGCCAACATAACTGGTTATGTAGACCACCTGAAAACTTTGGTGTCACCGCTCGAGCCAGTTGGCAGTTGGAGTGCTAACACCAAAGTTTTCAGATAGTCAGAATATATATATGGTGGATGTACGAGTGCAGTTTGTAGACACATCCGTCTTCTTTTAGAATACTGCTGTGCGGTGTGGGATCCTTGCCAGATAGGATTGACGGTGTACATTGAAAAAGTTCAAAGAAGGACAGTACGTTTTGTATTATCGCAAAATACGGGAGAGAGTGTCACTGAAATGACAGACGATTTGGAATGGAAATCACTAAAACAAAGGCGTTTTTCGCTGCAGAGGAATCTTTTCACGAAATTCGAATCACCAACTTTCTCCTCTGAATGTGAAAATATTTTTTTGACACAAACCTATATAGGGAGAAACTATCAGCAAGATAAAATAAGGAAAATCAGAGCTCGCACGGAAAGATACAGGTGTCAGTTCGTTCTTTCCGCGCGCCCTACGAGATTGGAATAACAGAGCATTGTGAAGGTAGTTCAATGAACCCCCTCCCAAGCACTTAATTGTGATTTGCAGAGTATCCATACAGATGTAAATAGTTGATGACATATGGAAGTTTGGGCTCGTTGTGAAGCGTGATCGGATGCCTAACAGTAAGGCGACAGCTCGTGATTAGCGGGGTTCGAGTCGTAGTCCAGCACATATTTTCAATACCATCATTCCATTATACAGCTGATGGTTACCCATATTCGCAACTACGAGTAGAATTCATGTACATCATCACAAGATGGCTTTAGTGCGCAATGTCTAAAGAAGATATTGTGCATTCGATATTAAACACGAAACTGAATTGAATACGATTGGTATGCAGGACTGATAAAACTGAAGAACTGGCGTGGAAAGCAAAAACTAGATTGGTTACGCTGGTGTTGGGGTAATATTTTTTTTATTTATTATACGACACAAAATGTATTTTACTATATCAGTCTGATATTTGCCAACTTCACAAATTGGGATAACCGAACCTTGAGAGAATTGGGCCCCACCCTTGAGGCTTGGGGCTGGAGGTTTGACCCGTCGGGCCTGAACAACCTCGCCTGGAGCACATAATCTCTCTCTCTCTCTCTCTCTCTCTCTCTCTGTCTCTGTCTCTCCCTCTCTTGTACATGAGCTCCACCATAGGGCAGGTGGCTGTGTGCTGTCTGCCTCTGTGCCAGTTATGTTCCGGCCTTCCTGCAGAGTCTGGTGCTTACTTTCATGTAAATAGCCCTCTTGGAGGCAAAAAAAAGTATACATAACCTCTAAACTGAGTCTTTTGACCAACTGTCACCCAGTCAACAATCCCAATGTAATTCATAACAAACCTGTCATACAAGTGAATAAATTAATGAAACGCAGGTTAATGTGGGGTTATCTTCCAGTAATTCATGGATTATATATAGTCGATACGTAAAAGAATGTTGATATGTAACTGTAAGCCTTGAGGACTCTTAGGTACAATTTTAAGTAATCAGTAAGTACGTGTCTCCATGTAATACTGTTTTCTTAAAAATGTTTGCATACATGTCGTCAATATGTAATGTAAATTTTATATTTAATCTCGTAGGCCCCTTGTGCTAACCCATGCTTCCAGTGCCAGATCTCTGTAGTTACTTAAGGGGACATTGTACATTAATTGCATTGAAATTTGACATTTTCTGTTTTCTACTCCGTAATGTACTTTGGATTTTCCTGAACGTTTTGGTATATAATACAAACTCAGATATTTCTGAAACCTTCAAATAGTATTTTGAATGTTGACGTGTGACTGTCAAACTTCACAGCTATGCATATACTGCCACAGTTGAGCAGTCATATCTTGGGAACTACACAGTCTAGAAGGCTGCAAATTGCTTTGCTTTCTGCCCACTGCTACGTCTCAGAGGTTGGCATTACGAATAAACAAATCGGTCCTTTCTTTCTGATACTAGTTTTCGTTGAAAGTAGTGTGATTATAGGCTATTTTTTGTAGTAAGCTAACTTCTATTGCTTTTTATACGTAAATAAAATGACTAAGCCTAAAAGTAACTTCAAGAAACGCAAATTTGCGGGTAACAGAAATGTGAGACCTGCATTTTCTTCTGATGTATTTGAAAACGCGTGTGTTAGCAGTGAAGGAAACCACGATAATGTTCCTGAAGTGATCACGCCCCCTTGTGCATCGAAAAGGAAAGTAACTTTAGAAACCGGTGACAGTGGTAAAAGTAATGATATTATAGAAAACGTCATTACTGATCTGCAAATCCTTGCACAAGTTGTTTCTGAAACTGTCTCTTGCTATCTTTGTGGTGGTGAAGTTAAACTTTATATTGGATGTTGGAGATAGAATAGGTGTTGTGAGAAGCGCAAAAACGAAAAAGCATTTCATACTTCATCAAAGGGGTCAGGTAATGAATTGTATGAAACTAAGGTGACTGTTCTATGGCCTTAGACGCATTGGTGAAAGTTCAAGGGCTGCTAACATTCTTTGCACTGGGTTGAATTTGCCAAAACCACCTTCTAGGTATACGAAATATGTAACAGCAATTGGAGACTCCGTAAATGCTGTGGCTGCAGATTGAATGGTTGCTGCTACATCAGAAGCTGTTGAACAAAGTGAGTTTGACACAGACATCAGCATTGCTGTGAGTGGATCCTGGCAAAAGCGTGGGTTTGGTTCCAAAAATGGTTTTACATCTGCAAGAAGTATTGACATTGGAAAAGTTTTGGATTTTGAAGTTCTCAGTAAGTACTGCCAAGGTTGTACAGTGAACCAGAAGAACAGATTACTTCATAAGCAGCAATGTATAAAAGTTATGATAGCTCTAGTGGAGGAATGGAGGTAAATGGAGCAGTTAACACTTTTCAGCGTTTGTAGAAGGAGATGTGTGTCATACATGTGAATTACTTAGGCGATGGAGACAGCAAGGCTTTCACTGCAGTACAAAACAGTAAGCCATATGGCATTCCTATACAAAAACTTGAGTGTGCAGGACATGTCAAGAAAAGGATGGAAACACGTCTGCATAACCTAAAAACCAAGGTGGGTAATACAAAACTGTTTGATGGCAAGACAATAAAATGTGCTGGAAGACTAACAGAAAAAGTAATTGATGAATTACAGGAATATTGTGGAAGGACATTAAAAATAACTGTGACAATTTAGAGAGGATGAAGAGAGCTGTGTGGAACACTTTCTTTCATCGAATATCAACTGATGAAAAGCCATGTCATGCTCTGTGTCCACCTCCACCAAACACTTTGTGTAAATATAGGCAAGCTGAATTTTCTGGCAGCCTGCATGAATTGGCACATAAACATTCTCTTCCTTTGGCAGTAATGGAGGCAATCAAATCAATTTACAGAGATTTGGCAAATCCTGAGCTACTAAAGAAGTGTTTACATAGGAAGACCCAGAATGTGAATGAGTCTGTCAATAATGTTGCGTGGTGCCGTGGTTCTAAAAATGTATTTGTTGGCCTTATTACTCTAAAGTTGGCAGTGTCTGATGCTGTAATAACTTTCAATGGTGGGAACTACAAAAGACTTAAGGTTCTGGAGAAGTTAGGGGTAAGATTTGGGCAGAACACATCTAAAGGACTGCGGGAACTGGATGAACTTCGTGTACATAAGCAGAGTTAGCAGCTCACCAAATGATAAAAGAAGCAAGAAAGAAAAAGAGGAGGCAAGCACTGGGCTGTTGTGACACTGAAGAAGACCCAGGAAAATTCTAGCGCATAAAAGATGCAGTAATGTAAGTCTCTATAAGAATTCGTAATAAAAACGTTTTTTGCAATAAATGTCTCATTTTTTCTAAAAACGTACTGATGGTAGAGACATGAAATATTCATAGCGTGCAAAGTGTGAGATTCAACACATATGGAACTAGAATAATTAAAATATCCTGAGTTGTTTTGTTTTTATGTTCATTTATTTACAAAATTCTGTCAAAACTTGAGTGTTTGAAAAAAAAAGATAGTTTGTCCCACTATATAATTTTAGTAATAATTCTAGTTCAGTGTATCTAGAAAGGTGCATTCAATAATTATGGATAATTGTAAGTTGGTGTCTTAAAAAGTTTCCAAAATAATGGGTCACAAAATTCGATAATTTAACATTGGCGGCATAGGACATACAAAGTCCACTTAATTATATCCAAAACACTGTGACAAAGCAATGTTGGTGAGGCTACCGTTGAAGTTACTTGAACCTATAACTAGCTGCAACTCGTCCTCGCGGTTGCGGTTCATCTGTCATGGACTTTTATCGCCAATAGCACACAGCTTGCTATCGGAGTACAGAGTTTAGATAATAATGTGGAAACACCGGGGGGAAACGCTTGCTTGAACATAAATGCAAGCTTGTAAGCTGCACTGTTGTATTTTTCCACGAACGGCACCTCACTTTGCAAGTATCAGTGGAGGTCACAACATTCTTTTGTGTTGTGAGTGCATTATGTCGGACATAAGTGACTTCGAACGTGGGCAAATGGTTGGTGCTCATATGTTGAGTGTTTCCGTGATCGTAACGAAGATTTATACCGCATATACGGAAAGAGGAAAAAGCATCCGGTAAGTCACAATGCAGACGGAAGTGTGTGTCGAGTGACGGGCTTGCGACGAAAAATATGAAGACAACAGTTGCAGAAGTCTCTGCAGAACTGAATGTCGCATTCGTGAACCCTTTCACAACGAAAACAACGCGAAGGGATCTCCATAAGCAAGAAATTGTAGGGCGAGCTGGAATTCGAAAATCGCTCATCAGTTACGTGAATGCCCGTAACAGGGAAACATGGAGCCGAAGCCGTAAAACCTGGAATATGAAGCAAACTAACATAGTTATTTGGTGGGATGAGTCTTCTTTCGCACTCTCTCCAATTTCTGGTCGGGTTTATGGCCCAAGATGAAACGTGGTGGGTTCGCTGATGATATTGGTAGCCATATTGCGATATTCCATCGCCTCATGGGTAATCCCCAGGACAGCATTATTTCCAAGGATTATGACCACTTTGGCTGACCTGCCCCACCCCATGGAACAGTGTGTTTCCCATGTGGATATTGTGTTTCAAGATGACAGGGCCCCTGTTCATACAGTTCGAATCGTCCATGTCTGGTTTTATGAGCACGAGAATTAATTTACTCGTCTCCTCAGGCCTCTACCACCAATAAGTCAGTATAGCTCAGTATTATTGATCCTCTGTGGTCGACACTGGGCAGCAGGGTGCGTCATTGCTATCCGCATCCATCATCGTTACCTGCGTTTGCCACTATTTTGTAAGAAATACGGAATAAGATTCCCATGGAAAGCGTACAGGATCTTATTTTATCCATTCCGAGACGATCGGAAGCTGTTTCAAATGCCGATGGTTATCCTACACCGTATTAGGCCTGGTAATTTGTTATGTTTTTGGTGTTTCCAAATTTTTTTATATCTCTCGTATGTGTAAAATAAAGCCAGTACTGCCAAATCCAAAAATTCCATAATGAAATAATGGAAGTACTCACCTTGTACCACCATATGACAAACTGGAACACTGGTAGGCTAAAGAATATATGAAATAAAACCTCTCTCTCTTCCTGTTTCTCACTCTGTCTCCAGCCACCAATGAGAATACCTCTTTATTTAGTAATACTTAACTCAGAAAAAATCGTTGAATACCAAACAAATGTAGCTTCCCCACGTTGAAATGAAAGATGTGGTACATATCTTTATTATTTTATTTTTCTCCATACAATATACAAATTAACAGTTCCGTAAACACTTAATATGCATAAATAAATACTTTACAAGCAGTCAAAAATTAATTCATTAAACATGCAACAACAGCATTTTGCCCAATGTTCTGGAATAATTTGAGTAGACAATTTCAATGGGAAAGCTATCGTTATTTGTGCAGTATGATATGTTCGAAGTAACAGGATGACAGACATATTGTTCTTTAGAAAAAGACAAAGTGTTTCATTTAATTTATGAAGTTGGGGCAGAAACTGCACTAGATAACTGCAAGTACAGTAAAAGATTTTAACTAATTTTTTTTGTCATAAACAACAATGGGTTCATAGATGATCAAAGCTTCATAAATGGTACAATAATCAGTATCCACATAGATATAATTGAAAAATTTCACATAGAACCAACAGAGTTATATAAGCGAAGTAAAGATATTAATAAGGCAGCCAGTTCACAGTGTGGAAAATATTTTCACATAAAGTTATTCGAGAGTGTATCTCCCAATAATTTTGAAATCAACCATCTCACAAAGAAAATATCTACACATACATTCACCCTAGATATATTTCCCAGTAGTTTTCAAATCAACCGTTTCAAAAACTCCGTGCAGATGCAGCAGACGATAGTCTTTGCATGACGCATTTATTTGCATTTTAACGAGCGAAGAAATTCTGTGAAATGGCACCTTTAGCGTAGAAAAACAAGATATATGAAAAGATGGTAGTAAATTACTGGGTGTTAATGAGACGAATCATGATAAAGAAGCTGTGGAATAATGTTCTCGTAGAATAGTTCTATTTCGTAAATAATTAGAGAAGTATTTTTGCTAAGTACGTTGAAAAAGCTGAGAGAAATTGTACCTTTTCAAGAAAATAAATGAACAGTTGTGAGCGACAGTTGCCAAGAGATTTGTAGTACTTTCGTTTAGTATGCTTATCGTTGTGTGGTTCGTAAATTTTGAAAGAGAGTTATTATCTCTTGCCTTTTTGTGATACAGAGACAAGATCTTATACCACTGAAAGTAGTTCTAGGTCAGTTTTCATATTACAGATGAATTTTAGTAAATAAAATTCAGTGGCAGGAATTCTTTCCAGTTTTGGAAGTTTAATGTCATTGCAATCGCTGCGTACAGCGTACGTAGCTTTTCTTAACATTAAATACAAAGTTATTTCACTTTTTTTTTTTTACCAATTCACGTTTACAAATTCTGATTCTAAATAACTAGCTTCTCTATAAAATATCGCTACAGCGTACAATTTCTGCCTTTATTTGTTGAGTGCTGAAAGCGCTTTTCTACCGTAATTATCTTTCGTACTTCGTAATCTGGAACCTTCGCGTCTACCGTGCACTAAATCCAAACACTAAACTAACTTTTGACTGTGGTGTTCTGCTGGCGTTGATGATGGTACAAATTGAATACTACTTAGCACTTGCCGATCCGTATTATGAATACAGGACTGCAACCTCACTTTAGAATCTATGTGCCTAATAAGCTTTCTAAAAATTCTATACTCCGATTTAGCACGTTCTTGTAGTCGGCAGGATTCTTCACAACCGTACACACAGAAACGTACAAAAAGGAAGGGCCTTGAAGCGAAACGTTAGTTTTGTATTGAATCTGCTCTTGATACAGTGTGTAATTTGATGAGCGCTTGTTCGAGGTTCATAATTGACTAATGGATGGGTCATGGATACGGGAGTTTACGATTCGCATTCCCAGCACTCCCAATGGCGAAAGGCTCCCGGCCAAGTGGGGAGTGCGACGATGTTCAACCAGTTGCTGACTGCAAGTGCAACGCATTTGATAGCCGGTTAATCATACAACGAAAGAAGTGTGCGATGTGCCGTAGGTTATCGAATGTAATCGAATACAGTTGTCTTTGATCAAAAAAGTCTTATTAAAAAAATTAATATAATTTGAGTATTTTTGTAATAGTGGAGTCGTTCAGTTCATTTGAAACAGTGAATCAAGTCTTTAAACATGCTTATGTAAATGTTTCACTGGAGAATATATTTTATGCGTTAATGTATTAATTTTACATAAAAGATGGAGAAAATTTTGCGAATGAAGACTGGGAAATACGCAAGAACCATTGTCAGACATGACAGCTGTTGAGTCACACTGTTGGATACGCACATACGTGTTACATCGTACGTGGCCGATATTTTCTTTCATCAACTCATCTCTAAAATCTTACGTTGTCAATAAGGTTTTTGTTGGAATCAGAAACACGGTGTTACTTCCGATTGAATATATTTATAGTCATTACGGAAAACAGTGGGTGGGAGAAACTGTGCAGAATTTTAAAATTTGTGCTTCGAAATTAATGTGTAGCAGAACAACATGTATGTCGTTTCGTGTTCTCGTAGATTTTCAGTCTTTGAAATTAATTACAATGAAGTCTTCATTGTCCTCGCGTTATCTTAATACGGCTTAGACAAGCAAAGTTGATCAATTCAAAGACATTGTTGATCCCTAAAAAGCAACTTATGACTCTCAAGCTTAAAGCAAAACAACATATAATCTCTTCACTTTCGTAGCTACTGTACTGTCAACGTGTTTTTAGGTTTTACTTTTCTAGCGATAGTGTTGCCTTTCTCATAAAGCAAATTATGAATTCCAGAAACGACTGCCTTATTTCTTCTGGTAACATATGAAAGTGACAATAATTGGTTCTTATCTTACGCACCAAACGTAAGCATCTCTGAATATTTTATACGACAGCATTTCCTCTTTCTAGGCTGTGCATTTGTCCCGAAAGAATACTTTAAAATTGGCGGCATTAAAATTTTGCGTTCTACGTTCCTTAGGGTCTTAGGGAACGATAGACTACACAACAGTTTTTTACTGGGAACTACAGTTGGTGGGTGAAGACTTTATAAGATTGTTACCTCCTAAGCATCGTTGAAGACCGGTAGTTTCTCGTCGATCACTAAACGTCATACATGTATTTATACACAAACATTTTTACGTAAGGGTAATTTAAATAGAAAGTAAATATAGTTTTCTAAAGACGTTGAAATAGTGTGTTAGTGTGGAAACTAAACGGCACACCAAAAAAGCGCCGACTGCGGCGCCGGTTGGCGGCGTCCGTCGACATCTCACTTCGGCCTGGAGTCTGCAACAAGAAACATCAAAAGTAATCCATTATAAATATAACACTGTGGGCACGCTCATTAGAATATAAACAGAATGCCAGCTATTAGCAACATTATTGTTCATTGATTTCTACAGGGTGCTTAAGGAAGAATTACAGACGATGTAGGAAGCTTTTGCACAAGCAGTTACAGTTTAATAGCTCGTTTGAACGTTACTGACGCACCGTGTAGACTGTCGTTCTGCTACCAGGCTCCAGCAGACGGATTTCTACACGAAGTGCTGTGTGCTGCCGGCAAGACGTGGCGAATAATACACTACTGGCAATTAAAATTTCTACACCATTAAGATGACGTGCCACAGACGCGAAATTTAACCGACAGGAAGTAGATGCTGTGATATGCAAATGATTAGCTTTTCAGAGCATTCACACAAGGTTGGCGCCTGTGGTGATACCTACAACGTGCTGACATGAGGAAAGTTTCCAACAGATTTCTCATACACAAACAGCAGTTGACCGGCGTTGCCTGGTGAAACATTGTTGTGATGCCTCGTATAAGGAGGAGAAATACGTACCATCACGTTTCCGACTTTGGTAAAGGTCGGATGGTAGCCTATCGCGATTCCGTTTTATCGTATCTCGACATTGCTGCTCGCGTTGGTCGATATCCAACGACTGTTAGCAGAGTATGGAATCGGTGGGTTCAGGAGGGTAATACGGAACGCCGTGCTGGATCCCAACGGACTCGTATCACTAGCAGTCGAGAAGACAGGCATCTTATCCAACTGGCTGTAACGGATCGTGCAGCCACGTCTCGATCCCCAATCGATGGGGACGTTTGCAAGACAACAACCATTTGCACGAACAGTTCGACGACGTTTGTAGCAGCCTGGGCTATCAGCTCGGAGACCATGGCTGCGGTTACCCTTGACGCTGCATCACAGACAGGAGCGCCTGCGATGGTGTACTCAACGACGAACCTGTGTGCACGAATGGTAAAACGTAATTTAATCCAGGTTCTGCTTACAGCATCATGATGGTCGCATCCGTGTTTGGCGACGTCTCGGTGAACGCACATTGGAAGCGTGGATTTGCTGGCGTATCACCTGGCGTCATGGTATGGGGTGCCATTGGTTACACGTCTCGGTCACCTCTTGTTCTCATTGACAGTACTTTGAACAGTGGACGTTACATTTCGGATGTGCTACGACCCGTGGCTCTACCCTTCATTCGATCCCTGCGAAACCCTACATTTCAGCAGGATAATGCACGACCGCATGTTGCAGGTCCTGTACGGGCCTTTCTGGATACAGAAAATGTTCGACTGCTGCCCTGTCCAGCACATTCTCCAGATCTCTCACCAACTGAAAACGTCTGGTCAATAGCGGCCGAGCAGCTGGCTCATCACAATACGCCAGTCACTACTCTTGATGAATTGTGGTATCATGTTGAAGCTGCATGGGCAGCTGTACCTGTACACACCATCCAAGCTCTGTTTGACTGAATGCCCAGGCGTATAAAGACCGTTATTACGGCCAGAGGTGGTTGTTCTGGGTACTGATTTCTCAGGATCTATGCACCCAAATTGCGTGAAAATGTAATCACATGTCAGTTCTAGTATAATGTATTTGTCCAATGAATACGCGTTAATCATCTGCATTTCTTCTTGGTGTAGCAATTTTAATGGCCAGTAGTGTAGTCGTAACGAGTGCCAAATCGCGAACAACTCAGTAAACTAGGCCAATTTTGGCGAACCGCAGGTTTCTGAGTTGAGTCCTGATGGGTACAAGCAGATCTCGTAATCGTGAGCTCGGTGCGTGTTTCGGAGAGTACTGTGCGGAGCGTTAGTTCAATATTGTTGTTGTTGTTGTTGTTTTTGAGGAAGGAGATCAGACAGCGAGGTCATCGGTCTCGTCGGATTAGGGAAGGATGGGGAAGGAAGTCGGCCGTGCTCTTTGAAAGGAACCATCCCGGCATTTGCCTGGAGCGATTTAGGGAAATCACGGAAAACCTAAATCAGGATGGTCGGACGCGGGATTGAACCGTCGTCCTCCCGAATGCGAGTCCAGTGTCTAACCACTGCGCCACCTCGCTCGGTGTGCAATATTGTGTAGCATGCGCTGACGGGGAAAAAAATCGTAGCACCAAGAAGAAGTTGTGCGACATAAACGAAAGTTGGTAGGCGTGTTTCTACATCTGAAAGATGATGTCTGTTTAATTTTCGCGCCAGGTTTTCGTTCAGTACGTGCTGTAACGGTCTTGAGCGCTAGTTAACTTCGATATTGGACTTGGTTAATTGATATTAGTCAATAACGCCTTTAAGGCGACAAAGGCACCATAACAACAGCTCACTGAGCTTGAACGAGGTATGTAATAGGGCTACTAGAAGATGGATGTTCCTTCCGCTATATTGCAGAAATATTTGGAGGGAGAGTAGCAACTCTACATTATTGTTGGCAGTGGTGGTCACGAGAATGTAGGGTCGCAAGAACGCCGGCCTCCTGATGGCTACGTAGCACTACGGAGTGGGAAGACCATCGTGTCCGACGTATGGCTCTGGCGCATTGCACTGAATCTACAGAAGTAATCTGAGCAGCAGTTGGCACCACCGTGAGACAACGAACTGTTACAAATCGGTTACCTCAACTGCGCCTCCGAGCCAGACGCCCTGTAGCCTGCATTCCAGTGACGCCAAATAACGGCCACTTGCGACTTCGGTGATGTCACGTCAGTGTCATTGGAGGCAAGGTGGAAGTAGTTGTATTTTCTGATGAAAGCTGGCACTGCCTCGGTACCAGTGATGACATCGTGTTGGTGAGGAGGAGGACAGTTGAGGGCCTGCAGCCTGGAACCA
This sequence comes from Schistocerca americana, assembly GCF_021461395.2. NCBI lineage: Eukaryota > Metazoa > Arthropoda > Insecta > Orthoptera > Acrididae > Schistocerca > Schistocerca americana. Next base: position 905,853,215 of record NC_060119.1, read on the forward strand.
ACCTCCCTGCGTGCTAGACACACAGGACCTACATCTGGAGTTATGGTCTGTGGCGCGATTTCGTATGACACCAGGAGCACTCTCGTGGATATCTCAGGCACCCTGACTGCAAAACTGTACGCCAGTCTCGTGAATCGACCTCTTGCGCTACTATTCATCAACAGCATTCCAGAGAGTGTTTTCCAACAGGATAACGCTGGCCCACATGCCGTTGCTGCAGCCCAACATGTTCTACAGGATATCGACGTGTTGCCTTTGCCTGCTCGATCACGATACCCGTCTCCAATCGAGCACTTATGTGATATAATCGGATGACAACTCCAGCGTCAACCACAAACAGCATTAACCGTCGTTGTATCCACCGAATAAGTGCAACAGGCATAGAACTCCATCCCAGGAAGCGACATCCGGGACCTGCCTAACATAATGTATGCACGTTTACATGCTTGAGCTCAAAATTCTGTCGGCCAGTTATTGTTTGGTTTGTTTATTTGCGGAGGGGACCAAACAGCGAGGTCATTAGTTCCATCGGTTTAAGGGAGGACGGAAAAGGACGTCGGCCGTGCCCTTTAAAAGGAACCATCCAAGCATTTGCCTGATCCTATTTAGGGAAATCACGGAAAACCTGAGTCAGTATGGCCGGATGCAGGTTTACACCGTCGTCCTCATTTCACATTTGCAGTGGCTTATTTCGTGATTACATTAATCCGTCATCTCTCAATTTTAATCACTTAAATATGTTATCTTGACAAATGTATTCCCAAAATTTCATTACTCTACATAATTAATTTCTCGTCTTGTGATTTTTTCCACCAGTATGTATAGCAAGCTGGAGTCGTCGCTTACACGCCCAGATAAGAACCTCAGTGTCTAGGTGTGCCACGTGCCGATGGAGCTGATGACTGTTGAAGCAAAACAGCTTTCAGCAGGCAGCCTCAGGAACAACTAATATACTCCCGCTTGTATAAGGCTTACCTATGCGAACGGCGTACTGTCAAGGTCGACCCTTAGTAACATCATTGCATCAACTCAATTCACTAGAACACTCCTAATGGAGGAGGAACAACATCCAAACCAACCGAAATATTGTGGAGGATAAGGAGCAAGGCCAGCTCTTAAGATGTCAATTATCTGTATCGTGTATTGCAGATGTTTTCCCAGTACTTAAATGCGATGAGGGTTTTTTTTTTAAAAAAAGATTTCACGTTTTATACTCAAAAAGTACATCCCAGATATCCTTAAATCAGTGAAACGGGTCAGAAATGCACTTATTTGGAAAAAATAAAAAGCGCATCGGAAGGATACAGTGTTCATGTAAGAAGCATAGCCAAACGGGTGAATGGCGAGCATGAGAAAACACCTTCCTGATGCATTATTATGTACCGGCTGGTTATAATTAAACTTCCCCTGTTTAACACATTATAACACGAAAACTAATTACCGTACGAAGACCGGGCTTGATAACATTAATGTCCAGAGTATGGGGCTCATGATTCCCATGCGTCACAGCTCCACCGTCCAGTTCTAACAGTCGTAGTGATTGACAGTCTCACAAGCATGACCAGTCGCAGTGCACTTTTTGACGGGTCAACATGAGCTTGCACAAAAGGAGCAGGGCATTACTTGTGAAGCTCTATTATCAAAACAACAGTAATGCTGCAGCTGTACTTCGACAATATTGCCGACTGAAAGGATTACGGAAGGGTTCTCTCTCTCCACCTGCTGTGCGGACCATGACGAAGAAGTTCGAATCATCTGGAGAACTGGGCGTCGCACCGGGAAGAGGCTGACGACCGGTTCCAACACAGGTGGTTGATGACAACTCTGCACGCAATTCCCTATCTTCAGGCAGTGTATGTACTGTTTCACGACAGTTGAACATATCGTGGTCCACTATATAGAAGGTGGTCCGAACCAATCTAAAATGGTATCCGTCCAAGATCCATATCGTACAGCAGCTTGCACCACGGGACGCACAACGACGTGTTGACTTCGCTCTCCACTTTCTCGCAAGGATTGCAGTTGACGAAGGCTGGCCCTGGACCATCCTAAGGACAGACGAGTCTCATTTTTCTCTGACGGGCGAGTGAACACACAGAATTGCCGAGTTTGGGATCTTGATCTCCAGTCAATATGCATGAAGTTCCTCTGTATGGTGAAAGTGTCACAGTATGGGATGGCTTCACGGATACGTTCATCATTGGCCCATTCGTTTTTGAACAGGTTGGCGCTCTAGGACCAAAGACGTGCAGTGTTACTGGCCAACGTTACTGCGATACGCGTCGGCAACATGTCATTCCTGCCGCGCGGGATTAGCCGAACGGTGTAGGGCGCTGCAGTTATGGACTGTGCGGGTGATCCCGGCGGAGGTTCGAGTCCTCCCTCGGGCATGGGTGTGTGTGTTTGTCCATAAGTTAATTTAGGTTAAGTAGAGTGTAAGCTTAGGGACTGATGACTTTAGCAGTTAAGTCCCATAAGATTTCACACACATTTGAACATTTTGATTTGAACATGTCATTCCCTCCCTACAGGAGAGAGACGCATTGAACTCAACAGTTCTCATCCAAGATGGGGCCTCACCGCACATCACTCGTAAAGTTCATCTGTTTCTGCGAAACACATTTGGATAAGATCGAATTATCAGCCGATCGTTTCCACATGCTTGGCCAGTACGATCACATCTCACCCCCTGTGATTTCTGGTTGCAGGCCTACCTGAAGAACAGAGTTTACCAGGGGAACATTCACACATGTGCTGATTTGAAGCACAGCATATCAAGAGGTAGCCAGCATACCAATGGTCTTGCTTCGTTTTGCTGTACAATATGCAATCCTGCATCTTCAACCTGTTCTGGACACTGATGCTGCCCTTTTGTAGCAGTAATGGTAGCGGTATGTAATGGTATGATATACCATAGCAGCAAATTAAAAGTATTTCAGTTGAATTGATTCTGCGTTATTTCTTTTCCTCATATCCTTGACATCAATGCTACCATGTTTGGTCCTCGTATCGTAATTAGTTTCCGTGTTATAACTTGTTCAATAGGGAAAGTTTCAATATAATCACCGGCTAGAACTGCTCTTGTGTATTCAGCCGTCAAGATAGTGACACATTTCGGCAAACTAACTTGTTCCATCCTGAAGCGCTCATGATGACTGAGTATCTTCAAGAGGATGACGAAACGATTCTGATATATCTTCTTTCGCGAAGATGGTCCATAAAATTAAAATTGCTGCCACCAGACGAGACAGTCAGGTCCCGTTCACAGGAAAGACTCGATACAGGCGACACCGTATCAACACTCCCCCTTGATTGGATGGTGTGTGTTAATGCCAACAGTGCACCAGAATTGGTGACATGCACATTTGCCGGGAAATAAGTACACCTAGCGAGTAAGCCGACGATAGTTGAACAACGAATAATAACTGTAACTAGGCCTATCTCTATGGGGAAGACAGTGGTGAGGCGGCTTTATCTGTCCCTGAGAAGGGACTTAATTTCGTAGGGACCTGTAAGCGTTCAAATGTCTTCGAGAAATCTCTGAGACAGCCATCTTACAGCAAAAAATGGAATTCTTCAGTACTGCTGCCGCTTCAGAAATACTAGCCGAAAATTTACTTCACACTCGAGGAGGACGCCTACTGGGGAAAAGAAAACGAAATAACCAACAGAGTGACGAGGAAGAGCATCAAACTCCTCTCTGTCGCTTTCAAGGAAAAGATGGATTACTGTGCTCATAAGCAGCTACACCTTCTTGAGTTTGCGAAATTGGATCGCCGACTAACGAGACAGCAAAACACTTAACAGCTTTTCAGTTGCCAACTGTCTACACCACATACGGAATTCAGCGCATTTCGTACAACTGATTCCAAACCTCCGACTAGGCCACAGAAACCTCAGAGTGCGTTTAGACGTGATTTCGCTCCTTGCTAGGGTACGTGGGTAAACATCAACGAGAAGAGCTGAGGCCATATGAAGAAAACCTTTGAATTCGTGCCCACGACAATCTATTCTTATTTAACGTATACTGTTACGTACACGGCGTTGGGATGACGATGGCCTGTCCATTGTCACCAGTGGTAACTAACATATTTGTGGAGGTTTGGAAGAGGAAGCTCTCATGTCGGCCCTTGTCCTCCTTCCAGCTGTGTAGGTGACACGTTTGTAATCTGACCACACAGACGAAAACACCACATGGGGTCTCCCGGCCAGTAGCTCCATACCGTCATTTCATTTCCTTTTTTATGATGTGCAGGTGTTCCAAGTACACTAATTCACAGCGTTCGTGGCTAAAGCAAGAACAGGCGGTTTTTCGGAACAACAGCAACAATAATCGCCGCATCGAACGCTACTTGAGCCTATACCCTGTCTGACAGAAAAAATGAAGCACACAGAAGGCGAAGAGAAAATGATGTGAAACTTCACAGATTGAGAGCGTATGTGACGTTATTTCAGTAATTACAAAATCTAGCCGACTTCACAAAGAACATGACAGGCTGAGCCCACTAAGCAGTACTACCTCGTACCCCTCCCATACAATCCCATGCCAACCACTGGAAACTTCTGAGTGCCGTTCCTTGCGCAGTAATTTCCCTGTTTGGATTTTAGTTATTTGGCTGATGTGTGGCTTTCAGCTGAGTATCAATATCTCTTAAATTAATGTTCTTGTCTTGGCCTTAAGGCATGAGATTGTTATATTTTTATATGGGGCATTCAGCCGAATTTTGCTGGAGAGGTTTTAAGATAATGCCTTCTGCCTTTTGATTGAAACTCCCCTTATTGCTTAATATGTGATCTCCAACCTAGTTCCATTAAAATTAAGTTGCTAAGGCCTTCAGTCGATCAGATTGAAGCTTTAGAAAATATTCTTGAGTGAACCCTCCAGAAGAACCTTGTATTTCAAATTTGCTTAAGCCTTCTCTCTTGGATTTTGAATGTGGCCTTCAGCCGATCTAAAGTTAATCAAAGTAGGTCCATTCAAGTTTTGGGTGTTTTGCATGCTTGTTGTAATATTGTGTGTTGATTAATAAAGTTTGTATGTTGAGTGCAACTGACAGGAACTCATTTTGATTCCTTTCCACAACCTAATCCACTCTGTCCTGCTAGCCCAGGCATTTCAATACCTGATAGCTTTAGAAAAGGTAAAGGCACGAGACAGGCAATTCTGACGTTACGGTTAATAATGGAAGCAAGACTAAAGAAAAATCAAGACACGTTCATAGGATTTATAGGCCTGGATAAAGCGTTCGACAATGTAAAATGGTGCAATGTGTTCCAAATTCTGAAAACAGTAGGGGTAAGCTACAGGTAGAGACGGGTGATATACAAAATCTACAACAGCCAAGAGGGGAATAATAAGAGTGGCCGACCAAGAACTAAGGCATTTGAGCTAATAAGAGTGGACGATCAAGAACTAAGTCTTCGTATTAAAAAGGGTGTAAGACAAGGATGTAGCCACTCGCCCCTACTGTTCAATCTGTACATCGAAGAAGCAATGATGGAAGTAAAGGTTCAGGAGTGGAATTACAATTCAAGTGAAAGTATATCAATGATACGATTCGCTGATGACATTGCTATCTTGAGTGAAAGTGAAGAAGAATTACATGATCTGCTGAACAGAATGAACAGTCTAATGAGCACAGAGTATGGATAGAGAATAAATCGAAAAAAGACGAAGGTAATGAGAAGTAGTAGAAATGATAACAGCTAGAAACTTAACATCAGGATTGATGGTCACGAATTAGATGAAGTAAAGGAATTCTGCTACCTAGGTAGTAAAATAACCAATGACGGACGGAGCAAAGAGGACATCAAAAGCAGACTAATATCAAATATCGCCCTCAATTTGAGGAAGAAATTTCTGAGAATGTGCGTCTGGAGTACAGCATTGTATGGTAGTGAAACATGTACTGTGGGAAAACCAGAACAGAAGAGAATTGAGGCATTTGAGCAACAGACGAATGTTGAAAATTAGGTGGACTGATAAGGTGAGGAATGAGGAAGTTCTATGCAGAATCGGAGAAGAAAGGAATATGTGGAAAACACTGATAAGAAGAAGGGACAGGATGATAGGACATCTGGGAATGAATTCCGTGGTACTAGAGGGAACTGTAGAGGGCAAAAACTGTAGAGGAAGACAGAGACTGGAATACATCCAGCAAATAATTGAGGAGTAGGTTGAAAGTGCTACTCTGAGATGAAGATGTTAGCACAGGAGAGTAATTCGTGGCGGGCCACATCAAACCAGTCAGAAGACTGAGGACAAAAAAAAAAACGCTCCCCACACCATAACGCCAGGAGTAACGTCGGAAGAACATTACGTTTTATGAAGTCGCCGCCATACTTTCTGACGATCGTTGTCTGGGATGGTGCAAACCCGGGAATTATCGTTAAACACAATACGACGCTGTTCATCAGCAATCCATCTTCCCGGTCCTCGGTATAGTGGTGTTAATGGCATCCTGTGCATAGGACGGTGATTCCCTAGTCCGGTTGGTGCTAGTCTCTCACCAATGCTGCGGAATGACGCGAAATGTTACGAGGAGTCGATTACTTGTTCTTGGATGTTAGGCCCAAATATGAGTGGTTACAATACGTTTGATGCACATTCCTACGTTGTGGTGGTCAGACGTGAACGACCAGAACCTTCGTACATGTTTGCCTGTCCTTGTGTTTCCGCGCAATATATAGGGCCACTGTCACATCGGAATGCGACACTATTCAGGATATTGCGCGATTCAACCAGCCGATCAAACAGACACACACACTGTGGGTCCTTTCGAACTCCCTATGCCTCCTATAACGCTACCTTAGAGGAATCCATAGCATCTCCGTATCCTTCACAGTGATCTCATAACATCTGACGTTGGTCACGCCCCTATATACCCTACCAGGACTGGTAACGATACTAATGCACTCTGACGACCCTCTACCTGTAACAGATAATTGCAACGATAATCATTTACATACCTGCAAATGATGTATACGTGTACCATGTGACATTGACATCCGACCCTGCCGTGCTTAGTCAAGAGAGGAAGAAACCCATAATAAGGGCATCCGTCCTTTACATCGGAAATAGATCTGCCACAGTTCGAAGGATTAGCCGGAAACACAATCGCTAGTGAGCGTATCGCTCGGTGCCAAAGAGTGCAGCTTTGGAAAGGTCTTGAAGAAAGTACTCACTTTCAGAAAATTGGAAGCCAACGCTGTTCCAAGCCAGTGAGATATATCCGACCACTGGACTGTAAAAGACACGTGCACAAAAAACAGCCGCCACGTGCATGAGTAACAACCAGGGAAGTTAGCTACCGCAGATCGATAACTCCGACAAGGATATGGCATGGAATATGACTATACGATGGCGTCACAAGCCAGTAAACTTTGAGACAGCATCCTCAAGAAATCAGAGGCTATGTGGAGGGCTTGTAAATACAGGCAGAATTTTTTTTGCCAAATAAAGCGTGGGACTCAGCTTTATGCGTGCTCAAAATACAACTTCATTTGCTTGAAGACTGGCTCACACCGCAGCAGCTGTAGAGCTGAGTCTATACCTCGAAGACGTACCTCCTCCACCCCAGTAGTGCCATGAACACTGTTGCTATAGCACGCCAAGTCTGCCTTCGAGCTAGAGGGGGTTCATTTATTAAGCAAGCAAGATTTTTATAATCTCAGACGTTTGTACAACCCAAGGACTCGCACGCAGAGCTGAAAAGCACAGACTTCATGTCAGTCACGAAAATGCAAAGAGAAAAATCGTGATCTGCGGGAAAGGCTGTACTTAGATTGATGGTACGCTTCGTCAATGTGTTGGATAACTTCACTGAAATGTTTTGCGTAACGCTTCATGGAAATTCGTTTTTACAGCATGATAAGCTGTCATGGAAGCACCTTGGGGCGGCTCATACTCAAGAGTCAGAGGATCCCATCCTCACTAGAAATTTTGTGGTGGAATTTTATTGTGAGTATTTTTTCAGTATTTTATCAAACATTTTGAGAGAGACGATTCTGGTGTAATAAGGGTATCCGTGATGTAGGAGAAGTCTGCCTTCGGCAGCGGTGAGACGAGCACGTCTTGCCTGCTGAGCCTCGCCTGTTGTGCTACTTGCGAGCGAGTGGATGTTTGTTTCATTCTGCGTAGCGGCTTGTCTTCGTGTACGTCTCCATCGACCATCATGACGTTTTCCTACCGCCAAGCCACGATTAAATTAACTTTCCCATCCGATCATGAACGATCAGAAGCGTATGAATTCGAACTGTTTACACGGGACGAAATGCGTCTCTCACAGCAAGATGTTCTCGAAGTTAATTTTTCATCAGTGGTACCAACGTGTAAATCAGGATGGCGAATGAAGATATGTGCGCCTACGTTATGTGGCGTCATGCTAACGATCTCAACTTCCAATAGACGTCATGTAAACCGAAGATGGAGGAGGAGAAAGGAAATGAAAGGAAAGGGAAAGATTTATTGGTGTCAGTTGCATCGGAACTTTATGCAGTATCAGCGGCGACGAGTGAAAATATGTGCCCGACCGGAACTCGAACCCGAGATGTCCTGCTTACTAGGAAGTTTTGTTAACCACTGCGCCATCCGGACACAGTGTTTATTACAATTGGGGACTGATGACTCAGATGTTAAGTCCCCTAGTGCTCAGAGCCATTTGAGCCAAGTGTAATGGACTAGCCAGGAAGAGTCAATGAGCAAAGATGTGGGACACAGAAATCCTACGGAACGAAGAGATGCGCTTGAAGGTCTCTTTTTGAAGAGGAATGGACATCTCTAAAAAGTGCAATCACAGAAGTTGGAAAGATAAGCACAGTTACAAGGAAGGTAAATGAGAGGAAACCATGGGTAAAAAATGTAATATTTCAGCTGATCGAAGAAAGAAGGAAGTACAAAAAGGCCTATGTATGATACCAGTAGACTTCCCTTGGCCACGAAAAACCTTTTTGCCAGTGCTAGTCTGTTTTTTATGTCCTCCTTGATCCGTCCATTTAATGGATTATTTTTCTGCCTAAGTAGCAGAATGCCTTAATTTCGTCTACTTCGTATTCATAACTCTGACGTTAAGTTCCTCGGTATTCCGCTACTTCTCATTACTTTCTGCTCTCTTCGATTTACTCTCAGTCCATATTCAGTACTAGAGCTCTGCATTTCGATGAAAACAACCGCTCGAGCATTTCCGATTTCGTGCCGCTGCTCGACGGCTGGGAAAGGCCCACGCTGCGATGCGGCTGTGGCCGTCTAATGCACCATGTGGCCGGTTGTGCTCCACCTCTCAGTTATCCGTTGGATTGTCGAGCACTGCCGGGCGCTCGAGCGTACTCACAATCTCGGCCGGTGACAGTACAACCTTAGCGCGCTCTACAATGCTGAATCGCATTAGAAACCGTGTGTAATCACAGTTGACGACCTGGCTTTGAGCACCGCAGACAGCGTTACGGATAAACCAAGTATAGGTCGTAAACGTTCCATTCATGAAACGAAGAGAAGTATTATGGAGAGAATTAGGAGCGGCTCATTAGTCCTGAAGAAGAAAGACATGTCGGAAGAGGTGGCGAAAAGTGAAGCTTGGAAATCGTTTGCACTTGTAGTGGATCCTGTCACGCAGGCTTCTGCTGGTTTCATGCAATGTACCGCATGTGATGCCATACTTTCATACCAGTCAAGCACAACAGGTATGCTTCGGCACTACAAAAGTAAATGCGGAGCAGAAGTCCACCGGCCACTTGCAGTACCAAGTAGCATAAAGAAAGTTGTTGTTGATAGGTTGGTCGATATGAGAGGAATAGATTTGCTACCGTTAAATACATGTAGTAAGATTGGCTTCAAGAATTATTCGCAGGAGCTCATCAATGTTGGCGCCACTTACGGCAAAGTCAGTATAGAAGATGTTCTTCCGCAGCCTACCACTGTATCGCAGCAAATTAAAGAAAAGGCAGACAAAATACGGGTGACAATGGTGCCCAAGCTAATGTGTGCCTTAAAGAACAAAATGTGCGCTTTAGACGCTGATCTGTGGCCTGATAACTACAAGAAGAGAAATTTTTTTACTGTGACGTTGCATTATGTGGATGGTGAGTGGCGGCTAGAAAGCTTGTTTTGATAACAACCGAGTTTCCGGACGTACCTAAGACAGGAGAGAACATACGGCACGAAATCGAAGAGCGGATGCTTGAGTTAGGAATTAACAAGAATGGTCTTACGAAATGTTACTTTGTCGCCGACCAAGGAGCTAATATGAAGAAGGCACTCGAATCTCACGACCGTTTGCCTTGCTTTGATCACTGCTTGATGACTGCGCTTCGTTACACGTTTCAAGAGACGTTTTTAGAAGACGAAGCCCCTGAAATCCTGTCGTGTCTACTATCAGCAAGAGCTATAGTAGGCTATTTGAAGAGATCGGGTCACTCGGGGCGTCTGCGGCACGCTGTAAGGTAAGAAGCTGTAACTCGGTGGAACAGTATACTGTTAATGCTCAATTCAGTCATAAGTCAAATCGACGATATTCGAGATCTACTAGAATCCCGGGGGCAATCGACACTCTTAGAAACCTTCCAAGAAGGGTGCGTGCGAGATGTTGTCGCTTTTCTAACCCCCTTTAAAGAAGCGAGTTTGGATTTGGAAATTGCGAAGATAACAACGCTGGAACGTGTGCTGCCGTGGTACAAGAGTCTGTTGCATCATTGTGAACCAATAGACAGTGACAACGAGGTAAGAACTCTTTCTATAGGTTACGATCCTTTATACAACTGTTGAATTATCAGAGTGCAATTATGTATATTGGGTTTCCTTTTCAGCTCATGGTGAAAATAAAAAGGAGAGCAGCATACTTCATCACAGAGAAGTGCAAACTTGAGGCTATCCATTACGTTGCCACGGTTCCATGGCCATCACGGCTTCATTTGAAGATACTCACAGCAGACGAAAAGCAAGCCGCGTATGCTATAGTTCGACGATTGTACTCGGAACTGCCCGTAAATGGTAAGGTTCATTCACTGAAACCAATTAGTAAACGAATGTTTGTTTGTCTAATCTGCCATCTTGATCTGCCATGTTGATTTATTACATGATAAATGAAAATGTGATATTTGGGAAAAGTTTCGCAGCTTGAACATTCCACAATGCGTTTTGATGTAATTTGTGCGATATACATAAAATGTCACCGTAAATATAGTCGTTTAGTAACCAGTAATTCTAACTACGGTGTATACATATTTTAAGGTGACCTGAATATGTTACGGATATTTTCATTCATGTTAGAGTCCATTCAAGCAAACAGTGACCAAGTTCTTCCCATGAAAAAGTCCAGGATGGACTGGAGTTCGAATGAGGACGACGAAGATGGACACACAGTTACTACCAATGAACTCGACAGGTACCTTTCGCTCTCCAAATCCCACTGTAGCTGTGCCGAAGGACAAATTTTGCAGAGGTGGAAAACGTACGCGGGATTACTTCCAAGGCTGTCGGTAGTAGCCAGAAGAGTTCTCTGTATTCCTGTCACTAGTGCTGCCAGCGAGAGAAATTTTAGCCAGGCCGGTCACCTGCTGTCCAGCAAAAGATCGTGCCTGGAATCAGACAAGGTGGATGATCTCTTATTGACCCATCACAATTACGTAAGTATTCACAACATACCACGTAATAACAAGGAAGGAAACATTCCTCAGACTCTATAAATGTACGATTCCACTTTCATTGACTTCACAGGAAGAAGTTCAAACCGCCATCTGTAGTAATAGCTCCAGGAACACAAATGACGCCTGTGTATCAGGGAGCACCAATGACGAAAAACGAATTGTATAGTCCTGATTCACTTGTAACGTTATTTACAGGTCATCATTTGTTCAGAAATTAATGTTTGTGCAACAAAATTGCGTGAGTATTACTTTTAACTCCGTCATTCCTTCCCGATCCTGCGTTCAATATTCGTGCAACGTATATGTGGCCGAGTTTTGAGATAGGCTACACATAGTCATGATTAGACTACTGTGTTCCCGTTTTTCTACCGAACGGAACAAAATACTAAATACGTTACAATTACTGGAATACATGATAACCTCAAAGGCGAAACTCCAGTAGTCTGCAACATATTAACAAACATCAAATGTAACATATACAAGGGTATTATTTAGGTCATAGAACTGGTAGTAAACAACGAAAGACATTTGTAAAAGAAATAAGTGAATGGTTAATGTGAAGCGGTGGCCTCTGATCTCAAGGAGTGTGACGAAGCGCCGCTCGCTAGCACAGTCCACCGGTTACTGGCGACCGGCCGAGCGTTGGCCCACTCGGCCGAGCGCTGGCGATCGCCTGCCCACAGCCGGCGGAAGAGGACGCTCGGCCGCATACTCTCGAGAGCCAGAGGGGCGAGCGGGACTCGCCGGTAAAAATCGGAGATGATGCAGACCTCTAGTTAAGTCCCATAGTGCTTAGAGCCATTTGAACAAATCTTAAAAGTATGCAATATTGAAGTTTGGGAACGCTGCACCTTTGTTGTTAGATTCACTTTATCATGGAACATGTGGTTGGAGTTTTAATGAAGCTACCTCTTTTGAATTATTAAGAAAAAGTAATTTTAGTGTCGAAAGTCATAAAAACCGGCAAGATTAATTTACTTTAATAAATAAGATATAAAGCTAAACAGACAGCACTGTATTTTACATAAGTAATAACTAAACTGTACCAAATTTTCCTGAGATAATGGAACTCAGCAAAGGTACAGTAAATACAAAGAGACAGTCCATAGGCTACTACTTTCCCTCAGTTCCGTTTGAAAATGTCTGGAGGTTTAAGCTTAAAAGTTATTGGACTGAGCATTTTATACAGTATAATTACAATACAGTATAAATTGGGTTTGTTGTAGGTCTTCATCTAACAGAAATATAGATAATCTTTTAGTAAAGAAGGTTGCTGGATAAGAGCAGTTGCCGACGCTGGAAGCAAGTTTAGAGAGAAAGTTTCCTCCGCCGTCCGCACCGGTCTTTAGACAGAGGTGTCTGCACTGATGAGACCGCACAAGAGTAAGGAGTGCACTCTCAAGAGAAAAGATTTGCCACGGCGCTGCAGCTGCAGTGAACCACACGCTGCGAGCTACATGGGGTGCAAGGCATACAGGAAGTGCAGCAACAACCCGCGAGGAAAGGCAGCGCCGTCAAACAAAGAAAGTTTCGCGGATGCCATCAGGGGGACACGCCTGCAGCCCCCCCCCCCCGCCCCATCAGCACCAGGGGAAACCAAAAGGCCAAGAGCAGCAGTCGACCACAGCGACCAAGAAGCAGTCAGCCAATGAAGTCGGAAAAAATGTTCAAACGTTTGGGAATCCCTAAGGGAGCAGACTGCTGAGGTCATCGATCCCTAGACTTACTACGTAAACTAACTTATGCTAAGAACAACACACACACACACACACACACACACACACACACCACACACACACACACACATCCCCAAGTGTTGGCGGGATGGCCGCGCAGTCCGTGACGTGGTGCCTCTAACATGGACGGCGCGCATAGGGTCCTCCTCCCCTGGCTGCACCACGGGCCGCATAAAGGCCGGTTCCCACTAGGGCTGCCGCGTGTCAAAACCGCGCGTCAGCGGCGTGGTTGCCATGGAAATGGCGTCAGTGGCAAGGCGCGGCGGGCTCTGCGTCGCGGTTTGACCATGTCGAACCGCTTCCGCTGCCGCGTGCCGCGCTCCAGGTGCGCGCCGCCAATCACAGAACGCGCTGAGCGTGACGTCAGGTACGGACCCCCGAACTGCTGGCGCGGACGCGGCGGCAGCTATGAAATACTTATCATCCGATTCCAAGGTAACTATTCGGTAGAAAAATTTGATTCTTGGGCATGTTACAGCCTGATATCTTCTCTCGATAAAGGACCGAATTTCTTTTCGTTATTCGTCGTGGTTACTTGCTGTATCGCATTTATGTAAACCTTTACACGAAATTTGAATGAGTGTGCAGAGGTAAAAACGCATTGCGTGGACTTTGCGTACAGTTCATTTTAGGTAATACATTATTGCGTATGAAATTTAGTCAACATATCGAAATTGTTTTTAAAGCTGAGAGCAGAACGATAGCTATCACCGTTCTCGAGATATTGAATGATATGTCGGCGGATGGGCTGTGCGGTGACCGCGCGCGGGTCGCTCGCGACGCGACCAATACTTTCGTCCTGCTCGTCGTAAACCATGTGGTTGTTTCAACTGCAAATTTCGTAAACGGTTCAAGAAACCGAAACTTTTTTTTTGCAAACGATAACTTGTAAAAACTCATGTATTTTGTTGCATGATAAATACCCAAAATCTGTTTAACTACCAAGATATGAAAGTAACCACAGTTTTTTCGGAAGGGATGGATGAATTTTTTAAAAAGCATTTAATAGCGTGTGTGATGAGAAGTTAAACCGAGACTAATTTGCTGGTATGTCATAAGATGTAATTTGCTAATTATCTACAGCTATTGATTATTTCCTTTGGAAGTAACAAACGTTTTTTTCCTTATCCAGTGTACTTAATTGGTTCAAGACGCGTTTCGCCTTTTACTTTAAGGCATCTTCGGTGGAATCTTGAATGACTCAGTTTTGTTTTGATCTGTGATACTTGCAGATTATAAAATAGTTCACATCTTTTTTTACGTGAATGACTGATTACTTACAGTGAATTGAGTTTTTGGCGGACATATACGTTTCCCCTCACCTGGTCACATGCTGGAGGTTGAACTAAAACTTAGATTATGGAACATAAGCACATTTTCATGTTCGCTCCTTTTCTTCTGTCACTAGCAGTAGACGTTTTACCGAAAACCCTGATTTTAAGTCGTAACTACAGTGTGTTCACCTCATGTCCCTTCCTGTCTGGTTTGTTTATGTACATGTTGCCAACCTACAGAATTATATGCTGAAAACTAATGTTTGTTTATTTTTGTTCTCCTTATATCTGTATGTGTGTGTGGCTAGCCAGTGATAGTTACAGAAAGTTGAAAATGAATCCAGTAGTTGACAGACAGTGGTTGAAAGATTTGGTGTTCAGCTGATTTCAGTTTTGGTTTAAATGTTTTGTGGAGGAGTGCATGGAAGAGTAAATTCACTGCTTACATTAATAGACAAAATAGTAGAATAGTATTTCAACAGATGATTATTATCAGAATACTATCACCCAACCCCTTTGTCCTCACTCTTTGACGCCCCACAATACGTCCGGTCAACTAACCCCTATTGTTGTCAAAGTTGTGCCGTAATTTCCTCTTCCTCCTCTATTTAATTCCGTAACTCTTCTTTAGTCACACGATCCTCGTATCTAATGTTCAGCATTCTTATGAATCACCACATTTTGAAAGCGTCCATTGTCTTCTTGACAGAACTGTTCATCGTCCACGTTTCACTTACATACAAGGCTGCACTCCACACAAATACCTTTGTAAAATAGTATCCAACCATCAGCATTTGTATTCGGTGTGAACAAATTTTCTTTTTCAGAACGCTTTTCTTGCTATTGACAGTCTTCAGTCAGGTTTGCGTCTGCACCAGGAAATGCCTTACAATTTAAAATCTGGTTTCGAAAACTGTTCCAAATATATATTATTCTTTCGTGATTCTTAAGCAAGGTGCTGGCGATGATTACATTATGCTCTGTGGGAAATTCTATCAGGTGGCTTCCACTTTCATCCCTTCCACCTAGCCTTTGTGTTCTTACTGTTTTCGTGTACCTGCTACCGTACCACATTTTAAATTTTTGTCTCGCTTAACTATCTGAATAATCTCTCTTGTTGTACATTGTTTCACTGTGTTAGGAGATAGTGAACAATCGTGAACGGTAGTCATGAAATCTGTTTATGGTGAAATGAGAAAACATGAATAACGAAATATGTGAAAGAGCACATTGTACAGAAAATGAAAAATTGGTATGTCTTCACCCAACTTCGTCTTTCCTTCATATAGGTGTAAGATATAGTTAATCAAACGCACCGCGCGTTTCAGTGGGTCCTGCCCCGTACCTCAGTGGCTGTCCGTCATTGGCTACCGCTAATGTCTGCCGCTTCCAGACGGGAACGCCAATTCCACGAGCCGCCGCGTCAACGCGGAAAACGCTTGCCGCTGCCATTTCAGCACGCCGCGCTGCCGCGCTCTAGTGGGAACCGGCCTTAAAGGCCGGTTCCCACTAGGGCTGCCGCGCGTCAAAACCGCGCGTCAGCGGCGTGGTTGCCATGGAGATGGCGTCAGCGGCAAGGCGCGGCGGGCTCTGCGTCGCGGTTTGACCATGTCGAACCACTTCCGCTGCCGCGTGCCGCGCTTCAGGTGCGCGCCGCCAATCACAGAACGCGCTGAGCGTGACGTCAGGTACGGCACCCCGGGCCACACGAACTTTCGCCGAACCGCTGGCGCGGACGCGGCGGCAGCTATGAAATACTTATCATCCGATTCCAAGGAAACTATACGGTAGAAACATTTTATTCTTGGGCATGTTACAGCCTGATATCTTCTCTTGATAAAGAACCGAATTTATTTTCGTTATTCGTCGTGGTTACTTGCTGTTTCGCATTTATGTAAACCTTTACACGAAATTTGAATGAGTGTGCGGAGGTAAAAACGCATTGCGTGGACTTTGCGTACAGTTCATTTTAGGTAATACATTATTGCGTATGAAATTTAGTCAACATATCGAAATTGTTTTTAAAGGTGAGAGCAGATCGATAGCTATCACCGTTCTTGAGATATTGAATGATATATCGGCGGACGGGCTGTGCGGTGACCGCGCGCGGTTTGCTCGCGACGCGACCGGTACTTCGTACTGCTCGTCGTAAACCATGTGGTTGTATCAACTGCAAATTTCGTAAACGGTTCAAGAAATCGAAACGTGTTTTTTTTGCAGACGATAACTTGTGAAAAGTCATGTATTTCGTCGCATGATAAATGTCCTAAATCTGTTTATCTACCGAGATATGAAAGTAACTACAGTTTTTCAGAAGGTTCAAAATGTTTCAAATGGCTCTGAGCACTATAGGACTTAACATCTTAGGTCATCAGTCCCCTAGAACTTAGAACTACTTAAACCTAACTAACCTAAGAACATCACACACATCCATGCCCGAGGCAGGATTCAAACCTGCAACCGTAGCAGTCCCGCGGTTACGGACTGCAGCGCCTAGAACCGCACGGCCACCGTGGCCGGCTTTTCAGAAGGGAGAGGTGAATTTTTTCTAAACAGCATTTAATAGTATGTGGAATGAGAAGTTAAACCGAAACTAATTTGCTGGTATGTCATAAGATGTAATTTACTAAATATCTACAGCTATTGATTATTCCCTTTGGTAAGTAACAAACTTTTTTTTCTTTATCCAGTGTACTTCACTGATTGGAGACGTGTTTCGCCTTTTACTTTAAGGCATCTTCGGTGGAATCTAGAATGATTCAGTTTTGTTTTGATATGTGATACTTGCAGATTATAAAACAGTTCACATCTTTTTTTATGTGAATGACTGATTACTTATAGTGAATCGAGTTTTTGGCGGACATACACGTTTCCCCTCACCTGGTCACATGCTGGAGGTTGAACTAAAACTTAGATTATGGAACATAAGCACATTTTCATGTTCGCTCTTTTTTCTTCTGTCACTAGCAGTAGACGTTTTACCGAAAACTCTGATTTTAAGTCGTAACTACAGTGTGTTCACCTCATGTCCCTTCCTGTCTGGTTTGTTTATGTACATGTTGCCAACCTAAAGAATTATATGCTGAAAACTAATGTTTGTTTATTTCTGTTCTCCTTATATCTGTATGTGTGTGTGGCTACCCAGTGATAGTTATAGAAAGTTGAAAGTGAATCCAGTAGTTGTCAGACAGTGGTTGAAAGATTTGGTGTTCAGCTGATTTCAATTTTGGTTTAAATGCTTTGTGGAGAAGTGCATGGAAGAGTAAATTCACTGCTTACATTAATAGATAGTATTTCAACAGATGATTATTATCAGAATACTATCACCCAACCCCTTTGTCCTCACTCTTTGACGCCCCATAATACGGCCGGTCAACTAACCCCTATTGTTGTCAAAGTTGTGCCGTAATTTCCTCTTCCTCCTCTATTTAATTCCGTAACTCTTCTTTAGTCACACGATCCTCGTATCTAATCTTCAGCATTCTTATTGATCACCACGTTTTGAAAGCGTCCATTGTCTTCTTGACAGAACTGTTCATCGTCCACGTTTCACTTACATACAAGGCTGCACTCCACACAAATACCTTTGTAAAATAGTATCCAACCATTAGAATTTATATTCGATGTGAACAAATTTTCTTTTTCAGAACGCTTATCTTGCTATTGACAGTCTTCAGTCAGGTTTGCGTCTGCACCAGGAAATGCCTTACAATTTAAAATCTGGTTTCGAAACTCTGTTCCAAATATATATTCTTTCATGATTCTTAAGCAAGGTGCTGGCGATGATTACATTATGCTCTGTGGGAAATTCTATCAGGTGGCTTCCACTTTCATCCCTTCCGCCTAGCCTTTGTGTTCTTACTGTTTTCGTGTACCTGCTACCGTATCACATTTTAAATTTTTGTCTCGCTTAGCTATCTGAATAATCTCTTTTATCGTTCATTGTTTCAATGTGTTAGGAGATAGTGAATAATCATGAACGGTAGTCATGAAATCTGTTTATGTTGAAATGAGAAAACATGAATAATGAAATATGTGAAAGAGTACATTGTACAGAAAACGAAAAATTGGTATGTCTTCACCCAACTTCGTCTTTCCTCCATGTAGATGTAAGATATAGTTATTCAAACACACCGGTCGTTTCGGTGGGTCCCACCCCGTACCACAGTGGCTGTCCGTCATTGGCTACCGCTAGCGTCTGCCGCTTCCAAATGGGAACGCCAATTCCGCGAGCCGCCGCGTCAAAGCGGAAAACGCTTGCCGCTGCCGTTGCCGCACGACGCGCTGCCGCGCTCTAGTGGGAACCGGCCTTAACGTGCCGCACAACAGGCAGAAGCCGTCGCCCAGCCGCAGAGCTCTACCCCAGCCGTGTGGACGCCGCCATGGCTGCCTCTGCACCGAGAGAAGACACCGAAAAATTCCGATCGCTTCCACGATCGCTGAACGAGCTCTTGCAGCAACTGCCTGTCCTGGTGACAGCAGTCACGGCGGCCGTCCAGGCGAGCACCGTCGCCAAGGACCACCACGGATAATCGCCATCCACAGACTCTCAATCTGTGGCTTTAATTCCCCAGCGACGTGAGTTTCGCCAGTTCCTTCAGGCAGGAGGAAGGAATTGACGTACGTCTTTTGTGCGAAACTCACATCAAAGCTGGCACAAATATGCTTGCCGCAAACTACCACTGCTACCGCAATGACGGCTGACGCCGGCCTGGGAGGCCGTGCGGTTCTAGGCGCCACAGTCTGGAGCCGAGCGACCGCTACGGTGGCAGGTTCGAATCCTGCCTCGGGCATGGATGTGTGTGATTAGGTTGGTTAAGTTTAATTAGTTCTAAGTTCTAGGCGACTGATGACCGCCGGCCGAAGTGGCCGTGCGGTTAAAGGCGCTGCAGTCTGGAACCGCAAGACCGCTGCGGTCGTAGGTTCGAATCCTGCCTCGGGCATGGATGTTTGTGATGTCCTTAGGTTAGTTAGGTTTAACTAGTTCTAAGTTCTAGGGGACTAATGACCTCAGCAGTTGAATCCCATAGTGCTCAGAGCCATTTGAACCATTTTTGACTGATGACCTCAGAAGTTAAGTCGCATAGTGCTCAGACACATACATTTGGACCTCTCTCTTTTTTTTTTTTTTTTTTCTTTTTTTTTTACGGCTGGCTGTGGCACCGCCGTAAACATCAAGAGACTGTTGCAGCATGATGCGATACACTTGTCCGAGCTAGACGCAGAGGAGTGGCCGTCAACAACGCTGTTGAGCAGATCGCATTCATCGCGGTATACCAACCGCCCTGCTGAACCTGGAAGTTGCTGACATCGACGCTCTGTTGACAATGAGGGGGAGATGCTTTCCATTGCTGGTGATTTTAACGCTAGGCACACGCAGAGGAACTTCCGTCTCACAAAAGTCAGCGGTCGTCGCCTCCTGCGCGCCGCTCAGCAAAACGGCGCCACCACACTAGGGCCATTCGATCCGACGATCTACCCGCCCAGAGGGCAGCGGGACGTGCTCGACGTCTTTATCCTCAACGACATCTAGCAACACATTTCCCCCAAAACATGCTGCGCTTTGTCTTCGAACCATCTGCCAGTCATCTATGAGATCGACATCGTAGGTACGGCACTACCTACCCACCGCCGCTGCTACAAGAAAATGAACGTCGTTCTCGACCTGCTAGAGGACTTTCCTAAATATTAACGCCGCAGGTTCCGACGCCGCAGTGGAGTTCAAATGGTTCAAATGGCTCTGAGCACTATGGGACTTAACATCTGTGGTCATCAGTCCCCTAGAACTTAGAACTACTTAAACCTAACTAACCCAAGGACAGCACAAACATCCATGCCCGAGGCAGGACTCGAACCTGCGACCGTAGCAGTCGCGCGGTTCCGGACTGCGCGCCTAGAACCGCTAGACCACCGCGGCCGGCCGCAGTGGAGTTATTCAGTCGTCAGCTACTACGAGCGGCCGAAGCAGCCACACCAGGACGTCCACGTCAGCAGCAGGAGCACTCCCGGAAACTCTCGCCTCACATTGTGGAGGCGATCAGGGAGAAGAACAGGGTCTTCTGCGAGTTGCACCTCACACGCCAGCCGGACGCCAAACGCCTTCTGAACCGTACGGGGCGTGACTTCAATGCGGCGGTTGAGGAAGACAGAAACCGGTATTGGCGTGGCCTGGTGTCCACACTTAATCCACAAGACGGTGGCCCGTGGCGAGTCGTGAAGAGCTTCCTTCGCCGGCGGCAACGCATCCCTCAGCTACAGGTCGACTAGAGCGCCGTCTCCTGCCCAGATGGACTGGCAGACACGTTTGCTGAAAACTCTACAGCTACATGGAAGGACGAGGAAATAGAGGCAGTACCGAAGACAAAGGATGCTCATCTGGCCACCAGCCACAGGCCCATCAGCCTGCTTCCGTCCCCCTCGAAGGTGTTCGAGCGGCTCTACATCGAAAGGCTGCTGCGTCACAGTCGAAGAAGAGTCGATCACGAGCAGTTTGGGTTCAGGAGCGCAAATTCCAGCACCCACGAGCTCCTACGGTTGGTAAAAGAAGCTATGCGCCCCTGGAGACGCGAGAGTACCTTGGGGCGGTGCTACTCGATATTTCTAGGGCCTTCGTGTGGCACAATATCTTCGTGTACAGACGGAACAGCGACGTCACGCGGAGTCCTGATCCGCTCCTACCTCGCCGGACGGACAGTGTACGTCCTTACTGACGGCGGAAGATCGACGCAACGGCCGACACGAGCGGGAGTGCGCAGGGGTGGAGTTCGGCCCCCTGCTGTACTCCTTTTACGCTGCCGACGCTCCGCGGGTGGCGCGCGTGAAGCTGGCACCATATGTCGACGACACAGTGCTACTCGCGCGCAGTATGAACGCGGCAGAAATGAGGCGACTTTTTGCAACTTGGCTGCGGTGTCCTTGGCGCTTGGTCAACCAAATGGAAATTGAAGTATAAAGCCACCAAGAGCCAGGCAGTGGTGCTCACGAGGAAGCTGCTGCCTCCACATCTGTCACCGGTCACCATCATGTGAGGCCCCCTACCGTGGAGAAAGACCGGCCGCTACCTAGGGGCTACTTCTGACCATCGGTTGACATGGCTGCCGCACATCAGAGACATAAAGAGCACAGCAATAGGGTGACTTCGCGCCCTATACCCTCTACTCAATCCGTCGTCGTCGCTGCCTCCAAGCCCTGACGTAACACTGTATCTGACACTGATCAGACCAGTACGCAGCAACAACGCGGGAAAATGCGGCCGACACTAACATCGGAATGCTGCACAGGGTGCAGAACCGAGCGCTCAAGCTGGCTCTGAGCCTTCTGAGAACATACACCACGCAACAGCTGCACCAAGACACTGGCATTCCGCTGCTGCGCGAGAGATTCAGACAGCACGCCAGTTCTACGACAAGGCGGAACATTCCCGGAACAGGCTCATTAAGGACTTGAGCCGCCAAATACACCGCAGGCCGACCACTCGTTGGCCTGAACTGCTCCGGGAGTAGCCACCTCCTACAGCAACCTGATGACGATACAGAAACCAACCAAACAAGAGGAAAATCCGCAAAGAGAGGCAAAACAACACTGACAATAAGAAGTGCCACAGGAATAGTGTACCAAACCCTCAGACTGCGCAACAGTAAGCCCAGGATATGCTTGTCATTTTCAGCCACCACTGACCAACACTGATGAGATACTTCGATAGCCGCGATATTGTCGCAGAAGAAGCCGAGTACAATTATCACCGTGGTTAGTGGTTATGATACTAGACTGTTGCATGGAGGGTCGTGAGTTCAAAACTCACCTGAAGTGTAAAATTTTAATTTATATATTCGGTTCCAGTACATTCTAGAAGTATCCACAAATGTCAAGAATCATAGTATTGGAATGTTCTGTAACTGTATACCAGGTGTTACCGGTATGAAATGAGCGTTTTTTTGTGAAAATGAAATACTAATTTTGAATTGAAAAGTAAAAACATTTTAATCAAAGTACTGACAATTGCTTTCTATACATTTTGAACACCTGGACACCACGCCAATAGAAATGTTCGTCTTTTGAAGCAAACCAATCAGACCCCCAATTTTCGACTTCTTCGTAGGAATCGAAGTGTCCCATTGATGAAAACAAATGATAGTCGGAAGGGGCCAGATCTGGTGAATACGGCGGGTGGGGTAGCAGCTCCCAGCCAAGTGTTTTGATTGTATCCTGAACCAGTTTTGCTCTGTGTGCAGGTGCATTGTCGTGTAAAAAAATTACTTTGCCATGTCTTCTGGCCCATTCTGGTCTTTTTGCGATCAATGCATAGTTTAAATTGATCATTTGTTGTCTGTAGCGATTAGTATCCACAATTTCACCTGGTTTTAGAAGATTATGTTACACCACACCTTTCTGATCCCAGCAAACACAGAGCATTGTCTTCTTGCCGAATCGATCTGGTTTTGCAGTCGATGTTGATGGTTGTCCCGGATTAAGCCATGATTTTTCCCATTTAGGATTCTTAAAATAAATCCGTTTTTCATCGCCAGTAACAATTCGATGCAAAACTGATTTTCTTTCATGTCTTTGAAGCAAAATTTGACAAATGGTTTTTCGGTTTTCCATCTGTCTTTCATTCAATTCATGTGGCACTCATTTTCCACACTTTTGGATGTTTCCTATAGCTTTCAAACGCCTCAGAAATTGTTTGTTGTGCTACATTTAGCATTGGTGCCATTTGCTTCTGACTCAAAGTATCATCTTCATCCAACATTGCTTGCAATTCGGCGTCTTCGACCTTTTTTGGTGGTCTTCCACGTTCTTCATTTCATACATGAAAATCATTATTTCTGAACCGTTGAAACCATCTTTTGCTTGTTGCTTCTGATAGAGCATGATCACCATATGCTTCGAAAAGCATTCGATGCGACTCTGCAGCACTTTTTTTCAAGTGAAAACAAAAAATTAATGCTTGCCGCAAATCACCACTTTCTGGTACAAAATTCGGCATTGTTAACACGACGAAAACATATGATGTTGTTTGTTCCATGACTTGATGTATACAAAATATCTTTGACAGATGTCATACCAACCAAACAAAAAAAATAAGGCCCGTTCACAACAAATGTCCCCTATCGACACATTTGTATCTTAACGCTCTTTTCATACCGGTACACCTGGTATACCGTATGTGTTCTGGCCGGAGGCAGTTCGCTCCGCGCTCTTGTAGGTGCAAGTGCCGAATAAACCTTCGTTGAGTGAAATTAGTGTTCGCCATTCATCTAATTACACCTTATTCTACGTGACATTATTCTGGTGGAGAGGCCGGGTATTGGAACTTGTGATAGCGCACATTATCGACGACACAGTGGCTCCCATCAGGCCAAGACAGAGCCGCCATTTACGTGGCGTGAAACCCGAGTTCGAACCATATTCAACAGATCGCAATCTATCGGAGACAGAAGAAGAAGAGGACGTTACGATGACAGCAACTGTGTGCCACCACATGAGACATTCTTCCAGGTTTTCTGGTAACGATGGCCAAGATCCAAACAAGAGGCTGAAGGTACACGAGCGTATAGCCAGATTTAACAAATGGGATGACACTGTGTGTGTGGCTAACGTATTTTACTACATGGAGGGCACTGCCAAACAATGGTATGAGAACAACGAGGAGGAGTTCACAAGCTGGGAAGTATTCCAGGCGGAACTGCGCAAATATTTCGGCGACACACAACGACAGAAGTGCAAGGCTGAAGATAAATTAAAGTGCACAGCACAGCGTCCAGCAGAAACTACAGCATCCTACATTTAAGAAGTCTTGGAGCTGTGTAAAATAGCGGATCCTCATGTGGCATTGTAGGAACGTAACGTCGCCTGGGTCTCGACGTTTTCACCGTTTTAAAGGGAAATGATGGACGAGGGATTTGGTTCAATGTTCGTTCAACTTCCTCCCTTATGACCTCTTGAAGCATCTCGGTTTTTTGCTCGCGGTGCAATCAAAGTGCCTTCTGAACTTCCTCTCTCACTATCTGACGAAGAATGAAGGAGGAAGTAAGGTTGCACATCTCATGAAGGGTATTGCTGAGGACATGTTTCAAGCTCTACTCCTGAAGGAAGTTTCGACAGCAGACGACTTCATAAAATGGTGCCAGTATATCGAGACAATGCATCAAAATAGAATTACACGCAAGAAGTCTGACGGCTTCCAAACGTCGTATCGATGTCTGTGATGGAGGAAGGAACTGATTTCACAAGTGTCCTTTGTCAGTGAGAGAGCAAGTTCAGAAGGCACTTGGATTGCACAGGGAGCAAAAAACCGAGACTCTTCAAGAGGTCATAAAGGACTAAGTGGAACAAACATTAAACACAATCTCTCGTCCTTCAATTCCCTTTAAAACGGCGAAAAAGTCAAGACCCAGGCGAAGTTTCGTTCCTACAATGCCGCATGAGGAACATGTTTGGGCACCAAGGAAGACTGACGTCTGGAGGACCAAGGATAACCAGCCAGTAAGCTTCCACTGCGGATGACCGGGACATGTGGTGCACTATTGTCGAGAAAGGCGGCGGATATTCGATGACGCCCGCGCCAGAAGACAGCAGATCGATCATAGCCGACGCCAACTCCGGGACGACGAAGATGAACAAGAAGATGTGGGTGCAGGACGACATAGGTCACCATCACCGCAAACTAGCCGCTCCCCAACACGCCGATCAAAGTTTCCATCGCCGTTTAGAAACTCCAGCCGATCACCTAGCCGCCGCAACCTGAAAAACTAAAGGTTGCAACCTTCCTTGGAGGTGAGACCGCCGAAGAGAAAAATACTCCGCCGTCGATCACTACAAAACTGATTGGAAACTATGTCAATATCCTCATGGATGGCCGACCAGCCCAAGCTCTTGTGGACTCTGGAGCATCATATTCAGTCATTTCGGACAAGTACCGTCGCCAGTTGCAGAAATCCGTATTAGTCGAAAGCAGAACATCTGTGCTGAAGGTGGCTAATATGTAAAACGTACAGGAAGATGTGTCATTCGTGTGGGTATAAGTGGCCATACACAGCCCCTAGAACTTATCGTCTTACAAGAGAGTAGTAATGACGCCATTCTCGGATGGGACTTTTTGAAAGCTTCTCAAGCAATTATAGATTGTGGTCGCTCGAAGATTATGCTAGACGGGATGAGATACTGTGGACAGGAAGATGCGCATCCGAGTGTGTGGAGAGTATGTGTGCTAGATGAAGTGATCATTCCTGCAGTCATGTGTCACGCCATGCATCAACCCATGGATCTTGTAGTGGAATGTAAGATAAGCATACCACTGAAGAATAACTTGGTCATCCCAGCCTCTGTCGTCTCGTTTAAGATCGGATTCGGTGAATTGTGGATAGTTAACCGTCGCCGAGAACCGCAGATCCTCCCAAAACGCATGTGCGTAGCAAACGTTGAGCCGTTAATTGCCGAACAGCTGAGCGTCACATAAACCTCCCATGCCGAGTCAGTGTACGAAATTAGCGCTACCACTAAGAGACAAGATCTTCTAGCTCGACTATCACCTGATCTCACTATGGAACAACAGAAGAAGCTACTTGCCATTCTTCTGTTCCATTCTAGTTCAGTTAGATCTCTACGTAAATATCTGTACACGCATATTTTTCAAAGTTGTAATAACTTGACATGTGATCCACGGACGAAACACACAGTGTTTACGATTACGAATAACTTCAACTGGAACAACACACAGATAATGTTTGGAGGAAAACAATTAAAAGACTTTGACTTACTGGCAGAACACTTAGAGAATGCAACAGATCTACTAATGTTTACAGTAAGCGTGGGCTTCCTCTCCTGAAGCACTGCTCCGCTATGTGGGATTTGCATCAGATAGGACTGACGGTGGACATCGAAAAAGTTCAAAGAAGGGCAGCATGTTTTGTAGTATCGCACAATAGGGGAGAGAGTGTCACGGATATGATAGGTAAACTTGGGCAGCAATCATTAAAACAGAAGCTTTTTTTCGCTGCGGCAGGATCTTTTAACGAAATTTCAAACATATTTCTCCCCAAATGTGAAAATATTTTGGTGGCGCCCACCTACATAGGGAGAAGTTAATATTGTAATAAAATAAGAGAAATTAGATTACGTACGGAAAGATTTAAGTGCTCTTTTTTCCCGCTTGCTGTTCGAGAGTGGAACGCTAGAAAAACAGCTTGAAGGTGGTTCGATGAAACCTCTGCCAGGCACCTACTTGTGAATTGCAGAGTAATCTTGTAGGTGAAGATGTGAAAAAAGCTACTACTACCGATGCCATCTTAGGGACGCAGAAAAAGCTTCTTGAAGCAAAACAAAAACAAAGGATTTACAAAACAGAAATGGGTGGTTGAAATTACTAGCGAACTCCTTCTCAACGCAACACAAGCTGCAGGAAATACGGAAGGTGAAGTTCAGTAACAACTTATTCGTGGCGTTACATCGTTCTTCAGAACAACAATAGCAGCTTAAGTTCATATGTATCTCATAACTATCTCAGACTCTAAAATAAGTGTTAGATTAAGTTTTCCTGTATGTGGTATTAAGTGGCAGTGTCCTGGTATCTAACAGAGCTGTCAGATTCCTTTAACAGAGCTTACAGTAGCTTGTTTAAAGAATCGTTTGATACCGCAAGTACCACTTTGTCAAACAGGATCCTCGGCTCTGGGACCTGGGATTATCTGGACTAACATTAGCAAGCTTTCCAAATAGCACCACGCCACAGACTCATTGGTCAACAGGTAGTAAACGCGATATGTGAACGAAAAAATTTATTGTTGTTTGAAATCATAAACTGTGCCATCTCAGAACGCTTGAACTTAGATCTCATAAATGGCACTGAGCACTATAGGACTTAACTTCTGAGGTCACCAGTCCCCTAGAACTTAGAACTACTTAAACCTAACTAACCTAAGGACATCACACACAACCATGCCCGAGGCAGGATTCGAACCTGCGACCGTAGCGGTCGCGCGGTTCCCGACTGAAGCGCCTAGAACCGCTCAACCACATCGGCCGGCGATCTCATAAATCTCTTCAGTTGGGATGCGTTCGAGAGCTGTTATTATGAAAGCGAATTAAGTTTCATGCTAACAGTGGTTAACGAAAGACAACTGGCAGAGCCGTAAAGGGTAGGAAAAAACTGATAACACTGGTTTCTTCGCTGTTACGTTGCAATAGAAGTAGCACTATGGAGCAGCTAATATTAACATAACAACGCCGAACAGCGCATTTTTGCACACTTGACAACAGTGGCTACCACACACGTAGCCTTAACAGTAGCAACTGCAATCTCGATATCAACTTTCACTTTTAGTCGGCCAAAAAGACAGGGTCTGCGACTATTCCCTGTCTGTACTCCAGTCCATATGATCTGTGGTGTTAGCCGCATGAGAATAACAGTCTTGTTGAACGCTGTCTTCACGAGATGTGAGAGACGCTAGGTATATTATGTGCGAAATGCTCGTATTTAATGATACCATAGTATAAGAAAACGCAAGATAAGTTTTCAGACCCAGAGTTAGGACCTGTGCGCCAACTGGATGCTTTGAACAATGTAGTTTTTTATATCCTTTTTCTGCCGAGCAGCAAATATATATTCGAAGCTCCCAAGGCATCCGAAGAGATTTTTAACATTTTCAGTGTTCCATTAAATTCATTGTAATTTTTGGGGTGTTGTTCGCAGCACAGCAACCAGCGGCATTTGCCATGCTACAAAACTACTATTGGAATTTGCCGGCCGGCCGCGGTGGCCTAGCGGTTCTAGGCGCTTCAGTCCGTAACCGCGGGACTGCTACGGTTGCAGGTTCGAATCCTGCCTCGGGCATGGATGTGTGTGATGTCCTTAGGTTAGTTAGGTTTAAGTAGTTCTAAGTTCTAGGGGACTGATGACCTCACATGTTAAGTCCCATAGTGCTCAAAGCCATTTGAACCATTTGGAATTTGACTACAGCACGCCGATATCGAATCTTTTCTGTGTGGAAGAAGAACCGAGACGGTGTTCTGAGGGTGTTGCTGGTTGAGAAACACCGAGTGCTTATAACTGAAGTGCAGCTACTCACAGAGCTCCAATGTGGGCTTCAGCAATCGTATGGCAGCAAAGCTTGGCAGACATTCTAATGCGTTAGCACGGAACTGATTAACGCTGGAAAAAAAAAAAATAGTTCCAGTTTTGGCCATCTGGTGCAAACCTAGCGCTGTGTATTCAAGAAAGAAGCATAGAAATATGGTTAATTGTATGGAAAGTTTTCTGTCTATTTTACATTGTTACCACTACAAAACCCAGACGGTATAGTTGCTGAAACCTCATGATCCTCAGCAACGTTCTAAATTTGCTCTTCTGTTACTGGTGTGGTTAGAAGTTGATGACATGTGGCCGGGCAATATTCTATGGAGTGACGAGGCAATTTTACTCCACAGGCTGTAAATACACACATCAAAACAAGTTTTGCATTACCTTGGTTCCAAGAGTTCCGGAACCTGTACAGCAAATTGGAACAGAGATCAACATAAACATCATTTCCGCCCTTTTTATTGTTCATGAAAACCATACATTCCATGTTGTAGCACCTTATAGCGAGACCTTCAGAGATGGTGGTCCAGATTGCCGTACACACCGGTACCTCTAATACCTAATAGCACGTCCTCTTGCATTGATGTATGCCTATATTCGTCATGGCATTCTATTCACAAGTTCCTCAAGGCACTGTTGGTCCAGATTGTACCACTCCTCAACGGCAATTCGACTTAGATCCCTCAGAGTGGTTGGTGGGTCACTTCGTCCATAAACAGCCCTTTTCAGTCTATCCCAGGCATGTTTGATAGGGTTCATGTCTGGAGAACATGCTGACCACTGTAGTCAAGCGGTGTCATTATCCTGAAGGAAGTCATTCACAAGATGTGCAAGATGGGGGCGCGAATTGTCGTCCATGAAGACGAATGCGTCGCTAATATGCTGCCGATATGGTTGGACTATCGTACAGCCGCTACGGCGCCTTCCATGACCACCAGCGGTGTACGTCGGCCCCACATAATGCCCCCCAAAACATTAGGGAACCTCCACCTTGCTGCACTCACTGGGCAGTGTGTCTAAGGCGTTCAGCCTGACCAGGTTGCCTCCAAACACATCTCTGACGATTGTTTGGTTGAAGGTATATGCGACACTCATGGGTAAAGAGAACGTGAAGCCAATCCTGAGCGGTCCATTCGGCATGTTGTTGGCCCATCTGTACCGCGCTGCATGGTGTTGTAGTTGCAAAGATGGACCTCGCCATGGACGTCGGGAGTGAAGTTGCGCAACATGCAGCCTATTGCGCACAGTTTGAGTCGTAGCACGACGTCCTGTGGCTGCACGGAAAGCATTATTCAACATGATAGCGTTGCTGTCAGGGTTCCTCCGAGCCACAATCCGTAGGTAGCGATCATCCACTGCAGTAGTAGCCCTTGGGCGGCCTGAGCCAGGCATGTCATCGACAGTTCCTGTCTATCTGCATCTCCTCCATGTTCGAACAACATCCCTTGGGTTCACTCCGAGACGCCTGGACACTTCCCTTGTTGAGAGCCCTTCCTGGCACAAAGTCACAGTGAGGACACCATAGAAACGCGGTATCGACCGAGAGGCATGGTCGAACTACAGACAATACGAGCCGTGTACCTCCTTCCTGGTGGAATGACTGGAAGTGAACGGTTGTCAGCGCCCCCCCCCCCCCCCCTCCGTGTAATAGGCGCTGCTCATGCGTGATTGTTTACATCTTTGTGCGGGTTTAGTGACATCTCTGAACTGTCAAAGGGACTGTGCCTGTGATACAATATCCGCAGTCAACGTCTATCTTCATGAGTTCTGGAAACCGTGGTGATGCAAAAACTTTATTTGATGTGTGTAATTATACATAAGCAATGTATTAGGAACGGAACGTGGGCTTAGTGGAGCAAGGCTTTATTATTAGCCACCGTTTACACAATTTGTTCAGTGTGAGCACCAGAGACGTCGACGAAACACTGCATCCGTAAAACGACGTGATCAGCAGTTACTCGCAGCATTTCCGGTGACATCTGAGCAACTTGTTCCTGTATAAGGGGCTTCAGAGACCTAACCTGTTACTCGAAAACGCTCTCTTCTCGATATTCCCAGAGCCTAAAGCCACGTGGATTCAGATCGGGTGATCTTGCAGGCCATCCATCAGAAAAACCTCTGGAGATAACACGTTGGTGGAAGGGTGTCTTAAGAATTTCTTTCACTGTGTGAGCGAGATGAGGTATTGCCCTATCTTGCATGAGAACAGTCTTCCAGATCGAGAATTGCATGCTGTACAAGGAGGTCTCGATAACATGCAGACGTCACGGTACATCTGACAGGCCCTCTGCGTGTGTTCTCCTCATAGAATAACGGACCGAGAAGATGCTTGTCAACCCACGCCACACAGTCACTTATGCCGAGTGCAATGACTCTTCGTCCACAACACGTGCATTAACAGTACCCAAATTCGGCAGATCTGTGTATTCACTACGCCGAGAAGTTCTAGGCGCTCCAGTCCGGAACCGCGCTGCTGCTACGGTCGCAGGTTCGAATCTTGCCTCGGGCATGGATTTGTGTGATGTCCTTAGGTTAGTTAGGTTCAAGTAGTTCTAACTCTATGGGACTGATGACCTCAGAACTCCCATAGTGGTTAGAGACATTTGAACTATTTGTGTATTCATTGCATCCTGTAGTGAAAAACGTACCTCGTAACTACGTAGAATATTGTCTGGCCACCTGTCATCAACTTCGATCCGTGCCAGAAGCAGAAGAGCAAATTCAAAACGTTGCTGCTTATCTTGAGTTTTCAGTTACTGCTCCGATTGGGTGTTGTATGGGTACAAATGTAAAATAGACAGAGAACTTTCGTACCACGGGATGGACAGTTCTCGTGGCACCGCACTAGCGCCAGCCAGGGCACGTGCTGTGTGGTCAGTTCCAGTAACAGAGACCTGGTCAGTAACTTTCATCAGGTTAGGAAGCCTACCCCTCCCAGGTGCCACACCAAACTCACCCGTGTTTTCAAATTTCATTACCATCTTCTCTAAACCATTTAATGACATCGGGCCTGTTCTCTCAATGCAGCGCTGTAATTGCTGCCATTCATACAAAACAGTTTCACTAAGAGCGCATGGTTCCTCTTCTCGATATCCATTCGGCTCACTCACGTTGCGCCTTGTCAAATGACAGTGTGGATGTCATACAGTCATACGAACAGTGTACATCGCTAGTTTTGTAGCTGGTGGCAAAAATTGGAACACATTTTTTCCAGTGTAAATCGGCTCCGCATTAACTCATTAGCATATCTACCAACTCTGACTGTCAGAAGATAATTACCTACGCAAGTAGCTGCACCCGGTACTACAGTCTATAATGCATAAGTGTGCTACAGTCACCTGTCCGAGGCGGAAGACCACCCCCGCCGCCACCACCACCGCCCCCGCCGCCACCTGGACCGCCGCCGCCGCTGCCACCGCTATCCGAATTCTTGGAATGCCGTGACTGCTGCTGCTGCTTATGTTGTTGCTGTTGTTGTTGGTTATGATGTTGCTGTTGCTGGTAGTGCTGTTGCTGTTGCTGTTGCTGTTGTTGTTGCTGCTGCTGGTGGTGCTCTGGGGGGTCGGGGCTGTCTTTGCTGTCCGCTTTGCCTGCAACAAGAAATACGTATGTTATAGATCACGTGATAGTAGAATGTGAGGTTATACCCGTACTCGTTCTCCTGAACAAAGCAGCTCTAGGACAGGCTCAGGTGAACGACTGCACACAAGTCTTTACACTCACTTTTCCGCAAATGCTTGTACAGTTAGCTGTAGTCCTCGCCCCCCCCCCCCCCCCCCATCCCCTCACAAGAAATAGCTCAGTTGTAGGAAGAAGCACTGGAGTGGAACACAGCTTTATTTATCATCACACATGATAGTTTAAACATCCTTGCCAAAGATTTCCGTAAGTAAACGTGACTGATTCCTAAATCCTATCACTACAAATGCCCTTTCTGGTTAATCATAGTGTAATTAAGACGCCACAACTACCGCTCAGTGCTAAGTCCTATCCTCATGGCATATATACTTGCGCAACCAGGTAGCATGCAGTTCAAAACCTTGTATGTAAGTGTGTCCTGCGAAAGACTCCCTGATTTCAAAATTAAATATCTACAATACTAAGACCGATAAACGAGTGAAAAACAGTTATATTTATTGTGAAATCTATAAGAATTTTATACAGAAGTTTCGAAATAGTTCGAAAAGCTGCTAAGAGATGGCGCTGCACTCTCTGCAGTTCGTACAATATAAGCGTGAATAGCTAAACTCGTCGTCTTCAACCACTCTTAGCAAATTATATCATAATCTTTTCGAAATGTCCACCACTCGCAGTACGGAGTTGGTGCGAAAGAACAATGGAATTTTCCACCACATCCTGTAGTGTCTCAACGGAAATCAATTAATGCGCCGCACAGATCGCCGATTGAAGCTCTTCCAGCGTGGTGGGATGGTTCCGGTAGATAGGGTCTTTCAATACACCTCGCAAAAAGTAGTCACAAGGAGTCAGAGTTTTTTATGGTTTTAGGGCGCAAAACTGCTACGGTCATTAGCGCCCGGTCTGTGACTTAGGAAAAGGTAAAACAAAACCAAACTGGAAACCAGCAACAATGGGAGCGAAACGCAAAAAAAGTGGGGAAACTAAAAACAGAAGGAAAGCTTAAAAAACCACTATATAAGGGGGTTGTTTGCCTCCAAAAAGAGCTTCAAATGACTGACGTCATCTCACTGACACTAATAAACTCGAGAACGCGATCGGCTGAGCGCTTGTCATCTGCTAAAATGGAAGATATATCAGGCGACAGCTGTAGACGGGCGCGTAACGGAGGAAAATAGGGGCTCTCAAGTAAAAGGTGTCTCACCGTCCACAGTTGAGAGCAGTGGGGACAAAGCGGGGGAGGATCGCCACTCAAAAGATGTCGATTGCTAAAAAGACAGTGCCCTATCCGGAGTCTAGTTAAAATTACCTCCTCCCGACGACGAGTTCGGCAGAAAGAGGTCCAAGCACAGAGAAGAGCTTTCACGTCCCGCAATTTATTATTGAGAAGTGTCGACCAATGTGCGTGCTATAGAAGAGCAACACGACGACATAAAATACTCCGTAGATCGGCGAAGGGATCCATGCGAATAGCAGGCTGAAGAAGAGAGACTGCGGCCTTGGCCGCTATATCGGCCGCCTCGTTTCCACAGATACCAACATGTCCTGGAATCCAGAGGAATGCCACAGAGACGCCCCGCAAGTGGAGCAAGTGGAGGCAGTCCTGAATCCGGTGGACCAGAGGGTCGACAGGGTAGAGAGCTTGGAGACTGAGGAGAGAGCTGAGCGAATCTGAGCATATAATGTACTGTATCCGCTGATGGCGACGGATGTATTGGACAGCCTGGAGAACAGCGTGAAGCTTCCCAGTAAAAACTGAACATTGGTCGGGAAGCCGAAATCGATTAGGGGTGTCGCCAACAATATAGGCACTCCCAACACCAAGTGATGAGGAGTCAGAGTGGGTGAATATTTGCAATAATCCAACACAGTGACTCTATTCCTCATGTACTCCTCAAGAGAGCGAAACACCTTTTCGGTGCGACATGGTTTGGCCCCCTCTTGCATGAAGCACCCTGTGCCTGGTCGATACTCCAACGCTAGCTGTGTGGCGCTAAACTGTTCCAAAATTGCAACGTACCGTTCACGAGTGATCGTTTTTCGCACAAAACGTGGCTAACAACGCCTCCGCTGCGTACCGCAGCCCAGGGAGTACCTCTGGAAGAATAAAGTCGTTTTGTTTCATACAAATGGCGATTTTCGGAACCCCAAAACCGGGGATTTTATTTATTCAGAACCCCATTCATATGGAAGTGTGCTTCATCTGTGAACCAGGTGCAGCAAACATCACGTCCTTCAATACCAATCATCGTGAGACCCTCGTGCACAAAGTCAGCCCTCTGTGTCACAGCTTGTACTGGTATAGCCTGGTGACATTGGATTATGAATGGAAACTTGTGTAGGCTCTGCCTCAGTAATTTCTGCATGCTGTAACACTTCAAAACAGCCTCTGTTGTAATTCTTCGGACGGATTTCCTTAGATTTTGCTGAATAATTCCAGAGACTATGCCAACATTTTCATGAGTAGCTAGAGTTTTCCTTGGGGACCAACATTCGCCGCTGCCTGTCCGTTAGAATTCGGGGAAGGATTTGCGAATGGTTTTTGCAGCAGGTACTTTTCGAAAAATTAAATCGTGTTTGAAAACTGCGCTTTGTTGCCGTAGGACTTGATTTTTTTTTTAATATAGTTGTAATACACCAGCATCGGAGCAAATGATTTCAACCTCTTCCTTTGGTACGCTAAGCTCGTTTCATATTTCGACGGTGGAAGTGATCACTGAGCTGCGGCACTTTATTTATATGCACTACGTATTGTAATTATAACGCTATCTGTTAACAGTTTTTCGAACTATTTCTAAACTTCTGTATAGAATTCTTAAACCTTTCACAATAAACAAACCATTTGCTTCCAGAATGAGATTTTCATTCTGCAGGGGAGTGATCGCTGATATCAGGCTTCCTGGCAAATTGAAAATGTGTGCTAGAACGAGACTCGAACTTGGGACCTTTGCCTTTCGCGAGCAAGTGCTCTACCAACTGAGCTACTCAAGCACGACTCACGACCCTTCCTAACACCTTCAATTCTGCCACTACCTAGTCCCCTACCCCCAGAACTACAAAGAAGCTCTTCTGCGAACCTTGCAGAACTAACCTTCCTGGAAGAAAGGATATTGCGGAGACATGGCTTAGCCACAGCCTGGGGGATGTTTTCAGAATGAGATTTTTACTCTGCCGCGGAGTGTTCGCTGATATGAAACTTCCTGGCAGATTAGAACGGTTGTACTGCCTTTCACGGAGAAGTGCTCCACCGACTGAGCTACCCAAGTATGACTCACCATCCCTGCCAACAGCCTCATTCGTGCCAGTACCTCGTCTCCCGAGTTCGAGTCTCGGCCCGACATACAGTTTTAATCCGCCAGGAAGTTTCATATCAGCGCAACTCCGCTGCAGAGTGAAAATCTCATTCTGGAAACATCTCCAAGGCTTTGGGTAAGCTTTGTCTCCGCAATATCCTTTCTTCCAGGAGTGCTAGTTCTGCAAGGTTCGCAGAAGAGCTTCTGTGAAGTTTTCAAGGTCGGAGACGAGGTACTGGTAGAATTGAAGCTGTGAGGAGAGGACGGGAGTCGTGCTTGGGTAGCTCAACTGGTACAGCACTTGCCTGCGAAAGGCAAAGGTCCCGAATTCGAGTCTTGATCCGGCACACAATTTTAATCTGTCAGGAAGTGTCATACAATTTGTTGCCCTCGTCTACCGATCTTAGTTTTCGAGATATTTAAGTTTGAAATCAGGGACTCCTTCGTGGGACACTCTGTATCGTTACAACTTCCTGAGTGTGAAGAAGGTAGTATACCTTGGCCAGGTAGTGAATTAATCAACCACTCTTCCTGGCGTTCACACGCTATGCCTCAACAGTGTGGCGGTAGCATTCAGAATTATAGCACACTGTGTCACCTTTTGTTCCTCACTTACCTTTCACACTGCCACGTCAAGTCTCTAGTTGACCTTTATTCCCATATGCCCGAGTAAAAGCCATAACAACTCTTCATTCCTCTACATTTTCAAGTGTAGTATGTTCGGGGATTCTTGCTTTTCTGTAAGCATGTATTACTAAACAAAGGCATTGAATAAAATGACATTTCTGCACACCTGCATGTGTAACTTGCTCCAGTAGCCCAGAGATCACACACAGACGTCAATGCTAAATTGACCTGCCTACGCTTACCGAGACATGATTATGGTGCTCGTTTGAAGTATGGCGATAGATAATCCTTAACGTACTTTATCTGATCAAAAGTACACGGATACGTTTTAGTCTACAATAATACGTCCAACCTTCGCTTTTATGAACTCTGCTGGGGACACTTTCAATGAAGTGTCTCAATGTCTGTGGAGGAATGGCAGCTCATTCTTCCCCAAGAGCCGAAATCAGACATTGGGGATCTGGAACAAAGTCGATGTTCATACTCATCCCAAAGGCGTTTCACTGTGTTCAGTTCGGGACTTTAGGTAGGCCAGTCCATTTCAGAATATAACTGTCTATAAACCATTGCCTTTCATACGAAATACACCATCATACCGCAACTATACCTCGTTCGTGGGGTGCAATGTAGACTAGCCTCCCTGTGGTGCACCCTGGGCAACGTGATTTTTTATCACGGCTAAATAGTCTACAAATCTGGCTGCTGGACCTGTGAGGATTTCCCAGCTTTACAGAATCAGCACAGACATGAACGCGAATACCCGAAACAACGGTTCCTCTCAGAACCTGTTGACCAAGGACATTGGAGATGTCCTTAAAATCCTACAACTCAACGTAGAAGGAATGAGTAGAGCTAAATCTGATTACCTAATTAAAGTCCTGGACAACCATTCAGTGGATGCTGTCTTGCTCCAGGAAACACATTGCGCCGACGAAAAGCAGTTGAAAAATAGATGCAAACTTCCAGGCTATTCCCTTGCTGCAGCAACTTACCTCGCTAACTATGGCACTGCCACCTACTTTAAAAACAACACTGACCAGGTCCACGATATAAAAATACACACTGACCCAAGCGCCTACGTCATAAGAACAAAAATTGCTGATATTGAAGTCATCAACCTCTACAAACCCCCAACTCAGTCATGGAATGACTCTGCTATTTCCAACATACAACATCCTACAGTGATAATGGGCGATTTCAACAGCCGCAGTACCCAGTGGGGATATAACAACACCAATGAGGATGGGGAGGGAGTAATGCAGTGGGCGGACATAGAAGACGTCTTCTTGATCCATGATCTAAAGGATAAAGGGACTTTCCACTCGGCTAGATGGAAAAGAGACTACAACCCCGATCTGTGCTTTGTTTCCAGAGACGCTAAAAAGCTACCATTACGCTGCAATAAAGAGATCTTGCCTGATTTTCCTCGTAGCCAGCACAGGCCCGTCCTGCTACATGTCGGTATACAGATTCCAATAGTGAGATCTACACCTAAACCTCGATGGAATGTTGGCAAATCCAACTGGGAAGCCTTTACCGCCGAAATGGACCACAACATCCAATGGATCCCACCCGCATCGAAGAACTACAACCGCTTTGTGGGATTACTCCTAGCCATTGCCAAAAAACACATTCCCAGAGGCTACAGGAAAACCTATATTCCCGGCTGGAGCCAAGAATGCATAGACCTATATAATGCATATTCGCAAAACAACGAACCTGAAATTGCGGACGAGCTTCTCCAATGCCTGGACTCAGCAAGACGAGAAAAGTGGCACACTCTCATGAAAAATATGGACTTCAAGCACTCCAGCAAGAAAGCCTGGTGCCTTCTTAAAAACCTAGGTGAAAGCTCTATTAAAACCTGTATGGGTGGCAACATACACCCCAAAGAGGTAGCAAACAGAATAGTTAACCTTACGAGAAAAACACCACGCAGCAACAAGGATAAGACTATGAAAGTAAAGAAAGAACTGAGAACCAAGCTCCGACAATCCACACCCGACAACAATTTCCCAAAAACCTTTACCATCCTAGAGATCACAGAAGCACTGAAAGAAATGAAAATGGGTAAAGCGGCTGGTTTAGATGAGGTCTACCCCGAGTCCTTACGGCACCTAGGACCTCGAGCTCTACTGTGGCTAACTCAGTTTTACAATGACATCTAACGATCGGAAACACTACCACCATTATTTAAACAAACCAAGATCGTCGCCATTCTTAAGTCTGGCAAAGATGGAAAGCTCCCAGAGGACTACAGACCTATAGCTCTTCTAAGTGTATGCTACAAACTATTGGAGAGACTTATTCTCAACAGAATAAAACCCATTGCTGAGAATTTCATTCCTATTGAACAAGCCGGATTTAGACCCGGTCGGAGCTGCTGTGATCAAGTATTATCTCTTACCACACATATTCAGAGTGGATTTCAAAGGAAGAAAAAGACAGTCGCCGTGTTCATAGATCTATCGTCAGCATATGACACAGTGTGGAGGGAGGCAATGATTCTTAAACTCCAACGCATTATTCCTTGCAAGAAAACGGCTACCCTAATCAACAATGTGCTTTCAAATAGGTTTTTGAAGTACACCTAGATGGAGATAAGCAAGAAATATAGGTTAAATGATGGCCTGCCCCAAGGATCCGTGCTAGCTCCATTACTTTTTAATATATATACATCAGACCTACCAGAGACATCTTCTAATAAGTTTATCTATGCAGACGATATTGCTCTCACATGTCAACATCAAGACTTCCACAATTCCGGAAGAATTGTTGAGGAAGACCTTATCAAAATGGATGAATATTTCGAAACATGGAGGCTCAGACCTAATACTTCTAAAACCCAAGTCTCCTGTTTCCACCTCAACAACAGACAGGCAAACTACGCATCCCACGTAGAGTTCAGAGGCCAGCTGCTTAACTACAATCCCCTCCCAAAGTATCTGGGAATTACATTGGATCGATCTCTGACGTACAAGGAGCACTTATACAAATGCGCAGCAAAAATCTAAACCAGAAATAATGTCCTACACAAACTCACTGGAAGTAGCTGGGGAGCAAGCGCCACAGTTCTCAGAATATCTGCTCTTGCACTAGTATATTCGGTGGCTGAATACTGCGCTCCGGTCTGGCTAAACAGCACTCATACAGCAACGGTGGACACCCAGCTAAACGACACCATGAGGCTCATCTCAGGCACTATTAAACCGACGCCCCACCAATGGCTCCCGGTACTGGCTAACATAGCCCCACCTCATCTAAGGCGAAGATCTGCACTGAAAAGGGAATGGCAAAAGTGCGCTAACAACCGTGACCTACCCTTACACGAAGACTGCAAGAATCCCATCCACAGGCTCAAGTCCCGTAAGCCATCATGGAGATTAGGGCAACAGCTGATCGAGGACAATTATGATATCGACGAAGCCTGGCGTCGGGAATGGGATATGTCTAACCCTGATCACCTTAACTTAGTCTCGGACCCAACCGTACGGCCCGAGGGCTTCGGTCCTCCCAGAAAATCTTGGACAACTTTAAATCGATCCGAACAGGCTATGGTAGATGTAATTACTGGAAGCACAAATGGGGACAGACTGACTCACCCAACTGCGACTGTGGGAAACCACAAACTCTACATCATATCGCAATGGACTGCCCTACGAGGAGATTCCCTGGCACAATGCAGGAGCTGCACCTCCTGGAGGGAGATGCTTCTGGCTGGCTGAGGGACTTGGACATACAACAATGAGTCTGGTCTTCTCTTTTCCTTCTGAAATACCTATTACTAGACTATTACTATAAT
Source organism: Schistocerca americana (assembly GCF_021461395.2). Taxonomy (NCBI): domain Eukaryota; kingdom Metazoa; phylum Arthropoda; class Insecta; order Orthoptera; family Acrididae; genus Schistocerca; species Schistocerca americana. The sequence continues at coordinate 905,893,300 of NC_060119.1, forward strand.
TTCTATGTATTTTTGTGTATTTTGTGTTTACTTCCTTTTTTAGATCTAATAATTGTTTGTTGCCTGTAACATATTGACCATTCATTGTTTTTATACGTTGTTTGTGCTATTACTTACTTGCTGCTGTATTCTATTAGCCATACGAAATATAAATATATATACCTCAAGCCGGCCGAAGTGGCCGTGCGGTTAAAGGCGCTGCAGTCTGGAACCGCAAGACCGCTACGGTCGCAGGTTCGAATCCTGCCTCGGGCATGGATGTTTGTGATGTCCTTAGGTTAGTTAGGTTTAACTAGTTCTAAGTTCTAGGGGACTAATGACCTCAGCAGTTGAGTCCCATAGTGCTCAGAGCCATTTGAACCATTTTATATATACCTCGCTCGTACTTCATTGTTGGATTTTTTCATGAAAACCCTTCCACTGATTGCCACAGAGCACAGAGTGATTAATATCTCCAAATCAATCGTTTCCAGTTATCCACCGACTAGAGGCATCTTTACACCAACTCCAGCGTCTCTTAGCACTGACTTCATTGAAATGTATGGCTTACGAGGAGCTGCTCGACCATTTTGTCCGTTTCTTTTTAACACCTTAGGCCCATTAATCGAGCTTTCTGGGCTGCTGGTAACACTCTGGATCTCACGAGTGATTCCATTCACTGATTTCGTGAGATTTTTTCGACACTCCTTTGCAATGTTCGACATTCTCTGTCCGTCAACAGATGAGGTCTGTCTGGTCTTGGTTGAGCTATGGTTTTTCCATCGCGTTTCCACTTAACAATAACACGAATGGTCAACTAGGGCATCACTAGAACGGTTTGGAAGGTCCCTGATGCATTTGTTACTCTCGTGACATCCAGTGACTAGCCCACGTTCTGAGTCGCTTAGCTGCGCTGACCGTCCCATTGTGATGTTATGACGTTACTGTTTCTGTACTGATAACACAATATCCTCGCCTCCTGTCATACTGTCGCGTCCGTCTCTTCTGTCATCTGACATTGCACGTTCCATTGGAGTGTGCGGGTACCTCTGATCAGATAGTGCTTGTTCCGAAGTCATTAACAGCCATTTGACATCAGGTAAATACCTCCTCCAGATTTTTCACATATTAATCGTCTCAGTCTTTTGTTTTGACCATCTGCCAACCATGCGCCTGTTTACACGTCCCACCCACAGATATTTAATTTTCATTGCAGTAATAATTACACAACTGGCCATTAAAATTGCTACACCACGAAGATGACGTGCTACAGACGCGAAATTTAAACGACAGGAAGAAGATGCTGTGATATGCAAATGATCAGCTTTTCAGAGCGTTCACACAAGGTTGGCGCCGATGGCGACACCTACAACTTGCTGATATGACGAAAGTTTCCAACTCAGTTCTCATACACAAACAGCAGTTGACCGGCGTTGCCTGGTCAAACGTTGTTGTGATGCCTCGTGTAAGGAGGAGAAATGCGTACCATCACGTTTCCGACTTTGATAAAGGTCGGATTGTAACCTATCGCGATTGCGGTTTATCGTATCGCGGCATTGCTGCTCGTGTTGGTCGAGATCCAATGACTGTTAGCAGAATATGGAATCGGTGGGTTCAGGAGGGTAATACGGAATGCTATGGAATCGGTGGGTTCAGGAGGGTAATACGGAATGCCGTGCTGGATCCCAACGGCCTCGTATCATTAGCAGGCATCTTATCTACATGGCTGTAACGGATCGTGCAGCCACGTCTCCATCCCTGAGTCAACAGATGGGGACGCTTGCAAGACAACAACCATCTGCACGAACAGTTCGACGACGTTTGCAGCAGCACGGACTATCAGCTCGGAGACCATGGCTGCGGTTACCCTTGACGCTGCATCACAGACAGGTGTGCCTGCGATGCTGTACTCAACGACGAACATGGGTGCACGAATGGCAAAACGTCATTTTTTCGGATTAATCCAGGTTCTGTTTACAGCATAATGACGGTCGCATCCGTGATTGGCCACATCGCGGTGAAACACATTGGAAGCGTGTATTCGTCATCACCATACTGGCGTATCACCCGGATGGAATGGGGTGCCATTGGTTACACGTCTCGGTCACCTCTTGTTTGCATTGACGGCACTTTGAACAGTGGACGTTACATTTCAGATGCGTTACGACCCGTGGCTCTACCCTTCAAAAAAATGTTCAAATGTGTGTGAAATCTTATGGGACTTAACTGCTAAGGTCATCAGTCCCTAAGCTTACACACTACTTAACCTAAATTATCCTAAGGACAAACACACACACCCATGCCCGAGGGAGGACTCGAACCTCCGCCGGAACCAGCCGCACAGTCTATGACTGCAGCGCCTAAGACCGCTCGGCTAATCCCTCGCGGCCTCTACCCTTCATTAGATCCCTGCGAAACCCTACATTTTAGCAGGATAATGCACGACCGCATGTTGCAGGTCCTGTACGGGCCTTCCTGGATACAGAAAATGTTCGACTGCTGCCCTGGCCAGCACATTCTCCAGATCTCTCACCAATTGAAAACGTCTGGTCAGTGGTGGCCGAGCAACTGGCTCGTCACAATACGCCAGTCACTACTGTGGTATCGTGTTGAAGCTGCATGGGCAGTTGTACCTGTACATCGCATCCAAGCTCTGTTTGACTCAATGCCCAGGCGTATCAAGGCCGTTATTACGGCCAGAGGCGGTTGTTCTGGGTACTGATTTCTCAGGATCTATGCACCCTTACTGCGTGAAAATCTAATCACATGTCAGTTCTAGTATAGTATATTTGTCCAATGAATACCAGTTTATCATCTGCATTTCTTCTTGGTGTAGCAATTTTAATTGTCAGTAGTGTACATTTTCGACTCCAGTCTGTTATCGGATCAATCCTGTCTTTCCTCTTGATTCCCAACAGATATCTTTCTACTGATCGCTGAACAACCCTCAGTTTTTGAACGGTTTTCACATAAAAAGTCCATATCTCACTTCATAAATCAGAAATAGTCACACATTCTTAGTTTCAGGTACATCACGGGCTCAGTTTTATAAATTCTCTCCAGTTTACCAAAAGATATCTACCTCGTTCATACTCTTATAGTTATACACTTTGCTGCCCATTCAGTTGTATGTACATTCATTTGCTCTAAAAACAGTAACTCATCAGTATTATACTTTCATTGTTAACCCGCACCATTTTCTTATCGAATACGTTACTGTAGCATTAAATGAATTGTCTTCCATACCAACTACCAAACTAGTTCTAATAAGTTCTTTCAACCGCCATTGTAGTTTATTTGCACTAGGCAGAAACATTGTAAGCAGAACATAAAACATTCGTGGTTCACATACTTTGCATTAACCCGAATGTTGTGGAGTATGGTTTAACGTATAAAAGTATAAATACAAAACGTGCCTGAGTCCCAGCAACAACTGGCTCTACTCTCATTAACAAACTGCAATTTGATGGTATGCTATGCTAACTTCACATAGTTTTGGTGATGGTGAAGCACTAATGAAGTATTCCGTACCTGGCTGGGCGCTGCAGTCTTCATTCGCCGTGAACAGCACCGCAGTACGAAAATCACCACGGCTAGGAATAGGACTCGCGTTAAAAGATACAAACATCTTCATGGCGAAGACAGTCGATTATTTTCTGAGAGAATGCCCCCGCTGATCCCCCCATCATGCGTTCAGAATCGATCTTGTATTGGACGTATGCCATGCAAAACTAAAGACAGTTTACACTGTCAGTCCAACGGTTGCGGAACTTCAAGATGCTGAGGGCTATTAGGATTCTTCACTTAAAGTGCGATAATCATTTTGGCTTATTTTTAGAAGTGAAACTCGACCACCTCAAAAAACTTGTAAAACTTAGAACAGAGCACTCATTTGAAGTTATGGTGATTTAAAATTATTATCAGAACGATTACACCGCGCACATAATTTTTTTCTGGTGACTTTTTTACAATCATTCCATCCACTATTACTCATAATTTGAAACCGAACATGTAGTTTTTTCCAATGGAATTCATAGATGAAATTTCGTGACAGCGAAAGTCCGAATTTTCATTCGAAGTCACAGAACTCAGTAACCGTTAAATAATATTCATCTCGATTGAAGCTAAAGATTTGCGACGATCAGTGCTCACAGAGCACAAAAATAGCTACACCGCCTGCGAATAGTGAGCACTGAGCAAAATGGTTTATTATTTACGGTGGGCTACTACCGGCTAATCACAATCGCAATTACAGTTAAAACCGACGTTTCCGGTAGCATGTTCTTTTCAAAACTGGCAGACGACCGGTATGTGCAGAAATATCTGTGAGAGGAATGGCAGTTCAATAATGGGAAGTCGATGGCAGAAACTCCGCTTTTGACGCAACCTGTATTGCATTTTCTAGGTTGCACTCACTACATTGCAAGCGACATCTGCTAGACGATTTCTGAGTGGAAAGAGCTGCTGGATGTTCACCAGCAATAGGGCCTATGTATCAGAAGAATACATCGACCCGTAATGAAAACTATTAAGTACTTTCCTCTTGTCTAGCGCCCGGTTTATTCGCTAAGCCACTATTATCTCCACGATCTACCCACGTTCCCTTTCCCCTTGCAGACTGTAATACTATGTTTATCTATTCTGTTCTTTTTCTAGGCTTCAAACGAAACTAAGCCTAGTTCCCACATGGGGAAAGAGAAGCTAAAACAATAAAACAGTGAAACTAAATATGCGATACTCCCGGCAGTGTTCTGAGAGTGCATTTCTAAAATCAGTAAATATCTGCGTTTATTTCATATTATTTAATTTTGAATGTATGTTTCAAATAGCATACCGTAGTTATAAACCATGTCTACCATCAGAATTCAATGAATCGATATTATAATGCTTGTGGAAACGTGTGAGTAGAAAACATAGGAACAGGCGAATATAATCTCTTAATGTAACACGCTAGTTAAATTACGTTCCATATTAATATCCTGTTCTATTATTTTCACAAAAAGAGTTCTGGTCCATGTGTGATAAAAATTTGGATTGAAAATCTACACATTTGTATTGTGTTATCATTTATTTTTGTTCGACTATCCCGAATCGAGCCATTTCCTCTACGATTTAATTCTATCTCGTTGCCATATTATCATTCGACATTCATTTTGAATTGAGTGCAACATATTACTTTTATCATCATTCTTTTCCTGTATCTTCTTTGGTGAACTCTTCCTTACGAGAACGGAATTATTTATTTGGGGCAACACAGTTACTGAAGTATAGCTTTCAGTATTATTTGTGTGGCTGCGCAGTCCAGCTTCATATGTGAATGCTGCATTCAGCTATCCAGTGCAGCTTCGTATGTGAATTCTGAATGTTGTTTTGGTCTGAAGATAGGAACTCATCCTCGGTAAATAAGTGGAGAACTATTGCAGAAGAACCTCTTAATCTGTCGTGTCTATGATATTTATGAAATAATTTCTACCGCTTCAGTCACTTTTTACGAATATCTAATCAGCAGGACGCGTTTCTGCAGCATGCTGCCATCATGAGGTGCATTACAATTACATGTACATTACAGTAATCTTAAGTGCCATTACTAATTAGGTACATTTGCTGTGTCTTCCAGTGAGGTATCGAAATAGTATCACTGGTTGTATGTCGATACATGATTTCGTCTGGCAGAATTTTAGAGCTATTCAAAAGCATTCTTCCTAATCGAAGTAAAAAATTCCGCCAACTTCTTAATGTGACGCCACGCCGCCCTACTAGTGGTTCAAATGGCTCTAAGCACTATGGGACTTAACATCTGAGGTCATCAGTCCCCTAGACCTAGAACTACTTAAACCTAACTAACCTAACGACATCACACACACCAAGCCCGAGGCAGGATTCGAACCTGCGATCGCAACAGCAGGGCGGTTCCGGACTGAAGCGCCTAGAACCGCTCGGTCACAGCGGCCGGAACTACTAGTTGGACCAGCAGAGTAGCAAGGACTTTTTGCACCAGTATATGATATGTCGGGAGCACCCATGTTACAATCACCCGAAGAGGAACCCCTTTCTTGTCGATCTTTAACACTCTTGGTAGTCTCCTACGACAAAGAACCTTTCTTCAGGAGGCTGTTGGTCTTTCTCTCAATTCTTTGTGTGGGATCAGCACCGACATTGAGATACACTGAATCAGATGGTAAACGCTGCATCTTCTAAAAGTAATCCTGCTTGTCCAAAAACGCTGTGGCATTTCCCTGTCCGCGAGTAAAATAACAATATCCAGCTCAGTTCTAGGTGAATGTTAAGCAGCCTTCTCAGTTATTGTTTGGCCTCATGGCTGTGAGAATTTGAACAACTTTTTGTTACACCTGAATTGAGTCCACCCAAATATTCTTTTCACGAGGGAGGTGGGAAAACATGACTGCTTTCCCTTCCTCGATGTGTTGGTCAAGAGGAAGGTTGATGGTAAGTTCGCACATGCCTTTTATAGGAAGCCTACTCACGCTTACAGGCTGATAATTGTCACCGTCCGGCTCATCGCCACGGGGTGCTTCGTCCGTTGCTTCACAGGGTGAACGTCATCTCAGATCCTGAGAGTTTGTCGGCTGAGTTAGCCCATTTTGAGGCCACTTTTTGCCATAATAGTTATAGAGAATGAAAGGTAAGACGTGCTTTGCGCTATCGATCAACTATACAGCGGGTGACTAACGATAGTACCGAGGTGGTACCAAAGTCTACAGCCTTTTTGCCCTGCGCAAGGAGCATTTCCAACAGGATTGGTTGTATTTTGCTGACATATGATGTGAAATGTGTTTCTCGCCCAACATTTAAGATTAGGGTCCTTTAGATACCGTAAAGTATTATCTCTGTTTGCGGTAGGTGGGTGTCCACCGTATTCCTTGTACTTGTGACATGTCATATATTGGTCAGACTAAGAGGGCTGTGGAGGACCAGTGTAATGAGCAAAAGCGTCACAGCCTAGCAAATATGCTATTGCAGAACATTGTCTTGCCAGCGGTCACCATATGCAATATAACATCACGGATATTCTGGCATTTACTTCTAGCTATTGGGATAGTGTTGAAAAGGAAGCAGGTGAAATTAAATTAGCGGGTAGCTCGAATATTCGATTCCTGCCTCGGGCATCGATGTGTGTGATGCCCTTAGGGTAGTCAGGTTTACGTAGTTCTAAGTCTAGGGGACTGATGACCTCAGATGTTAAGCCCAATAGTGCTCAGAGCCATTTGAACCATTTTTTTAGCGGGTAACCTAACAAATAGAGACGGAAATCTTGCTCAAATTCTGCATGGAATCCTCCCCTTTGTCAAAAGACAAAGTTGGTTATTAATTTTAGCATCTTTGGTCATGAGCTGGCGCAAGTGTTTACAGTGTGTATGTGTGTATGTGTGCGTGTGTGTGTGTGTGTGTGTGTGTGTGTGTGTGTGTGTGTGTGTGTGTGTGTTTTTCCGGAATTACTCTCCAAATCGACGTTTTAAATTCCCTTATACAGCGCTCGGTTGCTTGCCACAGGTTTCCCTTCAAAATGACACCTGTCGATATAGCGGCGGTTGTTGAAGACGTCATCCGGCTGCATTCCTTGAATGTTGTTTATTTCATTTTTCTTTAGTAATGCCAAGGCATTAGTAAATCTTACACATTTCATAATACTTCTTCCTGTTATCACACAACTTTTTTTATTGGAATCACTTTTTAGCTACATCACCTAAATCGAGCAGACTTGTCTAACCTCGCCACCTTATGTCCTACTGACACCTTTATTCCGTGTTATGTTTAAATTTCTGGCTAGTGTCCTGTCTTCTTGTTAGTGCTGATCTTTTTGAGTACATCCGAAACTTTAGTGAACCAAACTCTATGAGAGTCTTTTTACAAGTCAGATAAACTGCACATATTTCCCTACGTTTTTAAGGGATCTTTCACGAAGTATTGGTGAATCATTGCCTGTCTTGAACCTATTCCCATTCCGAAGCCGAACTGCTCATCATCCAGTTCTCTCAACTTTAAATTGCAATCTTGTGTCATTCTTCTTCTTAGACTCTTTGCTGAATGATATACCATACTCATTGCCCTATATTCTGTATATTTCATGGATACGTTCTAGACATTCACCGAGGTCCTGGAGCAACAGGTTGACATACTGTTAACTCGTCTAATAGTTCTGTGCGCCGCAAAAGTAATTTATTATGGACATTATCACATGTTCATAATAATCCACTCGACAATGTATAGCAGCTCATAGGACTGTGAATGTACCGCAGTTCTTTATGTGACAGCTCTCTGATGTCGTTAACGCCCACACACATTTTTGCTCTGCATGTGACAACACTGACATCACGATTGAGGAATTTAAGGGTGTTATGCAGATACATTATGTGATAAAAAGTATCCGGACAACCCCAAAAACATAGCTCTTTCATATTAGGTGAACTGTGCTGCCACCTGCTGCCAGGTACTCCATATCAGAGACGTCAGCAGTCATTAGACATGGTGAGAGAGCAGAATGGGGCGCTCTGCGGAACTCGACGGACTTCGAATGTGGTCAGGTGATTGGGTGTTCCTTGTATCATACTACTGTACGCGAGATTTCCACGCTCCTAAACATCCGTAGGTACACTATCTCCTATGTGATAGTGAATTGGAAACGTGAAGGGACACGCACAGCACAAAAGCGTGCAGGCCGACCTCGTCTGTTGACTGACAGAGACCGCCGACAGTTGAAGAGGGTCGTAGTGTGTAATAGACGGAGATCTATCCAAACCATCACACAGGAATTCCAAAATGCATCAGGATCCACTGCAAGTACTATGACAGTTAGGCGGGAGGTGAGAAAACTTGGATTTCATGGTCGAGCGGCTGCTCATAAGCCACACATTACGCCGGTAAATGCCAAACGACGCCTCGCTTGGTGTAAGGAGCGTAAACATTGGAAGACTGGACAGTGGAAAAATGTTGTGTGGAGTGACGAACACAGTACACAATGTGGCGATCCGATGGCATGGTGAGGGTATAGCGAATGCCCGATGAACGTCATCTGCCAGCGTATGTAGTGCCAACAGTAAAATTCGGAGGCGGTGGTGTTGCGGTGTCGTCGTGTTCTTCATGGAGGGGGCTGGCGCTATCACAGCGTAGGCCTACATTGATGTTCTAAGCATCTTCTTGCTTACCACTGTTGAAGAGCAATTCGGGGATGGCGATTGCATCTTTCAACACGATCGAGCACCTGCCCAAATTTCACGGCCTGTGGCGGGGTGGTTACATGGCAATAACATCCCTGCGATGGTAATGGGCCGCACAGAGTCCTGACCTGAATCCTATAGAACATCTTTGGGACACCGACGGAACCGATACCTCTGTTCAGTGCAGCAGTCCGTAAAGACCGGGCTGCCATTTCCCAAGAAACCTTCCAGCACCTGATTGAACGTATGCCTGCGAGAGTGGAAGCGGTCATCACGGCGAAGGGTGGGCCAACACCATATTGAATTCCAGCATTACCGATGGATGGCGCCACGAACTTGAAGTCATTTTCAGCCAGGTTTCCGGATACTTTTGATCACATTTGTTGCTGTTTACACAGAGATATTGTCATTGAGTCCTCCTGCTGTCTCTGTTGTGCACCACGTGAATAAATATGCGTTTTGGAATATAGAAGTGTACACGTCAACTGCCAAGATCGCTAAATGTTACTTTATTTTGGAGGACTAGTTTCGGCAGTTTAAGTTGCCATCATCGGATCTCATGCAAGCACGAGTAAACCTCAAGGAATCAAATGGTTCGAATGGCTCTAAGCACTATGGGACTTAACATATGAGGTCATCAGTGCCCTAGACTAGAACTACTTAAACCTAACTACCCCAAGGACATCACACACATCCATGCCCGAGGCAAGACTCGAACCTGCTACCGTAGCAGCGGCGCGGTTCCGGACTGAAGCGCCTAGAACCGCTCGGCCACAGTGGCCGGACTCAAGGAATGTCCATCACCTGTACGATATATTATGTCACATCAAAATAAGTCATTGCAGGAACATGAAGTATGTGATGCACCAGCATGTTAATTATAAAACTAGGTTTAAATAAAATGTCATCCATGTTGCACCGACTCCATTCATATGTTGTATGAACATGAGTTTATGTAGTTCGAGTAACATGCAGGACATGTTATATAAACCTTGTTTTATACATGACATGCCGATGTATCACGTTCTTCATGTCCCTGAAATGATTTCTTATAACGTGACACGATATTTGTACAGACGATGGAGATTATTGAAGTGTATTTGCATCAGATACGGTGATGGCAACTTAGATTGCTGAAACCGGCACCAAACATAAAGCTACAGCTAGTGATCATGGCTGTTGAATCTTTTTACTTCTATATTCCATATTATCCTAGACCGGCCTCGTACTTGAGTAATGTCAGACATATGAAATATGCATCAGGTCGCCTGCCACGTTTTCTCCTGCAACTATACACATAAAATAGCGTGCCGCACGTGCAAATATCTTTCTCAGTCGTTTCTTTGAATTTAGAAGGCCGCAGAGTGTACTACTTAAGGTACATTTACACCAGTGTGCCCTGCGGCTAGTCGCCGTGCGGCTGTAACTTGCTCCAGACGCAAGTAGAGGCGTTGAGTGTCAAAACGGCTGTGAATGGAATCCACTCGCACGTGCATACTGAGGGAGAGGCATGCACCTACACGCGTGTCTCTCCTTGCGTGTGGGGCGATCACAGTCGCACGGCGACTAGGAACAAGGCGCACAGGTGTAAATGCACCTTAAGAACGATACGACACCTCAGTGTCGTATACAAACTGAGATGGTGCAGTGTTTAACGAACTCGAATCCCTTCCTGAGGAGAGGAGGATGGAGTGGTGGCGGGCTGGGGGGGGAGGGGGGGAGGGAGGGGAGCATTAAATAATCCTCCAGTCATCCATATTTCTAGTTATGCGGTTCCCCAAATCATTTAAAGCGAATTTTGGTGTCCTTGAGAAATGGGACACAATTGATTTCCTTCTCCTTACAACTATTTTCTTTTGCTGTAACGACCTCGTCATTGTCAGGAAGTTAAGCAGTGCTATCCCTTTTTCTCTGTCTACCGAACATGCTTCTGTGAGTAAACGCTATTAAACAGTCAACAGAACATCACGTGCAGCGCTGTGTAGGAATTACAATATTGTCTGTGGAAATGTAATGACAGACCACAGCTGCATGTAACCGAGATCAGCATCTATAAATGCTACAGAAAGTGATGTGTTGCCTGGCTCCTCGGAACAAATGCTCTCTCAATTCTAACAGCACACTCAGACGGGCATCACAGTGATGCTCCCACTCTTACTGAAACAATCAGTGACAAAAAGCGATGTTCATTTTTCAATCTTATTAGAATGAAGGCCATATGCAGTAAACGTCAAATCAGCATGAAGTGTACTTGTATGCTTGGATATTCAAATGATAAGCATTTCAGTACAAAAGTACGAAGCGAACAGAGAATGCTCTGTTCAACAATTACAGGACTAGGAGGTAAGGCCACTTGGAGGTCGGAAATACGGGAAGATTACCCATTAGATTACATCATTGTCAGGCACAGATTCCGAAATCAGATACTAGATTGTAAGGCGTTCCCAGAAGGAGATGTAGACTCAGATCAAATGGTTCAAATGGCTCTGAGCACTATGGGACTTAACTTCTGAGGTCATCAGTCCCCTATACCTTAGAAATACTTAAACCTAACTAACCCAAGGACATCACACACATCCATGCCCGAGGCAGGATTCGAAACTGCGACCGTAGCGGTCGCGCGGTTCCAGACTCTAACGCCTAGAACCGCTCGACCATTCCGGCCTGCAGACTCAGATCACAATGTAGTAACTTTGAAGAGCAGGCTGAAGCTTAAGATACTATCAGTAAGGATCAATGCGCAAAGAAGTGGGATACGGAAGTACTAAGGGATGATGTGAAACGCTTGAAGTTTTCTGAGGCTATAGATACTGCGATAATTAGTAGTTCAGTAGCCAGTTCAGCTGAAGACTGAAGAGGAATGGCCTATTCTAAAAAGATCAATCATTGAAACTGAAAAAAACATAGCTATAAGGAAGATAACTGCGAAGAAAACTTAGGTGAACAGGGTAAATACTTTAGTTGATCGATGACGGAAGGAAGCACAAAAACGGTTAGGGAAATTCAGGAATACACAAATACAAGTTACTTAGGTGTGAAACAAACAGGAAGTGCACGGACACTTAGAAGAAATGGCTGTATGAAAAATTTGAAGAAATCGAAAAAGAGATGATTGTCGGAATGACTGACCCAGCACGTAAGGACGTCAAACAGCCTTCCGTGAAATTAAAAGTAAGGGCGGTAAAATTAACAGTGTAATGGGAACTCTACTTTTTACTGTTAAATACAGAAGAGAGAGTGGACAGATGGAAAGAGTACATCGAAGGACACTGTGAGGTGCCTAATGACGCAATAGAAGAAGAAACAGGAGCTGACAGGGAATAGATAGGAAATACAGTATTAGAATCAGAATTTAAAAGAGCTTTAAACAAGATCAAGTAAGACATGAGGGATAGATAAAACCCCATCGGAATTACTAAAGTCGTTGGGGCAAGTGCCAACAAAACGACTATTCACGTTGGTCTGTAGAGTGATTGAGTCTAGCGATATACCATCAGACTTTCGGAAAAACATGCATCCAATTCCGAAGACAGAAAGAATGACCAAGTACGAGAATTATCGCACAATCAGGTTAACAGCTCATGCATTCAAGTTGCTGACAGGAATAATATCCAGAAGAATGCATAAGAAAATTCAGGACGACGATCAGTTTGGCTATGAGGATGTTAAACGAACCAGAGAGGCAGTTCTGCCGTTGTGATTGATAATGGAATCAAGACTGAAGAAAAATCAAGACATGTTTATAGGATTTGTGTGTCTGGAAACTTAAAATGGCGCAAGACGTTCGAAATTCTGAGGAAAATAGGGATAAGCTGAGAAAAACACGGGTAAGTTATAGGGAAAGACTGCTAATATACATTATGTTCCAGACCTGTGTAAACAGTAAGATTGGAAGGCCAAGAACGAAGTGAACAGATTAAAGGATGTACGACGTGGCTGTAGTCTTTCTCCCCTGCTGTTCAGTCTTTACATCGAAGAAGAAAAGAATGATAGAAATGAAAGAAAAGTTCAAGTGCGTGATTAAAATTCAGGATGAAAGGATATCAATAATAAGATAGGCTATCCTCAGTGAAAGTGAAGGACAATTACAGAATCTGTTGAAAGAAATGAACGGTATATTGAGTAACAGAATATGGACTGAGAGTAAATCGAAGAAGAAATAATGAGAAGTAACAGAAATGAGAACAGCCAGAAACGTAACATCAGACTTGGGGATCATGTGATTCTGCTACCTCGGAAACAAAATAACCTAAGTAGGACAGAGCAAGGAAGACAAAGAGTAGACTAGCACTGTCAAAATGGCCAGGAATAGGTCTTAGTTTGCAAAGGTCGTAGGTCTTAGTTTGAGGAAGAAATTTCTGAGAATGTACGTTTTTGAGCACAGCGTTGTATTTTAGTGAAACATGGACTGTGGGGAAACCGGAACAGAAGAGAATCGAAACGTTTTTGCTTGGTGCTGCAGAAGAATGTTGTAAATTAGGTGGACTGATAAGGTAATGAAAAAACTGAAGAAGGCGACCATGGTGAAGAATTGAGACCTAGAGAAAATAAGATCCTGCAAAGAATAAATTACAGAAGGGCTGGCACTTGAGTTTCTTAACACATTACGAGACAAAGAACCACTTGATAATGACAACGAGTACTGGAATATGCTGAAAGAAGGAATCGTTAAAGCAGGACAGCAAAATATAGGATATGTAAAAGGTAAAATGGCAAAAAAATCATGGGTCACACAAGAAATGATTTCCAAGATGGAGGAGAGAAGAAAATTTGAAATCAAGAACACTGAAGATGCAAGGGAGATGTACCGAAGGTTAAATAATCAACTGCGAAGAGAAACAGAGCAGGCTAGGAAAAAATGGCTAGAAGGGGAATGTATTGCAATTGAAGAACTGGACTGGAAGGGAAGATACGACTTACTATACAACAGAGTAAAGACTATGACATGGGATCAAAACAGAGCAGGAAGTGCTACTACAGAAATTCTGAGTAAAGACGGAGAGGTTGGGTACAAAGATCGTGACGATGTTCTCTAGATATGGGAAGAATACCTAAAAGAGCCATACGACACAGATCGCAAACCAGAAACTCTGGAACTTGAATCAGTCAAGAGGGTAAGTGATGACGAGAAAGGACCAACCATCATAATGGAAGAAGTAAAGTCCCTCATAGCTGCAATGAAAAATGGCAAAGCTATAGGTACAGATACGATACCGGGAGAAATATTAAAATGCTTGAACCACGTTGGAATAAGAGAAATGTTGAGCTTATGTAATAAAATATATGACAGTGGTGAATGGCCTGAGGACTTTCTGATAACGGTAATGATTCCATTGCCGAAAAAACAGGGAACCAAGAAATGCAGTGAGCACAGGACAATCAGCCTCATTTCACATGGAGCCAACGTGATGGTAAGAATAATTAATAAGAGACTTAAAAAAGTAACGGAGGAGAATCTTGGCGATGAGCAGTTTGGCTTCAGACGGAATACGGACACCAGAGATGCAATAGGGCTCCTACGAATCTTGGGAGAAAGTTTTATTGAAAAAGGAAGAGACCTCTACTCGTATATGTGCTTCAACGATCTAGAAAAGGCATTTGACAATGTAGCTTGAGACAAGCTGGCGACTATAATGAGGGAGAAGAGAGTGGACTGGAAAACCAGAAGACTTGTAAACTCATCGTATCTGAATCAAAAAGCCTGATTTAAAGTGAGAGGAGAAGGTACAAACTGGATCGGACTAAGAAAAGGAGTAAGACAAGGATGCTGTCTATCACCTACCCTTTTGAACTTCTGCTTGGAAAATATGATTGACCAATGAGAATTCGATGACGAAGGGGTAGAAATTGGAGGAAGAAGAGTACTGTGTTTGAGGTTTGCTGATGACATGGTCCTTCTATCCATAGGGGAAAAAGAATTACAGGATTTGCCGGCCTGTGTGGCCGAGCGGTTCTAGGCGCTTCAGTCCGGAACCGCGCTGCTGCTACGGTCGCAGGTTCGAATCCTGCCTCGGGCCTGGATGTGTGTGACGTCCTTAGGTTAGTTATGTTTAAATAGTTCTAAGTCTAGGGGACTGATGACCTCAGATGTTAAGTCCCATAGTCCTTAGAGCCAATTGAACCATTTTTTTGAATTACAGGATTTAGTGGACACCATTGAAGATAACGGAAAAAATTATGGAATGAAAATTAACACAAAGAAAACAAAAGTATTGGCACTAGGAGGAAATAAAAATTATACTGAATGGGGAAATATTAGAACAGGTGCAAAATTTTAAGTTTCTTGGAAGCAGGATAGACACCGACGGGAAGTGCAGCACAAAAATTAAAACAAGGCTATCAATGGCAAAAGAGACATTTTATAAGAAAAGGAGAATTTTCTGCAGCAGTCTGAACAGAGAAGTGAGGTAAAGACTCATAAAATGTTTTGTATGGAGTGTTCTTCTGCATGGCGCTGAAACATGGACTTTGAGGAAGAAAGACAGAGAAACGCTGGAGGCTTTTGAGATGTGGACATGGTGGAGGATGGAAAGAATAAGTTGGATGGACAGAGTAAAAAATGAGGAGATACTGAGAACAGTGGGAGAGAAAAAACAGTTACTAGAAGTAATAAAAGGAAAAAAAAGAAATTGGATTGGGCATATATTAAGAAAGAATGAGGGACTGATAAAAACAGTTTCAGAAAGTTATGTAGAAGGAAAAAGGGAGCAAGAAAGGAAGAGATTTCTAGTACTGGATGACGTGATCGACGGTACAACATACAGCAGCCTTAAGAAGGAAGCAATGTATCACAGGAAATGGAGAGGCGAGGGACCTGCTAATATAGCAGAAAACATGATGATGATGATGATGATGATGATGATAAGGTAAGGAGGTTCTCCGTAGAATCAGCGAGGAAACGAATATACGGAAAAAAAACTGTCAATAAGGAGGCACAGGACGATGGGACATCTGTTAAGACGTCAGGGATTAACTTCCGTGGTTCTAGAGGCAGCTGTAGAAGGTAAAAACTTTAGGGGAAGTCAGAGACTGGACTATATCCAGCAAATAATTGAAAGCGAAAGTTTGTCACAGGAGAGGAATTTGTGGTAGCCTGCATCAAACCAGTCAGAAGAAAAAAAAAAAAGACAGCGAGAGCGAGAAGTAGATAGTTGTAACGCCATTCAAATACCAATATTATAAGTAAGGAGATATTACGCAACGGGTTTCCCATCTAGGAATTTCTAGAAGTTTCTATTCGAAAGCCATACAATCTTGAATCGGTAGGCCAATCAGGCAAAATCGCTGTGAGCTCTGAGGCAATCATCCCATCGATGCACGATGTTGAAGGTACCCATGCAGTAAAACACCGTGTTCTGCAATGTGACGAAGTCCGTAACTGCCTCCTGCACATAATCGTCCCACAGGAACCGTCGACCAGTCAAGGTCATTTTTAGGGGACCTACAGTGTGATAATCGCATGGGAAGGGATCAGGACTGTTGGGCGGCTGCTCGAGTGTCTACAGCTTGAGTTGGCGTAACTTCTGCGTTACAGTATTTGCTATGAGGCGACGTGCGTTTTTATAAAGCAGCAACACCCGCACGAAACTTGGCGCACCATTCTACAAAGGTGGTTTTCGACAGACACACTGCACAGGCCTTAAAATGAGGAAGAAACTTCTGAGAATGTACGTTTGGAGCACAGCATTGTATGGTAGTGAAACGTGGGCTGTGGGAAAACCGGAACGGAAGAGAATCGAAGCGTTTGAGATATGGCGCTGCACGATCTTCACTACCGGATTATCGTCTACCAGCATTTGTGCTTCGGCAGCGAGCAAGGGAATAACAGCACGTTGGTTCTGTTTGGACGAATTTGGTAATAATGTCACCATACTTCACGTTTCGCATCTATCGCACGGACTTCGGAAAGACGCGAATGCCGCACTAATCCATTGGCTACAGGTCTGTGTCTTATATGCCCACCTCAGAGTTGCGCTACGTTGCAAATATACTGCAGCAACGCCCTCAAACCGAAATGTTTTGATCTCCACTTATGCAAAAATTACTCTGGAAAATTAAAGATTTTTCCAAATTTGAAAACTGTGCAAGGTGTGTGACCATATACCTAGGACCAAACTGTTTAAATCGAGAAACTTTTGTCAGTATTGTACGTAATGGACGATGTGTTACATTATTACTCTACTTCATACCAATCAATTAGTATGTGAAATAAAATTAAGAAGAATGTTATCAAAAATCAGTTTTAGCTTAGAAACATTTAGAGACAAAAGCTATTGGCAACCAAAAGAAATTTCAATTTTCGACACGGGGAAATTATTAAGACATTAAGGAAACTCAATCCATTTGCAGATATCACGTATACGATGTAAAAATACATTCCGTTTCAAGGCGCAACGTGATTCACAGCTAAAGAAGTATGGTTTGACCGTTCACGCTTTACGTAACTGGTTTTAAGAATATAGAAAATCTTACCCACCATAAAACTCTGTAACTGAAGAATCAACAATATCCTCAAAATAGGTCTAATATATTACACAACACTTGAATATGTGCAACTCTTAATATTTATAAATGCTGCACAAAGCGCAACCTCACGCCTCACAACAACAAAAACGGAAGGAAATGCCGGAGAAAGCTTATGGCAGTCTCTAGTGCTCAGTCCGTCATTTGATTCTAAACTCGGTCACTGGATTGAACCACCGATCAGGAAACATCCTGTGTTCCGAAGCACACTATCCTCGAGACATAACACTCTCCCCTACTGAACCCAAAAAATAATTGAAATTTCGTTGTTCGCCATCACTGCTGGTGTTGCCATTTTAAATGCCAACTGCGTAAATCTCGATCCGATTATTCCAGTGAATCCCGGTATAGTATCTGCCGTCCTAAAACTAGTTGTATGTTGTCACTGCAGTTCAAATAGCTCCAGACTCATGCTCACAGAGGTTTAACTGTTGCTGCTATTTCCAGTAATTAATGGTCACCAGTGACATAAGCAAACAGTATGGCGAAACGGACTGTATGTTGTTCGGTAAGCAACGGTACAGATCCTTATCGACCACTTTCCGCATCTTTTAGCTCGACGTCCCTATTTTACTGCCTTTGGTACAATTACCTCGTTGTGCAACAAAGCGAGCAATGAAACTTAGCGACATATGGACAGTAGCTTGCAGAATCCCTAGACAATTTTATCGTTGACAAGACGACAATCGATAGTTAAGTTTTATCTCTGACAAGGATTATCTCTAGTCATCACATGTTACATCGACCACGCCCCCTTTCCTACAGTATTTATGTCGCTCTCGGACGTCCGACCGGTCAGTCGGCAAGACTCAGCGGAGGAGTGCCTCTGAGGATGTCCAGCGCAGTTCAGGACGAAACGTCAGGAGCAGAAGAATTTCATGGACCACGACCTCTCATACCGAAAGATTTACCAGCAGCTATGTCATCCGGACGTGAAAGCCTTCATTCTATGATATGTTATGAAATTGTTTTGATGTCACTATGGATTTACATTTTAATTCCCTTTCGAATATGGACAACGATAATGAATTACACATTCATTCCAAATAAATCATTTACTCCAATGTCTACCCTGATCCATAATATTGGTATTCGTTTCGTAAATCTGCTCTGAGCAGAGGCAATTAACCTCAGAACTTAAAATTAGTGATTTTCTCTTCTCCTTCTCAAAAACAGTAGTTTATCCCCCTTCAACCACATCTCTTTGTAATCCCATCACATTATTTTATTTACCACTACACATTTCGCTCTTGGCATTTCCTGTTCATTTCATTACTGAGCGACTGTTGTGTCTAGCATTCTTTTAGTTCTTCGTCTATCTAGTTGGCAAGCTGGAACCATATTTTAGTTGTCAAAGTTCATTCTTATATATATATAACGATTTATCAAGCACTGTTTCCTTCGTAATCACTTCTATTGCTGTACAACCAGCTGCCTTCAAAGCCTTGGCATTTTGAATTCGACTCAATTTCTCAATTCATGTTACAATCCTAGCAGGGTGCATATTCTGAACATTAGGTCGAATTTCTCTATTTCCCTTTATTCATTGTTTATATTCCCAGACGTTTCCGTACCTTGGTGTGCCTTTATGCCATTACTCCAGAACAAGGTTTCCAAAATCAATGTCACGTATCATATAGCTCAGCAGTAACTTCTTAACAGTCGATATGAAACAAGCATGTGTTCTCCTCATGGAGCTTCTGAATAATGAGTTCTTGAAATCACATTTAATAATCTTTCTCTTGTCTTAGTCACTACCCATATTCTGTACTCTTATAAACCCACTTTTTTTTCTTCGCATCCATGTCTACCATGTTGATCAGATTTAAGTGCCTCTCTTGTTTTCACGGTAGCATGTAGTGATGTGGAAAAAAATCTCTACAACTGAGCTTTTCACATACATCTGATTTTGATCAAGACAATGCACTGTCGGTGCTGGGTCATTAACTGACTCTACGTCTCATTTTCGCATACAGAGAATGTCTTTTCCGTAATTAGTCAACATTGTGGTTCCCACTTCTTCGTCAACTCAGTAAATAAAGTTCTCTTTTTTACAGCACTAGGATTGATCCTCAATAAATCTAACGACTGGGTATCCATTTTCTCATAACGCAGATCTCAGAGCCGCTAAAATTGATTATTATAACTATTGTGCGAGCAGACTTATACAGACAAAAGTTATACAACGTATCATACGCTCCGTCACCTGCTAACTTTCGATCTTTGTGCCAGTACATATCCAAAAGTACACTAACAGATATGAAGAAATATACAAAATCCGAAAGTCGTGAGCGAAACATTTGGTGCCGGTAGCTGAAACTGACGAATCCGTTGACAAGCTCTGTAATTTACTTCAATAAATATGCGAGATATCATAAACCATGGACCTTGCCGTTGGTGGGGAGGCTTGCGTGCCTCAGCGATACAGATAGCCGTACCGTAGGTGCAACCACAACGGAGGGGTATCTGTTGAGATGCCAGACGAACGTGTGGTTCCTGAAGAGGGGCAGCAGCCTTTTCAGTAGTTACAGGGGCAACAGTCTGGATGATTGACTGATCTGGCCTTGTAACACTAACCAAAACGGCCTTACTGTGCTGGTAATGCGAACGGCTGATTGCAAGGGGAAACTACGGCCCTAATATTTCCCGAGGGCATGCAGCTTTACTGTATCGTTAAATGATGATGACGTCCTCTTGGGTAAAACATTCCGTAGGTCCCCCATACGGACCTCCGGGCGGGGACTACTCAAGAGGATGTCGTTATCAGGAGAAAGAAAACTGGTGTTCTACGGATCGGAGCGTGGAATGTCAGATCACTTAATCGGGCAGGTAGGTTAGAAAATTTAAAAAAGGAAATGGATAGGTTAAAGTTAGATATAGTGGGAATTAGTGAAGTTCGGTGGCAAGAGGAACAAGACTTCTGGTCAGGTGACTACAGGGTTATAAACACAAAATCAAATAGGGGTAATGCAGGAGTAGGTTTAATAATGAATAGGAAAATAGGAATGCGGGTAAGCTACTACAAACAGCATAGTGAACGCATTATTGTGGCCAAGATAAATACGAAGCCCACACCTACGACAGTAGTACAAGTTTATATGCCTACTAGCTCTGCAGATGACGAAGAAATTGAAGAAATGTATGATGAAATAAAAGAAATTATTCAGATAGTGAAGGGAGACGAAAATTTAATAGTCATGGGTGGCTGGAATTCGTCAGTAGGAAAAGGGAGAGAAGGAAACGTAGTAGGTGAATATGGATTGGGGGTAAGAAACGAAAGAGGAAGCCGCCTGGTAGAATTTTGCACAGAGCACAACCTAATCATAGCTAACACTTGGTTCAAGAATCATAAAAGAAGACTGTATACATGGAAGAAGCCTGGAGTTCCTACACAGGTTTCAGATAGATTATATAATGGTAAGACAGAGATTTAGGAACCAGGTTTTAAATTGTAAGACATTTCCAGGGGCAAATGTGCACTCTGACCACAATCTATCGGTTATGAACTGTAGATTCAAACTGAAGAAATTGCAAAAATGTGGGAATTTAAGGAGATGGGACCTGGATAATCTGACTAAACTAGAGGTTGTACAGAGTTTCAGGGATACATTAAGAGAACAGTTGACAAGAATGGGGGAAAGAAATACAGTAGAAGAAGAATGGGTAGCTTTGAGGGATAAAGTGGTGAAAGCAGCAGAGGATCAAGTAGGTAAAAAGACGAGTGCTAGTAGAAATCCTTGGGTAACAGAAGAAATATTTAATTTAATTGATGATAGGAGAAAATATAAAAATGCAGTAAATGAAGCAGGCAAAAAGGAATACAAATGTCTCAAAAATGAGATCGACAGGAAGTGCAAAATGGCTAAGCAGGGATGGCTAGAGGACAAATGTAATGATGTAGAGGCTTATCTCACTAGGGGTAAGATAGATACTGCCTACAGGAAAATTAAAGAGACCTTTGGAGAAAAGAGAACCACTTGCATGAATATCAAGAGCTCAGTTGGAAACCCAGTTCTAAGCAAAGAAGGAAAAGCAGAAAGGTGGAAGGAGTATACAGAGGGTTATACAAGGGCGATGTACTCGAGGACAATATTACGGAAATGGAAGAGGATGTAGATGAAGATGAAATGGGAGATACGATACTGCGTAAAGAGTTTGACAGAGCACTGAAAGACCTGAGACGAAACAAAGCTCCGGGAGTAGACATCATTCCATTAGAACTACTGACAGCCTTGGGAGAGCCAGTCCTGACAAAACTCTACCATCTGGTGAGAAAGATGTATGAGACAGCCGAAATACCATCAGACTTCAAGAAGAATATAATAATTCCAATCCTAAAGAAAGCAAGTGTTGACAGAGGTGAAAATTACCGAACTATCAGTTTAATAAGTCACGACTGCAAAATACTAACACGAATTCTTTACATACGAATGAAAAAACTAGTAGAAGCCGACCTCGGGGAAGATCAGTTTGGATACCGTAGAAATATTGGAACACGTGAGGCAATACTGACCCTACGACTTATCTTAGAAGCTAGATTAAGGAAAGGCAAACCTACGTTCTTAGCATTTGTAGACTTAGAGAAAGCTTTTGACAATGTTGATTGGAATACTCTCTTTCAAATTCTGAAGGTGGCAGGGGTAAAATACAGGGAGCGAAAAGCTATTTGCAATTTGTATAGTAACCAGATTGCAGTTATAAGAGTCGAGGGACATCAAAGGGAAGCAGTGGTTGGGAAGCGAGTGAGACAGGGATGTAGCCTCTCCCCGATGTTATTCAATCTCTATACTGAGCAAGCAGTGAAGGAAACAAAAGAAAAATTCGGAGTAGGGATTAAAATTCATGGAGAAGAAATAAAAACTTTGAGATTCGCCGATGACATTGTAATTCTGTCAGAGACAGCAGAGGACTTGGAAGAGCAGTTGAACGGAATGGATAGCGTCTTGAAAGGAGGATATAAGATGAACATCAACAAAAGCAAAACAAGGATAATGGAATGTAGTTGAATTAAGTCGGGTGATGCTGAGGGAATTAGATTAGGAAATGAGACACTTAAAGTAGTAAAGGAGTTTTGCTATTTGGGGAGAAAAATAACTGATGATGGTCGAAGTAAAGAGGATATAAAATGTAGACTGGCAATGGCAAGGAATGCATTTCTGAAGAAGAGAAATTTGTTAACATCGAGTATAGGTTTAAGTGTCAGGAAGTCGTTTCTGAAAGTATTTGTATGGAGTGTAGCCACGTATGGAAGTGAAACATGGACGATAACTAGTTTGGACAAGAAGAGAATAGAAGCTTTCGAAATGTGGTGCTACAGAAGAATGCTGAAGATTAGATGGGTAGATCACATAACTAATGAGGAAGTATTGAATAGGATTGGGGAGAAGAGAAGTTTGTGGCACAACTTGACTAGAAGAAGGGATCGGTTGGCAGGACATGTTCTGAGGCATCAAGGGATCACCAGTTTAGTATTGGAGGGCAGCGTGGAGGGTAAAAATCGTAGAGGGAGACCAAGAGATGAATACACTAAACAGATTCAGAAGGATGTAGGTTGCAGTAGGTACTGGGAGATGAAGAAGCTTGCACAGGATAGAGTAGCATGGAGAGCTGCATCAAACCAGTCTCAGGACTGAAGACCACAACAACAACAACATCATAAATAATAAACGAAGCAAAAATTTACATCCTGTAATTCAAACTGCAGTTACCAAATAAGTAAAAGGACGATTAAACATGTTATACTAATTATCAAACTGACAAAAAACAGCATACGCACATTATATGACAGAAGCTACATACAGTTACTTGTACTCTATTGGAACAACACAGATCTAGACCACACTTGAAAGGTAGTTAATTAGACGTAGAAGCTTAGGAAATTTTAAATCGTTCTTTTCGATTATTAAAAAGGAGTATTTATTTTACCATAAGCAATCATTTCGGTCATTTAAAACGTAACCAGTGTTGCACTTTCGTCTGATTTCCGCTTGTGTCTGGAAGTTTCGTCTCCATGCTAATTTCAGAAGTATTCCTGCATTTGGTAGCGTTGTCTTTGGCCTAGTATCACATTGATACGGGAAACACTAAATATTGCCACACTGATGTTTCTCAAACGTATGTTACTCCAATGAATATTTCTTTGTAGGGAGGTCAAAACATCATATCTTCGGTGGAAAATCATCGAGAAACGAAAAAGCAACTTGAAGAGTGCCCCAGGGAAATGTGTTGGGACTTTTGCTGTTCATATTGTTAGAGATAATTAATAGTAGCCTCAGACTTTCTGCAGATGGCGCAGTTATCTCTAAAAATGTTCTGTGCGAAAACCGCCGCACATATATTCTGGAAGTCTTGTAACGATTTCCAATTGATGCAAACATTGACAACTTTAAATGTCCATTAATGAAACATTATGCTCTTCACATCATGCAAAATCGTATGACTGCAATAACAAAGAGTGACAACTGGATCAGTCAGCTGGATGTGACAATTTCTAGCGATGTGAATTGAAGTGGTTATAGAGGCTCAGTTGTTGGTAAAGCAGGTGACAGACTGGACAGAATATACGGAAAATGGAGTCACTTAAAAAACAGTCCAGCAGCTGAAACTAGAATATTGCTGCAGTGTAGTGGACCCATGCCAGCGAAATCTAACACGGCATACCGAAAGTTACAGAGAAAAGCAGCACGAATTGTCACTTATTTGTGTGGCGCACGTGAGAGCATCATTGAAATACCTGTAGTAGCAGATAATTGAATACAGACGCCATCCCGCGAGTATCTAATTACAAATTTCCAGTGAAGTGAGAATGAAGAAACAAAATACAGCTCCCTTTATATCGTTGTAGTATGAATCACTAATACAAGCTTGGATTAATTACAGCAGGCAGAGAAGCATCTGAACAATTGTTCTTGCCCCGCTAGATACGTTAATAGAACAGGAAGAAACAGTAAAGCTTGATAGTATGATAAGTGCCCTCGATCTTGTTCTTTACAGTGGGTTGCATAGTATGGATATAGATATAGAAAATATCAACACACATAGAACTTTCACTCATCAGTTATTTCATGAGCGATAAGACGTTGTAGACCATTATCAACAGTTACTACCACCAACACTGTATTTTATTGTTTCAGTGTCGTAGGCAATGTGGATGAATGCCGTCGCATTGACGTAAATAAATTATGCTAATGAACCTACAAGATGGATAATGAAGCAGCAGTATTTCCGAAGAACACTTACTGTTAAACAATAAAACGAAATATGAAAAGGAATGAGAGGAATCTGATACCGAAGTAATCGATTTTCTTAAAATTACCAGATAGTGGAGCCGGTTAGAGTCCAGTCCGAAAATATACAGGGTTCGGGTTCAAGATCCAGTGTGCCATAAACTTTTAATCTGTTGCAATGTTTTATTATAACGCATATTCCGTTGCAGCGTGGAAGATACATTCTCGAAAGCAGGTAAAACGTAACGGCAGAAGACGATAACTGCATAGCAACAGAAAATCGCGACTTGGTCAATAAGGAATTTCTCTTTTCTAAAATCAACGATGTAGTAGAGAATGAATAACATAACGGGAGATGAGAGCAGGAAAAAGCACAAATGTAATGTGAACGAATAATAACTGCAAAGGAACAAAACACTTTTAAAGTAAACATGATAACTATCACATGCCAAATATACTGCTTGAATGTTACTTGGATGTCTGAAAGAACGGATCATTCACGATCCTTAGCTGTACGAAATAATTCCAAATTTATTCGCTGTCGTCGAATTCCGTGACATTAGTTGTATTACGTATAAAGGTACCACCTATTAGTTCGTGCAGGGCCAGGACTCGAACCGGATTTCCAGCTTACTGCGAAGAGTCGCCTTAACCACTTTGGCTATCCCTATACCTAACACAGCTGGTGGCAAAGAATTGACAGGCGGTAAATAAATTTCGAATTATTTCGTACAGCTGCGAATGGTAAATAATGTCTGTTCTTTGAGACATGCAAGTAAAGCATTACAAGCCTAGACGGGTACTCGACTATAGCAACAGTGGTCTCGATTCCTCCTAGGTTCATTCTCCCTGTGCAGGAATACAATTAGTAAAGTTGGAGAGCATTAGGTGGTGAATATAGAGAACTATGAAATAAGGATGTAGACAATGTGACACAAGGAGGTTCCGGGGAGCGTTCAAGTACTGTGTAGCGGAAGTAGTTAAGGCGTCCGCTCCCGATAAACGGGGAACTCTGATTCCAGTCACGATGCGGCAGAAATTTTAAATAGTACGTCTGTACCTAATATAGCATTGATGCTAATATAGCATCAATGACAGCACGAACCCTCGGACTCAAGCATTACATCCCCCCCTCCCCCCCCCCCCTCGTTTTTTTAAGTCATCAGTCATCGGTCTGCCCTACACTAATTCCTCCTTTGTGTCAACCTTTTCATTTTCAACATATGTCCTAAATTATTTGCTGCATGTGTTCCAATCTCTGATTTCCTCTACCGCTTTCAGCCTCTACAACTCACTCTAGTATGATAGAAGTTATTCCCTGCTGTCTTAATAGATGTCCTACCGTTCTCTCCTTTCTTTTTGTCAGTGTTTTCCATACGGTAGTTTCCACGTCGATTCAGCAGAGAAGTTCCTCATTCCATACCTTATCAGTTCATCTAATTATCAACATCTCAGGTTCTTCGATTACCTTCTGTTCCGGTTTTCCCCAAAGTCTACGTTTCACTACCGTACAATGCTGCGCTCCAAACGTATATTCTCAGAAATGTTTCCTCAGATTACGTCCTATGTTTGATACTAGTAGACTTACCTTGGCCAGGAATGCCATTTCCACCAGTGCTAGTCTGGTTTTTGTGGTCTCCTCAGCAGAATTCCTTAGCTTCAACTACATCGTGATCTCTAATCATGACGCCAATTTTCTCGCTGTTCTGCTTTCTTCGATTTACACACAATCGATATTCTATTTTTTGTTAGACCATTCCATTAAGAGGTCCTATAATTCTTCTTCACTTTCACGGATGACAGCAATGTTATCAGCGAATCTTGTCATTCATATCTTTCACCTTGAATTTTAATCCTACTTTTGAACATTTCTGTTATTTCCGTCATGCTTCTTCGATGTATAGATTGAACAGCAGGGTCGATGAACTAAATGTTTGTCTTAGGCTCTTTTTAATCAAGCGCACTTCGTTCTTTGTCTAGCACTCTTATTATTCTCCACTTGGTTCTTGTGCACATTGTATATCACCCGTCTTTTCCTATAGCTTACCGCTATTTTTCACAGGATTTCGAACTATTTGCACCATTTTACACTGTCGAAAGCTTTTTCCAGGTCGGCAAATCCTTGGAATGTGCCTTGATTTTTCTTCAGTCTTGCTTCCAGTATCAAACGCAACATCAAACTGCATCTCTGGTGCCTTTACCTTTACTAAAGCCTAACCGAACGTCATCTCATAGACACTCAATTTCCTTTTTCATACTCCTGTATATTATTCTTGTCAGCGATTTGGATACATGAGGTGTTAAGCTGATAGTGCGATAATTCTCGGACTTGTCGGCTCTTGCAATGTTCGGAATTGTGATGGATTATCTTCTTCCGAAAGTCTGATGGTATATCACCAATGTAATACATTCTACACACCAATGTGAACATTAGATTTTCTTTTTGCCACTTGCCACAATGACGTTAGAAGTTCCGATGGAAAGTTATCTATCCCCTCTTCCTAAGTCGTCCAAAGCTCTCAAAAATTCTGATTCTAATACTGGATACCTCATCTCTTCCCTGTCGAAACCCGTTTCTTCTTCTATCACGTCCTCAGCCAAGTCGTCTCCATCACAAAGACCCTCAGTGAATTCTTTCCAGCTATCCACTCTCTCCTCTGCATTTAACAGCGTTCTTAATGTTACCACGCTTACTTTTAATTTCACCGAAGGTTGTGTTTACTTTTCTATATGCTGAAGCAGTCCTTCCAACAATCATTTATTTTTCGATTTCTTCGCATTCTTCATGTGGCTGTATCGCCTTAGCTTCCCTGTATTCCTTCTTTATTTCATTCCTAAGTGACTGGTATTTCTGTATTCCTGATGCGGCTGTCAAGTTTGAGGCGACCATGAGAAGAAGATTATATTCCTATAGATCAAATAAATAGTGACGACATCTGTATAATTGTCAGTAACACAAGTGTCAAAATACATTTGTCAGGTGGAGGTGAATGTTATCTTTAATCATTTTTAAGTTTCATTCTGAAATAAGGTTACTAAATGCACTTAACACAGTTGAATTATGCAAAGAATTCACAGAAAAAGAATAAGTAACGTACACAAAGCTGATAGTCTTCTCATTAAAAGCTTAGAATATCGACATGCACTTTAGGCAATATAGCTGAAGTGAGTACTGAATTTGGATTAGAAACGGATAACAAGTAAGCAATAAACGTGGTCGTTATCTCGGTCGTTCCTTATCTCGTGGAATCCAATAAACAATTCACTTTGTCCTTCCACCATCGCTTAGCCTTGCTACACTCACACTCTCCTCCACTTCTTCTTCATTATAGTCATGTTTATCTCTTCAACTTCAGTCGGTTCTCTGATACATTTTTTATCTCCTTGCCTTAAGTCAGAACTGCTTGTAATCACTGACTGTAAACTTTCATTTTCAGTGACATCAAAAGATTAGTTTTGGGAACTCTCTTTAGCTTATTCAAAGCCATTCATCAAGTTGTCTTATTCAACAGCCCTAAATTAAACTACTACTCACCCAGTTCTATGGCTTCATTGTTAAATTTACAATTTTCTTTCGATATGTAAATAATAAATCACATCAATCATATACATGATTTTCAGGTTAATTTTAAAACTTGTTCCATGAAAATTTCTTGCACATTGCTGAAGTCCACTGTGCTACAGCCTACAGTATAAAGTCATTTGTAAAATGAAGATAATATGGATATGTCCTATTAAAATGTATTGCTTCCTCAGCTTTTCAGTTTATAGGATCGGAAGCTTCTTCTTGAACTGATGATAAAATATTGTACTGTGAAATCTTTTTGCTTGCTTCCTTATCAATATTCATTTTCTCAATATCTTTGTGAAGCTTAATGGAAGCTGCAGTACTGATGTGTATAATTTTCAATATTCTAATATTGGTGGAATGAACATTTTGTTTTGCAGAGGCTGGTGGTACAAATTTTTTGACCCTGAATCAAACTCTTTACAATATCGACAATTCTAGGGGAAGAGTTAATAAAACTCATTGGACCTTCCCATGATTTCATTCACAGTTTCCAAATGTTCCATCGAATTCTAAAATCAGATTTTTCTTTTGACAGATGAAAATCCAACTTATTCCTATGCAGTTTGTCAATATATTAATGACTATTTTGAAGATATATGAAGATGATAGCTCCTTAGTTTATTATGCCTTCTCAGTCCCATTTTTGTCAAATACAATAAGTACAGCATTGTTCATGTTTTGGTGAATTTCCTGTACTGCAGATATTTTGTAAACATTTTCCAAGTTCAATTTGTATTAGTTTGCCTTGGGTTTAACAGTTTCTGTTTAAATACCTTCATTTACCAGGCCTTTTCAATTCAATTGTTATTAACTGTGGACTATTTCAATTTTCATTTCTATCTGTGTCCCTAACGAATCTTCTTAAACTTAGTAAACAAATGAAAAACTCTTGGGAGGCATGTATAATTTTATTTTTGTTCTTACTTACAGTGCTGCTTGTCCTCATAACATACAAAATGTGGTGTCTGTGAGATAGAAGTTTCTGTCTTTTCTTCTTCATAGTCTAATTGCTTTCAATTGATTTCTCTTAATAAATCTGCTTTATATATTTTCTGTCTTGTCAAAGACATTTTTAGTAGTGTTGTTTAATTTATCATATTATGCACCAAACCCAATATTAAATAAAAGTGTAGACCTATAAACTGCATATGTAATTGGATTCTCAATACAAATTTTAGTAGCAATGGTTGGTAACTATAAAATCAGTTTTTGATCTGAAGTTAAATGCTTGCCATGAAAAAAAAATACATTCTTGTATTTGAGGTCAGTACTTATTTCTTCTATAGAACTTCTTTGCAATAAACTGACATGAAATTCTGAATGTGTTTTAGGTAAAATAGAATGTGTTGTAAGTTTTCCAACATCAATTTTTTTGTATGATGAAGTTATTAACATTAAAATATTTCAAATTGAAAACAAGTGGTATATTAATTAATAATACAATAGTTTATGCTCATAAGTCATAGTATAAAAGAAGTGAATAAAATGGTGTTCAAACTACAAGTCAACAATACATTTGGAAATTTTGTAAAATGTATTTCTAGTGATCTAAAGTCTATTTTGGTATTCTAAGTACAAACATCATGTACAAAAGTTGTAATTAAAAATTAAAGAAGTGAATCTGAAAAACTTAATTTGGAAGTACCATTAACTATGTTACATTAAATACTATGTAGAAAACTAAAAGAATAATAATGGGTAGAAACTAGTGGAAATTACTTTGGAGAGAATTTGACTTGACAGGAACAAGTAATAAACAGTGGTTCAAACCCAGACCACAGATCTAACTTGAGCATCTGATTATATCTTAGTGTATCTATAGAGTAGAGACTGTAAATGGCGTTAGTTTTATAGAATTTAAGTTAAGAAATATGTGTTTATGATTATATGACATGAATTTTTCCATGGTTGCAATGAGGTCATTAGAAACAGAAACCTAAATGCTGATGAAGACATTATGAAGAGGCATTATTCTTTCAGCATTTTCTTTTGTCAATATCATAATATTTAATGTAAAATTAATATATCTGGTCATTTATCCCTATCAAACAATAACATAAAAGCCTCTTTCTGCTCCCAGTTACGATTCTTTATCTTTTTAGTTTCTGGGTTGTTATGACAGTTTCTGTCATCCTCTGTTGATCTCTTGTTATGTATTACACTTTCCTCTGTCTCAACCTCTCCCACCCCTTCATTCATGTCCACTGCTGTCAGTACCCCCAGTTTAAACCTACCTGCCTGTAATTTAATTTTTGATCTGCTTTTCATCATGTAGTGTTAACTGTTTTTTTCTGTTGTAGCTACTACTATTTCCATCATGTGTATCAGTTATTGGGAAGTGTTGAGTTCCATTCTAAATGTGAGGACTTCTAAAATGTGAGTGATAATCACTGTAATGTAAAATGTGTAACAAGCCTGATACCGTTAATCTTTCCAGAGCAAACAAATAAACAAAATAAAAAAGTTACATATTTATACCCTAACTAGCTCATTCACACAGATGTGTAAATGTAGGGATCTCTATTCTCTCTAATGTGACCAGAGTTGTTGCAAACAAATAAACAAAATAAAAAAGTTACATATTTATACCCTAACTAGCTCATTCACACAGATGTGTATATGTAGGGATCTCTATTCTCTCTAATGTGACCAGAGTTGTCTTGGAATGTAATAACAGCTAGTCTTTTTATATGTTTTTAGATTTTCAAATTTATTTAAGTTACATAATTCTATCGTTCACTTCACTGAGGTTTCCCATTTTACTATGCTTTTTAATAAATATAATGCTTCATGGCAGGTATAAAAAGGTAAAGACTTTTGTAAGTGTATGTATTACATATTAACACTGAAAAACAGATACAAGTTGAAGGCAATAAAAATTATCAGAATTAACTATTTGTCTAAGATACAAAAATTGCCATAAAGAGGCCTAATGGAACTATATAAGTCTAGCATCAGAACGTGTTTATTTGGAGTGTAGTGCTTTGTTTAAACAAATGTGGTACAATCAATAGACATGTGGCTTTTAGAAATGTGATGTTGAGGAGCTTGTAATTTGAAATAATGGAGACTAGATGCATTCAGTAAGGTGTGACTTAGGACTGATTTACAGGGAAAGATATAAACAGAACAAACATGTTGAGGGAAAGATCTCACTTGCAGAAAATTAAACAACTGTAACAACTGAAGATATTTATTTGGAACAAGCTATACCTCTAAAAACGTTTTAGTTGTAGAGGCTTTCAGGAGATACAGCAGTAATATGTATTACAAACCATACTGAAGGCAGTTAACATAAGTATTGCTAGTGCAAATTTACAGTCACTGTTTAGCCTGTTGCACATAATATTATCTCTGTTCCTTGCATTGCTATGAATCTCGTAGAGAAATGGACTGACTGATCATCTAAATTCGAAATGTTTTCAAAAAAGTACTTTTAATGCTGAAAGTGAAGTGGAAAAAATACCTTTATAGTAGATCGTAATAGTATTTATTGTCTCTCCCACAAACAGATTTTTCAGTTTAGTTCTTTATTAAGTTATTGGCCATATTCCGTCCCTATTTTATGTCCATATGTAAGAACCAACACAACAGTTCTGTTTGTTGCTTCATGTTTCACAAGGATGCTTAGTGGTGAAGATACAGGACTACTTTTTAAGAGAAGTAGGGTTCAAATCCAATACAAATGATTTATGTTTTCTTGCTCATTACCCTAATTCTATTAATTCTAATGTCAGATTTGAAACGAAAATTTACTTGAACGCAACATTGCTTTCCTTGGTGGTCATACACTCCTCTCTTCTGTCCTTTCAATTGCCTTACCCAGCCATTTATAGGGGACCTACAGATTAACCCTCCTACTACCAGGATTTTTTTGTTTCACTGAGTATCACTAGGATCATAGAGCTTGATGTTATTTACACAGGATATATTGTTTGTATTTGAAGGAACTAACATAAAACATACACTATAGTTGTCTGATGTAACAGTCATAGTTCTATTTTAGTGAATACTACATTCAAGAAACAAAAATTTAGACTAGGGTCATATTGACCCCAGTGGTACTCAGCACAAAAAACATGAATAAATTTTGATGTGTTGTAAATATAAAACTGACAAAACATCATTTTATACAACTGACTCAGAGGTCTAAAGTCGTATTTAGATAATAATAGCTTTGAAAATAAGGGAGATGTAATTTTCCAACGTCTGTAGGGGTCACAATGACCCCAGTGGCACAAGGAATGCTACAACAACGTCTGAGACAAGAAACCCTAACAATAGATACAAAAAAAAGGCGGGAAAAAGTATTTTAATTATAGCAGATATTTCGGATAAAACCTGTTCAACGCAAAATTCATCATTTTGTCTTCGTAAATGTCACATTCAAGAAATAAATAAACAAAATTTGGGTAATATTGGGCCCACTGATACTCTGTGCCAAAAATATGAATAATTTTTAATGTGTAGAAATGAATGAGAGAAAGCAATACATTCTGAAAATAACGGCTTTAAAACAAGGAGGATGTATAATTTCATTGTTGTTATAGGGTCATATTGGCTCCAGTTGTACTAGAATAGTTAATGTGCACCTGCAATCACTGTGCAGTTTGACATTTTTCACTAATAGAAATCATTGCCAGATGTGAAAGATGGAAATGGGTCTGGCCGCTATATGTCCCAATATTTCATCTCTTCCCAATAATCTCGCTGTCTAACTGACATTACACCACTTATAATTTTCATTTACTATGTAGAAACCGACAGTTCATGAGCACAAATTTAATTTTCTTTTGAAATTCCCCTTTCCTTGGTGAAAAGAGAGTATCATGTGATATAGAGAACTTAATTTGCATTTGTAGTAAGCTACCCAAAGTTTTCTGTAATTCATGTCCACAATTTTATTTTGTCCTCTTCTCTTAGCTTACTTTATTCCGAACAATGGTTGCCATTCTCTGCGTATTTTCAATATTACTTTTTCATTGAGCTACTCCGCCTACATGCCCGTAAAAGGCATGACTGTCCTTTTGCTCTAGAACATGTATCTTGCATAACTGTCGAGGACTTCGATTCAGAAGAACTTTATTCTAGTTCCAAACGATTTCGGGACATTACTTCTTGCCGTTTCATGTTTTCTCTGTCGATGCCGATTACTGTTCACATACTTCACGTATTATGTAGCTTTTTCTAAGTTTTCTAAAATACGATTTATTCATCTTTACCCTCATTTCCTTCACTATCTGTTTAATATATTGCTTATCTTCCACAATCTATTTTCCAGGTATCTCCATTGCTGTGGTCCTCCATGAGCCATAAGAAGAAACTCTATTTCATTGCTGTGAAAATGAAGACTATAATCGTCACAGCGAAAGCAATATATGATCTTACATTAGTCTATTCCGCTCACACACGCTGCTCGTTTCTGTCGTATGATTCAGATCTTTATAAACATGTGATGTCTTGTGATAAATGTTCATACTTGCGGTGGCAAAGACAGTGCTGCTCTGCAAGTAGGGTAATGGCTACTGTTGAGCTTGCTAACGAGGAGAACACGGGAAGTGCCATAACCCGACTCCCAGAAATTTCGCTCAATGGAAGAGGAGCCAAAATAAGCGTACACTTGTCACGGTTTATCCCTAGATACTCGTCCGTCTTTGAGGAAACGACCGTCAAAATTGCTGACGTAACTTAAACGACTTTTCGCTCGCGATCAGCTCATCTCAATTGGTAGCATAGTGGCTAGCGTAGCGGCTTCTCACTTTCGTGTCCCATGTTCGAAACACAATCATTGTTTTTATTTGTTTTCTCTTTCCATTTCTCTACTCATGTCCGTAGAAGATCACAAAACGAATGTTTCTTACATCTCATCAACTTAGGGAATACAAAGGCTGAAGAACCAAAGAAACTGGTACGCCTCCCTAATACCGTGTAGGGCCCCCGCGAACATGCAAAAGTCCCGCAACACGACGTGGCATGGACTCGACTAAATGTCCGAAGTAGTGATGGAGGGAACTGACACCAGGAATCTTGTAGGGCTTTCCATAAATCCGTAAGAGCACGAGGGGGTGGAGATATATTTTGAACAGCACGTTGCAAGGCATCCCAGATATGCTCAATAATGTTCATGTCTTGGGAGTTTGGTGGCCAGTGTTTATAC
This sequence comes from Schistocerca americana, assembly GCF_021461395.2. Taxonomy (NCBI): domain Eukaryota; kingdom Metazoa; phylum Arthropoda; class Insecta; order Orthoptera; family Acrididae; genus Schistocerca; species Schistocerca americana. The sequence continues at coordinate 905,927,932 of NC_060119.1, forward strand.
TAAGAAGAGTGGCCAGTGTTTATACTAAGAAGAGTGTTCCTGGAGCCACTCTGTAGCAATTCTGAATGCGCGGAGTCACCTGTCAGAGTTGTATCTAGTCTATTAGGGGTCCAATATCACTCCAACTGCACAGGCCCACACCATTACAGAGCCTGAACCAGCTTGAACAGTCCCCAGCTGACATGCAGGGTCTATGGATTCACGAGGTTGTCTCCATACCCGTACACGTTTATCCTCTCGATACAATTTGAAACGAGACTCATCCGACCATGCAAAATGTTTCCAGTCATCAACAGTCCAATGTCGGTGTCGACGTCCCCAGGCGAGGCGTAAAGCTTTGTGTTTTGCAGCCATCAAGGGTACACGAGTGGGCCTTCGGCTCCGAAAGCCCATAACGATGATATTTCGTTTAATGATTCGCTTGCTGATGGCCCAGCATTAAAATCTGCAGCGATTTGCGGGAGAGTTGCACTTCTGACACGTTGAACGATTCTCTTCAGTTGTCGTTGGTCCCGTTCTTACATGATCTTTTTCCGGCCGCTGCGATGTCGGAGATTTGATGTTTTACAGGATTCCTCATATTCACGGTAACTCGTGAAATGGTCATACAAGAAAATCACCACTTCATCGCTACCTCGGAGAAGCTGTGTCCCATCCCTCGAGCGCCGACTATAACAACACGTTCAAACTCTCTTAAGTCTTGATAACCTACCACTGTAGCAGCAGCAACCGATCTAACAACTGCGCCAGACGCTTGTCTTATATAGGCGTTGCCGACCGCAGCGCCGTATTCTGCCTGTTTACTTATCTCTTTATTTGAATACGCATTCATATCCCACTTTCTTTGGGGCTTCAGCGTATTAACTGCAAATTACAATTGGGTTTCATTATAAGCATCATACATCTATTATTCATATGTTTATTCTTAGGGAATATTTGGTGCGTTCGCTTGGATGATACAGATCATAGAAACATTCGAAACAGCCGGCCGTCGTGGCCGAGCGGTTCTAGGCGCTACAGCCTGGAACCGCGCGACCGCTACGGTCGCAGGTTCGAATCCTGCCTCGGGCATGGATGTGTGTGATGTCCTTAGGTTAGTTGGGTTTAAGTAGTTCCAAGTTCTAGGGGACTGATGACCTCAGAAGTTAAGTCCCATAGTGCTCAGAGCCATTTGAATCATTCGAAACATAGAAATTATGAATATCAGGAGCATCACACGAAGACAGGTTTGACACAGCGTCATTCTTCGTACGACTACCACAAGGAAAACAAGCGTCGTTAACATTGCTGAAGATTTCAAACGTTAGCAGTAATTTCGCGGCACTCGACGCTTAACGGATCATTTTTCAAAAACCTGGTGCTTGCAATTGATTATGAACCAAATGAAACAAGATACACTACAGAAAATTCACCGAAAACAACTTCAAATAATTTTTCCAATCACTTATTGTGGTTTTTTTCTATTCACCACATGTACAATTAGCATAGGAATAAGGACAACGTTATTTCAGTATACACTGGAAAACATTCGTGTAGTTATCTTTTAAGGACATGAGTGGATAAATGAAAAATAAAAATAATACTAGTAATCGGTTTTAGGACACGGGAAACAAGAGATGTTGAAGCTGTGGCGCTAACCACTGTGCCACCGTTCCGGTTAGGTTACTTAGTCCCCAAAGAGTACAAAGGTTTCGAAAACTTTGACCATCGTTTTCTACAAAACGATCGAATATTTACAGGTAAGCTGAGAGATGTGTTCACTTATTTTGATCCCTCTTCCACTCAGTGAAGTTTCTGGAATATCAGGTTATGGCACTTGAGTTCTCCTCGCAAGGAACAACTTTAGCTTCCAAGCTATGTCCCACGAAGCTCAAACCTAGCCTTCGCGAATTAAATGCATAATTTTTATTGAAGTCAAATGAGCCGGCAGAAGAGTTACAAAAGTACTTCTGTTCGTGAGCAGCGAGTTCAGGACATCCCAATTAGTTTTTCTATCATTTCGCTGAATCACTCCAGCAGATCACGAAGTGGTTTACTCAGCAAGGCCCATATCACCTGTCGAACCTCACTACCTAACAGAACTACTGCCACGTATCAAACGACGTTAATATACGGGTACTCGACATTGGTGCATGCGAACGTGCACCGGTCTAGAAATGGCCCTGGGCTGTTAGAGGTACGAGGCACGAAGTGTTCTGAGTCTATGGTTTATTGACTGCTGTTTGTTAGAGCTAAGAAACTAACTGCATGTAAGCAAAGTGTAACGTGCAGGAGGAGAGTGGTGCTGTGGGTGCGTGTGTGGGTGTGGGTGTGGGTGTAAGTGCGTGCAGACTCACGCAGGCTGCCCCTGAGTTTGCGCTGGTGGCGTTCGCTGTACTCGTCGTGTGCCGTCATCCGCGCCGAGTCATGCCCGTGCAGCGCCAGCGTCGGGAACACGGCTGCAACAGCAGCGCCGTCAGTGCACAGCGGCTACAGCAAGAAACACAGGCAAGCGGCTGCCGCCAGCACTCCGCAAAGCTCTGCTGACAAGTGAGTGTGCAAAGGAAAAGCTCAAGCTCTGGCCGAATGCGTCCGCGCGGGTGAGAGTGCACTAGTGTAGAGTACGTGGTGCGGCCCACGTCTTTAAAACAACAAAACGAACAAGAAAGAAAGAAATCGTGGAATGCGACAGCCGGTCCTGTAGTCCCTCTCGTATTCCAGCAGCCTCTGGTCTGACGCCACCACGCAGCGCTTTAAATACAGAGCTACATTTAGACGAAATCTCTGTATTTCATGTAGTCAGTTGACGCAGCTATAAACCTGTGTAACGAGTAAGTAAAAATACTGCGAAGTACAGATAAGCTCACTGAACAAAATATCAGTTACCCCCTAAAACATCACACTGGTCGATCTGTTGCGCTGTATATGATGTAGAAATGTTTCCATACGGTCATGTTACCCTCCACCGCTGACTTGAGTCATGGCAGTAAAACCTTTGGTATGTGACACTCGGCTGTGTGAAATTATCGCAGTACGAAGGGTCGACTTCAACAGACGACCCAGTGGCAGAAAGGAGCTATCCTGTTGCGACTTGCACGTGATCACCCCGTGAATAAACCTGCAAATGTGTGCCGTATCAGCTCGGGTAGTCCAACGTGTCTACAAAAGCTGGCGTTTCTCTCGCAGCCATGTCACGCAGCACTGTCTACGACTACATCCACATCAATGATCTGCAAGCCACCCGGCAGTATGTGGCGGGGCGCACTTCCGGTACTACTAACTGATCCCTTGTTCTCTGTAAATGGCGTGTGGTAAGAATGATTGTCGCGAAGAGTGTGTATTAGTTCTAATTCCTCGAATTTTCTCATCCTGGTCATTCTGCGAAATTTATTTAGGAGGAAGTATTAAACTGTCCGACTCTTCCCAGAAACCACTCTCTAAATTATTATTTAGGAGGAAGTATTAAACTGTCCGACTCTTCCCAGAAACCACTCTCTAAATTATAACAGTAAACCTCTCCGTGTTGCCCAATGCCTCTGCTGTAAAGTTTGCCACTGGAGTTTGTTGAGCATCTCTGTTGCACTCTCGGGCCGATTAAATGATTGCTTGGCGGATCGCGTCGCCCCTCGTTGCATCTTCTCTCTCTCTCTCTCTCTCTGTCCCTCCCTCCTATCAGTCATATCTGGAAACAGTCCCAGAGCAATACTCACGAATCAGTCAAACAAGCGCCTTGTAAGTCACTTCTTTCGTGGATGACTGACATTTTCGTAAGATATTTCCTCGATGGGGAATATACCTGGCATTTTCTTTCAATGCTATTTGTTCTATATGGTCAGTCCACTTAAGGTCACTCTGGATAGTTCCACCTAGATACTTTACGGTGGTTACTGTTTCCAGCAATTTGTTATCACTAGTGCAGTTGTACAGTAGTGCATTTATTTTCCCATATATATGCAACATGTTACATTTATTTATATTCAGGATCAGCTGCCACAGCCCGTGGCATTCATCAGCCCTCAGTAGGTCATTTTTCAAGTTGATACTATCTTCTGGTGTTGTTACTCCATTACACACAATCGTGACATTTGCGAATAATATTAAAGAGTTTCCGACGATTTCTACTAGATCATTTATATACATTGTAAACAGTAACGGTCCTATCACACTTACTTATGGCTCTGCCGAAATTACCTTTATATCTGTCGATTTTGTTCCGCTCAGAGCGACTGCAAGGAAGTCTTGAATCCAATCGCGTATCTGGTTCAATACTCGGAAAGCTCGTATCAATCGCAGTTAGTTTCCGAGCGAGCAGTTGAACTGCGTGCTGTGGACATTTCTACTCGGTTCGTCTCAGAAGGCCACTAATCAAATCGGCACACAAGCTGCAGAGCTTCAGTTGGCCAAAGAACGCTGAAACTGCATAACGGTTGACCAAAGTCGTGCACTGTGACTCCATGTGACTTCACGAGTCGATATTTTGCCTCTTTTCAAATAATATAATGCGTCGTGTGCACCGACGACCGAACGAAGCATTGAACACGCATTATGTGGAGGGAGGAGTTCAGACCTTAGATGGTTTTGGAATGCTTTGGGGTGTGTTTTTCGGGCCATGACTTGGGCCCATTCATTCACACTAGCGTGATTATGAACCAGGATGTTTATTTCAAAAGTGTCGGTGACTTCCAAATCTTGCATTACGACACGAGCTGAGTTCACTGGGCTGTACCCATTCGTTCCATGTTCGACGAACACTCAAGTAGCCAATAGGCACCTCGACTGAGCCGCTATATCACCCGATTTTTGTCCCACAGCAGAAATCTCTCCCACTATTTGAAAGAGCAAGAGGAGCTTATCAGTCATCATTCCCTCAGTTTGGTGATTCTATGAGATTTAACGATCAATTAGTCGGTTCAACTGAATATGGGTTACACGAAGAAACTTGTGCAATATCTTCGTCGAAATGAGGCCATTAACAGTGTCAGTGCCGGTGTTAGACGGGTGTTACTGTTTCTTTCCGCCAGTCTGGTGATGTAGCTTAAAGTCAGCATTAAGCCCAAAAAGCTCTCATAAATAGAGAAGATAGTAGTTGTGAATTAAGCACTGGCTATCTGTGGGAATCACAGTGATGAAGAGCAGCAATACTTGTTTCTCATTGTACCCGACCAAGAACGAAACTTAGACCGCAGTATTCAGTTGGTCCTGATTTTTAAATTATCGTTCTATGATCGAAATTTATTTCGTAATTTCCATTAAGTACTTGAAGGGAAAGCTGGGTTGGTTCCTCAAACCAGGCCACGACCGATTTCCATTCCCAGCTTTTGTCCAGTGGGTGGTTGCGTTCCAACTAACCTTGACGTCGACATGGAACTTACCTTTAAGCTACCTTCTTGTCTTACCGCCCATTAAGCATGGAAGGACGCTTGGACTTACATCAATTCTCCACCATTTACGAGGGGTAGTCAAATGAAAACCGAACACCCGCCACAATGGGACCATTCAAAAATAATCACCACCCGCGACATTTATCGCAATGGTTCAAAAATGGTTCAAGTGGCTCTGAGCACTATGGGACTTAACATCTGAGGTCATCAGTCCCCTAGAACTTAGAACTACTTAAACATAACTAACCTAAGGACATCACACACATCCATGCCCGAGACAGGATTCGAAACTGCGAGCGTAGCGGTCGCGCGGTTCCAGACTGCAGCGCCTAGAACCGCTCGGCCACTTCGGCCGGCTTATCGCAATGAGACGAGACAATCAATTCCTGTTTCGTTGAACTCGGTCGGCCGCTGATGGATTCACAACCGCACGCACTCTTGTACTTCCTAGTCCGACCAAACCGACGTCCATGTATGTCTTTCACTACGGTGTCAAAGTTGTGAAAACCGCACGGTGCTGCAGTGTTTCCCAAACCCAGCCTTCGTCCGATCGGCGCTGTGGGGGCGTGCGTTTTCGTGCAGCGGAATGATTCTGTCCGATAGCATCCCTGGGCGTTTGACATAATGGCGCGTACAGTTTCTGATAAGTGCCTTCATTGCTCTGCGGTAGACTGTGGTTCCACGCTCCAGGAAATCGACGAGAAGAGGAAGCATACTGTCGCAGGATAACACTAGCCCGCGCATTCCCAATCGGACGAAGGCTACGTGATTTGCGCTTCTTTGTAGATCTGATGAATGACTTGCATGGACGTCCGTTTCACTCGGACGAGGAAGTGCAAGAATGGCTGCCGTTGTGGATCCGTCAGCGTCAGACCGTGTTCTATGAAACAGGAATTTACTGTCTCGTCTCCAAGTGGGATAAATGTCTTAAAGTGTATGATGGTTACTTTCCATGGCCCTTAGTGGGGTGTGTCCGGTTTTCCTTTGAGTGCCCCTTAGATCTTTCAGGATAACAAAAGCAGCAGTGAATTGACAGAACGTTGGTGCGTTGTGTATCAGTAAATTTCACAGTCGGTGACAGAACTCTACTTTTACTGTTTTTATTAATATCGTTACCTCAACGAGAAATAATCGTGGAGTCAAATAATTCAGCGTATAATGTACATTTTGTATTTTGAGTGTCATGAAGTAGTTAAGCACGTATTAAGGCACCAATGACGCAATTTTGCGGTCAGAACTTCCTGTGGATGCAGGCTTGAATGAGCGGAGGATATCAGATAGGCTAAATCGTTCCACGATTATGTTATTACTGTCTACGAGATCTGAAACAAGCTCAGTATCGACACTAGGTGTGACAAGCTTCTTTTTTTAACATGAGATCTCTGATACTTTTCTCATTGACCAGTATATGTCAGATTCCTGCTTCACAGCACCCTACTTACTGCAAGGACAAGAGCACTAGCAAAACAATAGCTCAGCGGAGTCGCTGGAGGCAAGCAGTGTGCCAATTAACCGGGATGAATAAATAACAAGCACCGCAGCGTCCTTCCGCAGAGCCTGAGGTGCCTTTGTTATAAACCGGTTAGAAATGTCGACAAGTTGGAATATTTTACACGAAATGATATCCGTTTTTAGTGCAAGAATTTATTATACTACAATCCGTGCGTTGTAGTCTCTCGTATTTCGTATTTTTCAAGTGCTTAAACTTGTTCTACTACAATTTACAGAATTTTGTCGAAACAGACTTTTAAAAATTAACAAAACATCACGTTCACTCTCAACGATTGTATTTTTCAGTATATTTCGTGTATGAAATGAACCCCCTCCCCCCCCCCCCCCCTCCCCCCCTCCCTCCCCTCCCCCAAGCTCGTAGATATTTGAAAAAAGTCACTTTTCAGAATCTCCAGTAACGCTTTCTGAAATATTACTTTTGCTTTTTCCCTATATTTAACGAACTCTAATAGAATTTCATCAATTATGATTACAGTATCGCCTATTTTAAAATAATTTACAGTTCATTGTGAAAAGATCAGTTACCACCCCTATGACTGTCAAGGTTGTTTTCACAGTTGATTCCACAAGGGCGGAGATGTTACAATGCAGAGAAAGTCTGACACCTCTCGTGAATCTTTTATTTTAAATCGCTGTTTCTTACTCGTAACGAAGTAAAATATTTAGTTTTCAGAAAAGCCATTATACGTTTACAAAGTACACATTAAATACAATTTCAATGGTATATATTGCGTGATTTACCTGGTAAACTGTGGAAGTTGAAATTATATGTTAATCCGTGAGTGGAAAGTGCAATTACACATACACAGAAATATTAGATGCGCCAGCTGTAGGGAAGCTGTTATTTCACACGAATCGCTGACTTAAGACCACATCTAAATTTTATTATGGTTAATCATTTCAGAAGCATAAAATTCTGGACACACAACTTTTACAGTATTTTAAACTTTCTTACAACTGATTAGCATTAATGTTACTACAGTCCATTCGATGTATGATCTCTATCACGTTTCTTGAATGATAAGTCTTCACGGTTTTAAGACAAACTAGAAAAACTGACGAGATCACTTGCACTCATTTGCACCGCGTTTTTTTTTTTTTTTATTAAGAACAACTGTCAATTTAGGCGATAGACTTCTCGTCGCATTCTATATTAGCTCACAAAGCAGTCCCATCCAAAAGCATTGAGACAGATAAGCCACGGCATCAACATCTGTTCCCCAAGATCAACACGCTTCAAAAAGCGCGCATGCCTTCGGATCAGATTGGCGGTTCCATTCTACCTTTTACCTACATCAAGACTGCAACTGAACTCTGTTTCATACTTCTCCAGAGAACTGCTGTCCATTCCTCCTCTAGAAACGTGGGGACTAACAAGATGCAATGCGCATCCTACTGTGTAATGAGTCACTCTGTTGCGATGTCTAATATGAGACTCCTTCCTTAAAGAGGCAATACACTGGTGTCGAGTAACGCTGGACAGTTTGTAGTAGGGGAGGGTGTTGTCCCTTGGAACACACTTCTTACTTTCGCCTCTAGTCAGCCCAGGAATTGATGTTTAAATGAAGGCATTCACTTTTCATTTGCTGCAGTCTTCCTCCCTTTCTCCGAATTTTCAGAAACTGCCCCAGAAAATTGAGGTCTTTTCTAACGTGAAAACGTATTCCAAGGTAAAGTATTTTTAGGCTACCTACGAACAATTAATATTCTATTCAAAGTTAAAAGCCTTGCACTCGATAAAACCTTATCTTTTCAGTCTATTACAAAGAACTTTACTACACACCAATAATCATGAAGTGAAATTATATTAAACAGAAATATTATGAAAATTACGTTTTAACTTAAATACTATTTGATCCTGAAAGTACCGGAAACCAACAGAAATTTGCAGTTTCAAGACAGGTGAAATTGTTAAGACATTAAAGAAACTCACTAAATTTGCACCTATCACATTTTCGATGGTAAAAGAGCTTCTGCTTCAAGGTACAACATGGTGCTCCATTAACGAAACATGGTTTCACCGTCCACTTGCTATTTAAGTTATTTTAAAAATATATAAAATTTTAATTGACGTATAATTCTGTAATTGAAGAATTAATAACATATTCCAAATTGCTTTTAAGTATTATATAGCACTTAAATATGTGGAATTCCAAATATTTACAAATGCTGCACAAAAGACAATTTCACGTCTAACAACAACATAAAGCGTAGAAAACGGCGGCAACTGCTTATGTCACTCTCCAGTGCGCGTTCCATCATGTAATTCTAAAATCAGTCACTAGACTGAAATACCGACCGTAAAACGTAATATGTTCCTAGGTACACTAGGCACAACACTCTCTCCTCCAGAACTGTGCTGCCCGCAAATATCATTCTCTCTCTCTCTCTCTCTCTCTCTCTCTCTCTCTCCCTCTCTCACACGCACATACACACACACACACACACACACACACACACACACACACTGCTTTCACGTTAATGCATCTGTCTGAAAGCTAATGTGTTGGGGTCAAAAGATGGATACTCAGAGTTGTAATTATCGTGTGAGTGGTTTTCAAGGGCCTGTCTGCAGTAGTGGTACACATAAAAATCCTTCGGCACAGTGCTGTAGCGACATGAGAACAAACACAAACATAATTACACATATTTAACTAAAACTTAATGACTACGTCTCGAATTCTGCGATCATTTATCAACAATTTCACACCTCACCGGGCAATTTTTATCACGTTATTACTATGCGGTTGCCGTAGCACATACATTCCCATAAGCATTTAAGACAGACACAAACCTTGCACTGTGTAACGACCCACTGCGCCTTCATGAAGGCAACATTACATTGTGGAATGAAATCCAAAAGAGACAAATTCGCGAGATACTAAAAGCATCGAGGTCATCCTGATTCGAAACGACTCAGGCGCCGTCCACAATACAGAGAGTTTGATCGGAGCTCGTTCGTAGACGTATACACACTGTTCGATGGTGTCTCAGACTTGTTCGGCACGATTAAGCGCCAGTGGTCTTGAGGGTGACATGTGCACCCTCATGTCCGTGTAGAAATGAAATGGCTCTGAGCACTATGGGACTCAACTGCTGTGGTCATCAGTCCCCTAGAACTTAGAACTACTTAAACCTAACTAACCTAAGGAAATCACACACTTCCATGCCCGAGGCAGGATTCGAACCTGCGACCGTAGCAGTCGCACGGTTCCGGACTGCGCGCCTAGAACCGCGAGACCACCGCATGTCCGTGTAGTGTTCTCAGAAAACATCCTGGCACAATTGGAGAGCAGAGAGATGGGGAGGAGTTAGGGAGACGGTACGGGTGGAGCATTGTCTTGCTAAAGGTACTAGACACGTGCCAAATGCTGTATGTACACGGCCGCCGGAATGTTTCGCCTGTAAGTGGCGATAGCAGCCTAATCAGGCTTCCCATTTCATCCCACGTTAACATCCGACACAAGAGAATAACCCAGCCACATGCCATACCGGTGCTCTGTTGGCGGTAGTGGTACATCCAAAATAATCGTTGTACCCGGTGAGATGCAGTAAGGAGAGATACAAATTTAGGGGGGTGTATTCTGAGTCCTATTGTGAAGAGATGCGTTTTGAAGCACAATGGCTCTTCTGTACTGCGGCCCATGTATCCCCTGTTAAAATCCACATCAGAAAAGGTGTACACCGCCGTCCAAGCGTTGTTGCCCGAAGCAGTGGTTTTCCCCGTGTCGAAGTCGCATCCACCCTTGACACGGTGGATGCGAAAGCCCGATGCCTGCGCGGTCTCTCAGGTGGAGAGTCTCATGCGCAGCACGACAATAATAAAAACATGCCAATGAGCGTCTGGCCAACCCCGAGTTTTACTGACACGTCGGTGCCCAATCCAAGCTATTTCAATCGTAGTGGCGACAAGATTGCTCTTTCTTATCTCTAATGTAGTTAATTATATCAAATAATTACCGTTTATTCACACAGAATGCACTTTTTTCTCATCTGTGTGCGCTGGTATTTGAATTTTACATCAAATCGCTCCTGCGCGTGTCCATATACTTCTTGCCTCTTACTCAGCGAAGTGTCAACTTGTCCATTTCGTTCGTTGATAGAGGCAAGTCCCCGCTTTCTGTTACTGTCTTTCCTCGTCCATCTTCCACTGATTCAAAGGTTTCGAAAATATTCATAGACCCTGCAGTTATTATTGACAATGCATCTCTGTCGTGAGAACACGTTGTAAGCCGGCCGCGGTGACCGAGCGGTTCTAGGCGCTTCAGTCCGGAACCGCGCGACTGCTACGGTCGCAGGTTCGAATCCTGCCTAGGGCACGGATGTGTGTGATGTCCTTACGTTAGTTAGGTTTAAGTAGTTCTAAGTTCTAGGGGACTGATAACCTCAGATGTTAAGTCCCATAGTGCTCAGAGCCATTTGAACCATTTTGAGGTGTAGCCCCACAGTGTCAGAGAGGGGTTGAAACGTCCGGCAGTGTCAGCAGCGTCGAAGGTTGTCAAGAATGTTGTTCTATTGCTCATCGCACAGCCACTGTATTTTCGACCGCGAAATGTGACGTGATCAACGGCCCAAGGAAAGGGAAGATATCGCTGACGCCCTTTATGCCACCCCTTGATGCCTTTTCGTGTGTATTCTGAGTGGCTGGGTGTCCAAAACCATTTCCTCGCCCACACACAAGAAAGCAGCAGGATTTCAATGGTGGGTGTCGCCATTTCATCTCCATCGTAGAGGCGTCAAAAGAAGGGATGAAATTTTTTAATAAGAGGGAATGTGACGGGCTTCCCATCTTGTGACTTACCTCAGGTGGCGTTGGACAAAATTGTGGGCAAGTTTGTTGCTAATGTGACATCATTAACCCACCTTACACTACACATGAACTTCTGAACTCTGGTCTTCTTTTCGTATGTGTCGATACGTTTTTGTTGAAGCGTCGGCGAGCCCGAGGATGCGTCTCAGGGCGCCACACTTTTTCACCAATACGGAGGAAGGTTGTAGCCACCTTTGAGCCAAGTTTCAAAAATACTCATCACCACAGTAGCTCAAATGAGGGCAAATAATATATACTTGCTGAGACAGTTCGATGCTGTGAAGGGGGACACATTCTTGTACAGTTTATTGGCGTCCAACCTGAATGCTAATACTGCTGGCCTAGTTGAACTTTTTTGGGCAAGACAGAAAAGGATGTGGTAGAGTTGGTGGATAATCTGTTGACAGCTGCAAAACTCGATTGTTGTACAGATGACCGTTTGTTTCAAATGACCGCATTACATTTAATAGGAGACGCAAAGACACATGTAATGCACCATGAGAACCTGAGGGATGCGCATGAAGGGCTTAGTACCATAGTACAGAAAGCACAATCGTTGTAAGTACCGAACACACAGAAACAGGATGAATCTATCGGAAGTTTCGTGAATGCATTAATAAAACTCAGATAAATCGGCTGTAGCAGAACACGCTTTTCAGCCAGGAAATCATCAAGTGAAGTTTTCCGAAACAAAAATTGTATCTACGACGAACTATTACCCACGGCTTTGTAGAGAAGCAATTGAAATATATAAACATAGGGATAATTTTAATCGGAAAGAAGAGAACATGAAACTTAGTGATATTTGGACAGTAGCACTACAGAATTGCTAGACAGTTTTACCCGTGACGAGGTTACGATCAATGGTTAAGTTTTATCTCTGACAAAGATTATCTCTGCATATCACGTGTAACTCTGGTCACGCCCACTTTCTACGATATATAAGTCGCTCTCAGACGTCCGACCCGTCAGTCGGCAAGACTCACCGGAGGAGAAACACCCCTCTGAAGATGTCCAGCGCAGCTCTGGACGAAACGTTAGGAGCTGAAGAGTTTCACGGACCACGACCTTACATCCCGGAAGGTTTACCAGAAGAATAAAACTCAGTGTTAATATCTATGACTTTACAGATAATGGCGACACGAATAGGATCCTTCTGCAAGAAGCAGAGAATAGGGCATTAGACGCATTTTATGAGTATTACCAGCCGATGTTTGGAGGAAAGTATGCGCAGGGTTTACGCAGAACTTAGTTAAAGCTATAAGCATAGCTGTTGTTTTAGAAGAAACAGATGGATAAGTCGAATCCATGATAGGAGAAATACTTCTTTCAATGCCATCAAGTGTTACTAGTATGGACATTGGGGCCACATGTGGCGGGACTGTTGTCAGCCAAAATGTAGGAAACGTGGGAAAATTGGACATCGAGAATGCGACTGTAGACAAATTAAAGGACATAATAAGAAGGGACGTAGTGGGATTAACCAGCAATTTAACTGCAATGGGAGTCCGTAGGGTCGCCAAACGGCGTCGCCAGTAACTCAATGAAAATGTATACGGAGGTGAAATCTTACTTAATTGGAGTAGTTGATGGAGGGGAGCACAAATTCTTGATAGCCACAGGTGACCAAGTGTCCGTGGCAAGTTTGGGCCTCGTGGAAATGAGGTGGTTAAATCCCTCGCGGTATAAATTATGCAGCGTTGGTAGTAATGACAAACATTCGCTAAGCTCAGCAATATTAAGTTTTCAGGTGGAGCCAAACAATTCTGGGAATGTACGGACGTTTTACCTCGTACAGTTGATGCAAATCTAACCCCAAAATCGTGCAGTAACTTTTAAAAACATCACGCTAAATTTCTCTTTGGACAGCGTGAAGTAGAATTTGGTGGCACATCGTCCCGTTTGGGAAAAACTGTAGTCATCGACACATTGCCGTAAGGCTCATAGTTCGTGCAAGATAGACCAATTAAACTATGCCCAAGAGCGTTAAAGATCAGTTCACACGGTAAAACACCGCAAGGCAGAGAAGATGCTACGCCTGAACATAGGCACAGTGCTGCCAGTAAACTTGTTGTGCGTAGATAGGGCACTGAGAAAAAAATTTCCCCTATTACCATCCTAAGAATTATTATTGGACATTTAGGAGGTTAAATCAAACATAGCTAAAACATCAACAATTAGGCATTTAGGGTGAAAAATTAGATCATTAACAGCTAGAGAAAATGTTTGTGGACTATAGCACAGTGCTCTGTGAACAGTAGTGTTCTGTGCATATGGGAGACAAATGATGAGTGGATAGTAACTGTCTGTATTGATAATTTTCGGACCGAAGACATGGATTTGTCCAAATGGTTGCTGTTCGCCAGTTTAGATGCCCTAGAGAACGGTGATATGAATATCATAAATTCAGACGCTAAACATAAACAAGCTGAAGGTACAACCGTGTTATGGGAGGAGATGAAGTATTTAAAATGGCAGAGCAAGTAGTAACAGAAGAATTATTATTGGACTTTGAGAACCAGTTTAATCCTTGTGGGTCTTTACCAGTGACCCCGGTGACGGAACATAGAATCAACCACCGATGTACAATAAGGCATATGCGATGCCCCATCACCTACAGCCGCTGATACAGGACTTCACTGATCAGTAGTTACGAGATGGTATTATTGAGGAACATACCAGTCCGTTCGCTGCAACTGTGATGACAGGGCCGAAAATGAGCTCGAACAGAATGAGGAAATATCTTTCCTGCTGTACCACAAGCCCCTCAATAGCTGTACCACTACAGACTCGCCTGGATCACATGAGGCAATGTTAAGTATTTTTCCGAAATACGCTGCTGGAACCAAAAATTAGTGCACCTCGAAAGACGACATCGATTTTGATCTGATATCGGCATACCACCTGGGGGACAGGAGATGTACTGATAATGGCTTCAACGTCGTCCGCCAACAGATATCATAGTGGCATAGCTATCAGACCGCCATCTGTGCCGGCCCTTCGATAAGAAATGCTCGCAGCCAGAAGGTTGAGTGTGGTCCAAACGTGTGCAGCAAGCAGGCAACCACGCCATAGAGGTACACTAGTGCGTCCTAAAGCCAAATGAGCGAGTGTGAAAGAGGTAAAATCGTGGAATGCCGAGGGTCGGATGGACTTTTCGAAGAATCGCCACACATGCTGGACGTGCTGCGTTAGATGTGCAACGATGCTGGTACTGTGAACATTCTCACACCTGTAGAAGAGGTTCTGGACGTTCACGCAGCACAAACGCCCGCCATAATCGACGTATTATGAGGCTAACAGTGATAGGTCGTCCAACTACCACGTTACAGATAAGAGGGCTTGTGAGTCCA
Organism: Schistocerca americana; assembly: GCF_021461395.2. Classification (NCBI taxonomy): domain Eukaryota; kingdom Metazoa; phylum Arthropoda; class Insecta; order Orthoptera; family Acrididae; genus Schistocerca; species Schistocerca americana. The sequence continues at coordinate 905,942,967 of NC_060119.1, forward strand.
GACGTAGCAACACAAACTATTGCCGAGCGGTTATTACCAGCAGGAATACGAGCACGTACATCTCTAGCCCGTCTTCCGCTCACGCCCAGCATCCACGTCCAGGGCGTCAGAGGATCACATGGAAGAAGACCTGGCGTGCCGTGGACTTCAGCGACGAAAGCAGATTCTTCCTGCACACAAATCTGCACTGCATTTATGACGTAGACCTGGTGAATGCTGTCTTGTAGAGTGCATTCGTGCAAGACACACTGGGCCCCATCCCAAGCCTCGTAGTCTGGGGTTCCATTAGCTACCACTTTAGTTCACCTTTGGTGTTTCTGCAGCTAAGTAGCGCTCTGTACCTACATAATGTTGTTAGTCCCGTTCTCGTACTGTTGTATCAAGAGGAAGGTGAGATGATGTTCCAACAGGATGAAGCTCGCCCAGGCACTGCCTTTGAAACTCAACATGCCCTGCAAGACGTGCAGCAACTTCCCTGGACAGCACGACCTCCAGATTTGTCTCTAAACGAGCACCTATGGTATGCGATGGAATGAGATAGAACTCATCCGATTCGTCGACCAACAACTATTACAGAACTACGCGAACAGGTCGTACATGCTTGGCATAACGTATACTAGGACAGTATTCGCCATCTGCAAGATCAACTTGGTGATTGAATCAGAGCCCGCATTTCCAACTGCGGAAGCTACACCACATACTGTTTTGGATGTTTCAGCATGGGTCGTACCTAGTACCGCAGAACCACTTGTGCTATTGATCTGTAAATGTAATCATCTCATATACGCCACATGCACTGTTGCAACAATAAATCTTGAGTGAATTGGAAACATCTATAAGGGTGTATTAGGTTTTTTTTTCCGTCAGTGCAGATTTACAGAGTGGCTGTCAACAACTAGAGATAGCACCGAAGAAGCAGCCTAAAATGACATTCACAGTTCCTTGTATTACTATCAGTATCTGCATAAGCCATCTGGATTAAAGGATGCACCAGCCACATTCAACATTTTTTGGATGTGGTGTTGACAGTATTATAATTAAAGGAGTATGTGATGTAAATGGATGATTTTGTGTTTAGAAAATATATGGAAGAGCATGTGAGATGGATAAGGCAGATACGGTATTTAAAATCTTATGTAGAGCACACCTAGCTCTCAATGCTGCAGGAAGTAAGTTAACTGAATGCTGCAATTTCTCATCATGGGGTATGAGCAGGTGAACGCCGTACGAAGGCTTCCAACACCTCATACAGAGAAAGAATTGTAATCGTTTTTAAGGTCAGTAAATAAGTCCGGAAAATTTGTCTTGGAATTTGCATAAATAGAACAATCCCTGATGCATTTATTGAAGAAGTATATAAAATTTCATTAGACATGGAAATGCAAATGCGCATTTGGAAAGCTGTAGGAATAGTTGATAACTGCTGCGGTGTTTGTCATTCCAGCTATGAAAATGAATGCATGGTATTATCATGTGACGTTAGTTATCATGTATTTCGCTGTGTGTTAAGTGTGGAGGAAGGAACATCCAGTCGCCTACGTATCCCAACAATTAAACAAAGCGGAGAGGAACTATTCTACCACAGAGAAGCAGATGCTAAGCCTAATATATAGCATGATATGCTTGCATTTTTATTTGTATGGTAAAAAGTGTAAGGTTGTAGTAGATCACACAGTAATTAAATGTTAATTTGGATTAAAGCATCCATCTTTGGGGCTAACGCATTGAGCTCTGAAACTGAGCGAATTTGATATCAAAGTGATCCATAAACCTGGTATATATCACAGTAGCACAGATGGCGTCATTAGATTGATTGGTCTCTTACGGACAGTAGATTCTACCATTCCAAAGTGCCAAAAAACACAAGCTTCTCACGAGGAGTGTAAACAATTTGCAATGCAGTAACAGTTCATTGTACATGATGGTTTATGATGCAAGATGACAAAGCTTGGACTGCTTGTCGTACTTGCAGTCCTGATGTGAGGAGTAGTTTTAGAACAGGCATATGGTCATGTATCATCCAGTCAGAACCAGAGAACTGCGAGAAGCCAGACATTACTGGTGGCGTACACTGGTGCCGAAGACTTCTGGCATAAGTGACTCAAGTGGGAGATGACCATGGGAAGTAAATTGAATAACCAACAGCAACATAACGTTCTACCAGTCGGGGCGTGGAACCTCAGGAGTCTGAACGTGTTAGGGAAGCAAGAAAATGTGAAAAGGGAGGGTTTCTGCCCGGACGAGTATAGGGTAATATCAACAGCAACAGAAAACTATATAACGGGAGTAGGATTCGTTATGAATAGGTAGGTAGGGCTGTGAGTGAGTTAATGTAAAGAGTTCAGTGATAGGGTTATTCTAATCAGAATCGACAGCACACCAACACCGATAAGAATAAATCAGGTGTACATGCCAACATAAAATCAGGAGACGAAGAGATATAGAAAGTATATGAGGATACTGAACGGGTAAATCAGTAAGTAAAGAGAGATGGAAATGTAATAGCCATCTGGGACTGCAACGGGGTTTAGGGGAAGGAGTAGAAGAAAGGTTTATGGAAGGATATATGGACTCCGTAGTAAGAATGGGATAGGAGAAAGACTAATTAAGTTCTGCAATAAATTTCAGCTTGTAATAGCGAATATTCTGTTCGTGAATCACAAGAGGAGGAGGTAAACTTGGAAAAGGCCGGGATATATGGAAATATTTCAGTTATATTACATCATTATCAGGCAGGGATTCCTAAATCAGATGTTGGACTGAAAGGCATACCAAGCATCAGGTATAGGCACAGATCACAATTCAGTAGTGATTGTGCGTAGTCTGAAGTGTAAGAGACTAGTTCGAAAGAAGCAGTGCTCAAAGAAGTGGGATTCCTAAATACTGAAAAAAGAAAAGATGCACTTGAAGTTTTATAAGGCTACATAAGCTGCGATAGTTAATGGCTCAGTAGGTAGTTCAGTTGAAGGGCAATGGGCATCTCTAAAAAGGGCAATCGAAGAAAATATTCAAATGAGTGTGAATTCCTAAGGACCAAACTGCTGAGGTCATCGGCCCCTAGACTTACACCCTACTTAAACTAACTTAAACTATACGCTAAGAACAACACACACACCCAAGCCCGAGAGAGGACTCGAAACTCCGGCGGGAGGGCTGCGCAGTCCGTGACAATCGAAGAAGTTGGAAAGAGGTACAAGGAAAATAACTGCGAGTAAATCATGGCTTACAGAAGAAATACTTCAGTTGATCGACGAAAGACGGAAATACAAAAATAGTCAGCGAAATTCAGGAACACAGAAATACAAGCCACCTTGGAAGGAAATAAATAGGAAGTGCAGGGAAGCCAAGACAAAATGGCTGCATGGAAAATATGAAGAAATCAAAACAGAAATGATTGTTTGAAGGACTGACTCAGCATATAGAAACGTTATAATAACCTTTGGTGAAATTAAAAGTAAGGGCGGTAGAATTAAGAGTGCAATGGGAATTCCACTGTTAAATGCAGATCAGGGAGCGGATAAATGAAAAGGGTACATTGAAGGCCTCTATGATGGGGAGGACTCTGATTACGTAACAGAAAGAGAAACAGAAGTCGAGAGAGAAGAGAAAGGGGATCCAGTATTAGAATCAGAATTTGAAAGAGCTCTGGAAGACTTAAGATTACATAACGCAGAAGGGGTATATGATATTCTATAGCAATTTCTTAAACCATTGGGGGGAAGTGTCATCAAAACGAATGTTCGCATTGTTATGTCGAATGTATGAGACTGTGAATATACCACCAGACTTTCGGGAAAATATGATCCACACCATTCCAAAGGTAGCAAGAGCCGATAATTATTGCACAATCAGCTAAAAAATCATGCATCCAAGTTTCCGACAAGAAAATTATACAGAAGAAAGGAAAAAAATAATCTGTTAGATGACGATCAGTTTGGCTATACTAAAGGTAGAGGCACCAGAGAGGCAATTCTGAAGCGGAAGCAAGCTGAAGAAAACTCAAGACACGTTCATAGGATCTGTCAAGCTGGAAAACGCATTCGACAATGTGAAATGTAAGGGGTAAGCTATAGGGAAAGAAGGGTAATATACGACGCGTATAACACTGTTCAATCTAAACAACAACGAAACACCGACGGAAATAAAAGAAAAGTTCGAAAGTAGGATTAATATTCAAGGTGAAAGGATATTTCCTAACGACATTTCTATCCTCAGTGAAATTGAAAAAGAATTACAGGATCTACTGAAAGGAATGAACAGTGTAATGAGTACGGTATATAGATTGACAGTAAATCAAAAAATCAAAGTAAGACGGAAGTGTTGAGAAGTAATAAAAATGGGAACAGCGAGAACCCTAACATCAGAATTGGGGATCACGAAGTAGTCAAAGTTAAGGAATACTTTTACCTTGGAAGTAAAATAACCCATGATGGATGGAACAATAAGGCCATAAAAAGGACTTTCCTGGCCAAGAGAAGTCTTCTAGTGTCAAACACCGGCCATAAATTATGATAATATACGTTTGGTGCACAGTATTGTATGGTAGTGAGACATGGACGGTGGGAAAACCGAAACAAAAGAGTATCGAAGCTCTTGAGATGTGCTGTTACAAAATAATGTAGAAAATTAGTAGGTAAATAATGATGTGGTTCTCAGAAAAATCGGCGAGGAAAGGAACATACGCAAAACACTGACAAGAAGACGGAACAGGATGATAGGACATTTGTTGAGACATCAGAGAATAATTTCCACGATACTAGAGGAAACTGTAGTGGCTAAAGGACGTGGGTTGCAAGGGCTACTATTTGGTGAAGAGGTTGGGAGAGGAGAGGAATTCGTGGTGGGCCACAGCAAACTAGTCACAAGGGAAATGACTCAAAAGTAAAAAAAAAGACGCGTAGAGAGGATGTGGAACAGAGTTAAAAGTTGCGTACCATGTGCACAGCAGGCTGAGTTGATTAATTAGTGTATGCCCTGCAAAGGTTATTGGAAGCCATTAATTTTTTTTTGAGATGACTGCAATGGATATTTTAGTGCCACATTCACAAATGCCAGTGGAAAACCGCTAGATTCTCACCATTCTAGATTTTTCGTAATACGTGAGGTGGTAGCGACCGTGAATCAAAAAGCACAAATGGTAGCACAGGCAATGGTGAATAATTAGTTACTATTCTACGGGGTCCCTTAATCGCTAATCATGGATAAGGGCCGCAGTTTTATGTCAGAAACAAGGAAACAGTTGCTTTATCTATTGTCTATTCAGAAGTCCATTACATTCACAAGCAAATGAAAGAATTGAGTGTATGCATCAAACAATGGGGGAAATGCTAAGCCGCTATGGGAATATCCATAACAATTATCGTGATACTTCTTTGCTATACACTGTTGCACCTCATAATTCTGCGTTCAGTGAAAGCGCAATCCTATCACCACATGGGATGGTATATGGTCGGAAAATGCAGTCGCCATTTGAGATAATCATACCTAAAGAGGGAATGAGAGGAGAGCCGGTATTAAGTTTCACAAGGACGATACGCGAAGTGTGGAGGCAGGTACAGGAAGCCAATACGAAAGCTCTCGAACGTCAGGCTCGAAGAGGACAACACGATGCTAAGTTACTGAATTCCGTGAATAGTGCTATCAAGCCCTTACACCGCAAAGGGAAAAATTAAGACATTCATTACTCGGTATCACGGTCAGTATTAACTGATGAAATGACGTCACTGGTTAGCGGTAACCTGCAGCTGGTGGCACGTACCATGGTTGTATAAGTCAGACATATACGTCCTTTTCCAGGTGCCCCGAGTCACTATTACCCTTGCAGCACCAGTCCTGTAAAAGGGTAAGTGGATAATAAGACGAAGGACAGGCAGGTCACAGCCCTGTGACCTGCACACGCATTATAATACGCATCAATCCCGCAGAAGTGATGGTGTATTAGCGGGTAGGTCGGGGAAGAATGCCAGTGTGCACTCGGTGTGCTTGCCGGGGGGTCTCGTCCGTAATGTGGAGGAGGCCCTTCCGGCAGCTATTGAACGCACTGGGTGTGACCGGCTGCAGATAGTAGCACATGTCGGAACGAATGACGCCTGCCGCTTGGGTTCTGAGGCCATCCTTGGTTCCTTCCGGCGGCTGGCTGATTTGGTGAAGACAACCAGCATCGCACGCGGAGTGCAAGCTGAGCTTAATATCTGCAGCATAGTGCCCAGAGTCGATCGCGGTCCTCTGGTTTGGAGCCGTGTGGAGGGTCTAAACCAGAGGCTCAGACGACTCTGCGACTATAATGGTTGCAAATTCATCGACCTCCGTTATTGGGTGGAGAACTGTAGGGCCCCCCTAGACAGGTCAGGCGTGCACTACACACCGGAAGCAGCTACTAGGGTAGCAGAGTACGTGTGGCGTGCACACGGGGGTTTTTTAGGTTAGAGGGACCCTCCCTTGGGCGAAACGATAAAATACCTGACGGCTTACCAGAGAGGACATTATCATCGTTGATAAAGAACGTCCGTCCTCAGAGACCAAAAACAGGAAAAGTTAACGTAATATTGGTAAACTGCAGGAGTATCCAGGGCAAGGTTCCTGAATTAGTATCTCTTCTTGAAGGAAATAGTGCGCATATAGTATTAGGAACGGAAAGTTGGTTAAAACCGGAAGTGAACAGTAACGAAATCCTAGACACAGAATGGAATATATACCGCAAGGATAGGATAAACGCCAATGGTGGAGGAGTATTTATAGCAGTAAAGAATTCAATAATATCCAGTGAAGTTATTAGCGAATGCGAATGTGAAATAATCTGGGTTAAGTTAAGTATCAAAGGTGGGTCAGATATGATAGTCGGATGCTTCTATAGACCACCTGCATCAGCAACCGTAGTAGTTGAGCGCCTCAGAGAGAACCTGCAGAACGTCGTGAAGAAGTTTCGTGATCATACTATTGTAATAGGGGGAGACTTCAATCTACCAGGTATAGAATGGGATAGTCACACAATCAGAACTGGAGCCAGGGACAGAGACTCTTGTGACATTATCCTGACTGCCTTGTCCGAGAATTACTTAGAGCAGATAGTTAGAGAACCAACTCGTGAAGCTAACGTTTTAGACCTCATAGCAACAAATAGACCGGAACTTTTCGACTCCGTGAATGTAGAAGAGGGTATCAGTGATCATAAGTCAGTGGTTGCATCAATGACTACAAGTGTAATAAGAAATGCCAAGAAAGGAAGGAAAATATATTTGCTTAACAAGAGTGATAGGGCACAAATCGCAGAATATCTGAGTGACCACCATCAAACGTTCATTTCTGAGGAAGAGGATGTGGAACAAAAATGGAAAAAATTCAGAAACATCGTCCAGTACGCCTTAGATAAGTTCGTACCGACTAAGGTCCAAAGCGAGGGGAAAGATCCACCGTGGTATAACAATCATGTACGAAAGGTACTACGGAAACAAAGAAAGCTTCATCATAGGTTTAAGAGTAGTCGGATCATAGCTGATAAGGAAAAGCTGAACGAAGCGAAAAAGAGCGTAAAGAGAGCAATGAGAGAAGCATTCAACGAATTCGAACATAAAACATTGGCAAACAATCTAAACAAGAACCCTAAAAAGTTTTGGTCATATGTAAAATCGGTAAGCGGATCTAAATCCCCTATTCAGTCACTCGTTGACCACGATGGCACCGAAACAGAGGACGACCGAAGAAAGGCAGAAATACTGAATTCAGTGTTCCGAAACTGTTTCACTGCGGAAAATCGTAACACGGTCCCTGACTTCAGCCGTCGCACGGACGCCAAAATGGAAAATATTGAAATAAACGATATCGGAATTGAAAAACAACTGCTATCACTTAGTAGCGGAAAAGCATCCGGACCAGACGAGATACCCTTAAGATTCTACAGTGATTATGCTAAAGAACTTGCCCCCTTTCTATCAGCAATTTATCGTAGATCGCTGGAAGAACGTAAAGTACCTAGCGACTGGAAGAAAGCGCAGGTCGTTCCCATTTTCAAGAAGGGTCATAAATCAGATGCGAATAATTATAGGCCTATTTCGCTTACGTCAATCTGTTGTAGAATAATGGAACATGTTTTGTGTTCTCGTATTATGACGTTCTTAGATAATACAAATCTCCTTCATCATAACCAACATGGATTCCGCAAACAGAGATCATGTGAAACTCAGCTCGCCCTATTTGCCCAAGAAATTCACAGTGCCGTAGACACTGGCGAGCAGATTGATGCCGTATTCCTGGACTTCAGGAAGGCATTTGATACGGTTCCGCACTTACGTTTAGTGAAAAAAATACGAGCTTACGGAATATCGGACCAGGTTTGTGATTGGATTCAGGATTTCCTAGAAGAAAGAACACAACATGTCATTCTTAACGGTTCAAAATCTGCAGATGTAGAGGTAATTTCGGGAGTACCGCAGGGAAGCGTGATAGGACCTTTATTGTTTACAATATACATAAATGACTTAGTTGACAACATCGGTAGCTCCGTGAGGCTATTTGCAGATGACACGGTTGTCTACAAGAAAGTAGCAACATCAGAAGACTCGTACGTACTCCAGGAGGACCTGCAGAGGCTTAATGCATGGTGCGACAGCTGGCAGCTTTCCCTAAACGTAGATAAATGTAATATAATGCGCATACATAGGGGCAGAAATCCATTCCAGTACGATTATGCCATAGGTGGTAAATCATTGGAAGCGGTAACGACCGTAAAATACTTAGGAGTTACTATCCGGAGCGATCTGAAGTGGAATGATCACATAAAACAAATAGTGGGAAAAGCAGGCGCCAGGTTGAGATTCATAGGAAGAATTCTAAGAAAATGTGACTCATCGACGAAAGAAGTAGCTTACAAAACGCTTGTTCGTCCGATTCTTGAGTATTGCTCATCAGTATGGGACCCTTACCAGGTTGGATTAATAGAAGAGATAGACATGATCCAGCGAAAAGCAGCGCGATTCGTCATGGGGACATTTAGTCAGCGCGAGAGCGTTACGGAGATGCTGAACAAGCTCCAGTGGCGGACACTTTAAGAAAGGCGTTACGCAATACGGAGAGGTTTATTATCGAAATTACGAGAGGGCACATTCCGGGAAGAGATGGGCAACATATTACTACCGCCCACATATATCTCGCGTAATGATCACAACGAAAAGATCCGAGAAATTAGAGCAAATACGGAGACTTACAAGCAGTCGTTCTTCCCACGCACAATTCGTGAATGGAACAGGGAAGGGGGGGATCAGATAGTGGTACAATAAGTACCCTCCGCCACACACCGTAAGGTGGCTCGCGGAGTATAGATGTAGATGTAGATTTTAGGTGTTTGGTGTTACATACCACAATAATGAGACTATGTGAATTGAATGTTGAACAGACAATAAATGATTTTGTCGTTGTATTTTGCTTGAGGCATTGGGCTGTGGCTTAAAATATGTGGGTGAAGTCTATTTGTGTGACAGCTTATCGTAGGGGTATCATACGTGTAGTTTCTTGAATTGATTTGCCATATTAGTGTAGTAATTTAGGGGGTGGTTGTGGTGTTCGGGGAATGTCAGATGACGGAAATAGTTTGTGTATTTTGTTGTGTGGTGAGAGTAATTATGGGTATTTGTAGATACAGGGACATTTTTGCAACATTCAGCAAAGGTGCGCAGGTAGCAACAACGTTTTCGCGGAAATGGGGGGGGGGGGGGCTCTTGGAGAGACCCTTTGTCGCTTTATTCAGGTGTGTGTCGATGTAACAGACCCGATGGACACGCCACAGAAGGAAGCGAAGAAAGATGGATGAAGAACAGTAAATACCCTTCTCTGCTTTGGCTCGCGTACAAATTTCGTCGAATAGTTTTGAACTGTGTGCATTGGTTCCACCCCGTACAATAGAGCTAAAATTGTGGCCACACTATATTGCAAGCTGGTAAGATCATATAAAGTAGGACTGCAGCCCGGTGGTATCCTTAGGGAAGGGTTGAATCGTCCGGAGGATGCCACCAGAGTCAAAGGTTGTTAAGAACGCCGTCTTGTTGCACATCGCATTGCAAACTGCCGTGTTCGATAATGAAACATTTGAAAATGAAAATTTGAAAAATGGTTCAAATGGCTCTAAGCACTATGGGACTTAACATCTGAGGTCATCAGTCCCCTAGACTTAAAACTACCTAAACCTAACTAACCTAAGGACATGACACACATCCATGCCCCAGGCAGGATTCGAACCTGCGACCGTAGCAGCAACGCGGTTCCGGACTGAAGTGCCTAGAATCGCTCGGCCACAGGGGCCAGCCGAACATTTGAAGAGAGGGGGTGGTTTCATTCGCACTCTTTATGCCACCTTCTGGGGCCTTTTCATCTCGATCGTGAGCTGCGATGTGTCCAAAGTGTCCGAAATGTTTTTATTGGCCACCCACAATAAAATTGCGTTATTTCAACGCTGAGCTTACGGTTCGCCGTCGCAGAGGCGTCAAGGGAAGGGTGAGAAGTGGGTAAGGGGAGATGTTATGGCGTTGGACAGAATTTTGGTGAGATATGGTGGTAATGTAACATCATTAATCCACCTTACACCTTCCCATAAGAACTTGTAAGCTCTGTCTTTTTATTTGCACATGTCGACATGTCGCTGTCTGAAGCATCGCAGTGCCCGTGGATAAATTCTTAGGCCGCCACGCTTTTGCAACGTTACAAAGCAAGGCTGTGCACGCCTTCGAGCCACATTTCGAACTTCATCGTCGCAATGGGATAAAATGATGATGTTTCAAAAAAGTGACCCTAGAACGTTTTTTGCGCAGTGTATTTATACTGGCTCGCCCCAGTATAATTTTGACAAGGCGCCACTTGCAGCCACGTAGCTATTCAGCGTAAGGTAACATAGCACTTTAGTGTGCCTAGCTGGTGCCTTGCGCCATGTGACCTCAGCAGTATTGTAAAATTTTGAAGGCAGCGTGCTGACTCAAAACTCACTACAGGTTGCGAGGCCTTCTAGGGAGAGACGCTAACGCAACAATGGCTGCGTACTTTCCTACAGCTGTCAATACTCCAAAAGAGCATTATAGTGATACGATACCTATTCCTACAGTTGTTCAATGAAAGGTTTGTCAAATCTTGATTAGGAGATATTTGGGGCAAGACAATCGACGCAGCGCAATTTCGTTTGTTGGTCACGTGTCTTGATGCAACCAAAATACTGTAAAGTGAATTCAGACACGTAACACCCATGTTACTGTTGCTGTTGATGCTGTGGTGTACAGGAAGGTGTCGTCGTTGAGTGACTGTAGGAGGATACAAGATGACTTGGACAGGATTTGTGACGTGTAAAGAATGGCACCTAACTCTAACTATAAATAAATGTAAATTAATGCAGATGAATAGGAAAAAGAATCCCGTAATGTTTGAATATTCCATTAGTAGTGTAGCGCTTGACACAGTCACGTCGATTAAATATTTGGGCGTAACATTGCAAAAATGGTTCAAATGGCTCTGAGCACTATGCGACTTAACTTCTGAGGTCATCAGTCGCCTAGAACTTAGAACTAATTAAACCTAACTAACCGAAGGACATCACACACATCCATGCCAGAGGCGGGATTCGAACCTGCGACCGGAGCGGTCGCTCGGCTCCAGACTGTAGCGCCTAGAACCGCACGGCCACTCCGTCCAGCCATAACATTGCAGAGCGATATGAAGTGAGACAAGCATGTAATGGCAGTTGTGGGGAAGGCTGATAGTCGTCCTCGGTTCATTGGTAGAATTTTGGGAAGATGTGGTTCATCAGTAAAGGAGACCGCTTATAAAACACCAATACGACCCACTCTTGAGTACTGCTCGAGCGTTTGCGACCCCTATCAGGTCGGATTGAGAGAGGACGTAGAAGCAATTCAGAGGCGGGCTGCTAGATTTGTTACTGGTAGGTTTGATCATCACGCGAGTGTTGCGGAAATGCTTCAGGAACTCAGGTGGAGGTCTCTGGAGGAAAGGAGGCGTTCTTTTCGTGAATCGCTACTGAGGAAATTTAGAGAACCAGCATTTGAGGCTGACTGCAGTACAGTTTTACTGCCGCCAACTTATATTTCACGGAAAGCCACAAAGATAAGATAAGAGAGATTAGGGCTCGTTCTGTTTGGGAGTGGAACAGGGAGAGGAGATGCTAGTTGGGGTGCGAGGTACCCTCCGCCACGCACCGTATGGTGGATTGCGGAGTATGTATGTAGATGTAGATGTTAGTACCTTTTTTCTCCGCGAAGCCTCACATTCAGTTGGCCACTTCCATTTTGCTGGACGATTTTTTCAGCTATGCCCTCTGGGCGTCTTTTAATTTTTTTGTACATGCTACAGGTGCGAAAAGGTAGATTCTCCTCACGGCATTTACGCCGAAGATGAAGTTGCGGTCTCGGGTTAGAGAGATCGTCTGATGAAACTGTGCGCACGTGCCGAGGAGACCGAGCAGCCTGCCCCCGCCTCGAGCGGCAGCAAGTGGCTACGGCAGGCCGCCGCCCCTCACAAAGGAAATTCCCTTTCTCGAGCAGGCGCCGCGCCGCGCCGGCGCCCCTGCCTACAGCCGAAAGGTCGCCAGGTCGCCAAGGTGCCCTCAAAAGCGTTGTCCCAACGCAATTGACTACAGTGACGAAATTTTCGCTACGACCTTACTCCTCCTGCCACAATTACTCCACCTTTGTAAAGCCACTATGAGGTTAGGGGTGCCAACGTGGCATTTCTATTCTTTTTAGACTACTCTTAAATATGCATCATCATCATCACACCTCAAAGTGACAATTTCATATTCGATTCGCAACCGTAACCCACTTTCGCATCGCGAAATGACATGCATAGAACAATGAAGGAAGGTTGCAGTTTGCTTTTAACGTTTAACCAGTATTGCACTCTCTGTAAACGATGTACGAACAGCGAGCGAAGAACTAAGTAAATCTCTTGATATTCAACTACGTCCTTTTAAGACGCAGAACTTATGAGTCTCCTGAGATTTATGATAGACGCGCAGTACTAATGTTTGAAGATCTGGTCAAAATATGAGAACGTTGATTGCGTTGAAACAAAATTTCAATACTGCTATATTAAAGGTTCCAAAAGAAAATGGCGGATCTATACTTGCGAATAAATTTTGTCGAAACCGCTGTTTTTGTGGTCGCTTCTTACCAATCTGAATTTATGCAGTCCATCAATTAAAATTATTAATTAAGTAGGTGTTGTTCGGGGTGTTACAAAAAGGCTGTAACTTCTACGTGATTTAAGATAAAAACTTGGGGATAATTTTAATTTATCTATATAGAGATACAGCAGAACCATTTATTGTCTGTGACGGCGTCACTGCTTCTTCTAACAGGTCTTTTATTTTCTACGTTTTATCCTCACCGTATCTTGTAGCCTTCATATAGTTGATGAAAGACATTTTCATTTGCGTATAGAAGAACAGTGAGAACACGGCACACACCATTCTAGCGACAACCAACAAATATTTCCATATGTGCAGTTGATAAATTAAAATATAGTGACTGTGAGAAAATACATATCGGTCAAACAGGAAGAAATTTTAAAAGGAAAGTTTGATAGGACATGAACAGCAGTGAAAAGAAAAGCACTGAGCACACATCTGAGAGAGCAAAATCACGAAACGAAAGACAGCACAATACATATCAGTTCCTGACCCTTCTGATGAAGGCAAATATCTATACATTCTGCACGAACTAGAAACTTCTACTCACATGAAAAAATATCCGAGTAATATTCGTAACGAACAAACTAAAGACCAAGCAACCGTTTAAACGAAACATAAGACTTTATGCTCCTCGTATTAATCTTTACATATTTTACTTTTATACAAACTATCTTTTTTACATATTTTAGTAGTAGGGGAAAGAAATACGGAGATTCAGCCATGGAAGCTTTCCAATTCACCACCACCCCATAGAAATTACTCAAATAACGCTCTGTGAGTGCAATAACACTACAGAAGGTGGTATCAATCACTTTATCTTTGGATGAAATAAACTGGAAACACGCAGACAATTTTTTTACACCTATTACCTTGTCTGAACGCAGAGTTTCCTAGGAGTGCCACCATTCTATTTTCTTTGAATAATGCTTCATATAGCAAAGAGCTTTCCAACTTCTTGTAAGCTACCCATATATCTTTATACACACATCAAAAAAAGTTTTGCAACAACCCGGTTCCCAGAACTCCTGAAGATAGACGTTGCCTGCGGAATTGTGTCACAGACACAGTCCCTTTGACTGTTCAGAGATGTCACTAAACCCGCCCAAAGATGTAAAGAACCGTGCATGAGCAGCGCCTACTAAAAGGAGGCGGTCCGACAGACGATCAGTTCCAGTCATTCCACCAGGAAAGAGGTACACGGCTCGTGTTGTCTGTAGTTCAACCACGTCTCGGAGTGAATCAAAGTGATGTTTGGACATGGAGGAGATACAGAGAGACAGGAACTGTCGATGGCATGCCTCGCTCAGGGCGCCCAAGGGCTAATACGAGTACTGCAGTGGATGACCGCTATCTACGGATTATGGCTCGGAGGAACCCTGACAGCAACGCCACCGTGTTGAGTAATGCTTTTCGTACAGCCAGAGGACGTCGTGTTACGACTCAAACTGTGCGCAATAGGCTGCATGATGCGCAACTTCACTCCCGACCTCCTTGTCGACGTCCATCTTAGCAACCACGAAACCATGCAGCACGGTAGAGATGGGCCCAACAACATGCCGAATGGACCGCTCAGGATTGGCATCACGATCTCTGTACCGATGAGCGTCCATATGCCTTGAACAAGACAATCGTCGGAGACGTGTTTAGAGGGAACACGATCAGTCTGAACGCCTTAGACACACTGTCCAACGAGCGCAGTAAGGTCGAGGTTCACTGATGTTTTGGGGTGGCATTATGTGGGGCCGACGTACGCCGGTGGTGGCCATGGAAGGCGCCGTAACGGCTGTTCGATACGTGAATGACATCCTCCGACCGATTGTGCAACCATATCGGTAGCATATTGGCGAGGCATTCGTCTTCATGGACGACAATTCGCGCCACCATCGTGCACATCTTGTGAATGACATCCTTCAGGATAACGACATCGCTCGACTAGAGTGACCAACATATTCTCCAGACATGAAACCTATCGAACATATCTGGGATATATTGAAAAGGGCTGTTTATGGACGACGTGACCGGCCAACCACTCTGAGGGATCTACGCCGAATCGTCGTTGAGGAGTGGGGCACACCAACCACTCTACGCCGAATCGCCGTTGAGGAGTGGGACACACTGCACCAACAGTGCCGTGATGAACTTGTTGATAGTATGCCACAACGAATACAGGCAATGCATAAATGCAAGAGGACGTGCTACTGGGTATTAGCAATCTGGACCACCACCTCTGAAGGTCTCGCTGTATGGTGGCACAACATGTAATGTGTGGTTTTCACGAGCAATAAAGAGGGCGGAAATGATCTGTATGTTGATCTCTACTCCAATGTTCTGTACAGGTTCCGGAACTCTCGGAACCGAGGTAATGAAAAACTTTTTTTTATGTGTGTAATAACAGCGTTACACTGGGAACTAAGTTAACTTTTTTGTTGTTAGGTATTTTATATGTATAAGCTCTGAACACTTGTATTTCTAGTGCTCCTATTTTTGTGGCTTCATGTAATAGCGTGTGGTGTTAATCGTTAATGTTGTTGTGCACTGTTATGTCGTCAATATATTGGTTGCGCTATGTGTCTCTTATTTAACGTTTATCTGGTTAAATGGCCGATAGCTGCCGGAGACCAAATAAATAAATAAAATACAGATCGCACAAATTACCAAAACAAAAGAAAAATATACACGATCTTTGGCATCTTTAACACGAAAATATGCCACTGATATTTCACATCACGATTTGTCTCATTTATTGTCAAATGTAAGTGTGTTAGAAAGTACATAAAATTAACGGAACATCTGAAAAAATTCTGTCAAGGCTTAAAAGCAAAATTTAAGAAAGTACTGAACACTCCACCCAAAGCATACGTACTTATAAACATATTCCATCTCCCATCACGTATAGCCTACAGCAATTATCATGTGTTATTTTCACGTATCACCTGTAGGGCCGCTGATATTGGCTATGTTCTCGATACCGGTACCATAAATTTAAAAAAAGAAGATAACTAGCCTTGTAATTAAATATACAAACAAAAATGTCGTTCATTAACTTTCATTTTCTGTTTGATGCAATAAAACTTAAGAAAACATTCGATATTTTCCTTGTGTGGGAGATATTTGATGATGAAGCTCTGATATACACTACTGTGCAAAATGTAAGAACGAAAGTAACTTTCGCTTGATTATCACTGTCAAGTAACGTAGGTCGTTGAAACTTTAACCAAATGAACTGCTGCATTATCTCACGGAAAATAACGGAAGGAAGTACGCAGTGAGATGGACAGATATGACACCTTTATTCAAAGGTAATAATTACCTGAAGTCACCGAGGTTTGTGGTGATGCCCTGGACCTTATAAAAGGCAGGACCTGGTTCTTAATAGGTAGTGTGACACCACAGGCGGCACGGCATGTTCTGCAACGTACTCCTACGCTAGCCAAAACGCTGGTAAGTCATTCTTGTGGCAGGGAGTTCCATTACTGCACCAGTGCTGTTGACAACTGCTGCACGTTCTTGCGTGCACGTGGGCGCTATACAGCTCCCCAGCGCATCCCACACATTCTCAGTGGGATTTAAGTCGGAGTAATGGGAACCCCAGTCCATTCGCTGAATATTCGTTAGTTCCAAGAGCTCTTATTCCTGCGCTGTTCGATACGGTCGCGTAGAGTCATCCATAGAATTAGTGACGAATAGAACGCACCTCTGAAAAGACAAACATTGAGAGGAGTAGAATGTCACTATAACGTTGAACGATGATTGTATCCTGTTTAAAGATTTATAGGTCAGTGCGTCGATAACGTTATGCCTCCCGACATCATAACTTGTAGTCCACCAAATCTACCATGTTCGACAGCGTTACTTGGTGCATTACGCGTCCCCTTATCTCGTCATCTGAAAATATGTCCAGAATCACTACTCAAAAAATCCGCTCTCATCAGAGAACAGCACGCGATCCGAATCCTCGTTGGACCCGTTCCTATGCTCTTGCACCATCGCAGGCGGTACCGCCAATGCTGGGTTGTCAACGGAACAATGTAGTGGTCGTCTTGCCCCTGTGGAGCGTATTCATACAACTCCCACGTAGTAGCATTGAAGCTATTATTCAAGATCCGTGAATCAAACGTCTGTGGATGGAAGTTAGTATGCAAAACCAACGAATAAACTTTATAAACAGTCAAATTGTTCTGATTACATATTTAGAAAATTTGTCAACATTAATGTGACTCCCACTTGTAATTACTTGTAGCACAACGTGATATCCTATAAAGAACTTGCAGCAGATCCCAGTTTTAAGAAAGATCACACAAGAGAAAAAATACTTAACGATTATGTCCTCGAACAATACTACAAATTCTATTAGAGCCCTTGTTTTTTTTCTCTTTTGTCCTTTGATCACACAAGAGAAAATAAATACTTAAAGATTATATCCTCAAGCAATACTTCCATTTCTACTGGAGGCCTTGTCTTCTTTCTCTTCTGTCGTTTTAACCTTTTCTGAGTGTTTTCTTTCACGTTTGTGCAGATATTGGTTCCGAGTGATATGTTTGTTGCACTTCAGGATCGTCCAATTATTGAATTGTTCTCCCAACTGGTCAATGGTTTAGACGCGATTGTTTAGTTGCAGAATTTAATTTTTGCACAATGTTTCCATACTTCCACCTAGAAGATAATTCGTTTTTTAATAGTAAAACACATCGCAATATCATTGTTTATCGAACTTAATTTATAATATTTAGTATCACAAAACCTTCACTAAATTTGTGCAATTACTAGTTTTGAGTAGTTTACAAAACTATTATTTTAATCCGCTCTCTTCTTGGTAGTAAGACTGGGAGACCAAAAACGAACTACTCGAATTAGAAAGGGTTTATACAGGGATGTAGTCTTTCACTCTAATATTCAATCTACACACCGAAGAAGCAATTATGGAAGTAAAAGAAAGGTTCAAGAGTGAAATTAAAATTCAAGAGGAAAGGATATGGGTGGTAAGATTTGCTGATGGGATTGCTATCATCAGTGAAAGTGGAGAACTGCAGGATGTGTTTAATGGAATGAACAGTATAATTAGTTAAGAATATGACTTGAGAGTAAACTGAATAAAGCCGAAAGTAACGAGAAGTAGTAGAAGCGAGAACAGCGAGAAACTTATTAGAACAGGGGATTACGGAGTAGACGAAGTTAAGGAATTCTACTACCTAGGCGGCAAAATGACCCACGGCCGACAGGGTAAGGAGTACATAAAAACAGACTATCACTGGCAAAAATGGTGTTCGTGGACAATAGAAATCTGCTAATACCAAACATAGGTCTTAATTTGAGGATAAAATTTTTGAGAAAGCACATTTAGAGCACAGCATTGTACAGTAGTGAAACATGGACAATGGGAAAACCAGGACAGAAGAGAATCGAAGAGTTTGTGTTGAGGTTCTACAGACGAATGTTGAAAATTAGCTGGACTGATAACATTAGGAATGGGGAGGTTTACCGCAGAATCGGCGACGAAAGGAATATATGGCAAACACCGACAAGAAGATGGGATGGGATGAGAGGACATATGTTAAGACATCAGGGAGTAACTTCCATGGTACTTGAGGGAGCTGGGAGGGTAAAAACAGTAGAGGCAGACAGAGATTGGAATACATCAAAAAATTAATTTAGGGCGTAGTTTGCGTCGCTACTCTGGGATGCAACTTTAGGTACAGGAGGAGAATTCGTGGAGGGCCGCATCAAACCACTAGAAGACTGATGACTCAAAAACTTATTTTAATGTAATCTGACAGTTACTACGGTTTATCTAGCTTATGTACTGCCTGTGAAGTACCCCAACATTATTTTCAGTGGCAGTAATCATTTAGACGTATCTTAAACATCTTCTCCAATCGACACTTCTTACCAGTTACTTTGTTTTTACCAATTGTGTGAACACATATCTCTCACGATAAATAATTTAAATTCTTTCTTCTAAAAAAGTTATATTTCATGAATAATTTTCATTTTCTTTTGTAAGGAAATTTGATTGCACAAAGCATTCAAGATTAAGAAATATGGAACATTTAAATTACATAAAGTAATTGTGGTGAAATAATTCTTGTTTTTAAACAATATCGTAGATAGTCCATTTCAGAAATACCTTAGGTGTTATCATTTCTTGAATAAAGCTTTTTGCCGGCCGCGGTGGCCGTGCGGTTCTAGGCGCTCCAGTCCGGAGCCTCGCTGCTGCTACGGTCGCAGGTTCGAATCCTGCCACGGGCATGGATGTGTGTGATGTCCTTAGGTTAGTTAGGTTTAAGTAGTTGTAAGTTCTAGGGGACTGATGACCACGGCAGTTGAGTCCCATAGTGCTCAGAGCCAATAAAGCCTTTTAACGGAATATCCTCTCATAATGGACAAATGTGCACACTGTCATAGATTAATGAAAAATGGCAATGTTTGAGAGGAATGTCAGTGTTGTTTTGATGTGGGATGTTTGATAAAACCTACATGAGAAATTATGGTGGCCATTCCTGGAAATGGAATTACTGTCACCACTGTTACACAAAATTGGAAAAAAATCAGCTTATCCAGAAATTTCGAGCTGATTCTGCAGTTCTGCAGAAAGGGTTAGAAGGCTTGCGTGCTGTGGTCTGCAGCAGTAATTCTAATATTAGACCGGAAGACTGGATTATAGTCAAGCCTTGCATATCAGTGAAAAGATCTAGGAGACCTTGCTCGACTCTGTCCCCAATAGTTTCAAAACTTTGGAGACTAGGCACAAAAGCATTCAGACATCCCACGAAGCTCCGAAGCAGTCTGACAACATAGGGCATAAGGTGTAAGCGAAGTGGAGGAAGAAAAGTTTCAAGAAGAACGGAAACTTCTTGCTGGACAGTGGTCATGGGACAAGACTGTCGGAACTGGTTCACTCTCTTGGAAGTGATTATCAGAGAAGTAGAATTTTAAGTAAAGTGCAGTTTTAAGTGATGTTATCTGTGATTTAGGCTCTTTGGAGAAGGACACTGCAAGAGAAGATCATGTAATAATAGTAGATGGCACAGGTGACAGTTTAGACAGTAAACTCAATAAGACAATTAATAACGACATAAGGTACATTGCTGAGTACACTC
The DNA here is from genome assembly GCF_021461395.2 of Schistocerca americana. Lineage (NCBI taxonomy): Eukaryota > Metazoa > Arthropoda > Insecta > Orthoptera > Acrididae > Schistocerca > Schistocerca americana. The sequence continues at coordinate 905,963,241 of NC_060119.1, forward strand.
CGCGCAGTAATCTGATGATCCCAGTACCATATTCGCAATTTACGAATATATTTCATGAATTAATACGGGTATAAATCGTCAGCAGTGTCAGTTCATTTTGACGTGCATGCATGTCAGAAGCATCACTGCATCGAACTTTACAGACACTGTCAAATACAGACACTGCACCAATGTATTTCATGTCAAAACATCGTACATCTTACAAAGACAGGCATTGCAATGTCGTACAATATACAATGGTCAAATGTTAACAATAAAATTTATTGCCCGGTTAGATATATGTCATAGAAGAAAAGAATTGTACAGTGAGACCATAAACACTAACCCGTCCACAGGATTTGAGAGATTACGGGTGAAACACTGCGGAGAAATTTAAAAAGCAGACACTGTGGAGGGAAAATGTAACTCTTTTGTACACATTTTCCTACTGCACTGAGTTTTGTTTTCCACTGAAACAAGCAATGAGAAGTTGAACAGAAGCAAGGACAAGAGGTGGATAACTCGTGGGATTAAAACATATTTTTCTTGAAAGAGTAAGCTTTACGTAATTCAGAGAATAAACATTAGTCAATATTACTGAATTAACACCAGTGTTATTGAAACCTCCACTCTGTCATTATAGCCAAACTCTCACACTACGTTCAAAAAATACAACGCTCCAAAAATTGCAAAATTGTTAAACACGAGACAAACAAAAGTATTCATCCAAACTGACCTCCCAGAAACAGTTTTGAAAAAATAATGACGCATTCAAGTAATTGGTCATCAAATTCACTGATTACCTCCTCACAGTGGCTGCAGACACTCCACCCACGTAATAAGCAACGAAGTATAGTCGCATTAGAATTACTTGTGCAGACACTGCATGCCCTATAGACAGATATTAGTTTCAGTATTGCTACAGCTCGGGAGATTACAGAATTCTAGCAGAATACTGAAGTCTCGTGCTGACTTTATAGGGTTACCTTTAAGCTATCTTTTTTAATCAAGCAGTGATCCAGAGCATACTTCCTGACAGACTAAAATATGTTGTAGTAACACCCTCTATAAAATTGGAGACAAACAAAGCAGCTCATTTCGGCGTGATATGGCCTTAGAAACGCGTCTTACTGAGTTGACCTAAGGAGAAGATTGTTGGGTTATTTTGTGTATTTTTCACTCGCTGTTAGCCTCTGGGGCAGTACACCTAAAGTAAACAAATTGCATGTTTGGAAGAAGCTAGCAATAAGAATATTATGTGAAACAGACAATTGTACATCTGGCAGAAGCCTTTTTAAGGATCTTTGAACTCTTACCTACACTTCCCAATACATTCCTTCCTTAAATGCTTCTGTTGCTGACAATAAAAACCATTTTCAATCAAACTTGATATACAGAGTCACAATACAAGACACAGAAACATTTATCAAATAGAATGTCTCCTTGGAAGCAAGAAATCGGGAATCCCTACAAATTCCGAAGAATATTAAAAACATTATAATAAACCACACTCTATAAATCATCCGAATATCCAAGCAGGATATTTTTTATCGTTTCTCTTTGAAAAATATCATTGTTATAAAGTAAATATTAAGCTACCAATAACAGATACATAGCTATCATATGATAAAACGGAGGAGGTGACAGTTTTATTACTCGTTTACTGGATCAAATTTAAATAGCGTAAGCTTCTATGACGTCCTTGTCTCGCGTCAGTGTACGTCTCGACTCGTTCCACAACCCTGAAGGATTTCATTCAAGGTGGGATCCACGGAACACGATGAATGAGTGAATGAGCTGAATGAAAGGATGAATGGTAACATGACAAGACAAACGAGCAGCGTTTCACAGAACGTCCGTTGCAAGCTATGAAAGAGATAATACTGTTATTAATCAAAAAAATAAAAATAAAAACTGATACTAAACCATTATGTGGGTTATGACAGAAAGATATATAAGATGAAACATCGTTCTTTGGTTGTACTTTTACATTTTACATTCGAATGCATTAACTTGGTTACCCAAAACAAAATGACGAAAGGAAAATAATATAACACAGTAACAGTGTATGAACAATGAGGTAATATAAGTGCAAGAATTTCTTTCAGGTAGTGAAATTTCATTGTACTTACTCGTACACTGTCCAGTCACATTAACGCATTAGCACCCTATTTACGTCAATTAACATTTTTCTTGAATTTTGAAAAATTTATCTTGGCAACCCAATTTATAGGAATGCAACGAACGTGAAAGTTTGGTCTGTCCTCATTAGAGGACACTGAGCTATTGGCAGTTGTTTTAGCCTTACACTGCTTAATAGAGAAATTAGTAGGGATAAGAAAATTGGTAATAATAAACTCATAACATAATTTCAAAATTATTATTTATTTTACAATAACTCAAATTTACAAAATTTTTAACCCAAAATCTTTCCAAAACCAAAATTTAGCTAAAGTTTCGTGTAATACTTGGGAAACCATTACACGCATAGCATAGCACGAAGCTTCCGACAATGTGTTCCAGGATTTCCTTCACAGTTCTCAAACTGTCATCTTCTTTGCTTTTCATGCTTGTGGATGACTTGCAGTTTCTGGTCATACTGTATGTCTGGTACATTAATCCTGGGAGATGAGAGGATTTTTGTCTGTCTTCCCCCAGTCAGTCTCATTTCAAGACCTTCCTTGAGGTATGTTCTGGCAATCCATCTTCTGAATTCCTTCACTTAAATAGAACATCCTTCATGGCACCTCTTGATAGCCAGGTACGAATTTACAATAGTCATATCTAGCATCCTCGTAAAAAGACACCAATGCCACTTTTTTACCACCCACTGCTATTGTATTTTCGTCGAAGATCGATACCTCTCACGAAACTCTTGAACATGTTCAGTGGATGTGGTTGTGGAACACTGACCTCCTCATTCTCTGATGGATTTCAACGGTGGACTTTGATCTACATCTACATCTACATGGATACTCTACAAATCACATTTAAGTGCCTGGCAGAGGGTTCATCAAACCACCTTCACAATTGTCTGTTATTCCACTCTCGTATAGCGCGTGGAAAGAATGAACACATATATCTTTCCGTACGAGTTCTGATTTCCCTTCTTTTATCGTGGTGACCGTTCCTCCCTATGTAGGTCGGTGTCAACAAAATATTTTGTAAGTAGGCTGTTTAGATTTTTATATTGGTAACGCCACGTAGCGCTCTGTATGAAAATCACTGGCTGTGCTGTGTGCAGTCTGTGGCTAGTTGGCATTGTTATCTGCCATTGTAGTGTTGGGCTGTTGGCTGTTAACAGCGCGTAGCGTTGCGCAGTTGGAGGTGAACCGCCAGCAGTGGTGGATGTGGGGAGAGAGATGGCGGAGTTGTGAAATTTGTAAGACTGGATGTCATGAACTGCTATATACTTTATGACTTTTGAACACTATTGAGGTAAATACATTGTTTGTGCTCTATCAAAATCTTTCATTTGCTGACTATGCCTATCAGGAGTTAGTGCCTTCCGTAGTTTGAATCTTTTATTTAGCTGGCAGTAGTGGCGCTAGCTGTATTGCAGTAGTTCGAGTAACCAAGATTTTTGTGAGGTAAGTGATTTGTGAAACGTATAGGTTAATGTTAGTCAGGGCCATTCTTTTGTAGGGATTTTTGAAAGTCAGATAGCGTTGCGCTAAAAATGTTGTGTGTCAGTTTAAGCACAGTCATGTATAATTTTTCTAAGGGGACGTTTCATATGTCGACCCTTAGCCGAGGATACCTCACTGGAATCTTCTGATTTTTTCTTGTAGTTTCTGTGATTAGTGTAGATTTTGTTTACTGCTAGCGCGTAATTGTAGAGAGAATCTCCTTTGTAGTTGCAGTCTTTCATTGTTGTACAGTAAAACAGGTGTGGCACGCATGTAAATTTGCACCAAGTATTTCGCAGCAGCGCTTGCAATTAACTAGATATTATTTTCAGCGCTATGTTAATGTGTTCTCTTATTTTTGCTCTTCAAATTGTGTTTTTCTGTGTTGTAACGTGAAATATTGTGACAATAATGGCGTGTGAAAAACGTAATACTAGGCTCCAAAGTAAACTGAGAAATGACAGTGAAGACGAAAGCAGTGTGTTAGCGCCACCATGTAATGAATTAACTAATGTTCAAAGTAGTAATTTGGTAACTGTGCATAGGGAAATGGAGCGGGCTGAAAATAATGGTGTAGGCAGTGAAACAATTAGTGAACAGGGAAGCATTATCGATCGATCGGTCAGCAACAGCTCGCCTCAGGAATCGGGAATGACAGAACACAATATTGCAAATACTGTAGACTCAGGTTTTGGGTTCTCACCGTTTTCTCTTATGAGTCAAGACACATTTTCCACTTGTCAAAATGTGAATGTTGCCGGTGCAAATTCACTGCCGAAAAGCATAGAGGAACAGATTCCAGACACAAATACATTATTATTGCAATTAATGCAACAAATGAAACAAAATCAGAGACAAACACAGCAACAGTTAGACACAATGGAACAAAATCTTCAAAAGTTAGACACAGTGGAACAAAATCCTAAAATGTTGGACACAATGGAACAAAATCTTCAAAAGTTAGACACACTGGAACAAACTCTTCAAAGGTTAGACACCACGCTTGAACAAATACGTGAAGATTTAACTACTGAGTTACATAACATTGAATCGAAATGTCAAAAAGTCTGAAATGTCGTAAAAACACAAATTTGTGAGTGTTTTCAACCTATCTTTTTGCGTCATGAAAATGCATTACAGAATCACGAAGCAGCCATAAAAAACCTGCAAACTATTGTTCATGAAAATCATGACACCTTGCAAGCTAAAATTGACTCAGTTGCATCTACCGATTCGGTTACGCAACTTGCAAAAACTCAGGAAAACTTAAAGGACACAGTAGATACGATTTTAACACAAATGGACACTCTGAAACTTGGTCCTGAAAAACACACAGAGGAAATAATGTCACTATCGGATAAAGTAGCCGAACTTTCAGATCAGTTCACTAACTTATCTACAAAGGTAGATGATGATCTGAATGACACAAGACCTGTAGCCTTCACGGACACTGAAGAGTATGAACAAACTAGAAAATTCAAACAAAATCAAAATCAAATCAATACACAGTACAAAAGAGAAATCCGGGAAGCAGAAGATCAGTTGACACAAGTAATACAAGAATTACATATTTTAGAGGACACTCGCGCTCCAATACGGGAAGAGGGACATAGAAATACAGAACAGCCACACAATAATAACACAGGACACTTCGGAAATTATGAAAGAAATTGGCAAGGCGCATTGGATTTTGAGATGGAACCGCCGAAACGAAGTAACAATGAGCGATGTGCGACTCGCCGACACGATGATTTTGACTATAAGCTGTTCATTACTACACGTAAATTTAAAACATTTAAGAATTCTGGCAACGACATTCATCCACAAGCGTGGCTCCATCAATTCTCTCATTGTTTCCCTCCCAACTGGTCATTAGAGCACAGATTAGAATTTATGTGCGGCTATTTAGAGAATGAACCAGCTGTAAGAATGCGATCGGTCATTCACGATTGTCACAGTGAAGGAGAATTTTACCATGCCTTCCTCTCAGCATATTGGTCTCAAGCTACACAAGACCGAGTAAAACATAGCATCATAATGATGAAACATTTCGAACAATCTGAATTTTCCAGTCTTGTGAAATATTTTGAAGACATGTTGAACAAGAATCAGTACCTGTCAAACCCATACAGCCCCTCAGAACTCATCCGCACTTGCTTAATCAAATTACCTGAACATTTACGACATATTATTTTGGCAGGACGTTGCAAAGACGACACTGAAGCTTTTCAGGGACTCTTACAAGAATTAGAAATTGACACAGACAGTCGCAGGATGCGAAAACAGGAAAACAATCACTACGGGTCACATCCGTCACAATTCCATGACGACAGAAACAATAACTGGACACGACAAGTCTATTCTTACAACGCAAATCGTGACCAAAACAGACACCACCCATATGACAACCACTGGCAGAGTAATAATAGTTACAGAGAAAGATCGCATTTCCGTAGTAATGAATATGACAGAGATTACCATAGAAACAGACAATATGGGAACAAAAACAATTATTATCAAGGGAGAAAGAATAACTTTAGATGCAACGGTCCAGCGCTCAGTTACGATTCAGGGAGAAATGCTCCACCACGTGACCGACAAGAAAGAAACTATGGATTCTACCGACATGACGACAGACGATATGATCGTAACAACAGACCTGAATTGCATCAGAACTGGCGGGATTCAAACAGAGCAGGGCCTCTCGACAAGGTGAATTTGTAGAAGTTAGGTCTCCAAATCCGAATAACGACGCGCGCCAGCAAAGACACAATAGGCAATGACTCATACCGCTGGCAGCCACAAAACGTACTTATGAAACTGACGACGCAGCTGCCGTAGCTAGTAATTACGTAAAAATGGAAGACATTAGGGACATCTTAAAAGGAACACGACGTAAAACATAACAACATTGCATATCCTGTGATTCACATTACTGTAAATGACGTAAAATTTACGGCAGTACTTGACTCTGGCAGTCCCATTTCAGTAATTAGTGAAACAGCTTTTAGCAAATGCAACAGATCGAACGATTGCCCCACACTTCCGTTACGTAAGATTAAATTACAAGGTGCAATCATTGGAAAAAGTGTAGATGTACGCCAACAAACCAACTTAGAATTCTTTTGTCAAAGCCACAGCTTCTCTATGAACTTTCTTATTGTTCCATTATTGTCGACGGAAATTATACTGGGAGTAGACTTTTTGAATGAATACGAAGCAATCTTAAAACTTTCACGATGCTGAAATAAGTTTACAGAAAGAAGCTAAGTCAATAGCTTTGAAATTTGAAGATTGGCTCTCAAACCATGACGAGGAAATTAATCGGCTTTACCTTCTGTTAGGCAACAGTTCGGAATTTTCTACGGAACTAGACACTAACAATCACTCTGCAAGTACTGACAGGGATGATATCGATGGCATATTTGAAACTAATGAGTTAATTCAGAATAAAATTCAAACAATTGAGAATTGTAATGACGCTGATAGGCAGGACCTTTTTGAGATTTGACAAGCACATTCCACAGTTTTCACTCACAAAACAGGAACAATCAAAGGATTTCAATACCAATTGCGTGTTCGTGACCATACTAAATTTTGTGTTAGACCATACGTAATTCCAGCACATTATAGGGACCGTGTTAGAACAGAAATACAATCTATGCTTGACGAGGGCATTATTGAGCCTGCAGTAAGCTCATACAACAATCCATTACATGTTGTTGAGAAGGAAAATGGATCGATCAGGCTTGTCTTAGATTCGAGACAAATCAATACTATCATTATTCCTGAAACAGACAGGCCGCAAACGTTGGAAGAACTTCTTCAGAATTTTAATAGTGTAAAAGTGTTGTCTTCCATTGATCTCAGATCCAGCTTTTATCAGATCTAACTTCATCCAGAATGTAGAAAATACACAGCTTTCCTTTGTTTCGGCGTCTGTTATCAGTTTCGGGAACTCCCTTTTGGTTTGAACATTTCTTCAGCAGCATTCATTCGTGGGCTAAATTCCATATTACCTGAGTTCTTAAAACGTCACATCACCTTATATGTGGACGATATTCTAATAGCAGAAACTTCATGGGAACAACATAATCGCATCCTCAACAGTTTGTTACGTATTTTTGCAGAATCTGGAATTACAGTTAACTTGGAAAAGTCTGAATTCGGTAGGTCAAAGGTGAGGATTTTGGGACATATTATTTCTTCTGAAGGCATTCAGCCGGATTCTGAAAAGTTAGAAGCAATCAGAGCCATTCCAGTTCCATCCACAAAAAAACAAGTCCGCAGTTTTCTAGGTCTCGTAAATTTTTACCGTCGTTTTCCGAATATGCAAATTCTTGTTACACCAAAACTTTGTTCTCTCACTGGAAAAAATATTATTTGGAACTGGGACGAACAAGCACAGTTGGAATTCAATTCTTTGAAAGAATCGCTACTTAACGCGCCAATACTAGCTCATCCAGATCTGTCACGAGATTTCTGCCTTAGCACGGATTCTTCTAAATTCGGTCTTGGCGCCCATTTATTTCAAGAAGCCATAGAAAATGACACTACTGTTCAGAAAACCATTGCTTTTGCTAGCCGAGTGCTATCAAAATCTGAAAAAAATTATTCTGTTACTGAATTAGAAGCTTTAGCTATTATTTGGGCATTTAACAAATTCCGTTTCTTTCTTTCTGGTAAGCACGTAAAAGTATACAGTGATCATCGTGCATTACAATTTCTTATGTCTTCAAAATTAAATCATGACAGGTTAAAACGTTGGGCATTGTTTCTGCAAGAATTCCGCTTCACAATAGTCTACATTCCCGGCAAGGAGAACATTGTTGCGGACGCACTGTCACGCGCACCGGCTGGGCTTGAGAAAAGTAACACAGAAGGCAATCTCGAGAAAAATTTCAGTATTCTTTACATTCAGAAAGTCGCCTTTGAAAACTTGATCACCACATCTTTAAAGGACATTGCTCATGAACAAGATAAAGATCCGATTTGGAAAGACATCAAGAGCAAATGGCATGAAAAGACACACACACCGAGATTCGGCATTATTATCTGGTTAGAAACAACATACTGTTCAAACGCTGCACTGTTGATGACAAGCTATGGGTACTTTGCATTCCTGACGATTTTGTTAATAAGCTCATTTAGTACATTCATTTCAGCTATGCACATTTTGGCCTACGAAAATGTTATCATATTCTTCGAACGACTTGATATTTTAACAATATGGAAAAGAGAATTCGAAGAGTCTTGTCTATTTGTAAACTTTGTCAAAAGGCGAAACCATCTACTATCTCCCATCGTGCTCCGCTGTTTCCTATCATTCCTTCTAAATTAAATGAATTTGCTGCTGTTGATCTCTTGGGGCCGCTTGCCAGATCATCTAATGGATTTTCGTATGTTCTAGTCGCTGTTGAACTTACTTCAAAATTTGTTTCTTTCACACCGTTACGAAAAGCCACTGGACGGTCTGTATCCAACGCCTTTGTTAAAAATTTCTTACATGAAGTTGGACACGTTAGTAAAGTCATTTCAGATAACGGACCGCAATTCAGATCTGCTGTTTGGTCACGCATGCTTCGGAATCATAAAATCAAACCTGTTTTTATTTCATTGTACTCACCACATTGTAACCCCTACGAACGGATTACGAAAGAAATCAATAAGCTTTGTAGACTTTATTGTCACAGAAAGCATCAGCATTGGGACAGATATTTACACTTATTTCAAAACGTGCTGAATGAAATGCCTCATGACTCCACTGCTCTACCACCTACTCTTGTACTGAAGAATGAAGAACCACTGAACAGAATCAGAGAGCTTGTACCTTTCCCGAATACACGTAAACTTCGACACAAAGACATAATTGATTTGGCTATTATAAATATAAAATCTGCAGCAGACAAAAGGAGAAAACTACATGGTAAAGCAAATGCAAAGAAATTATATATTGGTCAGAAAGTTCTCATTAAAGCTCATTCATTGTCACATAAGAAGAAACACTTGAGTCACAAATTCTTTCTAGTTTACAATGGACCTTACAGAATCCGATATATACCACTTGATAATTGCGTTGAAGTTGAAACTCTGCGTACTAGGAAGAGTAAAGGTTTACGCCACATTTCACATGTAAAACCGTTTATTGAAAGATAATCTGCTTTTTAACTTTGTCTTTGTCATATAACTTTTCACTTTACATTACTAGTATGCTTTGTCAGACTTAGAATGTGTTAACATGCAACAATGTTTGAAGTTAAATATCCAGTCAAGAACCAAGAGAACTTATTTAAACAGAAATTACGAATGCATTGTTATTGTGAACAGACGACACAGTGTTATTGTTTGTGTACATTCTTGCTTGTTAGTTGCACGATCACGTAACGACTATAAGGCTCACATACTTAGAACATATACTGCTAATGAGATTTTAATGAAACATTTTGGTTTACTTGAAAATACATTCTGGATTTAAAGTACTTTCTGAGAGATACCAGATGACACAGTGGTTAGTTTATGTGGCAGCTACACGATTTTATCACGACGCTACTAATGAGTGACAATTTACAATGTTGCTTTTGTGGTGTATCTGTTTTATATCTGCACAGTTTTTCTGAATTCTTCTGGAAAGTAAAACATGTTTTAGTAGTAACTTTTGTGGTATAGCTACAAGGAGACAGCCTTTTCCGTAGCACAACAATACGTTACAGCACAGTACTTTCTTCATCACGCCAATAAGCGTAATAACTAAGATATCTATACGCAAAGCATTTCACTTTTGTTTATCATGAGGTAAGTACATTGACTTCTGTAGAACTTAGCTTTCGGAGGACGATAACTACGACACTTCCACAGAGATTATCTTACAACAAGACGCACAGTTTAGCGCTACAGTACACGTATTTGAGTGATTAATTTTGTACTTAAAACATTTATTTTTAAAGATATTTGAAGTACAATGATACAAAGGTTTTCCGTGACACATTTCATTGCTGTAATCTGTAACACCTGAGGGTATAATTACATTAATCCTCAGGGGGTGCACGCCTACATTGTGTACTATGTGTCTAGCAAACACAAGGAGCCCTAGCTAATATGGTATTTGCTTATACAACTTTACACATCAGTAACATATTTCTCTAACACATAAATTACGCAGCTATCTGACCATTTAACTGAGAGACAAACATTTTTTTTTACTACATCAGTGACACATGTTTACGCAATTACACAATTGAGTAACTTCACACTTATGAAATTGTATTTTGTCTGTACTTTGTGAACTGTTCATATTTTTTTGGAACCATTATGATACTACAAGAGCTTTGAATGATGTATTTGGTATGGGATCATGATTTTTAAAGTACGTTTGAAGTAGATGACACTTTTGACATGAGCAGAGAATTTTTTTAGGTTTTGAAATTATTGAAGGAAGCTATGATGATTTTGAGATTTGGCTGAGGTTTTATGATGTTATGATGATGACGTGTATTAAGCTGTTGCGGTATGTTTATGATCAATAAGTTGATGCTATATGAGAAATTTGATTATGCTACGTATTTATTATGATGAAATATTGAAGAAGTGTTGACAAATATGTATGTGTGTAATAAGGTAAGGAATAATGAGTAGTGGTTAGGAACTCTGACTTGTGAAAAAGAATGTTGGAAACCAAGAATCGTACTTTAAGAGTTATGAAATGTGTGTAAATGTGTGAATGTGCCACAATGCCGACGAAAATTTTTTGGACACTGTTATATTTACAAGATTTTGTTTCTACAGATTTGTAACGCAAATTCTAGACCTGTGAAATTTTTTATATGAGACTGTCACTGTAGTGCAAACTGGTGTCATAAATATTTCGGTAAGAAAGCCAAGTGACCTTGACGTAATGCGTCTTGAGCGGCCAGCTGTGTCAGACGCCTGGAGAAAAAGCCATTAGTGTGTGCCTTTTCAGAGGCACAGGTAGAAAAAAAAAAGAAGCCATTATCCTCGCTATTGACATTTCTTTGTCGAAAGCATCACAAATATGACACGCTCAAACTTGAAAACTTGATTACACTGTGGAGCTCTTAATTTATGATATTTACTAAAATGCCTAATGAAATGGTGAGAAACACTTTTACATCTATTGTCTTTCTAGTTGAGAGATTGCTCAATTTGTTTAATATCTAGTTTCTAGCTGCCCTGCAGCATTGGTTAAAATAAAATTTTATAGATGTAGTAATATAAATGTTTTATGCCTACAGACCTAGTTAAGAATAACTTTACGATGTACTTAAAAAAAACGAAGGAGCATAAAAAGACATTTCCCTTCACAGGAATTACATACAGAATTTTCGTTTCAAGTATTTGGTAATTTCTTTTGTAGAATAAATTGTGATGCATCACTCTAGTGTTAACATGTGACATAGGTATTAGACATGGCCATCTTCAGTGTAATATTTTTTTTGATTGAGCTTTGTCATGTTTAGATATAAGTTATTACATTTGCTGCTGCTGTTTGCCAGGCATAATGCTACTAAATTCCACTTTGCATTACTCTGTTAAGCTAGTTTTACTACTGATTTATTTTTCTTGTTGCTGCACATTGGCTCATATTAGTTGTAATGTTGCAGTGCTTGGTAATTTAGATTTACTGCAGCTTGCTTTGACAATTGGCATTTTTTTGTCGTTACTGTTTGTGTTAATTGTTTTGTGCTGCTGCATTACCTCGTCCCTTAGTTTAGCATCCGAGCTCAGTAGATTTAAGTTAGCTTAAGAGGGGGTAGACTATATAAGAGAATGAGTTGCGATGAATTGGAAGAAATGCATTGAGAAGTTATATGAAAAAGTACAGAAAGCAGGTATAGGTAGGATTTTCTTGGAAATAAATGATGAGGTAAGATACTGGAAAATAAATAATGAGGTAAGAAATATATGAACATATAAATACAGAAAGCATGCTTGGATAGGATTATTTTTGGTGGAAACAAATGTTGAAATAAGACGAAAGATCTATGGAATGAAGTTTTGGGTTGGACTGCAGTACCAAATGTTACACTGAAAACAAACCCTGTCCTGTATTTTTGTGTTATTACACTATGTGAATTTGTGTTTTTCCTGTCTGTATGTGTTTTGCTAATAAGATTTATGTTGTAGAATTTTTCTGGTAATATGTTATTTACCTTGTAAAGATGCTTAGACATTATTTATTCTGTTTTGTTTTAATGCTCTTGTGTGAAGTTGATGTTTCAAAAGTTATTCTGATCTTTTATGTATTTACTTATGTCATAATTCCTGTAACACTGATGTATATGTTAGTTTGATTCTTTTGTAAAGCCTGTATTATTATGTTTTTAATGATGTATTTTGTACCTTTGTTATTGTATTCTTATGTTATAAAATTGTAATTGACACCAGTTCATCAAATTAAGTTACTTGTAAGTTACATTTCACTGCACACGTTTCTGTTGGTCATAGTATATGGACAATATGTGAGAAGTAATGACTGATAGTGTTTGGACTTGTGTTAATAATTCAGCAAGGGACTGATTAACAGCATTGCTGGTTCTAAGGACAATTCCAAAAACTTTGTATGTGCACAAGTGGTGGTTTATGGACTTGCTATATTCTCTGCAAGACTCTTCGATGGTGATTGTGCACCTGCACAGTCGCAACAGATGGCTGCTGGCCGTCTCTACAAGGACTACAGTGGGTCTGCATCTTTGATGGCCCACCAATACCATTATTTCTACAAAGACTGCAGTAGGTCTGCTCTGTGATGACCTACCTACCAATATTCTTCAAAACTTCGACTGACTTTGCTGTGGGTTTGCTCTGTTGTGGCCCATTACTTGTCTGCCTGTCAAGAGTCAGCACTGTCTTTCCGTTGGAAGGACAACACTACTTCTTCAAGACTGCATGGAAGTCCACTGCTTCCGTGTGCATTCTCTTTTACTGCTCAGACTTTGAGAAAAACACTGCAATTTTACTGTGATGAACGATCAGGACTGTCTTTATGGACTGTGAGAAAATTTTAGCTTTTGACCAACATTGTATCGATAAATGTGGGCATTTCATTTCTTTGTTATTGTAATTATGAAAAATTGTTTCAAATCTGTATTGGGCACTGCCCAAAACAATTTGTAAATTTTTTTGTGGGGAGCATGGGGGCTATGTAAGTAGGCTGTTTAGATTTTTATATTGGTAACGCCACGTAGCGCTCTGTATGAAAATCACTGGCTGTGCTGTGTGCAGTCTTTGGCTAGTTGGCATTGTTATCTGCCATTGTAGTGTTGGGCTGTTGGCTGTTATCAGCGCGTAGCGTTGCGCAGTTGGAGGTGAACCGCCAGCAGTGGTGGATGTGGGGAGAGAGATGGCGGAGTTGTGAAATTTGTAAGACTGGATGTCATGAACTGCTATATACTTTATGACTTTTGAACACTATTGAGGTAAATACATTGTTTGTGCTCTATCAAAATCTTTCATTTGCTGACTATGCCTATCAGGAGTTAGTGCCTTCCGTAGTTTGAATCTTTTATTTAGCTGGCAGTAGTGGCGCTAGCTGTATTGCAGTAGTTCGAGTAACCAAGATTTTTGTGAGGTAAGTGATTTGTGAAACGTATAGGTTAATGTTAGTCAGGGCCATTCTTTTGTAGGGATTTTTGAAAGTCAGATAGCGTTGCGCTAAAAATATTGTGTGTCAGTTTAAGCACAGTCATGTATAATTTTTCTAAGGGGACGTTTCAATATTCGCATTCGGAGGAGAAAGTTGGTGATTGGAATTTCGTGAGAAGATACCGTCGCAACGAAAAACGCCTTTCTTTTAATGATTTCCAGCACAAATCCTGATCATTTCTGTGACACTCTCTCCCATATTTCCCGATAATACAAAACGTGCTGCCCTTCATGAACATTTTCGATGTACTCTGTCAGTCCTATCTGGTAAGGATCCCACACCGCGCAGCAGTATCCTAAGAGAAGATGGAGAAGCGTAGTGCAGGGAGTCTCCTTAGTAGGTCTGTTACATTTTCTAAGTGTCCTGCCAATATAACGCAGTCTTTGGTTAGCCTTCCTCACAACATTTTCTATGTGTTCCTTCCAATTTAAGTTGTTCACAATTGTAATTCCTCGGTATTTAGTTGAATTTACGGATTTAGATTAGACTGATTTATCGTGTAACCGAAGTTTAACGAGTTCCTTTTAGCACTCATGTGGATAGCCTCACACTTTTCGTTATTTAGAGTCAACTGCCACTTTTCGTACCATTCAGATGGTAGGGAGCACAGTGTCAAAATTAGTTGCTAGTGCAACACACTTGTTATCATCCCATTTCGTGATCAAAATTTCCTTCTATCAAATCTGAACTCAAAATATCCCCGTCCTTCGATTTTGATTACATTATCTAATGATAGGGGCAATTCCCTGTTCTGTTTTCTCTGATGGTTCCTAACTCATTCAGGTGAAAGAGCAGGTGAAAAAATACATTGTAACTGTTCGGCTCATCAATAATGGACAACATTTTGAAAAGTACTTTGTAACACAATGGTAGGTCCGCATCCTCATCTTTGTGGTACTTTCCTCAATATAGTAAGAAGATTTAACAGAAGCCATCGGCACCACTTGATACCCATAGTTCATATCCAAAGTGTATGGGCTTGAGTCTGTTCAACTGCTGTACAGGTGATATCCATAGTATCTTACAATCATTTCATCAAACTGCTAGATTTTTCTGAAAGGCTCGATTTTTTATAATTTCGGACCACAGCCTCTGCTAATAGTTTTATTATTGAAAGATCTGCCACCTTTGTTTTTATTACCCTGAAATGTAGTACAAATTTCAGTTCAACATACCTTTTACGATTCATTACATCTTTCACTCTTTGAACAGCGAGATTATTAGTGTCAGACCAATAATCTTTTTTACTGGACAATTAATGATAGTCAGTAAAGGTCAAGAACCCAACAAATGCATGAATTTCATCAGGTGCAACTGAAAAATGTATTTTATTTTTACTCTTTATTCTTTTCTATTTTTAAACTACCTAGCGTATCTTCCTGTTTCCTCTACAGTCATAGTTACAATTTCTTCTGAAAAGAGTTCTTGGAAAACCTGTACTATACTTTTGTTTCAGCTCATTTTTTCGTTTTCAACTTTTCTTTCAGTTCATTCCACATAGAATAAGCTTTCCCCCCTAATTCAGGAAATCAAAATTTAGGAACCTGAAATTTAATTTCCTCTTTGCGGGCTCTGTTAGAAGAAACAGGAAGAACATCTTCGTTTCCTCTTTGAAGGAAAATTTCGCTAGTACCTGCAATATGGTTTTCACAGGTAATTTCTAACAAATCATCTTCAATATTTTGCTCATTTGTCCGCTCATTTATTCCTGGAGGTAGAACTACTATATCTGCGTCTTTCTACTGCCCCTTTCACAGTTTTAAAAATTGGGCGAGTCCTCACAAAGAAATCTGAAAAAACCGGAAACCATTTAATACGGAAGTGTCCAGTGTCCTCAAATGAGGACAGCAATTTTTTATGCAGTAGAACACAAAGTGCAATTAAGTATTTTAGCCTACACTAGTACTAAACGCTACACAGTTTTATACAGCAGCCATAAAGAACACTAATAAAAACAAAAACAACCATCAGGCTCTACAAAAAACTCGACTCTTCTTAACAGTCTTTAACTAAATACCTGTAGCAGAGAGATAACAATATTACCCAATGTGGAAGGAAACCCCTATTTACCACAACAAAAGCCCATTGTTAAAGTAGCGTACATAGTAATAATAACAAAGCAACCCGCTGTCCTCAAGCGATTACAACTGTCGCCAATGGGTTAACGCGACCACTTGTCAAAAGCATGAATATACTCCGCTGGGACAGATGTATATTTTTGTTGATCCATTGTGCGTTCCAAAATGACGAGATCACCCAGGGGATGCCACGAAAACATTCCCCAGATCATAATGCTCTCTCCTCCGACCTGGATCCTTCTGATGATTATTGCAGGGTGTTTGCTTTCAGACGTTTCAGGCGTTTCACGCCGTACACGTCACCACCCATCTGTCCGGTGGAGTATAAACCGTGATTCATCTAAAAAGGCCAGATGCCGCCACTCAGTGGATGTCCCCGACGAACTACAATCAGCATGACTGCACAAAACTGGTGCCTGCTGCGAAGGCCTGTGCCCCATAACGTTCGATGAACGGTCATTGAGGAGACACTGTTGGTAGCCCCCATCCCCCTAGTTCATCTGGTTTGTCAGTTGCTCAACAGTTGCATCAGTTGCATGTCTATATGCTCGTAGACATCTCCGCTGCCTTCATTCACCCGCGTCATCTCGGCGACAGTTTTGCATAGCGCCATTTTGCCATGCACGGTATACTTTCGAACATTTTGCAGTCTTAGCTGTTTTGGAAATGCTTCCACCCCTGGCCCGAAAGCCAACAATCGTGTCCTTTTCCACGTCAGATAAATCGCTCCGTTTCCCCATTACGACGAAGAGTGCAGTTTCCTGCATCCATCGATACGCTTTTTTTTACACTCCATTGCTAATTCTGCCACCTGTCGTCTGTGAGTGGTTATTGCACTCTGACGTGTTCACATTAATGTGACTGGACAGTGTAGTTCAGCACGAAAGAAAAAGTTTACTCAATTCAACCAAAAACACTTTTGTTGAGAACGAAGTACTTACTTAAAAAATTAATGACTCCCGACAATCAGGAACTATTTCATATACATCCTCCTGTATTCTGGTTTTTACAAATATTTTTGTTGTAGAATAAAAAAGACTCAATCTTATATGTTTGACAATGTATGTTTGTTAGTTCCTCCAGTACCCTGATGACAATGGTGAAAACCACTCTTTGCTATCACCTGAACTTCCTTCTGGTAATGCAATCTGCGCTCGGCTGAGTGATTTATGTTGTCGCGGTGCTTGTCACATTCCGTTATTTTAGTACTGTTATTGCCTAATGGTGGGAGTGGAGAGGCGATGGAGAAACCATATAAGTATACATCGTCATTGGTTTAATAGCCCAGATTTATCAACTAAACACCACAGCAATTGGCATCTAATCAAACCTGTTGTGGACGGGTATCTTTATTTGGCCTGAAGTTGACCGTTCATCTGAAACCATTACCCTCGGCTAATTTAATTACTAAATGTGGTCTTTAGTGAAACAGTATTTAGTTCGGTCAACTGTCGTTTTATGGCAGTAGCTACAAAACTGTGTGCTACAGACCTGTGATTATTTGTACAATTCAGGCCGATTCGAGTTACCCTGTGCTCCTGCTCTGGGCTTCATCATCGGCATGTTTTTTCCTGCCTATTTAGTGTTGCATCTACTAAAGCGGCAGACTTGGGTTGCTCTGATAGAAAATTTTGTATTGTCCTAAGTACGAAGCAATCGAATTTTCAATTTATATTAAAATCTCTCCTAAATTATTGCGATTTCAGCCCCCGTTAAAAGCAAATGACGCGCCCATGCGCCTTTTGATGTCGTCGGTAATTTCCGACCCTTATTTCTGCGGTTCCTTTCATTGGAGGCAGGAGGAAGGGTTGGGGTGTGGGATCTCCTCTGTGTTTGGTATAATACCGTTTCTGCTAGACAAGAGAGTCTGCTTGTAAAGCTAACCGTACATCACCTGTCCGTAATCTTAACCACTTTTGTCGATTCTCTGCAGATCAGAATACATGAAGGCCAATCGTCAGTGTTGCTATTTTCACAAACGTTGGTACACAGGGTGAACCTGACATACACCGATGAAATTTCAGAAGTTGTTCAGGGACATTATCTGAGCATTCTCGTACAAGAGATCTGGTGGTTCTTTACAGAGTAATTACATTTCTTACCACGGTACACCTCTGTTTGCATACTGCATTGAAAATATGTACACAATAGTGCAAATGTTGTCAGTAGGCCAAGGAAAACATTTGTTCCATTCACTCACGGTACTTTCTGTTACGGCGTAAAGTCAGCGCCGGCACGCCAGTCGGACACAACAGAGAAGAGAAGGCTATGAGAAGAGGTCAGCCAATCGCACGCTGACCGATCTCCCTCCAGGACGACGACGCGAAAGCAGTGGCCCCTACGTGAAGAGGGCATAAGCGCCGCGCCCGACTGGTGGCAGCCCATTTCGACAGCAGCGTCACCGTTAGCCACTTCGTTAAGAATTGCGTTTGACTATTCTGAAGAAGACTAATTATTTGTATATCGCCCTTTGCTTGCGACACATATATCGAAGTATTGTATCTTGTCTTATTGTAGAAAAGAGGGAACGGTCTTGCCGCAGTGAATACACCGGTTATCGTGAGATCACCGAAGTTAAGCGCTGTCGGGCGTGGCCGGCACTTGGATGGGTGACCATCCAGCCACCATGCGCTGTTGCCATTTTTTGGGTGCACTCAGCCTCGTGATGCCAATTGAGGAGCTACTCGACCGAACAGTAGCGACTCCGGTCAAAGAGCACCATCATAACGACCGGGAGAGCGGCGTGCTGAACACACGCCCCTCCTATCCGCATCCTCAACTGAGGATGAGACGGCGGTCGGGGCCATTTGTGGCCTGAAGACGGAGTGCTTATTGTAATAAAGCTCATTAATACGAGTTGTTTGTTGTTTGATTAGCGAACCGACTATGCAGGATTCCTAGACACAATCCTTTCTATTGAAAATAGCAATACCCACTTCAGTCTTCGGCCTCAGGCATGCATTCATTACTGTTCTAGTATTGTTTTCTGTCTCGGATTGTTTTTCCGGCTATGTAAGTTGTATCCTAATGCAGAAGCGCATGAAAAGTGGTCGATATGCACCTTCGATTTGGTTCATTTTATGCAATAAAAGAGTGGCACATCGACGATATTCTAAGCTTTTCCTGCAGCAACAACAACCACAGAACAATACTTTCACATTTACGGCTAAGAGAAAGCGCACCCTACAGTGTCAGGGTTGAAGATATTTGCCGATCGTGGTATGCTAGAAAACCAGATCTCTAAGAGGATGTTGTTACAAGTCATTGCTGACAATTGTACCACAAGTAGTCGGGACATTGCATGAGCTCTGAACAAAGTCAAACAAGAGTTTTGAGAATCTCACATGAACAAAAATTCACCAATATCATGATCACATATTACAGGATTTTTCACTGCTGTAAAAGTACATTGCTGAAAAAAAAGAAACTCATCTAGAAGCAAGGAAGAAACGAAGTGAAACTTCACGAGTTGGAAGAGTATGTGACATCATTTCAGTGAGTAAAAAATCGAGTCGAATTTACGAATAACTTCGCAGTACGGGCCCATTTATCAGAATGGCATTACACGCACTTACCCCTTGCCCCCACCCCCTCGCCTCCCACCCGCGCCCCTCGCCCTCTGGCTCTCTCCCCTCTAGCCTGGATGCATCAGTGGTACGGTTGGGATGGATGACACAAAGCACTTGTATCCTCTCCTGAGTCTAGCTGGCCCACCTGTTGTAACTGGTCCTTGATACCCTGCATACTGGCACTGGGACGGAGTAGACATCGAGCTGGTGCCACACATGTTCTGCTGGGGGACAGATCAGAGAATCTTGTTGACCAAGGGACTACCCCAATATCACAGATACATTTCATAAAAACACATGCTGTGTGTGGACGAGCTTGTACTGTTAAAAATGGCGGCACGCCATTGTTGCTTGAGACGATAACACATGAGTAAGCAGAATGCCCGTGGCGTATTAGTGTGCCGTCAGAGGTTCCTCAGCTACTACCAACAGTGACCTGAAGTTATAACGGCTCTCTGAGCCACGCAAAGCTTGTGTTCATTCTGTTATTGCTTGACATCTTGTCTTGGCGGTACTCCCGTCTCGTTTTCCAGGTCATCGTTTGTCGGGAGTTCAGAGGGGACAACCATGACTCGCCCGACCGTTGCCGCTAAACATAACTTCAATGGGGACGACCTTGGTTGGTCGTGCAGTCGGTCGTCTAATCGGATGACGTGTACTTGGTCGCCGGCCGCTTCCGGGTTCTCTGTGTGTGTCGACTTGTGATTCTTCCTAGTTTTTCCACAATGACTGATTTTAGTATTGTTCGAGTTGTTTGTGGAAGTGTTTTCACAGAACCGTGCGTACTTTGTGTGGTTTTGATTGAGCAGTTACTTTAATGCTGTCTGCGTGCTGGATTGAGGTGGTGCGTCAGTTGGGATGGAGCAGCGAGGAACTCTCTGCGGCGTGTAGCCAGGCCGGGACCGCTGGCGGCGTGAACATGCTGTATGATCGTGAGGCGCTAGCTGCGAAAGCAACAAAGTTCGTTGCCCACCGAACCTGGATGCTGAAGTTGAGTGATCAGTTAACCTGTTATGAAGCCTCAACTACTGTGATATCTCTTCATTCATTTGCGGGTTGTTGCTCCCTGGGCCGTTCGGGCTAGCAGCAACATACGATGTGTTGGGGTTGGCGGAATCTTGCAGCCGTCTACCTATATTGTGATCAATTATTAAATTGAGTGTTACTTACCAGTAATGTTCACCAGCAGTATTTTCTGCCCTGTGGCCATTATCGACCCAGCCACCTGCCCTGGTGGTTACTGTGCTTCCCCGGCACTGTCCTGTGTTGATGCTGTCCAGCGCATTGTGTAGTTCGACAGCCTTTAAAGTCGTTTTGTTCATATTTGCTTAGAGTGGCTATTCTTCCCTTGGCTGTTTTTAGACGCCAATTTCTGGAGACGTAGTGCAGTTCATATCCTCATCCTCAACCGATATTTTCCATCGTTATGCCATTGGTCAGATGGAAGGGAACTGGTTAAATTGTTGGTCGGTCCTTGGGCCATCCCCAGTTTGGGTTGCCATCCGATTATTCAACGTCAACTCTTGGCTGCCTGTCTCACCCCACCTTACGTTTGAACTACCTTCTCAGGCCACCCTTGGAACACTTCTGAGCACGACTTGTTCTGTTTGTTCATTTTAGTTTGAAGTATTGTGCGAGGCCTTCAACCGCATATTAATTCAGTTCTTTTTTAAATTTTACATAAAGGCCTTCAGGCGTGTCAAATTAAAATTTTGAAGATTGATTTTATTTTTAAAAAGAAAAAAAAATTCCTTAAAATTGGTTCTATCTGAAATTGATTTTAATCCAGGCCCTAAGCCATTAGTTGTTCGATGTGTTATCTGTGGCCTTCAGCCGAGGATTTACGTGAACCCCTTTTAATAAAGCCGTCAGCTGTGTGTATTCTTTAAAGGAAAATTTTTTGTAAGAAGGAAGGCGTTTATTTTAAATTGTTTGTCTGACTTGTTGTTCAGGCCTTCAGCCATTGTTTCAAATTTGTTTGTAGCCTTCAGCTGTGCAATAAGTTAATATTTCTTTAATTAGGCTTTCGGTCGTTCTGTTGTAAGTGTAAAACGGAATTTCTTGGTTGGAAAATTGTTTATTAATGTGTTTTAATTATAGTTGTCCTTCAGACGTGTAGTGTAGGCCTTCAACCACAAATTTTTTTCAATCGCATGTTTTTTAAAAAACGAAAACAAATTTTACCTTTTATTTTTAATTGCTTTTCATTTCTAAGCCGGGCCTTCAGCCGTTCTTGTTTTTGGTGTGGTTTTGGGCCTTCAGCCCAGAAAGCATCTCAAGTTCTTTAACTAGGCCTTTAGCAGTATTGTTTAATTGTGATCTTTTAAAGCAATGTGTAAATGAGTGGTGCTACTCACCATAACTGTTACGGCCCCATCCACAACATAATCTTATGCTGCGCGCTCTCTGATTACCTACCAACCTGGTTTTACTCTCCACGCCATGACGACGGAGCAACGTGCTGTACCTCTCCAAAACAATTTAAGAATCCAACTTCTCACCAGCTCGCCACTATATTTGCCAACGACGGTAATCCAGGATAGTGCAACACCGCGACTCAACGCTGAAAGAATGCGGCGCCATTCATCAGCAGTCCGTGCTTCCGATCGCGTCAGGCATAGCCGTTTCTGTTGTGCTGTTAATGCAAGCCTACGCATGGAACAGTAACTTCTTAGTATGGCCGTTGCTAGTCCCCCTCCCCGCCCCCCTCCCCCGATGCGGAATGACATAATGTTGCAGGAAGTCCATTCCTTAAAAAATGGCTCTGAGCACTATGGGACTTAATTTCTGAGGTCATCAGTCCCCTAGAACTTAGAACTACTTAAACCTAACTAACCTAAGGACATCACACACATCCATGCCCTAGGCAGGATTCGAACCTGCGACCGTAGCGGTCGCGCGGTTCCAGACAGTAGCGCCTAGAGCCGCTCGGCCAGTCCAGCCGGCTCCATTCCTTACTCTCGGTTGGCAGGCACAAGTATGAAGAGGTTTCGATGTGGTTGGTGCACAGTACACCGATCCTCCATTGTGGTGGTCAGCCGTGGTCGATCGGAATCTTGACGACGACTCTGCCTGGCCTCACGCTCCCATGCAGTCAAACATAGGACCACTGTCAGGGACAATTAGACCAGCTGGCCAAGTGGGTACACACAATGAGGCCTTCTTTCATTGTCAGGTGCTGATAATGCCATCTCATACAAGAGCGTGACATCTCCGTGTCCTCTACAGCGATCAGTTCTCATCTGACTCTGTTCACGCCCCTTACATACCCTACCAGGTCTGGTAACAATATTAAACACGATCGACATTAATGCACCCTGGTGACCGTTCTAGCTCCGACAGAGAATTGCAACTGTAATCACTTACATATTGGACAGCAGTGTGCAAGTGTTCGTAGTTACTTTGGCGTCCGACTATGTCTTCTGGGTGCTTCACATATTTTGTCAAGCAACATGTTTTGACAGAAGCAAACTCGAATAATAAACCAAATAAATCTTTGGCACTTTATTGCTCTGTAGCGAGCCACGAGGGACCGCGGATCACCGACTACGAAATCGAAAAACGTTCCTGAATAACATCCGAAACTTCGTCGATGGACTTCGTATTGGTTCAAATGGCTCTGAGCACTATGGGACTTAACATCTGAGGTCATCAGTCTCCTAGAACTAAAAACTACTTAAACCTAATTAACCTAAGGACATCACACGCATCCATGTCCGAGGCAGGATTCGAACCTGCAACCGGAGCGGTCGCGCGGTTCCAGACTGAACCGCCTAGAACCGCTCGGCCACAGCGGCGGAGTTCCTATTCACCCGATACATTCCTGTAAGGTGCTAAACGTCGTGAGCTTTTGGTCAGAGGAGCAGCTGTAGTGGAGCGATGCAGCTGGTGGCAGTGCTCATTTAACAAGTGGCTCGGGGTCCGAGGGCAGTGATTGGCGCGCCAGGCGGCGGCTAAGTGAGGCGGCGGTGCGTGGCGCCAGGCCAGCCGCCCCCGCCACCCAGACTCCGCTGCCTCTGCCACAGGCCCCGATCAATGCGCGCCTCATTCAGCCAGCACCGCACCCGAAATAGCGCGCAATCAGCCCTCACCACTCTCAGCCGCTCTCGCTCACTAAACTGCCGCACAGCCGTTACCTCTGGAGGAGCACTACTGGGCGACAACGCCCGATGCAAGAAACTTGCTTCCCCTATTTGTGACCTTCGTAACGAGACAGAAGCTGGTGTTTAATCGTGTTTATAGAAGTAAGTGCTTTCAGACCTCATGTATAGTAAAAATTAAAAAAAAAAATCACCCACCGAAAAGCAGACTCTCATTTGGGATGTCCTCCTTATATAGCGTGTAAACAAATAGCTCCCGCTGCCCCGCATCAGCCTATTTGTATTGCAGGGACATGGGTTGGCTAGTCTTCGCTTACTGCCCATCTGACGCTTTTTTGTATGCCCAGAAGGCGAGATTACTGACAGAATTACAGACAAATGGTAACAGAATAATGACATGAAGACCATATTGTGCTTATTTTGTGTGCCTGAAGCGAAAACACAGTATCAGCCCAATTGCTACAGAAACGGCTGTCGGGATTCGCTTAAAGTCGCGCACACATTGAACTGTGTACACCGCAAAGCGCTGTTAATTGGGCATGCAGTTTCGGTTGGTTCCTGACCTACCTCCCAATCTCAGACTGTAGCGCTGGAAGTGTCGTACAAGGTTAACAAGCCAACAGAACATTTACAATTAAACTGAATGTTCAAAATCATGGGAAAGACTGTCCCATTTGAAAATGTGCCGTGTGTGCCACCCGAATGTTGTGGCTAAATGCAGCATGTAGTGCGAGTGTAGGCAAGATTTCTGAACAGTCTGTTACAGACAGGCGAGCGCAGAACACTGCGAAAGTCGCTAGTTATCATACAGTAGTCTGAACGTGGGATGCTAATCTGTACAATGCACATAGGACACAGAGTATCGGAGATTACACAATATTTGGGATTTCCAAGGACAAAAGCCATCTTTAGTGTGATGCTTTAAACACCGCAGTATGACAGAGCAAAATTTCGTAAATGAATTTTCATTAGGTTTCAGAAGACAGTGCCTAACGCAAAGGAAAATGGAGTTTTAAATAACACCATTCTATTTTGAAGGACGTCAATGTTTTGAAACCTTGTTCAAAATGGTTCAAAAAATGGTTCAAATGGCTCTGAGCACTATGGGACTTAACTTCTGAGGTCATCAGTCCCCTAGAACTTAGAAATACTTAAACCTAACTAACCTAAGTGTTGTGGCGTAGCAAGACAGCCACGCCACGGAAGTAGCCGAAAGGCACGCGTTTAGTTCACGCAGGCAAGAGATAGGTCTGTAACAGGATGCGTAATGAATGCTATAAAGAAAAGTACGTAGCTTCTGGAATACTTAACTTTAATCCATCCTTGTTGTATACATCGCTCTTGACGATACAAGTGAGACTCTTTAGATACAAGCTATGTAAGGCTATTGGCGCCTTGCTAGGTCGTAGCCATGGACTTAGCTGAAGGCTATTCTAACTATCTGCTCGGCAAAGGAGCGAGGCTTCGTCAGTGTAGTCGCTAGCTACGTCGTCCGTACAACTGGGGCGAGTGCTAGTCCGTATCTCGAGACCTGCCTTGTGGTGGCGCTCGGTCTGCGATCCCTGACCGTGGCGACACGCGGGTCCGACATGTACTAATGGACCGCGGCCGATTTAAAGCTACCACCTAGCAAGTGTGGTGTCTGACGGTGACACCACACTAAGGACATCACACACATCCATGCCCGAGGCAGAATTCGAACCTGCGACCGTAGCGGTCACATGGTTCCAGACTGAAGCGCCTAGAATCGCACGGCCATGAAACCTTGTCCCGGAACTCTCGCGAAGCGTCACGGTATATTTTTGGCAGACTCTAAAGATATGTCTGTATATACCTGTGTCAGAAAACGATATTTCAAAAAAGATATATTTCCTGTACCAAGTTTCCTCTCGCCTCGATGAAGTTAAAGAAAAACGAATTATTCTTTTCACATAGGCCATCGCTTGATATTTATTTTATACGTGACATGACAGTTTGAGTGTTTCACTTCTGATGGACGCACCCATAATAGAGCCGAAACCTAGGTCAAAAGAATTTTTTGCAACCGAGGGCGGTTATTGCTTTAATTTTTTAGGTTTTAACCTTTATTATCGTACGGCCTAGAGAAGGGTAAACAATATGTGTGAGAAAAGTAATAAAATTGATTTTTTATTTACCAAATTTTTTAATTTTTTAAAACAATGATATTGTCCCCTTCAAGTAGTTCCCTTCGGCAGCTATACACCGGCGGAGTCGTCGTTCCCAGTGTTGGTAACAGTGTTGAAAGACTTCAGTTGGTACGACCTTTAACATGTCGATCATATTCTTTTTAATCTCCAGAATCCCAAAATGACGATCTTTTAAGACATTTTTCAACTTCGGGAAAAGAAAAACTTCATAAGTACTCAAATCAGGTGAACAGGAGTGTTGTGGAGCAACAGGAATGCGTTTTGAGATCAAAAATACCGTCATGGAAGTGGCCGTGTGACACGGGGTGTTGTCATGATGTAGCATCCTCTTGTTCGCAGTGTCCGATTTCGCTCTATTCACCCTTTTCCGGAGCCTTTCAAGGGTATCTTTGCAACAATTAATTGACAGTTTGTCCTGGAGGAACAAATTCTTTATGCCCGATACCCCTACTGTCAAAAACACAAATCAGCATTGCTCTGATCTTCGATTTGCTCATTCGAGCTTTTTTCGGTCGAGGAGATGTCTTAGTGTGCCACTCTTCACTTTGCCGCTTTGTCTCAGGATCGTATTCGAAAATCCAGAATTCATCACCAGTGGTCACATGACTGAACTATTCGTGGTTATTGGCAATCATCTCTAGATGATCAGCGCATATGTTTCTTCAATTGCCCTTCTGCTCAGTTGTAACGTTTTTCGGAGCCATTTTGGCACAAACCTTTCGCTTGTAAAAACCTTCGCTCAAAATTTGATGTACGCTGGTATTGTTTAACAGGCCACGCATCATGTTTATTGTTAAATATCGATCTGATCTCACAAGAACATGCACACATTCGACGTTCTCGTCCTTTTTTGAAATGGAAGGCTTCCCTGAGCGAAGCTGTTCTTCAACGTGTTCTCGGCTTTCCAAAAATGATCTGTGCCAGCGATAAATTTTTGTTCATAATGAATGTTCCCCACAGGCCTGTTGCAACTTTTCAGAGGTCACACTCATGGTAAGTTTAACACAAAACTAGACAGCATAACGTTGCTCTAAATTTCACTGTTCCATTTTCGTAACACACAACAGAAACACAACTTTACTGATGGCGTCCAAAAAAAAAAAAATCATGTGGTGGCTATACGGAGCTGAAACGTGGAAAGATCATCTGGGAAGGATGTACACACCGGTCTATACAAGTACAACAACACGGGGCTGCCAGATCACTCTCAATTTTTCCAGTCTCATTATTTTTCTCACACACGTCGTATGACGACTTGATGTCCCAAAATTTTGCAAAACGGCTCTGATTTGATGGTGTTTGACGCGTAACTAACGCAATGCAAAATGTCCGCGGAACTCTATTATCTCTAAAAGAACGATCTCACGTCAACCAACATGGATTGGGAAAACATCGACCAAGCGAAATACAACTCGCGCTTTTCTCAAATGACATCCTGAAAGCCAGATACAAAGCAGTTAGTTGGGTGCAGTACTTCCTAAAAGCGTTGACCCAGTGCGACACCATCGCACCGAAAGTACGATTGTATGGGGCATCAAACGAAATTCTTGACTGATTTGACGATTTCTTGGTAGACAGGAGGCATCATGAATGAGATTTTCACTCTGCAGCGGAGTGTGCGCTGATATGAAAGTTCCTGGCAGATTAAAACTGTGTGCCGGACCGAGACTCGAAATTGGGACCTTTGTCTTTCGCGGGCAAGTCCTCTACCAGGAAATCTTCTGTGAAGTTTGGAAGGTAGGAGACGAGATACTGGCAGAGGAACAGGTGGCGCCAAAGTCCACTACTGACGCAAATCATGTTTCGATTCCTGATCCCAGACCAGCCATGGCTCAGCCGGAGCGTGAGTCGTGCTTGGGTAGAGCACTTGCCCGCAAAAGACAAAGGTCCCGAGTTCGAGTCTCAGTCCGGCACACAGGTTTAATCTGCCAGGAAGTTTCATATCAGTGCACAGTCCGCTGCAGAGTGAAAATCTCATTATGGATGTTAATGATGGAATACGATCAGTTGGAGGAGCGATAGGATATAAAATATCAGCAAACTCCTCTGACTGGAAGAGGAACAAGCCGGCCACGGTGGCCGAGCGGTTCTAGGCGCTTCAGTCCGGAACCATGCAACCGCTATGGTCGCAGGTTCGAATCCTGCCTCGGGCATGGATGTGTGCGATTCCTTAGGTTAGTTAGGTTTAAGTAGTTCTAAGTTCTAGGGGACTGATGACCTCAGATGTTAAGTCCCATAGTGCTCAGAGCCATTTGAACTATTTGAACCAAGAATAACAAAACAAAACTCTCGATTTTGTGCTGTTGCAGTGCCTGGAAGTAATAAAAACTTCATTATGAGCATATCAGCAAACTGTGATATGCTGTGATGTGTTAGGTTCTCCAGGAGTTTCTTTTTCACCACTTGGTTTCTGTCGGGTACTAGCACTGCTTCATCTCCAGATTCCGCAATGAAAATTGTTGAGTACCTTCTAACATTCTGCGTGGTGTCTGTTTGTTCTATATCGTGTCTCCCTACCACTTTCGCACAACGACGATCTGAGCGTGTTTTTTAGGGAATTGACTAGTTTGAACCTCAGACCTGTTGCTGGTAAGGCGACGCCAGACCACACATGACATGTAGAGTTCAGTGAGACTAGCGATGATATAACCAAATACTTAATGATTTCAGCGTCAGCTCCACTGCACTCCCTGTAAAAGAATCTTAATACTAACTAAATTTAGTGGAACGGGTTCAAGGCTTTCCTATTTTTAGTTAGCTGGTAAAATAACGTCGAAAAAGCAGTTACGTTTACCATTGGAAATTTTATTCTACTCACAAAACATTGTTTGTAAATTGCACTATTGATAAAAGGAAATGTTTTAATACAGGATGGTAAAAACCAACTGCGTTCAACAAAAATGTGAACAAATATTCCCTGAAGGGGTTTACAAGTTCTACAATGGATCGAAGGAGACCTATGCCATATCACATCTACAATCTAGGTTTAAATTAAGTTTCACAAAAGAGAAAACTATCCAAATGGTCTACGGTGACCCTCAATTATCTTTAATTACTTATCTAACTTGTCGTAAATTACAGTGGCTGATGTGGGTTCTCAATAATTATATAACAGAAAAATCATCGCGTTTCAGTTTTTAACTTACGTAGCAAATGTGAATTCTATGAGCTTTAATTGACGATCGACACTAGTATTACACAAAATGGGGATGTAACAGATGAGAGTTCTGCAGTTCTGAGTGAAGCCTTATGCGCTCAAAAATGCGGCATCACGTGCGTTCATTACCTTGTCGGTGTTTAAGCAGCGTCAGGGCGGCGCAGCTCCTCACATCTCGCTGTCTCGGAAGCAACTCTCCCCTCACTTCTCCTTACTACAATTTACCGAAGTTGGTTTAAAAAAACTATCTGGCTGTGTTTTCATCTGACCAGTCAGGGTCTCAATGTTAACCTTAAGCTCCGCCTACAAAAATTCTGTCTATTCAATGAGAAACGTTATACTTTTCGTGGTGGGGCAATGTTTTTAAAGTTTGCAACGTAAGAGAGACGCGAAAAAGTCTCACGCTAAAACTTGCAGCTGGTCTGGTTCTTTTAGTGTTATCGTAAGATCTATACTATTCTTCTGGGGGGCTCTATCTTTTAACATGGGCTGGGGGGTGGTCCTGACGTAACAGAGACGCGAAAAAGTCTCATGCTAAAACTTGCGGCTGGGGTGGCCCTTCTAGTGTTAGCGTAAGAACTATACTGTTCTTCTAGAGGGCTCTATCTTTTAACATGGGCTGGGGGTGGTCCTAGCGGTTAGCTGGCGACGTGGGTGTCCATCCCTTATCGTAGGGCCTTCTAGCTTAACGCGGTTTTGCTCTCGGCTTCTGTTCTCGTTTCTCCCCTCGTAACTACGTCTGTCTCACGGTGGAAAGGTATGACATGCATTTAGGCATTCTTGTGTTAGTCTGTGGTATTCCATTTGCTCACTCATTACTCATATTACTTTGGTTAATTTAATGTCACAATTTATTTGGAGCTATGTGACATACTACTGGATTTGCTTATCATGTCAGGGTTTTCATGGAAGGTGTTGGATTTGCCTGACACCTTACATATCACCACCCTTCGAACTTAATTTTTGCACTGAAGTTAGGCAATGATTGAATCATCGTCTAAGTCAGTAAAAAATTATTCCGATATCTAAATTTTGTTGCCTACTGTTCAGCCATGTTATTCTGTTCTATGCTAGTTTGTATTACTAATTTATATTTTTATATTCTTCCACATTATTATCAAAAATATGTTTATATTGACAAGGGAAGAATATTTTTATTCTATTATAATTATTATTGTTTAATTATTTTCTTTCTTTATTTAATTGTGAAGTTTGTTTTTTAAGAAGTTTGTTATCGAAAGTGAGGAGTCTTTCACATCGATTTTCTTAGAAATACTGTTTTTATAAATGTAGTAATTAAGTAAAATCTATTCCTAACACATTTTCTAAATATCATGTACAAGTAAAATGTTTTTGTTTCTAGACACTCATTTCAACATTGTTACACTAACAAATAAGAATTATTTCCAAGAATTGCTTTGACAAAGAAATATACATACACAAGTATTGAGATATTATCCTGACAAATGGTACAAATGTTAAAAAAAAGGGAAAACATCCAACAAGATAATTTTTAATTCTTTGTTTTTATAAGGAGAAAATAAGTAAAATATAGTTATTGTTTTATTTTTATGAGGAGAAAATAAGTGGCATATGGTTTTAGTGTTTATTATGCCTTACTTTTGTTCTTTATATACTGTCCATTTCAGAACTAATGACTTATGTTTATCGATAGTCTATTTTTTACTTAAGTCCATAGTCAATTACTGTTATTTTGTAGTTTATTAGCTGCCTGGTGTGCTTAACTTATTTAATTTTTCACACATTTCTTTTGCACAATTCCTACATCACATAATTTGATTTCACACATTCACACAATCCTATGAATGTTTAAGCATGAGGTTGGCGAATGTTTTTTGCATGAAGGTGATGGACTTGAGCGAGATGGATGTAGCAAGTATTTGATGTACAACTTCGTTTGTCGTTCATTGTTGGTTTTGCAAGTGTGTGTTGCTGTTGTGGATGTCCCATAATGGAATGGAGCTGTGAGTGCAGAATCTCATGGTTTACTGGCTTTGTATGTGTGAAAGTCATCGTTATGTGTCGCTGAAAGTGGTGGTTTTTCGTTGTAATACTTCACAGACGACTAGTTTACAATAGGATAGGGATTTGGGAAGGTCTGTCGTCTATTCTCCACCCATCTTCTTTCTTGGTCTCAATCTTGCGAATCTTCAACTTCTGTTCTTCCTGATTTTTCTCTGCTTCTTACTTGTTTCTTGGTTGTTCTCTGGGCAGGATATGGAAATATTTATTGATAACTAGTCACTTTGAAGTTCTCCTCTTAGTAACAGTTTGATAAATTGTTTGGGCATGTCATTTTTACTTTGTGGAAGTTTTCTTCAGTTTCGTGCATCAGTGTGCTGTTTAATAGCAGTAGTGTGACCCTTACACATTTTTTTTGCCAGTGGTGGCTTGCTCAAGCGGTCTTCTCGTCGGGCCGTTTTTTGCTCACTCCGCTGAGTCGGGGCGTTTGGAGACCCTTCTGCCATTCGGTGTCCTGTCGTGTCTCTGCAGGGTTCTGCCACTGTCTGGTTCCGTGTTCTGTCCCAGCAGGGTTCCGCCACCCTGTGGTTCAGCTTGGCAGCAGATTTATTTACTACCCACTTTGGCTACAAGGGCCTTCTGTTGGTCTCGCTGTCCTTTCCCTTGTCTTGATGCTTCTGCCTTGTAGGAATCGTGTCTTGCTAATTACGTCCTTTCCTTTCTTGATACTTCTCACGTTGCAACTTGTGGGTCGTTGCATCGCTTCCTTGTTGGAGTTTTTACAATGGTTCTTACAAAAAGTTTTACTTATAATTATCTAACATATGTCAAGTACCTAAATTGTTTTACGCCTTCTTAAAAGCTTTACAAATTTCGGTGCCCTTTCCATGTTACAATTCTAAGATATTTTGAGTCTTAACATCTACAAGAATCCTCAAATTCGTTTTTTATTTTGCTGTAGTGTCGTGGTGTATAGCATTTTAGTATTTCATACTGTTAGACTATCTACACTTTATCCCTTCACCTTAATCTATGGTACTATTGGTGTTATTTTTGTTTTGTTTTTATTGAAACTACTTTCTTTTTCCCACCTTCCTCTCTCTTCATTCTTCTTTCTCCTGATGATCTTATCTGCAACATAATCTTGAAATATTGTGCTGATTATTTAGCAGTAGTAAAATTTATCTTCAAACTTTTTGATATGGCTCAGATGGTGAAGTCCTAAGGTTTTGCCTGTTTTTGGGTTCATTAGTTCCACAGCATTATC
The DNA here is from genome assembly GCF_021461395.2 of Schistocerca americana. Classification (NCBI taxonomy): domain Eukaryota; kingdom Metazoa; phylum Arthropoda; class Insecta; order Orthoptera; family Acrididae; genus Schistocerca; species Schistocerca americana. Next base: position 905,995,831 of record NC_060119.1, read on the forward strand.
ATGAGCAATTCGGCTAATTATGACAGGTCCTTTGTATGCACCATAAAACTTATGTATTTGGTGTTTCTGTTTGCTGGAGAGATGGTTCTGGGATATAAATTAACCATTCATTCGTTGCAACACTTCGTCTAAAAAATAAAACATCGTTTTTTACGAGATAGTGCTGTCGAATGTCTGGAAAATCCTTACTTCTCCACTTGTGTTTGATTCTTAGTATTTCGGGATCCTTGTCGTGTTCTTTGCCTATGTTTTTCAATGCTGTAGTAATGTAGTTTTCGAAAGGTACTTGTTTCATATAGTACATTGTAAACTGGTCTTCTGCTGCTTCCAAACCTATGTTATTGGATGCACCCTGTGGACATCGTGATAAAGCATCTGCTAATACATTCGCTGGTACTGGTATGTGTATAACAGTGAAGTCAAATTCTTGTAGTATTAACATCCATCTGGCTAACCTCCCATGAGTTAGTTTGGCGGATAACAGAAATTCTAATGCTTTGTGGTCAGTGTATACTTTTGTTTTTCTTCCGAATAGGAAGTATCGAAAACGTTGGAAGCCCCATACAATGGCCAACGCTTCCAGCTCCGTGACTGAATAGTTTTTATCGCTTTTTGTGAGTACCCAACTGGCAAATGCAATTGTTCTATATGATCTTAGCCCTGCCTGTTCGTATTCTTGGAATAAAACAACTCCTAAACCTGTTTTCACGCTATCAGTGGCAATACAAAAATTTTGTGTTAGATTAGGATGTGCTAAAATCGGTGCTGTTGTTAGTGCGTTTTTCACTTTTAAAAATTCTTCATTGGCTTTTTGATCCCATACACATGGCGTGTTTTTTCCAGTCAATGCACATAGGCGTGGTGTTGCGAGAGAGTCGATCCAAATAAATTTTTTATAGAATCCGATGAGACCTAGAAATCCTCCGAGAGTTTTCTTATTATATGGAGTACAGAATTCTTTGATTGCCGTTAGTTTTTCTGGGTCGGGCATTACCCCTTTCTAGGAAATTATATGTCCTAGAAATTTGACCTCTCGCCTTCCAAATTTGGATTTTGTTATATTTACTGTGACCCCATGCTCTTTCATGATCTGTAAAAACTGATTTAATGTGTCGTTGTGATGTTCCCAAGAGGGTTCTGCTATAATCACATCATGAACATAACAAGTAATTTTTTGTAAAATTTCAGGACTGAGTATAGCATTAAATCCCCTAATAAACGCCGCTGATGATATGTTTAAACCAAATGGCAATCGTTTAAACTGGTAACATTTACCGAATACGATAAATGCTGGGCCAATTCTATTTGCCAGAAACTACTCCGTAAACCAATTGATGAAAATATCTTAGCACCGTGGAAGTTTTGTATCAATTCCTCTAATTTTTCTGGGCGATCTGTCTCAGTGATTATGATTGTGTTGATCTGTCTGGAATCAAGCACAAACCTAATGCTCCCATCTCGTTTTTGTACAATATGGAGCGGTCTGTTATATGTGGAGGTAGCTGGTTCAATAATATCGTCATCTAACATTTTAGATATCTCCTGAAATACCTTATTCCTGTAGCTTAATGGGATTGTATAGGGTGGCACTCTAAATGGTTTGTGCTGTTTTACTTCAAACTTGTACTGAAAGTGTTTAATACTGCCGTCTTAGGTAAAAATACCTCTGCTTTATCTCGTAAAATACACTCTAATTCTCTTTTACTGTATTCCGAAATCCCTTGAACTTCTTGCAATTTTTAGTCGATTTCTTTATGGACTTCTAACATGAGTTGAGGCGATTCCCCCTTTTCTGCATACCATTCTAATTCTTCATCCTCTTTATCTCGCGTCATTCTTAATTGTTTGTTTATAACTGGTATTTCTTCTAATTTTAGCTTTTGCTCAAAGAGAAGTGTGACATTCCCGAATGTTACGCTACCTTTCCCCATATCTATTATCGCTCGTCTCTCATTTAAAAAGTCTGCACCTATAATCAAATCTACAGTTAGTTTAAGTATAATCACGAAGTTGGCTTCGATCTTTTGACCCTGACACGAAAGAGTTAACCTTGTTTGTCTCGTAACTTCCACAGCATTGTTTCTAATAGGACCTCTTACTTTAATCTTACATGTTTTCAGAACTGGCAATTCCTCATTGGCATTACACTGCATGAATAAATTTTCTGAAATCGCAGTCAGTTCACTTCCGCTATCAAATACAATATTGACTGGGATATGCTTTACCATGGCCTTCACAATTGGTTGAATTTTAAAGGGTTGGTTCTGTTCTTCTTCTTCTTGCATCAACGAATCCTCCACTGTATCATACATGAGTCTTTTTAGGAATTTCCCTTGTGAATTCGAACTTTCTGTAGGATAAGCTTCGACTGCTACTTCTTTCTCTTTTATTTCCTCATCTCTATTTCTTCCTTCATTTACGCTTTCTTCAACATTATCTACTTTTTCCTCATCCTCGTCTATCTTCTCCTTCTTCGTCGCTACTTCCACATAATCGCATCTAAATGCTCTAATTATCGCTTCATAACTTCCTTCATTATATACGTTGGGTTGTGTGCCCACTCGTAACTTATTTTCAACTTCTGTCGACTGCGCATTATCCTCATTGAATTCGCTTTCCCTGGTTTCCATCTCAAATAGCTCTGCAATACTCATTACTTCGTCCTTTCCTCCTACATTCGTTGTGCATGCCTCTGGTAATTCATCTTCCTCGTCAGTATTCTCCCAATTAATTTCGTCCCAACACGATATTGTTATTTTCTTGTCTTCGTTTTCATCTGGTCCCTGTGGATTTGTTTCTTCCTTCTTCTCTTCTCGTGATAAGATCTTTACTTCTCTGTTCAAGGTGCTGCAATTGTCCTGGGTCAGTGCGTCATTCTCTTTGGCATGGGCGCTTAGCTGTCAATTCGATCGTTTATCGGGGTTTGGTGGTCTTACCTCCACCTCTTCTATCTATGTTCTCTTTTCTTGTTCAGCTTGTTGATAGTGGTTTCTTTGTTGATAATTTGTCGGTCTATTGGTTCTCCAGTACCCGTTCCGGTTGTCGTTATTCCCTCTGTAATAGTTGTTGCCGTTCCTGGGTGAATTATAGTTATTGCCATATTCTCTTCTAAACCCATAACCGGTTCTTTGTTGAAATCTACTGTCGTTTCTTGGTGCGAAGTTATCACATGGTTCGTAATTATTGTTTCTTCGTACTGTGTCTTGTGGATTCCGCTGCTTTTTGCTTTTGTTGTCCCGTGCGCTTCGTCTTTTTCTTGCGTCATCTTCCGAAAATATGAACTCTATTTCCCTTAGAATACCTTTAAATGCTTCGACGTCATTTCCTCCGCGACCTACTAATGATTGCTGGTATTTCAATGGTAGCTTCATCACGCATAATTTAATCAACTCTCCGTCACTGTATGGTACATCTAAGCATTGATTTTTCTTTGCCATTAATTCGAAAAATTTCACGGGACTCTTCTCTCCTGAATTTTCAAAATATGGGTTCTGTAATAATTCGTACTTCACTCTGTTCTGTGCTTCGCTGGACCAATATCGTGAGAGAAACTTCTCTCTGAAATCTTCGTACGATCGGCATGTCGCTGCAACATGGTTTCTGCGACTGTTCCTGATATGTGTGCACATATAAAGTCTAATTTGTGTGCTAGCGTCCAGTGTTCTGGTAATCCTACTCGGAACTGATCAATAAAAGTTCGTGGATGTAATGAGTTTCCTTCTCGAAAGTGTTGAAATTTTCTGACTGTGAGGAAATGACCGTTGTCGTACTTCGTCATAGTTCCATATGAAATTCGCGATTCTTCGCCACTTTTGTTTCTGGTCATTCCTCCCGTCGTTCTTTCCGGTTGTAGTAGATCCATTGGATATTGTCCACTGTAGCTTTCGCCTACCCGCGGTGCAGGCAGTCTGATTTCACGTATGTTACTTTCCGCCTGTGATTGGAATCGCAAATGCATGATATCTTCGTTAATTGTTTGTTTTTCCGCTGTTGTTACAGATACCGATGTGGTTGCAGACTCAGTGCTTGTTCGATCCTGTTCACTACGCTCTTCAATGGTCTGCAACAACTCTGTTCGCAATTTCTGAAATTTTCGTTTCATTTGCGCTTCTATTTTGACTATGCGGTTATCATATCTTTTCAGCGCTGCTTTTGTGATACGTTTGTGCAACACACTATTTTCAACAATTTTACGCGCTGTACCTGCTGCTTGTCTAGAATTACATTTATCTGTTTCTCTAGTTTCTTGACATCTCCCTGGGTGTTGTTACGTAATGTTTTGATCTCGTCCTGAGTGTCATTACGCAATGTTTGTACGTCCGCTTTTACCTTGTCAATGTCTGTTCTCAATTGATTGTGACCTGTTATTAAGTTTCCTATCACTTCTCGAGATTCTTTTGCCTCGTCTTCAATACGACTTAGGTGTAACTGAATTTTTTTGTTTTGTTCTTTAATCTCACGCATTTGTCTCGTGGTTTCTGCATTCTGAATTTGAATTTGGTTCGCTATGTCTTTATTTTGCCTTGTCATGGTTTCCGCAATTTGTTGTAATAATTCTGCCAGGTTGGTGAGTCCTATTGCGTTTTCTTCCGACGTCCTACGCTCTGTGTTTCCGTCCAAGTGTTGGTTCGCAACCGATTGCATTGAACTGTGCTGTGACACGTTTCTGCTCGCATTCCTTGTACTCTGTAGTGAGGGAGTTCTGATTACTTGTACTATGGGTTCTACGTATTCAAGACGCAAGTTAGAATCCCCATCGACTGTCTCTCTACTCCTCTGTCGTATGCTGACTTATGTTTTCTATGTCTTGACGTACATTATCCTCTTTATGGAGCGTTATATGTCCTATTTCTCGCGATACTGCATCGTCTGTTGTACTGTCCTCTATTCTCTGTCCATTTTCATGCTGGGTCTCTGCCTCAATTCGGTCAAGGTCTCGATCTGCCATTGCCAATCTTTCCGAATCCCTTATTTTCTGTTTTAAAAGCAATTCACACGCCCTACGTCGCGTCAACATGCACTCATACGATCTCACGCGTTTCATAAACTTTTTGCACCCACGACTTGACAATCCATTCACTTACTTGTTGGGTCAGAACCAACTTGTCAACGATGTATCCGCCACCTGTGCGCTAGCATTGAGGAGAAAACTTAATTCTAACAATATTAAAATTCATAGCTTAATTATGCTATTGTCCCTGCTAGAATGTCTCACTTTCTATTGACTACTTTATTACTATCTATCGCTGCAGCTACTGTTTCAACTATTTATGCCTTTCAAAAAAAAATTTTTTTTATTACGAAAATTTTTTAACAGGATATTTTTCTGACCTAGTTAGGCATGTGGTCGACCTTCAATCATGGTATTTTACCATCCTGGCAGGGTCGCCATTCTCTAACATCCTGCATGGTCTCTGTTTGTTCTATATCGTGTCTCCCTACCACTTTCGCACAACGACGCTCTGAGCGTGTTTTTTAGGGAATTGACTAGTTTGAACCTGGGACCTATTGCTGGTAAGGAGACGCCAGACCACACATGACATGTAGAGTTCAGAAGAGTTCAGTGAGACTAGCGATGATATAACCAAACACTTAATGATTTCAGCGTCAGCTCCACTGCACTCCCTGTAAAAGAATCTTAATACTAACTAAATTTAGTGGAAGGGGTTCAAGGCTTTCCTATTTTTACTTAGCTGGTAAAATAACGTCGAAAAAGCAGTTACGTTTACCATTGGAGATTTTATTCTACTCACAAAACATTGTTTGTAAATTGCACTATTGATAAAAGGAAATGTTTTAATACAGGATGGTAAAAACCAACTGCGTTCAACAAAAATGTGAACGAATATTCCCTGAATGGGTTTACAAGTTCTACAATGGATCGAAGGAGACCTATGCCATATCACATCTATAATCTAAGTTTAAATTAAGTTTCACAAAAGAGAAAACTATCAAAATGGTCTACAGTGACCCTCAATTATCTTTAATTACTTATCTAACTTGTCGTAAATTACAGTGGCTGATGTGGCTTCTCAATAATTATATAACAGAAAAATCATCGCGTTTCAGTTTTTAACTTACGTAGCAAATGTGAATTCTATGAGCTTTAATTGACGATCGACACTAGTATTACACAAAACGGGGATGTAACAGATGAGAGTTCTGCAGTTCTGAGTGAAGCCCTATGCACTCAAAAATGCGGCATCACGTGCGTTCATTACCTTGTCGGTGTTTAAGCAGCGTCAGGGCGGCGCAGCTCCTCACATCTCGCCGTCTCGGAAGCAACTCTCCTCTCACTTCTCCTTACTACAATTTACCGAAGTTGGTTTAAAAAAACTATCTGGCTGTGTTTTCATCTGACCAGTCAGGGTCTCAATGTTAACCTTAAGCTCCGCCTACAAAAATTCTGTCTATTCAATGAGAAACGTTATACTTTTCGTGGTGGGGCAATGTTTTTAAAGTTTGCAACGTAAGAGAGACGCGAAAAAGTCTCACGCTAAAACTTGCAGCTGGTCTGGTCCTTTTAGTGTTATCGTAAGATCTATACTATTCTTCTGGAGGGCTCTATCTTTTAACATGGGCTGGGGGGTGGTCCTGACGTAACAGAGACGCGAAAAAGTCTCACGCTGAAACTTGCGGCTGGGGTGGCCCTTTTAGTGTTATCATAAGATCTATACTGTTCTTCTGGAGGGCTCTATCTTTTAACATGGGCTGGGGGGTGGTCCTAGCGGTTAGCTGGTGACGTGGGTGTCCGTCCCTTATCGTAGGGCCTTCTAGCTTAACACGGTTCTGCTCTCGGCTTCTGTTCTCGTTTCTCCCCTCGGAACTGCGTCTGTCTCACGTTGGGAAGGTATGACATGCATTTAGGCATTCTTGTGTTAGTCTGCGGTATTCCATTTGCTCACTCGTTCTCGTATTACTTTGTTTAATTTAATGTCACGATTTATTCGGAGCTATGTGATATACTACTGGATTTGCTTAACTTGTCAGGGTTTTCATGGAAGGTGTTGGATTTGCCTGACACCTTACAACCTTTCCTTTTACGTTTGTCTCCTTCATTTCCACTTAAGGTTTCCTGTGTCTTGTGCGGCTGCCAGTGGTGCTGAAAGCGCAATATGAGCCTTGGCTGGCCTGAGATCAAGAATCGAAACATGAATTGCGTCAGTAGTGAACTCTGGCGCCGTCCGTTCTATAGACGGCTGTGCTGCTCGGGCAGCCGACATCACTACTTCGGAAACTCGTCGTAGCATCTCGACCATTTGTGAAACCTATTCGAGCGCTGTGGACAGTGAGGCGACGAGTGTGGCCACGGTGGATGGTGTGGCGAGGGTGGGTGAGGCGTCGTCAGGGACGGCGTTGGTAGCGCTTGCGATACTGGCGCCTCCCGCTGCTATGGTGTCTTCACCAAGGCTGTGGATTTTCCCCTTGCACGCTTGTTGGTGCGTCCGCGCTGTCTTCTGCTACCCCCAGACGCGGAGGCTGTGGCGACCGGCGTCTGCTCGTTTCAGGCGGTGTCGGTCGGCGTCTGAGCGCCTGGGTGCGAACACCGGACGGGACATTCGGCTAAATGGCCCAATTTGCAGCAAGACATTTTAATTTCCACTGATTATACTTTTACAAATAAATTCATAAAACTTTGTTAGCATGGCCGGGAAGGATTCAAGATTCACACTCACAGCAGTGGAAGTTCAAAAACATAACAAAATAATTTTTTTTTCACTTACTGTTTCTGCATTTGTTGCTGTAGGTACATTTTTGTTCATAAGTAATTTTGCACAGAATACAAACCATATTTACGGGTGTATGAAACTCTAGAATTTATTTAAATTATTATAAAATGAATGAGCTATTATATTTTAAGCTTAATGTTTGGAAAAAGCTCAAATTTTATACTTAACTATTTCAGTTTTTATTACAGTTTTTAATTGATTTGGAAAATTCTAGAGTTTCATACACCTGTAGGTATGGTTTGTATGCTGCGCAAAATTCATCGAAGAATCTTTCCTACTTATGAAGGAAACTGTACCAATAACAACAAATGCAGCCAATAGTAAGCGAAAAAAATTATGAAATTTCACATGTAAAAAAAATTATTATGTTATCTTTTTGAACTTCCATTGTTTTGAGTGTGAATCTTGAATCCCTCCTGGTCGTGCAGACAAAGTTTTATGAATTTATTTGTTAAAGTATAGATAGCGAAAATTAAAATGTCGTATGGTGCCTCTCCTGCTCCAAGTCGGCCCGTTTGACGTCCTACCCCCCTTAAACACTTCGCGGCCACGGTAGCTCGCGATGTGCGGTCCACCGCTGTTGTTGCACTTGTGCGGGTGTGTCTTGGGTAGCGCGCATTTTGAGCTCGCGTGTTCGCGCGCGCACTTCACGCGTGCGTCGGGGAAGGTACAGCAGCGTGCCACATAAGCCAACCCCGAGCAGCAGAAGCACTGGGCCGAGCTTCGTTCCGCAGACGGTGGCCTGAGTGTCAGCCACCCTCATCACCAAAAACAGCTGCTTGTTCTCCTTATTCTTACAGCCGATCTGCAAGAGTGAAGATGACGCCCTCTGCGCCTTTGTGGATTTGATGCGCTTCACTGTTCGCACATCAAATCTGATGTCCTCCAGGGATTATTTTAGAGTCAAATCCGCAGCAAAAAAAACAAAAGAATAAACCATCACTGAGAGTTGCTAAACGTTTTACTACAAACAGCGATTCTCTACCCCTAATAATTTCCGAGTTATGATTTTTTAAAATGATAGCGGAACGCTATGGACACCCTGTATGTAATTAACGCACTATTCGTGACCTCGATGCTCGGTTCTATCCAGGCAGCTAGCGCGTATTGCTGAAGAATTTTACGATTACATTATGAAAACACGATATTATTACCCATAATGCTGTTCAGTGGCGGACAAGGAGTATTGAAAATCCTCTGCTAGTATGGCAAAATGCTGAGAACGTTAAATTATTCAGTACATCTTTCTGCTCGATGGCAAAAGTAGGTAACGGCTGCTGGTATAATTTCTGATTTATCGAGCACATTTCAGTGCGGGAGAACCTTTTAAAGAACTTGATACAACCACGGAGGACGTGGAACGTGGAGACGGTGCTAAATCCTGCGATGAATGTTAATGCACTCAAGGGAATCCAGTAGAGAATATTAACTACTGCTGTGACGTAAGTAGGTCACTAAGCAGACGGCGTTTGCTGCCGCGTAAAGTCATTACGGCAGCTCGTGGCAACACAGCGCCGCGCTAATCTAATCTAGAAGCAATGAATCTGCGCAACCAGATCGTGCTTAGTTTTGTTCTACGCCAACACGATCGTCTGCAATAGTATGAAAAATCCAATCACAACACAATATATCAGTTACAGGTAGGCTCTGCTACCATCACCGCTTTTAGCGGAGTACTGAGAAGCTTTCCAGTTTATAATTTCGCGTATTACACGTCCACACTAGAGGTGAACGAATTTAGAAGTAATAGGTAGAGCGTCATTGGAGAGAAAGTCAATTTTACTATCATGAAAATCGTTCAGTAACACGTTAACTGAAATGAGAAGTGTTACCGAATGAAAACTTTGGCCGAACGCTACCAAAATGATACTCCAGTATTCCCAAACCTGTGAGATACGTTGACGAAAATTTCCTCCTCAAGTGAGTTCGTCTCAGTACAAAAAGAAAGCCAATCCTTACACATGGCCGGCCGGTGTGGCCGTGCGGTTCTAGGCGCTTCAGTCTGGAACCGCGTGACCGCAACGGTCGCAGGTTCGAATCCTGCCTCGGGCATGGATGTGTGTGATGTCCTTAGGTTAGTTAGGTTTAAGTAGTTCTAAGTTCTAGGGGACTGATGACCACAGTAGTTAAGTCGCATAGTGCTCAGAGCCATTTTTGAACCTTACAAATGAAGAATGTTGTGAACAGAATAACTGTGATGATGGATATGGAAGCTTCATGCCGACGAATTGCACAGACATTTGGCTTTGAAGCAATGAAAAAAGAACGAGCGGTGACGAGATGGACTCAGGATAACAGCGTTGCAACAAGAGTGGGCATAAGCCTTACCACTACACCACGAGATCACAGTAGGATTGTTCAGATGGCTGTGACAGATGACAACAGTCGAGGAGCTACAGAGAGTGTGCCTCCACAAACCGTCGGAAACACATTATTAGAAAATGAGTCCTGACCTCGGGTTACCAGCTGTCATGTACCACTAACACCGTGCAAGAAACAACACAAAAATGCATGCAGCAGACTCAGCGTCAGCTGGGATAAGAGTGGCTTCTAGTGTTCAGTGATGAGTCTCACTTCTGTATGTGATGGTCTCACTGATACTGACGTATCTGTAAAGGACCTGGGGAAAAGTCACAGTAGGCAATGATTCTCCTTTACCTCCCCTGACTTTATGGTGTAAGGGGCTATTAGATATTATAACACGGTTGATTTGGTAACTGTTGAAAAGAGTCTCAGTGATCTCCAGCGTATGGGAAGAAAAGTAAAGCTCATTATTATAACCTTCATGAGCAAGCTATCAAATGACAGGTTCCAGCAAAATAATTCCCCACCCACACTGCGGTTCACACCGCTAACGCCTTCATGGTTGTACGGATCCTAGACTGGTTTGTCTAGCCCATTGATTTTGTAGCCCAGTGTGGCTCCAGCCAGCAATATTCACGAACTGACTCAACAATGACATTCGGAAGCTATTGGCTTCCGTGTTAATGACGAATAAGAAAGTGTGTTGATGTCCATCTGGGGTCACACCTCTTATTGATGTTAACGATGAGCATCAGTTCCAAATGGAATGAAAGTTTAATTATTTAAAACTTGTTATATGATGAACATTTTCACAAAAACTTTGATACACACCTGACATTTGCTTCTTAGTGTCGCACTTGCCATTTCTGATAGTGTATGAGAAACTGTTGTTGCGGTATTATGTCTTCACTACGTTGACTGGGTTCAATGATAGCTTTCAGTTCTTCAGTCTGCTGTCTTAACTCTTAAGTCGCGTCTCCAAATAATGATGTGCTGAACTCTCTTTAGGAATCCACCAAAGGTTTTGGTGCTGAGCTCTCTTCGTTCATCCACATCTACACACTGCAGTTCACCATGAAGTAAGCGGCAAATAGACCTTTTTATTTCATCATTTATTGTGGCTTCTTCCGTTCCGTACAGGCGTGGAAAGTGGGAAGGATTACTGCTTGCACGCATCTGTGTAACCCATTGTTTGCCTAATTATATCTCAGCCATCTCTACAGGATAAATACGAACAGGGATGGAAAATAATCTTAGTTAATTGTCCTAAAAGTCAGTTCTTGGAGTTTTCTTAGCTGGTTTCTGTGTCTCTACAGCGCGTGGCGTCTCCACAGCGTGCAGTGTCTCTAAAAAGTAGGAGCAATGTCTTCAAAAAGTAGTGTCTGGCAGGTAAACTTTTTCAGCCCTTTTTGTTTCATTCTCTCGCTGGTCACATAAGCTTCTACCCATTCACACCACCGTTCTTTGCATTTTTCGGTATCCTTTATCTGCTCGACTTGATTTGGGTTGCAAGCACTTCATCGGCATTCGAGTACGGGCCACACATGTGAGTTGTATACAGTCTTTTTGTAGACAAACAGCAATTTGCTAGTTACCTACCAAGAATCATAACCTATAATTTGCTTTCCCTACAATTATGTCAATAAGTTCACTCCGTTTCATAACTCTGCACATAGAAAATGGTATAATAGTGCTATTCTTCCTTTTCTGTATTTTTAAAAAAAATCAAATGTGTGTGAAATCTTATGGGACTTAACTGCTAAGGTCATCAGTCCCTCAGCTTACACACTACTTAACCTAAATTATCCTAAGGACAAACACACACACCCATGCCCGAGGGAGGACTCGAACCTCCGCCGGGACCAGCCTCACAGTCCGTGATTGCAGCGCCTTAGACCACTCGGCTAATCCCGCGCGGCTCTGTCTTTTAATGCACACGCGTGTGCGTGTCTGTCGGGTTCCATTAAAAAACATCCTGTGGTTCCAGACAAAGTTTTAATTTGACACAAATATGAGATCGTCGTTTTCCTCGAAAGTAAAATATAGAGGGTGTCCCAGGAGCACTAGTCAATATTTAGGGATATGACGAGATGTAATACATTTAGTGACTTTTGTCTTTGGACTTATGATGCCAACCTCTCTGGCGGTTTATTACAGCCCAATCCACCTCGTTGCTTACATTCTCTTTTCTCGGGATGTCTTTCTGCCATTACTATCCCGCTGTAGACAACTGCCCATGGTGTGAGTGAGGTAGTACGAGAGATTAAGAGTGTGCCGCAGAGGGGCACCGACACAAGCAATACGCCATGTTCTTCCAAGAGTGCATAAATGCAATGAATATGATGGCGGGTTATTCGAACATTTATTGTGAACTGTACAACAGTTGTAATGTGATTTGTGCAATATACCTTAGACGTGAATGTCTTAAAAATGCGCGTTTTCCAATTGATACGTATGATGTAAGGTTTACTAACTAAACTTACAGTGCATTGAATAATACAATAACACAGAAAATAAATAACAGCGGACATTAAATGCATTCTATATCGGAGACCATTCTGAATACGACATACATGCATAGGAAGATTTTTGCTTCAAATGATCATCACTGCAGTATTCCTGACCATTCTCCTGGGACACCCTGTATACGACTATACATGGCAACGCTTCAAATTCAAAACTTTTTTAATTCGACTCACAGTACGTGACATTTGCATTTGCATTTAGCATTTGCATTTAGTGTTAGTAGACCCCAGCCAATAAGAAAAAGAAACTATACAGACTAGGAAGCATGTGTACAGTCTTGTCATTGCAGTGCTACGCTTTTTGAAAGTAGATGATTTACCAAACAAATATTCAAATCGTGAGTACTTCAGCTTTAGCTCTGTTACAGAGCAAGGAGTACCAAAGTTGAAAAAGTGAGTTTGCCGCATAGCGATCACTGATGGCAAACATACACTGTCTCTTTTCATATGAATCCGGAGCCTATCACGGAGGAAAATACACTCCTTTGCCCTCGTTAATACACTTAGTGTCACTGGTTTGCTTCAATGAATAAAGAGCTAAGTAACGTCGTTGTACACTTCCGTATTGCATTTCAAGCGGCATTCGTTGATTAACTCACACTACTTTCCAACCAAAGTTGCAAAAAACATTTCAAATTTAATACAAGAATGATCACGTTTTGACAGACCTTCCTCCGCTCTCGAAGATATTTCTGTTGCCATGACCAACATACACAAGCTGATCAAAAGTATTCGAACATCCTCATGTAATGCGAAGGTGATCACTAAATGTTACGAGAGGCGGACCCGCCAGTATAAAAGGAGGCGGGTAGTATTATGTTGTCAGTAGAGATGGAGTAACAGCAGAATGCATCGTTCAAAAGGAGTTCAGTGGCCTACTGGCTGGATCTCACCTGACTAACAAATCCATCAGGGATATTTCGATCCTTCTAAAGCTGCCCGGGTCGACTAGAGGTGATGAGACTGTTAAAGTGGAAGCGCGAAGGAACAACCACAGCTAAACCAAGGTCGAACAGATCAGACGGACAGGGCTGCCGATCACTGCAGAGGGTGATTGGGAAAGAAAAGTGAAAAAAGAAAGAAAATTGGCAAGTGCGAGTAGGCACGCGCTATGAGGGTTCCGTGCAAACGTAGGAAATGGCTCTGAGCACTATGGGACTTAATATCTATGGTCATCAGTCCCCTAGAACTTAGAACTACTTAAACCTAACTAACCTAAGGACATCACACAACACCCAGTCATCACGAGGCAGAGAAAATCCCTGACCCCGCTGGGAATCGAACCCGGGAACCAAACATAGGAAGTTCATCTATAGATTTTCATGAGTGATTTTGCCAGTATCGAAATGTGTGACAAACATGGCCGTATCTTTTGAATGACTTGCAAGCTTAAATTTTTTGCACAGTCAAGGGCCTCGTAATCCGTAGTATTTGACATAAATTTCAGGCTGGTATATCTCCCCGTTCCTGATGATAAAAAGGGGCATTAAGAGACGGCCAGGCAGACAACAAAGTGATCCTATTAGGGTTCTGTTTTAACGAGTTAAGGTACAGAATCTCAAAACCGCAGCCAGCCGCAGTGTCTGAGCGGTTATAGGCGCTACAGTTTGGAACCGCGCGACCGCTACGGTCGCAGGTTCGAATCCTGCCTCGGGCATGGATGTGTGTGATGTCCTTACGTTAGTTAGGTTTAAGTAGTTCTAAGTCTAGGGGACTGATGACTTCATATGTTAAGTCTCATAGTGCTTAAAGCCATTTGAACCATATTTTGTATAATGGATATAACTGCGGATTTTTTTTTTACGTGTTGCATCTCGTATGAGTGTCTTACTCTTGAGTTTTAATGTTTGGAATAATTGTGTTCTCTTTCTGTCTGGAGAGTGCATGCGTCACGTCTAACTTAAGCCAAATGGGAGGCTAAAGAGAGACAGGGACTCAATTCGGAACCACTGAGAAAGTTTCGAAAAGCTGTGCGGAAATTACAGGAGGTTGAATTGAGCATTTACAGTGTGTGCATACAGATCGAGAGAGGGACCGTTCACAGCAAAATAAAGAATGTTGTCAGGCGACAGGAATGCTCACAGTGAAACAAACTTTTGTAGTGCTCTTCCAATCATTCTGCAGTACTTCGGGGCAACAAAAGTGTGGAAAAGATTTACGGAACCAATCTCTAAAAAGATAACGTAACTCGGGTTAAGTTCCTTTGGACATACATGCATGCATACATCTCCAAAAGAACAGGCGCTACGGCGACTACAGATATTATGAAATACATTAAATGAATTCGCAATTGCGAATAAGGACAACCATAGGGTCCAGAATGGATTGACGACAATAAAAATTTGTGCCGGACCGGGACTCGAACCCGGACTTCTCGCTTATCGCGAGCGGTCGCCTCACCATTTTTAAAAAAATCTCTATTTGTTCTATATTGTTCGTTGAATTTGTTCGTGGCGGACGTCCGATGACACCCGTTCAGGTTATTCGTTGATACGTTTTTCTCAGTTTTTTTTTCTTTGTTACAAACTATTTGGCTATCCGTACACGACTCGCGGTCAGAGCCAAACTTTCATTTGTCGTCAAGCATACGTTGTCCTTATTCGCAATTACGAATTCATTTAATGTATTTCATAACGGCTGTAACCGTCGCATGTCCAAAAGCACTTCGCATCGTAATCAGAATAACACAAGACTGCAATAAAGTATTTATCTGCCGATAACGGGCAAACTGCTTTCAAATACAACGTGTGACCTGTACGGGAATATACACTACTGGCCATTAAAATTGCTACTCCACGACGATGACGTGCTACAGACGCGAAATTTAACCGACAGGAAGAAGATGCTGTGATGTACAAATGATTAGCTTTTCAGAGCATTCACACATGGTTGGCGCCGGTAGTGACACCTACAACGTGCTGACATGAGGGAAGTTTCTAACCGATTTCTCATACGGCGTTGCCTGGTTCAAATGATCAAATGTGTGTGAAACTTATGGGACTTAACTGCTAAGGTCATCAGTCCCTATGTTACCTGGTGAAACGTTGTTCTGATGCCTCGTGTAAGGAGGAGAAATGCGTTACCATCATGTATCCGACTTTGATAAAGGTCGGATTGTAGCCTATCGCAATTGCGGTGTATCGTATCGTGACTTTGCTGCTCGCGTTAGTCGAGATCCAGTGACTATTAGCAGAATATGGAGTCGGTGGGCTCAGGAAGGTAATACAGAACGCCGTGCTGGATTCCGACGGCCTCGTATCACTAGCAGTCGAGATAACAGGCATCTTATCCGCATGGCTGTAACGGATCGTGCAGTCACGTCTCGATCCCTGAGTCAACAGATGGGGACGTTTGCAAGACAACAACCATCTGCACGAACAGTTCGACGACGTTTGCAGCAGCGTGGACTATCAGCTCGAAGACCATGACTGCGGTTACCCTTGACGCTGCATCACAAACAGGAGCGCCTGCGATGGTGTACTCAACGACGAACCTGGGTGCACGAATGGTAAAACGTCGTTTTTTCGGATGAATCCAGGTTCTGTTTACAGCATCATGATGGTCGAATCCGTGTTTGGAGACATCGCGGTGAACGCACATTGGAAGCGTGTATTCGTCATCACTATACTGGCGTATCACCCAGCGTGATGGTATGGGGTGGCATTGGTTACACATCTCGGTCACCTCTTGTTCGCATTGACGGCACTTTGAACAGTGGACGTTACATTTCAGATGTGTTACGACCCGTGGCTCTACCCTTCATTCGATCCCTACAAAACCCTACCTTTCAGCAGGATAATGCACAACCGCATGTTGTAGGTCCTGTACGGGCCTTTCTGGATACAGAAAATGTTCGACTGCTGCCCTGGCCAGCACATTCTCCAGATCTCTCACCAATTGAAAACGTCTGGTCAATGGTGGTCGAGCAACTGGCTCGTCACAAGACGCCAGTCACTACTCTTGATGAACTGTGGTGTCGTGTTGAAGCTGCGTGGGCGGCTGTACCTGTACACGCCATCCAAGCTCTGTTTGACTCAATACCCAGGCGTATCAAGGCCGTTTTTAAGGCCAGAGGTGGTTGTTCTGGGTACTGATTTCTCAGGATCTATGCATCCAAATTGCGTGAAAATGTAATCACATGTCAGTTCTAGTATAATATCTTTGTCCAATGAATACCCGTTTATCTTCTGCATTTCTTCTTGGTGTAGCAATTTTAATGGCCAGTAGTGTAGTAATGGAAGTACGAGTACAGATCGTAGACATGTGGTTGACGACATATGGACATTTGGGTCTGGCCGTGAGTCGTGCTCGGGTAACCAAGTGGTAAATCGACCGCTCGTGATAAGCGGGAAATCCAGGTTCGAGTCCCGGCTCCGCACAAATTTTCATCCTCATTCCATTCTGTAGCTGATGGTTATCCTTATTCGCAATTGCGAATTCGTTTAATGTATATGATGATTTACATTCGCACAGGCAAATGAGTTTTACGCACACGCTTTCAAAAAAATGGCTCAAATGGCTCTGAGCACTATGGGACTTAACTTCTGAGGTCATCAGTCCCCTAGAACGTAGAACTACTTAAACCTACCTAACCTAAGGACATCAAACACAGCCATGCCCGAGGCAGGATTCGAACCTGCGTCCGTAGCGGTCACGCGGTTCCAAACTGGAGCGCCTAGAAGCGCACGGCATACGTTTTCAGTATTACATGATTTGGATAAAATGCCGACACTTCAAAAGTTGATAGATATTAGCAAAAACAGGCGACATAAACCAAGTTTTATTCAAAGAAAAGTGCCGCAAGGAAAACTAGAAATTTGTTATTTTTCTTGTCTTCGTGAAGGGCATGGTCTGCGGCGGGATATGAGTTTTCTTAATTTTACCGAACACCGTTCTCCAATGTCACACGAGCAGTCTGAGTTGTAGAACCAATATTTACTGGCTGCTGAATTGAGGAAGGATGTCTGTTGCTATAGGCGCAACTGACGAAGTATCTCAAGTTTGAAAATGCTTGGTTTTGTCCCCTTTTGATATCAAAAAGTTATTTTCCTCATTGTATTCAGTCTTCTCAATTATCCTTTGTTTGTTTTTATTTCCCACAAAAAAATTAATAATATCGACTATAAAAGTTTGTTCTCAGTGCTCCAGTTTGCATTAAGAGCCCTCTTCATCTCTTTCCCTCCAGAGTGAAACTCAAACACTGTGCCCTGATAAAGCACACAATTCACTTGGTCAGGCCACTTAAGTTGAGTCTGTACAATTGGAACGCTTCATGCATTTTTATAGGGCAATTTATTTTTCAGTATGCGGTATTGGACCTCTTTTCCTTCCTCACATTCCGAACAAAAGCGTAATTCACGAAGTTGGAATTCGCAGACAATACTTAAGAGCTACCTACAAGGAATGAACTTCCCTTCTTTCTCAGAGTGTCGATGAATCATTTCTCTGTTATGATTGAAAAGAATATTTAATGGTAATGTGGACTGCGTAGGCTGATCCAACGTCTCTGTTTTGCCAAGACAGCCCGAGTTTCATGTAAAAGATGTACTGAGGAAATCGTTAGGGACACACAACTGTGCCGGTTTCTAATCGAGAAATAAAATGCGTGCAATAATATTTCTCATTTAATGAAAAATTTGGGGAAAACGATTTTCCTGGAAGTGAATCGGTATACAAATATATAGTTTCACAATATGTACAACATTTAGTTTAACTCGTCTTACGCCTAGCTAAAGAGTAAGAGGTATGTTGAAAAGAGATGCAGGCATTACCTACCCACACCCGAACTCCATGACCTTCCACTTCATGGCATTAGAGACAAGTAAAACGACAACCAAAGGAGGTAAAAAGGAACATCACTTGAACCACTTCTCCTAACGGGACTTCAGCCATTTGGAGATTTATTCTGTGAAGAATGTGAGCAATGTGGCGCGTGTTAGCAGTGCTGTTATGTATGCACGCTTGCCCATAACAGTCTGCAGTCAAACGAAAGGGCGGCTCATTATTTGCAGATTTAACTCAGTGACAAAACTTCAAGTTTACCGATGTTTGAAACAACGGACAACAGTTCTGACTTAGAAGTGAAAGTCGGCGGATAGTAAGAGTGAGAAAAGACTTGCTACGTACTGTTATAACTAGTAAGAGAATATGAATTTAAAACTCAGAGGGTACTGTGTCTCGCGAAAACGCCCAAGCAGAAGTTTTCATTTAGTGAAACGTCAAAAAAGATTTTCCATTTGTTAAAGAAAGTGACAAACCATAAAGTTGAGTGAATAGTATGCAGATCTGTGTTTTCGATAGCTCACGGTGTATGCAGCGGCATAAACGATCACCTCCATAAGAAGAAGAAGCAGAAGGAAGCGTCACCGGCGTCTACAATTGGCAAGAACATGAATTCGCTTAAAACACTCCAGGAATGCCGAAATAAAACTGGCTGCTGAAGAAAGTACATTTGCTTATCATGCCATCTGTCAAAATCATATCTTTAGATCAAAGGACTGACTCTTTGATTCGTAAGCTTTTCGACGGACCTAAATATTGTTACGTAGAACTAAATGTGAAGCAATTATGATTAATGTGTTTGCTCCCGTGCTCTTACTGTAATAGCTAATGATTTACAAAAAGCGAAAATGTTTATAAGATGACTGTTGCACGGAATCACAAAGCAATGAAGATTCCTTTAGCGGCTGCATTTATATTTCTGCTTTCGGCATATAAGTCAAAATTTCATATGTTACCGATGTCCCAAACGAAAGATCTGATACACAGATAGAATTTACTGAGAAAATTTTTACGAAATGTGGTTTAATGGACAGAGTAATTGCATTTTCTGCAGACGGTACAAATACCAATTTTGGTGGAATCGTTCGTAGTGAAACGCAATGTTTACCAGAAACATCAAGCAAAATTACATAAATCACTTGTTGGTGTTGGCTGCGATGTTCACGTTTTGCACAGTTGTGTTCAGTCAGCAGATGGTCTGTTAACTGATGCTGAGGCAACTTTATTCAAACTTTAATAATATGGTGTAACTAATATGTTGTAACTTGCGTTAAAAGAATTCTTTGGGTTTACTGGTGTTGATTATAAGTCCCTGTTATTTAACCGCCAGCTACGTTAGCTATCTCCTCTTCCTGTTTTTCAGAAGGGTACTAGATATTTTCGAAGGACTAACGTCATATTTTCTGCCCCGTGACAACTGACCTCAAATTTTGCTAAATTTCTTGTCTAAAACTCTTCCCTATTGTGGTTCAGATTATTAGCAAATCAGTTAGAAGTTTTTGTTCCCACCATTTAAAAAAAATTAGAGATAAAATGTCACTCACTGAAACTTCTCGTTTCATTGATAGTCTTGTATAAAACGACTGTCTTAAATAAAAATTAATTTCTAGGAAGGTCAACAGATTTCATAACAGCAGTAGTTTAAAATGGTGAAAAAACGTAGTGACAGACGGAATCATTACGGAGAAAAAGCTCTTCATATCATTCGAAACATTTGATGGCTGTGTGAATTACGTAAAGAACTGAACCTCAGGTCAATATTCACACTTCAGGAATCTGTCGTGGATTCGTTGCAACAGTCTGCCTCACTGGGAACCTCGTGTTCAGGATTCTCTTAGGTTTTGTTTCAGAACGGTATTCCTCCGTCTGCTTTCAATGAGACTGAATACGTTAGGAACATAATGGAACAGCATATCAACGACTGGGTAAAGAAGAAAGTGTCTCTAGAAGAAAGATGGACTGCAATATTTTTTTAAAAAATTTGAGGTTTCTAGTATTTCTTTTGAAAGGTAGAGAATATTGTTAATTTCGCGTTATGTCTGTCAGGTGTAAATGCTGCAACAGAAAGGGGTTTCAATTTAAGATGTTCTGACATGATGAAGGAGGTCGTGCTAGTTTTGATGCAATGAAAGCTATTATTATTGTGAAAATTCATTTTAATCTGTCTTTCACAAATTATATGATTATCTTCTTTTTAATAAGGAACTGACAATATCAGTTCATTCTTCTGATAAAGACAGGAAAGATAAATTTTAAGATTAAATGTATCACTGGCGTCTGATTACTGATTAGTAATACGAGTAGTACATAGTTACTATAATTAGGAAACTGCTCCCGTTCAAAATAGTAATTGACTTATCATTACAGAAAATGTATTAAAATTAAAAATGTGTATCAGTCTTCTTTTTATTTTTGAACAAAAGAATTTTATTCATGTGTAATGTAACTACATTTTCCTTTCCAATTCACAAAATAAAGTTATATTCCCGCAATGGGTTTCTCACCTGCTGGATTGTGGTAGACCTACTACCGATTTCAAAATATCACGATAACTGACAAGGCAAGTGCAAGTGTAGTAATGAAGTTAAGCATAAACATAAGAGTGGTGTTTTTTTTCTCTTTGGAATCTGATCGGCCTAAGATTTCAGAATATTTCATATAAGTAGTGCAAAGCCGGAAATCTGACTAACAATGAAACCCGTGAGTGCGATGTCGCAAGCCGCCAATGTTGTCTACGGCATTCGGCGACCGGGATATTGTCTGCCATGCAGCCACAATATTAGCTGTTAATGGCTACATGAGACTAGACGTATCCAATGGTGAGTACAGCATGAGGCTGTGGAGAGTGATTGAACTCCTTGGTAATCCACAACAGCGCTACAGTATTGTTGGCGTTGATACAAAGCAGAGCAGTGGTAACGATAAATAAAGCAAACATTGCATCATATCTACAACAACAATTTCCGATGTTGACATTTCGTCAGAACGAAACCCAAGGAACTTCGCAGAGTGAGAAAGAAGTGGCAGGTGAAATATTAGCGTTTCTTCAAGATGAGGCAGTGGAATGTATGGTGACGTATATGCTCGACTGTGCGGACAATGTACGTGAGGTTTACAACGATGATGGTATGTGCTTAACAAGTCAACGTGATATTGAAAGAGGTATAGAGCCATGTAGTTCATCATCCTTTTCTGACAGGGAGCCACAAATCTCGTCTCCAGTGAAACGTAGTAAAGAACAAATCGTTGTCCAAGGAGCGGATACTACACATAATTACTTACATGGAAGATCATCCGCAGCACAGTAAAAACACAACTATGAACTGATTTCGAATGAGTCCGCAGCAATACGACCTTGTAGTGCCTAAGAAAAAGTACGGATACTCAAGGAAAGGACAAGACGCACTTGTTACAAAAACTGATGTCTGCGCGTTTCAAGGATGCTCGATACTACACTCCTGGAAATTGAAATAAGAACACCGTGAATTCATTGTCCCAGGAAGAAGAAACTTTATTGACACATTCCTGGGGTCAGATACATCACATGATCACACTGACAGAACCACAGGCACATAGACACAGCCAACACAGCATGCACAATGTCGTCACTAGTACAGTGTATATCCACCTTTCGCAGCAATGCAGGCTGCTATTCTCCCATGGAGACGATCGTAGAGATGCTGGATGTAGTCCTGTGGAACGGCTTGCCATGCCATTTCCACCTGGCGCCTCAGTTGGACCAGCGTTCGTGCTGGACGTGCAGACCGCGTGAGACGACGCTTCATCCAGTCCCAAACATGCTCAATGGGGGACAGATCCGGAGATCTTGCTGGCCAGGGTAGTTGACTTACACCTTTTAGAGCACGTTCGGTGGCACGGGATACATGCGGACGTGCATTGTCCTGTTGGAACAGCAAGTTCCCTTGCCGGTCTAGGAATGGTAGAACGATGGGTTCGATGACGGTTTTGATGTACCGTGCACTATTCAGTGTCCCCTCGACGATCACCAGTGGTGTACGGCCAGTGTAGGAGATCGCTCCCCACACCATGATGCCGGGTGTTGGCCCTGTGTGCCTCGGTCGTATGCAGTCCTGATTGTGGCGCTCACCTGCACGGCGCCAAACACGCATACGACCATCATTGGCACCAAGGCAGAAGCGACTCTCATCGCTGAAGACGACACGTCTCCATTCGTCCCTCCATTCACGCCTGTCGCGACACCACTGGAGGCGGGCTGCACGATGTTGGGGCGTGAGCGGAAGACGGCCTAACGGTGTGCGGGACCGTATCCCAGCTTCATGGAGACGGTTGCGAATGGTTCTCGCCGATACCCCAGGAGCAACAGTGTCCCTAATTTGCTGGGAAGTGGCGGTGCGGTCCCCTACGGCACTGCGTAGGATCCTACGGTCTTGGCGTGCATCCGTGCGTCGCTGCGGTCCGGTCCCAGGTCGACGGGCACGTGCACCTTCCGCCGACCACTGGCGACAACATCGATGTACTGTGGAGACCTCACGCCCCACGTGTTGAGTAATTCGGCGGTACGTCCACCCGGCCTCCCGCATGCCCACTATACGCCCTCGCTCAAAGTCCGTCAACTGCACATACGGTTCACGTCCACGCTGTCGCGGCATGCTACCAGTGTTAAAGACTGCGATGGAGCTCCGTATGCCACGGCAAACTGGCTGACACTGACGGCGGCGGTGCACAAATGCTGCGCAGCTAGCGCCATTCGACGGCCAACACCGCGGTTCCTGGTGTGTCCGCTGTGCCGTGTGTGTGATCATTGCTTGTACAGCCCTCTCGCAGTGTCCGGAGCAAGTATGGTGGGTCTGACACACCGGTGTCAATGTGTTCTTTTTTCCATTTCCAGGAGTGTATTTACAGGACTTGTATGATAGTGATCTACAACACTATGCACATCACATTGTCGTGGATGGCTGTGTAACTTCAAACAGTGCTACAAAATCGGAAGATATAAGGTAAGGAAATTTCAAACAAAGCGTCAACTTGACGATACACAGCAAGCTGCAGAATCGGCCCAAAAAGTTGTAGATGAGATGAACAAATTTATCCCACAGGTCAATAAGGAATCTGTTTTCAACTCTGACCAATCCGGATTTCAAGAATAAATGCATATGAAAGAAACCCTGGAAATTAGAGGTACCAAGAGAGTTGTATCAAGATCAGTTAACATCAACGTAACGCATTCGTGTATAATTGTGCCCACTGCTAATCTGGTTGCTAAATCGTGCTACAGTTCCTTTTCACGTGCGTGATCTTACACGGGCAGATTGGGAAAATGGGTGTAAGAGAGCTACAACTATGGTTTGAGCACTGCTTTTGGCCAACAGCTGGTCAAAACAACTTACTTTTACTCGATTCCTGGTCTTCGTACAAAAATCTTACTCCTATAGAGCAAACCATTCATCCTCAACAGTGTGTGACATTGCAGTTTATACTAGCGGGAACCACTGGGGCCAACCGCGGTGGCCGAGTGGTTCTAGGCGCTTCAGTCCGGAACCGCGCGACTGCTACGGTCGCAGGTTGGAATCCTGCCTCGGGCAATGTTGTGTGTGATGTCCTTAGGTTAGTTAGGTTTAAGTCGTTCTAAGTTCTAGGAGATGTTAAGTCCCATAGTGCTCGGAGCCATTTGAACCATTTTTGAACCACTGGGCAAATTCAGCCACTGTATGTTTGTTTTTTTAGTGCTTATAAAACATATTAACACGCTATCTGCAGCTATGCCTTGAAGGATAGCCACTTTCACGACGAATTATTTCGTATTCGGCTGCATACCATCCATCACATTCAACCAGTTCTCATCACTCCGTTACACCAAAATGATTCTATATGTATCCTTTAAGAATAGATACGTAGATGAAGGTCCGGCACGGTTTGCGACTCCTAAGGAGTTCACCTTCAATTCTGATCGTCCGAATCCTTCTGATCACTGGCGTTCTTTGCTCATGGTGCAAGTTAACAGTCTGTTTATAACATTTCTTGAATGTCGATGATGTTCGTTTTGTAAAGTATAATACATACATTCCATAGAAAGTTGGTCCCTGCACCTTCCGGGCACACATTTTCTGTCGTCCTCATGATGCACGTGAGGAGTCATTAGCAACTAATATTTTTCCTATTATACACTACAGCCCAGTAAAATTGCTACACCAAAACGAAATGAAGATGATAAACGGGTATTCGTTGGACAAAGATATTATACTAGAACTGACATGTGATTACATTTTCACGCAATTTGGGTGCATAGATCCTGAGAAATCAGTACCGAGAACAACCACCTCTGGCCTAATAACGGCCTTGATACACCTGGGCATTGAGTCAAACAGAGCTTGGATGGTGTGTACGGGCACAGCTGCCCATGCAGCTTCAACGTGATACCACAGTTTATCAAGAGTAGTGACTGGCGTATTGTGACGAACCAGTTGCTCGGCCACGATTGACCACACGTTTTCAATTGGTGAGAGATCCGGAGAATGTGTTGGCGAGGGCAGCAGTCGAACATTTCCTGTATCCAGAAAGGCCCGTAAACGACCTGCAACATGCGGTCGTGCATTATCCTGCTGAAATGTAGGGTTTTGCAGGGATCGAATGAAGGGTAGAGCCACGGGTCGTAACACATCTGAAACGTAACGTCCACTGTTCAAAGTGCCGTCAGTGCGAACAAGAGGTGACCGAGACTTGTAACCAATGGCACGCCCGGTGATACGCCAGTATGGCGATGACGAATACACGCTTCCAAAGTGCGTTCACCGCGATGTCGCCAAACACGGATGCGACCATCATGATGCTGTAAACAGAATCTGGATTCATCCGCAAAAATGACGTTTTGCCATTCGTGCACCCAGGTTCGTCGTTGAGTACACCATCGCAGGCGCTAATGTCTGTGATGCAGCGTCAAGGGTAACAGCAGCCATGGTCTCCGAGCTGGTAGTCCACGCTGCTGCAAACGTCGTCGAACTGTTCGTGCAGATGGTTGTATCACAACAACGTTTCACCAGGCAACACCGGTCAACTGCTGTTTGTGTATGAGAAATCGGTTGGAAACTTTCCTCATGTCAGCACGTTGTAGGTGTCGCCACCGGCGCCAAGCTTATGTGAATACTCTGAGAAGCTAATCTTTTATATATCGCAGCATCTTCTTACTGTCGGTTAAATTTCGCGTATGTAGCACGTCATTTTCGTGGTGTAGCAATTTTAATGGCCAGTAGTGTAATTGTTCACGTAACACTTTCAAATTAGCTTTTTAAAGATTGAACTTGCACGCAAAGTGTTCCTTGTGAGCCGTCGTGATTGAAGCAGAAGCCATTCAGACAGGAAGTGGGTTGCGTTCCGACACGCCCATCCTGGGCAGTGCGGGAGGGTGTACGTGCGCGCGCGCTAACGACGTGGATATCGACGCGGCGAGCCGGGCTGCCCCTGGCGGCAGGCAGCTGGTCGATCCAGCCACCTGAGCGAGCGCGCACGCCGGCCGGCCGCCCAGCTGTTGCGCCGCTCGCAACAAGTACCGCCCACGGCCGCACCCCCGAGCACGTCCGGGCCATCTAGCGCCTGTCACCGAGGTCCCCGTCTCAGCGGAAATGTTCTTCCTACCAGTCGCACCTTTAGAAGCGAGAACCAACGCTTCAGGAGATTGGGATCTGAGCCTTATCACCAAAAAGCCTTCAGTCAGACTGATTCCATTAACAACTAAATTTGGCCAAGTGCGATATGGTCTCACGTTCTGAGAGTTCCGTACAAATTTAATTAATATAAAGATCGTTCATCCATCCCGGGAAGCGAGAATCTCGACGACTCTTGCCTGTTACCGACGCTGATGCTGGCAAGATATCGGTCTCGATAGTTCAGAGGCTTTCAAGAATTTAGACCTTGGTTGGTTTCTTCAGTATAGAGTTTTGCTTTATGAAGCGGTACGATACCTATAAATTTTTTATATCATTTAGCTCTGGTCCCGGAAACCTACGCAATTACATTTTAAGTTTGAAATCTAATAACAAATGACAAAAGATATATTCATTTGCGTGATATAATTACAAATTTTCCGTTATCTGATTTTTTTTCTTTACTTGTACTGTAAAACCTCGCTTTGTGCCTAATTCCATGATTCTAGGTCAGCAGGGAGTACCCTATAGGTTTTAATGAGTGAGGTGGCGAGTATCAAAAAATGTGAGATCAATGGCTGTATCTTTCTATTGCAGTGACAAGGAAGCTAACGTTTATTACACTACCAAGAAACCATATACCTTACTAGGTGACATAAATTTCAACTTGATACGCCACCCCTTCCTGACGGAAAGGGGTCGTAACAGACAGACTGATAGACAGTTGGAAACCAAATGACAAAAAAATTTCTATAATTACGAATTAACGATTTTCTCATTTTTTTCCTTTAGCTGTACTGTGAAACGTTGCTTCTTACCAAATTTCATCAGTCTAGGTCAATGGGAAGTTCCCTACTGCTTTTGATGAGTGAGTTTGCGAGTGTCACAATATGTGGCATAAATGACCGAATCTTTTGATTGCACTGAGTTAGAAGCTTCAATTTTTTTACACTGCCAGAGGACTGTAGACCTTAGTGTGTGACAAATTTAACCTTGTTACCTCAACCTGTTCCTGAGAAAAGGATTTTTGATAGTCGGACAGACAGACTGGCTGATGGACAGTGCGGCAGACAGACAGACAGACAGACAGTGCGGCAGACAGACAAACAGACATTGGGGCAGACAGACAGACAGACAGTGGGGCAGACAGACAGACAGTGCGGCAGACAGACAGACAGACAGTGGGGCAGACAGACAGACAGACAGTGTGGCAGACAGACAGACAGACAGTGGGGCAGACAGACAGACAGTTGGGCAGATTGATAAAGTAATCCTATACGGTTTCCGTTTGTACTGATTGAGGTAAGGAACCCTAGAAACAAACTTTCGATATTTTTAGTCCAATGGCTACATTCCAGCCCTGCATCGAACGTGAATCTCCCGATACCTATGCTAATACACTCCTGGAAATGGAAAAAAGAACACATTGACACCGGTGTGTCAGACCCACCATACTTGCTCCGGACACTGCGAGAGGGCTGTACATGCAATGATCACACGCACGGCACAGCGGACACACCAGGAACCGCGGTGTTGGCCGTCGAATGGCGCTAGCTGCGCAGCATTTGTGCACCGCCGCCGTCAGTGTCAGCCAGTTTGCCGTGGCATACGGAGCTCCATCGCAGTCTTTAACACTGGTAGCATGCCGCGACAGCGTGGACGTGAACCGTATGTGCAGTTGACGGACTTTGAGCGAGGGCGTATAGTGGGCATGCGGGAGGCCGGGTGGACGTACCGCCGAATTGCTCAACACGTGGGGCGTGAGGTCTCCACAGTACATCGGTGTTGTCGCCAGTGGTCGGCGGAAGGTGCACGTGCCCGTCGACCTGGGACCGGACCGCAGCGACGAACGGATGCACGCCAAGACCGTAGGATCCTACGCAGTGCCGTAGGGGACCGCACCGCCACTTCCCAGCAAATTAGGGACACTGTTGCTCCTGGGGTATCGGCGAGGACCATTCGCAACCGTCTCCATGAAGCTGGGCTACGGTCCCGCACACCGTTAGGCCGTCTTCCGCTCACGCCCCAACATCGTGCAGCCCGCCTCCAGTGGTGTCGCGACAGGCGTGAATGGAGGGACGAATGGAGACGTGTCGTCTTCAGCGATGAGAGTCGCTTCTGCCTTGGTGCCAATGATGGTCGTATGCGTGTTTGGCGCCGTGCAGGTGAGCGCCACAATCAGGACTGCATACGACCGAGGCACACAGGGCCAACACACGGCATCATGGTGTGGGGAGTGATCTCCTACACTGGCCGTACACCACTGGTGATCGTCGAGGGGACACTGAATAGTGCACGGTACATCCAAACCGTCATCGAGCCCATCGTTCTACCATTCCTAGACCGGCAAGGGAACTTGCTGTACCAACAGGACAATGCACGTCCGCATGTATCCCGTGCCACCCAACGTGCTCTAGAAGGTGTAAGTCAACTACCCTGGGCAGCAAGATCTCCGGATCTGTCCCCCATTGAGCATGTTTGGGACTGGATGAAGCGTCGTCTCACGCGGTCTGCACGTCCAGCACGAACGCTGGTCCAACTGAGGCGCCAGGTGGAAATGGCATGGCAAGCCGTTCCACAGGACTACATCCAGCATCTCTACGATCGTCTCCATGGGAGAATAGCAGCCTGCATTGCTGCGAAAGGTGGATATACACTGTACTAGTGCCGACATTGTGCATGCTCTGTTGCCTGTGTCTATGTGCCTGTGGTTCTGTCAGTGTGATCATGTGATGTATCTGACCCCAGGAATGTGTCAATAAAGTTTCCCCTTCCTGGGACAATGAATTCACAGTGTTCTTATTTCAATTTCCAGGAGTGTACATTAATGCAAATGAAAAGTATTACACCGTGAAGCTCCAGTCTGATATTTGGTTGTGGGCCAGGGTTGCCAGGTATCCCGATTTAGGCGCGGTTTTCCCAAATTTGTAACTGAATACCTCTCCCCCCATTAAATCTTGACGAGATACATAATAATCCCGATTACACAAAAATTGACGATATTTCATATAATATTATGATCTCCACTTTAAATTGTTCATTAAGGGTTTAAAACTGAATGGTAACCTTGTAAAGTTACTGGAATTTAAAATTCTGCTGTTAGTTTTAGGCAGAGACCTAAGTTGACAAACTTGGCTCAACACCCGTTGCTTTCGAGTTTCGAGTCAGGAGTCGATCATAACAAAGCTTAGTCATCTCTGCAAGAAAATCTAAGTAGCGTTGTGCAATCTTCTTCACCTATCATTTTTACGGATATGGATTCGTCATCAGACAGCGAAACTAAAGAAGTTCAAACCTAAGTTCCATAGTGAATGGTTTACATGTGGCTTCTAAAAGGTAAAGATGATCATAATGCTCACTGTACCGTGTGCCCCTCATATTTCGGTACTCCTCATGCAGGCGACAATGAGGTTAAAAACACGCAAACACTGCAAAACATAGAACTTCTATTTAGTAATCAACCTCGAAATCGCAGGTGAAAGTAAGTTCTTTTTTTTATCTCTGATGGAATTTCTGTGGACTGTTGCAGCAATTTTCTCCCGCATTTGTTTCCAGATTTAAAAATATCCGAGAAATTTACGCGGGCACACAAAGGCAACGAAAATAATTTCGACTGTACTGGGTCCATATTCAAAAGAGCAAATAATTAAGCACTTCGATAACTCTGTTTATTAGCTTCTTCAGATGCATCCAGCAAAGGACAGATGGAAACCTTTCCACTGGTAGTACGTTATTTTTCTCGTGAAGGAGATGTACACTGATCAGCCAGAACGTTATGGTATGTCCACCTATGGCACGGGTGACAGCGGCGACAAATCGTGGCATAGAAGCAGTGAGGCCTTGGTAGGTTGCTGGAGGGAGTTGGCTCCATATCTGCTCACACAAGTTACCTGATTCCCCTAAATTACAGGGAGGGGGCGATGAGCTCTGACACCACATTCAATCACATTCCAAATGAGTTCGATCAGGTGCAGATCTGGCGAGTTGGGGGGGGGGGGGGGGGAGAGGACGGCACTTCAACTGCAACTCTCTATGGTATTCCTCAAACCACTCAATCACACTTCTAGCCTTGTCATAGTACGCATTAGCCTGCTGAAAAATGCCACTTCCGTCAAGAAAAATTATGCCCACGAAGCAGTGTGCATGGTCTGCAACCAGTGTACGATACTCCATGGTCATCATGGCGCTTTGCACAAGTTCCACTGGACTCATGGAAGTGCACGTGAATATTCAGAGCATAAAGGAGTGGCCACCAACTTGTCTCCATCCCACAGTACAGGTGTCGAGAAGCTGTTGATCTGAAAGACAACAGATACGCATCCTCCCACCGGCATGATGAAGAAGTTATTAGCAGTCACCAGACCATGCAACACTCTGCCACTGAGCAAACGTCCAGAGCCGATGGTCACCTGTTCATTTCACTCATAACTGCTGATGCCATAAAAGTGTTAACATTGGCACATGCACAGGTCGTTGGCTACCGAGGCCCATCATTGGGTGTGTTCGGTGCACTATGTGTCCACATACACTTATACTCTGCCCAGTATTAAAGCCTGATGTTGGTTCTGCCACAGTTTGCTACCTATTCTGTTTTACCACTCAGCCCAGCCTACGACAGTAGGGGGGCTACCTTCATTCTGGCGCATTTTGTTAGTGCGGGTTGCCTACATAAGGGGCAGGTATGCACTCAGGGGCAACCCTATTGTTTTCCTTTGATTGACAGGTACTGAGAAATTTTGTACATACACTAATCAGCCAAACATCATGACCACTAACCTACTATCTATATAAACCAGAGCAGGTGACAGCAATGTCACCTGGCGAGGAATGACTGCTAGGCAGGCACACGCACACTGTATGTAGTATCAGTGAGCATGCTTGTGTGTAGAATAGGGAAGGCGCGCAATCTATCTGCATTTGACCGAGGACAGACTGTAATGGTTTATTGTTCTGTTAAATGCTATTGCAAGTCATCCCCATTTCCTTTTGGTTGACAGGCACTTAACAGAACACTAGTTTATGTACCTGTCAATCAAAGGAGAGCAATAGGTTTGCCCCTGAGCGCATACCTACCCCTGATGTAGGCAACCCACACTAACAAAATGCGCCAGAACAAAGGTAGCCCCCCAACTTATGACGTCCAACATCTATAACGAGGGGCGGCCGCCCAACCACACAATGTCTGGACATGGTTTCACTTTGGATTTGGCACACACCACAGCACCCCTTGAACACTCGACACTCGACAAGTCATGCAGTCTCCGAAATGCTCATGCCAGGCTCCTGAGACATCACAATCTGTCCTCGGTCAAACTCAGATAGAGTGCACACCTTCCCCATTCTACACACGAGCACACTTACTGATATTACATCCAGTGTGCGTGTGCCTGCCTAGCAGTCACTCCTCGTCAGGTGACATTCCTGTCTCCTGCTCTGGTTTATATAGATAGTAGGTCGGTGGTCATAATGTTTTGGCTGATTAGTGTTCGTACAAAATTTCTCATTTTATAGCAGTAATAGGGAAACGTGTAACTCAGCTGTGGCAGGAATCAAAAGTGAGCTTACCAAAGCATCTTTACTGCTGACGATTATCAGAAGTTTTTCTGCTGACAACGTCTTAATTTTGGGAAGAGTAAATGTGTGTACATCGAGTTGCGGAAAGAAAATCCATGTCTTGAATAACGCCAAAAAGCAAACAGCAAATGCACTTCGAATTGATGTACAAGCATTTTTATTAAGATATGTAAGGAATTCCATGTGCCTACCAAAAGAGTCAGTGACCTAAAGGAATTTTTTGCTTGGATGGACATTGAATGGCACTAGATTTTAAAACTCGTACCAACACGCTGACTGTCTCTCACTCAGGCCATAAAGCGAGTACCGAATTACTTTGAACCAATTAAACTGCACTTTCTCTCGCAGGAGTAAACGCTAAAGATACTCATATAGTGTTTCTAATATGAACTGTCCTTTACTTATCTTGACTTTGCAATGAATGTGGTGATCTTCTTACTCCGTTAAAAGGAAAATCAATCTGCATATTAAGCAAGCAGTGAAGGAAACAGAAGTAAAATTCGGAGTAGGTATTAAAATCCATGGAGAAGAAATAAAAACTTTGAGGTTCGCCGATGACATTGTAATTCTGTCAGAGACAGCAAAGGACTTGGAAGAGCAGTTGAGCGGAATGGACAGTGTCTTGAAAGGAGGGTATAATATGAACATCAACAAAAGCAAAACGAGGATAATGGAATGTACTCGAATTAAATCGTGTGATGCTGAGGGATTTAGATTAGGAAATGAGACACTTAAAGTAGTAAAGGAGTTTTGCTATTTGGGGAGCAAAATAACTGATGATGGTCGAAGTAGAGAGGATATCAATTGTAGACTGGCAATGGCAAGGAAAGCATTTCCGAAGAAGAGAAATTTGTTAACATTGAGTATAGATTTAAGTGTCAGGAAGTCGTTTCTGAAAGTATTTGTATGGAGTGTAGCCGTGTATGGAAGTGAAACATGGACGATAACTAGTTTGGACAAGAAGAGAATAGAAGCTTTCGAAATGTGGTGCTACAGAAGAATGCTGAAGATTAGATGGGTAGATCACATAACTAATGAGGAAGTATTGAATAGGATTGGGGAGAAGAGAAGTTTGTGGCACAACTTGACTAGAAGAAGGGTTCGGTTGGTAGGACATGCTCTGAGGCATCAACGGATCACCAATTTAGTATTGGAGGGTAAAAATCGTAGAGGGAGACCGAGAGATGAATACACTAAACAGATTCAGAAGGATGTAGGTTGCAGTAGGTACTGGGAGATGAAGAAGCTTGCACAGGATAGAGCAGCATGGAGAGCTGCATCAAACCAGTCTCAGGACTGAAGACCACAACAACAACAAATGGAAAACTTCAGTCTGACGATGCACGTATAACAGAGTTATCTGACATTATGAACCATTTTAAAATATCTCTGAACAAAAAAAGGAAGACCAATTTTATGGCCCTGTGACATCCTCGGTCATCTTGAAGTCAGTAGATAATTATCGTGTCAAAACATTCAAAAGAGAAGCGGCTGATTATTTGCGGCATGGTATGGGCTATCTTGACGAACGATTTGAGTTCGTAGTAAGCGTGTACAAAGTTTTCAAACTATTTTCATTAACAGGGAGACAGTTCTTTGTTTCAGAATTTGTACACGTGACTCCTCGTGTAGACGAGAATTCTTAAGGAAGAATAGAAATTTTAAGCTGAAGTCCGATTAGAGGATGAAATTTTTTCGTTATGAAAACTGTGAAAACTTGTTCAGAGTTGTGTGTTTCGTGTTTTGTACATCTCATTCGAATGCTGCTTCAGAAAGGATTTTCACTTCCATGAAGTCTCGTCGAGCTGAAACAAACCTTTTGTCAATATGGAACAGAGTTGGTGGTGAAGATGGACTACTCATTTAGGTGCTGTCGGTTTCTCGACGGGGAAGAAATAAATCCAAGTAAGGAGATTGAAAAACGAGCAGAAATATCGAACGTAAAATGCAACACATTGTTGTATTTCAGTATGAATTTTAGGCTTCTGTGGCTTTTGTTTAGGTTTCGTACAAAATCTCGATTTTCTTCACAAAAAATCTGGCAGCTCCACGATGGGCTTGTATTGATTGTGTTTGTTGTTTGATCTGGCCGGTGTGTTAGTATCGTCGACGGCTTATGTACTACTTCTGTAAATTATTGATTGTAATTGTGTTGTACTTTGTTCAGTGCAGGAGTTCAGTAATAATGCACAGCACTTGGTACACAGAGCTGGCTCCTGCCTGGAGCAATGCAGCGTGTGTGGACCTGCCAGCGCTGACGGCTCAACCTCGCCTGCTGGCGCGCGGCCCTGCCCTGCCCATTGTATCTACTTCAATAAGGCTGCCCGCCACACGATAGCGACACACGACTGGTAATCTCGACGACAATATCGGCTGCAATCTGTCGTTCTTTTCGATATTACCTCACACGAGCGATGCACTGCGCAATTTCAAGCAGTATTTCGAACGGCGCTACAATGGAAAATGAACTGCAACGTTTAGCATGTGGCTCTCTATCAGTAAATGTAAACTCATTCTCAGAAAAAAAATCTTAATTAAAATTCTTTAAGAGGAGGTTTACTACATTTGGCCCTAAAAAAGCATGTCCTTTGAGAATTTTTTTCTCGGGATGTGTTATAGATATCAATGTCAAATTTGGTTAAAATGTTTATTTATATTTCCTCTAGAAACTGGAATTTTTTCGACCGGAAATGTCAAAGAGCAAAGGCGGAAGCGCCGTCGGAACGAAAAAAAATTTCTTTGTAGACCTCCACGCGCGGTATGTCACAGATCAGCCGGCTCGTCTGAAATGAAAACTGAGTTGACTTTAGAGAAGTATATAAGATTCTTTAGGAGTTGTACCTCGCTTAAGTTATTTGGAGCATAGGAAACAAAATGGCAGCCATTTGAAACAAAATAGGGGTTTTTCATCGATTTTTCGACTTCGTCGGCCAAGTAAAAATATTTATAGTTGATGGATCGGAAGAAAAGTGGTACAACTCCTAGACAATTTAGTTTGCTTCCTCGGAAACAAAGAATCGTGCCAATCGGTTCAGTAGATTTGAAGTTACCATAGCGCGCGATAAAAAAGTCATTTCGAGGAAAACGCGTTTGAAGTTTTGACTACATATACATGAAATATTATGCAACTTACGTTCAATCCGCTATTCCGGGCCCATAAACTAGTCCTTCCTCTTCCTCATAGAGGGCGTTCTGCTCGATCTGGGCCATACTGCGCTGCTCCAGAGCCGCTCGTACGGCCGGTAACAAGCGGTTTTCGGCAGATTGAGTCCGATGGTCGTCCGAATGCTTGGCGAACTGCGTCGAATAGAGTGCCAGAGTGACGTCCATCGTTGTCATGGTCTTCAGACTTGCTGAATACCCCTCGTTGAAGCTGCTCACTGCCGCAAAAGTCGCAATCTCCACAACGGTATCTATCTGCCAGTAGGACAATGCAACGTGTCACACAACCCTGGCCACCAAACTCCCCAGATTTAAACCTTGTCGACAATCTGTGGGGCCACCTCGATCTGGCTCTTCGCGCCATAGATCCCCAACATAGTGAAGCTGGCCGCGGCACTGGAGTTGACATGGCTCCACATCCCTGTCGATACTTCCCAGAACAACATCGATTTTCTTTCTTCACGTCCCGAGCTGCATAAGGTGGTTATCAGGCTTTCGACAGGTGCTCATATTAATGTGAATCTTACCAACAGCAGCGCTGCAAGTTCGCACAAGGCTTGTTGCAAACTGTTTGGAGAGATTCCGATTTCCATCCAATTTGCATAATTGCTTCTTAGGGAGTCTCTTTTTTTCTTTTGGAGTGTACATAATCTGTCATAAAACGCTGTTGCAGCCTGTTGACCTTACATGGTAAGCTGCGGCGCACACGTTTCGCGCAGTACTAGACCACTTAGCGTACGGGATAACGTATCTGGACATCTGAAATGGTTCTAACTCCGTTATCTGTGACTTACGTCATCGAGTCTATGCCTTGCTATACACCTCGTCATTGTGTGCGTCATGTGTTTCGTTGCCGTCCAAGTATTTACGAGTCTGTTTTTGATGCGGAGATGGACTACAGTATGAATGTTGACACTGCTAGGATTATTGATGTTCTACGAGATACATCAGCGTTTCGTTGTGGTCGTGTAGTTTTTGCATTTAGTGATGCTGATATTAAAGCTGGTCAAGCGTGGCTCACTGTCGCTGTTGCTCACCTTTATCCTGCTTTATGTTAATAGGCTTCTAGTTTGGAAAACTTTGCACTCCGTGATTTTATTGCATATCGAACAGTTCGTTTGCTTCTGCAGTGTCTTACATCCAGTTCATTTACCCTGAGTCGGTAAATGAGCTATTTTTCCGAGACAAGCATTCACAATGAGATGAAGTTAGGAGCACCTCGGACAGCCAACTCAGCAGCCACTCTTGTGACCTGCCGTTACTCGGGGGCAGTGGCCGACCCGCAACACCCTGGACACAGAAGTGACTCCAGGACATCGTTGCAGACAAGTGCCGGTCCATCCTGCAGCCACCACTATGGACGTCTGCATATGTGAATCCACGATGTCGCTGGATACATAATACGACCTCTGGTTCACGCATTAGGCAATCTGCAAAGTGCAGTTACATTTCGGACGGGATGAGACTAGAGGCAGAGTCCTATACTTGAGGTCGCTGTGGAGTTGTCTTTCAACTGGGTAACCCAATACCGCTTGTTCGTTCTGTCCTGGCCAATCTTGACGCTTAGGTGTTCAACTATTGCTCTGGCCAGCACGTTCTCGAGATCTCTTGCGCATAGAAAACATGGTGTTATCGGTTGCAGAACGACATGTCACCCCTCTGCTTCGCTACGACTGATGATCTCTGCCGTACACACACCCACTATTGCTGCCAGCTATGGCAGCTCTGTGTACTGAATTTCGCTACGTGTATACTGAAAAATTACCAAAAATTTAATTATGTATTCTTCCTTCTGGTATCCGCACCCAGCGACTTTCAATACCCACCACAGAGCATGGAAGTGGGGCTTCGACCGCTGGGTGGAGCTGTTATAACCATGAAGCGCGTGAGTCGCCCACCGCGGAGCTGTACGGTGTTCTGTCGGTGCCTTGTAAGTTAAGCTGAACAGCAGCATGTAACTCACGTCAGTGATGTATTCGTTCGTTATCGTCTCTTTGCCGTAATACAATGCCGGCTCTAGGCCTCCGCTTTCGATACGGCAGAGTTTCTCTAAAATGGTTCAAACGGCTCTGAGCACTGTGGGACTTAACATCTGTGGTCATCAGTCTCCTAGAACTTAGAACTACTTAAACCTAACTAACCTAAGGACATCACACACATCCATGCCCGAGGCAGGATTCGAACCTGCGACCGTAGCGGTCGCGCGGTTCCAGACTGAAGTGCCTAGAACCGCACGGCCACACCGGCCGGCCAGATTTTCTCTCTCCGGATTACTCTTGGACTTTGTTACTCTGTTCTACCGTTTCCTCGTTGTTTGTCTTTTCAGTTCGCATACGACAATCGGCTGTTGACGGCCCAGTTGGTCCAGGCCATCCTTCTCCAGTCGTTCACAATATTCCTCTGTGCCTCCTCAGATGTTGGAAGAGATGATACTCGGATTGCTCATTCGACAGCTCTTAGGGTGTGAAAGTACTCCATCCGTCGATAGACAAGGCAATAAAACAACATTGTCGAATACATATTGACAGCAAGTTACATTTGTGGCAGTCTATTCAGTGTGGAAGGCAGCTGACATTTCCAGCTGTTGAGCTTTTTACATAATAGCTTAACAACTGAGATTAGTACTCATTCAATAAACTGAAAATAAATTCACTATATAAACATAAGCTTACCGAAGTTATCTTGTCTAGTGAAATAAGATAACTGGACAGAAAACGCTGAAGAGGTGTGGTCTGTCTGTAAACTGAAAACCAAACAATGTTAGTGATGGGGGAAGTCGCTTTTCCCAAGAGGCAGGTCATTGGCGGAGCTGTCATTTGTACTCAGCTGATTCAAGCGAAAAGATTCCCAACCTGATTATGACCGCACTACGGAAGTAACAGACTTTGAACGCAGAATGGTTGTTGGAATTACACGCACGGAACATTCCATTGCGGAAATAATTTGGGAATTCAGTATTCCGAGAAGCACAGTCGTCAAGACTGTGCCGAGAATAACACTTCAGGCATTCATTACCTCTCGCCACGGACAACGCAGAGACAGACCTAGAGCAGAGGCGTTTGCGTAGAGTTTTCAGTGCTAACAGACAGGGAACACTGTGTGAAATACCAACAGAAATCAATGTGGGTCGTACGACGAACGGATCCGGTAAAACAGTGCGGCAGAACATTGGGTTAAAGAGCTATGGGGGCAGACGACCTACGCGAGTGCCTTTGTTAAAAGCACAACATAGCGGCCAGAGCCTCTCCTGGGATCTGACCATTTCGATTTGACGCTACACGACTGGAAAACCGTGGCCTGGTCAGATGAGTCCTGATTTCAGCTGGTAAGACCTGATGGTTGGGTTCGAGTGTGGCACAGACCCCACGAAGCCATGGAACCAAGTTGTCAGCAAGGCACTATGCAAGCTATGGTGGTTCCATAATTGTGTGGGCTGTGTTTACGCGGAACGGAATGGGTCCTCTGATCTAGCAGGACCGGTCATTGACTGGGAGTGCTAATGTTCTGTAGATGAGGACCATTTGCTGCCATTCATGGACTTCATGTTCCCATGACGACGTGCTGTATCATCGCGGCATACCTGACCAAGATTGTAAGCGATTGGCTTGAAGAACGTTCTGGACAAATCGAGAGACTAATTTTCCTACTCAGAGTGCAAGAAATGAATCCCACCTAAAATCTATGAGACATAATCGAGAGGTCAGTTCGTGCCCAAAATCCTGCACCGGCAAAACTTTAGCAATTATAGAATGCTATAGAGGTGGCATGGCTCAATTTCTGGATTGCACTTTCAACGACTTGTTAAGTCCATTCCATGCCAAGCAAAAGGAGGTTCAACACGATATTAGGAGGTATCCCGTGGCTTTTGTCACTGCAGTGTAGTTTGCACAGATTTATGTAGAATCTGTCCATAGGCTTTAGTATCATTAGTGTGTTGTACCTTTATTCCATTTAGTATCAACGCGCATTGTGGAAAAAAAAAACACGCCCCGGGCATGTCTGCCCTCTGTATCCCCAGTGATTCATAAGCTGAACTGCTGAAAGGTCGATATAACTCTGTGAATCTGCCTGTCGTTGCTTCTTTTGACATAGTGTGGTAGAGAGAGTGGGAAATCGCCTGCTTGCTCTTTAGTTTGCGACCTGTGAAGGAGGGCAGTGCTTGACCACAATCCGGCGACCTACTTTCCCTCACACTTCTACCTCCCCCTTCACCTGTTACATCCTCTGAATATCATTTAGTCCTTATATGGCTCTGCTGCACTTAGGAGTGGTACTCACGTTTAATATTTGTTCTTAAACCACTCCATTTTACAATAAACAATTTTTTTATCATCAGTCTTCTGAACGGTTTGATGCGACCGAAGACTTCCGGCAAAAGAAGTCATACCTCATTCTGCAAACGATCTTGTCAAAGATGG
This sequence comes from Schistocerca americana, assembly GCF_021461395.2. Lineage (NCBI taxonomy): Eukaryota > Metazoa > Arthropoda > Insecta > Orthoptera > Acrididae > Schistocerca > Schistocerca americana. Next base: position 906,034,944 of record NC_060119.1, read on the forward strand.
CGAAGGAGCGGACAGATGTTCAGGGCACTCTCTTGTCCTTGGGGTGGGAAACTGCCCCTAAAGGCGGACGAATCATGATGATCTCTCCATTGGCAAAGATTCTAGAATAGTCCCCCCATTGGGACCTTCGGGAGGGGACTGCCAAGGAGGAGGCTACCATGAGAAAAAGATTCAATAATCAACGGAAGGATAAGGTTCTACCAGTTTGGGTGTGGAAAGTCAGAAGCTTGAACGTGGTAGGAAAACTAGAAAATCTGAAAAGGGAAATGGAAAGGCCCAATCTAGATATAGTAGGGGTCAGTGAAGTGAAGTGGAAAGACGACAAGGATTTCTGGTCAGATGAGTATAGGATAATATCAACAGAAGCATGAAATGGTATAACGGGAGTAGAATTCGTTATGAATAGGAAGGTAGGGCAGAGAGTGTGTTATTACGAACAGTTCAGTGACGGTTGTTCTTAACAGAATCGACAGCAAACCAACACAGACAACGATAGTTCAGGTATACATACAGATATCGCAAGCTGAAGATGAAGAGAGAGAGAGAAAGTGTATGAGGATATTGAAAGAGTAATACAGTAAGTAAAGGAATATGAAAATCTAATAGTCATGGGAGACTTGTATGCAGCTGTAGGGGAAGGAGTAGAAGAAAAGATTACAGGAGTATGTGGGCTTGGGACAAGGAATGAGAGAGGGGAAAGACTTATTGAGTTCTGTAATAAGTTTCAGCTAGTAATAGCGAATACTCTGTTCAAGAATGACAAGAGGAGGAGGTATACTTGGAAAAGGCCGGGTGATACGGGAAGATTTCAGTTGGATTACATAATGATCAGACAGAGATTCCGAAATCAGATACTGGACTGTAAGGCGTACCCAGGAGCAGACATAGACTCAGACGACAATATAGTAGTGACGAAGAGTAGGCTGAAGTTTAAGACATTAGTCAGGAAGAATCAACATGCAAAGAAGAGCGATACGGAAGTACTAAGGAATGACGAGATACGATTAAAGTTATCTAAGGCTATAGATACAGCAATAAGGAATAGCTCAGTGGGCAGTACAGTTGAAGAGGAATGAACACCTCTAAAAAGGGTCATCAGAGAAGTTGCGAAGGAAAACATAGGTACAAAGAAGGTAACTGCGAAGAAACCATGGGTAACAAGAAATATTTCAATTGATCGATGAAAGGGGGAAGTACAAAAGCGTTCCGGGAAACTCAGGAATAGAGGAAACAATTATATAAAATTAAATATTATATTTAATGAAATGCGGTTTTTCCATCGTCTGCAGAGCGGGGACTGTCCCACCAGAAAAACCTGTATGCCCTTTTATGTGTTGCATTTATTGTCGTTTAATAGCGTACGGAGAAGCATTTTCGCTAGAAGCGGCGTTTTCGAGATATTCAAGAAAATCTTTTAAAAGTTACCTTTAAACTCAGCCCTTTACTCCACCCGACCCCACCCCACCGGTCAGGATTTTTAGTATGTTCCTCATGACAGTCCCTCCCACCGCTGTACAAAAATGTGGGACTACAGGACTTTTTTCCCCTATTCGGCCATTTTTGGTCTTCGTTCGCTGGGTAGTAGTATGTGGTATCGATTCGCGTACAACTTGACATTGCTGTGTCAGTCACTTGTCACAACTGTGAATGTTAACTATTTATTTAAAAAAAAAATACGGTAACCAGCGTGGAGGGGGTAATCTGTGCAGATAATACGAAACGAACTATTGATTGTAAAAAGAAAGATGCTGTCAAAGCGTGTGAATGCAGTACTAATAACATTAACAGTCAAGGTGAAATTTTAACACGAAATAATGAAAGTATTGATGGCGATGAATTTTGTAAGGACTGCATCGAAGCTTTCGTTGTTCCTCCAACAACAAGAACTGGATAAATTAATCCAAACTTAATGGTTCTAATCAGAATGCAATTGTCAACAGTAGTATCTGTTTGTTCAGTGTAAAGGGCGTGTTCTGTTTTCATGGGAATTAAAATTATCTTTGAAAAGAATAATTAACGCATTATCCGCACTGAAAATTTAAAGTGCAACTGTAAACAGGATTGACTGTGACGCCATAATTGTTAATTTTATCGACAAGTAGTCTGAACGAAAACTTTTCTAAGTGTAATTTTAACTTCCAAGTTTCATGTTTGTATCATTTCACATCAAAATTCATTTAATTTTTCTCCTTTCTGTGAATGATCACATTAGTGTGATGTGTTTGATTGTTAATTTAACGTGACAATGGCTTTTGTGTTTCCCTGCTACGTGCCCCTTCTGACTACAGTCGCGAGACCACGTAAGTCGAGTTTGTTCCCCCTCTCTCCCATGCAGTTTTCCTTTTTATAGCAGAAAGATGACTGTAAGCAGGAAAATAGCTTTTAACTGTGGAGCCTACTGACTGCATTGTTAGTAACATGGGTTCTTACTATTATAGAGCGAAGTGTGGAATCTGAAAAGGTAGCGCGGGGGTGGAGAGGGGGGGGGGTAGAGGGAGGGTAGTGGTGTGCCGAAAACGCCGTCGTCTGCGAATGCGGCTCAGGGGACGATAGCGCGAAGTAGCTCCCGTGATACTACTGAGAGCAGCAGGGGCAAAAACAGTGGCGGAAAACAGAGATTCCGATACATCCAGTATTGTTAAGTGATACTACGACATGAAGAAGATGGTAATGGAAAACTAGTAGCGGAGGGCCTCCTCTCACGTAAAGCGCTGCCACCTCACCAATGACATTTTGATCTAAATTTACTAATTATCTGTGTTGTCATATAGCATTTTGGTTCAAATGCGTTCATTTCAAACACGCATTTAACTGTTTTTCTTTTGTAATTTCCATAAAAATGGTTCAAATGGCTCTGAGCACTATAGGACTTAACATCTATGGTCATCAGTCCCCTAGAACTCAGAACTATTTAAACCTAACTAACCTAAGGACATCACAGAAGATCCAGTCATCACGAGGCAGAGAAAATCCCTGACCCCGCCGAGAATCGAACCCGGGAACCCGGGCGTGGGAAGCGAGAACGCTACCGCACGACCACGAGCTGCGGACAGTAATTTCCATAAACATTAATGTTATAGACACAGAATCTAATAACAAATGGCTCTGAGCACTATGGGACTTAACTTCTGAGATCATCCGTCCCTCAGAACTAAGAACTACTTAAATCTAACTAACCTAAGGACATCACACACGTCCATGCCCGAGGCAGGATTCGAACCTGCGACCGTAGCGGTCGCGCGGTTCCAGACTGTAGCGCCTAGAACCGCTCGACCACTACGGTCGGCGAATCTAATAACATCGAGTTATATCCATATCGAAATTAACTTATAACTGCCTAATTTAAAGGTCAGTGCAAAACGGATGAATGTGATGCTAAATTTCAAAACTCATTTAAACAGTTTGCTCATGTTAGATTAAATTTAATATTTTTATTTGTATTAACGTGACTAAAAGAACATCCACTACGATTCAAATTACCAGTCACTCGGTCTTTTTAGTAATATTTGCTAAAAAAATACTTTCAGATCTTTGAAAAACAGTGGTGTCGTCGCTAAGTTCCACAAAAGCATGGCTGCGTTTTAGGCGCTTTTGCTTTACATCTTTCCCAGAAACTCTCTCTTCCTGCTATGACGTTTAAATACTCGACAAAAAATTGACCAGTTTCGGTATATTCTCAAGAAGGTTTCGCAGCGATCTGTAAATATATTTTTTGTTATAAATCCGGTCAGTAACTACTTTCGGTCATCTAAGCTCATCTTCAGACCTGAATGGGTCCAGTACATTACATAATTTTTGGCACTTCGCACATAGCTAGTGACGTATATCTCATGTCTTGAAAGCCCTGAAAAGCACCTCCCTTTCCTCGGTCGGAATATTTTTCCGGCCAAAATTCTGACGACGTGTATCGTGACCATGTGTGTTACACCACTGCTTGTAGAAACGGTGAGCAGTCCTCCGCGAAACATCAACAAATCCAGCAACTTCACGCGCCAAATGGCCACGAGTACGACCAAATGAGATTACCCCTTCTTGCCACAATGTCAAGTCCTTACATTTAACCATGTTTACGTACAGTGCCCGCTTGAAACACAAACGTGTCATTGATTGCAGCTGCCTTACACTCACGTACAGGCAGTGCGCGCATGGTTGAGCACGTGATTCTAAACTGTAAAGGCTTGATGATTCATCTGTACGTGCGCGCTGGGGTAACTAATTTGTCCGGCAAGTTGATTATAGTAATTAGCAATAAAGCCATGCAGAAGAAATTACGCGCTTTTCTCCATTCATACATGTGGGATATGCTGATTAAAACACATGCTTACGCAAGCTTATTTTCAGAATTATATAGAGAAAAAACTCGATTTTCGTAGGTAAATAGGTATGTAAGTAAATGATAGGTATTCGAGGGGTGGGGGGGGGGGGGGGGGGGGGAGGCTAACGTAACAAACTTTCCAGGTGGAGACCGCAACAAAGCATGCCTAGAACATGCTCACACGTCGTCATTCGGACTTTCAGAAACGTCGAAAAACTAGCGTGAGAGACATGGGAGCACCACACAGATCTTGCAGGTATTTAGGCGCAGTGTGCTGACTGTAGAGCAAATAGGACAATAGTGTCGCAAGAAGAGCAGGCACGAGTCCTTCCGGTAGGAATGCACCACGAGAAGATCGTGCGACTGCTCAACTGATTCTGACGAATGGACGGTTGACGATGGCAGAAATCCGGGCAGAGGGTTCACACAGAGAGTCACCGCGTACCGTCACGAACTGATTGCTGGAATCTGGATTGTGATCTTGAATTACTATGCGTCATTTATCTCTGACAATACGCAACAGAGACCTGTATGGTGTGAAGCTAAGTTCTTTTGGGACATTGAGTGGTATTTAGCATTCAGTGATGTGTCTTACCCTTTCAGATTAACGGCAATGCGTTCGTAGATGAAGTGCTGGAAGGTCACAGGAAGCAGCAATTCTCGAGAGCAGTACCTCTCCAAATACACGAATCTTCCCGTGGGATCCATTTGGATGTAACGTTAGTATTAACCTCATAACTTTTGAAGGAAGGCTGAAGAACTCGCCAGTATGTGGTAAGAATGGTAAACCTTTCGCCAAGTGGTACATTCCGGCGGGAGAATACAAGAGTCCTCGCTGAAGTTCACGCTAGAAAGGAACGAGGAATTTAGGGATCCCTGAGAGTCCAGCCCTGTCTTCTGAGCATATCTGGGACGCTATTGGAAGACGTATACTTTCATACCAGCCACCAGCGAGCACTCGTCATGAACTGTGAGAAACGGCAACGAAAATGTTTAACAGCAGACGCGGCCATGCGCGCGCGATCTGTTATAACGCTAGCAGCCAAGTTGGGGAGAACTGCGACCGTCAAGAGAGTTTGTTTTGAGTGCCGTGTGGAGTGTGAGAGCGAAGGAGGAGGGGGGGAGGGGGAGGGGGAGGGGGAGGGGGAGCATGTAGGCGAGACTAGCTTTTGGGGTGACGTCAATAGCAGGCGGCACCTTTGAGGGGCGATGATTGGCAGACCTTAAAATATGAGAAACCTGAATGCAGGTCAACCATGCTGAAGCTCTGAACACGCAGTGGGAAAAACTTTGCCATTTTAGCAGACTTGAGAGGTCGCCGACATGGCCAAATCGAATGAATAAAGAAAATATTGAATCAGGAAAACTCTAAACAAAAACCAAACCAGTGACAGAGAAGCCTGTCACATGGTTTTAAAGACAAAAATTACACGAGCGCACGAGTAAAGTCCTGCCCTCGCTACGATATTTAGTTCTGATGTCATTTAACGTTAAATGATTTGCATACAGCATGATCTTTAAGACTTAATAACTCATTAACGCCTTTAGCGGTTTGTACAAACGTGGTGTCGATGGATAGTTCTCAGTGAGTACTATCCAATTGTTATTGTAGATTTTTTTGTGAATACTACGTATTTTAAATCACAGATCAGAATGCCCCTTCCGCAGATGAAAAAGCGAATTTTCTCGAGAGTAAAACATGAAATAGTGAGAATAGGGGCAGTATTAGTAAATAGATGTAACTAGGGATGTATGACTAATTAGTTTAATATTTATTGATGACATAGCGACGCAAAATGACATCTATATGAATAAAAACACTGTTTGTGACCGAATAATTAAATCTCCACGAAAAATAGGAGCAGTATTGGAAAATCGATGAAATTTTCGTCCAGGTTCATGTGTAATGTGTAATATAACATTAAATTTATAGTTAATGTATGCTTTCGTAAGTCTGTAGTGTGAGAGCTTGACCCACGTCAGTGGAAGGCTTTAAGTAAGGGAGGCTACTTTCGCGTGGGGGCACTTGGTATTCCACGGCCATTTGGAGCGAAGTTCACAGACAGGACGTATGTGCAGCTGGACGTAGCCTTTCGTGTGTATCAGACGTTTTCTAAATATTTGAATGTGGACTTATAAAAAATTTCGCGTGTAACGATCGCAAGGACTCAAATATTTTTAACTCGTGAGGACTTAGAAAAATCCACCGTTGGGTAAGAATGGTTGATTTGGAGTGATTAATTTCATGTTAGACCGCCTAGTCTAAACTTTCAGATATGTTCTTCAATTAACTTTGAGAGTAATCAATACTTAGAATATCGTTACTTCACGATCACAGAAGTTCAACTTAGAATTGTGCTAAAGAAACTTTATAAATTTTTCGTGGAATTTCGAAAGTTTAAGCGAATACAGAACAAATCCCGTTTGTTTTTCCTTTTTTAAATTTAATACCTTGTGTGAAGTGAAGATTATTTCACCACAAACTCCTGCCTACCCATATTAAACTTGTGACTAATTTCATTTAGGGTAGGTTGGTTGATTCGGGGGAGGGGACCAAACAGCGAGGTCATCGGTCCAATCGGATTAGGGAAGGATGGTAAAGGAAGTCGACCGTGCCCTTTCAAAGGAACCATCCCGTCATTTGCCGGAATCGATTTAGGGAAATCACAGAAAACCTAAATCAGGATGGCCGGACGCGGGTTTGAACCGTCATCCTCCCGAATGCGAGTCCAGTGTGCAAACCATTGTGCAACCTCGTTCGGTGTTTATTTAGGTTTAGTGGGACAGATGTGTTGTTTGTACCAATAATCTGAAATACAACCACGTATTAAGAGGCCCTAGGAACAGTGCTTTTTTTTTTTTTTTTTTTTTTTTTCATCCCATTTTTCTCTTCGTTTAGATGCAAGTGAGGGCTCACGAGTCAATCTTTAGCGGAAGCAACAGTGGCTAACTTCACCTTTAGACAATTGTTGTCTGACAGGAATCAGCAAGAAGAGCAGTGTGAACATTCATGGTGACCGAAATCGGTCTTCCGAAACCGTTTCACTGCGGAGTATCGTAAGGCGGTCCCTCATTTCAATCACCCTATGAACTTCGAAATGGCAGGTATTGAGATAATTGATAGTGGATTAGGAAAACAAATAAGTCGCTTTGTATTGTAGAGGCATCAGGACCATATGAGATCCTTTAATATTCTATGCGAAATAATTTTCTCCCTTTTTAGCGGCTGTTTATCGTAGATCGCCTGAGCAACGAAGGGTATCTAAGGAGCTAATTCCTGTTATCAAGAAGTGTCGCCTAACCTATGCACATAGGCCTATACCGTTGACATCACTTTGATGTAGAATTTTGGAACGTGTTTTATGCTATTGTCTTATGACGTTTTAGGAGAACAAAGATCTCTACAAAAATCGATATGCGTTCTGCAAATAGAGATCTTGTGAAACTCAGCCCGCTCTGCTCCTCCATGAGATCCACAGCGCTGTAGACATCGGCGCTCAGGCTGATGCCGGTTGCTCGACTTCAGGAAGGCATTTGACATTGTGTCGCACTGCTGTTCAGTGAAGAAAATATGAGCTATCACGGAGTGGTTTCCTATTAAAATGTCCAGGGAGTACTTTCCAGGAAGAGTCTGACAACATATTACTTCCTTCCACAAACGTCTAGTCAAAGACCATGATGAGGAAATTCGGGAAATTAGAGCTAAAACAGTGGCTTACCGACAATAATTCTTCCCACGTGCCGTTTTCGAATGGAGCAGCGAAGGGCGAACAGTTAGTGGTAGCGGAAGTACCCTCCACCACACGCCGTCAGGTGGCTTGCGGAGTACTGATGTAGCTGTAGATGGACATCAATTCCGAATGGAATGAAAATGTAAACACTTAATACCTCTGCAGTGTTCAATAAATAGACTGCTGCTTCGTGGTGTATAATATTTCCGTCAGTGTAACCTATTAAGAAATATTCACACTCTAGCTTTTTTCCTGCAATTTCTCTCTCTTATGCATTCGACAGATACATTGACACACCTCCTCTCCCTCTCTGTGTCCATCTCTCTCTCTCTCCCTCCTTCCCACCACATTCTCCTTCTTTCCTCTCCTCCTCCACCCTCAGTCAATTTCCTCATCCCCTCTCTCTGGCCACATTTTCTGCCTCTCTCTGACCATATCCTACTCCCCCTCTTCCTTTTCCACCTGCACACTACTGCCTACACGTTCCACCTGCTTCATGTATCTCCCCTCTTTCACCCTCTCTTTCCAACTGCTCCTCCCTATTGCACTGCTCATCGGCTCCTCTATCCATCTCTACCTGGTCCAGCCATGCTCATTTCAATAAAACAGGTCGATACTACTGCTACAACATATATGTCATCCAGAGCATGCTAGACATCAGGGGTTTGAAAATCGTTTTATTTGCCCCTGACGTACAGGCGGCAATGAAAAGCCAGTTGATAAGCCAGGCTGATACTACTCCCTACTCCAGCACGCCACACTTCTCATTCAGGGTAGCCTATATGTCAGGGCCCAATAAAACCATTCCTTGCCCCTGAAATGTAGGCCTACATAGCAAAAAAAAAAATGGTTCAAATGGCTCTGAGCACTATGAGAATTAACTTCTGAGGTCAACAGTCGCCTAGAACTTAGAACTAATTATTCCTAACTAGCCTAAAGACATCACACACTTCCATGCCCGAGGCAGGATTCGAACCTGCAACCGTAGCGGTCGCTCGGCTCCAGACTGTAGCGCCCAGAACCGCACGGCCACTCTGGCCGGCTTCCTACATAGCAGGTCGATTCGGCAGGCCAATCCTGTTACCCAACAACGTGCATTTTGTGCAGAGCAACCTCCTCCATACCAGGGGCTGGGAAAAAAAAACACTTTGCCCGTATCTCCGCTCCTAGTGGGACTAGGAGATTAGAAACCCCCCTGTTGATACTTGTGAGGCCTGCTGTTTCTGCGCCAAATTTGGCTGAAATCGATCCAGGGGATTGGGAGGAGATACCAGAAAAAAACATATGTACGCACATACACTCTGCTTTAAATACACTCCTGGAAATGGAAAAAAGAACACATTGACACCGGTGTGTCAGACCCACCATACTTGCTCCGGACACTGCGAGAGGGCTGTACAAGCAATGATCACACGCACGGCACAGCGGACACACCAGGAACCGCGGTGTTGGCCGTCGAATGGCGCTAGCTGCGCAGCATTTGTGCACCGTCGCCGTCAGTGTCAGCCAGTTTGCCGTGGCATACGGAGCTCCATCGCAGTCTTTAACACTGGTAGCATGCCGCGACAGCGTGGACGTGAACCGTATGTGCAGTTGACGGACTTTGAGCGAGGGCGTATAGTGGGCATGCGGGAGGCCGGGTGGACGTACCGCCGAATTGCTCAACACGTGGGGCGTGAGGTCTCCACAGTACATCGATGTTGTCGCCAGTGGTCGGCGGAAGGTGCACGTGCCCGTCGACCTGGCACCGGACCGCAGCGACGCACGGATGCACGCCAAGACCGTAGGATCCTACGCAGTGCCGTAGGGGACCGCACCGCCACTTCCCAGCAAATTAGGGACACTGTTGCTCCTGGGGTATCGGCGAGGACCATTCGCAACCGTCTCCATGAAGCTGGGCTACGGTCCCGCACACCGTTAGGCCGTCTTCCGCTCACGCCCCAACATCGTGCAGCCCGCCTCCAGTGGTGTCGCGACAGGCGTGAATGGAGGGACGAATGGAGACGTGTCGTCTTCAGCGATGAGAGTCGCTTCTGCCTTGGTGCCAATGATGGTCGTATGCGTGTTTGGCGCCGTGCAGGTGAGCGCCACAATCAGGACTGCATACGACCGAGGCACACAGGGCCAACACCCGGCATCATGGTGTGGGGAGCGATCTCCTACACTGGCCGTACACCACTGGTGATCGTCGAGGGGACACTGAATAGTGCACGGTACATCCAAACCGTCATCGAACCCATCATTCTACCATTCCTAGACCGGCAAGGGAACTTGCTGTTCCAACAGGACAATGCACGTCCGCATGTATCCCGTGCCACCCAACGTGCTCTAGAAGGTGTAAGTCAACTACCCTGGCCAGCAAGATCTCCGGATCTGTCCCCCATTGAGCATGTTTGGGACTGGATGAAGCGTCGTCTCACGCGGTCTGCACGTCCAGCACGAACGCTGGTCCAACTGAGGCGCCAGGTGGAAATGGCATGGCAAGCCGTTCCACAGGACTACATCCAGCATCTCTACGATCGTCTCCATGGGAGAATAGCAGCCTGCATTGCTGCGAAAGGTGGATATACACTGTACTAGTGGCGACATTGTGCATGCTCTGTTGCCTGTGTCTATGTGCCTGTGGTTCTGTCAGTGTGATCATGTGATGTATCTGACCCCAGGAATGTGTCAATAAAGTTTCCCCTTCCTGGGACAATGAATTCACGGTGTTCTTATTTCAATTTCCAGGAGTGTATATAACATGCAGAGATAATCAGAGTAGAAAACACATGCAACGATGATCGAGGATTTCGTTGCTTCGCCAATTGACGTTGTTTTTAGGCAACAAAGGTCATGCGCGTTATTTAAAAGATGTCGCATAGGAAAAAGAACAGAAAACGATGTCCCACTCAGTAAATCCTCTGTGGGTTTCCCTTTCATTTCTGGAATCCCCCTCCACTATATGAGAGAGCAAGATGCATGGGCCCTATGCGTAGCGGTAGGGAACAGCTGGCGCGCCAGACAAAGGCGAAAATAAGAGAATAAGAGGTGTCTCCGAGTGGACAGCGGAGAATGCAGAGAAGGAAGCCGGCCCCTCCCCGGCGCCCAGCGCCGCTACAAAGGAATAACGAGCCCGCGAGGACAATGGGCCGGCGCTTACGAATGCGGCGCCGCGGCGCGAGAGCAGGGCTGGTCTCGGCTGCGTTCGGCTGCACTCCAGACTCCACGCCTCGCCTCGGAGACTCTAGGAAAGGTCGGCGAAGCTCGCTCGATTTGTGCGCTAATTACACCTGCGCCGCTTCGTTGCCGTCCTCGGAACTGCAATTAACGCGCGGCGTCCTGACCCAGAAGCTGTGAAAGACAACGCCGAGGAGCTCCAACAGGGGCGCAAGCTGTGAATGCCGAACTCAACGTCGGGTCGATGTGGTCATTCTGACGGAAAATATTATACATCATAATTAATGGTGAAAACTTGCCCGGGTGGAAGTATACCTAAATAGAAAAGAATCACAGTAACATGGTAACTCGAATGTCAACTTCTAAGTTAAGTTTCCGTCTATTTATGCCTGGCCTACCTTAACAAGAAATAAAAGACCTACCTTTCCACGTTAGGCCGGCCGGTGTGGCAGTGCGGTTCTGGGCGCTTCAGTCTGGAAACGCACGACCGCTACGGTCTCAGGTTCGAATCCTGCCTCGGGCATGGATGTGTGTGATGTCCTTAGGTTAGTTAGGTTTAACTAGTTCTAAGTTCTAGGGGACCGATGACCTCAGAAGTTAAGTCGCATATTGCCCAGAGCCATTTTTTCGATGGATCGGACGAGGGGGTCCAGTTGTACGGCCTGCTCGTTCACCAGATTTCAATCCGTGCGATTTCTTTTTATGGGGCCATCTCAGAAGTATCGTGTATGCTGAGCCCATTCCAGATGTGGAGACAATGAAGCAGCGTATTCATGCTGCCTTTGACATTATTCGGTTGCAGGCTGGCCATTATGAACGTGTGAGATAGAACATGCTACAGCGCGTACAAGCGTTGAGGCACATGGAAACCATTTTCGACACATACTGTGTGGCTGCATAGTACACAGCGTATTAAGACCGCAGTCTCTGTAACAAGGTATGATTGAATAAATGGTCTCCAGCATGGAAACCATGCATTTCCGAACTTCATTAGACATTTTCTGTTCCGTATGCTTTCATCGATCAATCCCTAGAGTTTGTAGATGGTGGAAAACAAATCACCCTGTACAAGAACTCCACGGCAGTAGAATTACTACGACGACGAGATTCACGTCTGTTTCAATGGCATAATTATTGTTGTCTACGTGAATAACATGGGGGACTTTGTCTTACAAGCTTTCTGTTCTTTTTTTTTCTCACTATTGAAGTCTCCCACCTTAAACTTAAAAAAAAGGAAAAAAGGAGAACTGGTTTATTTTAAAAATATGTAACGAAAAGTTTCAAAAAAAAGAAAAGGCTTAGTGGATAGGCTGACGGTTTACGAACTTAAGGACGAGATTTCTAATCTAACTGTAGTCAACTGTCATTTTTTTCATTTAGAGCTGTGCAGAAGACATTTTAAACCTTAATTCGTTACAAACTGTCCAGTTATAGACTTTTCTAGGTTTCTTTCAGAGTATTTCATTTTATGATAGTCTAATCTTTAAACAAACAGACAAATGGCCATAGTAAAAATATTGAAAATGGGTGTGTTTATTTGTAATTACTTTGACTGCCACCTAGTGTCTCTATAGTTTTTAGCTAAGAGAAACGTATCAGCTGATTGACATATTTTACTAAGTCTTTACGCGTGGTTAACACGAGCGAGTGAGTGTGCCTTCCAGTATCTATTGTTTCCGGTTTGATATCCGTTCTTCAACTACGGTAGGCCTATTCGACAGTTACGCTAAAAAGAATGGACGGGTAGCGTCTTTGTAGCGTGTCAGCTTACTGTACTGGTAGCTGTAGTATGTGTTGAGTCGAATCTCACCACAGATTTTTTTTTATCGCGTCGCAAATGTTTCTTGCTTTATTTACTTTCTGTTATTAATTATTTTTTCTTTTTACTTTTTTCCATATTCTTTGCAGTAAATAATTATGACTTGTGAATTTGAATTCTAAAAATAATCTTCCTTGGAAGATAATATTTATCTGACTTCCCATAAAAATAGAAGTAACATAGTAGCAAGTAGATTTGTATTTTGAAATTAATTCTGTAGGCCTAATAATTCTGTAGGCCTTTCACAGAAAAATGAAATAAAATAAAATGAAGAGTAGGCTACGTAAAGCTTCAGTATTTTGTCCACATGCCATTGGCATCAAGAAGCGTTTGGATTCATCGAGGCAAAGGATTGACAAGTATATTGACAAAGTCCGCATCCGTGGCAGTTCTCTCCCATGAAGAATGAACCGAATGCCATAGGACATTCACAGTTCTGGCCAAATTCCCGCGGAGTCTTATTAAGTTGAGCCCATACGTGCTGTACGGGGTTGAAATAAGATGACTTTCAAGGCCACAGAAGGCACTGAATAATATTCTTCCTCCTTTAAGACAAGCTCTGAATCCTAATGCTAGTGTGTAATGGATGATTATCACGTTGGTAAATGAGACGTACTTCGGGGTACCAAAGTCGGGCTCCAGAGATGATTACATTTTCAAGGAAATGTTCATAGCGTGTTGAATTGAATTTGCCTTTGATACGCTCTGAAGTTCCTGCACCCACGTAAGACATTCAGTCAAAACATTTCACCTTTACGCGTCCGCTTCCAGCGCGTGTGGCCACGAAGCGCGCCTACGTCGTCGCCCATCTGTGCGGTAAAACAGAGCAGGACCTCTGCTCGAGGACTCAGTTGTGTACTCGTCGGAGAAAATTACTTTCCTCTTCCCAGGAACTCACAATTGCTAGTGTATCCACAGCTTGTTCATCAGAAAACAGTTCTTTGAAAAGAGCACGACGGGACCTGATTCCATGGTCCTTTTAATCTTCTGAGAGCAGTTCTCGACGAGTCCTGGAAATGTGAAGCTGTCCTTACTTCCCGGATGGGTGGCAAAAAAGCATTCTGGGCCGCCCTGATCAATTCTTCATCCTGTCTACGAGTAGAGACTCGTGGTCTTAACGGTATTGAACGTCTCGCTACCTCACCATTACTTCTAAATCGTATAATCCATCTTCTTGCTGTGAAAGCATTAACACCATAACGACATCCTGCCTCACATTCACTAACATCGTTTCCAAAGAGAGCAATTAGTCGCTCGCGAACATTCACATCAGTCTTTTTGAAGCAGACCTGTGACTTATGACAATCAGCTGATACATTTCTCTTAGCTGAAAACTATTGAGGCACCAGGTGGCGGTCGAAATAATTAGAAATAAATACATCCATTTTCAATATTTTTACTATAACCATTCGTTTATTTGTTTGAAGATTAGGCTATTATAAAATGGAATCTTTTGAAAGAATGTAGAACTTAGAAGAGCCTTTAACTCCATAATTTGTGGCGAATTAAGGTTTAAAATATTACATACACAGATCTAAATAAAAGAAGACGATTGAAACCAGTTGGATTCAAACGCCCGTCCTTTACGTTCGTAAAGTGTTAACCTATCCATTCAGCCAATGAAACAACGTGGAGGTACCGTTTCTACGTGCTCGAATAGTGATTTTCAATGAATCTCGACCAATACTGTTTCCTAACTATTATATTGCATCTTTTTGACGATGTGCCGGCCGGGGTGGCCGAGCGGTTCTAGGCGCTACAGTCTGGAACCGCGCGACCGCTACGGTCTCAGGTTCGAGTCCTGCCTCGGGCATGGATGTGTGTGATGTCCTTAGGTTAGTTAGGTTTAAGTAGTTCCAAGTTCTAGGGGACTGATGACCTCAGAAGTTAAGTCCCATAGTGCTCAGAGCCATTTGAACCATTTTTTGACGATGTAAACAGCAAGCTGAAGCTTCACAGACCGCTAAGGTTTTGAACGCTGGCGTTTCTGAACTTCGGCATGTGCGTTATTCGGACCGGACAAACTTTTTGACTCTCATGGTAGATTTCGCTGCTCCAGATCTTCAATCGTATCAACGAGAGTGCTGTAACTTCACTTTTAAGATGATGCCAGATATAAACTGAGGTCAGTGAATTTGGATGCCAAGGTACAGGCCTCATTCAACCTAAACATCTTAGACTTGGTGGGGTGTTAGTTGCCGTCTGGCGTCAGCTGCAGCGGAATGTTCTGGTGCCTCGTCACGCATGTACCACACTCCCCTGCCATTGGTCATAGATCAAATTCGAAGCAAATGAGACGGGGAGTCAACAGAAAAGTTTAATTTTCATATAATTTTGAACTAACCAGATAATATTTCATACTGAAGCGGCTCATTTCTGGATTCATGTTTACTGGAACGACGTTGCTTCTATTACCGTATATTTTCACCTTTGTCTGGTCTCACTATTTATTACGACACATATTATATATATCTGCAGAACTAAAAGATTTTATTTTATTTATTTATCTGTCCTTTTGAAATCCCCAACAGGGAGCGGGACTGCAGACAATATATTGCTGCTCTTCAACCTTTGAATAAAACAATAACGAATACACAGATAATTCCGAGAGAGTGCAACTGATGATACTTACAAAGAGATCAAATGCTAATCCGATTTTTTAATTTTTTGTATTTATGGTACGTGAAGTTCAGAAGTCGAATATCAGCCCCGATGCAAATCTCAAAAATCCTCAAAAAAAAAAAAAAAAAAAAAAAAAAGGCTTTGAAGTTTTCTGAGCATCTGTAATACCCAAAACTAAGGTCGATTCTTCGGCAGGCACGATGGTTTCGTGTTAAAGTGCTCGCTTGCCATGTGTACGGTCCAGGCTCGATTGCCGGGGGACGCAAATTTTTATAGAAAGGTCCATGTTCTACGGGCATTACCGTAAAGCGTGAAATACACAAAGACGGAAAAAATCGGTAGTGCTCGAGATTGATCTTGTTTCGGATAGAATTTTTTTTTCTTTTTTTTCATTTGAGTTCGAATACCTGCGTCATTTAAATATAAACTTCATCAATTAACTGCTAATTTACATATATCTATTTGCCATGGTAATGAAAAATACACGTCGTCTTATTTCTAAACTACACACAAAAATCCAGTTTTCTTTAGAAATATGATTCTTTGTTACCTATCTTTTGTAAATACTTCTTAAATTAAAAGGACATTACAAATTAATTATTTTCATCTTTACGGATTTTACTTTCCACGTTAACGCTCGTAGAACATGCACTTTTTTAAAAAAAATATTTCCATCAGCTGGGACTCGAACTGAGGCCAAGCTCGTGGCCGACGAACACACTACTACAGTGCCATACTGCTTGTAGAAAAAAAAATCAACGTTAGTTTAGGTTTCTAAACATGTTCAGGAACCTTAAAGTCTATTTTCGAGAGTTGCATCGAACTGCTATGAGGACTGATATTTGAGTTCTGAACATCACGCCCCGTTAACATAAAAAATATATACAAAAATCCAAATGCTGGGTGGTTACGTATTAATGCTTGTGGTTTTGAACCCTGTGAGGATGCAGCTGCTATGTGCTCCTGGTACCATTCTCGGAATGGGATTGAGAGTGATATGAAAGAAGGATGTGGGATGAATACCGAGATACATAGTCTGTGGTAGGAGGCGAGTACTGTTGTAGTTATGCAAGACTAGTAGGCTGGAGACTTGATTTAGTGCCGAAAAGGTTGAATGGGTTATTATTGGTACGATAGATACATTAGGGGAGAGGAGGGGTAGCAAGCAAGATGGTTGAAATCACTCAGGATAGAACGTGGAGTAGGACGAATTAAATAAGGCTGGTGGGAATTGTAATGTTACAACCTGAAGAGATGGCAATAAAAATTCATCATTATTTACATCAGAAAATATAAAGCAATAGAGGATAAAAATCAGTTCAGAAACTTCGAAAATTAATGACTGCTCAAATTTACGTATCAATTTTGTGTGTGATACGATGGCAGACGAGAGATGACAAACAACGAACGACGATGCATATTTATAGAAATAATTTTCTCTGATTTTTGCAAGTCATTACCTGGTTACAGTAAAAGCTATTCATCACCGTCAAGATGACGATTTTCCTTAAACTAAAGTCTTTGAAGGGATTTTAAAGCTTTCACGTGCAGTGATATGCCGGCAAGATCAAGTTGGCAGTTAGGAATCATCAGTGCCGTGCAAGCTAACGCCGTAAGTGGCTTTTCCAGAACTGCTGCCCAAGACAGAGATAGGTTGGTCATAAAATCAGTGCCCTTTGGTCTGTCGGCTGCTTTTTGGGAACTGAGCTTTTAAATAGTACATAAATAGTTCGTAAGTGCTAAGGCGTGAGAAGTTTAGAGAAAGTTGCCGGTTTTCGATGAGCAAATCTTTTAAATTTCTTGTCCTTTTGAGAAAACTGTTTCCTCTCACCAAACGTGATGTAATTACTACACACGGAGGAACAGGGTGCAACACACTGTGTGACTATAAGAAAAGAAGCGATTCATATTATAACGAGTGTATATAGCCGACACCACAGTTCCTGGTCCGCCTTGACTGGTGTACACGATAAGCCCAAACTCACGGAACATTTGGTTGCCACACTCGTCGTAGTGATCGTTGCAGTGAGCGGAGAGAACTGTCTACTGGTACGGTTTTGTCAGTTCAGCCGAACAACGGAAATTCTTAAAATGGCTCTGAGCGCTATGGGACTTAACATCTATGGTCGTCAGTCCCCTAGAACTTAGAACTACTTAAACCTAACTAACCTAAAGACATCACACAGCACCCAGCCATCACGAGGCAGAGAAAATCCCTGACCCCGCCGGGAATCGAACCCGGGAACCCGGGCGTGGGAAGCGAGAACGCTACCGCACGACCACGAGATGCGGGCGGAAATTCTTAAACCCTGTACTTCAGTCCACAAGGATTTAGCAACGAGCGCAATGGTGATCAATACTCGAATCACAGGAAATTCGTACAAACTTTGGAAGAAACTACTTAAGGCAACCGAATTTTTTAAACTACTAATATACACTCCTGGAAATTGAAATAAGAACACCGTGAATTCATTGTCCCAGGAAGGGGAAACTTTATTGACACATTCCTGGGGTCAGATACATCACATGATCACACTGACAGAACCACAGGCACATAGACACATGATCACACTGACAGAACCACAGGCACATAGACACAGGCAACAGAGCATGCACAATGTCGGCACTAGTACAGTGTATATCCACCTTCCGCAGCAATGCAGGCTGCTATTCTCCCATGGAGACGATCGTAGAGATGCTGGATGTAGTCCTGTGGAACGGCTTGCCATGCCATTTCCACCTGGCGCCTCAGTTGGACCAGCGTTCGTGCTGGACGTGCAGACCGCGTGAGACGACGCTTCATCCAGTCCCAAACATGCTCAATGGGGGACAGATCCGGAGATCTTGCTGGCCAGGGTAGTTGACTTACACCTTCTAGAGCACGTTGGGTGGCACGGGATACATGCGGACGTGCATTGTAATGTTGGAACAGCAAGTTCCCTTGCCGGTCTAGGAATGGTAGAACGATGGGTTCGATGACTGTTTGGATGTACCGTGCACTATTCAGTGTCCCCTCGACGATCACCAGTGGTGTACGGCCAGTGTAGGAGATCGCTCCCCACACCATGCCGGGTGTTGGCCCTGTGTGCCTCGGTCGTATGCAGTCCTGATTGTGGCGCTCACCTGCACGGCGCCAAACACGCATACGACCATCATTGGCACCAAGGCAGAAGCGACTCTCATCGCTGAAGACGACACGTCTCCATTCGTCCCTCCATTCACGCCTGTCGCGACACCACTGGAGGCGGGCTGCACGATGTTGGGGCGTGAGCGGAAGACGGCCTAACGGTGTGCGGGACCGTAGCCCAGCTTCATGGAGACGGTTGCGAATGGTCCTCGCCGATACCCCAGGAGCAACAGTGTCCCTAATTTGCTGGGAAGTGGCGGTGCGGTCCCCTACGGCACTGCGTAGCATCCTACGGTCTTGGCGTGCATCCGTGCGTCGCTGCGGTCCGGTCCCAGGTCGACGGGCACGTGCACCTTCCGCCGACCACTGGCGACAACATCGATGTACTGTGGAGACCTCACGCCCCACGTGTTGAGCAATTCGGCGGTAAGTCCACCCGGCCTCCCGCATGCCCACTATACGCCCTCGCTCAAAGTCCGTCAACTGCACATACGGTTCACGTCCACGCTGTCGCGGCATGCTACCAGTGTTAAAGACTGCGATGGAGCTCCGTATGCCACGGCAAACTGGCTGACACTGACGGCGGCGGTGCACAAATGCTGCGCAGCTAGCGCCATTCGACGGCCAACACCGCGGTTCATGGTGTGTCCGCTGTGCCGTGCGTGTGATCATTGCTTGTACAGCCCTCTCGCAGTGTCCGGAGCAAGTATGGTGGGTCTGAC
This sequence comes from Schistocerca americana, assembly GCF_021461395.2. Lineage (NCBI taxonomy): Eukaryota > Metazoa > Arthropoda > Insecta > Orthoptera > Acrididae > Schistocerca > Schistocerca americana. Next base: position 906,054,439 of record NC_060119.1, read on the forward strand.
ACACCGGTGTCAATGTGTTCTTTTTTCCATTTCCAGGAGTGTAGTTTAAATTCTGACCACTGGTCTCAGACAGACTAATTCATTTTGAACCTCTCGGAATTCCACCGCTGAGTGAACACTGTTACGGTTGTTTGCAAATTAATCTGCATAAGCTGGCAGACCAAAGTACGACAGAGAACCGCCAAGAAGGAAAGGGGAAGGAGGAGACTACTAGGATATTGTAATAAAGCTCATGACAAAGGAGAAGTGTGAATATCTTAACGAAGACCAATGGAGTGAATCTCGCTGGTTTAGGAAAGATGCAGGTGGCAGAACTTGTACAAGCCTTTGCACAGGAGGAAATTGGTATTATTCCTCTGATTCGTCGGAGTCAGACTAATTGTCGTATTCCACTAACTGACTGCTCGTCCAGCTGAGCTTTGAAGGAAGTTCACGTCGCCCTCCTTGTCTGAAACTGAGATTTTATCCAGTGTATAATTTCAGTTTGTTGCAAACGAATACAATCACAACGAAAAAAAGAAAGAAAATAAAAAACTATGCCGTAACGCCGCCTCCTCCGTATTTCATTGATTCATTGTTGCCACTAACTTGATGGCATGTAAGTTCTCCATGCATTAACTGTACCCAAACCCTTCCATCAGATTGCTGCAAGGTACAGTGTGATTCAACGATCACTCCTTTCCAGTCATCCAGTGTGCAGACGCGTCGCTCTTTACATCACCTCAAGGGGGTACTCAGCTCTGACTACAGATAGGGCTTGTGACAAATGATAAGCTGGTTCATTGTAGACCATTCTTGTTAACTACCTACACACATTCATTGTGCTAGCTGGACAGCTGATAGCAATTTGCAACTAAGGGATGATTCCCTCCGCAGATTTCATGCGATTTTTTACAACCACCCTCCATAGCGGCTGATGTCCCCGTCCGTCTAGTACATGCGATCTGTGTGGTCTCTGTTTAGGTTTGGCTGTTACTTCGCTTTTCCACTTCACAGTCACCTCACCAACAGTCGACTTGGACACCTTTAGATGGGATGAAATGTCCCTGATGGATTTGTTACTTAGATGACGTCCAGTGACTATCCCACGTTGAAAATATAAATTCCTCGCCTCCTTTTATGGCAGCGGGTCAAACTGAATTACACAGAGGTGTCACCATACTTTTAGACAGACACTGTACATTTAGGTGACACTCACCATAAATTAAGTGCATGTCGACCAATTCTTCTTTAGTGAACGGCACTGTGCTCCTGAAAATGGTTTTCGTATGATTAGCAGTTCGACTATGACAATATTTTCCAGGCACCACACTGTAAACAAATTGAAGCACTCATCGAAACAAATCTGATGTACTTAGAAAGCTATTTCACTGCGCTTCAGTTGATTCGTCCCAAAGGCAACACACAACTGACGTATCTTTTGTCTCGACAGCAAGTATCCGTCGAGACATAAGGTAGCACAAGTTTCCTCGGAGAGTGGCGTAAGCCTTCAGGTGGTGGGCCATTCAACGGCCGCTATGACAGAAACAATCCCAGTATTTGACAATTTAACTTTGAGATTTCTTATTAGATCTACAAAAGAGAATCCACTGCATTAAAGAATCGTAACGCGTATCCACAAGACATGTGACCTGCAACTAAAAAATGTTCATCATCTCTCCATTGGCAAAAGATTCCGGAGTAGTTCCCTATTCTGATATCTGCGAGGGGACTGAAAAGGCGGAGGAGACGACGAGAAAAAGATTTCATAGCCAACGAAGTGATGGCGAGTCGGGGCGTGGGATTTCAGAAGCCGGAACGTGGTAAGCAAGCTAGAAAATCTGAAAAGGGAAATGCAAAGGTTCAGTCTTGATATAGCAGCGGTCAGTGAAGTTCAAAAATGGCTCTGAGCACTATGGGACTTAACATCTGAGGTCATCGGTCCCCAATAACTTAGAACTACTTAAGCCTAACTAAACTAAGGACATCATATACATCCATACCCGAGGCAGGGTTCGAGCCTGCAACCGTAGCGGTCGCCTGGTTCAAGACTGAAGCGCCTAGAACCACTCGGCCACTGCGGCCGGCGGTCAGTGAAGTTCAATGGAAAGAAGATAAGGATTTCTGGTCAGATGAGTATAGGGTAAAATCAACAGCAGCAGAAAATAGTATGACGATCAATTTGGCTTTAGGATAGGTAAAGACACCAGAGGGGTAATCTTGACGTTGCGGTTTATAATAGAAGTAAGACAAAAGAAAAATCAAGACACGTTTATAGGATTTGTCGACCTGGAAAAAGTTTCGGCAATGTAAAATGGTGCAAGATGTTCGAAATTCTGGGGAAAATAGGAATAAGCTATAGGGAGAGACGGTTAATATGTACAAGAGGCTGGATGGTATAGAAAGAGGGGACGACTAAGAACGAAGTGCTCGGATTAGAAAGGGTGTAGTAAAGGGATGTAGTCTTTCGCCCCTACTGTTCAAGTTGTACATCGAAGAAGCAATGATGGAAATAAAATAAAGGTTCAAGAGTGGAATTAAAATTCAAGGTGAAAGGATATCAGTCATACGATTTGCTGATGACATTGCTATCCTGAGTGAAAGTGAAGAAGAATTACGTGATCTGCTGAATGGAGTAAACAGTCTAATGAGTACAGAATGTGGACTGAGAGCAAATGAAAGAAAGACAAAAGTAATGAGAAGTAGCAGAAATGAGAACAGCCAGAAACTTAACATCAGGATTGATGGTTCCGAAGTAGATGAAGTTAAGGAATTCTGCTACATAGGCAGCAAAATAACCAGTGACAGACGGGGCAAGGAGGACATCAAAAGCAGAATAGCATTGGCAAAAAGGACATTCCTGGCCAAGAGAAAGCTACTAGCATCAGACATAGGCCTTAATTTGAAGAAGAAATTTCTGAGACTGTATGTTTGGAGCACAGATTTGTGTGACAGTGGAACAGTGGAACTGTGGAAAAACCGGAACGGAAGAGAATCGAAGCATATGAGATGTGGTGCTACAGGCGAATGTTGAAAATTAGGTGGACTGATAAGATAAAGAATGAGTAGGTACTGCGCAGAATCGTAGAGGAAAGTAATATGTGGGAAGCACTAATAAGGAGATGGGACACGGTGATACATCTTAAGACATCAGGGAATTATTTCCGTGGTACTAGATGGAGCTGTAGAGGGCAAAAACTGTAGAGGAAGACAGATACTGTAATACATCCAGCAAATAATAGAGGACGTAGGTTAAAAGTGCTTCTCTGAGACGAAGAGGATGGCACAGGAGAGGAATTCGTAGCGGGTGACTCAAAAAATGTCCGTTGATAATAAAGCTTGAACGCACTGCCGTTTGTTTCACGAGCCCTTGGTCACTGTTCGTGTAGGTGAAAACAGATTACAAATGTCTGATTAAAATTTATTTGAGTTGAATTAAGCATGGCGCCTCACCGTGTATATTCTGTACAGTAATGGTCTCGAGAATAAACCTTCCCATCTGAAGATTTCTCTCCGTTATGAATGACCTACTGCGTCCCGTTCGTTAGGAACTGTTCAGTCCAATCGAGAAGGTTGTCTGATATTACGTGTTCTCATATTTGATTCATTTGACGACGATGCGGAACTGTATTACAGAATGTTTCAGCTAGTGGACAATACAGGACTTGTCCACCAATCTGCTATTTGTTTGGCGCTTCAGTGTCATATTCCGTAACTCGTATCCGAGGATGTGAATGGGGTTGTGACTGCGAGTGGTCCGCTGCCGACAACGGAGCATGCTGCGCCGCCCTCGCCGCCGCCCACGCTCTGTGTTCGTGGACAGGCGTGGGCGGCTTCCGGCAGGATTGGCGGGGTGGGGATGGTAGGTCGCAGCCCTGGCACAGCCGTGGGCGGCGTGGGGAGGCAGCTTACAGCCTACAGCCCGCCGCACACACACGAGCACCTGCGTTTCGTCACACAGCAGATTATTACGGCGCTTACACCTGCGTTGAGGGAAGGATGCGGGTTCGGTTGGTGTAGGTTATGTAACTCACCACTTTCAGATTACGTAACATCCTTGTTAAGAGAAGGGTAATGACGTCAAAAGACTACACTGCGCAAATGCTTTTCGGATTATAACTCTGAATCTATATTTTCTGTTGCCCATGAAGCCAGAATGTGGCCTACCTTCTTTAACAACTATTTTCCCATGTGACTACATTGCGTATCTCCTTGCAATGGCCTACTCGGGAACTAAAGCGCGCGCATCCTGGCCAGATATATGGACAGCCCCAAACCACCTGCAGCGTCCCATGCAGACGTAACTATGTAAATTCCTTCCCGCAAGACACCACAATAGAAACTGTTATTCGGGAAATCAACTGAAAACCTGGCTGGGGGTAGCAACACTATAATGTTTACGTAATATCAACAGAGAGAACAAGTGGGAGTGGCGTACACCCTAGTATGTAGGGCGGTCAGTCTCAAAAGCTTGTAAACGTATTGCAGTGTAGGTTGTGCTCAGAAATAATTGTTAAGAAAAAAAGTTCGATACGTTGTGCCGTTTTCCAGTTAATTAGCATTGAAGTTAGCCGGTCATGCCATTGTGCATTCAGATTCAAGTAGTCCTCCAGAATGGTTGTCGCAAAATGTGTTCTTCGTTTGGTTTCTTAAAACCAAGCAAGAGGGCGATACAAAAAATTGAACGTGGGACTGCAGTAAGGATCAAATTCGAGTCAAAGGCTGAGCAGTCTCCTGTGCTACGATCTACGTACGATATGACAACAACTGACACTGACTGTATCTGGCGGCGCGCGCAATGGCCTCACTGGTTAACCTCAACGCCAGTTAAATCGGAAACAGAGCAGCTCAACGAACATGTTTCTTAACAGTTATTTCTCAGCACAACCTACCCTGCAATACTCTTAGAAGCTTTTCAAAAAATGGCTCTAAGCACTATGGGACTTAACATCTGAGGTCATCGGTCCCCTAGACTTAGAACTACTTAAACCTTGTAAGTAGGCTGTTTAGGTTTTTATATTGGTAACGCCTCGTAGCGCTCTGTATGAAAATCACTGGCTGTGCTGTGTGCAGTCTGTGGTTGGTTTGCATTGTTGTCTGCCGTTGTAGTGTTGGGCAGCTGGATGGGGCTATGTAAGAAGGCTGTTAAGGTTTTTATATTGGTAACGCCTCGTAGCGCTCTGTATGAAAATCACTGGCTGTGCTGTGTGCAGTCTGTGGTTGGTTTGCATTGTTGTCTGCCGTTGTAGTGTTGGGCAGCTGGATGTGAGCAGCGCGTAGCGTTGCGCAGTTGGAGGTGAGCCGCCAGCAGTGGTGGATGTGGGGCGAGAGATGGCTGAGTCCTATATATATTATGACTATTAAGGTAAATACATCATTTGTTCTCTATCAAAATCTTTCATTTGCTAACAATGCCTATCAGTAGTTAGTGCCTTCAGTAGTTAGAATCTTTTATTTAACTGGCAGTAGTGGCGCTCGCTGTATTGCAGTAGTTCGAGTAACCCAAGATTTTTGTGAGGTAAGCGATTTGTGAAACGCATAGGTTAATGTTAGTCAGGGCCATTTTTTTTTTGTAGGGATTTTTGAAAGTCAGATTGCGTTGTGCTAAAAATATTGTGTGTCAGTTTAAAACCTAACTAACCTTAGGACATCACACACATCCATATCCGAGGCAGGATTCGAACCTGCGACCGTAGCAGCAGCGCGGTTCCGGACTGAAGCGCCGAGAACCGCTTGGCCACAGCGGCAGGCTACTAGCTTTTCAAAGTGTTTCTGACCATTCTCTACATTCTAGCGAGATGGCAACCACACGCTACACTTCTGTACACCCACGCTCTGCGTAGCACACTGACCGGCACTTTTGACGTAGAAACTCCTCGTTCATCATCGGTGTGATGACATGTGCTACTCACAGAGTATGAACCCTCGTTTGGTCTGAATAAGCCAATGGCCGTTTTAATTCTGCCTATTTTGAAACTATGTTGTCCCATTCGTACATGTTGCCTCTTCCACTGTGGTACATTTTGAAATCAAATCCTACACACACTCGACTTTTATCCGAGAGTTTCCTTGCTAGTTCTGAAGTTCAGTTCCGGCGCAAAGAAGTTTCCTCAAAATTTGAATTCCTTTATATTTTAACGACTATGCAGAAATTGCTGCCGAACAACATATATATCAGTATAGTCAGTAAATTATTTACTGTGTGCACTTTGCTTATTCTTCTTTGGGATATGTTTGAAACTCACTCCACTCAGCACAGGGTCTCTTCTGCCATAATTAGCATATCATCACTTACCAAACTTAAGCAACTAGCTTGCACATTTCACCATCTCCGTTAGCACTCATTTCTAATCTGTGTCATCATCAATAATTTTATGATGTTAACAGCACTGGCTGTGCCTATTAATGTGACAATGGAGCAGACGATGGTAGAATTTTGCAGACTGTTGAGACTAAGGAAGGCGAGTCGCGAGTCGTGCTTGGGTAGCTCAGTTGGTGCCGGCATGGTAGCTCAGCGATTTACTTAAAAATGAAGCGGTTTCATGGTACGTGAATCTGTGACATCCGAATTTGGTTCAAAACCTACATACAGCCACTGTATGACGTCCAGGTACCGATCCTGCATCTTCTGGAAATAATGATGAATGTTTTGGAGCAGCCGTGGGGTCATGTCTTTTGAAAGACAATATTTCCTGCAACAAGAGCCTGTAACAGGATATATACACTCCGGGAAATTGAAATAAGAACACCGTGAATTCATTGTCCCAGGAAGGGGAAACTTTATTGACACATTCCTGGGGTCAGATACATCACATGATCACACTGACAGAACCACAGGCACATAGACACAGGCAACAGAGCATGCACAAGGTCGGCACTAGTACAGCAATGCAGGCTGCTATTCTCCCATGGAGACGATCGTAGAGATGCTGGATGTAGTCCTGTGGAACGGCTTGCCATGCCATTTCCACCTGGTGCCTCAGTTGGACCAGCGTTCGTGCTGGACGTGCAGACCGCGTGAGACGACGCTTCATCCAGTCCCAAACATGCTCAATGGGGGACAGATCTGGAGATCTTGCTGGCCAGGGTAGTTGACTTACACCTTCTAGAGCACGTTGGGTGGCACGGGATACATGCGGACGCGCATTGTCCTGTTGGAACAGCAAGTTCCCTTGCCGGTCTAGGAATGGTAGAACGATGGGTTCGATGACGGTTTGGATGTACCGTGCACTATTCAGTGTCCCCTCGACGATCACCAGTGGTGTACGGCCAGTGTAGGAGATCGCTCCCCACACCATGAAGCCGGGTGTTGGCCCTGTGTGCCTCGGTCGTATGCAGTCCTATTTATGGCGCTCACCTGCACGGCGCCAAACACGCATACGACCATCATTGGCACCAAAGCAGAAGCGACTCTCATCTCTGAAGACGACACGTCTCCATTCGTCCCTCCATTCACGCCTGTCGCGACACCACTGGAGGCGGGCTGCACGATGTTGGGGCGTGAGCGGAAGACGGCCTAACGGTGTGCGGGACCGCAGCCCAGCTTCATGGAGACGGTTGCGAATGGTCCTCGCCGATACCCCAGGAGCAACAGTGTCCCTAATTTGCTGGGAAGTGGCGGTGCGGTCCCCTACGGCACTGCGTAGGATCCTACGGTCTTGGCGTGCATCCGTGCGTCGCTGCGGTCCGGTCCCAGGTCGACGGGCACGTGCACCTTCCGCCGACCACTGGCGACAACATCGATGTACTGTGGAGACCTCACGCCCCACGTGTTGAGCAATTCGGTGGTACGTCCACCCGGCCTCCCGCATGCCCACTATACGCCCTCGCTCAAAGTCCGTCAACTGCACATACGGTTCACGTCCACGCTGTCGCGGCATGCTACCAGTGTTAAAGACTGCGATGGAGCTCCGTATGCCACGGCAAACTGGCTGACACTGACGGCGGCGGTGCACAAATGCTGCGCAGCTAGCGCCATTCGACGGCCAACACCGCGGTTCCTGGTGTGTCCGCTGTGCCGTGCGTGTGATCATTGCTTGTACAGCCCTCTCGCAGTGTCCGGAGCAAGTATGGTGGGTCTGACACACCGGTGTCAATGTGTTCTTTTTTCCATTTCCAGGAGTATATATATATATATATATATATATATATATATATATATATATATATATATGGGCGGTGGATTATAACGTGAGAGTCTCATCTCCTGAACCACCTTTTCATATCTTGAAATAGTAATCAGTAAATCAGTACACACGTTAATGAAAAGTAGTATCTACAAATTATTGACAGTATGAAACTGTGCATAAATCTAACAATTCGGTATTGTATGAAGCAACGCCCACGCTTCAATTACTGGTATTCTTCGAATAAATCTTGCACGTTCAAATGGTTCAAATGGCTCTGAGCACTATGGGACTTAACATCTGAGGTCATCAGTCCCCTACAACTTAGAACTACTTACACCTAATTAACCTAAGGACATCACACACATCCATGCCCGAGGCAGTATTCGAACCTGCGACCGTAGCAGTCACGCGGTTCCAGACTGAAGCGCCTAGAACCGATCGGCCACCGCGGCCAGCTCTTGCACGTTGCTGGACTCGAAAAACGGGCAATTTTGCTCCTGAATTGCGGCGTGTAACCTTTCGGTGTAGTTGCTGCTGTTCAGATTGCCCTCAGCCCACGGTTGTCTAACTCGTATGTTGCGTCCAGTGTCGCTTCAGACCACTAGACCTGGTGTTTGTCCACTGCTTTCTCATCAATGTGAGGTTCAAATGGCTCTGAACACTATGGGACTCAACTGCTGAGGTCATTAGTCCCCTAGAACTTAGAACTAGTTAAACCTAACTAACCTAAGGACATCACAAACATCCATGCTCGAGGCAGGATTCGAACCTGCGACCGGAGCGGTCTCGCGGTTCCAGACTGCAGCGCCTTTAACCGCACGGCCACTTCGGCCGGCCATCAATGTAAGCTGACAGGCTGTGTTCACCGCAGCGACACCCAAAGCGTCTGCCGTTTTCAGTATTAGAATGGAAAACGTTACATCTTGAATCAGCAACCCGATATTTATCAATCTTTGCGTAGATGTTCATAACTTCCTGTTGTTATGTTCTTTAGTACGAAGACCGGTCTGTTGCAGTTCTCCATTCTACTCCACCCTGTGCAAATCTCTTCACCCCGGAATACTACTGCAACCTACATCCCTCTGAATCTGTTTACTGTATCCATCTCTTTGTCTCCCTATACGACTTTTACCACCCACACTTCCCTCCAATACTAAACTGGTGATCCCATGATGTCTCAGACTGTGTTCAATCAACGGATCCCTTCTTTTGATCAAGTTGAGCTACAAATTTCTTGTCTCCCCTGTCTTATTCAGTGTTTCCTCATTACTTACGTGACCGGCCCATCTAATCTTCAGCATTCTTCTGTAGCATCACATTTCGCAAGCTGCTATTCTCTTTTTCTCTAGACTGTTTACCGTCGATATTTCACTTCCATACATGGCTATACTCCATACAATACTTTCAGAAACGACTTCCTAATACTTAAACCTATAGTCAGGATTCACAAATTTCTCTTCTGCAGAAATGCCAGTCTACATTTTATATCGTCTCTACTTCGTCCATCATCAGTTATTTTGCTGCCAAAATAGCAGAACTCGCCTACTATTTTAAGTTTCTCATTTCCTAATCTAATTCCCTTAACGTCATCTGATTCAACTCGAGTACATTCCATTATCCTTGTTTTGCTTTTGTCGGTGTTCATCTCATATCCACCTTTCAAGACATTATCCATTCCGTTCAACTGCTGTTCCAAGTCCTTTGCTGTCTCTGACAGAATTACAATGTCATCGGCTAATCTTAAAGTTTTCATTTTAATTCCTACTCCAAATGTTTCTTTGGTTTCTTTTACTACTTGTTCAGTGTATAGATTAAATAACATAGGGGATACGCTACAACTATGCCTCACTCCCTCCCCAACCACTGCTTCCCCTTCACACCTCTCGACCCATAGCTGCCGTCTGATTTCTGTACAAGTTGTAAATAGTCTTTCGTTCCCTGTATTTTATCCCTGATATCTTCATAATTTCAAAGAGGGTATTCCAGTCAACACTGCAAAAACTTTCTCTGAGTCTACAAATGCTATAAACGTAGCCTTGTCTTTCCATGACCTATCTTCTAAGATAAGTCGTAGGGTCAGTACTGCCTTGCTTGTTCCTACATTTCTGCGGAATCCAAACTGATATTCCCAACGTCGGCTTCCACAAGTTTTTTTAACATGTGTTAAATATTAAACTTTGATTCTGTTCGTAAATGACGTCCACCATTAACATCAATATGAAGTGTGACCTCTATCGACACAAATGCATGCGAAACAATGAATGTAACGAAGTCAATGTGTTAGTAACCGAGAGAAAAATGAAGAAAACAAGTTGAATACTATGAGACAGATTCTCAATTTTGATAAAAATAAAAGCGTAATTTTTTCACTTACAAAAGCACATTCTTCGCGAACTCATGTATTTCGGCCAGCGTTTTCTCCTTTTTCTAACTGCGCCAGAAAATCAATGTCTACAAATTAGCATAACACCCGTTTCAATCACCGATAACCTCTGCAGTCCACTAGCGTTATTCCATTCAAGCAATGTTTTGAGGTTAGGAGGAAGCCAAGTGGTGGTAATTTTGGGGAACAGAGTCCGTCGATGACTATTTCTAAACCTAGGTCACTTACTTTTATCATCGCAGCTGGTCATGTGTGAGCATGTGCGTTGTCCTGGTACGAAATGACTTGTTTGCTCGCAAATGTTGGTCGCTTCTGCAAAGAAATTTCCGCTCGCCAAATGGAAAATCGTTGTGATATGAAGTGAATTCCACAAAAACTATGCCCATCACTTTTCAGATAGCTCTTTCACCTTCGTCGTATCGAGTGTCAATTTTTATTCCGAATGTAATGGTGTGATCATGTTCTGTTTGTAGCCACACAACGACTCTGAATTAACTTACATTATGTTTTAACTTTCTTAAACATGGGTTTGAAATTTTTTAGGCATGGAGTAAAGAAGCGCTACACTAATTATGCATCCAGTAATTCCATATGCAGAGTGTTATTCACGATGCTATGAATCGATCTATCTAAGACTTCTACCATTTCAACAATCTAAACTGAACGACAAGTTTTTCAGAATGTCTTCTGTTGACAACGCTGCACAGCTGAGAGCTTTTAGCTAATGGCATCACGCCGCCAGCTGGTGGCCGAGCGGTTCTGGCGCTACAGTCTGGAACCGCGCGACCGCTACGGTCGTAGGTTCGAATCCTGCCTCGGGCATGGATGTGTGTGTTGTCCTTAGGTTAGTTAGGTTTAAGTAGTTCTAAGTTCTAGGGGACTTATGACCTCAGCAGTTGAGTCCCATAGTGCTCAGAGCCATTTGAACCATTTTTTTTAATGGCATCACCGTACCGCCAAAATCTATTGTAAATACTGTTTATTCACAGACAACTAATTTTCACTGAAGTGGGAATCTTCGAATCACGGATTAGCACTACATCAGGGTTAAGGAAGACTCCTTGACGTCAGACACATTACTTCATTAGATGCAGCATCTGTAACATTGATGTGTGTTCAATTATGGTCTATGGACTGCTGATTTTTGCATTTGCCCACTCATGAAAAATGAGTGGTATCATACAGTTATGTATGTTACAGATGCTGTAACTAAAGTGAATTACGTATTTGACGTCTAGGAATCTTCCTTATACTTGATGTGGTGTTAATCCGTGAACTGAAGATGATCACTTAGTGAACACTACTTGTCAGTGAATAAATACTCGTTACAATTGCTTTAGGTGGTTCCATGATGCCGTTATTTAAATATACTTCAGATGTAGACCTGGCCTCTTTGAGGACGATCACGTCACAACTGGTGTCAATGACAATGAAGCAGTTGTCGCAACAATGATTGGTAAAGCACAAAGGACATCCAAATCAAGTAGAAAAAATGTATTTGTTTTGCAGATTGGGTGAAGAGGCAGTAACACAGTGAGAGACTCGAAACGTTTTGCTTTGGGCAGGAGCATGTAGAAGACCGTGAATCAGGTTTAAAAGAATAGTTGATCATGTACTTGACAGATGTGTATCTGCCAGAACAGTTTGTAAAGAAAGCTTACCTCCGTTGTAAAAAACTTCTGAAGAAGGTGTAAAACAAAGCATGCTGCTTTAGACAGAGACGCTGAATGAAACACGGTAGGCTGGACAAGAGGGTTATGCACGAAGCCTTCAGCGACTACCGCAGCAGAATATTATCGAACGATCCCACACAGAAATCAACACAGTTCTGTTCAAATGTAAATGGTGTTAGCGGCACCAAAGCTAATGTCAGAACACTCGTGAACGAGACAGGAACTGAAATTTAGAGTTTCTAAATAAATTAATCAGTGATGTCTTTTCTTTCAGACATGTCCGAAAGAGCAGATACTACGCATTCATACGTAATTGATTCGCCTCGATGGGCACTGAATCCAAAACTTTCGGTGCAGATGTGCATGGACGTTCGACCTCCAGCGAGAATCTAAAATTAGTGAGCATGGAGGACATGAACGAGACTGCGGATAGGTGGCGTTTCTTGGTAATGTAGCTATCTTGGGAGCTTTCCGAGATTGCGAATTCACGGTAAAGACGGTGCAGGTGGCGCAGTGGTTAACGGAGCTATCTAGTAAGCAGGCGATCCAAGGTTCGAGTCCCGATCCGATACACATTGTCACCCGTCTCCGCTGATTATTCATAAAGTCCCGATGCAGCTGATAGCGTTAGTTCCTTGCCTTTCCTTTCCTCTCTCCCATCCACCTACAATTTACATAAAACCAGAAACGCTGAACTCCGGTTTCAAATGTTCCGTTACGAACGAATACCAAGGAATATTGTCCCAACTTTATTATCGCACCATTGCAAAGATGAGTCAGGGATATGACAGGAACAATCATTTAAAACAAAAGACTTAGTACGGACGTATACCATGTTCTGAACGATTTTCGAGATAGAACGCAGTTAACGTACATTGTTATTGTCTGTATTATTCAATACAATGTCACGTGCACACATGTACAACGGTTAGTAAACATTCCAAGATGCGTTTTACCAAAATCAACGGAGAATTCCGTATTTTTAACACATTCACCTTCAAGCGTTATCCTACACGCCGCATTATCGCTATTGTATAGTTAACATTCAGTGTTCGTGTATTCCACCGTCAACTTCAATGACTTTGTGCTCTCTTGAGAGAAGCATGTGCTGCTTGTCTGTGTGCCTCTGCGCGTTCCCTAATGAGGGCAATAGCATCCATGAACATGATGCGACCAAGTAGTTCATCTCGCTTGTTCACCTTTCCTCTGTACAACTCAGACTTTATCCAACCCCACAAAAATGTAATGTCGTAAGATCTGGCGATCTCGGTGACCAGTTAATTCAACGAATCCAGCAGTTACGGTACAGTTGAGATGTTCACCACGTCTGATAAATGTGGAGGGACTCCGTCACGCTGGAAGTGCAGTGCACTTATAAAATAGTAATTCTGTCCCGTCATTAGCTCTTCTAAAATTAGTGGCCTGTCAACATGTTATCGATTATCCCGCACCAAACACTGATCGAAAAACGAACTTGGAACGTGGTTTCCAAGGTAGCGCTTGAATTTTCCTGAGACCATGAATGATTATTACGTGTGTTTGGTTTCCACCCAGTGTAAATGTGGCTTCATCAGTGAATAGTGTTAATGGATGTAGATGATTATTGTCATTTAACCAGTAACAAAATCCAAATCGTATTACATTGTCGCCAATGTGAGGAATGTGGACTCGCTGTTTTTGAAACAATTACAAGTTTTCCGCACGATAACGCTTTCGCCATACAAGTGTTCGTCGGACATTAACACGAGCAGAAATTCCCTGTGTGTTGGTAATAGGACTACACTGTACCATTTCAACAATATGGTCCTATTCCTTCTTAAGTTGTTGAACTACATGTTCAGAAGAAAATCAGGAACTTTGAAGAATACTTGTTTCACGGAATGTGCTGAGAAGTCGCGTAGCGTAAACACTCTACGGTCAGGAATTTGACGTGTCTGAAAGCGAAGATGCGTCTTGTCATGGTCCGCGACGCTCCCCCCGTCGGAGGTTCGAGTCCTCCATCCGACATGGGTGTGTATGTGCCGTCCTTAGCATAAGTTAGTTTAAGTTAGATTAAATAGTGTGGAAGCTTAGGAACCGATGACCTGAGCAGTTTCTTCCCATGAGACCTTACCACAAATTTCCAAAGCGCCAATGGGTTTCTTCGACACAAACCGTAAGCATTAACCATATCTGCGTATTGTTCACTCGTGTGCGACACTAGGCCAAAAACAAATGTCCGTTAAATGTTAAAGTGGTTCCTCTCGCATTATTTGATTAAGTGTTCTGTCCACGTGCGTCATAAAGTCTCAAACAAAAGAATCCACCTCAAGGACATAGAAAAGAAGGAAGCGAAATTATTGTTATTTGCAACTGAAATTGTAAATACTGATTATTTCTTTAACATTAAATAAAATCAAGTTCACTGGCTTTACTTGCTTGAACAAAAATTAAATTAATGGCAAAAGGGCCATGTTGATTAACTGTGCACTTGGTGACGAATGATCGTGTACGCAGTTAATGTTCATACAAAAGAAAGAGATTATTTTGTAAAAAGTTAATCGGAGTTCGAATTAATATGCAGGTTCGACTTTGTAATAATAAAATAACTTACGATAGAGCACTTACGCTTCTCGATCGCTGCCTCACCAACCAAATAGCTTCCAGCTTAATTTAAACGGTCAGAAATTAGTTGTATTATGTAATTAAAATAGGGGAACTGAGAGATTTGTCATTTTACAAAATAAAACCAAGTTTGAAACATAATGATCCAATTATTATTGTCAAAAATGAAGCAATGAAGACACACACTTAACGTGCCGCTGAAAGGTATGGAAGAAAGAAGTAATCTGATGTCGTTTTTTCCATAGATAAAATAATTCCACAAACTTTTAAACTGAAATAACATTAGAAATTATTACAAGGAGTCTATAAGCAGGAACATTACTTGAGTTATTATCAGGTCTCTTGCGGACTCTTCAGTCAGGCACGAAAGTCCACCTGTTTGGTTTTAGCAAAAGATATGTCACAATGTGTTAAGCAAAATACCCGGCTATTTTTCGACTCATCTTATTAGTAAGTTGGACCATCTGTAGGCAACAGCTGGTCTTAACTCCGTAGTTACACAAGGCAGACTGAGTGTCGCTAGAGTGTCTGGGCTAGATCCTTCGGGGAGTGGCGCCAGTAAACTGCGCATCTGGGAGGGGAGTCGCCAGCTTCGGTGGCGGCCCTTCTAGAGGCCGGGCGTTGCTAGGCTGCAGGCGCCAGCGGTCGATGCCGGCGACGGCCGGCTGACACTTCTGCCACAGCCAGCCTGGGCTAACGACCTCGCAGGCCACCGCCACGGCAAGGGCCAGGGAACACCAATTTCCTTAGCGGTAGTGACGCACTCGGCGTTGGGTTCGCATGGAGTACGTACTAATTTCTGAATCACTGATCCGATATTTTTTTTTTTTTTTTGAACTTCGATAAATAAACCCATAGTTAGCGAAATACCAGCATGCCAAACGAAAACGCTACGCACTTAGGCCACAACCTAATCCTTAAGCCGGTGGCGGCTCGTTACCACACAGTGGATGTTATCTCTTAAAATTCTCCTTTGCGCAACCATTTATTTGCATTCATTATCGTTTAGGATCATCTGTGTCAGTTTCCGCTGTTAGTTGTGATACATCTTGTATTAAAAATGGATGCGACATGATGCGACCAGACGTGTAACCTAAGTGTCTGCTACGTACTTCAGCGGCTTCTTAGCCGCTGGGATTCTCAGTACCGCTCACCATACATCGTTCATCGTCCTTCATAACTGAAATACATTCTCTGACACGTCCACCATCTTAGATTACACACGCGTAGCGCTAAAACCAGTTCGACCTACCCCCTCGTTCAACACTGATAAGGTTTTGTTAAAATAACAGTTCCAGTTGTAATTACCAAGTTTGAGCCAGGAGAATCCCACAACCAGTAATCTTGACTGATAGGAATGCAAACTTTATACGCTCGTGGTAGGACTGTACGACGCCAGTTACCGCCGTTTGGTTCATCTCGATTACAGTGTATCATTTTCAAATATTTTTCTTCTTCTTGTCTTCTATAAGTCTGAGCGCTAATGGCCTGTATGAACTTCCAGAGTAACTGTTGATTGTGAATAACTCTAGAAAATATTTCGATGCATACTGAAAAGTATCATTCATTAGTATCTGTCATAGGCATTGTAAGTGGAGTCGGCTGAATAAACAACATGACTATCTTCCATATCATTATTAAGGGCAAAGTTGGTTAATTAGTTGATTTGGTGGAGAGGCCCCAACAGCGAGGTTATCGGTTCCATGATCTAGGATGGCAGAAATCAAGGGAGGAATAACACAAACAGCACAGCCCAGCCAGGGCAGCAGGAAGAGTGAAGAACAGGAGGGAAGTAGACGCTAGGGAGGCTGTGTTGTGGTAGCATTCCTTCAGCCTGAGACGTCAGGGGGAGGGGTCCTGGGCGGGAGCCCCATCACCATCGGACGTGGAAAGAGGGAGACAATTGACTCACACTACGGAGAAAAAATTTAGAAGTAGAGGTCAAACCCCAAAGGCAACCAAAAACGCCAAAAAGGAAGGATGAAAGAGAAATGGCAAGGGGAAAAAACTGCAAGGAATACAGGAAGCAGGTGAATAGATAGTAGACTTAAGTGAGAAAGTAAGAACACCGAGAGAGGGAAAGGAGGGGGCAGCAGGAAGGAGCGAGGATGGAGAGGGAGGGGCATGGGTAAGTAAATGAAGCCTGGGGACGAAGAATGGGCAGCAATAGTTCGGGGCCCCGTGTGCGCCACGCACGAATTCATGAAAGAAATGTGAGCCCTAGGGGAGACTAAGAACAAAGCCTTCACCTTTTGTAGCTGTCACCTCCATCTGCGATCAGGCAACCTAAATTTCCATCGCGGAGTTTTGAAGTTTCGGCACACCCTTCAAACTAGAGTGAGTAATTTGTTACTAATTTACCTTATATCCTCTATTGTTAATGTGTTCACAGTTGTCGGACTCATCTACTTCTTTGAATATGATCTTTGTTCGCTATTCACCCAAAGCTTCGCCTTCAGTTTTTGCAGTATTCGATAACATTCCCCTGTTTAATAAGTGTTTTGGAACTGATTTGTGGTGATGAGCGCCTTCCAAACGCGAAAATAAGTTTTCGCTGTCTAAATAATTTAACAGAACGCAGCAAATTTTTACCACAACATGGCCATCCATGTTCTTCATTTCGTAGAACTCTCCTTAAGGTTTTAATTTATAATCATCGCAGGTGAAATATATGTTACCACACTTACTAAAAATAGGTTTCAAAACGTGGTTTTGTGCCATATTTTTCGGCTCGATGAATGACTTGTGCTACACAACGGTACATTATGTGATTCTCACAGATGTTAGCGAGTTGCTGTCATTCACGCGACTGTGAATTCGGTTAGGACCAGGAATACCACCCCGTTTACTCAAACTTAGGGTCAGGCAGTCCTGCTATCTGCTAGGTATGGGAAAAACCGACTGGTTAAAACCAGTACCAGTATTTTAGTTCTGTATAACCAGTATCTTTCGGTATTTATTTGGCCTCGCTTATAAAAATCTTTTTTTTCATGTTTTGTACTAATAACCGGGTATGAAACTGACATATCAGTTTGCCGTAGCAGCACTGCTAAATTTTTTGGTTTTTAAGTAAAACATTTTTCGAAAACGAGAAATGTTTATTCCAAAATTTTCCATTGCTTTGAAATATTGGGAGAAACGATCAATGATAACAACGACGACGGTTAGGAAGTAGGAACAAAGGCATGATACAAAATCGATATAGCAATGCAGATAATGACGTACGTGTTGGTGTGATGTGGCCTAGCAGACGGTACACACGGACGTGCAGTGTGCAAGACTTGCTCCGACCTGGTCTGTACAGTAATTCTCATTGTCGTCCCCAGAAATTGGTTCTATCAGAAAATAGCACTTTGCCTAGTTATGAAGTATTTCAAGAAATGCGGTAGCAAAGGACTACAATGCACTACTTACTTTAAAAAATTAAAAACAAGAGGAGGCACAACAAATTTGCGTTATCCACATATAGTTTCAGTGACATGCCTTGAACTTGGAATAGTAAAAACAATTTATTTTGTAGTTTCTTCAGGGCGAAAAATTTATAAAAGTGAGGATGAACGAAAGTCGTCGACTTGTGACCTTCTGCTCTTTGCTGGAAACCAATTTCTGCCACAGTCTGAACATAATATTGGTCCAGATCTCTTACTCCTTCTCCTTCATTAGAATTTTTCAATCCTTGTTCGAAGTCTATGTTTATTACTTGAAAAAAATAACAATAAAAAATCGAAAATCGGTTATTTCTGAAAACGGTTATTTTCAGCAGTTTCAACAGTAAAATTAAACTAGAGAGACGAAAAAACCCGGTATAACCGAAAACCTGTTGTTTCAGCGACAACCACCATTCCTACTACGTATGTACATAACTGCCGAATTCGAGTGTGGGTTTAAGGGACCCTTTCACAGTACTCTTCTTGTGGTCTTTAAAAGCTGCCGAGTTCGACTGTATCCGATGCAGCTCTCCGTACTAGGCAATACTTCGCAAGCTTCTTCATCCCTACGTAACAGCCTAGATGATAAGCTGCTTACTGTGTGACTTAAACTCGCAAAAATTCATGTAGTTTCCAAAACACAGAATCGATATTTAGGAAAAAATAGTCATGACTGTTTACACTTCAATTAATAATACTCTATAGGTAAAAATGCGAGGGCTAGTAGAAATCCTTGGGTAACAGAAGAAATATTGAATTTAGTTGATGAAAGGAGAAAATATAAAATTGCAGTAAATGAAGCAGGCAAAAAAAATACAAACGTCTAAAAAATGAGATCGACAGGAAGTACAAAATGGCTAAGCAGAGATGGCTGGAGGACAAATGTAAGGATGTAGAGGCTTATCTCACTAGGGGTAAGATAGATACTGCCTACAGGAAAACTAAGGAGATGTTTGCAGAGAAGAGAACCACTTGAATGAATATCAAGAGCTCAGATGGAAACCCAGTTCTAAGCAAAGAAGGGAAAGCAGAAAGGTGGAAGGAGTATATAGAGGGTCTACACAAGGGCGATGTACTTGAGGACAATATTATGGAAATGGAAGAGGATGAAGATGAAATGGGAGATATGATACTGCGTGAAGAGTTTGACAGAGCACTGAAAGACCTGAGTCAAAACAAGGCTCCGGGAGTAGACAACATTCGATTAGAACTACTGACGGCCTTGGGAGAACCAGTCCTGACAAAATTCTACCATCTGGTGAGCAAGAAATGCCCTCAGACGTCAAGAAGAATATAATAATTCCAATCCCAATGAAAGCAGGTGTCGACAGATGTGAAAATTGCCGAACTATCAGTTTAATAAGTCACATCTGAAAAATACTAACGCGAATTCTTTACAGACGAATGGAAAAAACTGGTAGAAGCCGACCTCGGGGAAGATCAGTTTGGATTCCGTAGAAATATTGGAACACGTGAGGCAATACGGACCTTACAACTTATCTTAGAAGAAGGCAAACCTACGTTTCTAGCATTTGTAGACTTAGGGAAATCTTTTGACAATGTTGACTGGAATACTCTCTTTGAACTTCTAAAGGTGGCAGGGATAAAATACAGGGAGTGAAAGGCTATTTACAATTTGCACAGAAACCAGATGGCAGTTATAAGAATCGAGGGACATGAAAGGGAAGCAGTGGTTGGGAAGGGAGTGAGACAGGGTTGTAGCCTCTCCCCGATGTTTTCAATCTGTATATTGAGCAGGCAGTAAAGGAAACAAAAGAAAAATTCGGAGTAGGTACTAAAATCCATGGAGAAGAAATAAAAACTTTGAGGTTCGCCGATGACATTGTAATTCTGTCAGAGACAGCAGAGGACTTGGAAGAGCAGTTGAACGGAATGGATAGCGTCTTGAAAGGAGGATATAAGATGAACATCAACAAAAGCAAAACAAAGATAATGGAATGTAGTTGAATTAAGTTGGGTGATGCTGAGGGAATTAGATTAGGAAATGAGACACTTAAAGTAGTAAAGGAGGTTGCTATTTGGGGTGCAAAATAACTGATGATGGTCGAAGTAGAGAAGATATAAAATGTAGACTGGCAATGGCAAGGAAAGCGTTTCTCAAGAAGAGAAATTTGTTAACATCGAGTATAGATTTAAGTGTCAGGAAGTCGTTTCTGAAAGTATTTGTATGGAGTGTAGCCACGTATGGAAGTGAAACATGGACGATAAATAGTTTGGACAAGAAGAGAATAGAAGCTTTTTAAATGTGGTTGCTACAGCAGAATGCTGAGGATTGGATGGGTAGATCGTATAACTAATGAGGAGGTATTGAATAGAATTGGGGAGAAGAGGAGTGTGTGGCACAACTTGACAAGATAAAGGCACCGGTTGGTAGGACATGTTCTGAGGCATCAAGGGATCACCAATTTAGTATTGGAGGGCAGCGTGGAGGGTAAAAATCGTAGAGGGAGACCAAGAGATGAATACACTAAACAGATACAGAAGGATGTCGGTTGCAGTATGTACTGGGAGATGAAGAAGCTTGCACAGGATAGAGTAGCGTGGAGAGCTGCATCAAACCAGTCTCTGGACTGAAGACCACAACAACATACTTCTAGAATGAGATTTTCACTCTGCAGCGGAGTGTGCGCTGATATGAAACTTCCTGGCAGATTAAAACTGTGTGGCGGACCGAGACTCGAACTCGGGACCTTTGCCTTTCGCGGGCAAGTTCTCTACCAACTGAGCAACCCAAGCACGACTCACGCCCCGTCCTCACAGCTTTTACTTCTGCCAGTACCTCGTCTCCTTAACATACTTCGAGGTCCAGCTGGGTGATGAAAAAGATTATGGTATATAGGTAAGTTAGGCGAAGAGTATGTTCTCCACATTGAAATGTCTCCCACTATGTTGAACTGAAGCTACGAGCGATGCCTTAATTTGAATACCTTCAATCACTAATGTCTTAGGAATTATCTTATGTGGGATAACTACCTCATTTGGTGGTCAGTATTTCCTAAAATAATTCAATAACTGAGGTAAGCTCACAGGATAAAATGTTAGCCATCCCCTTAAAGAATCAAACTAGATGTCTTGGAGCCCATTAGAACCTACAGAAATGGTACCAGACGCTAAACTATCAGTGAAGCACTTTGTTTGAGTCACCGTAGTACTAGGAATGGTGTACCACTCGCTCCCATGTAACATGCCGTTCAAACAGTTGTCGTAACTGTCAGAGACCGGAAAAAATTGTCACGCCTTGTCAGTAATAATCAGTTTCAGATCCGATAGGAATTGCCGCTGTCAGTGAATGCAGGACCATCTTTATCAGTTTCCAAGCGAACACTGCAAAGAGAACGGCATGAAATGGACATTTGGAGCCGGGTACTTCGCAAAAGTCGCGATATTGTCTGTTTCCAAACGAAGGACGACGTTAAATCCAACGACGGCCCAGTGAAACGTTCAATCCTTAGTGTATGGAAGATGTAATTAAGGCCGGAGGTGATTCTATGAAGTTCCGGTGGCGTTTTTCGTACCATGACTTGGTCCCACTCATTTAGGATGTTTATTTCGACATTCATCAACATTTTCATGGTGAGTACGCTGTGGATACTTGTGTTCACAGGGCTGCATGTTTGTATCCCTTGTTAGACGTACACTCGGGCGCCCTATACCGCCTTGACTGGTCAGATTTTAAGCCTATGGATTATTTATGGGACTATTTGGAAGAACAGATGAAACATAGCGGTCAATACTCAAACAATTTGGTAGTTCTAAGGAAAAATTGGAAATTTGTGGTAAGGACTATGGGACCAAACTGCTGAGGTCATCGGTCCCTAGGCTTACGCACTACTCAATATAACTTAAACTAACTTACGCTAAGGACAACACACACACCCATGCCCGACGGAGGACTCGAATCTCCGACGGGGGAAGCCGCGCCAACCGTTACAAGACGCCTGAGACCGCACAGTTACCCCGCGCGGCAGTTCTAAAGTATACAGTAAGTGGCTTCCGCAGAATATGCGAAATATGAAGAAAATTCCTTGCCGAATAGATACCATAACCATTGCCGCATGTCGTGTTATACGCAGTTAGTGTGATATTTCCTGGATATGATTAATGTTTTGTTCGACGTGCTTATCGACTGGATCAAGAACTATTTCATCCCTACCTCTGTTCCTCACAGAGGGTTTTATATGTTCCACTATTTTAATGGCAGGTGGAATAAGTCATCTGTCATCCTTACAGTCTACACTGACGGCAAAAATATTCCAACAGCAAAAAATAATCTAGACTGATGAAATTTCCAGAATTCATTTGTCAAGGTGACATATTCGAATATTTAACGTACAGGACCACCGTTTAATGTAAACGCGAGTTAAGCTATTGCAAATTTGAAATGGTGGTGCATTAATAACCGGTGTAACCGCCAGAATGATGAATGCAAGCGCGCAAGCGTGCATGCATTGTGTTTCACAGGTGCCGGATGTCAGTTTGTGGGATGGCGTTTCACGTCTGTTCACTTGGTCATTCAATACAGGGAGGGTTAATGATGTTTGCGGATGACACTGGAAGTGTCAGATAATGTCACATATGTGCTCGATTGGGGACAGATCTGGTGATGGAGTAGGTCAAGGCAACATGTCGATACTCTCTAGTATCATCCAAGGCTCATCCAAGAATTGCGCGGGGCGCAAGACAGTGTAGTTCAGCGCCCCGTCCGCGACCGTGTGTGGCTAGTGTCGCCATAGGAGCGAGCGAGCGAGCGAGCGAGAGAGAGAGAGAGAGAGCTCCAGAGCGAGTGAGACTGCCCAGCACTGCTCTGCGCTGGACTGTCCCGCGGTCATATCTAACGTAAACAAAATATTCTATTTTAGAATTGATTTTATGTAAGGGATATAGAGTCTCATTCTTACTGTTAGTAGTTACAAGTAAGTATTTTTTGTTATACTTCGTGCTACAATTTTTTGTATCTCTTTTCAGAGTTTAGAAATCGGATCCTTAGTTTGCTGTTTTGTACGTAATAATTTTAACTGACCAAGTTCGAAAACTTATTAAAATAGAATTAAGGTTATAAGGCGCTTTAATTCTTACAGTCAGCATTGTTAAAGAAGACAATTAACATTTTACACGTTTTTCTTTTTCGAGGAAACGATTTTGTCTAGGATTGGTACAATATTCCGTGAGACTGCTAACCTCAAAGAACTGGTCAAATTTTTATCGCCAAGGAATGAACGGTTCTTAGTTTTAGCAAGCTTTAAAAGAGAGAAAAAGCGCTCACAAATATACGTGGAACCAAACATTGAGAGAACTTTGGCCGCGTGCTTGTGCAAAAGAGGATATTTCTCTCGTGGAAGACAGCTGTAAAAGTCATCCAAAGTTTTACACATAAGGAAGCGGTCCTTCAGGCGGATATGGCAATGTCGGTCAATCAGCTCTAGTTGAAGCACTTGTGAAACGTCCTCTGCTCGAAGGGAAAACGGGCGAACAAATATATCCATCGGCTGGCGTTCGGGCGGTCCGCACGGCCAGCTGAGCGGCACGGCTCGGCCACTGCAGCAACGTACGAATTCGCCCGGGGCGCTGGCCGCGGGCGATTGCGGGCGCTAGCGCCCCGGGGGCACAGTTTGGACGAGCCTGCTCTAGAGTATTACAACAGCGGTACGTGGGAAAGCGTTGAGCTACTTTCACAGTGAGGGATTTGTAGCGGAGATCTGTGCCTGGTACAAGCCGCGGAGAAAAGTATCCCGGCACATGCATACCACGACTTTGGTCAGGGATATGTGCCCGGCAAAAGTAGTCTTAGCGAGCGTTCTTACTGGCCACGTGTAGCCCGTCAGTGTTACGGAACATGGAGTCCGATCCAGAACTTCTATTTTTTTGCGCTAACGCTATGGGTATAATCGTGAAAAGGGTGAATAAGAGGAGAAAGGAACGTAGGATGTGGGTGCGTAACTTTCTCAGTAAACGGTGTAGTCATGGAGCTTACAGTTCAGTGAGGAGTGACCTAAAAGTTCAAGACACACAGGATTTCAAAAATTTTCTTCTTATGTCTACGATGAACTTTGAAATATTACTAAATACGACAGCACAATACTACACACTGAAAGGTAAAAATTTTCGAGAAGCTGGAAGCCCTGCAGTAAAACTTCCCGTTACATCACGCTTTTTAGCCGCTGGAGATTGTATAGCTACTTTATGTACTTGCACGTTACATTACGCTTTTTAACTACTGGAGATTGTATAGATACTTCATGTACTTGCATATGATTTCCAAATCCAAAATCAGTGAAATAATACCAAAAGTATATCAGGTTATAACAAAGATTCTTCAGAGAGAAACAAAGATAGGAACTGTTATATTTATCGATCTTTTATTTAGAATACCAAACACTGCATTACATAACATTGCTATATTATGTTAAAATATAAACATTTTCTGACTGCCTCTCACTTAAGTTTAATTCAGTCACTGTACTTGAAGACATGTTTCCAAATTCTTAAAGCTCCTCAACTTTAGCTGTAAAATTACGTCTTATATCCTCTTTTGGTGAATAGCAAGACTTTTTTGTTGCGAATTTCTCAAAGTTCGCATTCTACATACTTCTAAAAAAACATTAACTTGGCCTCCATTTGCGCAAGAATGTGTTCGCTAGTACGTTTAAAATCTTTGAATGCGTCATCTGCGGAATTTTGATTTGTAACTTTAACCTTCTTCCGTGGTAGATTGGTAGAAGGCTTCGAATTAGTACGTTAAGTACTTTGTTCCTCTTCCAGTGGTGTTGACGAGTCTTCGCATCTCTCTTCCGATGTACACTAAAAAAAAGGGCAAAAAGCATTCTTCAGATTTTTTGTTTATATTTTTTTAGGGAACCGAATTCTGAAGGACTATGGGAGGAAATTTCCCGAGAATTTGAGATTCGCTGGAACTTTCCTCATTGCATAAGGGCTTTAGACAGGAAACACATGCAAAATGTTAGTCCTGCTCAGGCTGGAAGCACTTACTACAACTATAAAGACACTTTCAGCCTTGAATTACTGGCATTAGTGGATGCAGACTATCAATTTATATAAGCAAATGTCGGAGTGTGTTTGATCGTACAACCTCCAACAAAGCCCTTCAAGCAGGCGAATTGCACATACCAGAACCGACACCTCTGTCTGGAAGAGATGAGCCAACACCCTGCGTAATTGTTGCTGAGGATGCCTTTGCAATACAAGAACATGTAATGAAACACTTCCCAGGTAATCATAACAAAGGCAGCACAGAAATAATATTTATTTACAGGCTCATACAGGCTCAGTTGGCATACTATCGTCTGTTTCTCATGTTCTACTAAAACCTATTCACATTTATCCACATACAGCAACTATTGTGACTTTGCGCTGCGTTCACCTACACAATTCCCTAAGAAGAAATCGAGAAGCTCGCCTAACTTATTAACAACCAGGCAATTTTGATTCTGAAAACTTAGAAAGAAGGAGTGTAAAACCTGGGAGATGGAGAGACCACCTACCACTTCCATAGCTATCAAGAATCGGCATTAATGCTGCCGAAGACGCTAAGAATTGATGAATGAATTTGCAGCATATTTTGTTACAAGTGGAAAGGCGATATTTGTTTGCTTACTGTCGAAGATAGTTCAGTAACAATTATCAAGTTCATAGAAAATGCTTTCTATTTCACGCGCAACAGTAAACAACACATTTACATTATTCATTGTTATGTAAATAAATATTTGTGTTAAAAATAGTGTGAAATAAATATGTTATAACTTACCTCAAATGTGGATAAACTCTTTCTGGGTTTGTTCACACCCTTCAGGAAGAGCAACGATATTTGGGCATACCATTCAGAAATGTACACATCTTCTCTTCCCGATCCTGATGTCTTCGACGAAGCACATTTATTGAACTCACGGTGGAATTGTGACCTCAGGTTATGGAGCCTTCTGTCCAATTCCTTATCAGAAACGTTAAATAAACGGTCTAGCTGGTGAACTGCATCCTGTTTCGCGTTCCGGTTTTTATAATCGGGGATTGTGGGATCCCACAACGAATGCCTTTCGCAAAATCCTTCAATTAATTTCATTCTATTATTATTTTTTTTTTCATCACTCCATCTTCGTAAACTGTTAATAAAAGGAAATACTAGCCTGCTATCGAAAGTATACAATCACTCTGATTGTACACAGCTGCTCGCTTGTTCCCAAGATACAGCAGGAGTCAGCCCGCGAACTGCGTATGTGCAGTAGAAAATGTATCTGGAATTTGTGCCGTGTTTTCGCTAAGCGGACAGGTACAGGCACATGTGGCAGAACAGAGAATTTCTCTGAATTTTAGTGCCGGTTTGCAGGTACATGTCCCAGAAACTTGCAACTTGTGCCACATTCCATCGGATACATGTGCTGGCCACAAATCTCCGCGACAAATCTCTCAGTGTGAACGTAGTTTTATCCTGTTGGGAAACACCTCCTGAAATACTGCTCATAAACGGCAGCACAAGAGGTCGAATTACAAGAATGACGTACAAATTTGCAATCAGAGTGCGCGGGATAATCACAAGATCGTCTTCTAGCGACCGTTCATTCTCGTGGCCACCGCTGTCACCAATCATTTACAGTGCTAAATTCCTGCGATGTGTTTCTGCAGTATCACGGAAGGAACATCCAGCTTCTCGCAGCCTTATTGAACGACCTCGTTCAAACTCTGTGAGACACTGATAATGCCGTCTTCGTCGCTTTGAAGACATTCTTGACTAACATCACCTCACCACGTCCAGTCTCAAATATAACTAAAGCTCACGATCATTTCAGCGCTTTTTTAAAGAACACCTGATTTGCATTCTCATGGTGGCGCTACTAGCGCCATTCTTATGCGAGTTGTGCAAAAGTCATCGTCTTTCAGATGTATAAACACGCCTGAAAAATTTCGTTTATAGTTCACAACTCCTTCTTGGTGTCGCAATTTTTTTCTGTCAGCGTAGATGAACCGCACATGAAACGTCGTAAACTGGTAGCCAGATTTAAATTTTTAAGAAGAAAAGTTACGGATCGTACAGTTTTAGGAGTAGGGTATATTGAGAATAGCTGAGTTTGACACACACTAAATCTTACCCATGCGCCGCACTGGTACACCGGCAAGCCATTGTGTTGTTACCACTGTGTTTCCTACACCATTAAGCGAATGCCAGGCTGAATTACCATCTAGTCTTCGAAACCTAGTTTACACTATTCACCTATAATTATCTTTTACTACTTCTTTCTTATTAGATTTAACGGACAGTTAGATGTCTAAAATGACACCAAGGCGACGGAAACAGGTAGATACCTGATCACCGATAAATACTTATCTCGGTTGCGCCCTGGAATTTCGTGTCATGCCCACAATAAAGAGTACCATAAAGGACAGTACAAATTATGCTTTGTGCTTTTGTTTCAGCCGAAGAGAATATCCACGTATATTAAATAAACAAAACCCTCTTATAAAAAGGAACATCATCTCTCACAGTAATATGCTTAAACTATGAGTGACCCGCCTCATCTTCATCATAAATTTAATAACAATTCATCGGCGACCACATTTCTAAGTTTTCGTCTGATCACTGTCAGCTACGCAATGTGTCACTAGCTAGAAAGCAGACAGTATTTCAGATCTGTTGTGGAAGTAACCCTAGAATCTTATTTAAAATCATGAAGCTTTAATAATAAATGAACACGTTTCAAATTACGTGACAGATGAATTGCTGTATCCGTAATGATGAGCTCTAACTGTGCGCGAGGGACTGAAATCGAACTGTCAGCACCAAATAGCATATTCTGATGCTATCCGGTCACAGATAGCGGTTGCACACAATTAAGGCTTGTATGGATGCTATTTCCGTTATGTCTGTGGCAAAGGGAATACTGATGGCAAAGGGAATACTGCGAAGTGTATCCACCATTTACTTTTCACTTCACAGAATTCTCTGACAGGTGGATATGTGGACGTAGAAAATTAATAATAGGAGAATTATTTGTATTTTCCAGATAAGACTGGCAGCGAGACCGTGATGAATACCCAGAAAGAATAAAGAAAGCACTAGACAGACTACCAGAGACGAAAAGTATTACATTTTTAAGTTTTAAATACAGTTGATGATGATTCTATATTTGTGATGTCTGTAGTAACATAACTAGGTCTACACTTTGCGACTCACTAACAAAACTGTGCCTCATCATCGAAATAATGGAACTGAGCAGTTCTGGTTCGTTTGGTAAGTCGTAAGGATGAGATGATGATCATGATGATGATGTTTGGTTTGTGGGGCGCTCAACTTCGCGGTTATCAGCGCCCGTACAAATTCCCAAACTGTGCTCAGTCCAATATCGCCACGTTCAGGAACGATGATGAAATGATGAGGACAACATAAACACCCAGTCATTTCGAGGCAGGTGAAAATCCCTGACCCCGCCGGGAATCGAACCCGGAAGAGATGAGAGAGACTACAGAATCTACTTATCTATGAAGTTCCGACATAATATAGGAGCGAAGACCGAAAACTTGGATTATTAAATTTTATTTTTTCAATTTATGTCCCAGTTGGGTTCATAACGCATAAAAAGTTTTGAACACAACTGTGACAGAAACTGAAAAAATGAAATCTCCTTGCCTGTTGGTTTACAATTCAGTTACAGGATGCTATTTATCACATTTTATTTGCTTACACAATTTAAAATCTGACAACATTAATGGATTTATTGCATTATTTTCATACCTTTCATTATTACATGTTGACGGGGATGACTAAACAAAAAAAAGAGTTTTGAAAGCTACATTTTGGGACTGTTTCTGTAATGTGAACTAATGCCGACGTTCGACCAGATCTGTGTAGAATACTTCTCAAAATCACGCTATAATCTGCCGAGAGAAACGACTTTTAGAAGCCTGCGAACGAAGATAATCCTCTTCTCCCCAGTTTGACACATCACTGTGCAGTATTTGTAAATCTATGATTCCATGTTCCATGGAGCGGCCATCTTTTCGACCTTGAAACGCTCACACAGTCTCTTCTCTCGGCCCGACTGATGGTTTCGTGTGCACAGACGCAAAGATGTAGACACCAGCAGGATAGCATGGCCGTTTTCTTCAGTATATTACAATAGCTGCGTTGCCTAGAACTGTTTGTATCGACCACGGATCATCTTTGCCCGCAGACAAATGGTTAACTACTTCTGCGATTAAACTGTGCAGTATGAAATGTAGGACAGTCCAGTTAGTGCAAGAAAAGCTGTCCCAATGGTAATTATCCGCAGTTCCAGTTTGTAATATGGTTTATAAATTGGCCCTCTATTGTAAGATCCCAGTTCTAGGCTTTAGAGAGCCTGTCCGTGCACGCGCCACCTTGAAGAAGCAGCCAGCCGAACATCGCTTCTCCCCCGTGTATCTCCTTTCCAACGCAAACTTCATGTAAAGTAGCTCGAAGAAATTGTGTAGAGTATAAAATTTCCCACAAACATGTATTTGCAATTTTTCCTCAATTTCTTACACGTTCCGAGATGTAAAGGTCAGAAGTGGAATTGGAGAACGAAGGCCACGAATGCCAGCTGTGCTCCTGCCGCTACCGCTACCCGGCACACACTCACGACTGACGGGGCGGCGCGTTTTAGTACCGCAAGCTCCCGCCGGAGCCAGCACATCAGCCGACAAACCAGAACTGGCCAGCGCGCGAATCGTGTGTCTGGAAACAATGCTGACAGATACTACTAAACCACGACATTACTGTACTTGGCCTTCATCGAAAACACGCGATGACTAAGGGAAACCGCTTAACACTGTTAATGCTTTAGTGTCAGTTATATACACTACTGGTCATTAAAATTGCTACACCAAAAAGAAATGCAGATGATAAACGGGTATTCATTGGACAAATATATTATACTAGAACTGACATGTGATTACATTTTCACGCAATTTGGGTGCATCGATCCTGAGAAATCAGTATCCAGAACAACCACCTCTGGCCGTAATAACGGCCTTGATACGCCTGGGCATTGAGTCAAACAGACCTTGGATGGTGTGTACAGGTACAGCTGTCCATGCAGATTCAACACGATACCACAGTTCATTAACAGTAGTGACTGGCGTATTGTGACGAGACAGTTGCTCGGCCACCATTGACCAGACGTTTTCAATTGGTGAGAGATCTGGAGAATGTGCAGGCCAGGGGAGCAGTGGAACATTTTCTGTATCCAGAAAGGCCCGTACAGTACCTGCAACATGCGGTCGTGCCTTATCCTGCTAAAATGTAGGGTTTCGCAGGGATCGAATGAAGGGTAGAGCCACGGGTCGTAACACATCTGAAATGTAACGTCCACTGTTCAAAGTGCCGTCAGTGCGAATAAGAAGTGACCGGGACGTGTAACCAATGGCACCCCATACCATCACGCCTGGTGATACGCCAGTATGGCGATGACGAATACACGCTTCCAATGTGCGTTTACCGCGATATCGCCAAACACGGATGCGACCATCATGATGCTGTAAACAGAACCTGGATTCGTCCGGAAAATGACGTTTACTCATTTGTGCACCCAGGTTCGTCGTTGAGTGCACCATCGCAGGCGCTCCTGTCTGTGATGCATCGTCAAGGGTAACCACAGCCATGGTCTCCGAGCTGATAGTCCATGCTGCTGCAAACGTCGTCGAACTGTTCGTGGAGATGGTTGTTGTCTTGCAAACGTCCCCATCTGTTCACTCAGGGATCGAGACGCGACTGCACGATCCGTCACAGCCATGCGGATAAGATGCCTGTCATCTCAACTGCTAGTAATAAGAGGCCGTTGGGATCCAGCACGGCGTTCCTTATTACCCTCCTGAACCCACCGATTCCATATTCTGCTAACAGTCATTGGATCTCGACCAACGCGAGCAGCAATGTGGCGATATGATAAACCGCAATCGCAATAGGCTACAATCCGACCTTTATCGAAGATGCAAACGTGATGGTACACATTTCTTCTCCTTACACGGGGCATCACAACAACGTTTCACCAGGCAACGCTGGTCAACTGCTGTTTGTGTATGAAAATCGGTTGGAAACTTTCCTCATGTCAGCATGTTGTAGGTGTCGCCAACGGCGCCAACCTTGTGTGAATGCTCTGAAAACCTAATTATTTGCATATCACAGCATCTTCTTCCTGTCGGTAAATTTCGCGTCTGTAGCAAGTCATCTTCGTGGTGTAGCAATTTTAATGGCCAGTAGTGTATGTACTATCATCCCTGATTACGCCCTGTCTCACGATAACTGCACAAAATCGCCCTTATTCCCAGGTGCAATAATACTGTGACCGACTAATATGGCCGGCTGTTGTCAAAGGAACTTACTACAGCGGCCACGGAAAGGTGTGGCACTAGCCTCGCAATGGGAGGTGCCAGCCTCGTCCACCAGTAGCGCGCCAATCGACGAAAGGATCGCTGCAAGTTACCTTCGCGAATCGCGTGTCCTCCGAGCGACGAGCCGAGATCCTTCAGCTGGGCAGATATTTAGGGCGCTGCCCGGCCGCTACGAAAGCAGTGCACTTCGCCGAGCCGACCAAGGATCATCTATTCAAACCAGCCAGCAGTTAAAGCACTGAACTCAGACCCAGCTGCCATCCATGGACGCTTTCGCCCTCTGAGCCTTCAACAAGCTACCAGCCGGTTTCCACCAGCAGCGCTCTGCAATCTTGGTCTCAACGGACTACAGCTCCATATCTTGATATCAGCGACTTTGGACACTTATCTGTGAGAGTGAATATTGGACACCGTTCAAACTGTAGTCCATCTCAACATATAGCTACACCTTTCATGCCTACATGCTTCTTCCAGGAGTGCTAGTCACACAAGGTATGCAGGAGAACTTCCGGTAAGTTTCGAAGGTAAATGATGAGGTACTGGTGAAAGCACAGCTGTGAGGGCGGGCAGTGAGTCATCCTTCGATAGCTCAACGGGTAGAGCACTTGCCCGTAAAAAGCATGGTCCCGGGTTTCTAATCCTCTCTGAGACACAGTTTAATCTGCCAGGACGTCTCTTTTCTTTTTTTTCAGAACTAGACCTCACTTTGGTCAATGTGATGCTCTACTTCTAGGTTTCCCACTGTTCGTTTAACTATGAAAATTCGAATAAAAATCTGTGTGATTTAAAGAGTGTCTTTGTTTTGGCTTCACTCAGACATTCGACCAAAAAGTACGGAATATAGAAGTCTTATATGGAATTTTATGCTCTACCGTTGTTACTTCACTTTTATCAAAATTGCTCTAGAAAAGCGGTACTCAGAAAAAAAATCAGACGTACTCGTCTACTTATGTGTTTTTATACCTCGGAATTTATAAGAGATAGCAGTAAATTCTAAATGCATGTTGGTACGAAATTTTACGCTTTACAAAATTTTGTTGGGTTAATTTAACAGAAATTTTCACAGAAAAGGTGATAAATTTTGGCTTGCGTGGGGGGAAGACGATTTTGGTTGATTTCTCAACACGGCGGAGCAGACTCTTCACGATCGAGAACTTGGAGTTTTCAATGGAAGGCCAGCTCATAAAACATTACTAACCTGGAGCTACTGGAATAATCACTAGTTTCCTTGGTTAATGGAGCGTCCTTGTGCTAATTATCGGATGTTCCGCAAGTACACTTCAGAAATATTTACAAAAAAAATGGTTCAAACGGCTGTGAGCACTATGGGACAGCTTCTGAGGTCATCAGTCCTCTAGAACTTAGAACTACATAAACCTAACTAACCTAAGGACATCACAAACATCCATGTCCGAGGCAGGATTCGAGCCTGCGACCGTAGCAGTCGCGCGGTTCCAGACTGTAGCGCCTAGAACCGCTCGGCCACCCCGGGCGGCAAAATATTTACACTGACGACCAAAATCATAAATGGCCAATTATCATCGCCAGCCTGAAAAGCGCCTGGTGGCGTCACGGACATGTGACGCGGTGAGGAAAGCATTGTTTTACTTATTGTCCATACAACCATCTCAATAGCGGAATGTCAGTTATGACGATACGAATGTAAGGACAACACAACTCCCAGTCGTCGTGAGGAAAATGTCTGCGCCTCGGGCAAGGAAAGTATACACACGAGACAGAGACGAATGGAGAATCATTCTAACGACGATCGGGCTAGAAACAGAGAAATGCAATGATGTAAGCGAATTTGACAAAGGGCAGACGGTTGTGGCCTGGAGCCTGGGAGCACGCATTTCGAAAACGTCGAAACTGGCCGGCTTTTACCGTACAGCTGTCGTGAGAATCTATGGAAAGTGGTGGTAAGACGGTGAAACCATGAGCAGGCGACGAAGTGTTGAACGTCCTCGCTGCACTACAGATCGTGGACGTCCTCGCTTCATTACAGAACGTGGAGCATGGAGCCTTACTCTCTCTGTGAAATAGATAGGCGGCGATCTTTGGCAGATTAGACGACACAGCGCAATGCTGGTACAGGCACAAGTGTTTCCGAAAATACGGTTCAGCGCACAACGTTGAACATGGGGCTTCGCATCAGACGACCCCTCCGTTTTCCCATGATCATTCAACTACATCGGCCAGCTGCGGTGGCCGAGCGGTTCTAGGCGCTTCAGTCCGGAACCGCGCGACTCCTACGGTCGCGGGTTTGATCCCTGCCTCGGGCATGGATGTGTGTCATGTCCTTAGGTTGGTTAGGTTTAAGTAGTTCTACGTCTGGGGGACTGATGACCTCAGATGTTAAGGCCCATAATGCTCAGAGCCATTTGAACCATCAACTACATCGTCAGTTACGATTGCAGTGTGCACAGGATCATCGCAGTTTATTTACTACATTGTAGCCATTTGGCTATAATTCTAACACAGGCTATATTCATTCTTACACAAATTATAAATATCAAGAGAAAATTATTACATCCTGCAAAATATTGTTTATCACCGAAACTGTTGTTATAGTTAATAAAACTACATTCACTTCCAAATCTATGTCTATAGCTATTGTTATCCTATACTCACTAGTATACACTGTAATAACTGAAACAGTGTACAAACTGTAATACCATATTCCACATTTGCGTGGTTGGCGGGTACACCATACCGGTTGCTGGACCACTGTAGAGGGTATTGTGGCTCTACTCTGGTGTTACCATCACCGTATATACGCTGTTGGCTCTTAGTCTACCGCCACTGCTGATCTGACAAGGAGAGCTCCCCAGCGATGGGATCTACTTCTTTGAATGAAACCTATGGTGATTTGGGTTAAGATCGCAGGTATCACACCCTGCAGCCATTCACCGTGGTGTGCCCGAGTTTGCAGGTAATAGTCAAAAAAATCTGAGTTTTACATGATCCTCAATAACATTAACAAAAGGTCGTATTATCGTATTATATAGACTGGCTGCTTAGTGTAGAAGACAGGATAATAGCTTCACATGCAGAATGTCGTGGGCTCTAAGCTCGTCAGGAGAAGTAATTTTTTTTATTTTTAAATCTTATCGAAACGACTTTGATCATTTCGATAAATATTTAAAAATAAAAGATTTACTGTACCTGACGAGATTCGAACCCATAACCTCCTGCCTCCGAAGGTGTCATAGAATCTACTACACCACGCAACTAGATTATGTAACTCAACTTTTTTAATGCTATTGAGTGTCACACAAAATTCCGAGATTTCTTTTCGTCAGTTACTCGCAAACGAGGGCTCACCGGGGTGAATGGCTGTAGCAACCGTGTAGATGGTTCCAAAAAGTCGATTCCACCGCTCGGGGCCTCTCCTTGCCAGATGTCTTCACAGCAATTCTATCCCGTCTTCTATCACAATCTCTCGTAGTTCAGTACCCAGGACTTGATTGATATCGAGTTACCCAAGCCTTTCTTCGAATAGCGTCGTCGATATTGACTAGGGTCCGCCTTTCTACCTCGCAACGTAGTATCTTCTTGACATCAAGCCCTCCGTTTCGATTCAGACGCTGCCGATCAGTATCAGCAACGTCGGCATATAGCGGACATCCCCGGACATATTGTACTACTGTACAACTGCAGTATTGGTGAGAAGCTGCTGAAAACAGTATCTGCCGAAAAATGTCTAGAAGTAACCATCGAGAGGGACTTTAATGGGAATGACCAAACAAAAAAATTAAAAACAATATAAGAAAACCAAATGCCAGACAGATTCTTTGGAGGAATCTTAAGGAAATATAACTCATCCACTAAGGAAGTGGTTTACAAGGCACTTGTCTAAGAGACCAATATGGGATCCATACCGGGTAGGGATGATAGAAGAAACAGAGAAGATCCAAAGAAGAGTAGCGCGCTTCGTAACGGGATCGTTTAGTCGGCGCGAGAGCTTTACTGAAATGTTCAACAAACATCATCCGCAAACATTACAAGTTAGGCGTTGAGCATCACGGAGAGGTTTATTATTGCAATTTATAGAGAGTACTTTCCGGTAAGAGTCGGGTAACATTACTTCTTCTTACTCGCACCTCACTTAATGACAACGATGAGAAAATCGCGGGTCTAACAGGGACCAGTTACTGGTACCAGAAGTACGTTCCGCTACACACCATTAGGCGGTTTGTGGTGTATGATACAGATGTAGAAGTCTTGGCGTGCCTTCTTTACCACAGGCACATTCGGAGGTTTGTCTTCAACCAATTCGATGCCAATAGGTGGTGTAAGGCCCACGACCCAAAAAGAACTGGGCATCATCTCAATTGAACCATGGATCAATGGAAACATGTCACTTTTCGGACGAATCATGCTTCTTGCTACACCAGATCGATGGTCGTGTCCGAAAACCGTCATCCAGAAGAACGGTTGCTCGGAACATGCACTGCCACGGACCGACACTGATGGGGGCATCTGGCGGATATTCACCTGTGATTCCGTGGGACCTGCATCTGTTATGAAAGGTACGATGACAGCTATTGACAACGTAAACATCATTGCGGACCACCTGCATCCCTTCGTTGTCTTCACCGATAGCGATGATATCTTCCAACAGGATAGCTATATGTGTCACGAGGCCAGAATCATGGTACAGTGGTTTGAGGAGTATGATAGTGAATTCACGTTAGTGTCTTGGTCACTAACTTCACCATATATTAACCCGTTGTAGCGCACACGGAACGTTATTGGTCGCCAAATCTGCGCTCACACACAACCAGCTCGTTGCTATATACACACATCTGTTGCCACATGCGGCTAGATCTGCCGCACCATCAATTGATCCCCATACCCTGTCCCACTCAAGAATGGCACGTGGGAAGATGGTTGGTTGGTTTAAAACAGGGGGGAGAGGGGCGGAGGGGAAGGGACCAAATCGGTCATTGGTCATTGGGGCATTGGGGCACTGGGGCACTTGGGAAGCATGAGTGTCGATAAGCTTCTGTATTAGTTCTAATTTCTCGAATTTTCTCATTTTACTTATTTCGCGAGATGTATGTGGGAGGAAGTAGTATGTCGTCCTACTCTTCCCGGTAAGTTCTCTCCCCAAATTTCAGTAGTAAACCTCGCCGTGATACACAACACGTCTCTTACAATATCTGCCACTGGAGCTTGTTTGGCGTGTCTGTAACGCTTTCGAACCGACTAAACAATCCCATGACGAAACACATCGCCCTTCTTTGGATCTTCTCTACCTCGTCCATTAGTCCTACCTGGCGAGGATCCTCACCAGGTAGGACTAATGGACGAGGTAGAGAAGATCCTGTATGAATTAATAATACTCAAGAATCGTTCGAACAAGCGCCTTATAAGCTACTTCTTTCATAGATGAGTTGCATTTCCTTAGTATTCTTCCAATGAATCTCAATCTTCATCTGTTTTCCTGCTGTTTGTTTTATATGGTCATTCCACTTGCTGTCGCTCTGGATAGTTACTCCCACACATTTTACTAATGACACTGCTTCCAGCAGTTTGTCATCAGTAGTGTAGATGGAGGGTAGTGGATTTCTTTTCCTGCGTATGGGCAATATGTTACGAAGTGCATTCAAGTTCTAAGGCCTCCGATTTTTTTTCCCCGGACTGGAAATAGATAGAAACATGCGCATTGTTTTAAAATGAGGCCGCGTTCATTGTCAATACGTCCCAGAGATGGCAGCACCGTACGGCAGATGGAATTTTACCACCAGCGGCGAGAATGAGAACTGTTTTAAATACTTAAAATGGCGACGTTTTCCTTACTTGAACAGTGTGCAATCATTCGTTTTCTGAATTTGCGTGGTGTGAAACCAATTGAAATTCATCGACAGTTGAAGGAGACATGTGGTGATGGAGTTATGGAAGAGTCGATTGTGCGTTCGTGGGTGCGACAGTTTAATGAAGGCAGAACATCGTGTGACAACAAACCGAAACAACCTCGGGCTCGCACAAGCCGGTGTGATGACACGATCGAGAAAGTGGAGAGAATTGTTTTGGGGGATCGCCGAATGACTGTTGAACAAATCGCCTCCAGAGTTGGCATTTCTGTAGGTTCTGTGCACACAATCCTGCATGACGACCTGAAAATGCGAAAATTGTCATCCAGGTGGGTGCCACGAATGCTGACG
The DNA here is from genome assembly GCF_021461395.2 of Schistocerca americana. Taxonomy (NCBI): domain Eukaryota; kingdom Metazoa; phylum Arthropoda; class Insecta; order Orthoptera; family Acrididae; genus Schistocerca; species Schistocerca americana. The sequence goes on from NC_060119.1 coordinate 906,092,182, forward strand.
GACGACGACACGGCTGCCCGTGTGGCATGTTGCCAAGCAATGTTGACACCCAAAGACAGCACAAATGGGACATTCTTTTCATCGGTTGTGACAATGGATGAGACGTGGATGCCAGTTTTCAATCCAGAAACAAAGCGCCAGTCAGCTCAATGGAAGGACACAGATTCACCACCACCAAAAAAATTTCGGGTAACCGCCAGTGCTGAAAAAATGATGGTGTCCATGTTCTGGGACAGCGAGGGCGTAATCTTTACCCATTGCGTTCCAAAGGGCACTACGGTAACAGGTGCGTCCTACGAAAATGTTTTGAAGAACAAATTCCTTCCTGCACTACAACAAAAACGTCCGGGAAGGGCTGCGCGTGTGCTGTTTCACCAAGACAACGCACCCGCACATCGAGCTAATGTTACGCAACAGTTTCTTCGTGATAACAACTTTGAAGTGATTCCTCATGCTCCCTACTCACCTGACCTGGCTCCTAGTGACTTTTGGCTTTTTCCAACAATGAAAGACACTCTCCGTGGCCGCACATTCACCAGCCGTGCTGCTATTGCCTCAGCGATTTTCCAGTGGTCAAAACAGACTCCTAAAGAAGCCTTCGCCACTGCCATGGAATCATGGCGTCAGCGTTGTGAAAAATTTGTACGTCTGCAGGGCGATTACGTCGAGAAGTAAGGCCAGTTTCATCTATTTCAGGTGAGTAGTTAATTAGAAAAAAAATCGGAGGCCTTAGAAGTTGAATGCACCTCGTACATTGATTGATTCACGTTCAGGGTCAGCTGCCAGAGCCTGCACCGTTCATCAACGATCTGCGAGTCAGTTTGAAAATCGATACTGTCTTCTGGCGTTGCTACTTTCTTATGGAGAACCGCATCATCTACGAACAGTCTTAAAGAGCTTCCGACGCTTTCTACATAGATTACAAACAGTAACGGACCCGTCACACTTCCTTGAGGAACCCCCGTAATTACCTCTACATCTGCCAATTTTGTTCCGTCGAGAAAGAGATGCTGAGTCCCATCTCCAAGGAAGTCTTGTATCCGCTTGCAAAGCTAGTGCGGTACTCGATGAGCTCGTTTCTTTGTTGCTAAACGCCAGTGCAGACAGTGTCCAATGCCTTCCTGAAGTCAATGAACACAGCATCAACCTGAGCGCCGTCGTCTGCAGCGCTGTGGATCTCACACTGGAACAGAGCCAGCTGAGTTTCACAAGCTCTCTGCCTTCGGATTACGTGCATTTGTCCTACTGCCCTACTTGAAAACAGCAATGACCTGCTCTTTTTACCAATCACCAGGTACCCTCAGTGGCTCCCGCGATCTGTAATGAACCGCTGCTAGAAGAGGAGAAAGTTCTTTCGCATAATATTTGTAGAATCTTATAGGCATCTCATCTGGTCCTGATGCCTTTCCACTACGCAGAGATTGTAGTTGCTTTTCTATTCCGCGGTGGTTATCTCAGTATCCGACATTTCGAAATTCGTATCATACTGACAGTAAGGTCCCTGTTACGATCTTCCACAGTGAAATAATTTCGGAAGATCGAATTCGACACTTCGTCCTTCTGTCAAGGGACGTGTCGAGTTCATGGCGCGCAAAATCGCTGTTGTAATGCTCTCCAAAGGTGGACCAACACGTATTAAGCAGCAGGCCGTAACATTTTCGGCTTTTGTCGGTGTATAATGCGTTGGGGAACAGAGAAGGATCTTTAGACAGGGGTGTTCATCTGGCAGAGTAGTAAGATGCCATCATTTAATATTACACGTATTATTAAGCGAGTTGTCTGACCAAAAACCCCTTAACAAATAGAGCCATGAGTAAACCAGATACTAACTTTTTACTGCAAAAAACCGCGTTCCACTGTGATTCCGTCCTATTACCGTTCTGTAGGTCTTAATTTGAGGAAAGAAATTTCTGATAATGTACGTTTGGAGCATAGCATTGTAGGATAGCGAATTATGGACTATGGGAACACCGGAGAGAAGAGAAGAGAAGAGAAGAGAAGAGAAGAGAAGAGAAAGAGAAGAGAAAGAGAAGAGAAGAGAAGAGAAGAGAAGAGAAGAGAAGAGAAGAGAAGAGAAGAGAAGAGAAGAGAAGAGAAGAGAAGAGAAGAGAAGAGAAGAGAAGAGAAGAGAAGAGAAGAGAAGAGAAGAGAAGAGAAGAGAAGAGAAGAGAAGAGAAGAGAAGAGAAGAGAAGAGAAGTGTTTGAAGTGTGATGCTATAGAAAGACCCACAAGTGTTTCACTGGGTGCTTGATATCCGTGGGTACTAGCAGCGGGGTGGAGATGACATCCAAACTGAACCCACACATACTATCAGATCTGGATTCATGTTGGGACACAGGGGTACCTGAACACAAGAATTCCATACAGACACATGTCATATATAGACGACCATTGTTCTGTAGGAAAATGGCACCATGGTGCCGTCGCTTGAGCGGTAATACATGAGGACGCAGGATATCCATGACGTACGGCTATGCCGTCAGAGTTCCCTTAATCACAATCAGCTGCGACTTTAAGTCAAACGCTATTGTTCACCACACCTTGACTCCAGGAGTAACACCGCTGTGTCTCTCCAAGACAACGGAAGAATGGACCGCTGCTCCGATCACCGTCCTGGCGATGGTCGTGCGGAACCGCCGTTCCTCGCTGAGCACAGTACGACGTCATTTATCAGCAATCCATGTTTCTCGGTTATGGTGCCCCTCCAGAAGTGGCCATTCTGTCGTGGAACTAAGGTAAATCTACGTGTGAGACGGTAATTCCATAGTTCTGCCGCTGCTAGTCTCCGACAAGTGATGTGGGACGACGCAGAGATTCCATTACTTGTTCTCGAATGGCAGACGCAGATGTGAAGGCGTTACAATGTGCTTGCCACACGATACGGCAGTCGCCCCTTGTGATGGGAAGGCGTGGTCGACCGGAACCTTGACGACGGGCATGCCTGTCCCCACGTCCCTATGCAGTCCACCATGCCACGTTAACATCCGAATGCCCCACAATTCTGGCTGGTGTACTAGACGACCAACCGGCCAAATGGAGAGGCACAAGGAGGCTTCTTTCAAACTCTTGTCAAGTGATGATTACGCTGTCTCGCACGAATACGCCCCATTAACGGTCCATAACCGTAATCACTCAACTTCTGACGCTGTTCACGTCCCATATATACCCTAACAGGCCTGGTAACAACACTAACCACGAACGACACTCTAGTGACCGTTTGCAGGTCATAGTGAATTACAGTTCTATCAATTTAGATACCCATCGATGGTGGGTACAGTACGAAGTTACGTTGACATCCGACCGTGTCTTCTTGGTACTTCCCTTTTTTTGTTGGACGGTGTACATCCAACAAGTAATTCAGGATCTAGGGTGCGAATGCTACTCTGAAATGAAGCGGTTGACACAAAAGAGGAAATAGTGGCGGGTCACATCAAATTACTCAGAAAACTGAAGGCTAAAAAAAACTCATTTTTAATTAACACATTTTTATCTGCGCTCTTCGGGCATAGCCCACAAGCCGTTGAGCACAAGTGTTAGGATATATCATGAAATGTCTTTAGGGTTCTGTGCCATGCCTCTGTATAAAATAAAATACTTCGAATATAAAACATAAAACATCGATCTTCCTCAGGGCAATACTGGTTTTACAAGAGGAAAGATGATCCTATTTATTAAAAATTATCGGTGTAAATACATCATTTTTGTGGAACTTTATTGGCCCTAGAATGCAATAGGCTTGTCAGGACGAGAAAGAGAGGGAGGAAGGAGGGTGTTCGCAGGCTATTCCGCTTGTCGATGATTAGCGCCAGCCTGAAAAATCGGCGCCTGGCTTCTGGAAGCCGGTCGTTGTGGCCGTGCGGTTCTAGGCGCTTCAGTCCGGAACCGCGCTGCTGCTACGGTCGCAGGTTCGAATCCTGCCCGGGCATGGATGTGTATGATGTCCGTAGGTTAGTTAGGCTTAGGTAGTTCTAAGTTATAGGGGACTGATGACCTCAGATGTTAAGTCCCATAGTGCTTAGATCCATTTGAACCATTTTTTTGCTTCTGGTGGGCATGTTTATTGGATACCATTGGGAACACAAAACCATCACGTCATCCTCACAGAACAGATAATTTGGATAGCATGCGCTGCTTTTGTGATGTGTCAACATCGGTGTTGTACCATATTGTCAAGTTGTCGATGACTATCTTTCAACGCAAAACCGCTTGTTGCCCTTATTTGTCAGCCAAGCTTAGTTCGGCTGGATGCCCATCCGAGATATAGCCATTGCTGGTGACAGCTCAGTGTACACCCGAAAATCAATGCCAATTTAATGATACGAGGGGCATTCAATACGTAAAGCAACACCTATTTTACTCGGTCAGTTTCGGTTGAAAAAATTCGGAATTTGTTGTGGGACATCTTGGAAAATTCCCATTTCAGCCCCCTACAGTTTCATGAAGTTCCTGTAGGTAGCGGCGCTATACGTAGCCTTCAAACTGGCGTCTGTAACGGGAGTGCGTTCCAAGCAGAGGGCCGTCATTGTGTTGCTTCTGGCGGACATCCTGAGAATCACAGATATTCATAGGCGTTTTTAGAGTGTCTACGCACGGAGTTCTGACAGTGAACAAAAGCACGGTGAGTCGTTGGGCAAGGCAGTTGTCATCATCGCAACAAGGTGGTGCAAACATGTCCGATCTCCTGCGTGCCGGCCGGCCGCACACAGCTGTCACTCTTGCATTTATTTAACGTGTGGATACAGTCATCCATGTGTGTGTGCCCGCTGTGTTCTCGTCGTCTGATTGAATAAGTCCATCTGTTTGGCACAATGAAGGACACACTGAGCGGGAAGCATTACGTGGATGATGAGGTTATTGATGCAGAAAGACGTTGACTCTGTAGTTCACCGGTAGAGTGGTACCATGCGGGCATAACGGCCCTCACAGTAAGGTGCTGTATAGCCGTCGCAGTGAACGGAAGTTATGTTGAAAAACAGGGTTTTGTAGACAAAAGAGTGGAGAACAATATGTTTTATTGGAATCCTCAATAAAACCAACAAGCTTTCAAAAAAAAATGTGTTGCATTACTTACCGAGTGACAGTCGTGTATTCTTCCTACTACACTACTGGCCATTAAAATTGCTACGCCACGTAGATGACGTGCTACAGACGCGAAATTTAACCGACAGGAATAAGATGCTGTGATATGCAGATGATTAGCTTTTCAGAGCATTCACACAAAGTTGGAGCCGGTGGGGACACCTACAACATGCTGACATGAGGAAGGTTTCCAACCGATTTCCCATACACAAACAGCAGTTGACCGGCGTTGCCTGGTGATACGTTGCTGTGATGCCTCGTTTAAGGAGGAGAAATGCGTACCATCACGTTTCCGACTTTGATAAAGATCGGATTGTAGCCTTTCGCGATTGTGGTTTATCGTATCGCGACATTGCTGCTCGCGCTGGCCGAGATCCAACGACTGTTAGCAGAATATGGAATCGGTGGGTTCAGGAGGGTAATACGGAACGCCGTGTTGGATCCCAACGGCCTCTTATCACTACCAGTCGAGATGACAGGCATCTTATCCGCATGGCTGTAACGGATCGTGCAGCCACGTATCGATCCCTGAGTCAATAGATGGGGATGTCTTCGTCATCGCCATACTGGAGTATCACCCGGCGTGATGGTATGGGATGCCATCGGTTACACGTCTCGATCACCTCTTGTTCGCATTGACGGCACTTTGAACAGTGGACGTTACATTTCAGATGTGGTACGACCCGTGGCACTACCCTTCATTCGATCCCTGCGAAACCCTACATTTCAGGAGGATAATGCACGAGCGCATGTTGCAGGTACTGTACAGGCCTTTCTGGATACAGAAAATGTTCGACTGCTGCCCTGGCCTGCACATTCTCCAGATCTCTCACCAATTGAAAACGTCTGGTCAATGGTGGCCGAGCAACTGGCTCGTCACAATACGCCAGTCACTACTCTTCATGAACTGTGGTATCGTGTTGAATCTGCATGGGCAGCTGTACCTGTACACGCCATCCAAGGTCTGTTTGACTCAATGCCAGGCGTATCAAGGCCGTTATTACGGCCAGAGGTGGTTGTTCTGGATACTGATTTCTCAGGATCTATGCACCCAAATTGAGTGAAAATGTAATCACATGTCAGTTCTAGTATAATATATTTGTCCAATGAATACCGGTTTATCACCTGCATTTCTTCTTGGTGTAGGAATTTTAATGGCTAGTAGTGCATGTTGTATAGGCACAATAAGTAAAATTCGTTGTTTTCTAACCATCCTTCCCGTTGCTGAAATTTTAATTCGAAGTTTGTTTGAATGGCGCTTCCATGATATTGCATTTTAATATTTATAGCTCATAACTGTGATGTGCTGTTACGATCTGTTATCAGCTGTTATGTGCTTTGCGTATCCTTACACAAGTTACTTTAACGCTATTTACCCCACCCTTGTATTAAGATGCTGCCAGCACCAATTCTACACCAACCGCTAACAAATAAAAACAGAAAATAAATTCTCCATAGCTGTTCCAGTCTCTAGCTGCTCTTTGTTGCACTATGTGGGTGCAACCGTTTTACTGGAAACTGACTCAAAATTTATTTTGTCAATGTATAAGAGAGGCGAGTCATCCTAGAGCAAGTCGAAAATACAGTAATGCGACGATTCGATCTCTAACGTCCTGAAACTGTAAAAACCAATAGTAAAGTACTGCGTAGTAATGTTGGTCTTTAAGGTTTAAGTTAATTCTCATGGGATCATTGTATAAATACGAGCATCCAAAGTAAATTTCGGTTTTACATACAGTAATATCTTTACAATTTCAAATTTTGCATAGACTAAAAAAAAAGCGATCGACATGTGAGATCATAACAAGTAAATAGTTATAAATATAGCATTATAGAGCTCCCCAACGAAACTAATGGACGATTCAGAATTGGAAGCAAGCAAGGGCTGAAATGCTCGCCCCAACCTACGGGCGCCACGGCAGTCCGTGGGCGGGAGAGGCTATTCCTCCACCAGGGGGAGGACGGCATGCGTCCGCCCGCTGCTGTGGCAAACCGTCACCTTCTGTTTCGTGCATTACTGGAAAAACGATTTAGTCCACTCTGAAACGATTTGAGATTGGAAACACTAACGAGAAAGAATGAGGTCATCTTAAATGCAAAAACCGTAAAAAACCCGTTCTCATCCTCAGCCTTTGTAATACGTCACACAAACGTATCAAATTTCAGAAAACCGACTGTCACTCTACCGAGGCAGAAAGGAAATAATGTCATACAAAATATGTATTCCTCTGCAGGTTAAGTCCTAGATGAAGCATATAGTCATAATGAAATGCACCCAGCACTCTAGATGGGTTATTTCGTTCCGAAAGAAGACTGTGCACTTCCGGGATTGAACCGTCTCTCTGTTGAAAATTCAGTAAAGCTTCATTCATCGTTTCATGGTGTATTTTCGAAGTTAATATTTACTCACAAATTTTTTTTTCAAAATAATAATCAATTCTATGAGTATAAAAATCAGCTTCTTCTTCAGCAACTGCGAACTAGCTCTATCGACGAACTGAATATTTTAATGCGAAACACAAATTAAAACAGAATAATTCAGAGGAGATAAAGTTTATTTAAGAAAGAAGTCACTGTAAGTTCATATTAATTTCCGTTCGCCTACTTCAATCATTCAGGTAGCACATTAATATTTAAATCTCTAGCATCTTTAGAAATATTTACCACATATTTTAATTACATACAATTACTTTTCAAAAAGTTCATTTGCTCACTGTATTTCACATGAAAAATAAGCAAGGAAGAATTGCGAATTGTATTTTACCGTATATACAATAACGGTACATTCAGAACCCACGCCCATGGCCGGCGTGAGATTCTAACCGACAGTGTCTGCTTCGTGGCGCAGCGGAAGTAACCCACGATGACAAAGGCCAGTTATTTCAAGAAATCCTTTCCAGGGTCCTAGAGAAGTACAAGCGATCGATAATACTGTTCAAGTAAGTTACGCTCTATGCAATAAAGACACTAAAAAATTCCAAATGCAGACTATAAGATCGCAGTTGTGAATCACGTCTTAAAATTTCGATAATCTGTCTTCTAGACCGAAGTTCTTTTCCTTATATACAAAAGGATCGCAACGACGAAATTTATTAGGACGACCACCAAAGCCTGGACCTTCTGTGAATGGAATGGAGTGGAGTGGAAAAGGAAGAGTGGGATATGATGGTAATACGAGTTATTGATTGCTGATTATCAGACGCAGACGCAGAGGAAGCAGAATACGTCAAAATTGCGGTAAATATTCTACGGTTACCAACGATGCTACGTTCGATGTAATGTTACTACGCATTAACAGTTTGTGACGAAACTTAGGTCTTAACGAGGAAAATGAAATGAATTATAAACACTTAACAGACACATATCTCTATGTAAGAGCCACGCTAGCTTCTTTGTCGGCAACTGGCTGGCTTTTAGCGACGTGCGGCACGCTGAAGCGCCACAGGTAGAGGGGGCGTCGCGGAGCGGCTGCGAAGTCAGAGCGGCGCACTCACCCTTTTTGACACCTCCTGGCATGACATAGGAGGGTCTGGCCGTGTTGGCGGACGAGCTGAGCCAACAGTAAATGGTGCCGGCTGTGCGTGCACGTTGTCGGGATGAACAGCAGGCCGTGCGCCCGCGCCGTCAGCTGTCGAGTGTCGAGTGTGCAGTCTGGGCTGCGCAGCGCTGCCGGGCCCTCCTCCGCGACGACAGCGCAGTCTGCCGGCTGCGTGCGCAACCGGCGCCGAGCCTCTCCGCCCGGGCGCACTGTCAGAGGTCACGGCGCTCCTTCCATACGCTGAAGCTATTTTCTTTCTCTCTTTTTGTCAACTCTCACAGTAAATCGAACTGTTCGAATAATATTCCATGGTAGTGGGGCAGAGGGAGTCCCTACTGGGAAAACACTGTTGGCGATTAAGAAGCAGCACCAGCAAGTATAGCAAATAACTCTATTTTACTTATTGTGCTTTTCCAGTATAATAGGAAGAATATATGATAAAATCTGTAGGCGAGTTGGGAGTGTACAGGGTGCGAAATTTAAAACACAAAGGTGACATCCCTGGCAGTAACAACGGCTCTAATCCGGAGGGGCTTCGAGTCGCACTGATCAGAGGACCCGCCCACTCGTCATCATAGATATCTTCAAAATTTGTGGTATATCGAATTTTGGCCAGAAACGAGAATGACCAAATTGGGAACCGCAGATTACCGAGCGTCTAAAAAAAAATATCATTTTTTGGTGTGGATCCGGAGAGGTATGAGTCACTTACGGGAACGTAGTTTCGAAACAGTAGGGTTGGGTTGTTTCGGGGAAGAGATCAAACAGCGAGGTCATCGGTCTCATCGGATTAAGGAAGGATGGAGAAGGAAATCGGCCATGCCGTTCTAAAGGAACCATCCCAGCATTTGCCTGGAACGATTTAGGGAAATCACGGAAAACCTAAATCAGGATGGCCGGACGCGGGATTGAACCGTCGTTCTCCCGAATGCGAGTCCAGAGTGCTAACCACTGCGCCACCTCGCTCGGTCGAAACAGTAGCCGGTGGAAAGAGTACAGAACACTAATCCCAGGGTCGTGGAATCGAATCTCTATACGGAAAGCTTATTTTTCATTTTCAGTTCTCACGTTTCTTACTCTGCATATAAACGGAGATAACGTCCAATATATTGTATTGGATGTGATGAAACCCTGTATGCAGGAGAACAAATTTCTTGTATTACCTGTCTCGTGGGAAGGATAAACAAGTCCACAATCATACGAGATTTTTCAAGATGAAGAAAGATTGCCGTTGTGCAGTATTAAAGTGATTCTCACGATATGAACACCGCTAGTGCTACCCTGCGATGTCTATTTTTATCGTCAGCTTAAAAATTTGATCAAAAAGCTTCAGTAACAGCTCTTACGTCCTTGACAAAGAAGGAGAAGTCACAAACCGAGAAGTAAGTTCCATTGCATATCACGAACTATCTTCGCCAGTAGTTGGTGAAATGATGCATTAACTGCTATATATTTTGAATGTATGGGCATTTGGAACTCCCGCTTCTGCCATTTACCTTTTTGAGTCGAGCGCTGCATGTACCATAAATAAGTGCGATCTACTTGTGAGTTTGGACACAGATAAGAATACGTCATTCTATACGCTTCAACTCTATGCCAGAGTTCATAAATCGTAGTGGTTGGCATGATTAGCTCCCGACAGTCCATCAGAGGAAGTTTTCATTGGGTGAGAGATCTGGAGAACGTGTTACCCAGAGCAACTGTCAAAAACTGTATCTAGGTAGGTTATGACAGCACTGAAAATACGCGATACTGCGCCATTTTGCTGAAAGATAACATCGTGCAGTTCTCGAAAATAGGACACAGCCATCAGCCTTAACATGTCAGAAATGTAACGCCTGTGTAAGTTGACTTGGTGGGTGGAGCCGGCCGGAGTGACCGAGCGGTTCTAGACGCTTCAGTTTGGAACCGCGCGACCGCTACGGTCGCAGGTTCGAATCCTGCCTCGGGTATGGATGTGTGTGATGTCCTTAGGTTAGTTAGGTTTGAGTAGTTCTAAGTTCTAGGGGTCTAATGACTTCCGATGTTAAGTCCCATAGTGCTCAGAGCCATTTGAACCATTTGGTGGGTGGAGGAAGTTATATATGTAAATGGACCCCATATCTGACATACAGAATTACTTCAGTTTATTCCGTTAAAACTATTCGTAAATACAATATTATTATAATATCTTTGCCACATCTGACAAAATGGTCGGTGGGAAAGATTCTAATAATAGCGCAAGTGAAATAATTGCAAAAGCGAAGTTGCACCTTGATTGTCATGATGTTAATTGAAAAGACAGGTAGTAGTACAGAACGGAATATGTTGCATGTGTGGTTGGAGCTGAAAGCAGACTGCTCATTGACTGTAAAAGGCAAGTCAGTGCCGGCCGGAGTGGCCGTGCGGTTCTAGGCGCTACAGTCTGGAGCCGAGCGACCGCTACGGTCGCAGGTTCGAGTCCTGCCTCGGGCATGGATGTGTGTGATGTCCTTAGGTTAGTTAGGTTTAAGTAGTTCTAAGTTCTAGGCGACTGATGACCTCAGAAGTTAAGTCGCATAGTGCTCAGAGTCATTTGAACCATTTTGCAAGTCAGTAAAAGGAAGCTTGAAGTAATCAAAATACTAAAAAGTGACTTTAATGTCCATACGCATTGTCTCGCAGTTGTCACTCATTCTCACCATAGTACACTGTAGATGGAGGCTGAAGTGGCTGCAGAATTAGTCACTGTCGGCACCAACGACCCACACCAATGGCAAAATGCAAATCAATCTGAAAAGTCCCTCGATACATCAGCTCAAATAGCGGCGGGCCATTGGCGGCTCTCAAAATCGAAATCTGATGGCGAAGCCTCCCGAAGATCAAGACACCCGAGGGTCAAGTAATTTCTAATCGAATGTTTAGTAAAAGCAAACCTCGCATTGCCACATTTTGCTTCCCTGGCTATATTTAGATTGGCTGGGCTTCGTATCTTTCGAGCACTGACCGGTAGAACTGCTCCTTAGAATATATTAATTTCCTCTGGGCTATAGTCTAGCTGGTTAACAAGTAACGTGCGCTCTACCATTTAACACAGAAAAAAGTCATCTCACTTTCTTTCCCTCTCTCTCTGTGACCAACGAGGCGGGTCCTCATCGTCAAAATAGAGCTTTTCTGTCTACTCTCTAGTTTATTTATGTTGCCCAATCCCAGCGACTCTTAAGTTACGTGAACGTTTGGTTTCTGTGAAGTTAAACGTCCAGCTCCTTCTCACATTTTCAAACGTCCGTAACTGTCTGTTCCCATTTCATTTTCGAGATATTTACCTGTGGCGTCTGCTTCTTTCTGGAGAGAATCTCAGTTTTCTACTTTTGTGCACAATATTTCCTCCTGCTAAAAAGCATTCCTCCTCCTTCCAGTCCTAGTTTGTAAATCAGTAATGTCTGGAGACTTGCTCCACATAAGATCCTTTCTGTGTTTGTCTGTAATACTCCGGGTGCCACAGGCGGGATTAAAAAATGGTTCAAATGGCTCTGAGCACTATGGGACTCAACTTCTAAGATCATCAGTCCCCTAGAACTTAGAACTACTTAAACCTAACTAACCTAAGGACATCACATACATCCACGCCCGAGGCAGGATTCGAACCTGCGACCGTAGCGGTCGCGCGGCTCCAGACTGTAGCGCCTAGAACCGCTCCGCCACCCCGGCCGGAGCGGGATTACAAAATTATGTCTAGCAGCCTACGAGCCATTGAGCTGCATCTCTCCTGGCTCGTTCGTTTGATCCCCTGACTGCCCGAGTGTATCTGCACCGCCGCAAATTTGCTTTCAACGTCCTCTTTATATATAATACTTGTTTTCCAAATAGAAGAATAAATGAACAGTAACGTCCCATTAGTCAGTTACCAACAATGATGACCGAACAGTGTGGCACAGTGGTTAGCACACTGGGCTCGCATTCGGGAGGACGACGGCTCAAACTCGCGTCTGGCCATTAAGATTTAGGTTTTCCGTTATTTCCCTAAATCGCTCCAGGCAAATTCCAGTATGGTTTCTTTGAAAGGACACGGCCGATTTCCTTCCCTATCCTTGACACAATCCGAGCTCGCGCTCCGTCTCTAATGATCTCGATGTCGAAGGGACGTTAGACCCAATCTTCCTTCGCTTCCTTACCAACAACAACTAGTAATGTTATGTATAACATTCATCAGCCACGATTAAATATTCCTGTCAAATGGGTCTTTCATTATGATTTTACATATGTTAAGGGATTGTTTCCACAAAAACGGACACGTAACACCTTCTGAGCAAATTACCAGCTACGCAAACCAGAGGTGAATGCGTTGTATATCTAAGAACACTTCAAATTATTACGCCAATTGCTGCACCTGGAAAAAGATGACAAATGCAATCTTGCAACGTTCTTTTTCCTCAGAGCCTCCACACACGAATACCTCCATCGTCATCCTGCACATAGAACCAGGACGTATTTTTCATCCAGAGTCACCGCTGGATGTACTACAGAGGGCCAGCCTGTCTCTATTGCTGCACCAAGCGAAGCCGCAACAGTGGTCACCCAGTTGACAATTCCTGGCGCTTGGCGCTGCAGACACCGTTGCACTGTCTGTGTTGATATTCGTCTTGCTGCAAACAGTATTCTGTCCTCTAGACACATATGATTTCATTATAATTTATTTTAGTCCTATTACAAGTGACTTTCATGGCCACTTAGACACTTGTTCAGTTAAGTTATTTGACTAGCTGTTGAAGCTTATCTTCATTGCTGGCAAACTGTACAATCTCACCAGAAGGTGCTTCGGAAACTTTCTGTAAGCATATATTTTATCATCGTTTCCCCATTTTAAGGATCTGAAAACTTGCTCTAGGACCACGGTGGCATGAAATCTCATTACCCAACTCCTCTTCCAGTTTCGAATTTCTCACTATCGTCATGAAAATGGATGAAATGTCTGATGCGGACGTATACGCTGAAACACTGTGAACTCGCCGGCCGGGGTTGCCGAGCGGTTCTAGGCGCTACAGTCTGGAACCTAGCGACCACTACGGTCGCAAGTTCGAATCCTGCCTCGGGCATGGATGTGTGTGATGTCCTTAGGTTAGTTAGGTTTAAGTAGTTCTAAGTTCTAGGGGACTGATGACCTCAGAAGTTAAGTCCCATAGTGCTCAGATCCATTTTTGAACTGTGAACTCGAACTTCCCGTCAGAATTTCAAAGATTGTTCGGGGATTCTTCATGAGTAATATATCTCGGCCGAGCGCCTACACTTACAGGCTACCTGCGCAACACATCCATATGGCGGGTCCCGTACCGGGTAGGGGCCCCCTGTCGGCCTTCAAGCAGAAACCAGGTTAAGCCGGCAGCCGCAAGGAGGCGTCAGATACACCGCTAGAGGTCTCGACGTAAACGAACTAGCATGGGCACTTAATTGAAAATAGTGCGCGGAATATTCTAAGACGGGTAGCCCATTTAAGGCCTCACACAGACCACCGAAAGCAGTCTTCACCGAGTAAGCCGCTGGGCCAGACGCCGAGAGCAACGGCTGTGCCACAATCAGGAACTTACTGCGGGGCATCCAGGACGACACGTCGCAGCTCACCGCCAGCAAGACTCCGGGACATTACCAGATCGATGTGTGGCCTAGGACGCAATATCCACAGATTGGACTTGTAATTAATACTGGCTCTTAACTTTGGCTACACTGAACTCTAAACCTTCTCACTCGAGGAACAGTCCTACTTGTCATTATTCATGATTATCCACCAGAACTAATTAGTTGATGTATAAACAGATATTCTTATTAGAACTTGCCTTTTTCTAAAAGTTATTTTGTTGTCTGGGCATTTACCCAGAAATTATTTGTTCTTTTTGCAATTCGTTCTTCAGCCCACCTGTTTCTTAATTAGGCCTTGAGCTCTCAGGTTACCTCCACTAAAAAGGACTTGTATTTACTTGCAGGAAATAAACTTAATTCCTGTTACGTCTTGAGCATCTGTTTCGTCTGTTGTCCGTGGACATAGCAATGAGAATTTTGGAATAATGGACCAGTGTTCCTCCTCTGTCTCATTTCAGAGTAATTGTATTCGACTTGATTTCTAAATGCCTTTTATATTTGTACCTGCATTGTACAGAAAATGTCTGACAAATAAGCGTCAACAGTATGCACTGCGATCTTGTTTGGAAACAAATTATTTCCATTCGCTCATGCTACTTACCGTTGTCAGCAGTAAGTGGCGCCCACTTTACTCTTCGATTTCAGGCTTGTATTCGGCGCTGCTCGATTCTCGTTTTCCAGACGTCATTAGCTGTAAATTGTAACGTTCTTTAAAAAAAATTTAGGATTACGTTGAATTAATGTATGAACCGTAGAATGGATACTAAACACGAATCATCGTGTAGCGTGTTAAAAGTGCAAGTGGTGTGCTTATTCTGTGTTACTGTTCGCAAAAATTTTATACTAACTGTTTGGACAATGCAACTCCCAGTACCAATAAAGAAATACAGTCACTGCAAAATGCATTCAGCCCCTTAGGCACTGAGCCCTCTGGTTCTGTTCAGAACTGATAACCTTGGTCCCTTTGCACGTAACAATAAATTAAACTGTCTTATTGCGCCGGCCGCGGTGGTCTCGCGGTTCTAGGCGCGCAGTCCGGAACCGTGCCACTGCTACGGTCACAGGTTCGAATCCTGCCTCGGGCATGGATGTGTGTGATGTCCTTAGGTTAGTTAGGTTTAAGTAGTTCTAAGTTCTAGGGGACTGATGACCACAGCTGTTAAGTCCCATAGTGCTCAGAGCCATTTGAACCATTTTAAACTGTCTTACCTCTAAAGCAGAAACGGTGAACAGCGGTATATTCTGTTCTCTAATAAAAAATAAAATAATATGCCAGGTACAGGCTCAGCAAAGGGCAATGCTGGCCTTAATACTTTCAAATTCAGACGAAATTCATTTGGCTGATAAATGAAAACATTTAAGAAAAATCAGACTTGTTTGAAAAACATATGACCTGGAAATGAAGGCGGTACTGATTGTGATGAATTAGTAACACTGATTCTTTTCTTTAGCAAAATTATATTGCAAGTTAAGTTTCTCTTTTCAAAAAATCTGACCGCTAAAGTTACATTAGTCATAGAATTACATCATATTTACTAATTGATTCACGAACAATGAGATTTACACAGCAAGTATTATCTAACCTCACCAGCATAAATGCAAATCACTAAATTACAAAAAGCTCTGTTAACAAATCTTATAAACATTAAAAAAGTGAAATATCTAACTAGTCTGTTTATCAATCAGCTTACGTACATTTTGGGGTTACTCAACAATTACAAATCATAGGCCAACTCATTGTACTAACGCGCTGGCAAAATGGAAATCATAATTATTTGACATCTTTATCTTGTAGCATGAAGACTTCTCCTTTCATGTTCTCGTAATTCCTACATTAGTCTAACGCTTGGTGGCATCACAGAGAACATCACAAAAACTGCCCACATCATCCTCTTTCATTCACAGACAGCTACCTACAACTGTGCGCCAAGCGCTCTCTTGCTCCAACACTAGAACATCAGACCAGAAACAGTATCTTCGGCTCTACGGTCGTACATAGTCAGCGAACCGCTTTATAAAGCCTATCATAGACATACATCGTTTATGGTATTATTATAATATTCGGGTACCACATGCAAGTGTACCGCAGTAGACTCCTTTCAAAATTAACAATGATTCACAGCAGTATTGATGGTTTTACTTATGAAGATTTGGCCTATATGCACCTCGTCTACTGGTTCACTGAACATATGAAATAACGGAACAACAACGCTATGTTGAGCTGTTCCCGCAGTGATTTCAACCACATATGTAATATACTTTGAGTTTTATTCTATTACTCGGTGTTTTGTGTTGTACATTTGATGACTAACACGCTTTTCACGGCTGTGGAGTATTTCCACAGCAGCATGGGTAATTCGTGCAACAAACTGAATAAATCACAATGAAATTATTATTCCGTAACTAGCTTCCGGAAAGCAGGGGGCTTTTATACTAAAATACTCAAAAAATATCTCTGGACAACATGCGAAACATTGACGGCAGAGTTAGGCATCATCCTGCATAGCCCTCAGTAAACTAACGAAGAGAGGGTAACTGCTTGTTTCTCAAGGTCTGCTAGTTCAGATTTAGTTGGAATTGAGTCCAAAGCCTCCTCAAAAGCTGATTATCCCAGACTAAGCGGTAATTCACACTCATCAGGTTCTGGCAGGGATGTGTTACACTTTTCAAAAAATTCTGACATTTTTTTGATACATGTCAGTTTTTATATTTATCTGAGATTACAAATACAGTGCCATTTAGTAAACATAAAGCACAAACAACAATGCATTGCAATTCAGGTGCGAAAAATGACATCATCCCAGTGGCAGCATTGTTGCAGGTGAGTGGAAAATTGTCCATACACCTTGCACAAATAGCAAAGGGAGTTTCTCGAATTTCCCGAGTAATAGCTTCTGAAAGAGGGTCTAGAGTCCGTTGTTTTTTTCCCAATGTAAACCCGATTTTAAGGTAGCCTCACAGGAAGTAATCGCGTGGACAAAGATCTGGAGATCGAGAAGGCCACTCCACATCCCCATGCGAAGAAATGAGGCGACCTCGAAAATGCTCCTTTAGGAGGCCGCGGGTGGTCTTGAAATATAGGAAGTAGCCCTTTACTGTTGACACCAAACATTATCGAGGTAAATCTGGCATCTTTCCAGTTCTGGTATACAAAGTTCTTGCAATATCGGGAGGTAACGCTGCGAGTTAACAGTCACAGTGCGTCCATTTTTCTCGGAAAAGTAGGGTTCAGTGATGCCAAATAGTGCTAACTCGCATCAAACAGTTGCCTTCTCACTATACACAGGCCTCTCGTGAAGATCCCGTGGATTGTTTTCTAACCAGTACCGGCACTTTTGTTTATTCAGTGTATCCGATGAGTGAAAATGAGCCTCACGATTCATTATTACCGAGCAGGGTAGCGTAGTGATTAGCACCCTGAACGCGCATTCTGGAGTACGACAGTCAAACACGCGTCCGGTCATCCTGATTTAGGTTTTCCATGATTCCCGTAAATCGCTTAAGGTAAATGCAAAGATGGTTCCTTCTAAAGGGTTCTGTCGCTTTCCTTCTCCATCCTTCCCTAACCCAAGCTTGTGCTTCGTCTCTAATGACCTCGTTGTCGGCGGGACGTTAAACGCTAATCTCCTCTTCCTCCTCCAATCAGCATTAGAATACCGTCGTTTTCTAAGGTCACCAGCATCATTTGTGCATCAATTGTTCAACCACCACAATTTTAAAAGGATGAAAGTGGAGGTCAAAGTGCAAAATATGGCGAACTGACCTGTCTGAAATTTGCAAAGTGGCAACATGTCACAACGCTGAACGCTGAGAACTGGTCTCCACAATTTTTCTAACTTTCTTGATGTTTTCTGCTATTCTGACTTTCCAGACATCTCCCTGAGATGTTCCAGGTTCTCACCGTTCCTGTAGTTCTAAAGTTGTGGTACAACTTCATTATAATTGAGCGAGACGGGACAGCACCGTTTTGACCAACACTGAACTGACCGCGAAGTCTTTGCTGCGTCCGCACTACCGAATGAGCGGTTGCAACAAAGATGTCATAAACAAAGATGCGCTGTTCTGTTGACCAAGGCTCCATGGTTACTGAAATGGTAACTAATAAAGAATGCATATCAACCATTGCACGTGTGCTAGTTCCCCCACCACTTAAACTATGGCGGACTCTAAAACGTAACACCTCCCTGCCGGACCCTGTAGAAACCCGCCCGGGTGGCCAAGTGTGTTAACGCGACCACATCCGAGACGGGGAGGGATGATGGCCCGGATCGAGGCCACCCGACGTGTTAACGACGATGGGTTGGTGTGCCGCCCAGCCTGATGTGGGTTTTAGGCGGTTTACCACATCCCACTTGCTGAATACCAGACTGGTTCTCATTTTCTGCCTCACAAGAGCATCATCAGACCTATTAATCACAGATTTTGATCCAAGTTATGTTGTAGAGGGACCTGTCCTTAGTACCTAGCTAGCGGCTTTTCATGTGGCGGAAGATAGCTTCCGAGAAAATTGATAGTGAAGTTTTATGCGTACCGTCCATACTTGTAACTTCAGTTTTGTGCCGACAAAGTGAATGTAGCGCAGCGGCTGAAGTTGACGGCCACCAAGCTAGCGGTACGTTTCATTTTTTTTTTCATGCCGTGTTCGCCACTATGGCCTAAGTTGGCAACATCTAACCTGTTATTCTAGGTTTTCTGTATCCCACTGATGACTTTGTCGCCATTTCATGACTTCCCATTCTTATAACGTACTATTATGTGCTCACGAAACTGTTCGTATGTATTTCATGTGGGACATGAGCGATAGAGATTCAATATATTCGTGAACACACTGTATTACAGACACATCTGCCTGATTTAAACCACCCACCGGTATCCACCTTCTGTCTGTGGTGTTATAGATATTTCATTAAAAAGTGTATGTTGTATGCTTGGTTATTTCCTGATTCATAACATGCTTATGCATGGTGTTTGCGTCAGTAAAATTTTGTAGTGCTTATTTCCAACACTGGCCTCTTTCAAATACACAATGAGACACTGTATTCTATTTGTAATATGAAGGAACTCGAAGGCTGATGATATAAATACTGCGTATAACCGCGCAGCGCCTCGAACCTAAGCAAGCTACGCAACTAAGGAAGGAACCGTTCCAAATATTACCTCTATTCTATGTTCATTAGTGGTAGCTATACCACGACATCTCGAACGATTATGTGTGAGTTAAGTAAAATCTGAAGAGCTCTGTAAAACTTACCGTTATCCTTGTGGTGGTTTTGCTGAGAGCAATCTTTCATTCTTATGCCCCTTCAGCAATTGAAGTAAATTTTAATTCATGTAGATCTGTTGAATTCAAGAGTATCAGGATTAGTTATGTGAGCATTTTTGAAACTTTGCTTACTTCTTGATTCCTGTATTGAATAGTCATCACGGTTCAGATTATTGGATTATTGAATCTACCAGTTGTTTGAACTATGTGAAAATTTTACAAGAAATTGTTGTATAGAGCACACACGTTGTAAATTTATTAAAACTGTGACAATATTAATGATGAGCAATGTGTTAATGTAGCTGTGACTCAATCAATCGCTTCCGTCCTTCCTTATACTATGGCTCCAGGAAATGCTGCACAGGATATCATTAAACAGTATGTCACGCAAAATGAATCAAAAATAGTCGTTATCGCCGTAGTAATTTCATTAATAAATCAATCATTACGCAAAACTTTCTTCAAACGTCTATTCATTTGTTCAAGAATAGATTACAGAATCGTCTTACTCGCTATCGCTTGCAATGCTAGAACAGAAGTTCGGATGGTGTTTCTCGTAGAAGCAACTGACACACAAATTCGTAGACCACCACAGACATTCAAACAAAGCAGGCATACGGATTTTTCGGAAGCGATGCCGGGAAACACAGGGTGGTTGGATTCAAAAAGCTTGTTCTCTTTCGATTACTTTCGATGTGAACCACGCGTATTTGATCATAAGCAGGTGCACTAAACAGATGCATAATAAATGAAAGTATTTTTATGAAACCTTTATTTGGAGAGATTTCCCTATTGGCCTTTAGAATTACTTTCGTGAAAATTATTAACCTGCCTGGAAAAATAATCATCGCAGGGTTTGCAAAGTAGAGTAAATTTGGATGAGATAATTTTTACGATGGAAATGTGAGCTCGTCTTTCATCTACAGAGATTTGATCGTAACGTGTCTGATCAGTCTGCCCTCCCTAAGATTCAATAATGTAAATTAAAGTTTCCTGTCCCACGTATGGAACGATGACAGATTTAAAAAACTGTTAGTACAGCACTTTGGTGACCTTACCTGATTTCGTGCAACTCGCAAACTTTTTTCTTGAACAATTCGATCAAAATCGTTCTTGCACAGGTAAGAAAACTTTGTATACTAAGCAGTGAAGAAATTAATCTTGTTACAATGGGTTTTCGCCCCTTGCTCTGCAAGGGATCTATTGTCTGCCTATTGGTACTGGCAGCCGCTTTCATCGGTAGTAGCTACATAATCGAGGTCAAAATTAGGAATGAGTACTTTCTTCTTTATCTGGAAACTTTCCTTAGCTGCTGATACTTTGTCTGTCTTTGAAAACTCTTTGAGCTGCCCAGATACTTGGGTTTTTAACTACTAGCCGCAAATGTAATACCCATTTGAAGAAAGTGTGCTGTAATGATTGATTTATTAACGAAGTTACTACCTCGAAAATGAATATTTTTGAATCATTTTGCATAGCATATACTATTTAATGATATTTTGTAAATTGAGATTGAAAAAAAAAGTTTGAATCGTACGGCCATTTAGGTAGCTGTGAACCTCATTCCCTGGACTAGGCTCGCTCAGTCGGCACAGAACTAACGCTGCGGGTATGCGAGGTATGCCCCGAAATTCAACATCGATTTTCTCGGAAACTAGGGCCGCATGAAGAGCCGATAACCAGGTACTCTGGAAAGGCCCCTCTATAAGACGTCTAAGTCATCAAAATCCGTGATTAACAGGTTTAATGATCCCCTTGTCACACACCCACTACACAAACACTTAGAACGCTTTGCCACACTTAGACACAGAATTTACTCTACACGCAGACAGTTTGGACACACTGCTTCTGTTCTGTGGGATGAATAGAAGACTGTTAACCTTTCTTGTTTGGTCTTCTTGAACACTCAATTAGCATCAGCTGTAGAATTTCGATCATGACTTATAAGCAGTCCATTATGACACTACAACGCGGGTTTTTTTCCCTTTTATCTCATACGTAATTACGTTTATTTATTATTGTCACTGATTAACATCGAATATTGTTATAAGACCAACAAATATGTGTAAGTTTTTACGTGTTCATAAGTGCAATGATTCGTGAAATGTAAAGTCAATTTTATAAAAACATGTAGTACACATTTTGTAATATCAAGGACTTAGTATTATGCCACTAAACCACTGATTCCTTAAAGAATAGAACTCCCATGTATAAAACAACTTCAGACATCTCGTAACTTTATAAATGAGTTGTGTTTAAATATTTGACTTCAACATGGAAGCGAAAAAAGTTTCGAATAGGTTTGGAATTACATATCGAGTTTGTTGGAAGACGCTAAGCGCTGTTCATTCTCATACAATGAATGGATATAATCTGGGTAACTTCCGGGATATTGAGTTAACTTGCTTCAAGACATATACACTGTTACTTACTGTAATACTTGTCTTACTGTGTTAACCTTTAACACAAGAGTATACTTCTTGAAAAGTAGACTATGACATGATTTTAAATTTTTAATTCCATCAACAATTATATTACAAACTTTAAACCGAAAGGGCACTGACATTCCGGGAGACCGAGAAAAAGATGGGAACCGTAACAGACTACAACTGACCTAACACCCAACGAGCAGAAGAAGAATTATATGAAATGTTGAAAATCGAATTTTTGTGGCCCAACATAGGTAGCCTGCAACTGGGATGTGCACCATGAACCATGAACCGGGGTAGCCATTTACTAGGATATTCGATAAAGTGGTGGTAATGCACAGCAGATTCTTCTGAATGGTACCAAAATTTCTTAGGATCTTCTGGGAGAAGAGTGGTAGGCTTTCAGCTGCGAGATACAGAGATGTAGAGAGAGACAGAGACAAACAGAGAGACGGAGAGAGAGAGAGAAAATAAAGAGAGATACAAAGAGAGAGCGTACGAAAGACAGAGAGAGACAGAGAGAGAGCGAATGAAAGAGGGAGAGAGAGAGAATAAGAGAATGAGAGAGGGGTAGGGGAGGGGGGCCGGTGGCATTCAGTGGCTTTGTCGCAACGGAAAAGAGAACAGCTACTTCTTGTCAACTTTAGGGCTGGACATGGGGTCACAGTATGCTGGCTACTAATGATGAGGCTCTGAAATCCATTGCAGCAATCACTTCACCATAGCCAAGTGTCAGAAACATTCAAATCTGCAAGACAGCATCATGTAGAAAGATAGAACGCTGCCGCCACCGAGCTTCTACTTCACGTCTGCAGCAATAAAAACTGTAAGATCAAACTGCTACAGATGTATAACTGTGTAAAAGACTTGGCGCTGTTTTGTATAATATGTATCAGCAATATAAATTTTGTATGAAATGTACAGACAGGGGTGATCAGCTTCCAAAGTCATTGTTATTTGGTTCAGGAATCAGGATCAAAATCCTTTTGTTATATATTCTCTGAGCCATGATATGAATTATAATTTTTAAAGTCAATAAAAGTTATAATAACTGTCAGAAAGTGAATTTGTTTTTCAGTTTGCAAGTTCAGACACAATAGTTTTTAAATACACTCTAAGACAAAAAACTGACGCATCACGAAGTAATTATCCAAATAAGATGGGAACCGGTAGTTGTGATGTTGATGTATACGTACAAATAAATGATTACAATTTCAGGAAAATTGAATGACCTATTTAAGAGAAAGAGCTCACAAAATGAGCAAGTCAATGATGGGTTGGTCCCTCTCTGGCTCTTATACAAACAGTTGTTAGCCTTGAAATTAGTTGATAGAGTTGTTGGATGTCCTCCTGGGAAATCGAGCAAATTCTGTCCAATTTGCGCGTTAAATCGGCAAAATCACGAGCTGGTTGAAAGGCCGTGCCCATAGTGCTCCAAACGTTCTCAATTGGCGAGATTTCCGGCTCCCTTGCTGGGCATGGTAGGGTTGGGCAAGCACGAAGACAAGTAGCAGAACTTTCGCCGGGTGCGAGTGGGCGTTGTCTTGCTGAAATTGCTAAGTTGCAGACAGGCGCAATTACACTGATGGGCCAAAACGTTATGACCACTGCCCACGTGATGCGGCAGTAGAATTGTATGAGCGGAGCCGAGACGAATGGAGAATCCTTCTAGGGTCTATAAGTGGCGCAAATGCGGAAATCCGCTGTTTTATGCGACTCTGACGAAAGCTAAATTGGTGTGGCTCAGTGCCTGAGAGCAAGCACTTCGGAAGAGCACCTCGGAGAGAGCATCTACGGAATCTCTCGTGGGTCTCAAAAGATCTCGGACTGCCCTGGAACAAACAAGGATGTCCACACCCGGGAACAAAGGGGGAAGGGATAGCACCCCCCCCCCCCCCCACACACACACACATACACCTGGCTCTCAGAGAAAGGAATAAATACACTCCTGGAAACTGAAATAAGAACACCGTGAATTCATTGTCCCAGGAAGGGGAAACTTTATTGACACATTCCTGGGGTCAGATACATCACATGATCACACTGACAGAACCACAGGCACATAGACACAGGCAACAGAGCATGCACAATGTCGGCACTAGTACAGTGTATATCCACCTTTAGCAGCAATGCAGGCTGCTATTCTCACATGGAGACGATCGTAGAGATGCTGGATGTAGTCCTGTGGAAC
This sequence comes from Schistocerca americana, assembly GCF_021461395.2. Taxonomy (NCBI): domain Eukaryota; kingdom Metazoa; phylum Arthropoda; class Insecta; order Orthoptera; family Acrididae; genus Schistocerca; species Schistocerca americana. The sequence goes on from NC_060119.1 coordinate 906,116,275, forward strand.
GGCTTGCCATGCCATTTACACCTGGCGCCTCAGTTGGACCAGCGTTCGTGCTGGACGTGCAGACCGCGTGAGACGACGCTTCATCCAGTCCCAAACATGCTCAATGGGGGACAGATCCGGAGATCTTGCTGGCCAGGGTAGTTGACTTACACCTTCTAGAGCACGTTGGGTGGCATGGGATACATGCGGACGTGCATTGTCCTGTTGGAACAGCAAGTTCCCTTGCCGGTCTAGGAATGGTAGAACGATGGGTTCGATGACGGTTTGGATGTACCGTGCACTATTCAGTGTCCCCTCGACGATCACCAGTGGTGTACGGCCAGTGTAGGAGATCGCTCCCCACACCATGATGCCGGGTGTTGGCCCTGTGTGCCTCGGTCGTATGCAGTCCTGATTGTGGCGCTCACCTGCACGGCGCCAAACACGCATACGGCCATCATTGGCACCAAGGCAGAAGCGACTCTCATCGCTGAAGACGACACGTCTCCATTCGTCCCTCCATTCACGCCTGTCGCGACACCACTGGAGGCGGGCTGCACGGTGTTGGGGCGTCAGCGGAAGACGGCCTAACGGTGTGCGGGACCGTAGCCCAGCTTCATGGAGACGGTTGCGAATGGTCCTCGCCGATACCCCAGGAGGAACAGTGTCCCTAATTTGCTGGGAAGTGGCGGTGCGGTCCCCTACGGCACTGTGTAGGATCCTACGGTCTTGGCGTGCATCCGTGCGTCGCTGCCGTCCGGTCCCAGGTCGACGGGCACGTGCACCTTCCGCCGACCACTGGCGACAACATCGATGTACTGTGGAGACCTCACGCCCCACGTGTTGAGCAATTCGGCGGTACGTCCACCCGGCCTCCCGCATGCCCACTATACGCCCTCGCTCAAAGTCCGTCAACTGCACATACGGTTCACGTCCACGCTGTCGCGGCATGCTACCAGTGTTAAAGACTGCGATGGAGTTCCGTATGCCACGGCAAACTGGCTGACACTGACGGCGGCGGTGCACAAATGCTGCGCAGGTAGCGCCATTCGACGGCCAACACCGCGGTTCCTGGTGTGTCCGCTGTGCCGTGCGTGTGATCATTGCTTGTACAGCCCTCTCGCAGTGTCCGGAGCAAGTATGGTGGGTCTGACACACCGGCGTCAATGTGTTCTTTTTTCCATTTCCAGGAGTGTAGATGTAGTGTAGTCAGGCGTTTCTCTTTCAATAAAATGATTTAAAAGCAGGTATTACGCAGGTTTTCAACAGAGTCAGAGCTGAAACTTTTTTATGGCTACTTACAAGTCGCCATTCGTCTTCCTGAATACTAAAAATACTTCATCCCCCCCCCCTTCTTATAAACGATCGTATGGGCGCTCTTGCTCTGGAATACAGACATAATTCTGCGACGCAGCACCCTGCCTAAATATGCGCTGAAGCCTCTCACATGAGATAAACACTGAACAGGAGGGCATTCTTCTGTTCGTTGCCTGTTTTATCTTCGTTGTATCCCATAGCTCGTTGTATGTTCTTGTTGCTGTATCCATTGACACGGAATGTTCTCTGGAGGTTTCATATTGTTTGGTAATTTGGTGAACTTAGGCCGCCAGTGTACGTAGCACAACGTTCCTTTGCTCTGGATGGTGGTGCGACTTCGCATGCAGGTGTCTTTTAGTGTGCATCTGTTTCCTGTACATTTAACGCCCTAGTTTGCCGCTAGATGCTCTTCTCTTCTACCCCATGAAACGAATCCCTTCATTATTTTTTACCGCTAGAGTGATCTGTATGTTTTTATGGAAGCTGTTAAGGTGCTAGCAGGTGTTTTGCCATTCCAGGCGAGAATTAAAAAATTACACCCTTTCTTTTTTTCTAGCATCGTACTCCCTGACATCTCCCTCCCTCCACCACTACCACCACCAACAACAACAAGAACAACATCCAACGGCACAACAACGCAAATCTCCTGTTATACTTTTAATTAGTAAACTATGGTGACCAGACATTGTTATTTTCTGAATGCGGTCCTCAGTTCCTTTAACAGTGACTGAGGGCAACTAATTTCCCCACTTTCTAATTTTTTGTCCTCAATTTCTGAAATTTCCCAAAACAGTTCATATGAAGAATGTGCTGAACATTTAAAATTAGAACTCAACTGAATATACCAGCGCAACCAAATTTGGCATCAGCTACTTATTTTATTTAACTGGAAGAAAATGGACTAATAAAGGTGTGGAACCATTTGATGGTTAGAATGAATTTTTCGTTGAATTTAGAAATTATGCCATCCTGATGGGAGACATGCCATAACATAAAACTAGGTCATCTGGATAATCATGGCGTTATTTCATTTCTGTATTAAGTGAAATATTTTTAGAATGAGAAATAAATCTCATCTTTTTCAGCTTCCACTGTCTTGCGCAGTGGCCTAAGCCATTCTCTCTGCGATGCACCTCACCGTGGTTTGCGGATTATAGAAGCAGATGTAGAAGCAATTTGCTTCTGATCATTCATCCGAGATGGGTCAGGATTCGAATCCTGGTGAGACCTGGATGTTGTGTTCCCTTCCCTGGCCACTGCTTACAGCCCATTGAGTTGCTCGCTGTGGTCGTTCAACTCCAAGTCAAAAGTCTCAACAGTGGCTGCTTTAGTTCTGAGGCAGATAGAGGGAATTTGTTTACTTTCGTGAAAGTGGGCAACAACTTATTAAGGAACTGTTCAGTATGCTTTCGAAACGAATTCGGTGTTTTATTTTTTCCTCTTTTTCATTTTTCTCCTCATTTGCTCTGTTTTTTTCGCTGTTTGGGTTCAAATTAATTTTTCGCCCTCTGCCGCCTCCATTTTGTTTCCCGTTCGAAGTGATGAATCCATGTTTCATTGTCTGTGATGATGCTCCACAAAAATTTGCCACAGTCAGCCACGTAATGCGCTAGTAAATCTGAACAGAAGGTCATTCGTTGATTTTTTATGGTCTTCTGTTAGGCGGCGAGGAAACGAGTGGTCACACACCTTTGAGTACTCCAACTGGTGAAGAGTCAGTAGGCACTAGCATCAGAGACGTCCAGGCGTGCAGTGAGTTGTTTCATTGTGATCCGTCGAACACCTCGAATGAGTGTCCGAACGTTCCAGCATTGCAGAAGTCACAGATGTGTGCGGCCAGCCGGCAGACGGGAGGTCGGTCAGGTCTGTGCTACCTTGTTGCGATGGTGACAGACGCCTCGCCCAATGACTCAGAGTGGTTTCGTTCACTGCCAGGTATTTGCAGACATTCTGCAAGTGCCTATGAATATCTACGATGCTCTCGTTTTCCGTCAAAAGAAACTCAATGATAGCACTCCCTTTGGAACGCATCTCTATACAGCCGTCATTTTGAAGACTGCATATACACTCCTGGAAATGGAAAAAAGAACACATTGACACCGGTGTGTCAGACCCACCATACTTGCTCCGGACACTGGGAGACGGCTGTACAAGCAATGATCACACGCACGGCACAGCGGACACACCAGGAACCGCGGTGTTGGCCGTCGAATGGCGCTACCTGCGCAGCATTTGTGCACCGCCGCCGTCAGTGTCAGCCAGTTTGCCGTGGCATACGGAGCTCCATCGCAGTCTTTAACACTGGTAGCATGCCGCGACAGCGTGGACGTGAACCGTATGTGCAGTTGACGGACTTTGAGCGAGGGCGTATAGTGGGCATGCGGGAGGCCGGGTGGACGTACCGCCGAATTGCTCAACACGTGGGGCGTGAGGTCTCCACAGTACATCGATGTTGTAGCCAGTGGTCGGCGGAAGGTGCACGTGCCCGTCGACCAGGGACCGGATCGCAGCGACGCACGGATGCACGCCAAGACCGTAGGATCCTACGCAGTGCCGTAGGGGACCGCACCGCCACTTCCCAGCAAATTAGGGACACTGTTGCTCCTGGGGTATCGGCGAGGACCATTCGCAACCGTCTCCATGAAGCTGGGCTACGGTCCCGCACACCGTTAGGCCGTCTTCCGCTCACGCCCCAACATCGTGCAGCCCGCCTCCAGTGGTGTCGCGACAGGCGTGAATGGAGGGACGAATGGAGACGTGTCGTCTTCAGCGATGAGAGTCGCTTCTGCCTTGGTGCCAATGATGGTCGTATGCGTGTTTGGCGCCGTGCAGGTGAGCGCCACAATCAGGACTGCATACGACCGAGGCACACAGGGCCAACACCCGGCATCATGGTGTGGGGAGCGATCTCCTACACTGGCTGTACACCACTGGTGATCGTCGAGGGGACACTGAATAGTGCACGGTACATCCAAACCGTCATCGAACCCATCGTTCTACCATTCCTAGACCGGCAAGGGAACTTGCTGTTCCAACAGGACAATGCACGTCCGCATATATCCCGTGCCACCCAACGTGCTCTAGAAGGTGTGAGTCAACTACCCTGGCCAGCAAGATCTCCGGATCTGTCCCCCATTGAGCATGTTTGGGACTGGATGAAGCGTCGTCTCACGCGGTCTGCACGTCCAGCACGAACGCTGGTCCAACTGAGGCGCCAGGTGTAAATGGCATGGCAAGCCGTTCCACAGGACTACATCCAGCATCTCTACGATCGTCTCCATGGGAGAGTAGCAGCCTGCATTGCTGCGAAAGGTGGATATACACTGTACTAGTGCCGACATTGTGCATGCTCTGTTGCCTGTGTCTATGTGCCTGTGGTTCTGTCAGTGTGATCATGTGATGAGGAATGTGTCAATAAAGTTTCCCCTTCCTGGGACAATGAATTCACGGTGTTCTTATTTCAATTTCCAGGAGTGTAGCACCGCCAACTATCGGAACTTCATAAAACTATAGGGGCGGAAGCAGGAATTTTCCACGATGACCCACAAGAAATTCCGTATTTATTCGACCGAAATTGGCCGAGAGAAAAATGTACTGCATTATTACCGAATGCCCCTGGTAATACCAAGCGGTTGTAATTAAAGTCTAGCTACTCACAGACGTCCAGTATGGGCTGTAGTTATCGAATGGCAGCGAAACTTCGTAGCTATGCTAAAGGAGTAATGTAGAACCGATTTCCGCTGGAAAAAACTGGTTCCAGTTTTGGTTACTAGGTGTAAACTTGGTCCTGTACACCGTATGACATCCACTCTGTCACTTGACAAGCCATAACGTGAGTGAACAGTATGGCTTTCGAGAAGAGAGACCGTGTACTGTTAGTGATACTGTTTTACAGGGTGTTCAGAAAAGGACTCCCTGATTTCAAAATTAAATATCTCGAAAACAAAGATCGATAGAGGAATGCAGTAAACGGTATGATTATTGTGAAAGCTGTAAGAAGTTTATACAGATGTTTGAAATAATAGTTACAAAAGCTGCTAAGAGATGACGCTGTAATCGCCATACGTAATGCCTAGTATAAATAGTGATTTAAAGCCCAGAGCGATCAGTTCCACTATTGAAACGTGAAAGGAGGTTCGTGTACCGAGGGCAGAGATTAAAACCATGTGCTCCATTGAACAACGCGTTTTTCTGGTGCTAGAGTACCACAGGTTAGAAGAGAGTCCTACGGCAACAAGGCGAAGTTTTCAAGCACGACTTAATGATCCAAAAGGACCCGATGCGAAAACCATTCGTACGCTCTTCGCAAAATTTCAGCGAACAGGCTGCGTAACTGATGATCTAGTGGAGCATGTTGGCCGTAAGCAAACCGCAGTTACGCCTGAAAATATCGCCACAGTTTCTGGAATTATTCAGCGAAATCCAATGTCATCCGTCCATAGAATTGCATCTGAGACTGGTTTGAAGCGTTCCAGCACGCAGAAAATACTGAGAAAGAGCCTACACATGTTTCCATTCAAAATTCAAATGCACCAGGCCATACCCGCACGAGCTGTGCAACAAAGAGTTGCCTTTGCCAATCAGATGCTCACAATGATTGATAGTGAAGGATTTGATGTTGGCTGCATCTGGTTTACAGATGAAGCACACTTCCACCTGAATGGATACGTGAATAAGCAGAAATGGCGATTTTGGGGTTCCGAAAAGCCATATTGGTGTGAAGCAAAACCCCTGTATTCTCCTAAAGCTACTGTGTGGGCTGCAGTATGCAGCAGAGGCATTATTGGCCCTTTTTTCATTCGAGAAACGGTCACTGGTGCACGTTACGTTGCAATTTTGGAACAATTTGTCGCCACACAGCAAGCGTTAGAGGATAGACCAGGTACTGAATGGTTTATGCAAGATGGAGCCCGGCCACATCGGACCGAACAAGTGTTTCGCTTTCTTGAGGAATACTTCGGGAATCGAGTCATTGCTTTGGAATATCTCAAATTTACTGGTGCAGGCATGGATTGGCCTCCAAATTCGCCGGATTTGACTCCCTGTGACTTTTTTTTTTTTTTTTTTTTTTTTTTTTTTTTTTTTTTTTTTTTTTTTGGACACAGTGAAAGACATGGTCTACCCGAAGCATCCCGCCACGCTGGACGAGCTTGAATCGGCGATCTCTGTGGGATGTGAATCCATTTCGGTTGAGACACTACGAAATGTGATGGCGAATTTCATTCTTCGTTTGCGCCATCTCTGTAGTGCCAATGGTGAACATTTTGAAAACATTGTGATGTGATTGTTTGCAAAGATTGTTTTCATAAGATTATTTCACTGATGTATGCTGATATGAGCTGTACAGCGTACAGCGTCATCTGTTAGCAGCTTTTGTAACTATTATTTCAAACTGCTGTATAAACTTCTTACAGCTTTCACAATAAACACACTATTTACTGCATTCCTCTATCGATCTTTGCTTTCGAGATATTTAATTTTGAAATCAGGGAGCCCTTTTCTGGACACCCTGTATGTGAATGGCAGCAATTACAGTGCTGTTTTGAGAGAGTATCGCCGACTGAAACGTCTGAGGAGAGACCCAATGTCATTAAATAGTTTAAAGAAGATGACAATGAAATTCAAAAACATGTATGAGCTTGGTGTGATACCTGGGAGAGGAAGGCGTCCTGTGCTGGTTGAAGCTACTGATGAAATTGCTTTTGCTTTAATACACCATGCAACATGTGCCCCAGGTAGTGTTGGTGCTCCTGCAGTGTCACGAGAATTGTCCATGCCATGATAAACAATATGTAAAACTTTGCAGTCTATTTTACACTGATACCCATACAAGATCCATACGGTGCAACAACTGAAACCTCGTGATCAGAAGCAACATTCTGAATTTGCTCCTCGGCTTCTGATATGGATCAAAGTTCATGACATGTGGCTGGACACTATTCTATGGAGTGACGAGGTACATTTTACACCATAGGGTGCTGTGATTAATAATAGAATCAACATTATTCCTTTCTCACTTATTTAATCTTTTCTGTCCATGTCCCATTCCTAATCTGTTACGTATGGAAGCATGTCTCTGCGTATTTCTTGCATTCATAGCATCAGATTTACACCTGGTAGCCAAAATTTCAACTTTTTTTTCAGAATAAAGTGGTTCCTCATTAATGCATTAGAACATCTATCAATTTTCACTGGCCTGTGATAATGGACCTACGTTGCACTTCAGCTATAATCGAACGCTGACAACTAAATAGATTGTTGCAAAGATAGTAAGAGTCTATTGAGAATTATGTGACTAGAATGTAGAACTTGTAGTCAATACTGACGTGAGGTGCTATCATTTTGGACGTTCGGATCGTATTGAAAGTATAGAAAATGTGGGAAAATGTGACACTGGAAGCAAGACTGCAGAAGTAATAGACATAATGGGAAAGGACAGAGCCCAAACAATAAGTCATTAAAAAGCAATGGGAACTAAAAACACGCCGAACGGTATTCCAAATACGTTCTGATGCTACAAAAACATATCCAAGGGCAGTGTGTTGTTTTATTGGCATAGGAGATAGTAGTACATGGTAGGAAACAGTTTTTTTAGACACAGTGACTCACAGGACTGTGGCGGGTCTGGATCTCATTGTTTAGGCAGTTAAACCCTTCTTACTATGAGTTATGTGGAACTCAGGAGCCACAGGTTCAGTGGTGTTAAGTTTTCAGGTTGGATTAAAGGGATTTCCGAAAAATATGGAAGTTCAAATGGCTCTAAGCACTATGGGACTTAACATCTGGGGTCACCAGTCCCCTAGACTTAGAACTATTTAAACCTAAGTAACCTAAGGACAGCACACACATCCATGCCCAAGGCAGGATTCGAACCTGTGACTGTAGCAGCAGCACAGTTCCAAACTGAAGCACCTAGAACTGCTCGGTCACAACGGCCGGCAATATGGAAGTCTTGCTCCATATAGGTGAGAGGTACTGCATGATCCTTGGGTTAGATTTCTGTAATATTAAACATTTATCATAAAATTGCATTGTATTTGTGAACAACACAGGCACTGCAATATCAAACTTAGCAATTGACACCAGGCAAGCAACCTTCAATTAAAATGTCTCCTCTGTACAGGAATACCCATAATGGATGGTACAAGAGCAGGTTGTAGACACATGTTTGATTATGTATGAAAGTTTGGGTCTGGTGATGAAGCATGCTCGGATAGCTTAACAATAAGGCAACCGCTCAGGTTAAGCAGCAAATCTTGGTTTGAGTCCCAGTCTGGCTCAAATTTTGTTGTCATTCCATTATACAGCTGATCGTTGTCCATATTCACAACTGTGAAGCCATTTCATACATTTATTATAATGAGCCCCATTTTTCTGTACTCCGTCTTTTTACTTGTACAATATATAATTGTGAAGCTTAATGTCTGTAGCCATCTGCCAGTTTGTGGAAAAGATATAAGGCATGTTCAAAAAATTCTGTTCAAAGGCCATACAGTCCTGGGTCAGTATGCGAGTCATGCAAAATTACCTTGAGCATTGAGATAATCATCCCACTAATGCACCAGGTTGAAGATCTCTTTTGGTAAAACACCATGTCTTACTGCATGACGAAGTCCATCACTGCCTGCTGCAAATCCTTGTCTGTCAGGAATCAATGAACCTTCAAGGCCTTTTTTTATGGGAATAAAGGCATGATACTCACATATGTACATACAGGGTGTTTCAAAAATGACCGGTATATTTGAAACGGCAATAAAAACTAAACGAGCAGCGATAGAAATACACCCTTTGTTGCAATATGCTTGGGACAACAGTACATTTTCAGGCAGACAAACTTTCTAAATTACAGTAGTTACAATTTTCAACAACAGATGGCGCTGCGGTCTGGGAAACACTATAGTACGATATTTTCCACATATCCACCATGCGTAGCAATAATATGACGTAGTCTCTGAATGAAATTACCCGAAACCTTTGACAACGTGTCTGGCGGAATGGCTTCACATGCAGATGAGATGTACTGCTTCAGCTGTTCAATTGTTTCTGGATTCTGGCGGTACACCTGGTCTTTCAAGTGTCCCCACAGAAAGAAGTCACAGGGGTTCATGTCTGGCGAATAGGGAGGCCAATCCACGCCGCCTCCTGTATGTTTCGGATAGCCCAAAGCAATCACACGATCATCGAAATATTCATTCAGGAAATTAAAGACGTCGGCCATGCGATGTGGCTGGGCACCATCTTGCATAAACCACGAGGTGTTCGCAGTGTCGTCTAAGGCATTTTGTACCGCCACAAATTCACGAAGAATGTCCAGATAGCGTGATGCAGTAATCGTTTCGGATCTGAAAAATGGGCCAATGATTCCTTTGGAAGAAATGGCGGCCCAGACCAGTACTTTTTGAGGATGCAGGGACGATGGGACTGCAACATGGGGCTTTTCGGTTCCTCATATGCGCCAATTCTGTTTATTGACGAAGCCGTCCAAGTAAAAATAAGCTTCGTCAGTAAACCAAATGCTGCCCACATGCAAATCTCCGACATCAATCCTGTGCACTATATCGTTAGCGAATGTCTCTCGTGCAGCAATGGTAGCGGCGCTGAGGGGTTGCCGCGTTTGAATTTTGTATGGATAGAGGTGTAAACTCTGGCGCATGAGACGATACGTGAATGTTGGCGTCATTTGGACCGCAGCTGCAACACGGCGAACGGAAACCCGAGGCCACTGTTGGATCACCTGCTGCACTAGCTGCGCGTTGCCCTCTGTGGTTGCCGTACGCGGTCGCCCTACCTTTCCAGCGCGTTCATCCGTCACGTTTCCAGTCCGTTGAAATTTTTCAAACAGATCCTTTATTGTATCGCTTTTCGGTCCTTTGGTTACATTAAACCTCCGTTGAAAACTTCGTCTTGTTGCAACAACACTGTGTTCTAGGCGGTGGAATTCCAACACCAGAAAAATCCTCTGTTCTAAGGAATAAACCATGTTGTCTACAGCACACTTGCACGTTGTGAACAGCACACGCTTACAGCAGAAAGACGACGTACAGAATGGCGCACCCACAGACTGCGTTGTCTTCGATATCTTTCACATCACTTGCAGCGCCATCTGTTGTTGAAAATTGTAACTACTGTAATTTCGAAAGTGTGTCCGCCTGAAAATGTACTGTTGTCCCAGGCATATTGCAACAAACGGTGTATTTCTATCGCTGCTCGTTTAGTTTTTATTGCCATTTCAAATATACCGGTCATTTTTGAAACATCAGGACTGCAGGGCAGCTGCTCAAATATTCCCACTTATGATGGTGTAACTTCTGCATTACAACATTTGTGATATGATGTTATTGTGAAGTAGCAGTACCCCTTGGCACACCATTCCACAATGGTGGTTCTAGACATGCTGCCCCATACACGTTCTTCATTCTCTTACTGAGGACTACCAGTGTTTGAACTCTGGTGACCCAGAAAAGAATGACAGCATGTTGGTGCTGCTTGGAGCGTTAGGCAATAAAGTCATCATAGAAAACATTCTCATATTTACTTCATGCACATTGAAAACACACAAATGCCTCAGTAATCGCTTGCCTACATGTTGGTGCTCATCTAGCTGTATCAGAGTTGCACTAAATTGCATGTGAACTGCAGCAGTGTGGTGTCTGTCTGTTGTGTGCATGTGCACATATGGAGGTGCATGTGAGGCTACAAAGAATGAGAGCACTGTCTCTTCCTCAGTACAAATGCTGGTAGTCTTGTGGAAAATGGTTTGCGTGTGTGTGTGTTTTTGTGCTTACAAACCACGTAACATATTCTTGAATGTGGTAGTGTAGAATAAGATTACTATCCTCCTGAATTTCAGCTGATTAATTTGATTCATTTTTGTTATTCTTTTATTGTACACAATACTTTAACAATGGCCTTGCATCCCTAAGAAATAAGTTCTGCAGTCCTCACTGTGAGTGAATTGAAACAGCTTAAGCTTTCACCATTCAATGAGAAAGTTACAGTTAAGAAAATGTCAATCAAGACCAGGTACTCTAACACCTCTGCCATTCATAAGCAGCAACAATAAATATATTTGTAGCTTTGATTCTGAATGGTACCTTGCACTGTTATGATTTTGATTTCCATGTTAGCTCTTGCAAATTGATTTTATAGTTTCACTGTCACTTTTAGGAACCGTAACTACGAAGGTGCAACATAGCAAGGCAAACAGACTTTCAGTCAATCGGCATTTAATAGACTGCATTTTGCATTTTTATGGAAACTTTGAAACTCCCTTACATATGTATTGATTCCAACGGGAAAACACAAACAGCATTAAGCAGAATGCTTGTAAATGCAGTTGACACACACTTTATTACTGAAAACAGACATACGTCTACAACAGAAATCCACACACACACTAAAATTGTTCATACCAAACTAAGCAGGCCAGGGTGTATATATTCCTCTCTGCAGGAGAGCTAAACTTATATTACTGAGAGTGTCATTTACATAATATTTTATGTCATCAATGATGAGGTCCCCATAAATGGACATAATGTAAAATATCATCCAGAAAATGCAGGGATATTTAGAGGATTAGAAAATTTTGTATCTAAATTAGATTCAAATTTGAAGAAATTAATGCAGTTTTCAAAGACCTTTCAAAGACCATTCAGAATGAGACTGCTTGCTATGAATGTGTCAGGAGGAGATAAGGGTGGAAATTATAAAAGCTTCCTTTGTAACTGTTATGAGTGAAATTTCATAACACTCAAATGGTCATTGTTCTGTACTATGTATTGAGTGGACAAATATGTGAGCACTTTTGGGGATTCTTTATTCCAGAAAATCAAATTGCAGATCACTTATCACAATATGTTTTAGAGCAGTTGGGCATAATTCTCCAAGGAAATGGACAAAATTCCCAATGTGTTGATGTGTCATGAAGAACCCACTTCAGTAACACATACACAAACACTAATAAATACCAATTACTACTGGGTCGCTGCCACTGTGATGACAATCAAATTTCCCAAGTAGTATCATTGGTGATGAACTGTGTGCATTACACAGCTTCATAATATGCAATTTAAGCTTTTCATCACTGCATTTAACTGCAAAGACACTTTGTGAATACATTTGTTGTTGTTACGAGTAGTGCTGAACTGATACTAAATATTATGTGTATTGCAAATCATGAAATTAGTTAGTGAACTGCTTCAGCTGGCAGACAAAATCTGCTTGCCTTTGTTAAACAAGTTGAACTGCAGACCATTTTACATGAATCCTCAAGATTATAGTTTTTGTTAAGTTAAGATGGCTTACAGAACGACAAGCACCTCTGCCTCAAGTTAAAAGAAAATGTGTGTGGGCAGCACACCACTCTCCTGGGCTTTGTTGATTTTTGTGACCAGAGCTGTTTAGTCAAGTAGCTGCTCCATTGGCCTCACAAGGGCTGAGTGCAGCCCATTTGTCAACAGTGCTTCAGTGTTAAGCAGACCAGACAGTCACCCTAGCCAAGCCAAACTGCACTGGCAGCAAGGCTGCCGGTCTCAGGAAGATATTGCTGTTGTATATTTGTTGACATTTGTTACATAATAGTTAATATGTTCCTGCCATTTATGTTGGATGACTATTATGTGAGCAGTACCATTTACCATCCCAAAGGTCCTAGACAAACCAAGCATGTTACATCTTTGGTTGGAGCTTCGATGCTACCTACTATCCGTGTTGCTACATGTTGTATAATCAAAGATTACTGAAATTGTTTTCAATAATATTTCATTATTCAACATGTAGCATGTTACGACATCTAAATTCAACGATCTTTCAGTCTCCCACTTGAGACACATCAAAAGTAGTCAAAACAATTCAGAACAAGTGCTGTATTCAGCTCACTATTGTATGTATCACCTATCAGGAATACTATAATAAAAGATAAAGCATACAAAAAGATGAAATATCTCATGAAGCTGAAGACTCCTTCTGTGGTTTTCCCTGGTCTCCTGTAAGAATCTGACCAAAATCAAAATTTATCATTCTACGATCAACCTGACCAAAAGTTGGAGCAGCACAAAGAAAATTTTATTCCAGCATGAAAGATATAAAGCAACCTCACAAGTAGACAGAGACAGTGAATGCATGCTGTACACCTATAAATGAAGTGAAATGTAATGGAATTTTTCTAATTTAAACTTCTCTTGTTCTGTGTCACTTTATCATGACTTATATGGATATTTTAATGTACAACTGTAAAATAACCACCTTGAATCCCAATATATTCCTATCTGTACCTTCTCATGTTAGTCCTAAAGTGAAGAGAGAGAAAGAACAAAAGATATGAAGCTGTGAAAATAATGAGCCTTCTATAAAATTAAACTGTAGCTAAATAGAGAAGCAAATTAAGTCAGAATTGGAGCAGTCACATGTAAATAGTAAATAGTGCCTGCCACCATTAGGGTCATTGTAATACCTTGGGAGTAAATTTTTGTGATTTGTGATATTACTCTCAGCTCTGTCATGTAAGAATCCAGAGGTATCATGTGCATGTAATTTGAATCTTTGTTGCCCTTCTTTCACTCACTGTGTTACAAGAATATAGAAAAAGTTATGTCAAACAATTGAAAATCCAGGATAGAATGTAACAATTATGAGAAGGAAAGTTGCTACTCACCATATAGCAGAGATGCCGAGTCACAGATAGGCGCAACAAAAAGATTCTCACAATTAAAACTTAACTTTCAGCCATTAAGGCCTTTGTCAACACTAGACTCACAAATGGAAACACACACACACACACACACACACACACACACACACACACACACACACAGTGCATGATGGGAGTGGCGACTGGGTGGGGGCAAGGAGGAGGCTGGGGTATGGAGGTGGGGCTGTGGGGCTGGCGAAGAGTGAAGTGCTGCAGGTCGGACGGTGGTCAGGAGAGAAAGGGGAGAAGTGGGGGGCGGGGGGGGGGGGGGGAGTAGCGGAAAAGGAAAGAAATAAAAAGACTGGGTTGGTGGTGGAATGACAACCATGTAGTGCTGGAATGGGAACAGAGCAGGGGCTGGATGGGTGAGGACAGTGACTAACGAAGGCTGAGTCCAGGAGGGTTATGGGAACATAGGATGTATTGCAGGGAAAGTTCCCACCTGCACAATTCAGAAAAGTTGATACTGGTGGGGAGGATCTATATGGCTCAGGCTCTGAAGCAGTCATTGAAATGAAGGACATCATGTTTGGCAGCGTGTTCAGCAACAGGGTGGTCCACTTGTTTCTTGGCTGCAGTTTGTCAGTGGCTATTCATGTGGACAGACAGGTCGTTGGTTGTCATGCCTACATAGAATGAAGCATAGTGGTTGCAGCTTAGATTGTAGACCACATGACTGGTTTCACAGCAAGCCCTTCCTTTGATGGGATAGATGATATTAGTGAGCAGATTGGAGTAGGTGGTAGTTGGAGGATGTATGGGACAGGTCTTGCATCTAGGTCTATTACAGGGGTATGAGCCATGAGGTAAGGGATTGGGAGCGGGGGTTGTGTAAGGATGGACAAGTATATTGTGTAGGTTCAGTGGACAGTGGAATGCCACTGTGGGAGGGGTTGGAAGTATAGTGGTCAGGACATTTCTCATTACAGGGCATGAGAGATAATCAAAAGCCTGGCAGAGAATGTAATTCAGTTGCTCCAGCCCTGAGTGGTACTGCGTTATGTGGCCAGATGATGAGGCTGGGAGGTGGTGGGAGACTGGAAAGATAAGGCATGGGAGATTTGGTTTTGTACAACGTTTGGAGGATAACTGTGTACCAGGCACATTTTGATGCTTGTGAGATGGAATTCTGAAGGGGCTGAAGCTGGAACAATACGTGATGTATCTCAATGATATTATTGTTTGGAAAATACATGAAGGTACTTATACAATGGTCACAGAACTTTTTAAAATGTTGCATTCAGCAAGCCTGACCCAGAACATAGAAAAATGTCTTTCACATTTAAATGTACATACATTATCCACAATCCACCATATGGTGGAGGGTACCTTGTACCGCTATTTGTCATTTCCTTTCCTGTTCCTATCTTATCTTTGTGGATCTTATGTGAAATGTATGTTGGCTGCAGTAGAATTGTTCTGCAGTCAGCTTCAAATATTGATTCTCTAAATTTTCTCAGTAGTGTTTTTCAGAAGGAACATCTCCTTCCCTCCAAGGATTCCCATTTCAGTTCACAAAGCATCTCTGTAATACAGTGAAACCTCTATATAACGTTTTTCAAGGGACCACAAATTCTGAACACTGTATAGAGGAAAACACTATAAAGAGGAAGGATTCCAATTAATAATTATAGGGCATTACTGAAGATCAGGATACCACTAATCAGCTTTGATAAATGGTGCCACAGATGACATTTTAAATTTTCACAACACTATAATGTGATATTCATTGCAAATGATCAATGTATCAAATGATTAGTGTTTTGTAATTAAAACATAGGGCCTGGTAGGTGAATGGGTGAAAGTAAATGGATCAGTTTGTACTGTAAAAAGTTATAACAGATTCCTAAGATATGACATCGTTGTCCAAAGCTGACAGGTGGTATCCTATTCTTCAGTTGACCCAGTTATAGAATATGAGCCAAATTTTGTTTATGATATACTGAACATATTACATAAAAACACAGTAAATGATACAGATTAAAAAAGATTAAGTTACAAAAAAATAACTTTAATAATTAAATTATGAAATGGAACTTAAATTTGCACAAAACTCTAGGAACCTATGCAATCTGAAAACCACATACCTATGATTTTTTTAAATATTCAAGCAAGCATGTTTGTTTTCTATTTCTCCTAGACTCTACGGCAATCATTTCTTGCTCAAAATGAGCAAGTTGAACTACTGTTCTGTCCTCATGTCTATGGGCCATCATATATCTCCTGAATGTTTCAAAGGCTTCAGCTGCCTTAGGATATGAGGGAAGAGGGTCATCTTCGTTGTCACTGTCACTTTCACTACCACTGCTATTCTCCAAGCTTCTCTCTGCAGTCAGCTCCTCAATACTTTGTACTCCTGTGGTTGCCACGTTGTCATCCACAGACACAAAGTCCTCAAAAGTGACAGAATAACTGCCTATTAACTCTTGAAACTCTTGCAAATCACTTGCAACATCTTCCACAGGAGCTAGCTGCCATCTCATTCTGACAGAATCCCGCTTTTGTGAAACAGTTTTTAATAGTTTCAGCACTGGCTTCCCTCCATGAGTGCATAATTAAATTCATTGCCTTTAAAACATTCAGTTTCAGTTGTGAGCTCTGCTGGCTTCCCGGTTTTCTTTGGTCAAAGCCTTTTTTACAAGGGCTGCCCTATATTTAACCTTAAGGGCTTGTGTTATTCCCAAGTCCAAAGGTTGCATATGGCTGGTGCAGTTGGGTGGCAGGAAAATTACTTTCACATTTCTCAGAAAGGATACGTCTGGTGGATGTGCCACACATCTATCCACAAACAGCAGCACTTTTCTTGCAGCACTCCCCATTTTGGCATCAAATTCTCTGAAACCAAGTTAATAAAACTTCCTCCATTTCATTGTAAGTCAATGGTTTCAAATGCATGCATTTCGAATTTCCTCAATTTTCAAACCCTTCCATTATTGATGATCTGTTTTTCATAATAGTGTTGAGTGTTGAGGGGGCCAGTTCAAACTGCTTTGCTAGCTCCACACTACCCACACCAGGAGATGCCTCCACTTTTTTAATAACAGCAACCTTCTCTTCCAGGGAAATGTTCTTCCACTTTTCACTCATGTCGACTGATGAAAGCTTAAAAAAAACATTATATCAAAGACACACTCTCACTAGACACATGAACTGTTTGCTGCTCAGCTCACACACCACTCTATGAATACAAAGCATCAACTGAAATGACGCCAAAAAGATGGCAAGCAGAATGTGTGTCACATGTCACATGACCGGGTTCTGCCGCTGACATATGAAACATGCTCAGCGTGGGCTTGCTGAGCCAGTGCAAACTGTGAATCCACAAAACGGAAAATGATGTGTCTACATCCAGTCACTTAAACATTACAAAGAGGTAAATAATTGACCAGGGTTCCAAAAATATGAGTGTTACATGGAGGAAATTGTAATATAGAGGAAACACAGTAAAGAGGAAAATTTAACATTGTTTACATGGGCTTTTAGTCGGGACTGAAAAAAATGAACGTAACGTAGAGGAAAACATTATATGGAGGAACGTTGTAAAGAGGTTCCACTGTACTCACATGTTGATCAAAACCACCAGTAACAAATCTAGCATCTTGCCTCTGAGTAGCTTTGACGGAAGTGAATTAATTGGGACATGTAATTAGTCAGAATGGAGTAAATACAGATTGGAGATTAGAGTATACTGCACAAAGTTTCTCAACACCATTGATGAGCAAGGAATTACATTTGTTTTTGAGGCTAGTGAATTGTTATAGGAAGCAGGTAATGTGGTTTTCAGTTACAGAATGACCCCACACACACTTATTAAAGGAAGATGTAAAGTATCAGTGGATTCTAGAGCATGTACTGCGTTTAATACATTGCCACATGCCAAAAAAAAAAAAGAAAAAAAAATAAAAATAAACAAAGGTCTAATAGATTAAAAATACAAACTATACTTGGTAGGTTAAAAGATTTATCCTCATGAATTACAAGAACACAAATTTTGCTTTTATCTTTAGTTAGTAAGTTGCAGAACATTGACACATCTTATTTAATCATCATTATTTATCCAAGTATAATTTCACAATGTTATTGGAATTGTCTTGGAAGTACAATGAAAATCAATAGCTCAGAATATACAACACACAGGATACATGAAATACTTAAGAGTATCATGACACATGATTTTTTGTGAATGTACTAAATCGGGGTCATGCGTTGAAATGTGACAAGGTGTTGTAGTTATCTCTTTTCATTACTAACCACTTCTCTGAACATTCTAAGGAACCTTTAATTGTGTAGAATGCATTATTTATGAAGAACATTTTAGCTGCCTTTTTAAAAAAGCATATTGTAGTAACGTTTTTCATTTCCTTGTTCCATTTATTATACAGTGTTATTGCCAGATACAACATGTTTCAAGTTTTTTTATTTGTTTTCCCTGGGTAAATGTAAGTCCAAAACTGGCTCTTGTTCCATAATTATAGCTGAAACTCTTATTGAAATATTTGGAATGTTTTCCCTGATATGCACAACAAATTGGAAGATGTACCTACTTGGTGCTGTAAGGATACCCAGTTTTTTAAATTGCTCTTACAATGATCCCAACCAATACTAATACTTCTTAATTATTATTCTTATGGGCCATTTCTATAGTTTACAAGCTCTTTCCATGCCTTGTGCCTTTAATACCAAGAAAAGAATCCCATTGCTAAGAAATGAATGTATGTAAGCATAGAATGTCACCATAAGACATAGGCTGTTACAAACTGATCCCTAAATGCATAACATGATGATAACACTCTTTTCCCAACAATTTTATGTGTTCATTCATCATTAGCTGACAATCAATGTGTATCCCTAAGAATTCTGTGCTATATAAATCTGTAGATTTGTCATCTATGTTTAAAGTGACACAGTTTTTGTTTTCTTTATGTTCAACATTGCTTTTTCTAATAAGACTCCTGGTTTTTTTTATCAGTAACTATTACACTGCTGCCACCAGTAAAGAGAACTTTTTCTCCATATCTTACAGTGTCTGGAAAATCATTGATATAGTATATTAGGAACAGAATTGGACCCAGTACACTATCCTCAGGAATACCTATGTTTACATGTTTCTTCTATGACTATTGTCTCACTAAAATTGTATTATCAGCACATGTGTGAACTATTGCCACCTTTTACACCCTGTTGCCAGGTAAGACTTGAACCACTCATTAACTATTCCTCTAATACCTAGTGCTTCTAGCTTGTCTAGTAGTATTTCATGGCCAACAGCATTAAAAGCCTTGGACAAGTCTAAGAATATGTCTGTACCACAATCATTCTTCTCAAGAGATTCAAGAACCACTCTCTTGAATTCTGTAATAGTCAATATTGTACTTCCCTCTTCAGAAACCAAACTAGGCTTCATTAAAAAGGTTGTATTTATTCATATAACTTATTATTCTTTCTTTCATGACTGTTTCAGTTATTTTTGAAAATGGCGACAGTAGAGATTGTAGGCTGTCTATGTATGCCTTCAGAACAGAGACACTAACCTCATCTATGCCTGCCAACTTCTGATTTTTCATTTTTTGTATTGTCTTCCTGACTACAAGCTCTGTTGTGGGAAACATCATTATTTTGCTTGTGTAAGTCATCATAGGTGCTATAAGTGTTTCAGGAAAATGTTGCTGCAGATTTTCTCACAATACCAGAGAAACAATTATTTACAAAATTTGCTAATTCCTGAGCACTTTCTATTGTTTTGCCTCTCATTTGATTTGTTATTATTATACTCATGTTTGACTTTTTAAATTTATTGTTTTATAACACTCCACATTATTATACATTTGCTTTCTGCATTATATATTATTTTGCCATTAAATGATTACTTTTTGCAGCAAGCAGTGCCCTCCTGCATATTTTGTTATACCTGTGATACTAATCTAGGAACTGTTGATTAGTATAGCACTTTTGTAAAGAACTGAGAAATTTAAGTGCCTGGGAGGACTTTCTAATAATCACAATTATCAGTCTATTTTCCTTAGTGACTGCAGTAGAAATGGGTTCTTTTGGAAACATCTCCTCAAAAACAAATTTAAACAATGTGCAGAATTTACAGAACTTAGCATCTACATTATTTTCCATACACAGCTCATTCTAGAGTTGACTTAACAATTCGTCAGAAAACTGTGTATCTTGCAATTTTTGCTGTCTGTATATGTAAGTACATAGTCTAAAACTTAGGCCGATCTTTTTGATGCCTTTATAGCAGTGTTTACCATTTGTGCCATGGCAAAGGTGCTCAATATGTTTAGGAAGCTATTATTAATTTCACCCTCAACACCTGTCTTAATATTCATAACTCCACATATTATTATGTTACTTTTGGGAGATGAGATTCTTTCCAGGACTTCAGTTGATTTGTTAAGAAAGTGTCCACATTACCACTAGGTAAGTGGCATGCACAAACACACACAGAATGATTAACTTCTTATAGATGTCTAGCTTTGTTAGTTCAACAGCTGCCAATTCAAAATGTTTTTCTACATTAATTGTGGTCAGATCTTCTCTAGCTTTAAAATATGTGAAGTCTCTGATATAAGCACACAATTCCCCAACCTTAGAGGTGTATAGAAGCAACTTGCACATTCTCTACACCAGTGCTCTGTAATGTATCCTGCCATGCTGTTCATAGACTGTAATTCAACTTAAATTTGGTATTTGTCAAGTTTTTGTTTTTGCATGATAATCCAGCATTCTACACACTGCCTCCTCTTCCAGCTACATAGATTTGATTTTACTATCACCTCAGTGATGGATAGGACAGATTCTGGTCCAATAAATAAAGTCATCACATTTGTCCTGGCCAACCTGTCAGCTTGTTCTTCTCCATTAATTCCGGAGTGAACGGTGACCAACAGCTGGTTTACCCTGTTGCTTTTCCCTAGTCTCACAAGGGCATCATGGCATTTTGCTAAAGTCTTTGAACTCATTGCAGGGCTGCTTGGCTGTCTGAATAACTGTAGATGCTACAAGCAAGTTTGCGGATTCTCCTCCACACATATATCTGCCTGGTGTACAGTGGCCAGCTCCTCTCAAGAGATTTCTCTATCTAGTCTCCCTACATACCCCAGTGCCAGCACCTATGTATGTTTGTGACCTGTCAGTAAACCATACTGTCTGCTGAATGGTGGCTTGGAAGCTCATCAGCAATCGGTCTTCCCCATGAACCATTAATGACTTGAACAGGAAATGGGGAAAGTGACAGTGGTATAAAAGTACCCTCTGCCAAACACCGTGTTGGCTTGCAAGGTATTAGCTTTTGATTTAGATGTAGAGCTAAAGGAATATTATGAAATTCATTATGTTTATTTCACCACAAAAAGAATGTAACCTCTGACAATGTGTTAAGTTCATTACTAGCATGAGTTTAGTAACATGAGATATGTGTAAGCAAAACTTAGACGTAATTTGATGTAAGAGAAATTTGAAACAATTAAAAATATTTCCTAAATCTAATGACAGATTCCAAATGACAAGAAAAAAGACAGGTTCCAGCTACTGACAGCAAAAAGTTACTTATAAAAATATGTGCTCATGTACGCAGTTCTTATGAGTGTTGAGTTCAGTATGCAAACAAAACTGAGACCTAGGAAATGACAGACTGAATTGAATGCACAGGCAAACCTATAGTTTAATAAGCTCTAAATATATTTCAAAAGGTATTGAAATTGTGAAACAGACAGAAAATAACAAAAGTACAATAAAAAATTTGATCAAAACTTATGTTTTCACAAGTGCTAAATAATGCTTGTCACTTGGCATGTTTAAACCTGTCAAATGTCCTCATACAAGCCACTTTAATTGGATGAAAGACAGCAACACCCATCAACTGTGTTGATTTTGCTGGCAGACACACTAAAATACCACCATTTTGGTCATAAAATTAAGAAAGGCAGATAATAGCCATGATCATCCACCAAAAAAGTTGTTGGCAGCTGGATCTGTTGTTCTTTTTGCCACAGTATGAAGACATTTGGCATGAATTCAAAAAATATAGGCATACACAGCCATACATACTCAAATTTATCTACTTCCTATTCATCTAGTATAAGATTTGTTATAAAAGCAGAGAGTCTCATATTTAAAAATGTCATGTGGGAATGGATCTGTCCAGCAACAGTGGTAGTCATCACTGCTGCTGTCATTCCCAATCTTGTGAATATATCTGTTACCTGTTCATAGCAACTTAATCACCTTTAGCAGAAGGCGAAAGCAGTTTAATCTGTGTTAAATACACATTGTCAATTGGAAAAAAATAAATCTTTCAGATTTTTCACTTCCAAATATTTCTTAGTTTTGTCAGTCCATGAAACAATATCCCCTTCAGTAACATTGCATATTGATGGAGTCTTTGTCTCAGGAGTTCTTTGTGTAATCTCTGAGTGTCTTTCTTGCTTGGCCTCCCATATTTTAATAGAATATCCAGCTCCAGCTCTGAACTTGTTTGTGGGCACTTTCTATTAGTTGACTTGTATTAATGGGGAATCCATTCCTTTGACTCTCCAATAGGTCTTACCTATGTGAGGTTCACGTTCTTCACTCAGTATACAGGTCTTTGAACTGAGTATTTTCCAGGACTTTTATACACCAGAGCTGATCTGGGAATTTTATACAGTGTACTAGCAGGTGCTCTGGGCACCTCATTTTTCACAGCTTCCAGAACCTGAAGAAACTGATTTTCTTCATGATCGAGAATCTTCTTTTACCTTCCTTTTTCCCTGTCTAGTAACAATTGAAAAACTGAGAAAAACTGCAAAAAATAACATGCTAAGCAGGCAAGGCAGTGATAGTTGACAGTTCCAAACAACAAAACAGGCATTCAGAACTCACAGTATTTTAACCATAGAAACTGACAGTGTGTGTGTCATAAACTAAAGTGGATGACAGGTACTGGAAGAGTACAGTTATTTTCATTAGAAAAAATATATTGTGTTAACTCTATTCATAAAAGTCCAGGTAATGCCAGCCCCTGTGGCTGGGCAGCTCTACGAGCTTCAGTCCGGAACTGTGCTGCTGCTACGGTTGCAGGTTTGGATCCTGCCTCGGGCATGGATGTGTGTGAGGTCCTTAGGCTAGTTGGGTTTAAGTAGTTCTAAGTCTAGGGGACTGATGACCTCAGATGTTAAGTCCCACAAAGCTTAGAGCCATTTGAACCAAGTCCACGTAATCTTAAAGTTTGTAAATTATTGATGAACCACACAATCCCTATTGCCTAACCCACCATGTCAGTTATTATGCAAAAAAGTTTAAATTACTAAGCACTATTTGACATCCCATTTTTAATCTTGTTGTTTTTGTGAACATCTGTAAATTCATTGACAATCATTTTTATATAATATAACTGGAACACTGGAATTTACAAGCTGTTATTCAAAACTCTGAAAGAGGGTGGGGCGGGGGGTGGGAGGTACCACCAGAATGCTTAACAGTGTGCAGAACTGTTCTAACCCCCTGCTTCCCATCTGAGTTTTAAATCATTGGATGAAATCCAGTTTAACTATTTAACGCAAATGGATATACAGCATTCGCTACATCGCGCCTACTGAACCTCATACAACACACAAATACTCTTCCAATGCACAATGTATACTCACTGAAAGTTGCCTTTTGCACACTGGCTATACTGCAGCCTACTTCAAAAATTTCAGGTATATTTAATACAGGGGATTTTGTCACAGTTTCATTTACTTCATCAGCCTTTACCTTTCCAACCTGTATACATTCTGTCTTAACTTTAAGCAATGGAAAATCTAGATGGAATAATGACAATATTGTCATGTAGAAGAAGGTATAATTAGATGGATGACGAACACTAACTTCACTTAACGAAGGTTTATTCAGCACATGCACATACAAGAGCATGGAGCAAACTGCCTCCAGCCAGAACACATATAGTATATATACAGCTACAGAAAATTCCAGTACAATGATTCTTGACATTTGTGGCTACTTCTAGAATGTACTTGAACTTAATATGGAAATTAAAATTGTACAGTCCCGGTGAGTTTCGAACTCACGACCCTCCATACAACAGTTTAGTATCGTATCCACTACATCACAGTGCTACCCAGCTTCTTATGTGACATTGCTACCTCCTTAAGTGAACAGTGTCTCAGTGTTAGGTCGTCCTAGTCCTAGAATGAGCCATCAGTCCTGCTTACTCCGACTCCCGATGACTGATACTTGCCCTGGTGGTGATCTTCTTAGAACTTGCTTTGCCACTACACTCTGCGTCACCTTTCCACCTCTTCCCTGTCGCTGGAGTTGCGAATTTACCTTGGGTGCAGTATCCTTGTAGGGCTTCATTCTGATCTTTCATTGTCTTGTATTGGGGTCGAAATCTTCAACTTCTTAAGTAACATCAGACAGCTGTCTTACAACCTTATAAGGTCCAAAGTAGCGCCTGAGTAGCTTCCCAGAGAGACCAATCTTCTGAACAGGAGTGAAGATCCAGACGAGGCAACCAGGCTGGTAGACAACAGGGCAGTGGTTCACGCCAGACCTTCGGTGATTGTTTCCTTGAGCCAGCAGCATGCGGAGTCGAGCTAACTGCCGAGATTCCTCAGCTCTGGTTAACATCTGGCCGATGTAGTCATCGTCCATGTCATCAGGATGTAACGGAAACACAGTGCCCATCATCGTAGTCACCTCACACCCCTGCACCAAGAAAAATTACGTAAATCCTGTGGTGTCTTGTTTGGCAGTGTTGTAGGCAAACGTCACGAAAGGTAGCCCCTCATCCCAGTTGCTCTACTCAACATTGATGAACATTGATAGAATGTTGGTCAAGGTCTTATTAAGGCGTTCAGTACGCCCGTTAGTTTGCGGATGGGAGGCATCCGTCATGTGATGAGTAATGTTGAACCGATGGTTTATCTGTGTCAAAAGATTCTATTGAAAAACTTTCCCTCGATCCGTAATTAACGACCTTGGGGCACCATGTTTTAATACAATGTCTTCCATGATGAATTTGGCTACCTCAGATGCTTCAGCTGTTTTCACGGCTT
This sequence comes from Schistocerca americana, assembly GCF_021461395.2. Classification (NCBI taxonomy): domain Eukaryota; kingdom Metazoa; phylum Arthropoda; class Insecta; order Orthoptera; family Acrididae; genus Schistocerca; species Schistocerca americana. Next base: position 906,141,307 of record NC_060119.1, read on the forward strand.
TTGTAATGGCATAGTGTGTCAGATAATCAGTGCAAACAATAATCCATCTATTGTCACCAGCAGACGTTGGAAATCGTCCAAGGGGATCAATCCCAACACGCTGGAAAGGCGTTTAGGCTCATGGGATGGGTATGAGTATGCCAGGTGGTTTCTGAGAAACTGCCTTTCTCCTCTAGCACTCTTGACAGTGCGACACATGTTGACGGACACTTCAAAATAAACCTGGCCAGAAAAATCTCTTGCGGATTCTATCATATGCCTTAATAGATCCTGAATGTCTGGCCTCAGGTATGCCATGGAATTTCTATAGAACATTTAAGCGCATGTGTTTAGGAATCACTGGTAGCCACCTCTTTCCAAACGGATCAAAGTTTTTCTTGCAAATATAATCCATTAATTACCTTAAATTTTCCTTTCACATTATCTGACCGATTTACGGCAAGCATAATTTGAGATATCTTGATGTCCTTCTTCTGCTCAGCAGAGAGATCCTGGAGTGCAGCGAGACAGTCACCATCTTCATCAAAGTCTTGATGGTCTTGCACAGGGTTTCTTGAGAGACAGTCAGCATCTTGGTGTTTTCTTCCATTTTTGCACACTATGGTAATGCCATACTCTTGAAGACGTAGTGCCCACCAGGCGAGTCGTCCTGTTTGATCCTTAAGATCTGTGAGCCAACAAAGTGAATGATGGTCTGTAACAACTGTAAATGCCCTTCCATAGAGATACTGTCGAAATTTTCACATGGCTCAGATCACAGCAAGACATTCTCTTTTTGTAGTTGAGTAGTTTCTCTCGGCTTTTCTAAGTGTCCTAGTAGCATAAGCTATAACCTTCTCTTTTCGATCCGAAATTTTCACCAGAACAGCACCGATCCCATACCCACTGGCATCTGTGTGTAGTTCTGTAGGTGCTCTCTCATTATACAGACCAAGTACAGGGTCAGTCGTCAGAGCTTTTCACAGCACATCGAAATAATCTTGTTGAGCACCCCAGATAAATTTAGCATCAGCTTTTAACAACTCTTGAACTGTACTGGCTTTGATACAAAAGTCTTTGATAAAACGACGGTATTAAGAACATAATCCGAGGAAGCTTCTCACGTCTCTAATACTTTTAGGAATAGGAAATTCCGTTATAAATTTCACCTTTCCTGGGTCTGGCCACACACCTTCGTTTGACACAAGGTGTCCAAGTATTTTGATTTCTTTCGCTCCAAAGAGACACTTTCTTGGATTAAGTTTCAGTCTGCCTTGTTGGAAGCACTTAACAACTGCCCTCAATCTTTTTATATGTTAATCAAATGTCGCTGAGAACACTATAATGTCATCTAAATAACAAAGGCACATCGTCCACATCAGGTGACGTAGAAGATTATCCATCACACGTTCAAAATTTCTGGTGCATTACACAAACCAAATGGCATTACCTTAAACTCATACAGGCCCTCAGGGGTAATGAATGCAGTTTTCTCACGATCAGCCTCATCTACTTCGATTTGCCAGTATTCCGAGCATATGTCCATGGTTGAGAAAAACTTAGCCCCCTTCAGACAATCTAGTGTATCATCCATTCGTGGGAGAGGGTAACCGTCCTTTTAGTTATATTATTAAGCTTCCTGCAATCAACACAAAAGTGCCAACTGCCATCCTTCTTCCTGACAATGGTCGCTGGTGACGACCATGGGCTCTGTGAAGGTTGAATGATGTCATTCTTATATAATTCTTCAGGCTTTCCCGGCGATCTAATGACATCTTAGGTTGTCAGTTGTTCTGCTGGATATCAGCGTCGTACTTGCACGATATTTCGGTTGCGTAACTCGTTACCTTCATCAGGTGCGACCTGAGACTACTCCTCAAGTGGATCTGGTCCAGTATTTATTCCTGTGGCCTTCCGCCTATGGGCACTCCCTCTGCGGTCCGCGCCCGCTCGCTGCGATCTTCTGGTGCATTGCCGTTCACTTTTCCGTTACAGGCGCACCAGACCGAAGATGGAACGGCCAGGGTTGGAACTGACGGGCGCGGACCGCGGAGGGAACATCTAGAACCGCAGCGGACCGAAAATGGAACGGCAACGCTCCAGCAGATCACAGTGAGCGGGAGAGGACCACAGGGGGAGTGCCTGGTACCACAGACGGGATTCCAAACGCACCAGACCGAAGATGGAACACCCTGGAGCGTGTCTGGCGGGCGTGGACCGCAAAGAGAACACCCAGGACTGAAGCGGACGGAAAAGGAAATGGAAATTCTTCAGAAAATCGCAGCGAGCGGGTGCGGACCGCAGAGGGAGCGCCTGGTGAAGGGGCAAGGCCACAGGAGTAAATACTGCACCAGGTCCACTCGAGGAGTAGTCTCAGGTCGCACCTGATGAAGGTAACGAGTTACGCTACCGAAATATCATGCGAGTACGACGCTGATATCCAGCAGAACACCCAACAACCCAAGATGTCGATGTCATTCTTCATCATTTTCTCTACCTCGTCGTGAATTATTTGACCTTCCATTGCTGACACACAGTATGCTCTCTGGCTTATTGGTTGATGGTCTCCAGTGCTAATCCGGTGCTTCGCCATCGATTTGTCTAATTTGCTCTTCACATGTGGGTTGAAGCATTCAGAGAACTCTTGAAGAATGGCAAGTAGCTTCTTCTGTTGTTCCTTAGTGAGATCTGGTGATAGTCGAGCTAGAAGATCTTGTCTCGTATTGGTAGTGCTAATTTCGCCCATAGACGCTCAGCTGTTCTTCAGTTAACGGCTCAGCGTTTGCTACACACGTGCGTCTTGGAAGGATGTGTGGTTCTCAGTGACAGTTAATTGTCCACAGTTCGCCGAATCCATTCTTAAACGAGACGACAGAGGCTGGGATGACCAAGTTATTCTTCAGTGGTAAGCTTCTCTTACATTCCACTACAAGATCCATGGGTTGATGCATGGCATGACACCTGAAAGTTACCTTTCTAGCGCCGACTGCAGGAATGATCACTTCATCCAGCACACATAGCCTCCATACACTCAGATGCGTATCTTCCTGTCCACAGCATCTCATCTCGTCTAGCAAATCTTCGAGTGACCACAATCTATAATTGCTTGACAAGCTTTCAAAATGTCCCATCCAAGAATTATGTCATGACTACACTCTTGTAAGATGGTGAATTCCAAGGGCTGTGTATGGCCACACGTGGGTGCACGAATGGTACATCTTCCTGTAGGTTTTACATATTTCCCATTAGCCACCTTCAGCAGAGATGTTTTGTTGTAGACGAATACAGTTTTCTGCAACTGGCGATGGTACTTCTCCGAAATGACTGAATATGATGCTCCAGAGGCCACAAGACACTTGGGCTGGTAGGCCATCCATGAGGATATCGATGTAGTTTCCTCTCATTTTTGTAGTGGTCGACGGCGGAGGATTTTTCTCTTCGGCAGCCTCACCTCGAAGGAAGGTCGCACCCTTTAGTTTTCCGGGTTGCGGTGGCTAGGTGATCGGCTGGAGCTTCTAAACGGCGATGGAGACCTTGAGTGGCGTGTTGGGAAGTTCCCTCTCCAGCGGCTAGCTTGCGGCGATGATAACCTACGTCGTCCTGCACACACATCTTGTTCATCTTGGTCGCCCCGGAGTTGGTGTCGGCAAAGATTGGTCTGCTGTCTTCTGGCGCGGGCGTTATCAATATCCGCCGCCTTTCTCGACAATAGCGCACCACATGTCCCGGTCGTCCGCAGTGGAAACATACTGTTTGGTTATCCTGGGTCCTCCAGACGTCTGTCTTCCTTGGTGCCCAAACAGGTTTCTCATGCGGCATTGTAGGAACGGAACTCCACCTGGGTCTCAACTTTTTCAGCGTTTTAAAGGGAAATGAAGGTCGAGAGATTGGGTTAAATATCTGTTCCACTTCCTCTCTTATGACCTCATGAAGCGTCTCGGTTTTATGCTCGCCGTGCAATCCAAGTGCCTTCTGAACTTCCTGTCTCACTATCTGACGAAGAACACTTGTGAAATCAGTTGCTTCCTCCATCACAGACATCGATACGACGCTTGGAAGCCGTTCAAACTTCTTATGTGTAATTTCTTTTTGATGCATTGTCTTGATATACTGGTACCATTTTATGAAGTCGTCTGCTGTCGAAATTTCCTTCAGGAGTAGGGCTTGGTACATGTCCTCAGCAACACCCTTCATGAGATGTGCAACCTTGTCTTTCTCCTTCATTCTAGGATTCACTATTTTACACAGCTCGCAGACGACTTGAATGTAGGATGCAGTAGTTTCTCCTGAAAGCTGTGCCCTGCATTTTAATTTATCTTCAGCCTTGCACTTCTGTCGTTGTGTATCGCCGAAATACTTGCGCAGTTCCACCTGGAATACTTCCCAGCTTGTGAACTTCTCTTCGTTATTCTCATACCATTGCTTGGCTGTGCCCTCCAAGTAGAAAAATATGTTAGCCAAACATATGGTGTCATCCCATTTCTTAAATCTAGCTATACGCTCATATACCTTCAACCACTTGTTTGGATCTTGACCATCGTCACCACAGAACAGGAAGGATGTCTCATGTGGTGGCACACAGTTGCTGTCATCGTAACGTCCTCTTCTTCTTCTGTCTCCGGTAGATTGCGATATGTCGAATATGGCTCGAACTCTGGTTTCTCGCCACGTAAACGGTGGCTCTGTCGCGGCCTAATGGGAGCCACTGTGTCGTCGATAATGTGTGCTATCACATGTTCCAGTTCCCAGCGCCTCCACCTGAATAATGTCACGCAGAAAAAGGTGTGATTAGATGAATGACGAACACTAACTTCACTTAACGAAGGTTTATTCAGCACTTGCTCATACAAGAGTGCAGAGCGAACTGCCTCCGGCCAGAACACATACAGTATATATACAGCTACAGAACATTCCAGTACAATGATTCTTGCCATTTGTCGATACTTCTAGAATGTACTCGAACCAAATTCAGAAATTGCACAGTCCAGGTGAGTTTTGAACTCACGACCCTCCATGCAACAGTTTAGTATCAAAACCACACCACAGTGCTAGTCAGCTTCTTCTGCGACAATATTATGAAAAGGATAGATTGCTACTGCCATTGATGACATCAAAGTACTCTGCAATGGCTGCTTAGAATGTTTAATGAATGTGTATCAAGGTTATACATTCGCAAGCTCTGGAGGAAAGTGTGTAAGGTTGCCTCATCAGTGTGGAGTGCATCCACTCACACCAAGCAGGTTGATATTGCAATCAATGAGACCATCCGAATCTTGTCGGGATGTATGAAGCCAACTCCAGTCAATAAATCTATCCAATTGTTGGAATAGCTCCCCCCCACTATTAGAAAGGCTGTTGCTACTGATGTAGAGAGGGCTAAGCAAACTTATGATCCCTGTAAAGGAAGAGCTAGCTCCAGGAAATGACCCACCCTACACTATTCGGAGATCACTCAGTCATCTTAGGGTAGGCGTTCCTCTTTGTAAGACCAACATGCGAAAATGGGGCATTCTTCCAGCTGATGGAGATACATCCTGTGAATGCAGAACAACACAAGACCCAGCCCATTTGCTAATTTGTCCTCAACTTGAACAACCCTGCACAACACAGGACCTGACTGAGGGAAACAACAAGGCCATCTGAGTTGCTACCTTCTGGAAAGGCTGACCGGACACAGAAATAAATGAATGAATTTCTACTGTGTGTGTGTGTGTGTGTGTGTGTGTGTGTGTGTGTGTGTGCCTCTCTGTGTCAATTTTTTTGTTCTATCCATCCAGCCCATCTGCTAATTTGTCCTCAACTTGAACAACCCTGCACAACACAGGACCTGACTGAGGGAAACAACAAGGCCATCTGAGTTGCTACCTTCTGGAAAAGCTGACCGGACACAGAAATAAATGAATGAATTTCTACTGTGTGTGTGTGTGTGTGTGTGTGTGTGTGTGTGTGTGTGTGTGTCTGTGCCTCTCCGTGTCAATTTTTTTGTTCTATCTATTTGACTGTGTGTCATAATATCATTCACTGTATCCACATTCATATTAACAATTTAAACTATTACCACATTCGTTACTACATTCTTTAGCCTAATAGGAATCAATAACCACTTCCATTTGTTTTCCTCTTTACAGTGTAACATATAAAAAGCAATTGATTTCAATTTCAAATTTTCTCTTACATCTTGAATTTTGCTTTCTAAACAAGCTGTCATTGAATTTAGATTGTTACCCCATCAGCATCACTGCTCAAATATGAATTTAAACTGCAAATTTTAGTTTTCTACTGATCTAATTTTGAATGTAAATCTAATACTGCTTTTGTCCAAATTTGAATTCAAATTACTGATGTTACTTTTAATGTTATTAAATGCCTGCTCTATAAATTTTTGTATCACCTTGAGTCTGTCCTCATGCTTCAGTACATGCCTATATAGATCATACCAATATAATTCAAACTCCTCATGTCTCAACATATAATTGTGAACTTCTTTGTGACTCATTTGTGCAATAGTTATTAGACATTTAAAAGAAACACCTCTACCTTAATTCTAACTGGATCTGCTGTTCCTCTTTCACAAAAGCTACAGCTGTCTATGTCTACACCTTTACTCTGTGAAGTGCATGCCAGAGAGTACAGCCCATTGTACCAGTTATCAGGGATTTTCTGGTTCCAATCACTTATGGAGTGCAGGAAGAATGATTGTGTTAATGGTACAATGTTAATGTTATCTTAAAGAAGTAACACTGTTTTTCTTTGAGTTGCATTATCTTCCATTCTTTAGATGCTTTTGCTTTTGCTGCTAATTCTGTGTGTACATCTTTGTCTGCCGTTAGTTGTAAGCTGTTACACACTGCAGTAAAGTCTGTGCAAGCAGACTTTCTTTTATTTTTATGTTTCATTTACTGCACCTGAGCACAGATTGTTTAAATGTTCATTTAAATGGAGGGGTTGCTGAAACACAATGTTAGAGTTCTCCAGTGGCCCATTACCTTGTGTTCTATGAATTCAGTTGACCAGAAAAATGAAACCACAGTTCATCACTAATAATGTAATGGAAAGGGTCTAACAAACCATCGTTGATGTTACTCAAACATGTGCATTAAGTCATGCTGATGAAATTTGGATTACTTCTTCTACTAAATATTTTGTAGATGATTTTAGAGATATTTGTTTTGACTCTAATGCAATGTGTAGCTCTAATATATTGCCTGGATCCTCTGAACATATTGCTTGTAATTTAAATGTACCTAAACCAAAATAAAGAAAAGAAAGGTAGGAACCATGATCATAGTAGATCACCTACTTCAAGTGTAAAGGATGTTGAGGAATTAAGATAAAACAAGATATATTTGCACTTCCTTTGAACACTGCTGACGTCAGATAATGTGGTGGTGGTGGTGGGGGGGGGGGGCGGGTTGTGAATTGTGGGTTTCTGTTGGCAAGTGTTGATTAGATAAATTTGTGTACTGGTTATCAAATTCTGGACTGCTTGAGTCAATTAGGATTATCCAGATTCACATACATTTGAATTTCCCTTAATTTGGCTTTGTACCAAACATTACTTGGTAATGTTCTGATTTTCTGTCCATTTTAAAACTGACAAATCATAAATACATTTTCCGGTTTGTCCAACCGTGACAAAGAAACATATTCGTCTTGGTTTTAAAATGAAATACTTGAGGAGATTAATATTCTGTCAATGTCATAAGGTCCGATGACCATAGTAAATTTGGCCCGCCTAAAGATAGAAGTGATGCTGTTGTGGAAGATACATTTGCATGATCCATTATGTCATTTACAGTTATGAACGAAATGTATGTGTTATCAATTACTTCCTGCATTTTGAGAAAAAGGAAGATGAATTTTCCATGTTTTGTATTTTGTGTGAATTTTCTATAAAATTTTTTAATGATTTTATAATAGCTTTTATATTGGTTTTGCCAGAAGATGTTGTTTCCAATTGCTTTGGAATTTGAACATATTGCAGAAATTAACTAAATATTCTGGTCTTTGGAATGCTTCCATTTGTACTGTATACAATTCACTATTTTGAATAGTGATACTCATATATTTTTTGATAAAGTGGTTATACAATCATATAAGAAATCTATACATTCCTGTTCCGATCTATATAACTTAACAGTTGTAATTAATAGAGTTATAATTTCTAGGTATGGTAGTGAATCAATACTGTCAGTACTTTCAAGTTTTCTTTTCCTACCTCTTTTCTTTGATGTTGAATTTGCACTGGTGTCTTCTTCTTCTTCTTCTGCTTCAATAACTTACAGACCTTGCCTGGAGTTTTAGTAGGTTCTTTATCAATAACACCTTCTGTATCTGAATAATCTGAAGATGAAACAGTATCTCTAATTTTATTGTTGGACATGGCTTTCGACACAAATAAATTAATTTCTTTTTGATTTGGATGAAATTAATATATGTCTTCCTTTACTTCTTTTTTTAACCTAAAATATATCAAAATTACACTCTGGTATGTGTTCTTTCTCCAAATTATGCTTTTAAACATACTTTGCAAAAGAGAATTGAACTCATTTGCGATATTGTTTCAGACATATTAGTAACATCCATACACCTAATTTCCATTGTTTGAAAAGCATAATGATCTTGACTTGGAGAATAAGTTGAATAGATATAGGGTCTGGTACCAACATATGCATGTACATTAGTTAATTCTTTCAATGCCTCATTATCTTCCTTATTAACAATTTCATTTATGTAACATTTAGGACAAACTGCTGATAATAATTGTGGTTTATAAATATTATCTTTATGTAAATTACATAAAAGATGGAGTTTTCCAATATTACATACATGATATATACAATTAAGCAAAATAATTTCTGTTATGGGAAACTTATACTGACTTTGTCGTGGCCATTTTATACAACATATATCAGGTGCTATAGCCAAATACCACATAAAATGATCATATCTCCTAAATTCTTTTAATTTTCAGTCAAAATATCATTGAAAATTATTGTCATTAGCATATATATTGTAAGTTGTTTGTCCAATAACTTGACAAATGCATGAATTAAAACTAAATTTAGGTCATGTTAATTCAAAAGAAAATACATCAGGTTGAGATGTAGTTGTGTTGTTCAATGGATTTATACTTCTTATGTCTTTTGTGCATTGAAAATGAATACGTTTCAAACATTCTTTTATTTGTGTATCAGAAATGGTTCTATGTGATTCTTTGTCTGAATATGTAGTAATATCATCAGATATGTCTGAATCCCATCCTAACATTGCACGTGCATCTGGTAGAGAGGGAAGTGAATCACTAGATTGGTGTCAAAGTTTCTACAGCTTCAATAGACAGGTCATCTGACATTTCTAAAAGTAAAATAGAAAAATAAGTTAAATCATATTAATAAATACCTGCTAGTACTTTTACATAGCATATAGATTACTTGCCAGAAGACAGGGAGAGCAACTTATTCCGTGATAGTGGTAAGTGGTATTACATCTGCCTCTTATTACCATCCTTTTATATCCATATTTGTTTGGATAGCCTTGACTGATCACTTGTCAACAGTAACCCATGACCCCGCCCCCCTCCCCCCTCTGCACAGTTGTCACACATGGCTTCAAATCAAGACTTTTCTGTGTTCACTGGCAACTACTTGCGTGTGCCTGTTGAGCTAATTTACATGGAGACTTCATTGGGCTCTAAATAATTCCTCTGTAAACATCTGCAATAACTTCTGGTATGTGAACTGATGGAATTCTTTGTCATTGTATATTTTTCACAGATCCATACATGTGCAATTTTTGTACAGGCTCTGTATTGCTCTCTTTACTGGTTGTCTGCTATCTGGATACTTGACCCCAAAAATTTTGTGAGTTTCATTCACTGAACCCATTTCCACATATGCTTTCAATTCTTTCTTCTATGAAGGAAGTCATTTTGCAGATTGTGAAGAGAAACATCCAACTTCAGTGAAGAAATACATTGAAATGCTGAAAGAAGAATGCTGACAACCAATTATTGCATAACAATGTCCATTGCTGTAACAGTTTACTCTATTTCAGAAGTCAAAATACTTCATTCACATTCAAAGGGGAGGTGAGCTATTTTTAGCTACATAACCCTGTAGAATATTCCTAGAGTCACCATTTGAAGCTGGTTCTTGAAATTCTGTTAGCAGACTCTCTTAGGATAGTTTCAGTCTATCTTCAGGAATCTCCCAGTTCAGTTCTTTCAACATCTTTGTGTCACTATCCCATGGGTCAAACAAATCTGTGACTATTTGTGCTGCCTTTCTCTGTATACATTCAGTATTTCATGTTAGTCCTGTTTGGTATGGACCCCACACACTTAGGGAAATATTCTAAGATGAGTTACACAAGTTCTCTGTAAACCATCTCCTCTGTAGACTGGTGGAATGTGGTACACCTACTTGACAGTATTGTATTGTGATGTCACCACCACCAAACTGAGACCTTTTGTGACTATTGACTTTCACCAACAGGCAGTCACCTCTTTACATAACTTGTTGCACCCTGGAATACGAGCTACTACCAACAAGGTGAAGTGAGCTTTTGTCCGGCCACACACAGACAAAGATTGCAAGCAATATGTGAAACAATGTGTGGACTGTCAACGGAATAAAGTTAACCAGCAGGTTAGGTCACCTATTAGCACATTTCTTCCTCCAAATGAGAGATTTGATCATGTCCACCTAGATCTAGTAGGACTTCTTCCACCATCAGAAGGATACACCTACTGCCTTACAGCCATCAATCGTTTTACACGCTGGCCTGAGGTGTTCCTGATTGCCGACATCACCGCCAAAACTGTCACGACTGCATTCTTTAGGGGATGGATCGCCCATTTTGGAGTGCCGTTATAAATTACAACAGACCAAGGAAGACAGTTTGACTCATATTTGCTCAAAACACTCTCTATCCTACTGGGTACAAGGCACATTAGAACTACAGCTTACCACCTATCAGCAAATGGTTTAATTGAACTCATGCACTGCCAAATAAAAGTGTCACTTTGATGTCAGGACTCAGCGGTGGACAGAGACATTGCCCATTGTCCTCCTGGGTCTCCGTGCATCACTGAAAGAAGACCTGAACAGCATGACTGCAGAACTTGTTTGTGGCCAGCAAATACAACTTCCTGTCATGTTCTTTGCTAATGTGCCAGACAACGGCATTGACACTTGAGATTTTGTACAAAAGCTGCGTACACAAATCTGGCAACTACACGCTGTTGCTCCAAGGGATCAGCAGACTCGTCGCCCATTTGTGTTGGACAAGCTACAGGAATGCCAATATGTCTTCTTATGGCATGACACAGTACACAAGCCACTGCAGCCACCCTAAGACAGACCTTATCGTGTCATCAGTAGCGTGGACAAGACTGAATATCTATGTGATGGGTAAACCAACCACCATCTCCGTCAACAGGCTCAAACCACCTTTTCACACTCCCTACACTGATACAGATGCATCTGCACACCCTAAGGACATGACCAAAGCTCAGCCACTCCACTGCACATCACAGGTCAGCCTCAACGGACGTCTGAAGCTACCTGTAATGCACCATCAGCAGTCTGTGCATGACCCATTGTAACCCAGTCTGACAACATGTCCGTTTCGACAGAAAGTACCGTCGGCACTAAGGGAGGAGTGGTGAAGTGCAGTGTTATGTGCAGTGTAATGCTGTGTGCGAGTGATTGCCATTTGTGATTATTATCTCTGGTACAGTCTCTGACTTATGTTTCCTCATTTGTTTTTATGCTGTTCTGTTGTTTAATTTTCTAGTGAAGGAGTCGTATGAGATATCGTGTGTTTTTATGTTGCAATTAAGTAAATACAATTAGTCTTGCAACAGTATTGATGTTGCCAATAGAGATATTAACAACGAGTTTTATATTTTTGCTGCACAAAGTTAGTCAGTTAGTTCCACTGTATGTGCACTATGTAAAGACAAATGATTTGTATTTAGATATTCTAAATAAATTTTCTTAACATGGTTGCAGTCCATGGCTGTAAACTAAAAAAAGAGTCATTCAAAAAAGTAGAACTAAGAAGAAAATTGTTATTCAAAAAATGTGGTTTGTAGAATTGGACACAACAGTCACTAAGATACCAGTGTTTGTTGGAGAACACTATGGGAACTGGAAATGGAGAATGGACATGTATCTGAAAATGAAGAAATGCAATACAGTAGTTTCAAGAGTGAAAGTGAGCATGAACAAGGGGCATAGTTAGGATGAAAAAAATCTGACTGCCACAAGTACATATTCGGAGCAGTCTAGAACAAGCACCTAGACCTCGTGAGTGATACGGAAACCTCGTTTGAGATAGTGAAAAAGTTGGATGAATTATACTCCAAAGAATGAACAGCACTACAAATTTTGTGTGGAAGCAAAATGGTCTAACTGAGGTTAAAAGACTGTAATGACATGGCAATTTTTTCAGAATTTTTGAACAAACAGTGAATGAATTAAAGTTAGCATGTGTGAAAGTGACAGGAAAGGAGAAGCTAAACTACATTTTGAGAACCTTGTCAGAACCTTTGAGCTTTGTCAAGGACTTGATCAATGTCTTGAAAGAAGATCAGGCAATCAAATATGTTACAAGTAAACTTGAGATGATGGACTTAAAGGACAAGGATGGAAGTGAAAGTATAAAATCTAATACATTTCATGCACAGAAGAAAACCAATATGAGCTACCAGAAGCAGTTATGGTCAGTGTGAGCAAACCAGAACGTTTCTAGAGGGACTATTGCTGGTCAGAAACAAGTGAAGGTTCATGACAGATTGGCAGATATAATTGAGGAGGTGCTTGGAGCAGTTGGCAACATGGGCAAAGTGATCAGCACAGCAGGGACAACAATAACTGGTCACATGGTTGGAACAAATATTATGGTTCAAGAGACAGTCATCACTCAGAATACCAAGAATGTCAACAGAATGGAACCAGCATGAGCAGTTTTGTAATGCAGGTACAACCTATAGTGGTGCATAATAATTTTGATTAGTCATTAGATGGTAGTTGCATAAATCCTACTAATAATGAAATTTATTTTTCTGAATGCATAACCTTAAATAAGCCTGTGAATGTAAAAATTGTGGATGGTGAAGTTTTACAAACTACAAGAGTAGGAAATACAATTCATTATTTTACAGTTTATGGTGATGTGATTCCCACTGAAATGGAAAATGTATTTTATGTGAAAGTCATGGACAAGAATTTGATTAGCTATGCTAAAATAATAGAAAAACGTAAAATCGTTTCTGTAGGCAATATTTCAATGGATTTTGATAAATACTATAACTTACTTGTAGCTGCTTTGAAAGATGATAGACTGTATAAAATGACAAGTAAAATTTACAAGAAAGAGATCAATACAAATAGCGTCAGTAGTAAGGATAGCATGTCAGTAAAGGGGAAATGACATTGTTTACTTGGACATGTAAATTTTAACGATTTCAACACAATGCATAAATATCAGTTAGCAGCTGGATTACCAACAAATTTAGAATCAGATTTTGTGAATTATATAGTTTGTAATGAAAACAAAATACATAATTTACCTTTTGAAAACAATAGAAGTAAAGCAACAGAAATATTAGAGATTATTCATACTGATTTGAATGGATCTCAGTCAACTCATGGTTTGCATGGGGAAAGATATTTTTTCACTTTTATTCATGATTTAGTAAAGCAAGTAGTCTACACTATCAAATCTAAAAATCAAGTTTGATTGTTTTGTGAAATATGTTAATGAAATTGAAAATTTGACTGGTATATCCATTAAGAAATGGAGATGTGACCATGAGAGAGAATATTTAAATTCAGATATGTACCACTTTATAGGACAGAAAGGAATCATTTTAAATGCATGTCCTTCACATATACATGAATTACAGTTGAATCTCATTTTTACATAACTGTGTCCTGTGTAATTCTTATTATATGGAAGGTTTTGTTGGTCCTGCTAAAATATATAACTTAAAAAGTGTTAATTAAACATTATATATTTGTAATGCATTTTCACATAATTTGCTGTTGTATGTAACAAATTCCAAAGCAGTATATTGACTTCTATATAGGTGTATTGAGCACTGTTGCTTGAAAAGAAGCCCTGTGATATTTTCATTAACTTCCTTGATATATGCCAGTACAGGGAGAGGGAAATACCATGGAGACAAGGGACGAAGACAGGTTAATGAGAGAGGGTAGTGTGGAAATGAAGACACTCCTTTCACTTTTGTTTTGAGTATGAGAATTTCTGTTGTGGTAGCAATTGAGAAGTTAAAATTTGCCACCTGATGTTTATTATTGAACAGTGGTTCTGTCCTTCAGTCACTTTTGATCTACCATGGAGAATAGATAAAGAAAAAGTTACGTACTAGATCCTAAAGTAAAATTAATATGAGAGATGGATGCTAATCTACAAAAAACAAATTATGAAATTGTTTCAGAATTGCCTATACCACAACATGAACAGTTATCAGCAAAAGAAACAGTATTTCAATGAGTTTTTAAAACTGGGTCCAAAATCAAACAAATTAAGCCATGAGCAAGAAGGGAGATACGAAGATTTGGAAAAGGCACTTTTTACATGCTTCTGGCGAAAACGGGCTGCAGCTCTACCTATCAGTGGTGACATGCAGAAAGCAAAGATGATACATTTACCTAGAAGTATGAACACCACTGCTGATTTCAAAGCTTCATCAAGATGTTTACAAGGAGTTAAAGATGACAGAATTGCAAGGAGAGCAATTTCCAGTAAACTGAAATGTGTGGACGATGACACAATGTATGGTGGGGGAAACAGAAGAGTGCTGTGTGGCACCAACAGGTGCAGTGTGAGGAGGCTGTGGGGCAGGAAGGTGGGGAGGCAGTGGGTAGGAGAAGGTGGGAGGGGAACAGGAAACAAAAAAGGACAGGAATGAGGGAAGGAAAAGATGGACATATGTGTTAGCAGAGGGTGGCATACAAAGAGCGTGGAAGATGAGAGTAGGGAGGAGTTGATACGACAGAAAGGGTGGAAACTGTTGGGTAGACAGTGTGGGTACAGTATGTTACTGTAGATTGTGGTGGGATAATTTCAGGAGCAGTTCAGAAAAGCAGGTGGTAGAGAGGAAGATCTAGATGGCTTGGGTAGTGAATCATCCATTAAACAATCTCAAAAGAAATCCTGGTCTGATCATCCTACCTGCAGACAGAGGTTTCACCACTGTTGTTATGAAACACAGTGACTGCCTGGTGGAAAGCCTCTGCCATTTATCTGACTCCTCCACCTATAAACTCTGCCAGAGCAAACCCATCCCAGAAGCCCAACATAACCTCCAATCTTTGCTTAAAGCCATAAGCCCTCCCCAGAACCTCTTCCCTGAATCCACCCTTATGACACCCTGCGCACCCACCTTCTACATACTCCCCAAAATCCACAAACACAACAACCTCGGAAAACCCATTGTGGCTGGTTATTGAGCTCCCACTGAAAAAATTTCAGCCCTAATTGACCAACACCTCCAACCTATTGCCCATAACTTAGCCTCCCAGGTCAAAGATACTAACCACTGCCTTCATTGACTTGCCACCATACCCACTCCTTTACATCCTGGATCCCTACTCATTACTGTTGACGCCACCTCCCTATGCACCAGCATCCCTTGTGCCCTTGGTCATATCACTATTGAACACTACTTTTCCTATGACTTCAGCCTCAAAACCCACTATCTCATTCTGCATACAACTTACTAACTTTATCCTAACTCACAAGTACTTATCCTTTCAATGGCGGGTATACAAACAAAACTGCGCCACAGTCGTGGCCATCTGCATTGCACCCTTCTATACCAACCAGTTTATGGGCCATATAGAGGAGACCTTTCTAGCCTCCCAAAATGCCAAACCCCTAGTCTGGTCCAGGTTCATTGATTACATCTTCATGATCTGGAATCATTGACAAAACATCCTATCTTCATTCCTTCAGAACATCAACACCTTCTCTCCCATCAGCTTCACCTGGTCCTACTCAACCCAGCATACCATCTTCCTGGACATTGACCTTCTCCTCTCTGATGTCTTCATCCATGTATTTGTACACATTAACCCCACCAACTACCAAGAGTATGTACATTTTGACAGCTGTCATTTCTTCCACACCAAAAAATTCCTCCTGTACAAGCTGGCCACCCGAGGACAGCATATCTGCAGTGACAAGAATTCCCTTGCCCATGTTGCTGAGAGTCTCACCAGGGGTTTCACACACATGCACTAGCCCACTTATCTAGTTCACAAGCAGGTCTCCCATGACATTTCCTTTCACACACCTCAATCCTCCCACCACCCTCAAGAACCAGCCACAAGAGAGTGCTCCTTTTGTCATACTCCCTTCATCACCCAGTACCACCCCTGACTGGAGTAACAGTGTCACATCCTTTGTGAGAGCTTTGATTATCTATCATAATGCCCTAAAATGAGAGAAATTATACTCAAGATCCTTCCCATCTCTCCTAAAGTGGCGTTATGTCACCCATCCAACCTCCACAACATCGTAATTAATCCCTATCCCACTGACAGTCCCAATCCCAGTTATCATATCCCTGTGGAAGACTCAGGTGCAAGAACTGCCTAGTTCACTTATCCATCACTTCTTATTCCAGTCCTGTCACAGGCCTATCCTACACCACAAGAGGCTGGTCCACCTGTGAATGAAGCATTTCGTATAACAGCTCTGCTGCAATCATTGCACAGCTTTTTGTATAGGTATGACTACCAACCAGCTGTCCATGAGGATAAATGGCCACAATCAAATTGTTGCCAAAATCAAAGTAGAGCACCCTGTGGCACAACATGCAGCTGAACATGCTTGATTTCAATGGCTGCTTCACTACCCAAGCCACCTCGATCCTCCCCTCCACCACCAGATTTTCTGAACAGTGCAATTGGGAGTTATCCTTACAATACATTCTCTGCTCCCAAAATTATGTTGGCCTCAACCTACTGTAACATATTGCCCCTGTACCTTCCACCCAACATTTTGCACTCATTTTCTTGTATCATCTCCTCCCTACTTTCATCTCTCACCCTCTTCGGATGCCATTCTGTGCTAACATATATGCCCATCTTCTTCTTTCCTTGCTCCTCTTCTTTTTTTATCCCTGTTTAATGACCCCTCCCCACCTCCCTGTGCCACAGCCTCCCAATGCTGCACCTGTAGGCAGTCTAGTCCCTGTAATCTCTGCTGCATAGCATTCTTCTCTTGTCTCCAATAGTACACTGCTATCCTTTCCCCTTCCCTCCAAACATTTTGCACTCATTTTCTTGTATCATCTCCTCCCTACTTTCATCTCTCACCCTCTTCGGATGCCACTCTGTGCTAACATATATGCCCATCTTCTTCTTTCCTTCCTCCTCTTCTTTTTTTATCCCTGTTTAATGACCCCTCCCCACCTCCCTGTGACACAGCCTCCCAATGCTGCACCTGTAGGCAGTCTAGTCCCTGTAATCTCTGCTGCATAGCATTCTTCTCTTGTCTCCAATAGTACACTGCTATCCTTTCCCCTTCCCTGCACCTTTCAGACTTTTGCTTCACTAACATTATCTTTAATTGTCTCCTCATTATCTTGTATCAATTTTACCCCCTCTTCTAGCTCTTGATTGTCAGCCCTACTTTCATTGCACATAGTGAAAACATATCAAATACTAATCTTGAAAAACATGGATGAAATAAAAGTTCTTGAAATTTTGCAGGTGTAACACAGATTGTTAAAAAATGTTGGTGAGAAATTAATTCCTTTTCATTGCTCCACTGCAGTTAATTCTTCCCATAAATTTATGAAGTGCTGATGTGTCAAAGAACATCATGAATCTCTAATAATGTGAAAAGTCACACACAAATTTATTTGAGATTATGTCACACAGTTCAGATCAAATTCTCACAATACCTATTGGCTCTCCCTCATGTGATTTCTTGTAGGTCTTATATACTCTCACTAACAATTTAAACATTGTTGCATATAGTAATTTCATTTATTACAATCATAGAAGTTGTTCTGGTTAACAGAAAATGTTATCATTTGGAGATTGCAATTGAAATACATGAAATAGGATGCAATGTCAAATGCATGTTTGTCATTTACATGGAAAAATAAATGAAATGATTCAAATAAACAATGCTAATATTTTTGTTAATTGTACTGAAACTGAAACGTTATCCCAAGTATTTCTATCATGCTTCTACTTAAAATACATTATTTTTTAGTGTAGATGGAATTTCAATATATAATCCAGTAGCATAAATAAATACTTTGTTTGCATTATCAATTAGTTCCATATTTTGAATTACATTAATTATAAAGAAATTAGATGCAATGATGTTAAACGATATTACAGCAAGTTGATAGTATGAAAGAATTGTTACTGGTTTATAACATTATAAAATACATTACGGTATATTTGATGCTTTTGTATCCAATTGTCTATAAATAAGGGGCTCTAATAGCAACTAATGAAACAACAATACATGGTCCTGCCAATGGATGGACGTAATATTAGCCAATAATTTGCAATGAAGTTGTTGGAAATCACATTGCCATGCTCAAAAGGTGAAATTACCTATATGGTTTCTTCCTAATGACTTAACAATTCATCAGGCAATCCAAATTAGCTTTGAAAGTTACGAAAAAAAGGTTGTTGTTTTTCAAAGGAAAGTACTACTGAAGTCAGGAGTAGTATAAGAATAAGTTGGGTAGTCCCACCCTACTCTGTTACAAGTTGACTTTCTTTTGTTTTCATTAGAAATGAAAGATATATTTGGAAACAAAAATTTTCAGAAACTAACATATTTGTGTTTGCATTGGGGCAGTTAGAAATACAGAGGAGGAGAAAATTGCCTAGAACCTATTGTGTGTAAATAAATTATCCTAATATATTATAAAACGAAAGTCAGTATGCATGTTCCATATCTCATAAATCATTGAACTGATGTCAGCCAAACTTGATACAAATACCAATTATTGTTTGGAAAGAAAAACAGGGGACAAGAACTACCTCCTCTGATTGAAGTGGAGGTGGCAGTGAAAACTGAATTGACATAGGAGATGGACAGAGAGAGGGGGAGGAGGACATGCACAAGGTAAAGGGAAATTAGGAGATGGACAGAGAGAGGGAACAGAAGGAGATGGATAGGGAGAAGGGGAGGTGGAGATGGGTGAGGAAAATGTAGTGCATGAGGAGGCAGTTGGAAGAGAGCTGAAAGAAACAAAAGGGGGGAGGTAAATTAGAGGAGAGCTTTAATTTTTTGTTGATCATTTTGACGAAACCTTTTTAACTAAACCTGGTATGCACGGAACTTTTTTTGTTTAAGACTGGTGTAGGAGTAAGAAACCCCTAGTATTCTTAGAAATGGGGATGGGGCTGAGAAGAGGGCAATATGTAAAAATGTTCTAAAAGGATCTGTTAATATCTCTTTCCTGTGTTTAGTTGGCTTGAAATACTTTAAAATTGTGATGTGCAATTTCTCTCTTATTTGTCCTGTTTTTGTATGTTTTAAATGTATGTTTATTAGCTGTTCAGCATGTTTACCATGCAATTGGCTTTGTCAAAATACATATTACATATTCATAAGAGTATTGTTACTAATTTTTACATAATACATTATGCATATATATGCATACAACTTTTTAGTAGTTAGTAACTTTAACATTTTACACACATCATCATTTTACATATATACATAAATACATAAACTTCTTACTAATCAGAAGATTTCAGTAATAATCTATATATGGTTTTCATTCAAGAATTAATTATACAGTTTTACACATTTATTTAATGATAGTTATTCTATTTCTTTGTTTATTTCATTCAAGAATTAATTATATAGTTTTACGCATTTAGTTACTAAGAGTTACATTATTTCATTGTTTATACTTTACTTCAAGATATTCTTCAGTTGATTAATATGCTTTATTTTTAAACCATGTTTCTAATACCTCCTTTAATTTAAAGAGAGTGACTGTTTTGACTGATTGTGGCAGTTTATTATATAACTTTAGACTTGTAGCATCACAAGTCTGTTCCAAGTGAACATTTGTTTTAGGATAGCTAGCTGCATGTAACTTTGGGGGCTGACATCTGCCAGCTTAACTGGGAGACACACGAGCATCTGTCACTACCTGCCATGGGAAAGCTATCCAGTGTCTCTTACTGGACACATACGTTCACCACCTATAAGAACCTAAATAAATGAAATTAAATATTATTCGATCATTTTCAAAATTGCTACACAACCTTTTGACATTCAGGAGAAGATTGTATTCAAATTTCAGCTATATAACTATCATAGTTACATAGATAAAAAATTGCTAAAAAAGTCAAAAACTGACACTTAGGAAACTATGAAACTATATTCAGTTAGGAAATATAATAGTTTATCCTTTGGTATTATCTAGAAACATAAACAGAACTCGCAGGGTGCAGAATTAATTAATTGAGATTTTCATATTAAAACTTTAATTATTTTTTGTTTTCGTGATATAAAAATCAGACAAAATTATTATTGGTGTCTAAGATTGTTGTGGGAGTATATGTGAGTGAATGATAGTGTGTACATGGTACATCTGTCAAATTTTAAGGTTGCATTTTATACCATCTTAAGTAACCTGCAAGAGTTATGCAAGCCTGTCATGGAAAAATGTTCATAGGGAATTTACACACTTTGCTGATGAAGTATGTCTAGGTATGATTGCTATTGTAACAGAGCAGCCAGAAAGTCAGCTGGAGTATTATCTGTATCTAAAGGATATTTCCAGATTTATTGCCTTTTTGTTTTCAGTTATTAAACATTACTTTAATATTTGTATATCAGAATGACATAGATGCGTCTCTATGTAAGGATTGGTGCAGGCCAGTTTTGGTGTGAGTACAATCATGAGCAAGCATTCTGACTGGCAGCGAGTATGGTTAGCCAATCAGAATTGAGATGTTTCCTGCTCGTCACCTGATAGTTATACTGGGAGTGAGGCCACAAGAACAGAGTCTCTCACTAGCTTTGAACGCAAACGGTCATGTTACTAGTGCGAGTCAAAATAATGTGTAAAATGAGGGAATATTGATTTCCTCATGTTTGATACGTGCCGTGACTAATGCTGATGTAGCTACAGACAGTTTTGTGAAGTTTAGAAGTTTTAGAGCTGTATTGTTGGAATGATATTCGTGTGTGATAATTTGGCCTTTATAGTATCCGCATGGCGTGTTACAGTATTCAACCACTGAGCAACCTTTTCATTGAGAGCAGAGATGTTCCAATTATCAAAAGGGCATCAGTGGCATGTGATACGTCTACAAGTGTTTATTGTTTAAGAAAACCCAAAGGCAACTATGTTTGATAGGTTACATTAAAAAGCAAGACCCTAAAATCTAATTTCCCTCCAGTGCCAGAAGACTGACCACATAGATCAAAACCAGTACAGTATTTTAATAAAGTTTGTACAAAAGCTGATGGTAAATATTCTGATAAATTCTAAGAGTGGTTAATAAAGTATGCCTGTACATTGTTTTTTAATATCTGGAGATTTTTAGTTCCTGCTTGATGTCTGCTGGTAACCTTTTATATAATTTTTCACCAGAATATAAAACTGCAGTCTCAGCCTTACATAGGAATGAATAATGTACATACACCAAAAAAGTTTTGCATCACCTCGATTCTGTGAGTTCCAGAACCTGTACAGAAAACAGGAAGAGAGATCAACATAAACATCATTTCCGTCCTTTTTATTGCTCATGAAAACCACACACTGCAGGTTGTACCACCATACAGCAAGACCTTCAGAGGTGGTGGTCCATATTGCTGTACACACTGGTTCCTCTAATACCCAGTAGCACATCCTCTTGCGTTGATGTATGCCTGTATTCGTTGGGCATACTATCCACACGTTCATCAGGGCACTGTTAGTCCAGATTGTCCCACTTCTCAATGGTGATTTGGCGTAGATCCCTCAGAGTGATGGTGGCTCTCGTCATCCATAAACAGCCCTTTTCAATCGATCCCAGGCATGTTCGATATGATTCACGTCTGGAGAACACGCCGGCCACTCTAGTCGAGAGATGTTGTTATCCTGAAGGAAGTAGCTCACAAGATGTGCATGATGGGGGCGAGAATTGTCATCCATAAAAATGAATACCTTGTGAATATGTTGCCAATATGGTGGCACTACTGGTCAGAGGGTGGCATTCATGTATCGTACAGCCATTACGGCAACTTCTGTGACCACCAGCAGCATATGTCAGCACCACATAATGCCACCCCAAAACAGCAGGTAACCTCCACCTTGCTGCACACACTGGGCAATGTGTCTAAGGTGTTCAGCCTGACCGGGTTGCCTCCAAACATGTATCTGATGATTGTTTGATTGAGGGCATATATGACACTCATCAGTGAGGAGAATGTGATGCCAATCCTGAGCGGTCCATCCTGTATGTTGTTGGGCCCATCTGTACCATGCTGCATGGTGTTGTGGTTGCAAAGATGGACCTCGCCATGGACATCGGGAGTGAAGTTGCGTATCATGCAGCCTATTGCGCACAATTTGAGTCATAGCAACACGTCCTGTGGCTGCAAGAAAAGCATTATTCAACATGGTGGCATTGCTGTCAGGGTTCCTCCAAGCCATAATCTGTAGGTAGCAGTAGTTGCCCTTGGGCTACTATTTGGTAACTGAAGTCTGTCATCTTATTCTTTCACTTTTGGAATAAATAAACTAAAACAGGAATAAATATGTGACAATTACATTAGTTATCACTGGCTTTTCTTTTGTACTTCCTATTACAATACAGACTGAAAAATTCAAAAACTACATTGAATTCTAGAATTTTCAGCTGGGATTTTCAAATTTATATTAACAATAATGGCTTTTGTTTTACAGCCTTAAAATTGTCACTGCTGATAATATATGATTTTGCTATCACAGAGGCCTCAATTATTAAGCTATTGTAATTGAAAATTGTAATACTCAATAAACTTCTGACACATAACCAGAGGCTATAAAAAATGTAAATTTAAACCAAACTCTTGGTCTAAGGCACTGTAGTCATGGACTGTGCGGCTGATCCCGGAGGAGGTTCAAGTCCACCCTCCGGCATGGGTGTGTGTGTTTGTCCTTAGGATAATTTAGGTTACGTAGTGTGTAAGCTTAGGGACTGATGACCTTAGTAGTTAAGTCCCACAAGATTTCACACACATTTTTAAACCAAACTCAGTTAAGTTGTTACTTAGCTTTCTAGCACCAACTGCACTGCAAATTTTCTGACATACAAGGTGAACATCAGTTGTTCCAAACATGCTGTTTTTGTGAGCTCTATTGTTATGTACTGTTTGAGAAAGAAGTGTTTTTGTTGTGTTCATCTTTTGAAAAAATAAGTATTATTTGAAGTGTTCATAGAAGATGCCACCACATGGAGAAATAATAAATGGACTGTTCAGCCAACAGTGATTCAATTTATACGTATAATGATGTGGAACCCCTAAACCAAAATATTGTCACTGAGTTTACAAATTAACTTTGTGTCATCATCACTGTACATAAGTGCCAGAACTTAACACCATTACAGCAGTCTCCAGTGTGTCTTTTCTTGTCATGAAATAACTGCAAATAACACAAAATACAAGTGTTAAAGACAAACATTTCTCTGTAAAGGTACCATGTTCAGATAGCTGAGTAGTAATAATTGGTGTACTCAGCCAGGATTTCATAACTCAGATGCAAGTTGAAAGCATAGAGTTGTTATAAGCTCACATCTTAACACTTAATGTTTCATAAATTTGTATTATGCAACTCCAGAAAATCAAAAATATGTAGAGCTACCAGGAATAGAGCTTAATGTGCCCAAATTTGGTGTTGTTTCAAGCTTTTGGGGACCCAGATGGATGAGAAACTGAGATGGCAGAAGCATCTCGATAATCAACCAATAAAACCAATTACTCCTGCTTGGCGCTTAGAAATGTTTCTAACTGTGTTGATGTTCACCTGAGACTGCTAGCATACTTTGTAAACCTTCATTCAGTACAGTGCTGTAGCTTAATTTTCTGAGGCAGTGCAGTTAAGGTGAAAAAAGCATCTATTCTACCAGAGTGTTCAGTATGAACATTAAGTAGATTTGATAAATACATGTGATTAATAAGAAGAGTGAATTTAAGATGTACACTGCAATTCACAACCACAATAATAGAAATTAAAATAATTTTCATATACACACATCAAAAAAAGTCTTGCATCACCCCAGTTCGCAAAACTCCTGAAGACAGACGTTGACTGTGGATATTATACCACAGACACAGTCCCTTTGACTCTTCAGAGATTTCACTAAACCCGCCCAAAGATGTAAACAACCATGCATGAGCAGCGCCTATTAGACGGTGGTGGTCCGACATTCAATCAGTTCCAGTCATTCTACCAGGAAGGAAGTACACAGCTCGTGTTGTCTGTAGTTCAATCATGCCTAGACGGTCAATACCACAGTTCAATTGCGCCTGCATTGTTACTTTGTGCCAAGAAAGGCTCTCAACAAGGGAAACGTCCAGGCATCTCGGAGTGAACAAAATCAATGTTGTTCGGACATGGAGGAGGTACAGAGAGACAGGAACTGTTGATGACATGCCTCATTCAGGCCGCCCAAGGGATACTACTGCAATGGATGACCGCTGCCTATGGATTATGGCTCGGAGGAACCCTGACAGCAATGCCACCATGTTGAATAATGGTTTTCGTGCAGCCACAGGACGTTGTGTTATGACTCACACTGTGCGCAGTAGGCTCATGATGCGCAACATCACTCCCAATGTCCATGGCGAGGTCCACCTTTGCAACCACGACACCATGCAGAGCGGTACAGATGGGCCCAACAACATGCCAAATGGACCGCTCAGGATTGGCATCTACATCTACGTATATACTCCGCTAGCCACCAAGAGGTGTCTGGCAGAGTGCGCGCCAGTCATATTTCCCCCCTTCTGTTCCACTCGCGGATCACGCGAGGGAAAAGTGACTGTCTAAATGCCTCAGTACGAGCTCTAATTTCCCTTATCTTAGAATGGTGATCATTGTGTGATATGAAAGTTGGTGGTAATAATATATGCTCTGCATCCTCGGTGAAGATCAGATTTTGGAATTAAGTGATCTGCCCCTTCCATTTAACACGTCGTCTATCTGCAAGTGTGTCCCACTTCAATCTTTCTATGAGATTTGTAACGCTCTCGCAATGGCTAAATGTACCAGTCACGAATCTTGCCGCTCTTCTTTGGACCTTCTCAATCTCTTGAATCAGACCCACCTGGTAAGGGTCCCATACAGACAAACAATACTCTAAGACTGGACGAACAAAAGTATTGTAAGCAATTTCCTTTGTTGAAAGACTGCATCGCTTCAGGATTCTACCAATAAACCGCAATCTAGAGTTCGCCTTACCCATTACCTGTGTAATCTGATCGTTCCATTTGAGATCATTTTGAATAGTCACACGCAGATGCTTGACGGATGTTACCGCTTTCAAAGACTGGGTATTTATTTTGTACTCGTACATTAATGGGGATTTTGGCTTTGATATACACAGTAGGTTACACTTACTGATATTGAGAGATAACTGCCAACCTTTACACCACGCATTTATTTTCTGCAAATCCTCATTGATTTGTTCACAACTTCCGTGTGATACTAGTGATACTACTTTCCTGTAGACTACAGCATCTTCGGCAAACAGTCTAATGCCGCTGTCAATACCATCAACCAGATATTTTACGTGAATCGTAAAAAGCAGCAGACCTATTACGCTGCCCTGGGGCTCACCTGATGTTACACTTGTTTCTGCTGAAGTCTCCCCATTCAGGATGACATACTGCTCTCTGTCTGTTAAAAAACTTTCTATCCAACCGTATATGTCAGCAGATAGACCGTAAGAGTGCACTTTTCGGAGCAAGCGACAGTGAGGAACTGAGTCAAATGCCTTTCGATAGTCGAGGAATATGGCATCAACCTGGAAGCCGGTATCTAGAGCCTGTTGTATATCATGCACCAAGAGGGCCACCTTTGTCTCACATGACCGCTGTTTTCCTAAAACCGTGCTGGTTTCTGCAAATGAGCTTCTCAGAGTCTAGAAAGGTCATTATGTCTGAACACAAAATATGTTCCATGATTCTACAACAAATCGATGTCAGTGAAATTGGTCAGTAATTACGTGCCTCCAATTTTCTACCCTTTTTATAGATTGCTATGACCTGAGCCTTCTTCCAGTCCCATGGAACTTTCCGTTCTCTTCATCGATGAGTGTCACATTGCCTTCAACCAGACAATCATCGGAGAAGTATTTGGAGGCAACCCAATCAGGCTGAACACCTTAGACACACTGTCCAGTGAGTGCAGGAAGGTGGAGGTTCCCTGCTGCTTTTTTTTTTTTTTTTTTTTTTTTTTTTTTGGTATTATGTGTGGCTGACAGCTGACATATGCTGCTGGTGGTCACAGAAGGTGCCGTAACGGCTGTATGATACATGAATGTCACCCTCCGACTGATAGCGCCACTATATTGGCAATATATTCACAAGGTATTCAGTTTCATTGATGACACTTCTCGCCCCCATCGTGCACATCCTGTGAATTACTTCCTTCGGGATAACAACATCACTCGACTAGAGTGGCCAGCATATTCTCCAGACATGACCCTATCTAACATGCCTGGGAACTGCTTGCAGAACTTTGCATCGTAAATTAGAATAACACAAGCACTGACAGCACTACCTAATTTATCTGTCGATACCACGCAAGTGACTTTCAAACAAATGTCTCACCTGTGGGAATAGGCACAATGGTTGCACGCATACAGGTTGCAGACGCGTGGTTGACAGCATATGGAAGATTGGGCCTGGCCATGAGTCGTGCACAGACACCAAAATGATAAGGCAACCCCTTCCGATAAGAGGGAAATCCAGGCTCGAGTCCCAGTCAGGCACAAATTTTCATTGTCATCATTCCATTATACACCTGATGGTTGTCCATATTCGCAATTGCGTACACATTTAATGTATTAAAACTTTGGACGAATATTCATGTTATGGCGACTTACCGAACAAAAATGGTTCAAATGGCTCTGAGCACTATGGGACTTAAAATCGGGGGTCATCAGTCCCCAAGAACTTAGAACTACTTAAACCTAACTAACCTAAAGACATAATACACATCCATGCCAGAGGCAGGATCCGAACCTGCAACCGTAGCGGTCGCGCGGTTCCAGACTGAAGCGCCTAGAACCGCTCGGCCACACTGGCCGGCACTTACAGGACATCTGAAAAAAAGAAAAAAAAGATGTGTTATGTGTAGCTCCTCACAAACTACTAGAAATAGAAAAGAAGGACATTGTTGATGCGAAAAATATAAATTGGGTTTTAGCGTCGACGAAATTCCCAAATTTGTCGAGGCTAAAGGTGTTAATCTACAGATAATGTTTCACGATCGAAACGGAATAAATAACTTTTATAAAATAAAATACAAATGAAGCATTGAAAGTTAGTTGACTTTCACGTAACGACTAAGAACCCCTTTTTTTTAAGTTTCAAGAATAATCACTGGAATGCTTTGTTTTGAAATGTGAAGCAAATGGTTCAAACTGGTATATAAGTCAGCTGTTAATAGCTAATAGAATGTCATTCCCAGCCTTATCGCAGCAGTTTCCCAAGCAGAAAATCTAAAATATCTCTGTGACCTCCTGAAATTTCCAAACAAAATGTCATCACTTCGTATTTCTCATACCTCTATTATTTAATTATTTCTTTACCTATAGGCGCATTTGCGTTTTCTTTTTCTGTCGCCTTTTCGTCACAAAAAAAGCAGCACCAACTCCCAAGCAAAGAAGGGAATCATAGCAGACTGCTTGTGCAGTGAGGCAACGTGTGGCGGGGAGAACGTCCATACGTACATGCGGTCTTTTCAAAAACTTTTGTGCGTGTTCTTTTATTTACGTATGTCTGCGATTGCACACGAGGAAGAGGCGCTGTGTACCTTTAGGGCAAAACCTCCTAGAAAACAAGGTCAGCCAAGAGTTTTGCTACGTCTCAAGTGACTTCACGCCAAATGACCTTTAGGGCAAAATCTCCTAGAAAACAAGGTCAGCCAAGAGTTTCGCTACGTCTCAGTGATTTCACGCCAAATGACCCACAGATAGAGCGTGTATTGGCATTCATCTACATCTACATGTATTTGGTAATATGGTGACAGTATTTTAGTGTGAGTGGATTGCTGTCAAGCTCTAGTTGTTGAAAGTGTTGCTTTTGCTACACATCTCTTTCACCATCAGACAGTATTTGCTTTACGTCACACTATGGTGAATAAGTTCTGTGTACCAGGCTAGACTAGTAAAAAGATATCTGTGTTCATATTTGCAAAGGACGATGTACTAGGATGAAATGGACTCATGCTATTCGACAGGAGAACTTCACTCCATCAAAATGTTGTCTGGTAAGCACTGTCAAGTTACATTTACAACAAGATATCGAAGTTAATTTCAATGCATATGTGCAGTACCATAAAGGCTCCTTTATCAGCCTGCAGTTTTATTGAAAGTGTAGTGCAAACAACTTTCATCGTTCAGATTTACACTATTGGCCATTAAAATTAGTACACCAAGAAGAAATGCAGATGATAAACGGGTATTCATTGGACAAATATATTATACTAGAACTCACATGTGATTACATTTTCACGCAGTTTGGGTGCATAGATCCTGAGAAATCAGTACCCAGAACAACCACATCTGGCCGTAATAACGGCCTTAATACGCCTAGGCATTGAGTCAAACAGAGCTTGGATGGCGTGTACAGGTACAGCTGCCCATGCAGCTTCAACACGATACCACAGTTCATCAACAGTAGTGACTGGCGTATTGTGACGAGCCAGTTGCTCGGCCACCATTGACCAGACGTTTTCAATTGGTGAGAGATCTGGATAATGTGTTGGACAGGGCAGCAGTCGAACATTTTCTGTATCCAGAAAGGCCCGTACAGGACCTGCAACATGCGATCGTGCATTATCATGCTGAAATATAGGATTTCGCAGGGATCGAATGAAGGGTAGAGCCACGGGTCGTAAAAGATCTGAAATGTAACGTCCACTGTTCAGAGTGCCGTCAATGCGAACAAGAGGTGACCGAGACGTGTAACCAATGGCACCCCATACCATCACGCAGGGTGATACGCCAGTATGGCGATGACGAATATACACTACCAATGTGCGTTCATCGCGATGTCGCCAAACACGGATGCGACAATCATGATGCTGTAAACAGAACTGGATTCATCCGAAAAAACGACGTTTTGCCATTCGTGCACCCAGGTTCGTCGCAGGCGCTCCTGTCTTGTGATGCAGCGTCAAGGATAACCGCAGCCATTTGGTCTCTGAGCTGATAGTCCATGCTGCTGTAACCATCGTCGAACTGTTCGTGCAGATGGTTGTTGTCTTGCAAACGTCCTCATCTGTTGACTCAGGGATCGCGACGTGCCTGCACGATCCATTACAGCCATGCGGATGAGATGCCTGTCTTCTCGACTGCTAGTGATACGAGGCCGTTGGGATCCAGCCCAGCGTTCCGTATTACCCTCCTGAACCCCCCGATTCCATATTCTGCTAACAGTCATTGGATCTCGACCAACGCGAGCAGCAATGTGGCGATACGATAAACCGTAGTCACGATAGGCTACAATCCGACCTTTATCAAAGTCGGAAACGTGATGGTACGCATTTCTCCTTCTTACACGAGGCATCACAACAACGTTTCACCAGGCAACGCCGGTCAACAGCTATTTGTGTATGAGAAATCGGTTGGAAACTTTCCTCATGTCAGCACGTTGTAGGTGTCGCCACCGGCTCCAACTTTGTGTGAATTCTCTGAAAAACTAATCATCTGCATATCACAGCATCTTCTTCCTGTCGGTTAAATTTCGCGTCTGTAGCACGTCGTCTTCGTGGTGTAGCAATTTTATTGGCCAGTAGTATAGATTGATTTAGTGCATGTTAACTAATAGTGTGTAAGTTACATGAAACTACACTGCCAGCAGAAAAAAATTAGTACGCCTGGAAAGAGGACGTCGATTTTGATCCAACGACAGCATATGCCGCGCGAGAGATACTATATGTACTGGTAATGGTTTCAACGTCGTCCAGCAACAGTTAACATTGCGGCATAACTACGAGAATGCCATATGTATCTATCATTTAATGGGGAATTTTCACAGCCAGAAGGCTCAATGTGGTGCTAACGTGTGAAGCATGCAGGCAACCATGCCATAGAAACGCACTTGTGCTTCCTACAGCCAACTGAGTGAGTTTGAAAGGGATCAAATTGTGTCCCTCGAGTGGCAGGATGGTCTTTTGGAGGATCGCAACGTAAGCTGAAAGATCTGCGTCGGTAGTGCAATGATGCTGATATCAGTGGTCATGTGAACATTCTCACACTGGTTGACGAGCTTCTGGATGTCCACGCAGCACAGGCACCCACTAGGATCATGGTATTGTAAGGGCAGCAGTGAAATATCCTAGAGCTATCGTAACACAGATAAGAGGGCTTGTGAGCCCAGATATGTCAACAAGAACTGTTACAAACTGGTTATTGGCAGTGGGACATCACCTCTAGTCTGAAACTTCCTGGCAGATTAAAATTGTGTGCCGGACCGAGACTCGAACTCTGGACCTACAGGCAGAAGTGAAACTGTGAGAACGGGGCGTGAGTTGTGCCTGGGTGGCTCAGTTGGTAGAAAGGCAAAGGTCCCGAGTTCGAGTCTCGCTCCGGCACACAGTTTTAATCTGCCAGGAAGTTTCATATCAGCGCACACTCCGCTGCAGAGCGAAAATCTTATTCAACCTCTAGCCTGTCTTCCGCTCACGGTACACATCTTCATGCACGACTCGACTGGTGCCGTCGGAAGATCACTCAGAAGATGGAATTGCACGCCGTGGTCTTCGGCGATGAAAGCAGATTCTGCCTGCGCAAAAGTGGTGGTCGTTTGCGCTTATAAAGTAGACCAAGTGAGTGCTGTCTTGTAGAGTACATTCATTGAAGACACACTAGCCCCATACTAGGCCTTATGGCTTGGGTGCAGTAAGCTACAACTCGTGTTCGCCTTTGGGTTCCTGTATGGGACGCTAACCAGCGCTCGGCACATGGAGAATGTTGTTAAACCTGTACTTTCGCCGTTCTTGCAACAGGAAGGTGATGTACTGCTCCAACATGATAATGCACACCCACACACTGCTTGTGAAACGCAGCGTGCTCTACAAGATGTACAGCAACTTCCCTGGCCAGCACAATCTCTGGACTTGTCTCCAATGGAGCAGGTGTTAGATATTGTGGTATGAGAAGTGACTTGTGTGACTCGTCAACAGCTCTTACAGAACTACATGATCAGGTCGAGCAGACATGGCATAACGTATCCCAGGACAGCATTTGCTATCTGCACGTCGACTGAATGACAGAGCCAGCACCAGCTTTGCCGCCTGTGGAGGCTACAACATGTACTGACATAGGTGTTTCGGCATGAGTTAATACCTGGTTCTATTAACTGTAAATATAATCATTTCATGTACTCCATATGCACTGTTGCAACAATAAATATTCAATGAACTGAGAACCTCTAAATGAATTTACTATTTTTTGTGGCAGTGTATAAGAAACAGCATGAACAGCTTATTAATATAATCTCCCTGCAGTAATTACAAACGTCATCTGGCATCCAAGAAATTCTGCTCCTAATTTTTTTAGTTTGATGACTAGCATTTTCTGCGTTATGAATAACAAAATATTTTTAAAGTGGAAAGCACTGATCTCGTTTTGCTGTCGAAGACGTGCAGCATACTTTTGCTAATTTGAAATCTTTAAAGTAAGATGATGAGTAAGTACAATAACTTTGTTTCAAAATTTTTTTGGAATAATTTCCTTTTCACTTGCTTTCCAGATGTGTCAAGAATGCTTTATTCGGACTAATCTTATTCTCCAAACCACTGCAGTTGATTGGAAAACAGGGAGAATGTTAAAGCTTACTTTGGGGAAACCAAGTTGAAAAGAAGTGTCATATTTTGAGCTCAAGCCAATATGTTCAATGGGAACCGCCAAGTCAAAGAAGGCAGAGGCTGGAAGCAGATGCTTTGAGAACAGCTATATCTGAAAGCATAAAAACAGCTTCTGCATATAAGTAAAAAAGACAGTTTTCAAGATTATGATCATTTTGTGAGAAAAAGTGACTGTGAAAGAACTGTGGAGTAAAGTTGTAAAAAAATTCTGTACTGTTTCTGTATTTTAATTTGGGGAACACTCCAGATAACATTGTGCATATAACAGCCTGTAGGAAACTCAGTTTTAAATTGTATATGAAGGGTGTAGATATCGTTGCCAACACATTTCTGAAGACAGTTATCATTGTAACTGAAGTTGAAAACGATATGAAGCTGTGTACAGACTTAATTGTGATCAGAGAGGCTGATTTATGCATGCCATTCATTCACTCCCTTCTTTAAATGTGTTAGTGAAAGAAGGTAAGAGGAACATTTTCTCACTCGTGAAGTTACAAACTAGATTGCCTCTTCAATCAAGATTCCTCATAAATTTGATCCAGCACTTTTGATTCTTTGTTCTATATAATTAACTATTTCTCCACATGCTTATAAGTTTTTGAGATCATCTGGTTTTGTTAATCTACCTCAACAAAATCACTGAGGAAACTTACCTGCAATATAAATCTGAACCAAATGAATTCTAATTTCTTAAGTCAGTTGAAGGATGAAGTTTCATGTTAGGAACTTTTATGCTAGATGAGATTCACATCAAGACATATGTAAATTTTAGGGTAGGAACTATTACTGAATTGACTTTGGATACTGCTGATATAGCAAACGATGTGCAGATATTAATGATTCCGAGTACTCTTTCCCTTTTCAGAAAGGTATTGCCTGTGAAGAAACTGAATGCAGAAAGCTTGTTTAATGTAGTAGAGACATTAGTAGTAGGTGTAGAAGCTGTTAGCTCTTACATTGTTCCACTTGTTGCAGATAATAATGTCATCAAGAGATATGTATTACACATTTTGCAAATCCATCATAAGTCAGTTTTGTGTATCCATCTTCTGCAGATAGTAAAAGACCTTTTTTTGTGCATTACACTGTTTACATTTTTAAATGCATAGACAACTGGATAAACCCAAAAAACCATAGGCACACACTTTGCTATCCTGATTTTGATTCTGTTAGCTATGCATTTTTTGCTGTAATCAGGGAAGTGTTTGATACAGGAAGCCAAAATCTGTTCAAATATCATTGCACGGAGTATCCGTGCGGTCGGGGGTGCCTTGTCATGGTCCATGCGGCTCCCCCTGTCGGAGGTTCGAGTCCTCCCTCGGGCATGAGTGTATGTGTTGTCCATAACGTAAGTTAGTTTAAGATAGATTAAGTGGTGTGTAGGCTTAGGGACCAATGACCTTAGCAGTCTGGTCCCATAAGACCGTACCACAAATTTCCAATTTTTTTTTAAAAATATAGTTATGGAATGTCAGTGGAATCTCTGTGACCTTAAGGTTTAGAAATACAAAATGTTAAACTGGTTAATAAAGTTACGGGTAACAGGTCATACAGTCTTCATATTAATAACCTGAACACCACTGTATATGAAACTCAGTATTTATTATGAAGGCAGTATACAATACAACATCACATGCCAAGTGATGGAAAGGGACGGGAAAAACCGCAGTGGTGGCGCAAGTTTGAGAAGTCAAATAATTTTGTGAATTCAAAGATAGCACATTGTGTCGACACTCAATTTTGGTGGGTGATGACCACCACAGAGGCCCCACCTCCCCGGTACGGAGTACGGGAAAATTTGGTGATGTAGGCTGGCGTGGCACTCGATCTACGGTTGTGCCTAAAGATGTCTCTGTAGGAAAGAGGAGAAGTGGGTGTAGATCACGTTAATGACAAAGTCACACTGCCACGTCAGAGGGTGGAGCTGGTGGCCGAGCCAGGAAACCGGATTAGGCTGCCCAGTTATGTAGGAGCATGGCGTGCTGTGAGTGGCACGTGAATAGAGAGATGGCCACCATCGTCAATTGAGGTGGCGACGCCTGTCTCCTGCATCTGTCGAGATCGCAAATGCGCTTAGAAGCATGACTTGGGCTATCAAATCGTCCAGTGTGCATGGAGGGGAGTGCAGGAAAAACTGTGTGTCATCACTGAGCTGTGGAAATAGGGCCTCGACGGGAAAGGATGACACATCGACGTGGAAGATGCAGGTGTCATCAGATGCGTTGGCCAGTCAGTGGAATCACTGGGGTGGGGGAAGGTAAAGGGAATCTTTCACAAGTGACATCACACAACCTTCAAGCTGGGTGGAGAACACAAAGCATCGTCACATGTACTATCAGAGCTGGAGGAAGAGCTAGGCTTATTAGGGCTACTGGGAGTGAGGGGTCTCAAAGAAGTGAGTCTTCTGAATTTGCGTCTTTGTCGACTCACCAAGCTGGTTTGAGTTGCTAGATGGACACTGTTTGTCTTTTATCTTTAAGCAGAATATCGAAGGTCTGTAACGAGCACTGTAATACTTTAAGTGGCACCAAGTAGGGCGGGTGTAGTGCAGGGCACACCATGTCATCAAGCAACACCACATAGTCACAAACTTGTAGATCTTTGTGCGCGAAGAGACAGTGTGTGCCCTTGGTGGCTGGGAGGTGAACATGCGAAGTAAAGTGTCGGATGCATTCTACTGCCGGCTGAAGTGGCCGTGCGGTTAAAGGCGCTGCAGTCTGGAACCGCAAGACCGCCACGGTCGTAGGTTCGAATCCTGCCTCGGGCATGGATGTTTGTGATGTCTTTAGGTTAGTTAGGTTTAACTAGTTCTAAGTTCTAGGGGACTAATGACCTCAGAAGTTGAGTCCCATAGTGCTCAGAGCCATTTGAACCATTTTTTTGCATTCTACTAACACTGGAAGTTCTGACTATATTGGAGGATTGGGGTCCTCAATTAATTGTGTCAGAAGGATGAGAGGTTCCCTGTACATAGGGAGGCTTGTAAATCCTCTTTATAGGCCATACAGACGTCAAGCAGAACCCAGGGGAGAGCCTCTGACCAAGAGGTGTCATGGCACATCAGTGCCGCTTTTAAAGTGTGGTGCCAGCGCTCGACCCACGCTTTGCACTGCCTGCCGTAGGCTGTTGTACATAATTTGTTTACATCACATAGGTCACACAGCTTGGAGAAATAACAGCTGTAAATTGTCGTCCCTGGTGTGTCTGTCATGACTGAAGAAGGCAGATGAACTGCACGATCCAGGAGGCGATAAAAGCCCATGCAACAGAATCGGTAGTTATAACTGTGATCAGAATGGCCCTGACCCACCGACTAATTTGGTCGATGATAGACAGGATGTATCGCAAACCATCTGAAGGAGGGAACGAGCTGACCAGGTCGAGCTGTACATAACAGAACCTGCCTTAGGTATCGCAAACTCAACAGTGGGTACGCATGGCAGCCAACCCTGGAGCCTTTGCAGTGTATGCATGCATGGGTCTAGTTTTTGCTGTCTGCCCTAACCCCTGTCCATACGAAATGCTCCATTATTAGGCATGTGGTGGCCTGAATAATAGGGTTTGTGAGGTCATGGATAGCAGCACATAATTTATGGTTCAAGACAGATAGAACTAGACGCCGGAAAGTGCCTGTGGAAACATCACAGACTGGTAAGGAAGAACCCAGAATTCGGCGAGTCTCAATTGAGAGTGAGGTAGACACATTAAGGAGTAAATACTGTACTTCATTATTTCTTTGTTGCTGGACAGCTAGTTCACTGAAGTCCCAAGAGGACGACATCTTACCAACTTGTGACATGTAGTTGACAACAACTTTGTCTGTGCCCTTGATGTAATGAACATATTAGGTCCATGTGTCGGAAGCGTCAGGAAGGGAGGTCGGCTGTAAGGTTAAACAATGCATCAGCCAGCGGCTTGTGGTCTGTATATCTAGTCACTGACGCACCCTCGCGGAAATATCGAACTGCTTCATAAACGGGAAAAAGTTCTTGCTCGAATTGGGGCAATTTACGCTGGGAGGTGAACAGGTTATGCGAGAACAAACGAAGTGATTGCACAGAACTCTTGACCGGCTGAAGAAGCACGGAGCTGATGGCTGTGTCAGTCGCATCCACCGTGATCAATATCATTGTCGGAGACCAGGTGTGCGACAGTGACAGCGTTTCTGGGAGCAGTTTTTAATGCATCGAAAGCGCATCGCACCATGGAACCTTGTGAAGTCACATAGTGTTCTTTCCTTAAAGTGCACCACTTAATGGTGTTTGCAGGGATGCAGCATGCGGGATGTGTCCTCGAAAAAAGTTTATCATGTCTAGGAAACGGCGTAGACTGCAGTAAGTCTCAGGCAGATAAAGGTCACGGATAAAGACGACTCATTCCGACATGGGGCAGATCCCTTCCATAACCTAGGAATGTCACACTAGCGGCTCGCAATTGTGATTTATCATCATTGATTGCGACTCATTCTCAGTGAGTATATTGAGGACTCTTGGCAGATATTGTTTGTGCGCCTTGTATGTAATTGACAAAGCCGGCCGCGGTGGTCTAGCGGTTCTAGGCGCTCGGTCCCGAACCGCGCGACTACTACGGTCGCAGGTTCGAATCCTGCCTCGGGCATGGATGTGTGTGATGTCCTTTGGTTAGTTAGGTTTAAGTAGTTCTGAGTCCTAGGGAACTGATGACCACAGATGTTAAGTCCCATAGTGCTCGGAGCCATTTAAATTTTGTAATTGACAAAGCAGGAATATTGTCTAGATACGCATACAGCACAGGAACAAGAATAGTACTGAATCGATAAAGCGTTGCCAGGTCCTTGTGACATTTTTTAGACCAAATGGCATGTAGCAGTACTCGTAGAGTTAGAAAGGGGTGATTATTGCGGTCTTGGGGATGTCATCCTAATGCAATGGGATCTGGTGGTACCCTTTTTGACAATCTTTGGCGTGGTCATGTTCCCGCAATGGGGCCACATCCTCTGCTACTTTGAGTGCACGTGTCAATTTAGCTGATGTTGTGGTGATCAGTTGTTGTAGCTGCATGTTCTCAGCATGTAGGCTGGTGGTCTCAGAGCGCTGATTTGTTAGGTGGGCCATGGTGACGCTGAGCTCTGCCGTGAGGTGGGCACATTTGGTTGTAGCAACAGACAGGGCATCACACTGTGGCGCGAGAGGTGGTAGGGTGGTAGTGAAGACCTCTGATGTCTGGTTGCTGGCAGTGTGGTGCAGGAAGGTTACCTGTTCAAGGTCCGGTGAGAACCCGAAGTTGCATAAGAAATTCATGCCAATAATGGAGCAGTTGACATTGGCGACGAAAAATGTCCAGGGACAGTGGAAGGCGAAAGGCAGATGCAGTTGAAGTTCGGCTGAGCCAGGGACTTGAATCGCGGAATTTTTGGATCCCTGGAGAGGAGTAGAAGATGGAAAGAGTGCAGGCAGGGTACCTTACTTGGAAATGACGCTAGTGTCGGCGCCTGTGTCTACGAGGTAATAGAGCGCACTGATCCTGTTGTAGATGCATAGTCTGGCAGTGTGATGAGCGGCGGGAGTGATTGACTGAGAATGTGATCAGCACCCTGAAGTGTCGATGCGAACTTTGGCTCCTAATGGGACTCACGCCTCAGGTTTGGGTAGTTGCAGAGCAAAAGACAAGAATGATGGATGATGGGATACCAGTTCGATTTTACACAGAGTATGCGAGAGAACTTGCCCCCTTCTTGCAGTGGTGTACCGTAGGTCTCTAGAAGAGCGTAGCGTTCCCAAGGATTGGAAAAGGGCACAGGTCATCCCCGTTTTCAAGAAGGGACGTCGAACAGATGTGCAGAACTATAGACCTATATCTCTAACGTCGATCAGTTGTAAAATTTTGGAACACGTATTATGTTCGAGTATAATGACTTTTCTGGAGACTAGAAATTTACTCTGTAGGAATCAGCATGGGTTTCGAAAGAGACGGTTGTGTGAAACCCAGCTCGCGCTATTCGTCCACGAGACTCAGAGGGCCATAGACACGGGTTCACAGGTAGACGCTGTACTTCTTGCCTTCCGCAAGGCGTTCGATATAGTTCCCCACAGTAGTTTAATGAACAAAGTAAGAGCATATGGACTATCAGACCAATTGTGTGATTGGATTGAAGAGTTCCTAGATAACACAACGCAGCATGTCATTCTCAATGGAGAGATGTCTTCCGAAGTAAGAGTGATTTCAGGTGTGCCGCAGGGGAGTGTTGTAGGACCGTTGCTATTCACAATATACATAAATGACCTTGTGAATGACATCGTAAGTTCACTGAGGCTTTTTGCGGATGATGCTGTGGTATATCGAGAGGTTGTAACAATGGAAAATTGTACTGAAATGCAGGAGGATCTGCAGCGAATTGACGCATGGTGCAGGGAAAGGCAACTGTATCTCAATGTAGACAAGTGTAATGTACTGCGAATACATAGAAAGATAGATCCCTTATCATTTAGCTACAATATAGCAGGTCAGCAAATAGAAGCAGTTAATTCCATAAATTATCTGGGAGTACGCATTAGGAGTGATTTAAGATGGAATGATCATATATAGTTGATCGTTGGTAAAGCAGATGCCAGACTGAGATTCATTGGAAGAACCCTAAGGAAATGCAATCCGAAAACAAAGGAAGTAGGTTACAGTACGCTTGTTCGTCCACTGCTTGAGTACTGCTCAGCAGTGTGGGATCCGTACCAGATAGGGTTGATAGAAGAGATAGAAAAGATCCAACGGAGAGCAGCGCGCTTCGTTACAGGATCATTTAGTAATCGCGAAAGCGTTACGGAGATGATAGATAAACTCCAGTGGAAGACTCTGCAGGAGAGACGCTCAGTAGCTCGATACGGGCTGTTGTTGAAGTTTCGAGAACATACCTTCACCGAGGAGTCAAGCAGTATATTGCTCCCTCCTACGTATATCTCGCGAAGAGACCATGAGGATAAAATCAGAGAGATTAGAGCCCACACAGAAGCATACCGACAATCCTTCTTTCCAAGAACAATACGAGACTGGAATAGAAGGGAGAACCGATAGAGGTACTCAAGGTACCCTCCGCCACACACCGTCAGGTGGCTTGCGGAGTATGGATGTAGATGTAGATGTAGAATGTGCATCATCCCAGTGGTAATGTGGTACCAACGTAATCAGTATGCTGTGTGCTCCGCCTGGGCCGGTAAGCTGGCAGCATAGGGTAGGGTGTTCCGCTGTGGTATGGAAGTGGGTGGTCAGCCGGGCAAGGAAGGCAGCAGGTACTGTGGCCTGGCCACCAGATGGTGTTGAGTGCTGCACTTTCGACCTCTACTGCCTAGCTGATGAAATGCAGGTGTTGTGGAGAACGCTGTGCTACCAACTTTTGGTGCGCCAGAAAAACAGGAGGACATGAACTGGCAGAGTTTGATGATGTTGTATGCCTGATCCGCCAGATGCAGCTTTTCTTCCAGAGAGGCGTTTCTGTGAGTCAACCGATGTACCTGAAAATCTGATGGCAATTTCACGAGTCACAACGACCAAAATACGAGGTTGGGGAGTTCGTCCATGTTGATCTAAGCTCGTAAGTGGTACCAAGGTTGAGAAGGCATACAGTTTCGTAAAGACACTTCATGATCAGTGGAGTGGATGGCCCCTGGAGGAGGACAAGTTAATCACTTGACGATGTGAGCTCTTGTGGCTGTGTATTTGTGCTAGCACAGTGGCATGAGCAATAGATCACTGGCCAGGTCTGACTTGTTGTACTCACCAAATAGAAGAGGTGTGTGTTGTCCCCATCACACCATAGATATCCAGGATATTATCCACATGCATGAACGATGTTGTAGGGTTGTTATTCTGCAGTTGTAGAAGCTTTGGAAACTGCCTGACAGGTGGCTGCTGTAGCGTCGTTGGAAAATGGTGATGGTGGGCAGCATGTACCTAGAAACTGGTATATGATCTGATGTCTTTACTGCAGCACAAGGAAGAATCTGTCCACATGACATACAAGGCACGGGAGGTGCAGGAGAAAATCCAGTAGGTACAGGCGTAGTGGTGGTTGTGAACGCAGCTGCCAGTTGTTGACGTGAGAACGTAATGTCATGTGAGTTGGGCAGAAGTTGTGCTCATGTGTCGGGCTGGCAGGAAATGTGATCGCTTCAAATGCTGTGGAGCTCTGTGGCGAAGGTTGTTCTTATGTCAGCTGCCGCACATGTGGACATTGTGCAGTCTGTGTGAGCCACGGCTCATTAAAGGAGCTGGTCATGTTATGTTGTGCCAGCATGGGAACATAGGGCGTGAAAATGCACTTGTAACTGTCGATGTCCGTACTGCTGGCAGCTCGTCAGTGAAAGAGACTGTAGGAAAACTCATGGCGATAGGAGCTGCATCATTTCCTCGAATACAGCCCTATATTGGTTTAACTTGAAGATAAACTAACTGGTTGTAACATTAGCTTTGTACGAGAAGTCGATAAACATCCCATTTTATACACTGAAGCGCCAAAGAAACTGGTATAGGCATGCGTATTCAGATATACAGATATGTAAACAGACAGCATACGTCGCTACAGTCGACAACGCCTGTGTAAGACAGCAAGGTTATGAAGATTTAAGTGAGTCTGAACGTGATGTTGTAGTCGCCTCTTGAGTTATGGGACACAGCATCTGTAAGGTAGTGATGAAGTGGGGATTTTCCCGTACGACCATTTCACGAGTGTACAGTGAATATCAGGAATCTGGTAAAACATCAAATCTCCGACATCGCTGCGACCGGAAAAAGATCCTGCAAGAATGGGTCCAATGACGACCAAACAGAATTCTTCAACGTGACAGAAGTGCAACCCTTTTGAATGTGGGAACCATTCAACGAAACTCCATCGATATGGGCTTTTGGAGCAAAGGTCCACTCGTGTACCCTTGATGATTGCACAACACAAAGCTTTATGCCTCACCTGGACCCTTCAACTCTGACATTGGACTGTTGATGACTGGAAACATGTTGCCTGGTCGGACGAGTCTCGTTTCAAATTGTATCAAGCGGATGGATGTGTACAGATGTGGAGACAACCTCATGAATCCATGGACTCTGCATGTCAGCAGGGGATTGTCAAGCTGGTGGAGGCTCTGTAATTGTGTGGGGCATGTGCCTTTAGAATGATATGGGACCCCTGATATGTCTAGATACGAATCTGACAGGTGGCACATGCGTAAGCGTTCTGTCTGATCATCTGCATCCATTCATGTCCAGTGTGCACTCCGACGGATTTGGGCAATTCCAGCAGGACAATACGACACCCCTCACGTCCAGAATTGTTACTGAGTATCTCCAGAAACACGCTTCTGAGTTTAAACTTTCCGCTAGTCACCAAACTCCTCAGACCACGAACATTATTAAGCATATCTGGGATGCCTTGCAACGTGCTGTTCAGAAAAGATGTCCAAACCCTCATACTCTTCCAGGTTTATGGACAACCCTGTAGGATTCATGGTGTCAGTTCCCTCCAGCACTAGTTCAGACATTAATCGAGTCCATGCCGCGTCGTGTCACGGCACTTCTCCGTGCTCACAGGGGCACTATATGATGTTAGGCAGCTGTACCAGGTTCTTTCGCTCTTCAGTGTAGATTATGCAGATAACTGAATACTGGAGCAAGGGACTAAATATATCATATATCTTGCCAGGCAAGCTCCAGACTGATTTTCTAGAATCAAGATTTGATCTGTAAAGACAATTATCAGGATGTTAGTACCATATCTCACTTACGCAATTGTTGGAAACTGAAAAGAAGGTAAGTCACATGAGTATCTTAGAAGTAAATGTGCACCCACAAAAGAAGCTGAGAATTGTAGAGATACATAGTTGTGATGAAAACACTGAGAACCATATATGTGTTATATTTGGTTTAATTTTTTAATTTCAATATCAGTAATGATGATTTCAACATTTTTTAATCTAATCTCCCTGTTTTAACACACATTACCGGTTCCTGTTGTGACTTACTGATAAGGAAACTTCATTGTACAGAACACACAGATTTTTTAACATTTGATAGGTCTTTGACAACTGATAAGAAGTTTAATTGAATTAGACAATTGGGCTGAGTCAGTCTGAATTCCCACGTGAATTTCCCTTCCACATTCCTTAGCAAAATGTTTTTTTTCCCCTCTGATGCAGTGCATAATGTGCCCGCTGATAAATGTAAAATCAAATTGTTGCGTAGTCCCTTGAAAACGGCAAGAAACAAAAAGTCTGAAGTTTTAGGGTACAGTCTGACATAAACTTCCCTTTGAAAAGTTAATAAACACTGCTTCCTGCATAAAATTTGCTTGTACTTCCAGATACACTCAGTACAAACGACAAATTCTCTTGAATTTCAAGCTACAATGTCCCAACTGACTTTATGTCAGAGGTTCTGTTTTTAGTAATTAATGTACTTATGGTATCAGATTTAAATAAGTAATGCATGCTGATTCTCAGAGAAACTGACTGTGTGAGGAAACAAAACTTTTCGGTGTTCATCTGTTATTCCCCTCTTTGACTGCATGGCTATTACCTAAAATATATGGTGTATAATCAGTATTTCTCATGTTAACAAACAAAACTGCATCTCCGTGAAGTAATCCGCTACTAGGTTGTTTTTTCGTTAACAAGTTCAAACGGAAGGCGGCTCATTAAGTATAATTTTTCATTGCTAAATAAAGACTAAAAGCAGAGTGATTACGAGCTCCAGTCGTGATTTCTTTACAGTATTTCACAGCTGAGTAACGAACATCAGCAGGCCTCGCGATGTTGCAGTTCACGTGGGATTGTAAGTCTGACTTCACAAAGATGTTGACTTTCCTTACATTCTCAGTGGTGTCGGTTAAGCCGTTGGTACACACGACGAGTTAGCTGAAGTTGACTTGGCACTCTACAAGTTTGGTGACGTCACTTCCTGCTATTTCTCATTGAGGACCCATTTTACCACTTGAAATACGGAATAAAGTGTATGATATTTCGGCGACCTGTTACGTAAAGCAGAATCTATAGGAAGCAAGAATGTTCCCTACAATACAAGCAGGAAACTTGAGGACCACAGAAACGAAGACGCC
This sequence comes from Schistocerca americana, assembly GCF_021461395.2. NCBI lineage: Eukaryota > Metazoa > Arthropoda > Insecta > Orthoptera > Acrididae > Schistocerca > Schistocerca americana. Next base: position 906,184,461 of record NC_060119.1, read on the forward strand.
ATATTGTACTTGTCGTGTTCAGTAGAAGCCCATATTCGATGGGTTTTATGTTATACCCTACACCACATGAATATATGTTGTTTCTAAGCACCAGTACATTAAATGTCTCGAGAACGAATTATTGTTGGAACGATATTGGCGGTTAAAGAATTACCGTATTTCGTTATTATCGCGTTATAACTCGCATATTATCAGAGTAACCTCTTTAAGGCAATGACACATTCTATATTAATGATAAACGTGTAGTTATTGTTAGGATTTGTTGCAATAATATGTCAATAGCCTATAAACGAATGTAAGATAAAATACGAAGTCAGTTACAACGCAGCTGCAGCTTGGCGTAGCGAATCGAGGTATCATGTTATGAGGCTCAGGTTATGTCTGTATAACGTTCGAATCCCAACAGTGTGCCTTTGGCAGTGCACTAGTGCGGATGTATTGTTGTGTTTCCGTGCGTGGAGCAACAGCTCACGCTGTTTACATTTGACATCCATTACTTACATGCCGGCTTAGCGTCTAGAATACATGGTGAACCGTTACCGTAAATCTGAACTCTAACGTACTTTCTGCAACGACTACATCTGACCCAAGGCTCATGAGCCAGAGTGTTTTCTGAGAGATAAAGCGAAGATTCTGGCGACCGACATAATAGGAATACACTTGTTCGATTGTGAACATCTCTGTCTGTGTTAAAATTGTCAGTGATGTGGCATGTGAACACATACTACGTGAGACAAACAGGGGCTCCGCTTCTGTCATGTCTAGGAAATGTCGGGACGGTGACCATTGACCATGCTGGGTAAGGCAAGCATATGATATTCGTTTTTGAACTGCCATTCGAGTTTCCAGTAGAGGAAGCGTTGCGGCACTCCAACCATATGGCACAGTCCATGAACATACTGTGGAGAAGTGGATTCAGTTTCAGACATATCCTGTCCCAGACGGCGTCCTACAGATCACCATTGATCTCCAAAACCACGTCCCATCCTTCCTACAGATAGGCGGATGCCATGCAACAATCAGATACAATGGCCAATCACGGACCTGTTCTGGGTGTGGCTAAGAAGGCCACTTTAGATCTGAACGCCTACAACTGCGCATTATGTAACTCCCTGCTACCAATTGGCCATGCACATCGCAAACAACACTGCTACCATTGACCTATACTATTGCTCTTGCTTCTACTGCCGCTTCGCAACGATGCCCAGATACCACAACTTAGTCACATGCCTGGGATGACCCACTGCTTCAGCCAGCCATCAACCCTGTTCCGACGGTCCTGACGCTGCTGACAATTGATCCAGTCTTTGGTAGAAAGATGGAGATCGACTCGTTCACTGTCCCTATGGCAGCCATCTTGCCAGAGTGACGTAATTCTCTGCTGTCATCAGACATGGAAGGTCACATGAGGAAACAATGTTCTCCAAAGAGTCATAAGAGAAGGCACCAAACCATCTCAGTACAAGAGGAAATGTTTCTGGATGAAGACGATGCTGCCATCTTTCCAAACGCTCAAAAGGCCACCACTTATGTATCGTTACTGTTCATTCATGCTTCATAACATGTATATATTTTTGATATGGTTCTTTTTTTAAAATTCCATTGTGACTATCTGGATGATTTGAAACAGGGTCCCAGCAAAAAACCAGTCATCAAATACATAAACGTGTGAAATTTGCAACTTTGGCTGGTTTTCTGTTGCATTGACTTTTGGTGGAGACGATGTGGGCACATCAACAATTACTGGTGTGCCTGCACCCATCCCCCACAGCACTGTGAGACCATTGAAATTTTTAATGGGCTTAACTCTGCTAATACCGCATCACAAACCACTACCTCATCTTCGGAAGTCCAAATGTACGACACACTGGTACCCTACTCCATGGTGTGGAACAAAGAGAGTCAAGGACCAGGACCCATTATGGGGCCCTGCATCATTGACACCATCCGCTAGTCATACTCTCTTCTGAACCCCATGTGGGTGAGTGAAACGAGGTTCCACCTCAACGCCCTTGTCCTTCCACTGACATCATGGCAGATTCACCTCTGGCAGTCATCCGCCAGGCCTACTGGATAGCAACGACCAACAGCAAGAGTGAAAATCACCTTACGCAGGAAACGCTCTGGACTTCTGACATTGATTTCGCCATCCTGCAGGAAGTTCACATGGCCAGTCTCCCAGATATAAATGGTTATACTGTCCACGCTCTGAGATTGATCCCTTCGGCTGTGGAATGGCCATCTACGTCCATAAATGGATTCCTGTCACCAATGTCACCTTCCTCCCATCAGCTAGGGAGGGACATGGCACTCACTGCCATAGGGACACACTTCATTAATGTCAATACCCCACTGGACACCACCTAAAGGCATGATAGGATCCAGTTTTATTCTGATGACATCGTCCCTCTGTTAGGGCGATACCAACACTGCCTGCTAGGAAGTGATTTTAACTGCATTCTGCACCCATGACATCAGGCTCCCCACTATACTATGTGCCAAGAACTACGTTTAGTGGTGCGGGACTTCCTGCTCCATGACATTTGGCAAGTTTTACATGGCAAATATTCTGTCCACACATATCTTACAAGCCATTCTGCAAGACGTCAACGTCTACTATGCAGTTCACTGAGATTTGGATAGCCAGCCACGAACCCCAGACAACCAGATGGGATAACATACAGCTAAGGCGAGGAAAATTGCACTGGCATGCCCCAAATTGCAGGAAGTGGTATACGAACACGACGCCATGACCATGTGGGACTGGAAACTCCATCCATGCATCACATAGAATCTGGAAGATAATGGCATTGTCGACAGCACATCGACACTCTGGTCATGCCACATGACCTATGGGAGACCAATCAGACTGACATTGTTAATGCATTCTTTGAACACTACAAATGCACTTAAACAGGAGGTGATGTCAGTGCCGGTATGAATGAGTCCATGTTACAACATGTTGTGTCACCCTCACCCAGATGGAGGAGGATACTTAAACAGTGGCTGACACACGAATCAGAGTAAATGACACAGTCGATAAGGGTGCAGTCAACAGATTGCCCAGCACCAACAGCTTACCAACTGCGTTTTACCAAGCCTTCCAGAGCTCATGGCATCGTGATGGATGACTGTGTTTCAGGAACTGATGACATCTGACTAAGCAGTCCCAAGAGCCTTTGTTGAGGATGTCATCATTCCGATTCACAAACCATCCCACAGTTCAACAGTCACAAACTATCATCCAATCTCTCTACTCAATGCAAATTACAAGATCTTCGCTCACTTACTGGTAATGCATCTCCAAACGATACTCCCTCATGTCCTTTCCCCAGAGCAACCAATGTATGAAGCAGGTTGACATACGAGCGTCCAAAGGGGAATGCCATGACTTACCTGCGATAGTGGCAACCTACAGACTCCACACAATGATCATCGCTACAGACATCTGTATCACCTTTGATAAAGTGCACTATTATTTCCCGTTGTCGATGGCAGCCCGCATGGGCATCCCACATCCCTTCATCGATGTCATCTGGCACCGCTACAGTGGTGCTCATTGACTGAGTTCAAGTCAACAGACATTTAGCAGGGCTGGTATCTATCCACCGCTCAATTTGGCTAGGTTGTACCCTCTCTACCCTCCTGTATGCTATTGCCCAAGAACCCCTCATCGTGGGCCTGTCGACTGAGCTCTCTGGACTCACCCTATGCCAACACGCCTTTTGTTGCCAAGCATATGCAATGTACGTCCTATGAGGCCACTAGGAAGGAGAGGTGACCCCTGCCACTAGTGTGGACTTTTAGCGCCTGGGCGCTGCCTTTATCCTCTCTACCACACGCACAGCAACGACGCATTTTCGTCGCTTCTTACACGTCAGCTACACTGATATCTACTAGAACCTCCTGCATTGAGTTCATTAATTATGTGGCATCAAAATAGACTCATCACTATCCCGATGCGAACTGCGACATTGTGTATAGGAACTGTACTGGAGACCAAATATCCTTCTGTTTCGTGGCCCATAGTGCGGAACACCATCCACCAGTCTTTCCTCCCTACCGATGTCTGGGCAATGGACATTCAACACGAAATATGCCACAAAAAAGTGACTCAAAACATGTTTGTTAGATTCCCCTCTTTGCCTCCTTTGCTGTTAACTCGACTCTTCACACAACATCTGGTGATTCATGCAGCAAATGACTGCCTGCTACATCTGGGTGCAGCCTTATGCAATCGAACTGCGAATATTTCTGTACCAGAAGGACACATATTTTCCCGCCACCAAATATCACGCCATTAAGTGGGTAAAGTGGTGCGGTCAGTTCGCTTTTTCAAGATCGAGCAAAATACCATCTTGACTTCTGGAACCATTTACAAACAACCCATGCAGCACTCGAACACACACGACATTAGTGATTTTTATTTGCCCTCTATCTTGGAGGGTCTCTGTTACAGCCCCACTTATTTGTTGTTCCATACAAGCTGCTTCCTAATTAACATACTATCAAAAATAAGTGTACACTCCGTGAGTATCGTTTGTCACTGGTGTTATGTTTTAGATAGCTTAAAACCTCTTGTAGATAGGCAAGAATATTGGGATGGGGCAAAAGAAACATAGAGCATACAAATCTATATGTCGTATGAGAACAGAAATGAAGAGTGAGGGCAAATTGTTTAGTTAGTTCACTGTTGTACCTGGACTTCTTCTTTGCTCCACTGTTTTTCAATGTTGTAACAATCAATTCTAAAGGGAAGCCACTAAAATGCTCCTGAAGAACACTTTCCAGGTTGTCATTTACGTAATTTCTTTTTTCCAGCACTGCAATAAATTCTACCATTGTTTCCACCTCTATTTCACTCTGCTTCAGTTTCATCTGCAATCGTCTCACTTTTTCCTAGGGGCCACAATTCTGTGAGAGGTATCAGTCTGAATACTTACATGACGCTTCTCATCATGGCCATCGGATAAACACAACGTATTTATAGTTATGATATCACTAATTTTCCTGCAACAAAATTAAAAGAAGCTATCAGCAACAATTACGAGCTACTAAAAATTCAGAAAGATACATTAGCAGCAATGTGTGTCATTGTTGCTAGTTAAATACATGGTTTTACCTCAGAAACTGGTGGCTTATTCCAAGCAAGCTGCTTTCTCCGATTGATTTTCACTTGCAAATGGCCTGGAAAACTGAATAAACTTTGTGTAACGTCTATCAACTCCTGGTTGAAACGTGTAGCTGTCTTTTGTAAAATAACAGATACGAATGATGTTATGTTTCGATGGAGTCCAGTATTCCCTTCATACTGCATGCAGCAAGTTCTTTAAAATTTCTCGATGCAAGTGAGGAAAACTGATAAGATTTTAGATATCTTTTTACAGTATTTGAATTTCGTGAACACTGTTTCCTTCACCATACATTAAAGCATACGTAAATTAGAGGTGGAATTGAATACCACTTCCTGTCGTCCATCGATTACTATATCTGCATGCAACGCAACTCTTAAAACATTTTTCTGTTTTCGTCTGCGTATTTGCACTAGTACTACGACACATTTGGCATCGTTAACGTAACTTTTTTTATGATGCATTTCGAATAACCAAGAAGAGAAGGGTTTCATGTCAAGAGGATGCTTTCATAATACATTTTATTCCACTCTCACTATAAATGAATCGATAGCAAAAGAAGGTGGATCTCCAAAACTAATTGCTGTTTGCTGACTGCTACTGTTTCTTGTTAATCACGTTTTCAGGTTTCGACTTGTATGCATAAGGTTTTTAATGTTAACGATTTGCAAAAAATAATCTACATGTTCTTTGTTGGTTCATAAACTCTGCAATCAGGTAAGAAATAAGGTATACAGTCGTATCTTATGCATTTCAACAAAGTGAACAGTTATTGAAACGTCTAAGAAACAGAACTGCATAGAGGTATACCTGCATTCAGAATACAGTTCTTAGTTTATTAGGCTGAGAGTGCATCAGTTTCACTATTGTTTACATATCTTCTCATTTTGAAATCTTACCCATGATGTATCATTCAGTGTGTGGCCAATAATATCAATTTACAGGGTAAAAAAAAGGATGTAATTTTTTAAACATCTTCCAGTAATATGATTATGGCATTGGTCTCAAACGGTTAGGACCCAATAAAAAGGATATTTTGCTTTACCTTGTGTGTAAGTAATTTTTTCACTATGATTCCCAAATCTGTGTAAGATGTAGGCCTACCTTTTCCAACAACAGCCTATTTGCTTCTTTTCTCGAAATATTTCTGGCCAGTAACTCTATCAGTTTTCCAGGAATAACCGAAACATAGTACAACTGGAATGTACATCTACTTTGATTGTCTGATTGTTTTTGAATTTCATTTTGAGGTTTTCGAAGTATATAAGCCTATACCATACTTTGTGATGTACCAATAGTTAGTTACTTGTGGCCAATAATATCAATTTACAGGGTAAAAAAGGTTTCATGCTTCGTGTATCATTTGCGTGATAAATCACAAAGATGTGGAACGAGTCACTATTGTGACATCAATGTCTTTGTAAATTACCTCAATGTTCGTCATTTATTAGTTTTTTCGGTTTTTAAATTAAACAGACAAATGTTAAATACTTAATTCCTACCTATCACCATTTACACGTTACAGTAACATATAATCTTCTGTGGAATAAGAGGAGTTTCAAAGAGCAACGTTTTCAGTTCAGTTTCAAATTTTACTTTGGTGTCTTTCAGGCATTTTATATAAATGACTAAATGATCAAAACTTTTGGTTGCAGCTTTGTAAATCCCTATCTGTGCTATAGGCAACCATCTTAATGTGTCATAATTAATGTAATTTTTTCTTCTGGTATTGTAATTATGTACAACATTGTTGCTACTGAAGTGTAGTGGTTTATTTACAACAAACTTCATGAGGGAATGGCTATACTGTGAAACAGATAAAGTGCTACTCACATGCCAATCAGCAGGCAGACACGACGAAAAGAGAGTTCGCATAAGTTTTCAGCCAAAGCCTTCTTCAGAAAGGAAGCAACACATACATACACCTTCATACTGTCATACACATAGAACTCACACACACACATAACCACTGCCTCCGGTTGTTCTAATCAGAATATTATTAAGGGGGCGGGAATATGAAAAATGAATAATAATTGTCACCAACAAGAATTTAGGGCATGAGATGCTGCCATTAACAATCAGCATGGCTAGATAGCCTTGTGTTGTGCTGGGACAAGACCATTGATAAAGCGTGCTTTAGATGTCAGAGCATTTGCGATATGGAAGGCAATGAAAAACAGAGAAAAGAAGAGAAAGGATCGACACTGAGTAAAGTTAGGCAAATCTAAAAGTCAAATGACAAAGATACCCATTATGATAACAGTGCAACCACAGTTCATGTGTACAAAAGAAAATATTACTTGAACAGCTCCATATACGAGTGAAATCTAATTCCATTAAAGTTTAGTCTATGATCGGATTGATTATTACAGCCATAAACAACGCAAGCTTTAATTTTTGACGAAACAACTATATCTCTGCACAATCAAAGCGCTCAGCACGGTCGAAACTGGCCACAAGCACGCCAGAGTGACGTCACAGGGAAGTATGAAGGCAGTGAACCATGGTGGTATGAATGCGGTGAACCTAATGTTTTAGGCTACCTAAGATGGCGGACATCGGCTTCAAGTTTGTAATGTAATGCCAACTCCCTCCTCTTCTTATCTCCATGGATAATGTAACAACTGTTTTAAATACTAAAAATTACAGTATTCACATGAAGAACATAGTGTCAGGAAAGAGCTTCAAACTTTTTCTGTTCTTGAATGAGTAATACGACACACTTGGCTCATTAATGTAACTTGTGTTTTTTCGACATATTTCGAATAACGAAGAAGAGAAGGAAGTGATGTGAAAGACACACTTTCATAATCCGTTTAATTCCACTTAATCTATTTATTTGCTTACTGGTACAGCTTCCAGTTCATTACATTTTCAGCTTTCACCTTGCATGCACAACATTTTTAATGCTCCCATCTGCAGGAAATTTACCTACTTGTGCTTCGTTAGCCTATAAACATGTGCAACAAGGAAAGAAGCAAGGGACACTATTGTATCTTGTGCATGTCAACAAAGTGAAGTGCATAGACGTGTACCTCCACAGAGAATAGAATTTTTATTTTGTTAGACTGTCTGTGCAATTGTCTCAATGTAGTTCACATATCTCCCCTCTCTGAAATCTTACCTAAGATGTGTCATTCAGTGCATTGCCAATTACAGGATAAAAAACGATTTTTTTTTACATGTACAGCATCGTGCAATGCTATAAAAGTGATAAAGGGAATGATCTCAAGCGGTTAGACCCCACAAAATGCATATTTTGCTCTGACGCGTATGTAAGTCATTTTTAGAAAGGGTAGCCTGATCTGTGTAACATGTAGACCTACTTTTCCAACTGTAGCCTATTTGCTTCTTTTCCAGAATATTTCTTGTCAGGAATAACCAAAACATATCACCATTGCATGTACATCTATTTTGATCATTTGCTTGATTTTGGTTTTTAATTTCATTTTGAGGTTTTCAAAGTATAGTAGTCTATACCACGGTTTGTGGTATACCAATACTTAGTCACTTAGTTACTTTCATGTTCAATGTATCATTTGCATGATCAATCGTTATGGTATGGAACCAGCCGTTATATACTGACATCAATTTTTTTGTGAACATACCTCGATGCTGATTATTTATTAGTTTTTACGTTTGTTTAATTAATGACAGACATATGTTACTCAGTAATTCCTCCCCATCATCATTTACACCCTACAGTAATAGATAACTTCCACAAAATAGAAGGAGTTACCAAAGAGAGACGTTTTCAGTTTAGTTTCAAATTTTAAATTTGTTGCCTGTCAGCAATTTTATATAAATGAGTAAGTGATTAAAACTTTTGGCTGCAGAATTTTGACTTCCTGTTTGTGTTACAAACGACCACCTTAATGTGTCGTAATAAATGTAATTTTTTTCTTCTGGTATTGTGATTATGTACGTCATTGTTCCCATTGAAGTGCAGAGAATTATTAACAACAAACTTTATGTGGGGAAAACTATACTGTAGAACAGACAGATTGCTACTCACACGCAGAACATAAGGCAGGCATGACGAAAAGTGTTCACATAATTTATCAGCCAAAGCCTTCTTCAGAAAGGCAGCAAAGCACACATACACTTTCATGCAAACATCTACACAAAACTCACACACACATGACCACTGTCTCTGGCTGTTCTAGCCAGAATGCTTTTTAAAAGTGGAGGAAATATGAACAATGAATAATAATTATCGGCGACAGGAATTTTGGGCATGATATGCTGTTCCGAAAATCAACAAGTACAACACTGTTGATACAATATGGCTCAGATGCCAGAGCATTTGCGATTTCGAAGGCAACGAAAAACACTGGAAAGAAGAGAAAGTACGACAATGAGTAACACAAGACAAATCTAAATTCAAATGACAGAAATAAAGCCACTACAATAAAAATAAACAGTGCAACAATAATTCGTGTATGAAACAGAAAATATTGCTTCAACAGCTCCACTTGTAAGTAGGCTGTTTATGTGTTTGAATGTTGGTAGCACTATGTAGCACTCTGTATTAAAGCTCTGACTGCTCTGTGGCATTGTGTAAGAGACTCTTTGTGGCAGGTCGGACTTGCACTTGGAGGTGAACAGCCAGCAGTGATGGAAGTTGGAAGTGAGCAGACAGCAGTGAAGGAAGTTAGAGGTTAATAATTAGCATTGTTGGAGGTTTGCAGTATTAGCGCTAACGGACGGTCTGAATGTGTATCCGTTACGGAGATTTATTACTGATGATAATATAATTTGTTTGAATTGGTTGTCACTTGGATAAGGTAAAATTTCGTAAATACAGTGGAGAAAATATTTATTGCATCACCATGAATGAATCACTTTGTCTTTTTGTCTTTTGTAGCAGTTTGCTTTAGGTTATACCAGTCCAATTGTTGCTAAACATTGTTGACATATTCTTGCCTTAATAATCTGACTTCTTCACGCATGTTTTCCAACAATACACAACTCTTTGTTGTTGTCGTTCGGTTTTACAATGAATCAAGTGTTTATACTGCCATACTGAGTTGAGACTGCAGTGAAGAGATGGGCAGGTCAGTTTAATTAACGCCAGAAAAGAAAGCTGTAATACTTGCTTATTCGTCTGTTGGTCTCAGCACCAGAAAGATAGCCTCTAAGACAGGATTTAATCAGTCCACGATTTCGAGGTTACTGAAAAAATACAGGGGAAAAGGAAATATTGATTGTGAGAAAGGAAGAGGTCGGAAATGGGCGTCTACTGTCAAACAGGAAAAGGCTTTCGCTCAACAATCGTCGTCAGTTGAACTAAAGCGAGACTGGGAAGAAATTTGCGACATCTCAGTAACCAGTAGAACTGTAAGAAATAGACTACTGTAGGCTGAACTCAGCCTGACGTCCTAGAAGGAAGCCTTTATTGACCAAGGTAATGCAACAACAGCAACTACAATGGGCAAAGATGTGGAACAAAGTAATCTTTTCAGACAAGTTCAAATTTAATCTGCATGGCTCAGATGGAAAAGTGTTCGTGTGTCGAAGAAAAGGTGAAGAATTTTTGCCATCATGCGTAACACATACAGTCCCACAGGGACTGATGGTCTGGGCGTGCATTTCCAGTCACAGAGTAGGTTGTCTGGACTGTATGAGTGGCACTGGCAATGCAGATGGCTTCATAAGCATCCTTGAAAGGAAGCTTATGCCAACCATTAGAGACCAGTTTGGAGATGTTTTCAATTGCATTTTTCAGGATAACTCCGCTCCTTGCCGTAGAGCTTTGAAGGTGAGTCCTATGACTAATATTTGTACCAAACACGAAGCAGATTACTTTCTTGGTTAACTATCACGTAAAATATTTCTGGGTAAAATATTTCCTTCGACAAAATGGGGTTTGAGTATTAGAGTGGGCTGGAAACAACCCTGATCTCAATCCTATTGAGAACTGTTGGAAGGTTATGGGAAATGCTATCACCAAAAAGCCGTGGAATAAACGGGAGCTGTTGGAGACCCTTGTGTGTGTGTGGTTTCAGGAACTGAGTGAGGAGTACATTAAAAAGTTAATTGTTTCAATGCCTTCACGATGCCAAGCGGTGAGTAACGGGCATGGTGGAGCAACAAAGTATTAAATGCAACAGTGTGTTGATATGAGGCAGTACAAACACTAAAATCGATCAGTATTATGTTACAACATTAATATGCGGTATTTCTTTCAACATTAGCATTCATATTTCAGAATAGCTGACATATTCACTTACACTCATTTTTCAAAAAAGTGTTGAATTATGAAAACAAACATTTTTATAGAAACAAAAATTAAGAACAAAACCAAATTGACAAAAATTATTGTGTATATTCATTTCTGATAGAAATCAAGAGAAATCTGGCAAATTTAGCTCAGTTATTTAATTTATTGTAAGAAAAATTGTTAATTGTAAGGGGTGTTGCAATAAATATATCCACCACTATACATTGTTTGCTCTCCAAAAAAAATCTTAAAATCATTCCTCTGCTAACTACATGCCTATCAGTAGTTAGAGGCCTTCAGTAGTTAGAATCTTTTATTCAGCTGGCAGTATTGGTGCTTGCTGTATTGCAGTAGCTCGTGTAATGAACGTTTTTGTGAGGTAAGTTACTTATGATATGTATAGGTTATTGTCAGGATTTCTTCTCATTCAGGGCCATTCTTTTGTGTTAATTTGAAAGCAGTCAGATCGCATTACCGTTGAATGTTGTGAGTAGTTAATGAATAGGAAAAGTTTGAGTTCTGTTTCTCATGGCAAATTCTGTAGGTCAGTGTTCAAATGACAAAATAGCAAAGAGACAGTAGGTTCAATATAGCAAATTTCTCTCAGCAATATAAGCAGAAAATTTTTAAATAAACGAGTTTCACCTGTCGGCCTTTAGCCGACGATACCGCACTGCAATATACTGATTTTTCTTGTAGTTTGAATAATTAGTGCTAGATTAGAAATTAGTTATTGTTTACTGCTAGCACGTAATTGTATAGAGAATTTCCTTTGTAGTTGTAGTTTTTTAGTGTTGTACTGTATTGGAATAAGCAAAGCAGTTGTGGGATGCATATAAATTTGCATTAAGTATCTTGCAGTTGCATTTGCAACTAATTAGATATCTATTGTTTTCAGTGTTATTTTAGTGTGTCTTCCAATTTTTGTTTTTCAAATTGTGTTTTTTGTGTGTTATCGTGTGAAACAGTGTGACAACTATGGCATGTGACAAGTGTAACACTAGGCTGAAAGCAAATTAAGGAATTTCAGTGAAGACAAGCGTAGCTGTTAGCACTACCTAGTAATGAATTACAAATGTTTAACATAATAATTTGGTAATAGTGCATAGGGATATGGCTCAGGTGATAAATAACGGTGTAGAAATGGAAACAATTTGTGATCACAGAAGTATTGCCGATCGATCGGTTGGTCACTGTTCGCCTCAGAAATGCGAAATGACAGAACAAAATCTTGCAAATACCGTAGATTTAGTTTTTGCGTCATTGCATTTCCCTCAGTTAAGTTAAAACACATTTTCTACTTTTGAAAATATGAATGTTGCCGGTGCAAACGCACTGACGAAAGACACAATGGAACATGTTTCAGACATTAACACATTGTTATTGCAATTTATGTAACAAATGGAACAAAATCAGAAACTAATGGAACAAAATCAGAAAGTAATAGATCAAAAGCTTCAAAAGTTAGACACAATGGTGCAATATCAGAAACAAACACACTCCAAAAGCTCCAAAAATTTCATACAACTTAACAACCACTTGAACTAACACGTTAAGATTTAGCCACTGAGACACCCGAAATCGAATCGAAATATCAAAAAGTTTCTGAAGATGTAAATACACAGATTTGTGATCATTTTCGGCCTATCTTTTAGCGACATGAAGACACATTACAGAATCATGAAGCAGCCATAAAAGAGCTGCAGGACATTGTACGTGAAAATCACTATACCTTGCAGGCAAATACTGACTCAGTTGCATCTGTCGATAAGGTTACGAACCTTGCAAAAAATCAGGAAAACTTAAAGGACACGGTAGATACGATTACAATACAAATGGACACACTAAAACGTGGTTCAGAAAACACACGGAGGAAATCAGCACATTATCGAAAAAAGTAGCCGATCTTTCGGATCAGCTCTCAAATTTATCTACGAAGGGAGCTGTTGATTTGAATGTTACAAAACCGGTAGCCCTTACTGACACAGAGGAGTACAAGGAAATTCGAACAAAGTCAGAAACAAATCAACACGCAACACAAAAATGCGCGAAGTACAAGATCAGTTGGCTCGCGTGCTACAAGAGTTACACATTTCAGAGGATACTCGTTCTCCGACAATTGAAGAGGTATTTATAAATACGGAAAGGTTACAAAGCAATAATACTTGGTATTTCGGAGATCCTGAAAGGAGTCGGCAGGGTGCACTGAACTTTGAGATGGAACCGTTGACATATAAGACAAGATTTGCAAATCGGCGTCATGTTGACTTTCACTATAAGCTCTTCATCACAATGCGTAAATTCAGAACATTCAAGAATTCTAGAAATGATATACACCAAAAGACTTGGCTTCATGAAATTTCTTATTGCTTTCCTCCTAATTGGCCATTAATGTACCAAAAAAAATTACAAAAGATTATACCACATATCTCGTGTAAAACTGATTATTGAGAAACAATTTACTTTCCGACGTAGTCTATGCCATTAAATTTTTCACTTAAGGTTACTATTATGCTTTGTCACATTTCCCATGCAGCGATGTTTTGAAGTTGACTATCCAGTCAACAACCTAAGGAGTTTATTAAGATAGTAATTTTACGAATTCACTTTCATAGGGAACAGACTACACAGTGTATTGTGTGCATATTTTTGCTTGCTGGTCGCAGGACTACGTAACGACTATAAGGCTTACATTCTTGAAACACATACTGCTAATGAGGTTTTACTATAACATTTTTGTTTATTTGAAAAGACATTTTTTATTTAAAGTACTTCCTGGGAGGTCACAGACAACATAGTATTTGGTATGTTTGACAGCTACACGATTATACTGCAACGCTACTAAGGAGCGACACAATTTTCATTATTTCTTTTGCACTGTATCTGTTTTATGTCTATCACGCTATAAGTGTATAGGAGTGTGTGTGTGGCCACTCTATAACAGGATAATTACATATTTTTATTTTTATATTTATATTTTATGATTTTGGTTGGGGTGGCTTTAAAATTTGTGGGCTAGCATGAGACTTTTAATTAACTTATACCGCGATAACACTCGTACGATATAATATTTTTCAAACACAATGCGCAACTCACCACCTTCTAATAAATAGTTTGCGTGGGCGCTGCCATTTAGAAAAGAAAATATGCGTATTCTTACGCAAACTGTAATTATTAATATGGGTCTGAGGGGCTACTGGTTATTTATGTACCAAACTACACAAAGATTAACTGAGGTATTGCGGAATGTAATGATTTTCAATATTTCTTGTTCATTATTTGCAAGGCAAAACTGGAGAGAATCTCATCTGCCATTAGGCGGCCACATTGAAGCATACTGAACTCTTTCAGAGCTGTGGATTTTAGTAACTGAAATTTATTGCTATGCTTTTTAACTTTGAAATTAATGAAAGATCAAAATTGAGAAGTCTTTCACATTTACATTTAATAACATGAATTGTCAGCGTAATGGCCGACTAAACCCTGCTAGGGGAGATGAGCTCCCTGCACTACGAAGTTCTGTAAAAATTTTGATAATTATAATTAATGGTTGCGATCATGAGAGGTGACAACTAAGTCAATAATACACACTTTCTAATAACAATTAGTATTATATTTTTCAAAAATACAGATAAAACTTACGTTAATTATCAGACAGCACTACAATGGCGGCCTACCGCTAGACGAAACAAAACAGGAGAGATGGTTCAATCAAAGCATTGCCTCTGATCTTCATGGCCTATGTTACACAGAGATTGTACAAAAAGACTGTGTTTTGTTAATTACATCGATATTTGTTTTTTATAATAATAATTTACAATCTTTACTATTTGTTATACATCGCGCAGACACACTTAGTCTATAGATAATTTATGGTTCACACATCTCATAAAAAAAAACTTCTTTTCCCTTTCTCCAAATGTCCATGGGCCCCCTAGTGAGGGTATACTTAATGTGGTTTACTACTTTATGTACAGTCTCACTACTGTCTTACATCCTTATTTAAGTGTTCATGTTTGCATGATTCAGGTAGGTACATTTGTGTTCAAGTCACAGTTACATGTATGGTTATATTCGTACTATATCGTTCGTATGTTTTAGATATGTTTCGATCTCACTATTACAGGTGAGTGCATCTACTAGTTCCAACTCTGTTTTTCATCAGGAATGTGAACAATCCGGAATCCTACAGGCCAAACGGGTCAAATCCTCGCCCGCAGCCTTCGGATTGTTGACTTTTAGTCTCTCTTTATATTATTTACGCTGACAATATGTCCATTGAATTAATCAACAAAGAAATATATATACATTACAACAAGAAATAGGTGTTAATTGAAATTACGTACACAGTACGTTTGTCATATATTATTAAAGCTCATCTTGGTGAATAATGTTCGTCTGTGATTTCACGTACACATATACATCACAATAAGAAATATATATAGTCACTGTTATTGCATATGCAGTACATTTGATTTGACACGTGTACTCAGTTTTTCAATTTCTGTGTCGTTTGCACATTAAGTCTGTTACAGATTTACATTGTAGTCGGTGTTTATTAATTCGTCGTCAACCATAAATACATTTCGAAATTACATCGAAGTGAGGAGTCGTCGACGCTGGTGTATTGTTGAGCCGTCGGCGAATCGTTGTTGGCGACGACAGAAGCGTGTGCGGCAGCTTGCAACAGTTTGCGACAGTTCGTTGACCTGCGTTGTGACGTCCGCGCAAACGACAGGCGCGGCGCATCAGCTGTGCAGTCAGGAACATCTGCCGGCCGCTCACCTCGCGGAACATGCAAATATTCGACCGCGTATCAGTTCATCAGCAAAAACAAGACAAATACACATATCGCAAGTGCTGAAAGAGATGTTATTAGTTTTCAAGCACTCCACAGTCATTCGTGTTTACTGTTTTTGTATGCACTAATGTAATGTACGAACGTACAAGGCCCAATTCTTTTAATAAGTTTCTGGTTCGAACTCACACGTTTCACTACTCGGATTTAATCATTGTTTTTTGCTAAGTTATCACTAATCAGCTCTACACACTGTCACTGTGGTGAGTGTTCATGCAAGTACCTTGTTGTGACACTTTTCACTTCACTATGTTTGGTCTGCGTCACTTCTAGCGTGCGTTTGTCGGCCCCGGAGTGCGTAGTTCGCTGTGCGCTACCCGTAGCGTCCATTCACAGTCCACTGGGAATATTCGGTTCATAGGAACGTTCTCTTGTCCACAGAAACATTTTTTCGCAGTATGAATGTCAGTATTATTTCGCATATTAAATTGTTTCTCGCGGAAGGCAACACCATGTATGCTGTTAATTTTATTTATCCTAGTTCACTGTCCGCAGCTCGTGGTCGTGCGGTAGCGTTCTCGCTTCCCGCGCCCGGGTTCCCGGGTTCGATTCCCGGCGGGTCAGGGATTTTCTCTGCCTCGTGATGACTGGGTGTTGTGTGATGTCCTTAGGTTAGGTAGGTTTAAGTAGTTCTAAGTTCTAGGGGACTGATGACCATAGCTGTTAAGTCCCGTAGTGCTCAGAGCCATTTTTATCCTAGTTCACTCTACTTAAACTACAGTTTTTCACTGCTAAATACAGTCAGCACTCGGTGTGTTACCACACAGTTTACTGTTCACTTTTTGCCTCACGCCGGCCGAAGTGGCCGTGCGGTTAAAGGCGCTGCAGTCTGGAACCGCGAGACCGCTACGGTCGCAGGTTCGAATCCTGCCTCGGGCATGGATGTTTGTGATGTCCTTAGGTTAGTTAGGTTTAACTAGTTCTAAGTTCTAGGGGACTAATGACCTCAGCAGTTGAGTCCCATAGTGCTCAGAGCCATTTGAACCATTTTTTTTTTTTTTTTGCCTCACATTCCAATTATTCATTCAGTTTATCCGTATTGCACTAACTAAGCGTCCGGATAGTCTCACTTGTACATTGGAACATATTTTAACACCTATTACTTAAGCTACATAAGAAATATGTCTCTCACTTTACATAATAATACTTTATACATTATACAAATCAGAGTTCCTTCTAGACACGTCTTATCACACTGTACTAAGTGATTGATCTAGTTGGCACCTGTTATTTAAAGTGTCGACCAATTGGTCTTTCTGGACTCGTGAGTTCAGTAGGTTTTTTACATATGTTCTTTATATTCATTTAACACTGATTGATTGCTTTAATTGTTGCTGCGTTTGCAGTTGCCTTACTTGTACAGGTGCAACTGCAAGCGCTTTCTAGCTGGAATATGTGCAGATGTTAATTATCTGTCATACCTTCAGGTATTATACTGTTTAGAGTATAAATCATTCTGTTTCTCGCATTCGTTCAACGATTCGCTGCTAGCATGCGTTTCCAACAACCATGTACAATGCGTCTCTCTCACTTCCACTTTTGTGCCATTACGCGGATTCATTTACTAATCTTTGTTTGATTGCACACATTTAAATGCATGACCTTCATTCACAAGCAACTCACTCACACACATACTTAAAAACTACCACATATATAATAAGTATATACACAAAATTAAACATACATGAAATAAATCTTTACTAGCCATATATTTACACCTTATACCTAATCTTTACATACTACCCAAATAAGTCCTCTGTTCATTCAGGAATCTACTTGTTCATCCATGGGTATGAATGGCTTTAGATCCTTATGAGGATATAGTTCCCTTATTTTTCCTGTCGCCAGCCGGGGTGGCCGAGCGGTACGAGGCGCTTCAGTCTGAAACCGCGCGACCGCTACGGTCGCAGGTTCGAATCCTGCCTCGGGCATGGATATGTGTGATGTCCTTAGATTAGTTAGTTTTAAGTAGTTCTAAGTTCTAAGGGACTGATGACTATAGCTGTTAAGTCCCATAGTGCTCAGAGCCATTTTTTTTTTTTTTTCCTGTCTCGGAGTGTGCCAGAAGGTAACACCCGTCATGAGGTACCTCCAAGATTCTTTGTGGCCCTGAGTATAGGAGTTGCCACTTTTTGTTGACCTTTTTAATACTCGAAGACTTGGGATGGTTCTTTAACATAACTTCTGCTCTCTATTTATGACTTTTGGAATAAGTGGCAAAGGCTTTAGCCACTCGCCTTCAGGTACATTTGGCATCATTATTTCACAGGGCGTGCACCCAGTAGATTCATGAGGCACATTGTTATGAATTTTCTCAAATTGTGGGACCAACTCAATCCACTTAGTTTGTTGATTTGCCACATATGTCCGGACAAATCGATTAAAATCGCGAAAACATCGTTCCACGGGGTTCGCGCTTGGGTTAAAAATGATACAAGAATATGTTTAACGTCGTGTTCCCGTATAAACATTTTCCAGTCCTGATTTTTGAAATAGCTGGCATTTTCTATCAGCAAGGTCATCGGTTTCCCGACGCTTGGTATATAGTCTAATACAATTTTCGGACTGTTGCTTTTGTAGTGGAAGTTCTTGTGGGGTACAATTTCAGATGTTTTGAGAAAATATCAAACACAGCTACCACATACTTTACGCCGCCTCTTTCTACCGGCAAGAGTCCGGTAACATCAACAGCAACGATCTGTGACGGAGCTTTCGGAACTATGGGGTGTAGTTCATTCTTCGTACTGCAAATACATGGTTTTGATTTTTGACAAGTGAGGCAAGATCTCACCAGTGTTTTGACCTTCCGGTGTAAGTTCGGAAAATAACAGTACCTAATCAACAGATCGGCGCATTTCTTGCCACCGAAATGTCCCCAACAATCGTGAGTGTACCATATCAGATTGTTAACTGATTGTGTCGGTATACAAACACACCAGTTTTCCGAAGTTTCTGTCATTCTGTGATACAAAATGTCATTTTGTATCTTATATAACTTGCGAAATTCTCCATTTGGATTGTTGCTTAGTGAATCAATTATCCCGCACCGTAACGGATCGTCACGCTGCATGTGTACGATCTCCCGGCACATACGTATATATTTGTTCCTTCTGGTGGGATCGTTAAGTAACAAGATTTTAAATTCCGTTGACTGTTCTACTAAGCCCGCAAACTCGTGTAATCCTCTAGGTAATCTAGACAATGCGTCTGCAACCACATTGTCCGTTCCCTTTACGTGTCTGATTTGGAAGTTGTTAGGTTAGTGTTGTTTAACGTCCCGTCGACAACGAGGTCATTAGAGACGGAGCGCAAGTTCGGGTTAGGGAAGGATGGGGAAGGAAATCGGCCGTGCCCTTTCAAAGGAACCATCCCGGCATTTGCCTGAAACGATTTAGGGATATCACGGAAAACCTAAATCAGGATGGCTGGAGACGGGATTGAACCGTCGTCTTCCCGAATGCGAGTCCAGTGTGCTAGCCACTGCGCCACCTCGCTCGGTGGGAAGTCGTAATCCTGTAAAGCCAAAATCCACCTTGTGAGACGCCTGTGGAGTAAACGGCACGTCAACACATAGCTGAGCGCCTGGTGGTCGCAAAATATTATTACCCTTTTTCCATATACGTAATAATGAAATTTCTTTAGAGCCCAAGTCACTGCGAATGCCTACGTTCTGTTGCGAAATAGGACCGCTCACAGGAATGTAGCACGCGGCTTGCAAATCCTATAATTCTAATTTCAGTTTGTTGTTTTCTGTTGTCGACTTGTACCAGACAACAACCCAACCCACAGAAAGATGCGTCCGTCGCAAGGTAAAAATCTTGCGACATGTCGGGATGTGCAATATCTCCTCCTTTATTAGTGCTTCTTTAATTTGATCATATGCCCTCTTGCATTCCTCAGTAAAAATCCAAGGTCGATTTTTCCTGAGTAGACTTAATAAGTCTTCACTATTTAATAACTGTGCTGGTAAAAATAGTCTAAAAAAGAAGGACATTCCTAGAAATGCCTTCAGTTGCTTTTTGGTCTTACGGTATGGCATCTCGTCTATTGCCTTCAATTTCTTGGGATTAGGTTAAATTCCCATTGGAGAAATGATGTGTCCTAAAAATTTTATTTCCACACGACCAGACTTAGATTTTGCCAGGTTGGCCGTAACTCCTACTGCTGCAAATTTTGTTAACACACGGTACAAAATTTCCATGTGTTCAGACCAGGTTTCCGTTGCTATGGGGATATCATGCACATATACCGTTACCATTTCTAAAAGGTCGGGTCCTAATACTGTATCCAGTGCCGCAATGAACACGCCCGCACTTACATTCAGCCCAAACGGTAGAACTCGAAATTGGTAACTCCTACCGGCGAATATAAACGCGGTATATTTCCTCGAAGCTTGTGTCAAGGGCACCTGCCAGTACGAACTTTTTAAATCAAGGCTTGTCAAATACTTGACACCTTGGAATTTCTGTATTTGTTCTTCTATATTTTCGGGCCTGTTCCGAACGAGTATTATTATGTTGTTAATACCCCTTGCGTCCAATACTAATCGAACGCTGCCGTCTGTTTTCATGACTGCTAACAGCGGACTACTACTATACGGTGACATCGAAGGTCCTATTATCTGCCAACGCAGCATCCTTTGGATCTCGTTTCCCACGGTTGGTCTTCTCGACCACGGTATAGAGTAGATCGCACGACAGATTGTTTGCTGGGGCTTAAACTGCATGTCAAATTCATAACACTTAATGATTCCTGGTTTCTCTGAGAACACTTTTACAAACTGATTTAATACTTAAGTCAGCTTGTTGATGCAGGCTTAAGTAAGACGATTCGGCTACTTTTTCTTCAATTTGTTGTTTGATAGTGACAGCTTCCGACTTCCAATCGGGTTCCTGTTCATTACTGTTTTGATTAATGATACAGTCATCGATATTCAATGTATCTGGATCATTTATAGTTACTCGGACATTCCGGCAGAAATTTATATACGCGGCCAGAGTCCTTATCAGTGCCAGGTCAATTTGCCGGTTGCGATAGGATAAAATACAGTTGGCCCGGGAGAGGTCAATTCTAGCTTTCATTTCCCGCAGTGCATAAGTCCCAGCACGCAAGGCACTGAAAGGTTCATAACAACAAGGAATGAACGTAATATGGCTTCTTTTTCCATGGCAATCTGTCTGCACCTGATTGCTTACCACTTGCACTCTGCCCCGTAGAGCACCTACGACCTTACAATTTTCCACTGGCAAACTGTGTAACTTCTTTACACGATCTATACATTTAAATAACTGCTCATCTATGCAAGAGGCAGTCGCCCCTGTAGCAAGTAATACTGTCACTTCTGTCCGCCCCCGGTAGCTGAGTGGTCAGCGCGACAGACTGTCAATTCTAAGGGTTCGATTCCCGGCTGGCTCGGAGATTTTCTCCGCTCAGGGACTGGGTGTTGTGTTGTCCTAATCATCATCATTTCATCCCCATCGACGCGCAAGTCGCCGAAGTGACGTCAAATCGAAAGACTTGCAGCAGGCGAGCGGTCTACCCGACGGGAGGCTCTCGTCACACGCCATTATATTATACTGTCACTTCTATGCCATTTATTTTTGCTCTGAATACAGTCTGTACATGTTCTACCTCCTGTTGCTCCGCAGATCGCGGATCAACTGTTAATTCTTCCCTCATATCGCATCCGTCATTATAACAGAGTAAATGCACACCCGCATTCTGCCTGCCCCCCTCTTTAACCTAGCCGACCGTCTGGGAAGGGCTTACAGAGGTCGGTCCGAGATTGACGGTCTGTCCCACCCTGCCAATACTTGGTCTGTCACGTCTGTGATTTTCACCGCGTCAGTCACAGTTTGCGATGTACCATGCGCGACATACACATGTGGCTGGCTGTTCGATGGCTGAGGTGGGGGCGGTGGCATCGGAATAACGTTAATATGATTGACAGGCACATGACCTGTTGGCATGGCTTGTTGTGCCTGCCAATTCGCTGCCCCTGTCCGTTGCCACTGTTCGTTGTTTGTTCACACATTTTTGCTTACAAAGTTGGAGTTTCCTCCCCCTTCGCTCCGTCTCTTTCGGTTATAATTGTCTCCCACCCCCCCCCCCTTTTTTTTGGTGGAGACTGGTTCATGCTGGCATACTGGTTCGCATTGCTACTCCAGTTGTTATTCGCAGGCGGCCCATTATTCATTGAGTTCGACTTCTTATGGGGGTTCTCTCCATGCGAATATTCGTTCTTTTTGCCATAACCATTTTTACGAGGGCTATCATTATCATGATTTCTTGCTTTATTATTGCCTTGACCGTTATTTGAATTCCCTTGCTCATTCTGCCGAGCATCCTCATCTATTAAGTCCAAAGAACCTATTGTTGCCACGAACAGTTCCAGGTCGGTATCACGTACGTGCACTAATTTTTCCCTTATCGCTATTGGTAATTGCCTTTTAGTATTCGTAAAACATCTCTCGCAGGCACGGGTTCATCCCAATATTTCGTCTTGTTCAGATATCGTTCAAAGTAAAGAGGATTAAGGGTTCAGGGTTGTACACCTGTTTACGTAGCCCCTTCTGTACAGATATAGACCAGTACCTAGTTAGGAATTTGGTTTCAAATTCCGAGATCGTGGGACACTGTTCCGTGATCTCCATCCCCCACTGCGCCGCGTCTACGGTAATAAATGAAATCACGAACTGAATTTTTTTTTTAAAAATGGCTCTGAGCACTATGGGACTCAACATCTTAGGTCATAAGTCCCCTAGAACTTAGAACTACTTAAACCTAACTAACCTAAGGACATCACACACACCCATGCCCGAGGCAGGATTCGAACCTGCGACCGTAGCAGCCTCGCGGTTCCGGACTGCAGCGCCAGAACCACACGGCCACCGCGGCCGGCCAATTTTTTTTTTTTTTTTTTTTTTTTTTTTTTTTTTTTTTTTTTTTTTTTTTTTTTTTTTTATATGTTCGGTCCATGACACAGGTAACACGTTTCGAAAACTTTTTACGAAAATCACAGGATGTACGCTTTTCTTTTCATCGTTAAATGTTTGAAATTGCCGGTGTTCGATTAACGATTCTTCTTGTTTTATTTGTGCTATGGTTGGTAGCATTCCGGCCTCGTTTCCAGCGACAATACCAGTATAATTCATCGGCGAGGGCGGTTACATTCTCTCGCAGTCTGGTTTTTCTATCCCGCGTATATTAAGTGATACATTTCCGTACTGCACTTTGCT
This sequence comes from Schistocerca americana, assembly GCF_021461395.2. Classification (NCBI taxonomy): domain Eukaryota; kingdom Metazoa; phylum Arthropoda; class Insecta; order Orthoptera; family Acrididae; genus Schistocerca; species Schistocerca americana. Next base: position 906,207,912 of record NC_060119.1, read on the forward strand.
ACCCCCCCCCCCCCCCTGAACCATGGACCCTGCCGGGGCAGCAGCCCTTTCAGTAGTTGCAATGGCAACAGTCTGGATGATTGACTGATCTGGGCTTGTAACATTAACCAAAACGGCCTTGCTGTGCTGGTACTGCGAACGGCTGAAAGCAAGGGGAAACTACAGCCGTAATTTTTCCCGAGGGCATGCAGCTTCCCTGTATGATTACATGATGATGGCGTCCTCTTGGGTAAAATATTCCGGAGGTAAAATAGTCCCCCATTCGGATCTCCGGGCGGGGACTACTCAAGAGGATGTCGTTATCAGGAGAAAGAAAACTGGCGTTCTACGGATCGGAGCGTGGAATGTCAGATCCCTTAATCGGGCAGGTAGGTTAGAAAATTTAAAAAGGGAAATGGATAGGTTGAAGTTAGATATAGTGGGAATTAGTGAAGTTCGGTGGCAGGAGGAACAAGACTTCTGGTCAGGTGACTACAGGGTTATAAACACAAAATCAAATAGGGGTAATGCAGGAGTAGGTTTAATAATGAATAGGAAAATAGGAATGCGGGTAAGCTACTACAAACAGCATAGTGAACGCATTATTGTGGCCAAGATAGATACGAAGCCCACGCCTACTACAGTAGTACAAGTTTATATGCCAACTAGCTCTGCAGATGACGAAGAAATTGAAGAAATGTATGATGAAATAAAAGAAATTATTCAGATTGTGAAGGGAGACGAAAATTTAATAGTCATGGGTGACTGGAATTCGAGTGTAGGAAAAGGGAGAGAAGGAAACATAGTAGGTGAATATGGATTGGGGGACAGAAATGAAAGAGGAAGCCGCCTGGTCGAATTTTGCACAGAGCACAACATAATCATAACTAACACTTGGTTTAAGAATCATGAAAGAAGGTTGTATACATGGAAGAACCCTGGAGATACTAAAAGGTATCAGATAGATTATATAATGGTAAGACACAGATTTAGGAACCAGGTTTTAAATTGTAAGACATTTCCAGGGGCAGATGTGGACTCTGACCACAATCTATTGGTTATGACCTGTAGATTAAAACTGAAGAAACTGCAAAAAGGTGGGAATTTAAGGAGATGGGACCTGGATAAACTAAAAGAACCAGAGGTTGTACAGAGATTTGGGAGAGCATAAGGGAGCAATTGACAGCAATGGGGGAAATAAATACAGTAGAAGAAGAATGGGTAGCTTTGAGGGATGAAGTAGTGAAGGCAGCAGAGGATCAAGTAGGTAAAAAGACGAGGGCTAGTAGAAATCCTTGGGTAACAGAAGAAATATTGAATTTAATTGATGAAAGGAGAAAATATAAAAATGCAGTAAGTGAAACAGGCAAAAAGGAATACAAACGTCTCAAAAATGAGATCGACAGGAAGTGCAAAATGGCTAAGCAGGGATGGCTAGAGGACAAATGTAAGGATGTTGAGGCATATCTCACTAGGGGTAATATAGATACCGCCTACAGGAAAATTAAAGAGACCTTTGGAGAAAAGAGAACCACTTGTATGAATATCAAGAGCTCAGATGGAAACCCAGTTCTAAGCAAAGAAGGGAAAGCAGAAAGGTGGAAGGAGTATATAGAGGGTCTATACAAGGGCGATGTACTTGAGGACAATATTATGGAAATGGAAGAGGATGTAGATGAAGATGAAATGGGAGATATGATACTGCGTGAAGAGTTTGACAGAGCACTGAAAGACCTGAGTCGAAACAAGGCCCCCGGAGTAGACAATATTCCATTGGAACTACTGACGGCCGTGGGAGAGCCAGTCCTGACAAAACTCTACAATCTGGTGAGCAAGATGTATGAAACAGGCGAAATACCCTCAGACTTCAAGAAGAATATAATAATTCCAATCCCAAAGAAAGCAGGTGTTGACAGATGTGGAAATTACCGAACTATCAGCTTAATAAGTCACAGATGCAAAATACTAACACGAATTCTTTACAGACGAATGGAAAAACTAGTAGAAGCCAACCTCGGGGAAGATCAGTTTGGATTCCGTAGAAACACTGGAACAAGTGAGGCAATACTGACCTTACGACTTATCTTAGAAGAAAGATTAAGGAAAGGCAAACCTACGTTTCTAGCATTTGTAGACTTAGAGAAAGCTTTTGACAATGTTGACTGGAACACTCTCTTTCAAATTCTAAAGGTGGCAGGGGTAAAATACAGGGAGCGAAAGGCTATTTACAATTTGTACAGAAACCAGATGGCAGTTATAAGAGTCGAGGGACATGAAAGGGAAGCAGTGGTTGGGAAGGGAGTAAGACAGGGTTGTAGCCTCTCCCCGATGTTGTTCAATCTGTATATTGAGCAAGCAGTAAAGGAAACAAAAGAAAAATTCGGAGTAGGTATTAAAATTCATGGAGAAGACATAAAAACTTTGAGGTTCGCCGATGACATTGTAATTCTGTCAGAGACAGCAAAGGACTTGGAAGAGCAGTTGAATGGAATGGACAGTGTCTTGAAAGGAGGATATAAGATGAACATCAACAAAAGCAAAACAAGGATAATGGAATGTAGTCTAATTAAGTCGGGTGATGCTGAGGGAATTAGATTAGGAAATGAGACACTTAAAGTAGTAAAGGAGTTTTGCTATTTGGGGAGCAAATTAACTGATGATGGTCGAAGTAGAGAGGATATAAAATGTAGGCTGGCAATGGCAAGGAAAGCGTTTCTGAAGAAGAGAAATTTGTTAACATCCAGTATTGATTTAAGTGTCAGGAAGTCATTTCTGAAAGTATTCGTATGGAGTGTAGCCATGTATGGAAGTGAAACATGGACGATAAATAGTTTGGACAAGAAGAGAATAGAAGCTTTCGAAATGTGGTGCTACAGAAGAATGCTGAAGATTAGATGGGTAGATCACATAACTAATGAGGAAGAATTGAATAGGATTGGGGAGAAGAGAAGTTTGTGGCTTAACTTGACCAGAAGAAGGGATCGGTTGGTAGGACATGTTGTGAGGCATCAAGGGATCACCAATTTAGTATTGGAGGGCAGCGTGGAGGGTAAAAATCGTAGAGGGAGACCAAGAGATGAATACACTAAGCAGATTCAGAAGGATGTAGGTTGCAGTAGGTACTGGGAGATGAAGAAGCTTGCACAGGATAGAGTAGCATGGAGAGCTGCATCAAACCAGTCTCAGGACTGAAGACCACAACAACAACAACAACAACTTTGCTACCATGTGGCGCGCACGTCGATGACTGGGCCTCGATCTCCAGCCTAGCTATAGCTTGCGTAGAACAATCGTCACTCTTTAGATCTAATGTGCCCGAAATGTCGTCCACCGTTTTAACAATATTTTTCACTTGAGTTTCCAAAAACGCTATGCGCCTTGTCTAATTGATCTATGCGTTGGTCTAATTGTGTTCCCTTTTCCGGAATGTCTTTGTTTTGTTCAACCAATTCTGCGACTTGTTTTAACACATCGATCTCCTGTGACAAATACACTAGCGCCTTGTCACGTTCTTCAAACATTTCATTCATTTTTGCCAGGAACTGAGCGTGACTCTCCTGTTCCCTGCGTTCGCGTTCAAGGCGTTCCTGTCTTTCCTTTTCCTCGCGTTCCGCTCGATCTACCGTTATAATTTCTTTGACTTGTGAAATTAACGCCTGCTCGCGAATCGCGCGCTCTTGTCTTCCTTTTTCTTCACGTTGCTTGTCTCTTAGATCTAATTGTGCCATAAGTACAGTCAACAAATCAGCTGTTGGTGCAGGTACGTGCATAACAGTAGCTGTTGATGCAGTAGTATCATCTTTCCCTGTGTCAGCAGCTGAGTGAGCTTCTCTGCTCATCTGAGCCTGATGCTCAGCATTGCCTGATACATTATCTCAAATCCCTGGACGGGAAGCTGAGCAGCCTGACATTTCGAGTGGATTCTTTACCGGAAATTCCTGTACATTATCATCTGTATCATACCTAGACATATTCTCGCTCTCTACTAGTTTTTCCTTGTTTGAATAAATTTACACTCACTAACTGGATAGAAATATACACAGAAATCTGTTTCCCCCAATATGTCACACAAACACAAGAAATACACAAAATACACGAAACACACACAAAAATACTGAAATAATCATGGAATCTTACTAATTACTACAAATGAAGCTATCACCTATCCAAAAACTCACTTTATGATGTAATCCTTTACAATACGCCTTGTGTACTGCAAAAAATACATCTCTACTGACATATTGTTTTGGTGTCAATACACACACAAGTGAACATGTCATTACTTGCACTAGAGTTTATCTGAAATACACACAGCTGATTGTGTGACCTCTATTTCAAATACTATTCGCTGTCTAGCAAATTCTATCACTGATTCACTCACTAGTACTAAGTTATAGTAAATGACTGTCACCAAATTTTCACTGTGGTAAAAGAACGTTATTCACTTTATCTACAATATTATGACAAATTTGTGCCAAGAAAATCAGCACAGTGCATGGCCTCCAGATTCCTTCCTCTTCTTGGTTCCAGCCTGGAAGCACATGCAGTTATATCCTTACCTTTACACATTAGTATGGCTTGCTTTTGAGTATATCTCGGTTGAGACAATTGTATGTATTGATTCAGCTTCAGGTCCATAAATCTTCACTGCCTCAGTCTCATACAGGTGAAAGTTTTTATATTGGGTACATGGAACAATGATATATATATGGTATTAGTTCTTGCATCATACACATCATTACATACATATAAATATTTACTAATATTTTTTTAAAATTTTCTGATAAATACAATTCTAATTTTATGTATTCAGTGTTTCTGTATATAATGTTAGTACATAAAAATTCGAGCCCCGCGTTCTTAGGCGCCATTTATCTCAGTATAAGTGTATATGTGTGTGTGTGGCCACTTTATTACGGAATAATTACATATTTTTATTTTTATAATCATTTTATGATTTTCGTTGGGGTAGCTTTAAATATTGTGGGCTAGCATGAGACTTTTAATTACATTATACCGCAATACCACTCGTATGGACATTGGCTGCCCTGAAGTACGTTTGATATATTTTTCAAACACAATGCGCGACTCGCCACCTTCTAATAAATAGTTCACGTTAGTGCTGATATTTAGAAAAGAAAATATGCGTATTCTTACGTAAACTGTAATTATTAATATTGGTCTCAGGGGCTACTGGTTATTTATGTACCAAACTACAAAAAGATTAACTGAGGTATTGCGGAATATAATGATTTTCAATATTTCTTGTTCATTAATTGCAAGGCAAAACTGGAGAGAATCTCATCTTCCATTAGGCGGCCAAATTGAAACATACTGAACTGATTCAGAGCTGTGGATTTTAGCAACTGAAATTTATTGCTATGCTTTTTAACTTTGAAATTAATGAAAGATCAAAATTGAGAAGTCTCTCACATTTACAAAATGAATTGTCAGCATAATAGCCGACTAAATCCTGTTAGGGGATATGAGCTCCCTGCACTACAAAGTTCTGTAAAAATTTTGATAATTATATTAATGGTTGCAATCATGAGAGGTGACAACTAAGTCAATAATACACACTTTCTAATAACAATTACTATTATATTTTTCAAAAATACAGATAAAACTTATGTTAATTATCAGACAGCACTACAATGGCGGCCTACCATTAGACAAAACAAAACAGGAGAGATGGTTCAATCAAAGCATTGTCTCTGATCTTCATGGCCATGTTACAAAGAGATTATACAAAAAAACTGTGTTTTCTTAATTACATCGATATTTTTTATAATAATAATTTACAATCTTTACTATTTGTTATACGTTGCTCAGATGTACTTAATCTTTAGGTAATTTATGGTTCACACATCTCATTAAAAGACTTCTTCTCCCTTTCTCCAAATGTCCATTTATGTAGTGTACCATCACACTGCACAGTTTTTCTGTGTTCTTGTGGAAAGCAAAACATGTTTTAGTAATGACTTTCGTGGCATAGCTACAATGAGACAGGTATTTTTCGTAACACAACAATACATTACAGTATAATACTTTGAAGGTCACAGCAATGAATGTAATAACTACGAGATTTATATGCATAGCTCTTTACTTTTGTATACAACAAAGGTAAGTACATTGATTTTTGGAGAACTTTGCTTATGAATGACGATGACTATGACACTTGGAACCTTTTTACAGTTAGCAAATGATAGAAATTATCTTACAACAAGAAGCACAGTTTTGCGCTACAGGACACTAATTTGAGTGATTACGTTTTGTACGTGGAACATTTTTAAGAAATATTTTTGAACTTCTATGATACAGAGAAGATTTTCGGCGATACATTTCATTCCACAGTTTTAATCTGTAACATCTGAGGGTACAATTGCATTTACCCTCATTGGGGTACACCTACTTTGTGCACCATGTGTGTGGCAAGCACAAGGTGCCCTAGCTAATATGGTATTTGCTTATACTGTCTTACACATCAGTGCTATATTTCTTTAACACAGAATTACACAGCTATTTGATCACTTAACTAAGAGGAATAAACATTTTTTTACGTCACTGACACAGGTCTACGTAATTAGACAGTTTGATTACTTCACACTTATGAAATTGTACTTTGTCTACATTATGGGAACTGTTAACATTTGCTATCAGAAACATTGTGATACTGTGAGAGACTTGAGTGACGTATTTTGTATGAGATCATGATTTTTGAAGTATGTTTGAGGTAGATGACATTACTGAAACGAGCAGAGAATTTTTTTAGAGGTTTTGAGATTACTGAAGGAAGCTATGACGATTTTCAGATCTGATTGATCTGTTATGATGATATTATTAAGATGACGATGTTTATTATGATGTTGAGATATGTTTATGATCAATAAGATGATGCTATATGAGGAATTTGAATATGATACATATTTTTTATGATGAAAAATTGTAGAAGTGTCAACAAAAATGTATGTCTGTAATAAGGTAATCAATAATGAGTAGTGGTTAGGGACTCTGGTTGGTGAAAAAAAAATGTTGGAAACCAAGAATTGTACTTTAAGACTTATGAAAAGTGTGTATATATGTGAATGTGAGTACCACAATACTGACAGACATTTTTGGACACTATTATTCATGAGATTCCGTTTCTATACACTTCCAATGCAAGTTTTCAACCTGCGAAATTTTTATTTGTATGATACTGTCACTGTACTGGAAACCGTTGTAAATATTATGGTAAATAATACATTTGACCTTGACATAACATCGTGCTGAGGTGCGTGCTAGCCGCTTTGAAATATACCTGTTGTTGCGTTGACTTTAATTTTCCTCGTGCCACTTCAGCAACTTTGAAGCTTGCCAGAATCCTGCAAGCGTTCTCATAGCTGTAGAAGAAAGAGGCCATTGACCTCACTATTGGTATTTCTTTGCAGAACACACCAAAATCATGACACACTATTACTTGGAAATATATGAGTACACTTTGGAGCTCGTACTTGCTGCTACTTACTGAAATGCTTATGAAGTGATGAGAAATATTTTTATGTATACACACCTGATTGTGACAAGTGTCTTTCTATGAGAGTTGAGAGAATTTTACTGGCTTATGAAATGCCATATGGCTCGTGAATGATGTTTTTATACTTTGCTTTGTACATATTTGTTTATTTTATTTTATATCTGGTTTCTAGCTGCACTGCAGCGTTGGTATTATAAAATAAAATTTAATACATGTGCTAATGTCAACACTTTCTGTCTACAGACCCATTAAATAATAATCTTATGATCCTCATTCTTAAAAAAGGAGCACTAAGAAAGGAAAGAATCAAAAGCAGGAGAAGGGACTAGTAACAGGAATTGCATACCTAATTTTCTTTTCAAGGACTTTTTTTTTGGTAGAATAAGTTGTTGTGGTGCACCACTCTAATGTTAAAATGTGACATAGACATTAAGATGTGAATAGACATGTCCCTTATCTGCAGTACTGTCTTTACTGTATTATTTTTTCTGCTTGTGCTTTGTCACATTTAGGTATAATTTATTGTATTTGCTGCTGCTATTTGTCAGGCATTGTCTTACTGAATTTTACTTTGTATTACTCTGACAAGCCAGTTTCACCATCGATTTATTTTTCTTGTTTGCTGCATATTGCCTTATATTAGTTGCAATGTTGCTTTTTCTTTACTAATATAGATAAACTGCTGCTTGCTTTGCCAATTTGGATTTTTTGTCATTCTGGTTTGTGTTAATTATTTTGTGCTGCCGCATTGCCTCGTTCTCTAGTTTATATATCTGAGCCCAGTAGATTTAAGTTAGTTTAAGAGGGGGTATGCTATATAATGAGTCATGATAAGTTGGGAAGAAATGCATTGAGAAGCTATATGAAAAGGTCTGGCCAAAGAGTATTGTATAATGGGAAACAATTGTTTTGTTAGGCAGGATTTTGTTGGAAACAAATGATGAGCTAAGAAAGATACAAAAGTGTAAATACAGATAAATATGATTGTGGGAATAAATGTTGAAGTAACAGAGATAAATGAAGTTTTAGTTGGAAATGAAGTAGTTTTGGGTGAAAATTATAGAGAGGTCAGTATGAAGGATATTATTGAAAAAATGAAAAAGAGGTATGAAATGCTCACCATAAGTACTGCAGTACTAAATGTTACATGTGAAAACAGATCCTGTCTGTTCCTTTTGTGTTATTCTGCTGTATATTTATGCAACCCTTGTGTGCCTGTGTCCTTCCTGTCTCTGTGTAGTTACCTGATAAGATAAATTTGGTAGAATTTTTTTTTACTTCTAATACTAAACTGCATTCGCTATGATGAGGAAAACTGGTATCCTCAAGTCTAATTTTGTTTTGTAATATATTCTTTACTTTCGGAAGATGTTAAGACTTTATTTATTCTATTCTGTTTTCTTTTCATGCTCATGTGTCAAGTTATGGCACACATTTGTGTTGGTCATAGCATATATTTAAAATCTCAGAGGTTCCATGACTGTGTTAATACTTGCACATGTGTTGATAATTCAACAAGGGACTGGTTAACAGCATTGCTGGTTCTATGGATACCGCCAAAAAAAATTGTGAGTGCACAAGTAGTTGTTCATGGGCTCTCTAGATTTTCGTCAAGACTTTTCAGTTGTGATTGTGCACCTGCATAGTCGCAACAGATGGTTGCTGGCCATCTCTATGAGGTCTACATTGGGCCTGCACCTTTGGTTGCTCGCTACTAGCATAATCTCTACAAGAACTGCAGTGGGTCTGCACCTTTGGTGGGTCATTACTGCCATAATCTCCACATGGCATACTGTGGGTCTGCTCTCTGGTGGCTTACTAATTCTACCAATATTCTTCAAGACTTCGACTGACTCTGCTGTGAGTCTGCTCTATTGTGGCCCAGTACCAGTCTTCATGTCAAGAGTCAGCACTGTGTTTTCGTTGGGAGGATATCTCTACTTCCTCAAGACTGCATGGAGCTCCACTACTTGTGTGTGCATTTTCTTTTACCACTCAGATGTTATGCATAAAACTGTCATAGAGTACTCTTCTGGTGAGTGAATAAGACTGTCTTTGGGGAATATGAGATGAATTTTTTGCTTTTGACCAACAGTATATTACTAATTGCGTGCATTTGATTTATTTGATATTGTTAATATATATTTTTTTAACAAATTTGTCTTGGCCACTGCCCAAAACAATTTGCATTTTTTTAAAAAGGAGCAAGGGGCTATGTAAGTAGGCTGTTTGTGTGTTTCTATGTTGGTAGCCCTGTTAGCACTGTGTATTAAATCTCTGACTGCCCTATGGCAGTCTGTAAGAGACTCTCTATGGCTGGTCGGACTTGCAGTTGGAGATGAACAGCCAGCAGTGATGGAAGATGGGACTGAGTAGTCAGCAGTGATGGAGGCAAGAGGTTAATAATTATCAGTGTTGGAGGTTTGCAGTATTAGTGCGAGTGGACGGTCTGAATGTGTATCTCTCACGGAGATTTATTACTAATGATTATATAATTTTTTTAACTGGTTGTCACTTGATTAAGGTAAAATTTCGTAAATACAATATTTGTTCTGCAAAAAAACAAAATCTTAAAATCTCTCCTTTGCTAACTACATGCCTATCAGTAGTTAGAGGCTTCAGTAGTTAGAATCTTTTATTCAGCTGGCAGTATTGGTGTTTGCTGTATTGCAGCAGTTCGTGTAATGAAGGTTTTTGTGAGGTAAGTGACTTATGATATGTATAGGTTAATTTTTTGTCAGGATTTCTTCTTATTCAAGGCCATTCTTTTGAGTTAATTTGAAAGCAGTCAGATCATGTTACCATCGAATATTGTGAGTAACTAATGAATAGGAGAAGTTTGAGTTCTGTTTCTCAGGGCAAATTCTGTAGGTCAGTGTTGATATGATACAGAATAGCAAATAGACAGTATAGTCTAATTCACTTAGCAATATAAGTAAAAACTTAATAAAGAAGTTTCACACTTACGAATGAAATGTGATTCCTTTAAATTCTAGATAGTACACCGGTAAACTACGCAAGCCAGCAGTTTTGATGCAACAACTACGTCTCCACACAATGAAAGCACCCAACACTGTCGAAACTGGGCCTGTGCACTTCAGAGTGATGTCGCAGGGAAGTATCACCGCATTGAACTATGGAGGTATGAATACAATGAACCCAATGTTCAGGGCTATTTAAGATGGTGTACATCAGCTTCAAGTTTGTGATGTAATGACAGCTCCCTTTTTTTGTTACGTCCATGGTGCCACATACGTGTATGTCTGTGGACGGTGCACGCTGCTGAATTCTCTGGACATGGTTTGCAAATGCGCATTCACTTCTATTTGCTTCGGTGTAAAGCAGGCTTTACAATTCCTGGACGGAGGGAAAGCCTAAGTGGCACAAATGAGAACATGTACTGATAAAGAAATTTTCATTAAATTAACTTTTTTAACAGCAATAAAGTCTTCTGTATTGAAGGAGTAAAATACTGTAATTTGTGAAGTAATTTAATTCGTAGAATGAAAACACAATGGATAACAAGCCTTATAAATATTGTTTGATTTGTTTGAATGTAAATATTTTCTTTGGCAAATGAATATCGATGCTCTGAAATGTTTTGACACTACCTTTTGTGTTGCTTCGGAAGTTTTGTCCACAACATGCCTCATAAAGTTTTTTTACCCATTAATAAATTTAACATTGTTAGTTTCTTGTTTGTGGTATGATATTCCTGCCTTTCATTTCACTTATTGTATCCCATAACCTAACCACAACTATCCCATGGAGTGATGTGTTGACCTTTCATCTACATTCGAAGTTGCATCATAAGCCACCCCGTTCCGCTGAAGTCTTTTTGAAATGACTTTTAATGGCCTAAGTAAAATTCATAATATGTGTTCGTAAAAAAATATGTATGGCAAACTGTTGATTAGTGAAGCTATAGAAGAAGTGTCATCCAGTCAGTGCTGATATGACATTTATTATTAAAGAAAAGCATAGTCGACTGTGGTATTTAGAAGGCAACACTTAGGGTGGTGTTAAATGATCATTTTTCTTTTTTCTAAGTACCGAATAATGCCAAAAACCATAGGTCTTATCTACTTCGACAAAGCTGGTATTTCATTGTGATACGAAATAACTTTTAAGGGAAATTATTTCATACGGTTTTTTCTTTAACTGTCAAACTATTGTGAATATATCCAGACATTCATGGAATCTTCGGAATGTTTACCCAAAAGAAGCAAACAATAAACTGTAGACGAGGAATACACAAAAGCACAAGATCAAAACTAAAATATGTGTGAGAATAGTTTAGTTTCTGACTTTAACAGATGAAGCTACCAGCCCTCCTGCCAAGGCCACCATCAAAATTTTCTTCCCAGATTTGTTGACGTCTCGATCTGTCTCATTCTGTTCCATTGCCGGCGTTTGAAATGCATTTCGATGTTCTTTAACATACAGTCAAGGACTACATGACCACGAAGAACACAACTGTAGCTATTTCTGAAATACTTGAAGGTGGAAAATATTATCGAAAGAATTGCGCAGCTGTCTATACAAATAACATAGCTGTGTCAAAGTAATAATTGTTGTGAATTCTTCACTAGAAATTCTCGAGATATTTATGTGTATAGAAGGCTTCGTGTTCAGTCTTTTGTTACTAATGTTTTTTTGTTGAAGTTCAGACATAGGTGGCGTTGCCTACGAAATTTATGTTGCTGCGTTTGCATATGGCGAACTCGTGAGAGAATGTGAGAAGTTTATTATTAATGTGTTATTGTTACCAGAAGAGGAGAATCGTGAAGTTGGACTGTGTTTCAATTAGCGACTCTTTTTCCTGATTAAGTTCTGGTCCGTCAGTGATGGTATCGTGTGTCTGTTTCGTCAGATTGTTAAATAATCGCCGTCGGAATTTCCTTCAGAAATAATGCTTATTTTCTCTTGGCAGAAGTTGTAAATAGAGGAAGGACAGAACCAGTGTCATAATTATAAACTTCACTATTTGCAACGTGATTGTATTGTGAACGTTTTAATTATTAATTTACATAAGCGAATAACGACGTGTTATTGAAATATTTTGTGGAAGTAATTTGTGTACGTGATCACTATTTCATGTTAGTAGGAAGTGGAGTAAAAAATGGGGGGCACAAGATTTATGGTGCAGTGGGAAGAACATCCATCACATCTGGCTACACGCCTTGGACATCTTCTCGAGCATCAGACTCTAGTTGACGTTACGCTAATGTGTAATACTCATACACTGCGCGTTCATCGCGCAGTCCTTGCTGCCTGTAGTCCTTATTTTGAGGTGAGTTTATATGGGAACATTACGGAGTATTGTGGTAATACATAATGTTCGTATATGTGTGTTTTTGTAAAATTTTCATTTTTAGTTCATTTTATCATGGTACTTACTATGTGTAGATTACAGAAATTGTGTCAAATTAATACTGGATTATTTCAGTTGCACCCCATTGGTATGATCTCTACCGTTTCCAGATGTTGCATGACCAGTAATAATGGATCCTTACAGTACTGTTGTGTGCCATTGGGATTTGACCTTACAGCTCCCATTACTAGATTTGATGCAAGTTCAAATAGTCAACATAGTGTCACAAGAGATGTTCTAATAAAATGTATGTTAATGTTGTGCAAATGACATGATGGATATGACAGGTTAATTGTAAATATGATCTGTGTATTCTGTAAGAAACAGAATGACAGATGCTGTACGTATCGTGCGTCTGTGGGTGAAAAGCTAATTCTGCGTGTACCCAGCCAATTGGAAATTATTTTAATAGTTCCAGTTACCTAGTTGGAACAATTTCTTGGATAGGAGAAAACTATGGCATGCAGCCCGTGCGACATACTTAATAAAACATTTCAGTGGTTGAACTAATCTTTGAGTTGAAAGCCTAAGTCATTTCTTAATGTTGTGTGTTTGTGCGTAGCTTGATTGACACATTTTTAATGTGACTGTGATATTTGTTTTAATGCCTCCCAATGTTAAAATTTATCTCATTATTCCATATTCTGTGTGTCAGAGTGTTGTGGAGGCAGATGATATAAGCATTCATTTCTACAAGGGAATTCTGACAAACAGTTCATGTGGTTGCCTATATGTGGCTCTACAGAACAGTGGAGTAACTTGTGTTCTTTTTCACAACTAGACCATTCTCTTTGTATTTGCTTAAGTTCATTTGTGATCATCCTCCTAGTGCCTGTGCAATATATTGTTTGATATCCATCTTGAAGATTTGTATGCATTTGAAAGTAGCTACTTGAAATTTAGGAAAAACATTTTATCTTTGAATAAATTGTAAAGATATAATTTAGAGAAATGTATGGTGAACCATTATTTACCACAAAGATAGATGGAGCTCATGATCTCTAAATTTATCTGATAATTGACTTGGAGGAAATGAATAATGTAATGCTGTGGTAAAGATTTTGAGAGGACATAGAAAACTTTGAAATCAAACAATGTATAATAAGAGTTCAGAAATAGAGCAGTGCCATTACTTCCATTTTTAACAGAACAATGTTTGCACCCCCTTGCCATGAGGTGGTATGGGAATAGAATGTGTTAAGCCTATGTCAAATTCGGATGTGAATTAACTATGGAATGCTCAAATGTATTTGACAAAACAGCAGCTGTAACCTCAAAATTTCACAAGGTCAACTCCTTAACAAAAAAGAAAATTAATCTTTAGCACATGATATGTCAAAACCACAATGTGGTGTAATCTGAGAAATTTGTTAGTTGAAATCATAGGTTGTTTGATGAGTGGTTTCTTCATCTGTATAATAGCTGTAGACAAAAGTCCTGTCACACTCTCTCATTTGTTGGGTTTGTCAGCACACAACAAATAACAAACTTAGACTCCAGACCATGTGCAAATTTCGTCACCAGAATCTTCATTCCCAAAAACTAGTGAAACAATTAACACAATTGTTGTTGTGGCAATTTTAAGACAGTCTTTTGTGGCCAACGTAAGCTGCGTAGTCCATTAAAGGAGATGGCATAGGTCTAAGTGCAATCTATGGTAGCAGACAGCAGTTTGAAATCGGGGGGGGGGGGGGGGGGAAGTAATTGAAGTAAACCATTAGAAAAAAAATTAATCTGACAATTAATATATGAATAAGTCTGCTGCATTTTGATGTGGTTTCCCTGAAACAAGTGGAGAAAAGCAATGGTCAAGTTGTATCTTGACTTTGTGTAGGGCTCTTTTAATGGCTGTCCAAGTGTGCTCTATGGTGCTTTTTTAAGCAAATGCAGTAGTATTTTTAAAAGTGAATTTATTTATATTGTGCCTTTGTTAGAAAGGTACTTGTAGATATAACTGGAAACAGTGGTTGTCTGGGTAAGTGTGCTCTTTGATACTATTCAGAAGTATTTGTAGGATCCTCTCTCAATTCTTCTATACATTTGTCTCCCTTTCTTTTTGTAGTATGTGAAAAATACTACTAACCAAGCTGAGACATCACAATTTCCATTTGAATTCAGTTTCCACTGATTTTCTTTGCCCGAGATAACCTCAACACAAACATGTTTGCAGACATTCTCAAATTGTCAGTGTTATCTAGATTGACCCTATCTTATTACATATAACTCCATTTTGGTATTTATTTGTGCATATCTCAGGGTCATTCCATGTCAAGTCACCCAGGCCTTGACACCAACCATGTCAGATTTTGATGAAACTTGGTACAATTACTTCTTTTATCATCCTGAAAGCACTTTTAAATTTTTTTGCTGTATCTCTTATAGTTTTTTTTTTAATTTTTAAAGTTTTTAGATTTGGCGTTGTTTCAGCAGTCGGAAATCGTAACTTAAACGCGTCCTCACAACTAAAATAATTTGTATATTAAAGAATACTCAAGATATCAGTATGAAATTTTGGAATAAGTTTGTGTATTATATCTAAATGTTAAAAAAAATTGCCATAAAGATATATTAAAAATCTTCCAGGTGAAAAAAATTTTACATGTTTTTTTGAAAGCTAACGGATGTTTAGTTTCACAAAAACAGCAGTATCTAGAGTTTCAGACCTGATAGAAAGCTCGAATTTGTTTTAAAATATTCTTAATTGTATAGGCTGTTAGATAAAAGAAAAATTATGTTGGCTTTTTAACCTGTTTAATAGTGATCTAATTTTTAAAATATATATTTTAAAAATAAAAAGTACCAAGTGACTTAGGCACCGAAAATAAGTTTTTGTCTTCTTGGAGTAACAACGTACGCTTGGATTTTGTTTTATTACTCCTGTGTTTTGAAGTGTAGGCTTGGATCTTTCTTAACAATTACTGAAAAAAATATTAGCATAAAACCTGGACAAAAACTTTGCTCAACATGCCGTAACTTTTGTGAGGAAAAATTAAGAGTTGAAGTCATGGTTGAATTAGAATCATTGGAATCCAGAAATGAATCTCTCGTACAAACAAACATTGCTCTTGCTAATTTAGGTTTAACACCGATAAAGCTTCATGGCTTGTCAGAACAAAGTAAAGGGTCTTATTTTAAAAGGAAGGTTAGCAGTATTGAAAAGACTGCAAAAAAGGTGGTTTCAAAAGCATTAAAATATGATGATGCACCAAGTTCTGATGATGACGAAGAAGATACAAGTGTGGTTGAGAAAGCAAAGGTTTTTGATGTAATGATTTCACTTATGAAAGAGAAGATTTCATCTGTTGGGGGGTCTAGAAAAATCCAGATTCTGACCTTGGCTCCAGATTCTTGGAGTCGAAATAAAGTGATGAAAGAATTTAATGTGAGTGAGTACATGGTGCGACAAGCTAGAAAGCTAAAATCTGAAAAGGGTATTTTGGAAACTCCTGGTCCAAAAAAAGGTAAAACTCTTTCTGGAAATACAGTAAGACCTGTAACAGATTTTTATGAAAAGGATGAAAGTTCCAGAGTGCTACCTGGAACAAAAGACAAAGTAAGTGTTCAAAAAAATGTGTACGTGCAAAAAAGACTCATTTTGTGTAACTTGAGAGAACTGTATTATTCTTTCAAATGGGAGAATCCCGAGGTAGAAGTAGGATTTTCAAAATTTTGTTTCTTGAGACCTAAATGGTGTATCCTTGCTGGTGCTGCAGGCACGCACACTGTATGTGTATGCAGTGTCCACCAGAATGTTAAACTATTACTGGATGCTGTGAAAATTGAAGAATCTTATAAAGACCTAATTAAGATGCTTGTGTGCAACACGGAAAACCAAAACTGCATGCTACATCATTGCAACAGCTGTCCTGCAAATACTGCACTAACTGAGTACTTAACTGAAAAACTAAGTGAAGATTATGATTTAGAAGAAGCAATTGTAATCAGTCAGTGGGTTAACACAGACAGGGCAGAAATGATCAAACAGTCTATCAGTGTTGAAAACTACATTTCTTTATTGGTTAGGTCATTGGAAAAGCTCACCCCACACTCGTTTATAGCAAAATCCCAATCAGCAGCCTTTAAAAGATTGAAAGAAGACCCACCACCCAAAACAGCAATTATTGTGATGGATTTCAGTGAAAATTATTCCTTTGTTATACAAAATGAGATCCAAAGTCACCACTGAAATAGAGGTGGTTGTACTCTACACCCAGTTGGAGTTTTTCTAAGAAATGAGGAAAACAATGTTTTTGTTTCCAACCACTGTTTTATTAGTGATGACCAAGAACATGACACTGGTTTTTTTAACTTTGTACAAAAAGAAATTACAAAGTGGCTGTCATTACATCATACTGACATTGACTCAGTTCACTACTTTACAGGTGGTTGTGCTGGGCAGTACAAAAATAGAAACAGTTTTAAAAATTTGACTGAACACTTGAGAGACTTTAATTTGATGGCCCAACACACTTTTTTTGCAACAAGTCATGGGAAGTCAATTTGTGATGGCCTAGGAGGAACTATTAAAAGAATTTTAAGGAAAGCCAGTCTACAGCTTTCAGACAAAGAACAAATAATGACAGCAATCGATGTGTACAAGTTTTGTAAAAAAAAAAAATATTGAAAACATTCATTTTCACTTTATTGACAAAAAAGAAGCTGATTTGCTACGGTTAAAACTAGAAAAACTTTTTCAGCAACCCGAACCGTTCCTAGAACAAGAAGTTGTCATAACTTCAAACCACTTCCAACAAACAACCTTGAAATTAGAAGGACTACAGATAGTGTAAAACCTCCTTAGTCTTTTCTTTCCATTCTTCTTCTGATTGGGTTCGTGTTGAACCATCCATAAATAGCTATGTGGCTGCAAATTATGATGGTAACTGGTACTTTGGACTGGTAAAAACAATATTCAATGATGAAGAAGATGCAGAAATTCTATTTCTACATCCTTCAGGACCAGCTGCATCATTTTATTGGCCCGAAAGAGAAGATTCTTGCATAGTGCCTTTGGAGCACATAGTCTTGTAGTAGACACACCTCAATCAAGCGTCACTGGAAGAATGTATTACAAGAACTGAAAGCTCTTGGATGAAGTGGAAAAACAGTTTGAATCAGCATTAATGTTTATTAAAAAGACGAAATTACTCAAAAAATTCAATATTTCAAGCAATCAGTTGGGTTATACATAAGTGTCGTAAGTACACTATCTTTGTACATAATTCTAATGTAATCTACTATAATTAATAAACATGTTAAAAAGCCATCATTATTTTTGTTTTATCGAGTAGCCTATATGTTTAAGAGTAAATTAAAACAAATTTGAGCATTCTATCAGGTCTGAGACTCTAGATATTGCAATTCTTATAAAACAAAACATCCATTTTAAAAAAAGAAATATATATATATTTTTCATAGAAAATATTAATGTTTTTTAATAGTGTCATTTTTATCTTCAAATATGTATAATAAATAAACCTGCTGCAAAAATTCATGATGTTATCTAAAAGAGTTTTTAAGATAAGCAATTTTAAAGTTTTGAATACAAATTAAATTTACCATTTCCGAAGGTTCAGAAAACGCAAAACATAAAAACTTAAAAAATGTATAAAAAACTATAAGAGATACAGCAAAAAAAATTGCAGGTGTTGTCAGGATGGTATTAGAACCATTTGAGCCAAATTTCATGAAAATCTAAAGAGGTGGGTGTAAAATTTATTTTTTATTGGGTGATTTGATATGGAATGACCCCTCAGTAAATTCCAAAAAGCTCCCAAATTCATTTTGCTATCACCAAATAATGACCCTTTCATGCAGATCAGTAGAAAAAAAATAACCACTCTTACCACATATCCACACCATGGGCATCTACAGACATTTTAACAGAAAGGGGGGGGGGGCATAAAGGTTTAAAATTGTGCTTTTTATATGAATGAATTGTCCAGTGTCTAGACTTGCATGTCATAAATAAGAATTAAATGTTATTATATCCTAGTGAATTGATGGTTATCCACTCAGTAGGACATATATGAGAAAAAGCTTTTGTGCTCCAGGTCCATGGTGACGGGTGGAGGGGTGAGTGGCTTGAGGCAAACACTATGATGATCCCTTTGAAAGGGACATGGCCAATTTCCTTTCTCATGCTTCCTCAGTCCCAGCTTGAGCTCAATATCTATTGACCTTGTCATAAATGGGACGGTAAACCTTAACCTCCCCCCCCCCCCCCCCCCCACCCTTTTGCATACAGAAGAGTGTGGAACTACACAAAGTTTTTAGCAGGAAGAATGACAGTTTGATGGCAAATTTATTACTCTAATAATGAGCAATTAATTTGAGAAAGGGAGCTGAGAAAAAGTGGAGTTGATGATATGAGGGTGTAGAAAGGAATGACAGCCGAAATATGACAACAAAAGGCATTATGTGTGCACGTGCGTGCGCGTGAAGATGCTACTGCATAGGATTTGGTGTGGTGTTTTTTTACCTGGTTAACCTGTATGAAACTGAAGTCCTGTCATTTATATGTAGCTTTCATATGATATCATTTGTTTGAAGTAGGACAATGCATGTTTTAAATAGGTTTATGGGTGATGCTTTTACCTAGTTTCCATACCAGAAACAATTTTCAGTACATGGGAAAAATTATGCTGTAGACATAGCTTTGTTGTGACTTCAGCATAAAGATCTCATCAAGGAATTTTCTGATGTTTCCCAATCAATTAGTTCTGTAGCCTGTATCATTGATTTTTGCTGTGAAACAGGACATATTGTAGCAATGGCTTTATGGATCTTTTGTGTGAAAGGAATGCAGGGTATTTGAGAAAGGGTTGGGTTTTTGGTTTTCACATGATTGTTGCTGACCTCAGTTTCACCATGAATGTAAAATATTTTTCATTAAAAACATTCTGGGTATATTATCATATCTCCTTGTAAAATATTTAAAGTGCTAAAATGTGTCAAAGAATTTTCCCTGAGACAGGCCACTCCACCTTGGCCAAAACATTGATACATTTTAATATTTTATAAGATGATGCAACAATAAAACCAGAATGCTTTTAATAATGGGTGCTAGCCACCAAAGCATATGCATTCACATCAAGCACATTTGTATTCATATTTGTGCTAGCATTTGTCGTACTTCATATGACTTTTTGTTGTTGTGTGAATACTCACTTGCCAACAGTTATGAGTTATTTAACCATTATAATATCATAGTGGAAATGATTAATATAAGAAGCAGTCTCGGTAGACATTCCCACTTTCCTGAAGTGCATTTTTAACAAGATAGCTACTAATCACCAACAAAATTTGCATGGACAGTTTGAATCATTAAATAATGAGTGGAAAAGTTGACATAGTTAGGGTTCAGTCTAATAGGTTATATAAGAAAACATTCAATTGCTCATAAGATCTCCGCTTGAAGTGCCAGGAATAGATTTTGCACTCGAGACTCTTCAACAACAAAATATTGCCTTAAGAACTAACCAATGATGATTTGAAAATCTGTTAATCTTTTTACCAGGAAGTTAAGTAACACTTTTCTTAAGTAGTTCTCAATTAGTGATGAGGCACGTTGGGACTCTGTTTGTCAACAAGCAGTAGTTTTAACATGCAAGCCAAAAAGTGGCTTCATGATATGAGGCTGGCACAAGTGTGTTGCTGCAAACAGTTGTTTTAATTTTTTTATTCTAGTCAGAATTTAACGGACATCAGAATTTGTTGCATATGCTGTGTGTGTGCCATATCTGGATTGGGTATATAGAGGTGGCGTAGCTTGACTGTAACTGGGAACTGAGATGTGCCATGCATCAAAAATGGTATGAACTTGAAGATACATGCTGTCAACAGGGTAAGGTTACTGCACTTGGCATTGTTCACTCTTGAATTTGAGTTTTAATAATAATGTGGTAAAATGTGATGTCATTTAAATACAAGGGGCATAGTCATGGACCTACTTCTTTCAGTGGCATTGACATTGTCTTATAAAGAAGGGCCACAACTTATCTTTAACTGTGCTTTTTCCTCATTGTTTAGCCCTGTAGTGTGGCAGGGTCTGCTCTTTTGGTTCCCTGTCTCCATTTGACGTGATTTTGAGTTTGGTCAGGGTCTAACTTGAGGTCTGTACAGAGGGTTTCTAACAAATGTTGATTTTGTCTCCCAATAGGTTGTTTACCATAGTCTTTCAATGAGCCATCAACTTTCAGTCATCCTTAAGCACGACTGAAAGTAAAAAAAGTATTGCATGCTATTTAGTAAACAAAGAATTGTTGTGTTCCTTACTGTATTTCATTTTTATTACCCTTCAAAATAGGGAGTTACTTCTGCCAAATGAGGACTTAACAAGTTAGGTAATATTGCCACCAAATGCAAGATTAGCTGAGAAGGCCAGCTTGATCCAGTTACCAATTGGTCTTTCTTTCTTAAATATTCCTGGATGTTACTAAATAACCCAAGGCAAATGTGGAAAGATTCTAGCAAGGTAGTGCCACAAGTCTTTTCATATCCTTGTGAGAACTTGTCTGATGTAAACTGTTGAGTGAATAATAATAACAATGAAGTTCTTATGGGTATTTGGCTAGAATCCCTAAAGAATAGTGTGCCATAATCCACCCACTACACAGGAAAGGGATGAAACTGATGTTTAACTATAAAGAGATTTTAGTGAACACTGCCAGTTACTTAAAGAATTCTTTCAAAAATCTCACTTGAAAAGCTTTAAGCACAAATGGACCATTTTAACGGGCAAATATCAAGCATGTTTTAGGAAAGGTAGCTCCTGTGTGGAGCAAATTCTGTCTTACTAATCTGCAAAGGCAGACGAATGGGGACTTAAAAAAATTACAATTCATTATTTGTATGTTGTTTAATATACTAGGAGAGTTGAAAGTGGTTAGAAGGACAAGACAGTTGACTTAATAACATGTAATACGGAAATGTGGTTCGGCCTTTAGCAGACACATTTTTTCTGGTTTTGTTATTCACACGCATTTTGGAGGAGTTTCTCCATCTTCTGTGAGTTTGTTTATTACCTTGTTATTACTTGTCAGTGTTCACAAGTCTGTCTGGGATTTGTAACAAAGCTGTAATTATTGCCTTCCTGTACCAGTGTCATATTTTGTCTTCTCCTTCTTTTAATTCAGCATTTGTCCCGCATGCCTGTGGGTCTGCTACATGGGTATGTTATCTCCATTTCACTCTATCACGGCTGTGTCTGAGTGGATGTTCATGCATTTAAGGTCTTTATGAATCGTATCAGCCCAAAGTTGCTTAGGTCGGCTTTTGGGTCTTCTGCCCACGACTTCAAGTGTGTAATAGAGTCAAACCATCGAAGATGACTCTCACACCTCTCGTCTTGGATCGGTGCAACACCAACCTGTTCCCTAATGCTGTCATTGGAAACGTGATCTAACTTGGTCATTTTTTGTAGATCTTACATTTTCGTGCTTCCACGTGGTGTTTGAGTGCAGCTTCCTAACACAAACTGTTTCATTGTTTGTGTGATGTTCACTTGTTTAACAGACATTAACTGATACTATCTCAAAAGTTAAGTTCCAACGTGAAACCTGTGAACAATTTGTTATAAAAATTGGGAGGTCTGACAGGAAGGTGAACTATCACTCTTACTGTTCAATCTTGTACTAGGAAAAGTAATTAGGACATGGAAAAAGAAGTAAAAGGAGTAACCGTTGGTAGACTATATTAAAATAAAATCCTTTTTTAATGTTTAGTTTACGCTGTAGATCTAGTGATCTTGTCAAGCAACAGAGAAGCAGCAGTCAATTCTCTTGAAAAATTCCATGAAATAGCATATAAAAGTGGACTGAAAATTTCTTAGGCTATGGAAAATACCCAATACATGGAAGGTTCTGCTTGATACTTAGATGGACAACCCACATGTTGGCAAAATATCTCAAGGGTCCAAATTTAAATATCTAGTAGAAACAATCCAACACTCTAGATTGTATCCGGAAGCAAACAAAGATAGAATCTTGATATAGTTCATCATATTAGATGTTTCAGGGAAGTCTGCAACTGTCTTTCAAGATTTAAATAATAAAACTGCACCAGTTACTTATGTTTTGATGCTTGGCAGAACATGTTTCGAGAATTTATTCTCATTTTTAAGTGCATTTGTGCATTTGTTTGTGTGAATATGTTTGGTGATGTTGCATGCATGATTTTCTGCATTTCTAGCGTCTCTTTTAGGTTAGACTGCAATTGGAAAATCAGACAAAATGAATCTTTAAGTGTTATTAAATGTTAATGTTAGTAGAAATGGTTGTTTTGTTTTTCTACGTACAAATATTATGCCATCTCACAGAATCATTAAATTACATAAAGCTTCTACAATTACGTAGAATAGGTGCAACAAAAAATCAGAATTGTGTAATGCAAAACTAAAACGTAGTCAGACCTGAAGTGTTATACACGTCAGAGACTGTAATCATTGGTGGTAGATCATTAACTAAAGGCAAAGAAATATACAAAGGAAAATTTTTGGTCCGGTTTGTATTTATAGAATCCGGATGAGACGGAAGTCTAACCAGTTGTTTCAAAGTTTTGAGAAAATCGTGGACGGTTTCAGGAAAATGAGATTGAAATATTATGGACAAATTCTCAGAAGGAATGATGATATACTTTGGAAAGCATTAGTTTAAAGCTAAACCAAGTGTTACATCTAAGAAAAGGTGGACAGAAGAATGTAAGAAAAACCACAGTGAGAAGATGAAGAGATTTTACAGAGAAAAAGAAAGCAGCACATAAGCAAAATAAGTTCAGTCACACTCGACGTTGGGGCATTATGATGTAAAAGAAATAACAGTGGTGACGAAGTTGTAAATTAGGTTTACAAATTCATAACTGTGCATTAAAACAGGTAGATGTGTGCTGTACAGTTGTAAAAAATGAATTTCTAGAATTGTTTTACCAAAATTAGTGTAAACATTTTTTTTTTGCCACAGTCAGTAGAGAAATGAAGACTAAAGTTCGCTGAGAATCGTCCAGATGCTATGCTTTATATACAGTACAGGACACACATGGGCAGTGTGCGGTAGCCAGTTTCACACTTTTAAACCATATGATCTCAGTATGTTGGAAAATATGCATTGCTTGCACTCTGTAGAAGACGTCACTCTGCATTTGGCTTGTATTCAAGTTGTGCAACTTATTTGTCATATTGAAATAGTAGCCTAAGTGGTTTAATCTGAAATACAAAATCTTGGCCATAATGATGCTTTTCAGAATGTATGTTTCATGCTGCAGTGTAGTGTGGGCCACTATTCTTTCATGATGCAGTGAGTGTGTTCCACAATGAAACTTCCTCAGGTAGACTAACTTATGTCATTATGGTGAATAGAACAGAGGATGAGGAATGGGGTGGGGGTAAGTAGTATGCAACATCCCATCTGCACACACTGTAGGGTGGCTTGTGAAGTATAAATACCAATGTAAATGCAGCATGTGGAGTACACAGAACATATTAGGTAGGTCTTGGCAAATATTGCTCCGTAGCAAATTCCACTGCTGAGATATTGCATAGGCCAATCTAGCCAATAACAGTTTCATCTGCGCTACACACACAATATGCAGCTGCACACAGTATTGGGCAGCAACAGCATTAAGTGTGTTATGGAAGTAGCTTGAGAATGGCTACGGAGCCGAAATAAGCCTGTAGCAAAAGAAATTAATGTCTAAATAAAAGATCTTTGAATACACCAGCATTTTGGCTTACTGTACATATAATGTCATTACAAGACATCTGCAATGCTACAGGCACAGAGGAATTTAAAATTTATAATAATACGTCCAGTGACACCTGTGGGCTGAGGATGACATGGTTGCCGGTTGGTAGCATTTGGCCTTTGTGGCTATTCGGGCAGAATTTAGTTAGTTTAACAGTAACGGGCAGAAATCAATACATACATGCTGTGCAGCAGTTGACTTGTTTTTAAAATTTTTAACATCTGCTAAACCAGCTCAACTTATTTGGTTACTTCAACGGCATTTTACTTCATAAGGACCTTATGTAGTAGTGTCCAGTGAAACATTTAAATAATTATCTTTGCCTACTCTTTTTGCATAAATAATTGCAATGCAGAAGCCTTGTTATGTGATATGCTCTCAGATGTTATATTCCTGAAAAGACAACCTTCATTGAACTCATAATTGGAAAATAGCTGTTTGTAAAATGTATGTATAACCTCCCTGTAATGCCAAAAAATATTTGGAAGTTCCCCTGTGAATTAAAACTGACTCATTGGTTGTATACATCAAGAGTGTTAAAATGAGTTCTGGCAGTTAAGTTGATTTTTGTACTGGCATTTCTTCCTTCTATTTACAAATAGCCTTCTTACCAACAAACATGAATAAATTTTTGTGCTTGTGCTCAGACGCTTAACTGTGCAGTCACCAAACCACATTCTTCTCTCTGTAGCATCTTAAATTATTTAGATGGCATTTGAAATAATGGAAGGATATAGTTAACTATAACATCTTTTGGTTCCACTCAGTGTAGGGATAATCACTTGCTTTGCTGCTATGATCATCCACACTCTTCTCTGCTCCCCCTTTCTTATTTTATACTTACATATTCACAGCAGTGCCCCATATCTGAATATAGTGAGAGTAATGCTCTGTGAAAGATTATTGTAGAAAATGTTTTCCACCTTATTTTCTTTTATTATTGTTGCACTCCATGTGAAGCTTTCCTTTGTCCATTGGCACCCTGGCCTTTAAATCAGTAGACATTTGGTAACCTCAGCCAAACAGTACGGCTGTATCAACAGCTGACAACTTTTACAATCAAATGGTCAGTCTACTTTCAGTCATTCCTTCAGAAATATTTTATTATCTTCTGTCAGTACCACAGCAAGAAATAATAATCATTGTAAACAGATTTCCATTTTTACTACATTAAGATAAGTGTTATTTTTTCTACAGTCATCAGTTAAATGATCTGACAGCAGATAAACAGCAGCCGCTTAGCACTACTTAGGAAACTGTATCTTTCTAACTGTAGTTAGGCTACTTGTAATTGTATTATTTTCATTTATAATATTTATAAGCACAAATTAAATATGGCAGTTTATTGTTGATTGTCAGCACACTATACACGACAATCTCTTGAAAGTCACTATTATTGATCTGTACCTTGACTGAATTCACATACATGAATTTCATATCGGAAGCCACCTGGCAGAAAGTGTTAATCAAATTAAGACAGATCTTATATTCTCCTTTCTATGCCACTCTTCGTGGGAGTCCCAGTGTGACTTTGATATTCCTGGCTGCTGCCCACTGCTCCCACTGAAAATTGGAAAGAAAAATGTGTGAAACCGCATTAATCCCACATGCTGTGCAATTTCCTTTATTGATTGAGCAACCTTTTCTGAAATTGTGCTTCACCTTTTGCAGTTTTTTTCTCTGTTCTTTCTCATGCTACCATTTCCAGTGATTTGCACGAGACCTTTTGTAACTATAAATAATTTAAAGTGTGCCTGTTTTATTTACTATATCTGGTAATGTATTGGGACTACTTCCGTTTCTTCCATTTGACGTCTTTCTTTACATTACTATAGTTTAAATATGTTGGTAACATCTCTTCTCTTTTTTTTTAAAAAAAAGTGTTGGCTGCCTTACCACTTGAAGGAACAAGATTTATTTATTATCTGCCTTTGCTTTTGGATTTGTTCATTACTATTATTATTATTATTTTCATTTGAATCGCGGAGTGTAACAGTAAAATGGGTTAACATTATTCTACAACTGATTGAAATGAGCATTATTGGCCCTATAAATACCTATGTTGTTGGAATGGGAATGATCTGCAACTTTTTCCAGTCACTTAGAAAGTTGATTGCTCCAGTGACCCGTGTTACACTGCTGCTAGAAGGTAAGAAAGTTCTTTTGCATAGCCTAGCTAATACAAAATCAGGTAGGTTTAATGTTATGTTCCACAGTCCTGACTGTTGGATGATATTGTTTTTCAATTATGTGAACATACATTTTTCTACATTTACAGTAGATCTCCTGAATCCAGTATTGGACTAATGTTATGGGAGAAACAAGAGCTACTACAGCAGGGTATGTAGGGGGATTATGTGGAAATACTGAAGGATATACAGTGGAAATACTGAAGCTGGGAGGGGAGGGGGGTTTATGAGTTTTGTCTGGGTAGCTTAGTAAGTGAAAGCAATTTCTTCAAAAATGAGGGTTCATTGTAATCTTGTAAGGCAGTTTTGCCATAGCTTACTCTCCACTCCAGAATGAAAGACTCCTTCTGGAATCTGTTTCTTGTTGCACATGCCAAACAGAAATATTTTCCTACTTTATTTTTACTTTCATGATCATAGTCTTTAATGCTGTACCAGCCATATTGTTATTGATTTTCTTCTCTATGTAAACTGGAACAAGAATTTTGAATGTGCTAGACACAGGGCGTTGTCAGTGGTACACATTCTGATTGCAGGAGTCTTCCAATATTCCCCATTTCTAGAGCATGCTCAGAAAATTTACCCATAAAGTTTTCTCTGAAGCATTCTGCCACTATGGTACCTGAAACAGATGGGCTACAAAAGTTACTGTCAACAATGTTTGACCCACTGACAATTATCTTCATCCAAAATGTGTCACATTTGAAATTGGCAGTAGCCACTCCAGATATGGTTTAGTTGTGATAAAATACACTGCCATTATTGGTGTGCAGGCATTCACTTCTGTTTCAGCCAGCTTTCTTTTCCTACACCTGGATCAGAAAAACAAATTTATTGGCAGCTATTTGTTTACAGGATAGCTGCTGTAGCAAAACCAATCAGAAAATGAGCTTAGTCACACCTTCCGTTCCATATACCGTTGTCATATTACTCCGGAATTTGAGGTGCCCCTTACCAATTCTTGCTGTCATCATAACTGTCGAAAAAAAATTTTGTTTTAAACTTTTTGGCAATTAGACATATTTTAGGCAATAGTATGAGTCAAGTTAGCAGCAAAGTGTTGATAAAGGTGATCAAGTTATTATAATTTAGCAAAATAAATGCTGCCACCAAAATTTTTTATCACTTGCCCAATGATATAAAGTATGTGACAGGTAGCAGAATTAAATTTGGAAACAAGATGAAAAAGTTTGTTCTTGACAACTCCTTCTATTCCACACAAGAATTTCTACTTTTGTAATGTGTAAAATTGTCATGGGTAGGAACTTCTCACTCACTCGCAGATATATTTATTATTATTTTACTATTATTGAAACCACTTTGTCCATGGTTAGTATGTAGCCATCTTTTGGTTGTGTAATATGAATGTAAAATGACTCATTTCACATCATTATGATTAATCGCATAAATTACTCCAGGAAAGGGAAACTAACTAACTAACTAACTCAATATTGCAGGTCAACAGTGAACAAGTGAATTTGTTCAGTCCAGAATTGTGCAACTGTTGAGTGATATAATGTTAAGGTATATGACTGTAATGGAAAGCAACAACATTGTTCCGTCCGTCTGTTCTGCCATGCTTCAACTATACTTGACTGTTAATCACTTTGTCTTGTGATCCAGATATAGGAATTAATGATACACAGGTATAGTTATCATTAATGAGTGACAGAAATATGCTGACCTTGCCCTGTTTGCCCATCCAGTTAACTAATACCATATTAAAAATGTTCCCTTTCTGACTACAAAGACAAATGCTCTTGTATTCATTTAATTTAAGTGATCTAATCATCTCCCCAATTATGTTATGCAATTAGTTAGTTACTTGTTCCATTGATCAACAGCACGGAAAAATCGTTATGATGTGGAACGTGTCAAATGCACAAGAAACGCACACAGGAAACAAGGATTTTTACATTATAGTGTTATACCTAAATATTTCTATTATCTATCCCATTCCCATAAATGGCACAGAATGCATATATCATATCTCCAGATTTATTTACTCATATTCAAGAATTCATCTATGGTATGGAAAGAGTTGTCAAGGAGGTATGATTTCAATTTGATTTTGAAATTATCACTGCTGTCGGTCAGACGTTTTATTTCACATGGTAATTTATCAAAAAGTTTTATAGCAGCATATTTTACCCCTTTCCGTGCCAAAGAAGGGTTAAGTAAACGATAGTGTGGGTCTTTCTTTTTTCTGGTATTTTAATCATGAATGTCACTGTAGATTTTAAATTGGTCCATGTTGTTGAGAGTACATTTCATTACTGATTAAATGTACTGTGAAGCAGTTGTAAGAATTCCTAACCTTTTTAACAGATGCCTGCAAGATGTGCGACTATGAACCCCACACGTTATTCTAACTACTTTCTTTTGAGCAGTGAATACCTTTTGCCTAAGTGTTGAGTTGCTCCGGAATATTATTCCGTATGACATCAGAGAGTGGAAGTATGCAAAGTATGTTAGCTTACTAATTTCTATATCCTCAAAATTGGCAATTATTCTGAACCTGAAGTTGCTGAGCCTAGTGGCTTTAGGAGATTGGTGATGGAGTTCATGGAGACATTTCCTTAAACTGAAAAAACAATATGCAAACATCATATGGACTTTGCTTGTTGAGTAGCCTTTACTTAAATGTGTATTGTGGGCTCAGGTTGTAGCCTGGGTCTTACGTTTCTCAGCTTGATAATGCAAGAACAATAAATAACCTGCATATGAGATTTGCACAGAATTGTTTGAACCTCTGGATTTAGCCTTTCATCTGGTTTCAAATCGGAGGACTGTTTGGTTTTGGAAACAACTCTGATATTAGTGATTACAGCCCATGAGTAAGACTAGTAGTCTTAAATACTTCAACCAAACATTTGAAGGAACTGAGGACAGCTTCTGAACGCAGGTGGCATTTTGGTGTTAATGTAAACCACAGCATGCAGCTGCTAGTTGCTGGCAGAGTCAATTTCACAACTAGGATGGTGTCCTGTGCTAGACTTACTGGTGAGAGGACACTTGAGATAAAACTGCCATACCTGGCAGCTCTTTTCTGGAATGCTTGTGTTAGCCATTAACCATCTAATATTGGAGGTAACAGTAACCAGCATACAAATACTTTGACCTTATCAGGAGTTCCAGGACAACTGACCGCTCTCCCAATACGAAAGGTGCCTTACACTGGGGCGAAGGTGTACTTTCAGCTGTTTCTGCAATGTTAAGACCATTAGGGTCTGTAGTTAGCTAATACCTTTCTGCCCAGAAATCCATGAGGGCACCACTAGCCTATTCACCCATGGTTGAAGACAAAATAACAAGGTCATGTGCATTGGAGAGTGCACCACCATCAAAGATACCAGCTGGTGCCACAAGCAGATGCCAGAACCATTGTTCTAGACACCCTATCACCACTGTTGCTGAGAGCTGCAGCAAGAAACCTTTTGACCTTGGTATGACATAGATGGTGACCTGGAAAAGATAGCCACTCAGACTGGCAACACGAATGTGCATTTCGTGGGACTGTTTCAGTGTCACGATTGGCCTCATCTTAATACAGCTGCCAGGCGTAATAACATGAGACGTGGGAGTGGTGTCTGTGGTGTCTGTGGGGTCTATCAGCAGGACAGGTTTCACTAGACATGGCCTGCATCTCAACAGGTACGGGAAGGGGAGGTTGGCAAAGCTTATAGGTGACAGCATAGGTGGGAGTGGTGGGATCACTCATGGGAAAATTCCTGTAGTAGTGGGTGTTAGAGCTGCACCTTTTTTAGATTGAAGTTAGCTGATATGTATTCCTACTTAAGGGAAGTCTCTCTAACAAAGGAACCACTTTCAACAAAGCCTAGGTATCCGAGTAATGAGGGGATTAGTATATTTCATCAAAATATACAAGTTATTAGAGATAAAGTTAGTGAACTGCTTATAAATGTTGACTCTGAAATTATTTGTATATTTGAGCACTTCTTAAATAAGGAGATAATTCAGAGGCTTCCTTTACCAGGATACAGGTTGGTTGGCAGCTTTTCTAGGAGCTCTTTGCGGTGTGGGGGAGTAGCCATGTATGTGTAAAACAGCATCCCATTTGAGTCAATTGATGTTTCAAAGTACTGCACTGAAAAGATGTTTGAATGTTGTGCAGTTGTGGTTAAATTTAGTGGAGCTAAACTTCTAACTGTTGTTATTTATAGATCCCCAGACTCCAATTTCACAACATTTTTGCTAAAGCTAGAAGAGGTTCTTGGTTCACTTTATAGGAAGTACAAAAAGTTAGTTATATGTGGTGACTTCAATATTAATTGTATAAGTGATTGTGCAAAGAAAAGGATGCTGGTAGACCTCCTTAATTCATATAATCTTATGCAAACTGTATTCTTTCCAACGAGAGTGCAAGGGAACAGTAGAACAACCATAGACAACATTTTTGTTCATTCCTCATTACTAGAAGGGTATTCTGTTAGCAAAAAGGTGAATGGCCTTTCAGATCATGATGCACAAATTTTAACTCTAAAAGATTTTTGTGCTGCAACACGTGTTAAATATAGTCATCAGCTGGTTAGGAAAGCTAATCCAGTTGCTGTAGAGACCTTTGTAAACCTTATCAAGGAACAAGAGTGGCAAGATGTTTATAGCGCTGATACAGTAGACGATAAATAAAATGCTTTTCTCAAGACTTTTCTCGTGCTCTTTGAAAGTTGCTTTCCGTTAGAACGTTCAAAACAGGGTAGTAGCACAAACAGGCAGCCTGGGTGGATGACTAGAGGGATAAGAATACCTTGTAGAACAAAGTGGCAATTATATCAAAACATTAGAAACAGTCAAAATCTAAATGCAGCAGATCATTACAAACAGTATTGTAAGGTGCTTAAAAATTTTATGAGGAAGGCCAAAAGTATGTGGTATGCAGATAGAATAGCTAAGTCTCAGGATAAAATTAAAACCATATGGTCAGTCGTAAAGGAAGTGGCTGGTCTGCAGAGACAGGTGGAGGGTATAGAATCAGTGCGTAGTGGGAACGTCCATGTTACTGATAAGTTGCATATATGTACAGTTTTTAATAATCACTTTCTGAATATATCAGGTGAACTAAATAGAAACCTAGTCCCAACAGGGAATCATATAGCGCTCTTAGAAAAAAGTGTTCCAAGACTGTTACCTGAAATGCTCCTCCATGATACTGACAAGAGGGAGATTGAGTTAATAATTAAATCACTAAAGACCGAGAACTCTCATGGATATGACGGGGTATCTAGCAGAATACTGAAGTATTGTTGTATGTATGTTAGCCTAGTACTTAGCCATATCTGTAACTTTTCCTTTAGGAGTGGTCGGTTTCCTGACCGATTAAAGTACTCGGTAGTGAAGCCACATCATAAAAAGGGAGACGGGGGTCATGTTGACAATTTTAGACCTATTTCTATGCCATCGGTGTTTGCTAAAGTTATCGAGAAGGTTGTATATGCAAGGTTACTGGAGCATTTAGATTCACATAATTTGCTGTAAAATGTACAGTTTGGTTTTAGAAATGGTTTAACAACTGAAAATGCTATATTCTCTTTTCTCTGTGAGGTTTTGGAATGATTAAATAAAAGGTTGCGAACGCTAGGTGCTTTCTTTGATTTAACGAAGGCTTTTGACTGTGTTGACCACAAAATATTACTGCAGAAGTTGGACCATTATGGAGTAAGGGGAGTAGCTTACAGTTGGTTCGCCTCTTACTTTAAGAACAGAAAGCAGACGGTAATTCTTCGCAATATTGAGAGTGGTAGTGATGTTCAGTGGAGCACTGTTAAGTGGGGCGTTCCCCAAGGGTCGGTGCTGGGGCCACTGCTGTTTCTTATTTATATAAATGATATGCCTTCTAGTATTACAGGTGATTCAAAATTATTTCTGTTTGCTGATGATACCAGCATGGTAGTGAAGGATCTTGTGTGCAATATTGAAACAGTATCAAATTATGTAGTTCATGAAATAAGTTCGTGGCTTGTGGAAAATAATTTGATGCTAAATCACAGTAAGACTCAGTTTTTACAGTTTCTAACTCACAATACAATAAAAACTGATATTTTGATCAGACAGAATGAGCATATTATAAGCGAGACAGAACAGTTCAAGTTCCTAGGTGTTCGGATAGTTAGTAAGCTGTTGTGGAAAGCCCATGTTCAGGATCTTGTTCAGAAACTAAATGCTGCTTTATTTACCATTAGAACAGTATCTAAAATAAGTGGCAGTTCAACACGAATTCAAAAATAGTATTTTTGGCTCAAAAGCGGACTGTTCGAGCTATATGTGGTGTAAGTTCGAAAATCTCTCGTCGACACCTATTCAATAGTCTGGGAATTCTGACATTGCCCTCACAGTATATATTTTCTTTAATGTCGTTTGTTGTTAGCAGTATTAGCTTATTCCCAAGAGTTAGCAGCTTTCACTTAGTTAATACTAGGCAGAAATCAAATCTGCATATGGAATGCACTTCCTTGACTCTTGCACAGAAAGGAGCGCAGTATTCTGCTGCATCCATTTTCAATAAGCTACCACAAGAACTCAAAAATCTTAGCTGTAGCCCAAACACTTTTAAGTCTAAACTGAAGAGTTTCCTCATGGCTCACTCCTTCTATTCTGTCAAGGCGCTCCTGGAAGAGCTGAAAAATTAAGCAAATTCCAGTGTTACATTGTTGATTTTCTTTATTTAAACCCTCGACTTGTCGCCTGAATATGTTTTTTATATTTCATTTTATCTGTTTTTACTATTGTGTTATAATTTCATGTATTGACTCGTTCCGTGACCATGGAGACTTCTCCTTAATTTGGTCCTACAGAACAATAAATAAATAAACAAATAAAAATAAAACTGCTTCAAGTTATTTGAAGGCAATGGCCATTTCTTTTTGATTCTCTTTCAATATCAGTCTGTGATTAGTTAGTTCTAGTATGTGTGTCTCAGTTTTTAATAGTGTCTTACACTGTCTTATGATCCATTCATACTCCTTTGAAAAAAGGTTTGTGTTCTGCCTTACGGCAGGTCTTGTCATGGGGGAAGCCTCATCAGAGAGGTCCACCACATGAGCATCTAGGGAAGTGATTCCAGTGGTGGTTTCCCGTTGCCTTCCACTGATGATGATTAAATGATAATGAGGAGAGCACAACACCCAGTTCCTGAGCGGAGAAAATCTCCTACCCAGTGGGGAATCAAACCCAGGCCCCTTGGCATGACAGACCGCCACTTTGACCACTCAGCTTTCAGGGCGGACCTTTGAAGCTCATAATTATTGATTTTCTGTTTATATGATGTGTTAGATACCTTTTTATAAGCCCATATAATTACATTTCAGTTTTGTTAGAAGCCATGTATATTTCAGAGTTCTAAGATTTTAGTTGAGGCTTTCCATTATTGCCTGGTGAAGCAGTCTGTGATTAAAATTCTACTGATAAATATGGATGGCATATAAATATTTATATAGAATAAACAACAAGGCAATACATTCAGGAGGAGCAAGATTCAAATTCCTGTTCAACCTATGGTCAGATTTTTTTATTGTTTTACCTTAAACAGATTGAGGCAAACATAAGTTGTTTCCTATGCCAAGAGTGAGTCACATTCATAATAGATAATTCTAAACAAAAATGTTCACTCTACTTATGATAGAATATTTTGGAACTTGTTTCTATTTTTCTAAAAATTGTGGAATTGTGCTTGGACGATCTGCATTCATATACTTGGGAACATGCTGTGTTTATGAAAATAGTGTATTGGTTTTGTAATTTTACCTCAATAGCAGCTGGGTTTATATGACTGCTACTGAAGCAGTGGGAAGTCCTTCTGTGGCTGAATGTGGTATGACTGCCCCCACTCATGCACTTCTGGTTCATCAGTAGTCACAGAAGTCTTCATTCAGTTAGCGAGGTGCAGCAGCTATATCAGACTCATTTGTTAAGAGATATTCAATACATTACCGGAGATGGGTAGGCTCTCAGGTGCCCACATCCTGCGAGTGCAGTTAGTCACCAAATGCCAGTCGACACACACAGTGTGGTGATAATGGTGCATTGGATATGAGAAGTGCAAGGGCACAGTCAAAGCAGCAGTACCAGGTTGGTGGCATCGTAAAGTGCTGTGCCAGACTTCAGCTGAGAACTGTTGCAGTGAGAACTGTTGCAGTGGTGGTCAGCTACTGCACAGACACAGAGGCCTGTTTGCTTTGTGTTGTGATGGCTAGCTGGGCATGTATAAATATCACCTTAGCAACTTTTGCTGCTGTTTTTGTAATACTGTCACAATATATGCAGCAGCTAGTGTGCCGGCAGTGTGTCAGCTGTGAGGAAAGTTAATTTACGAGTGGTTGTACTTTTGCACTTTAACACCTGTCACCAGTAGATGTGCGTAAAAAATGTGATTTAAATTTGAAAGGCTCCTGTAGTGAAATTAGTGTTCAAAAAGACTATTGGCACAAGCTCATTATAAACAATCTGAAATATCAGACTGTAAAGTGTGTTAAGTTTCACTTAATATAAATTAAGAAAAATAAATGAAATTGAGCATTGTCTACAATGTAGTGCTTAATACAGTTGACAAGCCGTTGCACCACCAGAGCTCTTTTCTTTATTTCTGGTGTTAGTAAAAAGGAGACTATTGATATAAAATTTTTAAATGTTTCTAAGAACTAAAGGATGGTGAAAAATATTGTGGAAAAAAGGAAAATACCTTAATTTTATAAGTGTAAGGAAGTAATGTGTAAACATGCGCACTTGTGTCCTTCTTTCAGATTTGAAGTGAGCATTTAAATGTAATGTTGCCTTTCATACTTAGAAAATTAAATAATTTGTTCTTGCACATTGTCATCTCTGTTCTCCTGACCAGTTAATATAGTTAGAGTAATAATTACTGTATCATGCCAAATGGAATCACTGTATCCTCATCTGATTAAATAATTGTTAAAGCAGTTGTGTATGCTTCTCATAGAGATATTGTGTTCATG
Source organism: Schistocerca americana (assembly GCF_021461395.2). Lineage (NCBI taxonomy): Eukaryota > Metazoa > Arthropoda > Insecta > Orthoptera > Acrididae > Schistocerca > Schistocerca americana. Next base: position 906,243,678 of record NC_060119.1, read on the forward strand.
TTGATATGTTTAGAACAGTAAGACTGTAGTACACTTTTATTTTTCAGACAATATTACAGCGACAGCTGGGTATGCATCCATTGATTGTACTGAAGGATATGCAGTTTTCTGTTCTGAAGTCCCTCATAGAATTTATGTATTGTGGAGAGACAAGTGTCACTGAAGATAACCTTGGCCCACTTCTTCAGGCAGCAAAATTTTTCCAGGTATCTGGTATTTGGAAGAAGTGATATTTATTTATATTGATCTTACATTTCACAGAATTGTTAGCTTTAGCATTTAAGAATGCTTCCTCATTTTTGAATATGCTGGACATGTATACAGTGTTAAATCGTATATCTTCGCCATAAACGAAAAGATTTACATTAAAATTGTCAATTACATCACAGATGATCGTCAGCTTTTGCTGCAATTTCTACATTTCCGGGCCGTATCTCCACCAAAGTAAAATTGGTAACGTCAACACTTCAGTAAACAATTAAACTTTTTGCACTTTTTAAACTCTGTGATTGTGAAATCATATCACATGATCTAAGTCGCATGGAAATCTATTTCCAGTTATTTCAACACATGTATGAGTGTCACTCCAAGGGAAGTAGAGTTATTAACTGATCTAGGTATGTTTCGACCAGTCGAATCAATTGCCATTTATTGCATCACATGATAAAAAATACAACCTTTGTAGAATATAAGGGAATCACAAAATCACTTGGAAATGTTAGAAATTACGTAAATACTGGGTTCCAATTTGCAAAATGTTTAAATTTTTATTGCTTAAAAATGGCTTTCTCTTAAGATTGGGATTCATTAAAGCAGGGAGAAATAACTTTAGTGGTGGTACCATCTTCAACTCTCCACATTAGTCCATCATGGGATCTTCATTTCTGCATAACTATTACAACCTTCATTAGTTTGTTCCTACATATTGTAGCTATGCCATGGTCTTTCTGTAAGTGTTAAACTGTCACCCTCTCTTCCTTCAATTACCAAATTGGTGATTTGCTGATGCCTCATCCTATGAACCAGTTGTTTCCTTTAATCAAGTTGTGTCATAAATTTCATTTTTCTGCAGTTTGTTTCAGTAACTTTTCAGAAGTTATCCAACTTACAACCTATCATGCAAACCATGAAGTTTTAATTTATTTCCTCTGAACTTTCGAAAATTCTCCATGATTTCCTGTTCTGATCACCCATTGTACAGATTGAATAACATCTGGGATAGATAGGCTATAAACCAGCTTCACTCCCATATCAACTTTTGCTTCCCTTTCATGTCCATTCACATTTATTTACTACAGTATGGTTTCTGTAAAAGTTGCAGTCTATGCACTTTATTTGCTACCTTCAAAATACAAAGCGTGTATTTTAGTCAGTATTGACAAAAGTTGTTCTACACCTACCTATTCTCCCTTTTTTTCAGTTTTATTTTCTAAGATAAGTCGTAGGATCAGTACTTTCTCGCATTTTCATACATTTCTCTGGAACCCAAGCTGCTATTTCATGAGATGGATCCTCTTGTTGTATACATCTTTCTGTAAATAGATTGTGTCAGTATTTTGCAACCATGGCCTCTAAACTGCTGGTTCAGTAATAGTCATACCAGCCCTCTTTGGAAGTTGGAATATTACCTTATCCTTTATGTTTGAGGGTATATAATCTGTAAAGGTTCTTTTAATTACCACTACCAGTCACAAAATTTATTAACTTATGTATTACTTATATATTGTGCGACATGTTTCAAGGGAATACCTCATCATCAGGCTAAATGGCATTACAAAAACAATTTCATAATAAGATCCTACAGATGTTACACAGTCTTTTCATAAATGTTGTGGTTATCCTGTGGAAGAAAAGAAAACCTAGTAAGAGGCAATGTCACTTTGTAAGCTGGACTGATGTTTGCATGAAAATGTTTTTTAACACTCACTCACTTTGTTCTTATGGCGTGGTAGTCTCGTAATGAGCTGAGGTGTTTCCATTTCTGTGGCTCTCATAGCTTTCTTGATCATTGTTCACAAATTTTCACAAACGTACCAGTAACTTGGAAAACACGATCACAAAAACAAATCTGTAGTGCAGTGTACATCAGCTGGTTTCGATTTGTTTATCAATCTGTTGATCTACGTGGTGTCAGATGTTACATGTCTTCTGCACATCTTGTTATTGTATTACAGGTGTAGGTTGAGGAAATACATTACAAATTGAGCACCTGTTACAATATTATTATACAAATGATGATATAAACTATTTATTTTACATATTTTTAAGCTATTATTGGGGCTAGAGTGAAACGACTGTGATGTTATGTATATTTTAGTCTAAGAGTACTGTAGTGAAATTGGAAAAGAAATTTGAATTTTTGAAGTCTGTCATTTCATTCAGGATCTTGTTATCCCCCATGTGGCCATGGATGAATATTTCCATTTCTTCCAAGATGTCCATTTTCCAGCTGTTTTCTAAATTATTTAGTACTTTGAGATCATTGTTTCTTGTAACATTGTGTCCTGTTTCATTGATATGTTTCAATATAGCTGCTTTATTCGGTTTGCCAAGTCTGAAACAGTCAATGTGTTCTTTCAGTTTCTCTGTGCGATATGAGATGTCATGTATCAGTTTCTTTTTTAAGTTGTTGTTGGCAAAGGTGAGCCTGATTTTTTTTTTTTTTTTAACAGCTTGGCTATTTTGTCTGATATGACACCTAAATATGTTAACATTATATACTTGGGTTTTTGGATGTTGTGTGAGGAAGCTGTGTACCATTGTTTGTTGTTATTTTTAGATGTGAGTTGTAATAGTGTGTGTATTTCATGTTCATGATAGCCATTATTATGTGCAATGTATTTGCATTTCTGTCTCATAGTCGACAACATTAAGTAGGAATTTCTGTTCTCTGTTGAAGAAGGATCTGAATGCAACTTGTTTATGTGAGTTGGGATGTGTGGAAGATTTATTAATGACTGTGTCTGTGTATGTTGGTTTTCTGTGTACATTGATATTTAGGGTTTGGTCTGTTAGTTATTGTCATGTCTAGAAAATTAATTTTGTTATCTTTCTCAGTCAGAATGGCTTCAAATTATTATATAATCTGCCTTACATGTCTTGCATGGTTTTGTCATGATTGGTTCTCCCAAGGATGTTAATAATTTCAAAGTAATATTGTCTACTCCAGGTGTTCTTGTATTGATTTATGTATTTCAGTGCTGTGTGAAATTCCTCTCACAGTATCATGTCTCCTGCCTACTTCCTCTTCACTTTCCATAATGCTGTTTCCTTTGCCCAGCTTTGCAATATATTACTTCCTTTTTTCAGCTTTCCCTTACTTGCTTAGCACTGGCGAATTCTAAATATTCCCCACGTTCTCAAATTTGTCCTCCTCATCTTTTTTCTACCATTGAATTCCAGTCACTCAGCATAACTAAATTTTTGTCTCCCGTAAGGAACTGAATAATTTATTTTATCTCATCATACATTCTTTCTGTCCCTGTGTCATCTTCTGATTCAGTAAGTACATGCACTAGAACTACTGTAGTGGGTGTTGGTTTTGTGTCTATCTTGGCTACCTATAATGCATCCACTGTACTGTTCATAATCATTAACGCACATTCGTGTTTTTTTATTCAGTATTAGACCTACATCTGGGTTACACTTGTTCAGTTTTGTGTTGATAACCCTGTACTAACCTAATCAGAAATCCCGTTCCTGCCACTTCAGACTCATCATTCCTGAAAAGGGGAAGCATCATTTTCAGCATGTGCTGTGGCAATAGTCTAGATCTGGGACAGTCAACCTTTTTTCCCACCACCCACTTTTGCATCTCTTTTAGTAATAAAATTATCTAACACCCACTGCTTTCATAGTAATGGCGATCTGTAAGCAGCAAATTAGCTTTACTTGCTTCAATTTATAAAGCAAATTTACAGCAATTAAAGCATATGATAACAATATAATAGAGGGAAACATTCCACGTGGGAAAAATATATCTAAAAACAAAGGTGGTGTGACTTACCGAACGAAACCGCTGGCAGGTCGATAGACACACAAACACACACCCAAAATTCTAGCTTTCGCAACCAATGGTTGCTTTGTCAGGAAAGAGGGAAGGAGAGGGAAAGACGAAAGGATGTGGGTTTTAAGGGAGAGGGTAAGGAGTCATTCCAATCCCGGAAGCGGAAAGACTTACCTTAGGGGGAAAAAAGGACGGGTATATACTCGCGTGCACACACACACACATATACAGACACAAGCAGACCTCTCACAAGCAGACATATTTAAAGACATTTAAAGACATTTAAATATGTCTGCTTGTGAGATGTCTGCTTGTGTCTGTATATGTGTGGATGGATATGTGTGTGTGTGCGAGTGTATACCCGTCCTTTTTTCCCCCTAAGGTAAGTCTTTCCGCTCCCGGGATTGGAATGACTCCTTACCCTCTCCCTTAAAACCCACATCCTTTCGTCTTTCCCTCTCCTTCCCTCTTTCCTGATGAGGCAACAGTTTGTTGCGAAAGCTTGAATTTTGTGTGTGTGTTTGTGTTTGTTTGTGTGTCTATCGACCTGCCAGCGCTTTCGTTAGGTAAGTCACATCACCTTTGTTTTTAGATATAAAGCATATGATAATAAACACTTAACAAATACTTTGTCAAAATTTTACAAAAACCTGTTGCAAATATTTTAAAAACTGCTACCACCTACCATGAAACCTGGAATGTCCACCAGTGGGTGGTAGGGACAAGGTTGAATATCTGTGGTCTAGATGATGTGGGCTTGTAATATTACCAAGTATGGCCTTGTAGTTGGTGATGGTTCTGTGAACACTTGAAAGCAAGGGGAAACTACAAATGTTTTATTTCCAAAGGTCATGGAGTATATACTGCATAGTTTGATAATGAAGATGATGATATCCTTTATGGTAAAATATTAGTGAGATAAAATAGTCTCCTATTCTGATCTCCTGGTGGATACTGCACAGAAGGATGTTGTCATCAGAAAAAAACAAATCTGACATTCTACAGGCCAGAGCATGAAGTAGTAGATCCCATAATGAAATAGGTAGGGTAGAAAATGTGAAGAGGGAAATCAATATTGTGAAGTGAGCAGTAGTGGGAATTAGTGAAGTGCAATTGCAGGAAGAACAGGATTTCTGGTCACGTGAATACAGTTTTTCTTCCTGTTGCAGATTTTGAAACACAAATTAGTGTGTGTATTGGGGGGGGGGGGGGGGATTGAGACGGGGGTTTTGAAGATTTTCCCTACCAGCGATACAATTGGCACAACAGATATATCAGATATTGCTATCATTGTCTCACCAGAGATGGATAGGAGATGAATAGTTCTGTACATTCATGGAGAAGACACAAGGTACATTGTTTTTTGGTCAGTGAAGTTCGTCTATCAATCTATATCCGGATCCTGCTCCAGCTACTGCCGGGTCTGGGTGCTGTGAAGTTTGTAACCTTTGATAATAACCAATAATCAAAAGTTTTGAAGGACAGTAGAGCAATCTCCGCTGGTACATCTGTACATGATCAAGCAGCGATAATTATTTCATATTGTACTCTGTCAATTCCTTATTCTGTGGTTAGTCACTCAAGAGGAGAATGTATTCCCATGTAACCTCTATGTTTTAAAATAAAATTCAATGAATAATAAAAGATTTAAAATGGAAAAACTAAAACTCAGTTTCACTGGTTCTGAGGCAGGTGTACTGTCAAATTATTTATTGGATCTTCAGCAGAAATTAAATATCCTTACATTCATATCTGGATGCTGGTACTCTAGCATTCCGCTTTTAGCAAAGAAATTGTTCTCGCGTGCTGATTGTGTTGTGTAATGGCTTGCTCACCCGTGCTCTTTCTTATCTGGAAAGACTTGTGCGATGCCTGTTAGTGACATGTTGCCAGTTTTCTTATGTCCTTTATTGGAAACATTACTCTGTGTTCAGAACCATTTCAAGTTAAGTGATCTATGGGCTTCAGCTTGACTCTTTACAATTTTTTTTGAAAAATTTTGAGCATTTGTCAGTGTGTTGTCAGGATGTTAGAAAATTAGTGAAAACGAATTTTACTAAAACTTGTCAGCATCTGAAGATATAAAATTTTGTTTATTTTTAGCACCATATATCTCAAAACTGACACCTGCGATTTTTATAATTGTTAACAGTACTGATTAAAGTACATCAAAGGCTATTGTTAACAAACGTTTTCATTGTGGTTAAGGTGTAAAAATTTGCCGTAAATGTTGAGTTTTTCATTGCATTTAAATACAGTTGTGTAGTTCAGTGGTGAATAAAATTAGCATTGCCTAATTCTTTCTCAAAATGTGCTTTAACCAGCATTGCCTCACAGTTGTGTTGCTGGATTGAATTCTACTAAACAAGGAGTTCCGAATTCCAAGACAGTTGCTCTGCTTTTTTAGTGGCTTGAAACTAATTGTTACAGAAGTAGTGAATTTGTGAAACGGAGATTAAAACCTGTCAATTAAATCCGTGCAATATTGAAATTGTTAGCAATTCTATATGTCATTTACTATGTACAAATTCTGTAAAGGTCCCAAAGAGCTATTAAAGAATTTTGTTTAGAAGGTAATCAGTTGGTAAACTGACAAATGGTGTGGATGCTTAGATATACTTGGAGCAGAAAGTGCTGTTCTCACAAACATGAATGATGTTGTAATCTGTTTGGAAAAAATCATAAAATGTGAAAATGTCTTAAAATTCCTTAATGGCTGATTTGCTAAAATTTTGATAAAATATAATATAAAACCAGGTAAAAATGTGTGCCTATTCCCGGTATACAAAAATGACTTTGGTTGGAGGGACTTGACTTTTCCACAAAGAAAGATGTTTATGCCATCTTGATCAAATGAAACTGATAAGACTAGTATTTATGGAGATCTAAATACAAGTGCATCAGCTGCTGTAATATTATCACAGAAATAAAAAAAGGCTGTGTGAAGCAAAAGATGCATCAGGTTGAAAATGCAATTATTAAGAAAATTGCAACAATTTGGTAGACTTTGCCCTAGTGTATTGGACCAACCTGGTGCATGCAAAAGTAATGGCTTAATTATTTAGTTTATAAACAGCTGATAAAATAAATAAAACAAAAGTAAAATACATCCAGTCACCCAGGAAATATTCACATACGCCTTAATTCCTCAGAGTTAGTCCACTAATATAAGACTGTGGAAGAATTTTGTACGAGGTGCATTCAAGTTCTAAGGCCTCCGATTTTTTTTCTCTGGACTGGAAAGAGATAGAAACATGCATATTGTTTTAAAATGAGGCCACGTTCATTGTCAATAAGTCCCAGAGATGGCAGCACCGTACGGCAGATGGAATTTTACCACCAGCGGCGAGAATGAGAACTGTTTTAAATACTTAAAATGGCGATGTTTTCCTTACGTGAACAGCGTGCAATCATTCGTTTTCTGAATTTGCGTGGTGTGAAACCAATTGAAATTCATCGACAGTTGAAGGAGACATGTGGTGATGGAGTTATGGATGTGTCGAAAGTGCGTTTGTGGGTGCGACAGTTTAATGAAGGCAGAACATCGTGTGACAACAAACCGAAACAACCTCGGGCTCGCACAAGCCGGTCTGACGACATGATCGAGAAAATGGAGATAATTGTTTTGGGGGATCGCTGAATGACTGTTGAACAGAACGCCTCCGGAGTTGGCATTTCTGTGGGTTCTGTGCACACAATCCTGAATGACGACCTGAAAATGCGAAAAGTGTCATCCAGGTGGGTACCACGAATGCTGACGGACGACCACATGGCTGCCCGTGTGGCATGTTGCCAAGCAATGTTGACACGCGACAGCATGAATGGGACTTTCTTTTCATCGGTTGTGACAATGGATGAGACGTGGATGCCAGTTTTCAATCCAGAAACAAAGCGCCAGTCAGCTCAATGGAAGCACACAGATTCACCGCCACCTAAAAAATTTCGGGTAACCGCCAGTGCTGAAAAAATGATGGTGCCCATGTTCTGGGACAGCGAGGGCGTAATCCTTACCCATTGCGTTCCAAAGGGCACTACGGTAACAGGTGCATCCTATGAATATGTTTTGAAGTACAAATTCCTTCCTGCACTGCAACAAAAACGTCCGGGAAGGGCTGCGCGTGCGCTGTTTCACCAAGACAACGCACCCGCACATCAAGCTAACGTTACGCAACAGTTTCTTCGTGATAACAACTTTGAAATGATTCCTTGTGCTCCCTACCCACCTGACCTGGCTCCTAGTGACTTTTGGCTTTTTCCAACAATGAAAGACACTCTCCGTGGCCGCACATTCACCAGCAGTGCTGCTATTGCCTCAGCGATTTTCCAGTGGTCAAAACAGACTCCTAAAGAAGCCTTCGCCGCTGCCATGGAATCATGGCATCAGCGTTGTGAAAAATGTGTACGTCTGCAGGGCGATTACGTCGAGAAGTAACGCCAGTTTCATCGATTTCGGGTGAATAGTTAATTAGAAAAAAAATCGGAGGCCTTAGAACTTGAATGCACCTCGTACTTGACAAAGAATGACGAAAGCAGCAAGAAATTCAAAGATGGAAAAAATGAAACTATCACATCCTAAACCAAGCTAGGTGAGAAGTGTCCAGGAAACGTAAGGCAAAACATTACTGAGTTCTTTGGAATCAAGAATTCAGTCAAATTTGTGTGCAAAAGAAGCTTTTATTTCCATTTGCTTAGATGGAGGAAAGGTTCATAAACAAGAGTAGATGCTTCTTAGTAATTTGGGGGAAATGTTGGTTACTTATTGAAACAAACATAGGCATTAAGTCATATTTTCAAAATTTTGTAAATTATTTCTCAAATGGTGCCTCTCTGTAAGTGCAGTTTAACACTCAATTTGGGTGTGCCCAGTGCAGGCTTTGTGGCTGGTAGCCAGTTGTTAATTGAAACAATACTGAAATGAAATTAGGTGTTTCTGAAGGACTTGCACGCACTCTTTTCAGTGGTGTTCAGTTATAAAATTGCACTGTCTGAACAGGCCTTAAAGGCCCAACAGTACCGACTGGCAGCCTTTAATGTCACCGTATGCGAATATGGAGGGGCATGTGGTCAGCACATCACTCTATCATCCATTGTCAGTTTTTGTGACTGGTGTCACTATTTCTCAATCAAGTAGCTCCTCAGTTGGCCTAACAAGGGCTGAGTGCACACTGTTTGCCAACAGCACACAGCAGATCTGGACTGTGACCCATCCTGACAGCCCTTAACTTGAGTGATCTTACAGGAACTGGCATTCCCACTGTGGCAAAACCATTGGCAATTATAAAATAGATGTGATTATTGTAAGATACATATTTTAGAGCTTCAGTCCCATACCCAGCCTCTGTGCTGAGGCTGGTGAACCGCCACTTACCATCTGGCGGCAGCTCCTGCTGGTGCGCCAGGCTTGTAAGTTTCTTGCAGCTCCCAGCTCGCCTGCTCACCACCTTGTTGCCTGTCCACCTGTGGACCGCATTTTTTCCCACCGTCCCCGGGCTACGTTGTCATTTGGGATCCGTGTGCAATGTGTGCTAGAGTCGCTCGGTGTAGAGTCTGTACAACCCCAAATCCAGGGTTTTAACCGCCTGCCACCCTGGTTACTGATGAGGTCCGGAGTGATTTTAGATTTATTGCAGTACAAGAGAGATTGCACTCCTGCCACCGTTTTTAATGCAGCATTTTCTACTATTTTATCCGAGCACCACGACTATGTAGCTGTTTTTACGGATGGGTCGAAACAAGGGGATTCCGTTCGTTGCTCAGTTGTTTTTCCGGATCGTGTCCTCAAGGTCCGACTGCCTCAGACTTTTACTGTCTTTGATGCAGAATTGTCTGCGATCTTGCGGGCGCTGGAGCAGATGAGACATTCTTCCTCTCCTAAATTTCTTGTCTATTCCGATTCACTCAGTGCCCTTCACTCATTGCACCATTTGTATCCGGCAGATAAAATAGTCCAGACCATCCAGGATGCCCTCCTCCGCCTACAGCGACTGGGGAAGGTTGTAGCTTTCTGCTGGGTTCCGGGGCATGTCGGCATTGCTGGGAATGAAAGGGCAGATCTCGCAGCCAAGGAGGCGTGTCTCGATCCACACGTATCTCAGTGTGCTATCCCCTTGCACGCACTCACCTCGCTGTTGAGGTCACGAGTCATGTGTCGGTGGGAGGATGAGTGACTGGAAGTGACTGACAATAAGCTCCGTATAGTCAAGCCCACAACGCGTGTGTGGTGTACCTCCTTTCAGCCCCATCGACGGGACGAGGTTCTCCTCACTCGGCTTCGAATAGGCCACAGCCCTATGACGCATGGCTTCCTGCTCCGGCGAGAAGACCCTCCAATGTGTGGTGCTTGTGGCGTCCAGGTCACTGTGCGCCACGTTTTATTGGATTGCGTTTTATTTTCTGACCAGCGGGCCGCGGCTGACTTGCCAGCGGACCTGCCAACTCTTTTAGGCAACACTCGGACGAATGTGGTTAAAGTTTTAAAGTTCTGTGCCATGTAAAATGTTTTTACAAAGATTTTAGTGAGAGGATTTTAATTTGCTCACTGTGTGACAAGCTCGCCCATATTTTATATAAGTAGCCAGGCAGTGACAATTTTAGTGGCGTTCTTGTTGCTATGTTTTCCCTTTCCTTTGGTTTTACTTTCTTATGTAGCATTTTCTTTCTTTGCCTGCTTTCTTTGCGTGTGTGCTTCAGTTTTCTTAGGTCTGTCCACATTCGTTCCTTTTAATGTGTGTCAGGGCGCTGATGACCTCGATGTTGAGTGCCCATAAACCCCAAAACACACACACACACACACACACACACACACACACACACACACACACACTTTTAGAGCTTATAATGTAGAGAATAGACTTGTTGGACAGTTCGTAATTCTCTTAACTTACTGACAGGCACACAAAGTAGTGACAAAAATTCAATTTCTTGCACCTTTTAATGATTATCTATTCATTGAAAGTATGGGGAAAGTTTTTTGCAACAAATTGTATTCTGGAAGAGGGACTGTGCAATTGGCATATCTTTCTGATCTTCACTTACATTATATCTATATTCTATGCAAAACATATTGTCAGCATAGCAGTTATAGGATGGCAGTGAAATAAAAAAGTGGATCTTATGAAACTTGCTATAGTACCTATGCTCAGTTACAATAGAGCTGAAACTTGGCAGAAGTTCATTCAAGTTTGTTAGGTACATTCTGTACGGATTTTTAGAAAAATTAAAGATAATTGAGTTGGAAACATCTTCCGTTTTGAACTACTTGACATGGAATGACCCTGTGGCTATTTCCCATTATATAATTAGCCTTGCATTTTGGCTTTCAGGATTGCCCTTGCAGATGATAGTAGCTAGGCAGCCATATAATGTGTATCCATAAAATACCATCTCTTTTGAAATTTGATTAATTAAGTGGATCAGCGTGTTAATTTTATAGATTATCGTCCAAAGTCTTGTTTATTAAGTACAGCTCTCTGTAACCTGTAAGCACAAAGTCTGTTTGGAATCACTCATATATAAACGTGTTTGTTGCTTTTTGTTCACACTTTGTGTCTGTGTATAAAGCATGTCTTACACTGTTTCATTTATATAACTGTGTTTGCATTGTTGTGAAACATTCTTGGTAATTGATGTGAAGATACTACCTTCTGAATGAAAAACTGTTGTTCTTATTTATTTTTAACTGTATTAGATTCTCCTCTTTTTCTGATATTGAGCAGAAATATGATGCAAGAAGTCTGAATAAGTTTTGTGCATCAGCATAGTATTTTTTGTACAGGAGGACCAGTATTTATTTTAGTTACTGAGTGAATTTAAAAATGAATGTTGTGGTAAGTCAAGCCACTTTGTAAAGCACTCTTCTTTCACCTAGGTTGATTATCATAATTTTTTTGATGAAAAGGATTACTGTGAGGCAAAGACAAACTGTTAGGAAAGATTAAAATATTGTTGACATAATAGACGAGCAATAGTATTGTTTTTGGATTTGTGACAAGAATGAAGGCAAAACCCAGGTACAAGGTGACATTTACAGAAATGTAATGATACTACAGCAGTGTGATATTCCCAAGTGCAGAAAGTCTAATATCAACCAGTTTCTGTATTGCAACAAATTAACAGCCATCGGAGTGGAATTCATAGGAAATACACAAGTATAGTAGGTGGTGAAGGGCCTAAAGCTGTGGCTTCAAATGTTGGCATTGGAAGTGTGTGAACATGTCTGGAGAGATTTTATCAGGGAGAACAGTTCTGTTAATTTTGAGTACTGGTGTAGTTCAAAGAAAAGACTGAATGAATCTATCAAAATGGCAATAATCACAGTTCCCCACATCATTATCTAAGTGTAAGCTAGTGAATAGTATGTGGCATCATTCCAATTTTGATAAATAGAAAGTAAATGTTAGAAGCGTTTTATTTGTCCTGGTAGAAACACCTCGGATTTAAGGAGCATATCATAACCCATAAAGGGGCAACACAATAATGCGCACGCGCGCACACACACACACACACACACACACACACACACACACACACACACATACATTTGTGATACACTGGAATTTCATTTTCCATTTATTCATGTAACAATGATGACATCTGTAAATTCTTTCATTTTGTCACATTTCAGAGAATACTGCATTTATTCATTCACACATTCATACTGTGTATCCCATAAATCCCATAATGATTGACAGTGTTTAGGGATATTAACCAAGTCAAATTACACATTAATTGGCAGAAGCAGACACTACCGTCAACTTCTGCAACTCCAACTATCAACTGATGGTAATCAATGTTAATCTATGTGCATAGAAGACTGTAGAAATTACTTCTAGTAGCTACCGTGAAAAAGTCACAGCTCTTCCTCTACTAATCTGGTGTATCTTAACAAATGAAACTAAACATGCAATATTATATGGGACAATTAAGTTGTCTGTATGCAGGTAAAGTCAAAGTTTATTGAAAATGAACATCAGTGTTGACTGTAATATACATTCTATGTCTGTAATTTTTAAATTTTCTCTCCTGCCATTATCTTTATGTTAAGTGTGCTTACTTTGTGTGGATACAATATCGTTACAGAAATTTCAAGAAAAGAAGAAAGTTTAATTATGTTAATGCATTGGCCTCAAGTCACTGTAGTTTATAATAATGCCAGTAATAGAATATATTGGCTTCACTATGTTGCAACAATCTTTAGACTTTCAACTTGTGATGAATGACAGTAAAATTCTAGACTGGCCAGTATGTTTCTCTAAAACACTTTTAATTAGCTATTTGTTTGAAACTGTCTACCAGACGTTGGATTTTGAAATGTTTTAATAGGTCAAAAAAGGAGCAATGTAAGGTCATGACTTCATCAGCATAATAATATTGAAGTCCATCCTAAATGGGTGGTCATCATTATTATTTTCTTTGTAGAAGGTGGCCTCGCTTGTTCATGATAAAAGTATGATATCCCTTGATTGTTAGTTTGGACACAGACTTTTGACATGTCTGTCGATTTCAGGAACTGATACTTCATGGTGAAACCCTTATTTTTATATTTAATTTGTGGTATTTGTAATTGTATGTTGCTCTGAGCTGTGGTGACAGCATTGTGGTGTAGTGGTTAGCATTCTGTCTGGCATGCTGTGGGTCACCAGGCCAAAACTAGCCACCAGCAATTAATTGCAATTCACTGTTTACCATTTCTAGTAGGTTCTTCAAATAAACATATTTAATGTTTGTATACATAGCAGCACTCTCCATGGAGCAGCACCCTCCATCCAGTGTTGAGTGTACGTTGGACCTGTAGATTAGCATGAGGAATAAATATGCTTTCAGTTCTAAGTGTTGAACTTCACTGATGACCCTACTTTCAAATTTTAACTTGATGGTGGTTTAGACATGCCATTGTTTGGTGGCGACACCAGATACTTTGAAACATCTACATCACTATGGCTTCAATTAGGCAACATAAAAGCTGTCTCCTACACAGCCAGGAAAGCAGTACACCATTCATAATATGTGTATATTTGAGTTGAATGTGGATTTCAAAACAGCAACAAATCAGCTGCACATCAGGCATCCCATCAGTGTTTACCCGAGACCTACAATTGAAGATCAGACCGAATGTTATGGGGAAATGACACAGCTACACATAAAAAGCTGAGAAAATCTCTCCTTTTATGAAGGGAATTGCAGAGGACATCTACCAAGTTTTTCTGGTGAAAGGTGTTACAGCAACAGAGGAATTCATCAAGTGGTGCAAGGAATCGAGGAAATTTGACAAAAGGATCGGACAAAATAGGTGTGACAAACTGCGGTCCCTATGTCGTGGAAGACCACTGTAAGCTTGCATCTCTTATGTGTCAGATAGCAAGAGAAGAGATACTGCCATCTATGACAGCCATAGCGTTGGACTGGGTACACAAGAGTAGCAGCCTTGAATGTTGACGTGATATATGAGGATGTAATAGAGAATGTTGAAGAAGAGGTCTATCAGTCTGTAGCACTAATGTCTGTCACCAGCCGAATGCACCAGGAAGAATGGTCTCAGCCAACTCGGACATGTGTTGTAATCGCCAATCAATCACCCAGCACCAGAGCAACTCGGGCACAACCAACTCCTATGCCAAGTACCATGTCATGTAGAACAACAGTATTTGGAGGATGGGACAACACGTGTGTAAGTTTCCAGTGTGGACACTCTGGACACACATGCTACTGCAGAAAAAGAAGATTAATTTTTGAGACTACTGCTCCACCAGATGTAAATTATCACAGCATTTCTGTTTATACCAGTCAGATGCAGACGATTATAGCTGACCTGTGGGATGAAGCCCCTAGCTGTAAGATGGACGAGATTGCTCCACAATATGTCCTAGCATTTCCCCATTGCCCTACAGAAGTACCAACCAGTCACCTACCTGTCTAGTGACGTGACTTTCTGTGGAGGTGAGGCAACCACAAATCAGAATCCTCCATGGATGATAGTCATTAAGATGTCAGAAACTATCATTGATGGCAAACCTGTTTGGGCACTAGTTGATTCAGGAGCGTGATTCAGGGACCTATTTTTTTGTAATGCTGGATGGTTACTGTCGACAGCTAAAAATTACAGTTCTGTGATACAAAAGCAGTTGTGCTGGAAGTTCCAAATGAGAAATACGTCTAGCTGACAGGAACTTGTGTTGCAAGAAGAATTTTCAGTGAGAGGACATGGCCCTTCAGATCTGTCATTTTATCAGTATACAGGACTATTACAAATGATTGAAGCGATTTCATAAATTCACTGTAGCTCCATTCATTGATATATGGTCACGACACACTACAGATATGTAGAAAAACTCATAAAGTTTAGTTCTGCTGAAGCCGCACTTCAGGTTTCTGCCGCCAGAGCACTCGAGAGCGCAGTGAGACAAAATGGCGACAGGAGCCGAGAAAGCGTATGTCGTGCTTGAAATGCACTCACATCAGTCAGTCATAACAGTGCAACGACACTTCAGGACGAAGTTTAACAAAGATCCACCAACTGCCAACTCCATTCGGCGATGGTATGCGCAGTTTAAAGCTTCTGAATGCCTCTGTAAGGGGAAATCAACGGGTCGGCCTGCAGTGAGCCAAGAAACGGTTGAACGCGTGCGGGCAAGTTTCACGCGTAGCCCGCGGAAGTCGACAAATAAAGCAAGCAGGGAGCTAAACGTACCACAGCCGACGGTTTGGAAAATCTTACGGAAAAGGCTAAAGCAGAAGCCTTACCGTTTACAATTGCTACAAGCCCTGACACCCGATGTCAAACGCTTTGAATTTTCGGCACGGTTGCAACAGCTCATGGAAGAGGATGCGTTCAGTGCGAAACTTGCTTTCAGTGATGAAGCAACATTTTTTCTTAATGGTGAAGTGAACAGAGACAATGTGCGAATCTGGGCGGTAGAGAATCCTCACGCATTCGTGCAGCAAATTCGCTATTCACCAAAAGTTAACGTGTTTTGTGCACTCTTACGGTTTAAAGTTTACGGCCCCTTTTTCTTCTGCGAAAAAAACGTTACAGGACACGTGTATCTGGACATGCTGGAAAATTGGCTCATGCCACAACTGGAGACCGACAGCGCCGACTTCATCTTTCAACAGGATGGTGCTCCACTGCACTTCCGTCATGATGTTCGGTATTTCTTAAACAGGAGATTGGAAAACCAATGGATCGGTCGCGGTGGAGATCATGATCAGCAGTTCATGTCATGGCCTCCACGCTCTCCCGACTTATCCACATGCGATTTCTTTCTGTGGGGTTATGTGAAAGATTCAGTGTTTAAACCTCCTCTACCAAGAAACGTGCCAGAACTGCGAGCTCGCATCAACGATGCTTTCGAACTCATTGATGGGGACATGCTGCGCCGAGTGTGGGAGGAACTTTATTATCGGCTTGATGTCTGCCGAATCACTAAAGGGGCACATATCGAACATTTGTGAATGCCTAAAAAAACTTTTTGAGTTTTTGTATGTGTGTGCAAAGCATTGTGAAAATATCTCAAATAATAAAGTTATTGTAGAGCTGTGAAATCGCTTCAATCATTTGTAATAACCCTGTATAATCGTATCATTATTCTCAGATGGTACTTCTTGCAGTCATGACAAGCAGTTATAGACTATTGAAGATCAGATTCCAGATTAATGAAGCTTTTACAGTGTGTACACATAACAAAGGTTGCTCTGTGCAGTTGTTTGCTGATGAAGGCATTGTTGTCCCACCATCATTAGTGAAACAAATTGTAGTCACTAGTTTAGAAACCCAGATAAACTGTGAAGGTTTTGTTGATAGCAAAAAGCTACTCTAGCTCACAAAACAAATCTGCATGCTGATGATGATTGTAAGCATAGTAGGTAATCAAGGAGAACTTTCGATTGCTGTAACAAGCAATCACAACTCGTCCCTAAAGGTAAATGGGTAGGGACAGCCAAACCAGTCCTGGAAGAGCAACTTGGTGTCATTGAACAAGACTCTGGCTCCACTACCACTGCGTGCAATGTAGGAGAGGAACTACTATCGAACTGCCAATAGAACTGGCATTACCGAGGAACAACATAGGCGATTGATAGACATATTGCATCAATTTTTGGTTGCATTTAAATCTGGAGTGGAGAGATGGTGACCAAGCGGTCCATGGTGGAACACTGTCTCAGAGTTGGGATCCTCCACCAATTAGCCATGCACTCTTAGAGGTTGTACTGGCTGCATGATGGATAATCCGGGAGGAAGTGGAGAATTTGTTGCAAGATTAAATTATTGAACTGTTAGAGAATATTTGGTCATCTCCTGCAAGTTCTTGTGAAGATAAAGGATAGCATATGATGTTTCTGTGTTTACTGCCTACGACTGAACAGAATCACGAACAAAAGTGTGTGTTCATTGCCCCACATTGATAACACCCTAAACTGCACGAAAAGAACAAAGTATTTTTCAGATGTGGACATGCTAACAGGCCACGGACAAATCGACATTGACAAGGCTGACTGGGAAAAGAATATTTTTATAACTCCTTGAAGGCCTCCGAGTTTCAAGTTATGCTGTTTGGGCAGTGTAAGCCTCCAGCCACATTCGAACATATGGCAGATGACCTGCTTTGCCATCTTAAATGGGCAACATGTCTTTGCTATCTGGATGACTTTATTTACATTTGAAATTTGAAGAACACCTAAGCTGCCTGACAAGTGTTCAAATGTGTTCAGACTGCAGGCTTCTACCTCAATCCAAAAAAATTCATCTATATTGCCCAAGAAATGAAAATTTTGGGACGCCAGTTAATGACAAAGGAGTCTGTCCTGACCCCAAGAAAATAAGAGCACTCAGATTTTCGTACTCCTCAGCACATTCGTAATGTGAGAAGTTTTCTTGACTGTGCTCATGCTATCAGTGATTTATAAAGAACTTCTGTACCGAGGCACGTCCCGAGCAGGAACTACTGCAGGGAGATGCCAAATTTTCCTGGAGGTTGGACGTAGTAGTTAGCATCTGTGGCTGACTTGTTGCAGGTCAATAGACGAAACCCAATCATCAGCAATTATTTGTTATATTTTGTGTATCATTTCTGGGAGATCCTCGAAATATCTTGTTTGTAATGTTAATATAGTCTGGAATATTTGATGTTCATATAAATAGCGACACTCTCTCTCCTTAAAGTTCTCTTCGGGCAGTACCTTGGTATCAGTAATAAATGTGCTTTCAGTACTGAGTGTTGAACTTCATTGTCTTCGAATTTGGACTTGATAATGGTTGATACATGACAGTATGAATGGCTTACATTTGTGATGGTGGTTTTATTGCTTCAGTTTTAAAATATAGCCTCCTCCACATGAGTAAAATGCACAGAACGTTCATACAACCATGTGAAACTGTTATAAAAGCCCTTCTTTGGTATATTGTTCAGCTTGTGTGCTACATTCACACCTTCTACAGTCTCTGTGAACCATAAGTCTTTTCACCTGTGGTGATATTGTCCAGAAAAGAATTGTCGATATTTTTCGTTTCAGTCAAGTCGCAGCAGGCATCCACATATTGTTTTTGTTCAGCAGTCAAGGTATGTGTGACAAACTCTGTGCAGATTTTTCACTTCTTCAAAATATTCTAGTGATTCCATCCTCTTTTGGTGTATGCATTGGGGAAAATATTAATTTTTGATCCAGTATTTTTGCTGATAGCCTTAGTCATTTTCAAGCTGAGTTGCTTGCAAGATTTTTAAATCAATTTACCCAATACTGTTAAGTGAACATGTTTGTGTCTGTGATAACACATTGCCAACAAGAGTGTCAGTCATAAATAAAACCAGTTGTATGTAAGAGTGAAACAAAACATGTCCATAGTCAGCAAATCCATAGTACTTACAAAGAACATGGCCAATTAGTATGGATGGTATATGCTGGAATGACATGCAGTGAAGACTTAAAGCAATATTTCCTTTGAGAATGCAGATTTGAATGAAGGGTTTCTATGATTTGGCGAGCTGGAAATCCTCGTCTCTGTTGATCAGGTTGTCTACTAATTGTATTTCTAAAATTTCTTCACCACTTAATTCCAATATGATGAGCCTGTGGCTGGTGTCTTAACTTTCTTGAAATACATTGAATGGTCACTCGAAATAGTGTTCAGGTGCTGCAAATTTATTGAGACTGTAGAAAGCTGGGTGTATCATTGGTGTTCAATACAGTGTTTTTGTACCGTGTGTATTGTTTGTTCTATGTACCCTTTGCCACACATTTAAGGAACGTCATATATCCCCCGTCCTTTGTAAAAGTACATTATCTTTCACAGATCCCAGATGAGCTGCCTTGATGGAAGGAAGATCATATCTGCTTTATGCTGCTTCATTGTTCTTTCAGTTTTGAAGAAATATTTCTCACATATGGTAGAAAGGCTGTAGACTTCACATCTCTTTCTTGTTGCTCATCTTTTGGGTGATCTGGTGTCTTCACTTGTAGCAGAGGGACAGTCTAGAGATTGTCTTGAGCGCTTAATTTATAGATGTTCAGTTCATTGCTCCATTGTGATTCGTGGCATAATCACATTTACATGCTATAACTGCATGTTCACTGTTTAACGTTATCTACTCACAACTGACTGGTCAAAAGTGCATCTGTTGCTTACATGCTTACATTTGCTAGCTCAAGCTGCTACTGTAATTAATGCTTTGATATCGGATATACACCAGGAATAAAATCAGTCTCTGAACTGCCCCCCCCCACACACACACAGAAAAAAATTCCCATCAAGAACATATTAATGCAGAGTAATGAAATTTCGATGCATGTATTTTGTCTACAGATGCTGAATGTCAGTATTTACGGGGTGGAATTCCATACCTGTTGTACTTGATCGGTTTCCTGTTGGAAAACACTTCCTGGAGTGCTGTTTATTAATGGTAGGACAACAGGTCGAAGTGCCAGGCTGACATACAGATTTGCAGTCAGGGTGCATGAGAGTGCTCCTGCTATCATACGAAATCGCACCCCAGACCTTAACTCCAGTTGTATGTCCAGTCTATCTACACTGCAAACAGGTTGGTTGCAAGCATTCACTTGGCCTCTTCCTAACAGATACTCAGCCAACACTAGCACTGAGGCAGAACTGGCTTTCATCAGAAGACACAATAGACTTCCACTCCATCCTTCAATGAACTCTCGCTTGACACTACTGAAGTTGAAGTTGCAAATGGCGGAGGTTTCGAGTTAGTGGAATGCATGCTAGAGGGCATCTGGCTTGGAGCTGCCCTTGAAGTATCTGATTTGCAACAGTACGTTGTATCACTGTGGTGCCAACTGCTGCTCAAATTGCTGCTGCAGACACAGTACGATGTGCCCCAGCCATGTGCTGAACATGACAGTCTAACTTGTCGGTAGTGCCACATGGCCGCCTGGAGCTCGGGCTTCTTCAGATTGTCCTTCCCTTGACCACTGCTGCCAACAATAATATATAGTGGATACATTCCTGACAAGCATTTGTTCTGTATCACAGAAGGAACATGCAGTTTCTTGTAACCCTATTACAAGACCTCGGAGAGCTGCTGCTGATGGCATCTTTGTTGTCTTGAAGACATCCTTAGCTAACATCAACTCACTACATTCAATTTCAAGGATAACTAATGTTCTCAACAATTACAGCATGTACTCAAAGCAAACCCAATTTGCATCCTCAAAGGGGTGCTATGATTGCCACTCTTATGCGATGGTATAAAAATTGAATAGCTGTCATCTTTCAGATGTAGAAACACACGTACTAACTTCTATGTATCATGCACAACTCCTTCTTGGTGTCAGTCTATAGGTCCATTCCGTGTCAAGTGGTCTAAACATTCCTGCATGACCATCATAGATTTTGATGAAATTTTGTACTAACAATCACACATCTTCCCAATGAACATTGGTGAAGTTTCATGATCATTAACTTGATACTTCTGCAGGTACAGTCATTTGTTTGACTCCGTAGTGCAGCTATCAACAGTGCTCCCGCGAGTTTTCTGCTAGCTTGAGACACAATATCTTCAGTAATATTTTGTTGAAAAAAGCCAAACTAGGTCATCTTGTACAACTTTGTGCACTCTTTGAAACAAATAATAATAAAAAAGATTTCCCTGAGTATTTCCACATTGATAATTAGCAGTAAAGTCGACTGACAAATAGTTGCTTCAAAAACAAGGTGAAATTTATTTTTTTATAACTCTGGAAGTAATTGCATGGTACACCTCAAACCTTACATGTAGTTACTCGTCAATACAAGGTCTTAGAATATAAAGTTTCATTCGCCTACTGCTTTCCAGTAGTTCACAAATTGAGGGTAAAGCTGACAATTTTTCTGAAAATTCCAAAAATGGCTATTTTTGGCCCACTTTTTACCAAGAAAGCCATTTTTGGCATTTTTAGAAAAATTGTCAACTTTGCCCTCAATTTGTAAACGACTGGAAAACAGTAAGAGATTGAAATTTTATATTCAGTGACTATATATTGGTAAGTTATTATGTGCAAAGTTTCAGGTTTATCCTACAGTTACTTCTGGTTATGTAAACTAAACTTCCCATTTTTTCAAGCGTCTTTTTTTTTGCCAACTTTCCTTCATATTATTTATATGCAAATCACTAAGGAAATCTTTTTTATTATTATTATTTCACTTGAGAGAGACCAATAAATTGTACAGGATGACCTAGTTTTGCTTTTTTGAAGATATTACTGGAGATATTACGCCTCAAAATTGCAGGAAACTCACAGGTGCACTATTGATAGCTGTGCGCGCACGCGCGCGCACACACACACACACACACACACACACACACACACACACACACACACTGAGATGACAGTCATGGGTTAGCAATATGCACATATAACAAGTAGCAGTAGTATCACATACACAATGTATAAAAGGGCAGTGCATTGGTGGAGCTTCATTGTGCTCGGGTGATTCATGTGAAAAAATTTCCGACATGATTATGCCCGTACAATGGGAATTAACAGACTTTGAACGCAGAATGGTAGTTGATGCTAGACACATGGGACATTTCATTTCAGCAATCTTAAGGGATTTCAGTATTATGAGATCCACAGTGTCAAGAGTGTGCTGAGAATGCCAAATTTCAGACATTATCTCTAACCACAGACAACACAGTGTCCGATGGCCTTCACTTAACGACTGAGAGCAGCGGAATTGTCGTAGAGTTGTCAGTGCTAACAGACACACAACACTGTGTAAAATAACAGCATAAATCAATGTGGCATGTACAATGAATGTATCCATTTGGACAGTGTGGCATTAATGGGGCAATGGTAACAGACAACCGACGCGAGTGCCTTTACTGACAGCATGACATCGCCTACAGCACCTCTCCTGGGTTCGTGACCATAGTATTTGGAATGTAGGTGACTGGGAAACTATGACCTGGTCAGATGAGTCACAATGTATGTTGATAAAGAGTTGATGGAGGGATTAGAGAGTGGAGTAGACCCCATGAAGCCACAGACCCCAGCTGTCAACAGGGCACTGTGCAAGCTGCTGGTGGCTCCATAATGTTCCGGGCTGTGTTTACATGGAATGGACTGGGTGCTTTGGTCCAACTGAACCGATCTTTGAGTGGAAATGGTTATGTTTGGGTACTTGGAGATCATTTGCAGCCGTTCTGAGGCATCATGTTCCCACACAACAATGGAACTTCCGTGGGTGACAATGTGCATTATTGCCAGGCCACAATTGTTCACGATTAGTGTGAAGAGCATTCCTGACCGTTTGTGTGATTGATTTCACCACTCAGATTGCCTGCCATGAATCCCATAGAACGTTTGTAAGACATAATCGGGAGGTCAGTTCATGAACTGGCAACACTTTTGCAATTATGGAAAGCTATAGAGGCAGTGTGGCTCAATATTTCTGCAGGGGACTTCCAGTGACTTGTTGAGTCCATGCCACATTGAGTTGCCGCCTTATGTCTGTCAAGAGATTGCCTGACACAATATTAGGATGTATCCCTTGACTTACCAGCTCAGTGCACCAATAATTTTAATAGCAAACATTTTTGCATCCTCTTTGTGATTTCTCCTCTGTCTTCCCTTGGACACCCAAAGATATCTTAATACCTGGTTGCTAGATTGTGTAGCTGTGCAGAATGGATGTGTTTGTTTTCTTTATTTCTGAAGGTCTATCCATATAGTAAAGTTTTATTTTATGATTATTTCATTTTTATGAAATTAGTGTGGTTGAAATTTCTGGAGGTGATGTGGATCATATTCAAAAAGGAATTCCTGAAATTTCAGGTGAAGAATATTGAAAAACTTCTTAAATTTTTGTTTGTATGTGTTATATTCGAATTTGGAATTATTAATTTATAAGTATTTTTTTTTCCAAATTGGTATTTTCTCATGAGTCAGAAGAAGAAAACTTTACACTGGATGTGAAAAATGTGTTCTGAGGACAGGTGATAAAGAGTAACTGTATGCCAGGTCTTACTTTGGAGGTAACAAAGCATTATTGTCTTTGGCGATGTTCATTTTGTGAGCATTAGGCCATGACCCAAGACATATTTCTCAACCTAATGTTGTACCTTGCAGTGCTCGATACGTGAAAAATAGTTACAGTCTCAGACAAGCTCAGCAACCTAGAGACTACTCCCTAAGATTGTGGAGTCACACTGATGTGTTACAGAGCTTTCCTTAATGCTAAAGCCCAGTCTTTTCTAATTTCGGTTCTTCTTTTTTTTTTGTTATAAATGTTCTGATGCTTTTGAATTTGTATGACAACTCTTTACAGCCTAGCATAGTACTGACTTGATCTTGATAAAACCATAGTATCTGGAAAAAGAATTTTGTGGTTCCTTGGTCTCAATGCTTGTTCTGCTGCTGCCGATTTATCCATGTTTCCCAGACGACAATTAGTGTTGTGTTCCTGCATTGTATTTCTTTTTTTTCAGTAATTTTTTGAGTGGTCCCATTGTGAAGGAACAACCATCATGCACTTACATGTTTCCTTAAACATTATTGTGTTGTGCTCATTGTATTCATTTTAGAATAGCTATTTCTGTGCCCTATAATATATTATGGATCAGCAACTTCCTGGACCTATTTGATTGCTAGCAAAATGAATAGAAATGTCCAGCCAGTTATGGTTTAGTGTCTGTGATGATGGGGTGTTGGATTATAATGAATGTAAGTTAGGTGTTAATCTGTTACATCAGCAGCTAGTTCATCGCAGCTTTGAGCACTGTGTAGTTATGTACTTTCATGTAACTTGCTTTCCATGTTATTCTTTAGCACTTGTAAACTCATGAATACCATGCAACAATGTATAAGACACACTAAACCTCATTTTAATTTATAGCAACTGTTGGTGAGGTTTACACACAAAACATAAAAACACAGTCTCAAGGGACAATCTGGAGTGCACAAACGACAATCTAGTGTGTGACAACAGTCTAATATCTCAATGGGAAATCATTTTGAAAATGAAAAGAAAGGAAAGAAAAAGCAGTGTTACACAATGCTCCCAGTTACAAAAAGCATACTACCACTGTTCTGAATTAGTAGTACTGTGCAAATTGTTGTTTAAAATTTTGTAATATGAAAAAAGTCATGAAAATTACAGAATATTTTTCAGAATGAATCTTTCACCGTGCTGCAGTGTGTGCGCAGTTTTGAAACTTATGGGAGAATTAAAACTTTGTGGCAGACTAGATAGGGCTTGAACCTGGAACCTAACCTTGCCTTTGCAGGTAGTGCTCTTACCATCAGAGTTATCCTGGTTCTGAGGTTCTGTACTAATCCATCACACAGTTTTAATCTGCCAGCAATTCCAGAATAGTCATAAATGGTATTATAATTTGCATTTACATATGGTACTAAAATTTTTCATTTGCATACAAAGCAGTTTTAATCATGTCTTAAGTGTCTGTCATTAGTGACATACAGAAATATTAATTATGGCATATAATAACTGTAAAGCAGTATACAGATGCAATAATTGTGATGTATTTTGACTTCATGATCGGTAGGATTTATTAGGGAAAAAATCACTCAAATGTTGCTTCATGTGTAATTTAATGTGAACTGTTTTACACACCACAATTGAGAAACTGTCATGTGTTAGCTTCCATTGTGTGTTTTTAAGCACACCTGTGACCATCTGTGGCCTACAACAGGCTGTTGCAGCTTGTGCACTCGCCCGGGAGTTGGGGAGTGCGCCCTTGCTTGCCTCTTGGCGGCGGGCTGACGTGGCGTCACAAAGCTGTTTGTGAAATCACTCTAATTCTAATTTAATCTACTTAAGATTAGTCATAATTTCCAATTGAGGGCCATAAAAGTGTAACATATGGTAATGGATAAGCTGCTCATGTGAAAGTGGTGAGAACAACAAATAAGTAAGTAACTGTAGCATAACTAACAAAATATTTATTGATGGAGCGGCGCCAGAACACACACATAAAAGATGGTTGTAATTAGGCAAGTTTTTGTATCCAGTAGCTCCTTCAGGCAGAAGGGTTGAAGGGGAAGGAAGAGGGGTAAAGGTAAAGGACAGGAGATGCTAGAAAAATGAGTAGGTTTCAGGAAAATCACACAGAACCGCAGGTCAGGGGAGGCGTACCGCACAGGATGAAAAGAGAAGACTGATTGTTGGGAACTGCATTGGACGAGATTTGAAACCTTGAGAGTGTAAAGGTGGAAGACAGGGTAATATGCAAAACAGGGTAGTATGCAAAACATCATGCATCAATCAATAAGAGTGGAAAGCCAAATCCATTGTACTTGAGGGGGACACTGAAAAGTAGACAGGTAAGACAATGAAAGATGCACAAGACTAAAACAAAGTGAAGAAAAGAGTAGTTATTGTGAAGAAATGCTGAGATGGAAGAAATTAACATAAATTAAGGCCAGGTGGTTGGCAAGAACCAAGGACATGTTGTAGCACTAGTTTTCATCTGCGGAGTTCTGAAAACTGGTGTCTGGGGGAAGAATCCAGATTGCACATGTGGCGAAACAGGTGCTGAGGTTGTGATTGTGATGTTGCAGAGCATGCTCTGCAACAGGATATTACGTATTGCCAGTATACACCCTCTGCCTATGCCCATTCATCCTAACTGATAATTTGGTTGTAGTCACGCCGGTGTGAAAGGCCTAACAGACTTTGCGTAACAGCTGGTATATGATATGTCGTTTCACAGGTGGCTCTCCCTTTTCATAGTATATGTTTTGCCAGTTGCACGGCTGCTCCAGATGGCGGTAGGAGGGTGCATAGAGCAAGTCTTGCAGTGGGGACGGTCACAAGGGTAGGAGCCATAGGGTAGGGAGATGGGTTCAGAAAGAGCATAGGGTGTGACAAGAATATTGTGGAGATTGATAGAGCGCTGAAAAGCTATTTAGGTGTGGTGAGCAAAATTGCAGACAGAATAGAGCTCATTTCAGGGCATGACATTAGGAAGTCGTGGCCCTGTTGAAGTAACTGATTTATACATTCCAGACCAGGATAATTCTGTGTCACCAGTGGTGTGTTCCAAAGCTGTTTTTTTGGGGGGATCAGCAGTGCTAAGATTGAATGTGATGGCCCAGGAAATCTGCTTTTGAACTAAGCTGGTGGGCTAATTTAGTGCATTGAATGCTGAGGTGAAAATGGTGGTATATAGCTGTAAAGAGTCTGCATCCGAACAGATAAGTTTGCCTCAGATGCCAAGGCTGCATGGGAGGGAACTTTTGACATGGAAAGGATGGCAACTGTTATTTGTCGGTAGGTTTAATGTTAACTGAAGTGTGTAGCTGGCCTTCACCAAGGACGAGATCAACATGAAGGAAAGTGGCATGGGATTTGGAAGAGGACCATTTGAAATCTAATTGGGAGAAGGTATTCAGAGATTCTACGAGTTTTAACAGGTCGGCCTCCCCATGAGTCCTTAAGCTAAAGATGTCATCAGTGCATCTAAACCAAACCAGGGGCTGAAAACCTATGGATCCCAGGAAAGCCCCCCTGCAAGTGGCCCATGAAAAGATTGGCATAGGAAGGAGCCATCCTGGTTCCCATGATTGTTCCCTTGATCTGTATGTATGTCTGCCGATCAAAGGTGGAGTAGTTGTTGGGTAAGTATAAAACTAAGATGAGTAGGAAGGATGCCATAGGTTTGGAATCAGGTGGGCACTGAGTTAGGAAATGTTCAGCAGCAGACCGACCATGTACGTGGGGGATGTTGATATAGGTGGCATCAATGGTGACAAGCAAGGTGTGTGGTGGGATTAGGCCGAGCATGGATTTCAGACGATCTAGTAAATGGTTGGTATTTTTGATATAGGGGAGAGTCTTTGTACTATAGGTTGTGGGTGCTGATTGACTAAGGCAGATACACATTTGGTGGGTGCTTTGAAGCCAGCAACTGTGGGATGACCAGGATGATTGAGTTTCTGGCTCTGAAGAAGTTAAAAGGTGGGGTTGCATGGTTTGGATGGGGTGAGAAGTTCTATGGATTGAGATGTTAGATCTTGTGAGGAGCCTGAGGTTTTAAGGAGAGACTGCACGTCAGTTTGAGTCACCTTCGTTACATACGGTGCACTTAGCTTTTCACACTTATTGAATTACGAGTTATGTTTAAACACTAATCTCTGTCTTGAATATAACCTGTGTTCCACCTAAGCTCTGAGGTTTTCGAATCTCGTCTGATTTAGTCCCCAACAGTCAGTCTATTCTTCTCATCCTGTGTGGTAGGTCTCCCCTGATCTGAAGTTCTGGGTGATTTTCCTGAAATCTACCCCTTTTCCTAGACCTCTCCAGTCCTTTTCCTTCACCCGTCTTTCTTCCTCTTCAACCCTTCTGCCTGGAGGAGGAGCCACTGGTTTCGAAAGCATGCCTAATTACAACCACCTTTTACGTGTGTGCTCTGCCACCACTTAGTGAGTAGATTTTTTATCTATAGAATTAAATTATTTTACCAAAAACTGATTGTTTTTGTTAAAATATTAATCGATTTTTTGGTATGTTTTTACAGATTTTTTGTTGTGTTTTTTACAGATTTTTTTTTTGTGACTCAAGTGCGCTTTACATTGTAGGGTCTTGACTCGGTGACCTTTCTTTGTTTTTACCCTCTTGCAGAGAACGGCTGCTCAAAACAGTATGTTTGCCTGAACATGGACATAATCTCAGCCTGCATTCCAGTGTAGCCTAAGGAATTTTGAGACCATTGAGAAAAATTCAAAGGATTATAGTGCTTGTCCTTTAACAATGTTAAATTTTGTAAAACAGTTAGTTCTAATTGCATTGTTGGCGACACATCAGGTACAACTGTAAAAGTATGAAAAGTATAGATTGCTACTTACCATATAGTGGAAATGTTGAGTTGCAGACAGGCACAACAAAAAGACTGCTAAACAAGTAATCTTACAGCCAAAAAGCCTTCTGAATTAGACAATACACATACATACATTCATGCAAAAGCAACTCTCACACACACATTGTCTAATTCAGAAGGCAGCTTTTTGGCCTAAAGCTTGTCTTTAGTAGTCTTTTGTTTGTGACTCACCATTTCAACTGTATGATGAGTAGGAAGCTATTGTTTTCATAATATTGCCATTGTTCCATCTTGGATTTCCTGTTGTTTGATTTTGTGAAAGGAGTAGTGAACAGTTATAATTCCTTCTGTAAAAAGTTAAGATCTTGGAACTGCAACTAGAAACTGTTTGTTAGATGACCAAGTGTAATTTACAGTGAAGACGTCAGCAGCTAATTTTAGAGATTCAAGCCTCTCAAATAAACAGAGCTTATCTCTGAACTTCATGTGTTTATCTTGCATGTGTGCTTTCAACAAATCTTCCCCTGTAGTGACACATTCATTGTATTTAGATGCATCACTATATTAGCCAAAAAGGGAAGGTCTGATAAATATTTTGGTTCTGTGAGGCAAGGAATTTCTTCCCCTTCACGTCTAGAAACAAAGCAATTGCCTCCTGGCTGAGGACACCCATGAGCAGTGGAGGGGTGAAGTATATTTCCATGCTCAGCTTCAGTATCTCAGAGAACCCTTGAAACTGAAGTGGTTAACACTGTGCCTTCATACAAAATTCACACACTTCACGATGTGTATTACATGATGAAGTTCCACAGTTTCAACACACAATGTCTGGTGATGAATGAAACAATACGTATCGCAGATGTCTTATTCAAATTCACTCTTCAATTTGTTTTTTAAGTGAGAGACAAAACATATGTCAACTATTTGTGGCCACAAAATGAAGGTTTTCCCGTGGTAAGTTCATGCTGTCCACAGACTCACATGTGGCTTCAGAACTATCGAGCCCCGTTGTCATGTAATCCAGTGGTTCCATATGTAACAACTCCTCCGGAACTTGCAGTTGCATGTCCTCACCACGTACAAAAGTGGCAAGTTGAGCACAATAAGATATATCTGTGCTCTCATAGAGTGAAAAAGAAAAGTATCTAAAAATCTGGAATTTATTTCTAAATTATGCCTCCAGATCAGTCCCATGTTGGGGATTTGATGAGAGACCATTTACTTTGAATGTTAATGCCGTCAAAATTTGCTAATGCACTTGAAACTATGCATTTTGTCACTGCTGCCAGACACCATTTAATGAGAGATTCCAAGGAGAATGGTTTGCCAGATAGTACTATGATGTGAGCTACTTTGTATCTTGCACAAATTACAGCTTCGTTTAGGTTCTCTTCAGCAGCATCAGCTGAAATCACAAAATGTATTGCAGTAGTACAAGTAGTTTTTTACCATTCTAAAAACTTATTGCTCACAATATTTGTTTAGTTACAAATTCTTTTTGTTGCTATTCAAATTGGAAACCAGTTCCTTGCGAGCATCTCCTTCTATTTGATCATAATCTATTTCGTGAACATGATTGTAATGGTGCTCTAAATTGTATTTCATTACAGAAACAAGAATTTTTGTGACACCCCAGGCACATGCTGTTACAACTATACATCCATGAGAGGTATATAAACTGGCATAGGCACATCTTTGTACTTGTTCCCTCAGTGTACTAGCGTTTTTAATGACAGCTCTCCTCACCACAGCATTTCTGAACAGATGCCTTCAGCTCTATTGTCTACAATGTACTTGCTGAAACAGCCAGACACAGATGGACTACAAAGATAAACATCAAATTATGGAAAGATCAATTTGTGCACATGTTTGTTGTTACCATGGCATTAAAATGCTATCCTGCAGTGAATATAACAACAGTTTAAGCTGAAATATAATTTGGAAAACATCTAATGTCACTATAGAAACAATGATTACAAACAAATCAAACATGGCTGTAAGAAAAAAGGACGTAACAGAATGTATGATAAAACTGAAATATCAAAATACATTGCTATAGACCTGCTTTTACAATGTATATTCACAAATTCTGTGTTATTATTTACATTATCTATATGTAGGCACACAGTGAAAACTGATATCCACATCCTGAGAAACTTCATTAATTGTTGATGTATCTGCATGCCAGCCAGCCACCATATGAGGAATATCATGAGAATTAAAGACATACCAGTTACATATGTGATTCAGTTACAGTTTTCGGAATGTTCTATTATGCCTTCATCTGTGTAATAAGTGCTGTAAGAAAGTGTAAGATTTGTGAGCAGATGTTATCTACACCTACATCTGTACTGTGTGAACCATTGCAAAGGGCTTGACAGATGTTACTTCCCATTAGGCCAGTTACCAGGGTTTCTTCCAATTTCATTCATGTATGGCACACGGGAAGAAAGATTGTTGAAATGCTTCTGTGCATGCTGTACTTATTCTAATCTCATCCTCAAGATACCTGTGTGAGCGATACATACGGGGTTGTAGTACATTCCTAGAGCATCATTTAATGCCAGTTCTTGAAACGTTGTTTGTAGAGTTTCGTGGTATAGTTCACATCTGTCTTCAAGAGTCTGCCAATTCAGCCACTTTATCATCACTGTAACACTATCGCACAGGTCAAACAAACCTGTGGCCATTCGTGATGCCCTTCTCTGTATACGTTCTATATTCTTTGTTATTTCTGTTTGGTATGTGTCTCACACACAGTATTCTAGAATGGGTTGCACGAGTGATTCCTAAGTAATCTCCTTTGTAGACTGATTGCACTTCCCCAGTATTCTACCAATAAATCAAAGTCTACCGCTTGCTTCAGCCAAAACTTAGCCAGTGTGATCATTCCATTTCTTGTCTCTACAAAGTGTTACACCCAGGTATTTGTAAGATTTGGCCGATCCTAACAATGACTCATTATTATAATCATATGATATTACGTATTTTCATTTTGTGAAGTGCACAATTATCATTTCTGAAGATTTACAGCATGTTGCCAATCTCTGCACCATGTTGAAATCTAATCAAGATCTCACTGAATATTTATACAACTGCATCTTCTTGGTTGCCTTGATCCAAAACTTTCTGTATGTCATGTGAGAAAAGTGCAAATTGTGTTTCAAATGATCATTGTTTTTCGAATCCATGCTGGTTGGTGTCGGGTAGGTCATTTTGTTTAGGATATCTCATTAATTTGAGCTCAGAATATGTTCTTAGATTCTACAACAAATCGATGTAAATGATATTGGATGGTAATTTTGTGGATCTTTCCACTACTCATCTTGTAGATGTGTGTCGCCTGTGCCTTCTTCCAGCTACTAGGCACGTTTTTTTGTTCTAGTGATCTATGATGATGATAGTTACAATAGGAGCTAACACAACTGCATACTCAAAATAGAATCTGATAGAGCTTCCAGTGCGGCCTGGAGCTTTGTTAAAATTTAGTGATTTCAGCTACTTCTCAGCACCACTGACACTGACACTGATTAAATTGGGGCAATACTCCTGGTATTTTCTTCGTAAAGGAATGCCATGAAGGAAAGATAGGCAATAGAAAAGTTTTGATCTTATGGGAACAGATTAATGCCATCAGTCTAGGTACTCGGTGACTGTAGCAGAATCGAAACAGAGTGTTACAGAGAGAAGACTGAAATATTGTATTCCTTTTCCTAAATCGTTATGCTGAGGAACGTTGTTTTGAGATACTTTATTTAAATCATTGCGCATACACTAAAATGACACACATTGAAATAAGTGACCACAGGAAATAATAATAGCTAAAATCGCTCAAGGTGACTGGGCGTGATTGGATACATATATTATTCTGCATGGAGTATGCAAAAGAAGTATCACTTCTTTCAGCAGCTACACTATGTGATCAAAAGTATCAGGATACCTGGCTGAAAATGACACAAGTTTGTGGTGCCCTCCATCGGTAATGTTGGAATTCAATATGGTGTTGGCCCACCCTTCCACTCTCGCAGGCATACGTTCAGTCAGGTGCTGGAAGGTTCCTTGGGGAGTGCTGCACAGAGGAGAGGTATCGATGCCAGTTGGTGAGGCTGGCACAAAGTCGGCATTCCAAAACGATTCAGGTCAGGACTCTGTGCCTCCTGCCAGTCCATTACAGGGATGTTATTGTCATGTAACCACTCCGCCAGAGGCCATGCATATGAACAGGTGCTCGATCATGTTGAAAGATGCAATTGCCATCCCCAAATATCTCTTCAACAGTAGGAAGCAAGAATGTGCTTAAAACATCAATGTAGGCCTGTACTGTGATAGTGCCACGCAAAACAACAAGGGGTGCAAGCCCCCTTGCACCCTTCATGAAAAACACAACCACACCATAACACAACCACCTCCGAGTTTTACTGTTAGCACTACACATGCTGGCAGATTACGTTCACTGGGCATTCGCCATACCCACACCCTGCCATTGGATCGCCACACAACGTTCTTCCACTATTCAATTGTCCAATGTTTATGCTCCTTACACCAAGCGAGGTGTCGTTTGGCATTTACTGGCGTGATGTATGGCTTATGAGCAACCGCTCGACCATGAAATCAAAGTTTTTTCACCACCCGCCCAACTGTCATAGTACTTGCAGTGGATTCTGATGCAGTCCGGAATTCCTGTGCGATGGTCTGGATAGATGTCTGCGTATTACATGTTACGACCCTCAACTGTCGGTAGTCTCTGTCAGTCAACAGATGAGGCCGGCCTGTACTCTATTGTGCTGTACATGTCTTTTTCACGTTTCCACTTCAGTATCACATGGGAAACAGTGAACCTGGGGATGTTTAGGAGTGTGAAAATCTCGCGTACAGGCTTACGAAAAGTGACACCCAATCGCCAGACCGCATTCGAAGTCCGTGAGTTCCATGGAACACTCCGTTCTGCTCTCTCACAATGTCTAATGACTACTGAGGTTGCAGATATGGAGTACCTGACAAAAGGAGGCAGCACAATACATCTAATATGAAAAACATATTTTTTTGGGGGTGTCCGGATACTTCTGATCACATAGTGTATCTACCATTAGTCACTTGAGTAATGACACACTCCAAATGATTTGAAAATTGTGTTAGTCATTCCTGTTCTCAAGAAGGTTTGTTGAGGAGATTCACACAACTATAGGTGGAAATTGCTGATGTCAGTCTGTTGTAAAATTTTGGTATACCGTTTATGGTTGCTCAGTATCCTTGTAACAGTCAAGAGGGATTCTATCAACAGCAGCCATGGGAAACTTACTTTGCTCTGTTCATTCACAAGAACCAGAAGGCATTAGATACCTGTACTTAGATTTATGTGGAGTTTGTTGATTTGTGGAAGACATTAGCCACTGTTCCACATTATTGGCTATTGAACAAAATACATGCATATGGAATATCTGACTAACTTGGTGATTGGTTTGCGGATGATGCTATTATATATAGAGGAGTTGCAGTGCTAGAAAATTGTAGCTGAATGCAGTGGGACAAGCAAAGGATCAATGCTTGGTGCTGATAGTGGCAGTTGATGTTCAGTATAAACAAATGTAATATATTGTGCATAAATAAGTGGAAAGGCCTAGTATTGCATTGGAAGCATGCGTGCAGAGCAGTTTAAATTGGATCAGCTGCGTTAAACTAGTCTAAGGAAAGACAGATGGAAGACATAAATTCATTGGAAAAATTCTAAAGAAGTGTAGTCCACCCACAAAAGAGGTTGATTTGTTCGATGGATACTTGAGTAGTGCTTGTGACTCTGGGATCCTTACCAAACAAGATTTCTAGATGAAATAGAGAAGATGCACTTCAGCACTTGTTTGTACCAAAAGTGCAAAAGCATCATTGAGATGCCTAATGAACTCTAGTGACAGACACCACTAGATATATCTCCATACATCCCTCAGTGTTGTATCTTACATGGAATTGATCAATTTAATATAGTTACTATATTATCATTTTAAAAGTAAATGTAAATATTATTGTGTTGTATTTTATATAGTATTATAAATGATATGTTTGCTGTATCCGGGTGCTTTGAAGATGGTGTAGTGTAACAGTGATCCTGCTGCATACGAATAAAACCAGTAAATACAGCTGATTGTGTTGGCCTTACTATTAGATAGATCCTGTGCATCACAATGTTTACTGTTAAAATTCTAGATTAGAGTTACAAACATAGGCTTGCCAGCAGTCATTCTTCCCGTCTTCCTGCACGCAGTTTACGATTGGAACAGAAAATGGGAGAACTGACAGTTGTTCACAAAGTACTCGACTGCTACACACTATAAGGTGGTTTGCAATGTTTAGATGTATATGTGATCTATTTTACCATACGAAAGCGCTGGCAGGTCGATAGAAACACAAACAAACACATACATACACCCAAAATTCTAGCTTTCGCAACCAATGGTTGCTTTGTCAGGAAAGAGGGAAGGGGAGGGAAAGACGAAAGGATGTGGGTTTTAAGGGAGAGGGTAAGGAGTCATTCCAATCCCGGGAGCGGAAAGACTTACCTTAGGGAGAAAAAAAGACAGGTATACACTCGCGCGCGCACACACACACACACACACACACACACACACACACACACGCACACACATATCCATCCGCACATACACAGACACAAGCAGACATTTGTAAAGGTATGTGCCGATGGATATGTGTGTGTGTGCGCGGGTGTATACCTGTCCTTTTTTCCCCCTAAGGTAAGTCTTTCCGCTCCCGGGATTGGAATGACTCCTTACCCTCTCCCTTAAAACCCACATCCTTTCGTTTTTCCCTCTCCTTCCCTCTTTCCTGACGAAGCAACCATTGGTTGCGAAAGCTAGAATTTTGTGTGTATGTATGTGTTTGTATGTGTTTCTATCGACCTGCCAGCGCTTTCGTATGGTAAGAAACATCATCTTTGTTTTTAAATATATTTTTCCCGCATGGAATGTGTCCCCCCCACCCCCCACCCCCCCCCCCCTCTCTCTCTCTCTCTCATATATATATATATATATAAAAAATCATTACACGAAAAAAATTACACAAAGAAACGTTGAAGAGGAACATTGGACTAACAACCAGGACTGGCTTTAGAAAGGATTACTCGTATGAAATTTGGCTTCCCCTTTCCTCACACAATATCCTGCAAACTATGGCAACAGGTTGAGTCTATATTACTAGATTTCGGGAAAGCATTTTATATATTACCACAGATGTCCAAGCATACATAATAGTTTCTCGGATATATGACTGTCTCAGATATGTTTTTTATGTACTAGAACATAACCCTGGACAGTGAGTGTTCATCAGAAGAATGTTATTGTCCCAGGTAAGTGTGATAGGACTGCTCTCATTTTCTGTGACGACACAGTAGTGGACAGGAAAACAAAATTGTTAAGTGACTGTAGGAGGATACAGGATGACTTGGATAGATTTTCTGTTTGATGTTATGAATGGCAGCTTGTTCAATGCGTGGAAAAATGTAAGTTACTGCAGATGAGTGGGAAAAACAATCCTCCTACATTCAAATACAGTTTTAGTTGTATACTGCTTGAAGGTCACACAGAGTAAATATAAAGGTACTACATGGCAAAGCGGCTAAAATATGCGCTAATAATCGTCAGTGTTGCTACCTAGGCAGTTAATTCTGAGTAAAGGTACTGGGTCAGGTTATCAACACACATGGCTAGCTCAAAAATATGCATGGTTTGTTTAAAATGTAGTAGTTCATGCCCAATAAATAAATATTGTTGCAGAGAAAGACACAATATAATCACCTAAGTAGCTGCACTGTTATTCTCAATGTTACATAAATTCTTTGTTAAACACTGACTTTTTATACTGTTAATTATGATCTAAATAATATACACAGCAGAGAAAACAAGATTTTTACCAATCATTGGTTTATTCCTATGTGAGCCTGAGCCTCGTATTGTTATTTATTATCTTTACATTCATTGTGTATATTTAATGAAAACTTTTCTGCAAAAAATATTTTCTTTTCCTGATAGAAAGAGTATTTAAAGTATTTTTTTCTTTTATCTTATGGGTGAATCCCAAAATTCAAGTGATTAATTATATTTAATCTACATATACACTCTGCAAACCACCGTGAGGTGCATGTCAGAGGGTATGTCCCATTGTACCAGCTATTAGGGTTTCTTTGTGTTCCAGTCACATATGGAGTAAGGTAAGAATGATTATTTGAATGCCTCTCTGCATGCAATAATTATTCTAATCTTATCTTCATGATCCCTGTGGGAGCAAAAAGTGGGGGGGTTGCAGTATATCCCTAGAGTAATCGTTAAAAGCCAGTTCTTGAAACTTCGTCAATAGACTTTATCAGGATAGTTTATGTCTGTCTTCAGGAGTCTGCCAGTTCAGTCCCTTCAGTATGCACTGGACTCGCATTCAGGAGAACGACGGTTCAATCCCGCATTCGGCCATCCTGATTTAGGTTTTCCATGATTTCCCTAAATCGCTCCAGGCAAATGCCGGGATGGTTCCTTTGAAAGGGCACAGGCGACTTCCTTTCCCGCCCTTCCCTAATCCGATGAGACCGATGACCTCGCTGTCTGGTCTCCTCCCCCAAAAACAACCCAACTCTCCCATGGATTAAGCAAACCTGTGACCATTCATGCTGGCCTTCTCTGTTTATGTTCAGTAACCTCTGTTAGTCCTATCTGGTACAAGTCCCACACACCTGAGCAATGTTCTAGGATAGATCGCACGAGTGATTTATGGGCAATCTCTTTTGTAGACTGATGACATTTCCCCCGTATTCTACCAATAAACCAAAGTCTACCACCAACTTTATCCACGACTGAACTTACGGGATCATTCCATTTCATATCCTTACATAATGTCACACCTACGTATTTGTATGAGTTGACAGTTTCCAGCAGCGACTCAGTGATACTATAGTCATAGGATACCACATTTTTTTTTGTTTCTTGTTTTGTGAAGTGCAAAATTTTGCATTTTTTAACATTTAGAGCAAGCTGCCAATCTCTGTACCATGTTGAAATTTTGTCAAGATCTGACTGAACGTTTATGTAGCTCCTCTCAAGATAGTACTTCATTATAGATAATGGCATCATCTGCAAAAAGCCTGAGTTTGCTATTGATATTTTCTGCAAGGTTGTTAATATACAACAATGACAGCAAGGGTCCCAACACACTTCCCTGGGGCACATCTTAAACTTTCTACATCTAACAATGACTCTCCATCCATGCCGTAGCCTCTGTACCTCAGTCCAATCACAAATTTCACTTGATACCCCGTATGATTGATTGTACTTTAGACAATATGTGCAGGTGTGGTTATAAGTAAAATGCTTTTTGGAAATCAGGAAACACGGCATCTACCTGGTTGCCTTGATCCAAAACTTTCATTATGTCTTGTGAGAAAAGTGCAAGTTGGGTTTCTGGAATCCATGTTGGTTGGCATGGGGCAGGGCATTCTGTTAAAGACATGTCATCAATTTGAGCTCAGAATATGTTCTAAGATTCTACAACAAATTGATGTCAAAGATATTGGGCGGTAATTTTGTAGATCACTTCCACTACTCTTCTTTTACATGTGTGTGATTTGTGCCTTTTTTCCAAGAACTGGGCACAATTTTATGTTAGAGGGATCTGTGATAGATTATAGTTAGAAGAGAGGCTAACTCAGCCGCAAGTTTAGTATAGAATCTGACAGGGATTCCATCAGGGCCTGGTGCTTTGCTAAATTTTAACGATTTTAGCTGTTTGTCAACACCACTGATACTAATACTTACTTCATTCATCTTTCCAGTGGTACAAGGATTAAATTGGGGCAATCCTCCTGGGTCTTCCTTTGTAAAGCAGCTTGTGAAAATGGAGCTAAGCATTTCAGCTTTTGCTTTGCTATCCTCAGTTTCTGATCCTGTTGAATTTGCTAGGGCATGGACACTAACTTAGGTGCCACTAACAGCTTTACATAAGACCAGAATTTCTTTTGATTCTGTGAAATATCAGTTGACAATATTCTGCTATGGTAGTCAATGAAGGCATCATGCATTGCGCTCTTGAGAGTCAAATGTGTTTCATTCAGCATCTATCTATCTATAGCCCTACCATTTGTTTTACACCTGTTATGCAGTAACCTCTGTTTCTTTACAGCGACTGTATACCATGGAGGTTCCCTCCCATTATGAGCTGTTTTACTGGGTACATATCTATCCAGTGCATGGTCACCTATTCTTGAGCTAGAGTTCCTCTACAGGCTCCTGACCTGTGCTGAAAGTTTCAAGTTCCTCATTGAGATATGACATTACTGATTTTTTTATCTACTTTACTTGTTTTAGTTGTCCTCTGTTCTTTGTTAATCATTGTTGCCACAACTGCGTCATGGTCACTGATATTATGACTTATCACACCCCCCCACTAACAAAACTGTCCAATTAATCGTTGGATGATTAAAGTCTCGACTCATTACATACAAGTGAACGGAGACCTGTGAAGTTTCTGGTAACATCAGGAGATGAGTCTGGTGGGCGATAGAAGGATCCAATTATCATTTTGTGGCCGCCCCTGATACTGAGAATTGCTGAAACACTCACATGCAGCTTGAATTTCGATCTCGTTGGATTTGAGTTTGTCTAGTGTGGCAAACACACCACCTTCATTTCCCATTTTGTGTAGTGGCTGACAGTGCAACATCACAAGAAAAAATGGCAGATGACCAATGATGAAACTTAAAATTCTAGTGGTAATTAATTATTTCCACGTAATTATATTCACTTGATGGGAGAGGTGTGAAATGAGATTACAGGGACAGATCTTACATACAATTAATGAAATCGTGCATTCAGAAGCACCATGTACAGTAGCATCTAGTATTTTCCAGAGCTGACACCAGAGTGATCATTTTATTCATACAAGTCATTATCTCACAATTGTATAGAAATTCCTTGACATATTACTTGCAGTCTGTTATTCTTAGTATTTGGTACACAGAAATATAATAATTATCAATATTTTTATGTTCAGAAACCTTGAAGATCGGGAGTTTTGTGTTCAAAAACAATATTCCATCATTGATAGTACATTTACATACATAAAAACGCATAGCTTTGCCCGTCATTGACACGCTTCACTTGTGGTTATCGTAACATTTTACTATGGCTAGTAGTAGGCTTTCGAGGAGATGGTACAGTATTAGCAAATCGCGAATACAGTTGTACACTGGTGAGTCAATTTACTAGTAACACATGAAAATTTTTGCCGGGCTGGAACTCGAACCCGGATTTTCTACTTAATGCAAGCAGTTGCCTCAACCACTTTGGTTACCTGTGCAGTACACACAGTCAGATCCAAACTTCCACATGTCCTAGTATCTATGCCCCATAGTGCTAGCATAAAAATCGTGTGGTTTCCACACAGGGACGGACATTGGTTTTGCTCATTAGATTGCCATGCTTTGGAATGAAATACGGTAGGGCAATGTCCGTATTTTACAGTATCTATATTGTTCAGCGCAGTCTTGCTTCGGATGTGCAAGCATGTCTTCGTTGCATCGAACTATATAAATGCTGTAAAATACTGGCACTACCTCGTAATGTCAGTTGCAGTGAAGGCAAATATCCAACTTCAATTTATTGGATGAGTTCTAGTAAAGTGTAGCTCACCTATAAAGAAGACCATGTGTATCGAAAACTAGAGTGACACATTTTGAATACTACTAGGTCAGATTAAAGGAAGACATTGAAATGATTCTGGGGTTTATGATAGACTGCAGAAAAATTCTAGTGCAACCCATGTACACCTACTTAAAGACCACAAAGAAATGCCAAGAGAATCAGGGCTTGACTGACATTAATACTATTTTCACAATTTTCTGTGTCACTAGCCTGGCTGGTGACAGCTGTATCATCATTTTGCTTCTGTGTAGTATCTGGATAAATACGTAACTAAACCAATGTCAGGTAACCAATTGATATGTTATGTTTATCCCTTTGGTGATGCTGTACTTAATTTTTATACTGGGTCCACTAAATAATGTAGAAAGGTGAAAGGATTATAGGGGCTCTATACAAGGGAGATGAACTTGAAAGTAATATCATAGAAAGGGATGTGGACGTCGATGGAGACGAGATGAGAGATATGATACTGTGAGAAGAATGAGACGAAGCTCTTAAAGCTCTGAAGAAGAAGTCGAAACAAGGCCCCAGGATAGACGATATTCCATCAGAACTACTGAAAGCCTTGGGAGAGCCAGCCATGACAAAACTCATCCATTTGGTTTGCAAGATATATGAGACAGGTGAAATACCCTTATACTTCAAGAAGAATGTAATCATTCCAATTCCAAAGAAAGCAGTTGCTGACAGGTGTGAAAATTATCGAAATTCTGTTTAATAAGTCACGGTTGCCAGATACCAGCACAAATTCTTTACAGAAGAATGGAAAAAATTGGTAGAAGCAGACCACAGGGAAGATCAGTTTGGATTCCGGAGAAATGTAGGGACACATGAGGGAATGTAGGCCCTACAACTTATCTTAGAAGATAGGTTATGGAAAGCCAAACCTACATTCATAGCACTTGTGGACTTAGAGAAAGCTTTCGACGATATTGAGTGGAATGCAAGCAAAACAAGGAGTTCTAGGAAAGTGTAGCTCACCTATAAAGAAGACGATGTGTATCGAACACCTGAGTGACACATTTTGAATACTACTAGGTCAGATTAAAGGAAGACATTGAAATGATTCTGGGGTTTATGATAGACTGCAGTTCCTTCTCTAAATCCTCGCACAAACGAAAAAATGTCTGACATCAAAATAAGTGTCCATGGACTCTTGGACCTACTGATAACAAACAGACCCGTACTTTTCGACTCTGTAAGTGCAGAACAGGGAATCAGTGATCGTAAGGCCGTTGCAGCATCCCTGAATATGGAAGTTAATAGGAATATAAAAAAAGGGAGGAAGAGGTTTATCTGTTTAGCAAGAGTAATAGAAGGCAGATTTCAGACTACCTAACAGATCAAAACGAAAATTTCTGTTCCGACACTGACAATGTTGAGTGTTTATGGAAAAAGTTCAAGGCAATCGTAAAATGAGTTTTAGACAGGTATGTGCTGAGTAAAACTGTGAGGGACGGGAGAAACCCACCGTGGTTCAACAACAAAGTTAGGAAACTGCTGCGAAAGCAAAGAGAGCTTCACTCCAAGTTTAAATGCAGCCAAAACCTCTCAGACAAACAGAAGCTAAATGATGTCAAAGTTAGCGTATGGAGGGCAATGCGTGAAGTGTTCAGTGAATTCAAAAGTAAAATTCTATGTACCGACTTTGACAGAAAATCCAAGGAAGTTCTGGTCTTACGTTAAATCAGTAAGTGGCTCAAAACAGCATATCCAGACACTCCGGGATGATGATGATGATGGTATTGAAACAGAGGATGACACGCGTAAAGCTGAAATACTAAACACCTTTTTCCAAAGCTGTTTCACAGAGGAAGACCGCACTGCAGTTCCTTCTCTAAATCCTCACACAAACGAAAAAATGGCTGACATCGAAATAAGTGTCCAAGGAATAGAAAAGCAACTGGAATCACTCAACAGAGGAAAGTCCACTGGACCTGACGGGATACCAATTCGATTCTACACAGAGTACGCGAAAGAACTTGCCCCCCTTCTAACAGCCGTGTACCGCAAGTCTCTAGATGAACGGAAGGTTCCAAATGATTGGAAAAGAGCACAGGTAGTCCCAGTCTTCAAGAAGGGTCGTTGAGCAGATGCGCAAAACTATAGACATATATCTCTGACGTCGATCTGTTGTAGAATTTTAGAACATGTTTTTTGCTCGAGTATCATGTCGTTTTTGGAAACCCAGAATCTACTCTGTAGGAATCAACATGGATTCTGGAAACAGCGATCGTGTGAGACCCAACTCGCTTTATTTGTTCATGAGACCCAGAAAATATTAGATACAGGCTCTGAGGTAGATGCTATTTTCCTTGACTTCCGGAAGGCGTTCGATACAGTTCCGCACTGTCGCCTGGTAAACAAAGTAAGAGCCTACGGAATATCAGACCAGCTGTGTGGCTGGATTGAAGAGTTTTTAGCAAACAGAACACAGCATGTTGTTATCAATGGAGAGACGTCTACAGACGTTAAAGTAACCTCTGGCATGCCACAGGGGAGTGTTATAGGACCAGTGCTTTTCCCAATATATATAAGTGACCTAGTAGATAGTGTCAGAAGGTCCATGCGGCTTTTCGCAGATGATTCTGTAGTATACAGAGAAGTTGCAGCATTAGAAAATTGTAGCGAAATGCAGGAAGATCTGCAGCGGATAGGCACATGGTGCAGGGAGTGGCAACTGACCCTTAACATAGACAAATGTAATGTATTGCGAATACATAGAAAGAAGGATCCTTTATTGTATGATTATATGATAGTGGAACAAACACTGGTAGCAGTTACTTCTGTAAAATATCTGGGAGTATGCGTGCGGAACTATTTGAAGTGGAATGATCATATAAAATTAATTGTTGGTCAGGCGGGTACCAGGTTGAGATTCATTGGGAGAGTCTTTAGAAAATGTAGTCCATCGACAAACGAGGTGGCTTACAAAACACTCGTTCGACCTATACTTGAGTATTGCTCATCAGTGTGGGATCCGTACCAGATTGGGTTGACGGAGGAGATAGAGAGGATCCAAAGAAGAGTGGCGCGTTTCGTCACAGGGTTATTTGGTAACCATGATAGCGTTATGGAGATGTTTAGCGAACTCAAGTGGCAGACTCTGCAAGAGAGGCGCTCTGCATTGCGGTGTAGCTTGCTCGCCAGGTTTCGAGAGGGTGCGTTTCTGGATGAGGTATCGAATATATTGCTTCCCCCTACTTATACCTTCTGAGGAGATCACAAATGGAAAATTAGAGAGATTCGAGCGTGCACGGAGGCTTTCAGACAGTCGTTCTTCCCGCGAACCATACGCGACTGGAACAGAAAAGGGAGGTAATGACAGTGGCACGTAAAGTGCCCTCCGCCACACACCGTTGGGTGGCTTGCGGAGTATAAATGTAGATGTAGTAGATGTAGATGAACAACAAAAGCAATGACAACAAAAAATAATTGGTTCGTTAATCTCACTTGACACCAGTATATGTCATTTTTACATTTGGGATGCATAATCACTCTTTGTTTTAAGACATTAATTATTTAATCTGGTGTCCATTCGAAAATTGTCTGTCAAGTATTTTTAATGCTTTCTATTTTGTTCTGTTGCTCTATTTTTACTACTCTTACAACAGTGATTTGCATTTTGCATTCATATGTGTTCTAGGGTGTATGGAGAAATTTAAAGCTATGTTTTATGTAGTTATAGTTGTCCTGTGGATGCTAAAGTACAGTTTTTGTTAGGGTACCACAGTGATTAAGGAAGTTATGATATTGTGTTTGAGCTTTTTAAAAAAGAAATTTTGGCTATCAGATTATATTTCACAGCTTACAGAAATATTCT
Source organism: Schistocerca americana (assembly GCF_021461395.2). NCBI lineage: Eukaryota > Metazoa > Arthropoda > Insecta > Orthoptera > Acrididae > Schistocerca > Schistocerca americana. The sequence continues at coordinate 906,287,469 of NC_060119.1, forward strand.
TCAATGAATACTGAAGCAGAACTAGATAGCAGCAGCCTTAGTGTTGCATTAACGAAGAGCAAATATTAGGACAGTGCTCTTGAGCTCTGAAAACTTGTTTCTTATATTTGTCACGGCAACATTACCCATTTTTCCTTGCAGTTTTTTTCAATGAATGAATGAATGTAATGTAATTGTCACGGGCGTCTGCTGAAACACTGGTAGTAGCTTGGAGAAACAGTTTGTTGCCAAATCAGTAAGCCTGTTGAAATTGAGCACCAGTGTTATGATCTTTTGCTTTTAAATACAGATTATCTGATAAGATTATGTACTAATCTCTAAAATAATTGTATTCATGTGCATATGAGGTATTACTTGTTTGCCATTTTCTTTCTTTGTGTTTGCTTTGCTATTGTAAGAAGGGTTGTACACACAAAATTCTGTTAAGGGCTTGTAAATACTTGTGCCCTTCGGCAGAATTTGCTGATACATGCATTTAGCTTATTGTGAGAGTTAATTCATAAGCTTCTGATTTAGCATAGTTTTTTATTTTGACCAAACAGCTGGAGTAGTTTTAAGTGCTACAATGATCCAGTACTATAGGTGCATCACATGTTGTATTGTATGTATCATTTCATTCTAATTCTTGAAGTATGGACACTACCAATTATTTTTACACAGCTGATCAAAAAGTGTCGGGTAAAAGGAGAGATATCAATAATTTAAAAACAAATATTTAAGTTGGTGCAGTGCTGTTGTCTGGTAATAGCAATCCAAAGAAAGAAATAAGATTAATTTCTTGTGTCATAAAGGAATGCATTTGCATCATGCTTATGTTCTTTGTTCTATTTGGATACGGTGGGGGGGGGGGGGGGGGCGACTTCCATTAGTCAGTAATTTTTCTAATGGCATAGTACATATCATAGTTTTGTACAATTGTCTTACCTTCATTCTGAACCACCCAGAAAAAATATTTATGTAATAAAAGGTAACAGCTTTGAAACTACTGCTGTGTTCAAAACTAACTTTTCTGGAAACTCTATTTTGCTGTTTCGTGCTTACCTAGTATAATAATTGTTAGTCAGGCATTGTATCAATTTATCATATAGTATTACTAAAAAGTGTGAGGTATTTTGGAGGAGCACTTCATTCATTATTGTTTTAAAAGCTTTCACGTCTTTCTTTGCATGTCATCAAAGCAGCATTGGGGTTAACGACAATGTTTTTCAACAAAATGCCACCATTTATTGTCTGTGAATATATACCACATCCTCACCTAACAACTTAAAAGTGTAAACATCTTTTGATCAATGGGTAAGAAAGTATTGCAGCTTGACTGATGCCTGTCAGTTGTGCTGAGATACTATTAATTTTGGACCTGTTGTTTATCTGTAGTAGAATGTATTGTTTCTGAAATGTTCCATCAGAAAAAAATTATCGTTGAGCGCATTTGAATATTATATTATCTGAAATGAGTTAAATTGTCTTCTTTGAAGTTACTTGTGTGATAGGTTTCATAAAATCTATCATTTATTGTACCTCACATTAACTGAATTGCATGAAGCTTATGTTGTTTCAAACTTATTAGTGACTACCTGCTGCTAACTGGAATTCCATGTTGTGATGAGTTCATACTTCTCTTAAATTACTGCAACCTTCAGGTTATATGATCTCTAACACAGATAGAAAATACTTTTGATTAAATACACAGTCTTCAACTGGTCACCTTCGATGATGTATGAATGAGAATATGAGGTCGGTAGGCTGAGATTGAGTCTGTTTTAGAATGAAATTTGTGCAGTTCAAAAGTAGGGAAGCTTGACTTAAATACGTAATTTCAATAGAATTTAAATATTTCAAAAGACTTTGTGTGCTATCATTGCAGTTATTTATTGTTACAGTATTTGATTACCGACCTGTAACATAAAACAGATGTAAATGTAGTCTGAGTAAACATGCTTATTGCACACGTCTGAACCTTTTCAAAGTTTTGACATTTTAAAAACTATAATCTGTAATGCAACCTTTAAAAACATGCATTTTTGTATTGGCAACTGATGATGACAACCAGAATGGAGAACACACACACACACACACACACACACACACACACACACAGTATATAGATTTACCAGATACTGTATCCTGTAAAGGTAAATATAGCAGCAGATAGCTCCAAAATGCTAACATCAAACAGTAAGAAATGCTCCTTGCTGATAATAATCTTAAGTTATATGTACTTGACTGTAGAATTATCTGCAGAAATATCTCACATTTTCAAGCAGTGAAGCTTACATAATCTAGTTACCAATAACTGGCTAAAGGCAGCAGTTGATAGTAGTGGTATGAGATAAGTATATACAATAAGTCAGAGTACATAAGAATAGGTGACATTTTGTAATGATAAATAAAATATATAGGGCGCTCAGAAAGTCAGAAAAGCTTGTCAGGGTATTGCTGGGTAGTTTGGAGGAAAAAATTTGGTATGTTGTGCTGTTTGCAAGTTAATTAGCATTGAAGCTATCCAGTCACACCATTGTACATGCAAAGTCAAGTGGACCACCAGATACAGTTAAGAGTCAGTTGTTCCTGAAGTGTAGGTGAGAGCACATGAGCTGCTCAGCCTTTGGCTTGGATTCAGTTCTTGCTACTGTCTCATGTCCAATTTTGGTACCACTCTCTCATTTGGATTTAGGGAACCAAACAAAGAACGTGTTTGGTGACGCCATCTGTGGTGGGTAATTTGAATTTGCACATGCAATCACATCATTAGTGTAACTTCATTGCTAATTAACTCGGAAATGTCGCAACATATTGAACTGTTTTCTTAACAATTATTTCTTAGCACAATGTTCCCTGCAACTCCCTTAAAAGTTCTTCAGGCTGTTTCTGACCATCCAGTGTAAATCAGGTGATGTTGAACTTACATTAGCATGTTACTGTAAAGACGCGATAGAATCAGTACACACTCTGCCACAAAGTGAAAATTTTTTCTGTATGCTTTAAAAAAATCTGACTTTCAGCAGTTAAATCAGCCTTTCCAGCAGATGTGTACCTCAGAGGACACTGCTGCCAGAGATATTTTATGCAACCTAACTACAAAAAGTGCAGCCTCATACAGTAAAGGGCATGATAAAGACTAGCCCGAGATAAGGACTGAAAATGTTGGAGAAAACTCAAGTTTTCTAGTGTGTATGTTCTGCAGTGACTGCCGTAGAAGTTGGTTGGTTGGGGGGAGAGGACCAAACATTGAGGTCATCAGGCCTATCAGATTAGGGAAGGATTGGGAAGGAAGTCGGCCATGCCCTTTCAATGGAAACATCCTGGCATTTGCCTGAAGCGATTTAGGGAAATTGCGGGAAACCTAAATCAAAATTGTCAGATGCAGATTTGAACCGTCATCCTCCCACATGCGAGTCCTGTGTGCTAACCGTTGCGCCACTTCATTTGGTGTATAAATTGGAATAGACTTACTAACCATCTCATAGGAAATTGCAAAAATTTGGTTTGGAAACGTTTCCTGAAACACTTCTAAAGAATTCCTCACAAAACTATCTAGAACAAATTCCACGATTGAAATATATTCGTACCTACAAACAGATTGGACTTCGTCGAGAATGTTATGATGTCATTGCAACACCACTGATCATCAAGGTGCAGATAGCGAAGAAAACCCTTAGAGATCTAAAGTGTTTTAGGTAAGGAAGAGGTTGTCTTATGTATTAGGACAGTGTTAGAATCTTATAATTAAGGTGATCGATGGGGAAGTGTGGCTCTTGTTCTAAGGAATAGTTGATAAAACCATAAAAAATTAAGAGCTATTGGATAAATTGGAATCTTAGTGATTATGTTGGCATAATTAGAACCTCTGAAAACCAATTACAGACCAGCACTTGTGCACACTGTATGAAAAGCAGTGAATGAAATCATTGTTAGTCAAATGTTAATTCATCTACATTTTGCTACCAGAATGACAAAACAAGAAGCCTGCAATAACTTCTATAAAGTATCTCAAGAAAATTTAAAGTAATTTCATGTTGTATTAAATTTATCGAAGTCTGAGAAATAGTGTCCAGTGTTATATGGGATCAGATCACTCCTCACAATACGAAGAATGATTAAATCGGGTACTTAATGTTTTAAACTTTTGAAAGGACAGATTATTGTTTTTAATAAAGTCTTTTTACTAAATTCCATAAATGTTTTAGATTTTTCAGCTAAACTTAACCATAAACTTAAGCCCCAGTAGCAGATATGGCTTTTCACAATGAACCAAACAGTGGTAAGTCCAGGTTGGAATACCAACAATATTATGAAAAGGGTAGATTGCTACTCACTGTAAATACGACACACACAGAGTTGCAGACAGGCACAACGAAAACACTATTATGGATTGATCTTTCGAACAAAGCCTTCAGAAAAGAAAAACACACACTTTCACACAAGCAAGCACACTTCATGCACACAACAGCTATCTCTGGCCAGAATGTTAATGAAATGTGTTGATCAGAAGCAGCAATCCGGAGTTCGATGGGGATGGAGAGGAATAGTGCAGGATACAGGTGGGGGAAGAGGAGTCATTGTTGCCTGGCGACAAGGCTGCCAAGCTGGGTGCATTGGCAGAGAGCGGCACACAACGAAGGTGAGGGAATGTGAATTGCAAGGAGGTTCTAGGACACAGGGGTATGGAAACTGTTGTTTGGATGGTGTGGGGATAGGTTACTGTAGATTGAGGCCAGGATGATTTCTGAAGTAGAGAATGTGTTGTAAGGATAACTCCCATCTGCACAGTTCAGAAAAGCTGATAGTTGAGGTGAGGATTCAGATGGTCCAGGGTGTGAAGCAGCCATTGAAATTAAAGCATGATGTGTTCAGCTTCATTTTTTGCCACAGGGTGGCCCACTTTGCTCTCGGGCACAGTTGATCAGTGGCGATTCATCCTGGTGGATAGGTGATTGGTAGTCATACCAGTATAAAACAGAGCTGCTTCACAGGTGGCCCTGCCTCTGATTGTGTAGGATAAGTCTGTACAGGACTGGAATAGGAAGTACTGGGTGCGTGGATTGCACCTGGGTCTTCCACAGGGATATGATCCTTTTTGTGAGGGGTGTGGATTGGGAATTTCATAGGAATGGACCAGGATGTTGTGAGGATTGGGTGGGTGATGGAACACCACTTCAGGAGGGTTAGGAAGGATCTTGGGTAGGATGTCCCTTATTTTAGAGCATGATGACGGAGATGGTAAAAGCCCTGACAAAGGATGTCATTCAGTTCAGTTGTTACAGTAAGAGGTGATGAAGGGGCACTCTTTTGTTGCTGGTTCTTGGGGATTGTTGGAGTTTTGGGAATGTATGGGCATACACTAAGCAGATTCAGAAGGATGTAGGTTGCATTAGGTACTGGGAGATGAAGAAGCTTGCACATGATAGAGTAGCATGGAGAACTGGATCAAACCAGTCTCAGGACTGAAGACCACCACCACAACAACAACAACAACAACAACATGGGCATATGACATGGGAAATCTGGGATAGTGCTTGTCGGTGGAGGCATTTGTGAGCCCTTCAACATACTGGGCAAGGGAGTTCTTTTTACTCACTCTGTCCTTGGTTGGCCTTGGCCAGGCTGTATGGGAGGGTGTTCTGGAGTGGAAAGGATGGCATCTGCCGAAATGCAAGTTCTGTTGGTGGTTATTGGGTTTAAGGTGGACAGAGGTGTCGCAATGCAAGTGCTGTTGGTGGTTGTAGGGGTTAAGGTGGACAGACGTGTGGATTGAGCCATCGGAGAGAAGAGGTCATCATTCAGGAAGGTGGCATGCTGCGTAAAGGGAGGACTAAGTGAAGTGAATGGAAGAGATGATATTGAGGTTGTGAAGGAATGAGGGTAGGCTCTCTTGTCCCTGAGTCGAGATCGTGAAGATATCATCAGTGAACATGAACAAGACCGGGGGTTGTGGTTTTGGGAGACTGGGAAGGTTTCCTCTAGATGGCCCATAAACACTTTGTCATAGAAGGGTGTCATGTGGGTGCCCATGGCTGTGCCACAGATTTATTTGTATACCTTCCCTTCAAAGGAGAATTAGTTGTGTGTTAGGATAAAGTTAGTAAGGTGTATGAGGATTGAGGTAGTCGGTTTAGAGTCTGAAGGATGTTTGGAGATGTAGTATTCAATAGAGGCAAGACCATGGGTGTGAGAGACGTTAGTGTAAGGGGAAGTGGCGTCAGCAGTAATGAATAGGAATCCAGGAGGTAAAGGGATGGGAATGGTGGAAACTCAGTGAAGGAAGTGGTTGATATTTTTGATTGCAGTGCTATATTGTAGGCATTTGATTGGAGTTGTTGGTTAAAGCAGGCTGAAATTTATCAGTAGGAGGGCAGTAACCAGCTTAATGGGGTGTCCAGGATTGTTGTGTTTGTGGATTTTGGGGAGTGCATAAAAGATGAGTGGGTATCACAGAAGAGAGGAGGAAACTGGATTCAGGGGAGAGGGGTCTGGAAAGGGCCTAAGGCTTTAAGCAGAGATTGGAGATTATTTTGGTGTAGGAGCACTCTGGCAGAGTTTATAGGTGGAAGAGTTCGACAATTGGCAGAGGCCTTCTGCCATGTAGTCACTGTGATTCGTTATAACAGTAGTGGAATCCTTGTCTGCAGGTAAGATGATTAGGTCAGGATCTGTTTTGAGGCTGTGAATGTTGAATGTCACATTCAATATTTCCAGATTTTAAATCTGGTTAAAAAGTATATTGTGAGCAAAAGTCACCAATAGTAAATGAAATTTGTATATTTTTAAATTTTTTGGTGGTGGTAACAATGTATCACTCTCCCCTTCCGACTTGCAACCCCCTCAGTAGTACACACTTGCTGAGAGTGCATAGGTATTACTAAATGTATGTTAAAAGATATTTTCAAGTTCTGAACTCTTCTTACACATTAATACTTCTCTAAAGAGTATATTGTTAATATAATTCAACAACAATTTACAATTTTTTAATTTTTTTTAGGATGGACACTAGTAACCCCCCCCCCCTCCAAAAAAAAAAAAAATTAATGTTGTTCATTTTTTTGTGTTTTATTACATGTACCTTGTTTGTTGCATTGAAAAAGAAGCATTTCAAGTGAAAAATAAAATTTTTACTGTACTACTGTAATTTTAATATAACAGACCATACCATATACATTTGTAATGCTAAGTAAGAAATAATAACACATTGTTGTATTGAAAGAAACAAATTAAACATGAGTACAAAGTACAAATCAGAAAAAACAACAAATTAATTTGTATGATAAGCAGCAAATCAATCAGTACACAGTTCCACATTACATCTCATGCACTGGTATGTGGTGATGTTTTGCAGTTTATTCGAACACATTGTTGACTTTTTAGTTCCTGTATTTCCACAATCAGGTTGTTCAGTCCACAAAACCATAGTTCATATGCTACAGTAGTGGATTGTGGGGGGCATCCAGACCTTTTGATGGCATTGCATACTTCTTGTTGTGCCATTGACACAGAAATAAGGCCATTTTCATTTTGTATGGCAGAAGCAATAGTACTTCTTTTATCTTCATCATGGTTCCTTCTTCTTTCCTTCTGAAGAATACAGTTTACTTTCACAGTCCCATTGGTCCAAAAACTTTGTTCTCTTAGAAAAATTACAGCAGCAATAAACACAATAGAATGATGCATAAAAATTATTAAAGTACTGTCATTACGGCATAGTGTTATTTCTACCTAACAATGAAAAATTAGCATGTGTCCCTGTGATACAAGTAATGTTGCATAAATTTAAATAAATGACTTGTAATTGTTAGTTTATTAATCTACTATTTTTCAGTTTTTGAATGTGAATGAAAACTATTTTAATAGTTACACTTACTCTAAATCCATGGTGTGATTCAGTTGCCAACTGTTCTCCATAATGGACTGCTTCCCACAATTACTGACGCAGGAAGGAAAGAGCAGATGTTCAACAACCCTTAAACAAGCATAACAAGATTATAGAAGTTCATTGTTCTCTAGTCCTGTCATGTGTACCATTAATGTAGCACTGGGTGCTAATAGGTTAAATGTTGGATTCTAAGTTCCAGTGTTTCTTTCCAGAAGAACATTGAGTGGTGTTAACCGCAGTAAGTCAGATCACAGCAAACGTTAATGATGTAGCAAAACCAATACATAGTGGTACTGAAGGAGGAGAAGCAAATGCCAAATCTCAACAAGGCCCTACGACCAGTTAAGAACACTTATTACATTCTACACAGAATATGTGAGGGGATTAACTCCACTCTTAACAAAGATTTACTGCAGATCCCAAAAAGAAATCTTGCCAGCAGTAGGAAAAATTAAAAGAAGTCACTTCTCTATAAAAGCAGCAGCACAATTTATTCTCAGAACTACCATTCTGTCTCTCTTCCATTTGTACCAGAAGTCTAGAACATATGTAGAGTTCAAACATAAAGACCAATTTCCTACTACATTGCAACGAGAATGGATCCTGAAAAACACCTTGATACAAAACGTAACTCTAATATATTTTGTCCTAAGAGCCATATAGAAAGATAAAAATGTAGTTTCATTTTATTCAGTGTCACACCAATGTTACTTACATATTTAGCCATAAGTAAGACTTGATTAAAAATTCCTAGAAAAGGGTGGAATGCCTTCTACATACCCAGAAATATCATAGGGTCAATGCTGTTCAGATAGTATTAATTTTAATCTCAGACATCTTGCAGATGCAGTTCTCTCTGAAGAAGTATTAGCCAATAAAAATTGTAGTATCCAACCAGATGGGAGAAAGCTAAATAGTGGCAGCTAAGATTAAGATGTTAATGTAGAGAAATGTGAAATTCTGCAACCCAAAATTTAATATCCTTTAACTACATAATTCAGTCAATGTTGGGGGTCATGCTTACAAACATCTGGGAATAACAGAACAGTGAAATTAAGTGGAACTGTACGAGGAATGTTAAGTAAGTAATGCATCACCCCATTTTTTTCTGAAAACGGGTTGGTTTTATTCAGGATTCCTGTACACCATATTATTCCCAACTCATTTGGCTACAAAACCCAATTTTTAAACACAATCTCCATTCAATGGGCTTTTCTGTCACCTTCCTGGGAGGGCCTGTATACGTAAATGGTACCGTTGTACTGGTTGATATTGAAGCCATTTGCTTTCTGCATCAGTAACCTCCCCATCATCCATGTACTGCTTCCTGTAGAATACATCCTCCATTGGACCAAACAGATGGAAGTTGGAAGGCATGAGACCTGGCTGTAGGGTGGATGGGAAAAAACACACCAACGAAGTTTTGCGAGCTCTTCTCTGGTGTGCAGACATGTGAGGCCTTGCATTTTCATGGAAAAGGAGACTTTTGTTTGCATTTTTGTCAAGGCGAATGTGCTGAAGTTGTTTCTTCGGTTTCATGAGGGTCGCGCAATACACTTCAGAGTTGATAGTTGCACTGTGAGGGAGGACGTCAAACAGTATAACCCCTTCAGAGTCTCAGAAGACTGTCACCATGACTTTAATGTCTGACGTTGCAGCTGTGAACTTTTTCTTCAGAGAGGAGGTGGTGTGGTGTTACCACTCCATATATTGCCGTTTTGTCTCCGGTTTGGAGTGATGAACCCATGTTTCATTGCCTCTGACAATATTTGACAAAGAATTGTCACGATCAGCCTCATAGTGTGCAAGCAATTCCACACAGATGGTCCTTCTTTGCTCTTTATGGTCTTCTGTTAAGCGGCACATACCCAGTGGGCACATACCTCTAAGTACCCTAACTGGTGGACAAGTATGTCAGCACTACAAACAGAGATGTAAGTTGAGCAGTGATGTATTTGATTGTGGTCAGTTAATCGACTCAAATGCGGGCCCACATGTTCCGACATTGCAGGACTCTCAGCTGCATATAGCTGGCCGGCACTTAGGATGTTAGACAGGTTTGCGCGACCTTGTTGCTATGATGACAGATGGCTCGCCCAATGCCTCCCCATGTTTTTCTTCATGGCCAGGTCTCCGTAGACATTCTGCAAGCACCTATTAGTATCTGCAGTGCTTTGGTTTTCTGCCAAAAGAAAATAAGTTACAGCTCTGCTTGAAATGCAACTCCGGTGCAGACATAATTTTGAAGGGTACATATATGCTTCCAGCCATTGGAACTTCATGAAACTGTAGGGGCTGAAGCAAGAATATTCCATGATGTCCCACTACGAATTCCACATTTTTTTCAATCGAACTTGGTCGATAATAAAAAAGTGTTGTGTTATTTAGTAAACACCCCTCATAAATGTAAGTAAAATTGCAGCTTCTGTGTATTGGTAGGAAATTGAGATTTTGGCAAAACTGCAGGAGTTCTTCTAAGAGGAATTATACTGTTTTTCTTACAAAATATTTCATCTTTACTGGAATAATTAAAAACACTTAAAAGTGCAATACTGTTAAGGATATCAGATAACAAAGTTCCACGTACTGTGTGGACACAATGTAGTAGGAAGAGTGTATGATTTAATTTTTGGCTGATTTGGGAGTATACAGAGCGTGAAATTTTGTACACAGAGCTACCATCTCTTTGCACCATCAGTGGCTCTAACATGGATGGACATGGATTCGAACAGTACTTTGGTGAGTGATAAAGATACGTCATTCCTGCTTCAGCTCTATGCCAGAGTTCAGCACCTGTAGTGGCTCACAAGTGGTGGTGTGGCAGCCTCTTGATAATCTATATATCCAATGGGTAACGTATTTGGAGAATGTACTGACCAGGACAACAGACAGATATCGTCGTTATTGAGATTTGTCTGGAGAGCATAGCTAACATGCGGTCTTTTGTTATTTTGTTGAAATATAGATCACAGGTGCCTTAAATAAAGAGCACAAGCTCCAGCCTTAAAACGCCAGAAATGTAATAACTGCTGCCTAAATTATCACCCGTACGAACTGGAGATGATCCTATTGTGTACCCATTGGCCACCACATGCTGTGCCTGTGTGGCAGTGCTGAATGCAATCTGCTAGTTTGCTAAGCAGAATGTGGCTCATCAGAAAGATGACTTGATGTCTCTCCTGTGTCCAGTGTTGTCAAGGGACACTGCTGTCATTACCCATCTCGGTTGCCACCTGAGTGGAAGTTGTGATAATTGTCCCCATGGTGGCAGTTTTTGGTTAAAACTGTTCGTGTAGATATTTATCTTGCTGCAAACAAGCACAATAAGTCTGTACTGTCCTTCAAAGCAGCATGAGCCCATTGAATAGCGCTCTCCCGAGTCTATTGATTACCTGTTTCCATAACAGCCTTGGGATCCTACAAAATGTGGGTGTCAATATTTTGGATCAATAAACTGCAACCTCAGTAGGCCACGATCCTAATACTATTGAATTCCGGCACATGCTGGTTTATATTTCTGCTTAATATATTGTCTTCTCACAAAGAAACAACAACCAAATGTGATTTGTGAAAAAGAAATCCAGTGTGTTATCTTTCTGTGTATAGAGAATGTAGCTTGTGCTTACTCCCACCTAGTTTGCAGTGAAAAGCTAATCATTTGCATAGCCAATCAAATGTATACTTTGTGTCAATTTGATATTTGTTACATTCAGGTCTCCTTTGCATTGCAGTGTTAAGGTCAGCTGTGTTTATCATGTTTGGCTCACAAGGAAGATGACCATATACAGACAAAGACAAAGTGAATTGTTGCATTGTGTTCACAGTGTGAAGTGCATAATAGAAATACTGAAAATTTTTACTGGCTGGCACTGGAAAGGGTTCTTCTAATGTATTGGGAAGAACCTGTGTAGAAATGTCCCAAAAGTAGTTTTCAGGATGAAATTTGAGGATATTCTTACGCCACTTGTACACACTTAAATACAAAATTACAGTAGTGACAATACACACAGAAGCAAGTAAGCTATTCTCATTGTTCCATAGAGAATTAAATGAAATGAAACTTATTTTTTACAGTAAAAAAATCCACCAATGTTCCCTTAGCACTAGTAATTGCACAGTATGAATGTAGAAGTAGATGTCGAAGCAAGATGAGTGTTCTGGTGGTAGTTATTGTGAAAAATTTGTCACCAAAGTATTTATTATTATTTATCATCATCATCATCATTATTATTATAATTATTGTCACATATAAACTTTAGACTGTCTTCTCTCAGTGAAAAACGGGGATGGCAGTTTCAGTTAACTATCACCTTTATACCTCTACAAGTGTCTCGAAGAAATTGTTACTGCTTCAAAATTTGTTACTCTTAAGAAAGTAGTCCATGTTTGTGCTGGTAGCTGTTTGTTAGCAGACTGAGAGACTCCAAAATGTAAAATCAATATCAAAACATAACTTTACAGCAGTAAATTTAGTAAGGATGCTGTTTGCTGCAGTGCTATGATGGACTTCAGTTCTAGTGAACTGAATGCTGAGGGGGGGGAGAGTCACGTAGCTGACAAAAAAAAAAAAAAAAAAAAAAAAAAAACTGCAAGTTAGTTGAAACAGCAACTACCATTCTGGCTTTTCACGTGCTCAAACAATGAAAATTCCCAGTTGGAATATCAACACTAGTAGGAGTAGGATAAATAGCTACTCACCGTAAAGATGACTCATTGAGTTGCAGACAGGTACAATGAAAATAGTGTGTACATATTACAGCTTTTGCCCAAAGCCTTTTTCAGCAAAGAAAACATGAACACACATTCACACAAAGCAAGCACGCCTCATATGCCCATGTCTGCCACCACTGGCATTCTGTTCAGAGTTGCCGATGGTAGTGGTTGTGTGCGCGTGCGTGTGTGCGAGCGCGCGTGCGTGTGTGTGTTCCCTTGCTGAAGAAGGCTTTGGCCAAAAGCTTTCATATGCAAACAGTCTTTTCATTGTGCCTATCTGCAACTCAGTGGGTCACCTTTATGACGTAGCAGTCTATCCTTTTCCTAATATTTTTGAGATACTAATATTGCCAACATAGTAAATGTGGTTCATCCAGTTCAGCCTGAGGACTTTCAAACCAAATGCATCCTATTTTCCAAAAGTCAGCAGTTTTGCTGCATGTCAGTAGTGAGAAATAGAAAAAGTCAGTTTGCAGGAAATGTAACAAATACTGCATGTGAGAATGACAAATTAATCAGCACAAGTGTGCGTCAGTTACTTGGAATTGTCTTGTCTGGAGAAGGTGTGTCCTGTGAACCCCCATGAAAATAAAATATAGTAGCTGATAGTGAAGTGGTATCACTACACACTGAAGTGAAAATGACTTACACAGTGCACATTGCATCAAGACTCTTGAGCTTGCAAAATTTTTAATAGTATTTCTCAAATAACTCTTTCAAAATGGATATCAATGCACAAACTCTGTTAATTTATCAGGGCCAGGGCTTAGGTGGAATAATTCAAACATTTATCTCAGTGAAGGCCTTATGTGTATCGCCAACTGGGACCTGACGTCAGTGGCAGATATATAAAAGTGGATTACGCAACTTTTAAGTAAGACTCTGGATTCATATTTGGGCAAGGTGAGGGGGGGGGGGGGGGATGATGAGTGAATGACAATGGGTGAAATCCATGTGTAGCCATCCCAATTTAGGTTTTCCATGATTTCCCTATATTGATTAAGGTGAATGATGGGATGGTGCTTTTGATAAGGCACAGCCAATTTCCCTTCACAATCTGAGTTTGTTCTCCATATCTAAACATCCTCGTCATCATTGAGACATTGTACAGTTATCAAATCATTCTATCACCACCAAGTTAGAACAATTATGTAGATGATGTAATTTTTCCTTTATTAGGTTGTAATTATTAGGCAAAAGTCAGACAACTGATTTAAGCCTCTGAAGAGATCTGTAGGGATGCAATGTAATTTGAAGTTTATGTGCATTTTGTACATATCTGTCATGGTCCCACACATTATTGGCACATGCAGTGTTCAAAACATCTTGTGCAATGCTTCTGTTTCAGCCATGGAGTATCTGATCATTCATGTGGTACAGCTGAACAGCTCCTGCTGGAGGGGTGGCATAGGTATGCAGCCATCTGTTAGGCAACTGGCCATGTTCTGTTCGAAGTGACTATGGTGCAAATGGTTTCATTACAATTAAATCTGACAATACCCAAATGAGTTACGGCACATATAAACTCCAGAAACAGCTTTGTTGTCCCAAATTGCTTGAAGTGAACAGTTTAAGCTGTATTGAGGAAAATTAGAGTGGTATGTTTTTTTTTTTTTCTTAAGATAGTACATTTTGTTCCTCCGGCAATGCTTCAGGGTCCATCTCTCTTTGACTACCCTGTTGGTAAGGCTCATAAGTGGAGACCAATCTTGTGATGCAACATTCACAATAGCTTATTTTGTCAACATTTCCAGCCTAAGATTAATTTTTTATTGTCTCCTACCACATAGCTTTCCACATGGGTCACGAGTTCAATAAGATGGAAAGAGCATGGTATGAAGGAAGACTGATTACTTTATCTTCTTCACTGAAGCCAGTTTGTTGAGATGGAAATATCCCCCGCCCCCTGCCTCCCCCCCCCCCCCCCCCTCATAAGGTCTTAGAAGTTCCACCGTTAATTCTGTCTTATTCATGTGAGGTTCAGTTTGTTTTCATGGCATATTTCTCTGATGCAGGTTACCTCCAGGCTTTTGTCAGTGTATGATGTGTCTTGTCCTGCCGAACCACTTGATCGTGTTGAATGAAATTTTCCTCATGGCACACAGATAATGTAATCTCCAGGCCATTGAGTCACTTATCTCTATGATAAACTGCTGGGATGAAAACTTTTCGTGAAACCGAACTCAAGATAGTTCCGAAAGGGTGACTTACTCTCATCAAATAATTCAATTTCTTTGAGGTTGAAGAGAAACTTGTTGAACATTGTAACTCCTTTTGTTGATGATGACAATATGAATGTTTGGATATTACACGGTGCTAGAATGTGTCTATCATTGTTATCTATTTGTCATAGCTTCTGTTCTTGCCTGTAGTTTCCAAGAAAGAATGACCTATGGTGCTCATCAAGCTCACCTTACTTCACAACAAGAGCAGAGGAACACAGAAGCAGTGAATGCTCACCAGTTCATGCTAGTGTTTAACGATGCCACAGCAACAGACCATACTGTACGTGCTGAGCTGTTGGGGCACATGAGGGGAAAGAGGCTCGCTGTTGATGTTACCTGTGAAACATCATCATGTTCTCGCCACTGGGCCAAACTGTCAAAAGTCTCAAGCTATTTTAGTCACACAATTCTTAGTCACACAGTTTGTGTTCTTTAATCAACCTTCAGAGATCGCAGGTTCCTGATACCGAAAGTACTCAAAATCTTTGAAAAACTTCTGAAATTTTGTCAGTGGTGTTTAGTATCATCCTGCATAAGGAATGATTATCGGCAGTTTCTCATTCATAAAACACATTTTGATGTTGGTTTCCAGTGAGACAATCATGTTACACCTCGTGTAAGGAGGAGAAACATCTACCAGAATGTATCAGGATTCGATAGTGGCAGGATTGTGCCTTATGGAGACCGTGGTTTACTGTGCCTCGACATTGTCTCGTATTGATTGGTATTACATGACTATCATGTGAGTATGGAATCAGTGATTCAGGAGGTGTGTATTAAGTGCCATGTGGGATCTCAACCGTCCCTTGTGACTAAAGCTTGAGAGCACAGAGGTATTGTTCACTCAGATCTGCAGGATCATAAAACCACATTATGTACTTTTAAGTCAGGAAATGGGCTCATTTGTCACATGTCAGTTTCCTGTTTGGGCAGTGCAAAGACATTTGGAGTGCCAAGGACCATCAGCGCTACCGTAGGTGCAGCAGCAGAGAGGCACGCTGACTTTGGTGTATCCAGTGACAACATTGGACACAGGGTAGCACCAAGTTATCTTTTCATATGATTTCTGGTTTTGCACATGAATGCTTATGAATTGTGTTTATCATTATCATATTAACCCAGCACGTAGCACAATCATGCGGGTGTGCCATTGGGTGCACGATACAGTAACTGCTGGCTCACAGAGCTAGTAATTAGGAGTGCACCTGTTATATTTTTGATGTGCTAACTTCTCAGGTGTGCTCTATATTCTCAGTCTCTATTATGTTATCCTTCAACATATAGTGCATGACTGCATGTAGCCTGAGAACTAATTTAGTACAGAAGGTGTTTGAGTATTGCCTTGGACGGTATGTTCTGATCTCTCAACTATTGAAGACATCTAATTGTAGGTTATGAAGAGATTGGTGCATTACCACTCGCCAGCGAATACAATTCATGAAGTGTGTCATAGAGCTGAAGCAGTGTGGATGATATTTCTGTATATGTCATCCACATTCGACTTGATGCTCAGCTGTGTTAGAGCCATTGTTGCTGCTAGAGAAGGCAGCTCTATTTAGTAAACCTAGCATCCTGTACCCACCTGAATCATCAACAAATTCAATTTAAGTGTATTCTTCCTGCTATACTTCACATGCACAATAAGTAAAATTTTGTTATGTCTGACTCCATAAGGAAACAGGTGTGTCCAGTGAACGTGGTAAAGAGTACAGCAATCAGTTGCAAATAATATTTATTGCCAGTCTAGATTTCAGTCACTGGGTGGCCTGCTTAAAGTACTAAAAGGCTTATAAAAACCATTTACTATATGATATGTGATCCTTACTATATGTACTGTTATATAAGTGTTACATGGGAGTCAGTGATAAAGTACATATCAGCAAATGTAAGTTCAAACATTGCAACAACTTATATACTGTATACACATAGTCTCACCTGGACTATTCATGTCAAAGGTTGAGTTCATCCTGAGGCTGCTGTTCACAATTATTATACAACTGGCTTCAGTGTACATCATGCCAGTCTACAGCATCATCTACATGTGTGATGCATAGACGAAGTATATTAAATTTATTTTAAAATTTGTATGTTATATCATTTTCTTTATTATTTTGTGCTTTTACAAAACTTGTGACTTGTGCAAGTAAAACAAAAAACGTGGTTGTAACTAAAAACAGTGTCAAATGTTTTATAGTTCTACAATGGTGAATCAAATACAGATGGTATTTTAATTTAAGAAAAAATCGTTTATTGAAAGACAAAAGACAGTTGGTTTATTTTTCCACATAGTTTTGGCTTTAGAAATACAGTTTTCCCAGTGAGTAGCTGGTTGCACCAGGACACAGTTGCGCATGAATTCCTCCATCCCCTCGCCATATTGAAGTTGGTGCCCTCCTAAAGTTACTTTAAGCACTCCAAAAAAATGGAAATCACAGAGCAATAGGTCCAGTGCATTTCCTGTATAAAATTTGATTGATAGGACATCTGCAATGGAGTATTGTGGAATCAGATAATAAATCAACTCAGCTGTAAAAGATTTATTTGTTAATCATAACCAATTTCGGGTGACTACCAAGTCCATCTTCAGGTGAACAAGAACAGTGAGGTGCGTGGCCGCCCCACACTGGACACAAGGCTGCTGGCTGGTCGCAGCTGCATGTGAAAGTGAGATCCAGTATCAACTGAAGTTGTCTTTTATCTAATTCCATTTCCTGTAGTTTGGAGACTGTTGGAGCTGCATCATGGGCCCTGGCATTGTTGTGGTAGAGGATGGCCTGTAAAATTGGTTGGTCTTGTATTCTGTGGTGATATGCATCCCTAACCTTGTTGAGCAGTTCACAGGTATTGATTGTGCATTGATCAAGCAAAAAATCAGTGAGCAAAATGAGTCATTTGTTGAAAAAAAGACTGTTGAAAGATCATTGCCAGTTGATGGTCGAAGATCGTTGCCAGCTGACAGTTGAGTTTTATCTGTAACTGGAGCCCCCTCCTCTTTCCTCTGCCAGTCCTTACTAGGTTGTTTGGATTTGGGACTGTAATGGTGGACCCATGTCTCATCGCAGGTGACGATCCGACTCAAAAATGCATCACTTTCTTAAGCAAACCTTGCTGTAGGCCTCTGACATACTTCCAAAAGTCTCATTCTGATTGTTGGTCAAGAGCAGGGAGAGCCATCTGGAACACACTTTACGGAAATGTAGGTCATTTGTAATGATTGCTCCCGTAACTTATTCTGACATGCTCTGCAATTTCTGATGATGATCTCGCCCGTCAATTACCTTCAAGAATGTCTCGAAGCGCACCAGTGTCGCAGTCTGTAATGCTGGTCTGAGGAAGGCAATAACATTGCTGATTTTCTACACATTCTCATCCTTCCTTGAATTTTTTAAGCCAGGAAAACAAACTGGTCGGTGACAGTGTTTGGTCACTGAACTATGCGTTGTGCAGTGGAGGGTTCATCTGTTGCCCCGACATGATGAGCATTACTGACAAAGCAGTTGGAAGAAGTATGTAATGTCTGGCTCTCCTAACTCTCACTGGGCCCAACCAACAATACTAGAAGCAAGAGTATGGTCCTGCCGACTGTTTATATTTTAGTCATCCTTGTACGTATGTGGTTGTAACTGTGTGAACTAACCAGTGGCATCAGTTATTGCTGCACACTTTACATATAGGTTAAAAACAGAGTAACTCTTATCCATATGACCCACACTTATAAATTTATTAAAGCAATGTTAAATTCTAAGTACAGTTCAAGGAATTAGGACAGACAAAAATGGTGTTATGTTTTAACAGCAGTGGGATATCAAACGGCCCCAAAATCTTTCTGATAGTAAAACATTTCAGACTCCTCCAATAGATCCATAAGCCTATCCTTCTCACATGGACTGAGCATCTTCACGTGTGAGGACATAACTGGTACACTATGCCCATTTTCGTTGAGGTGGGCCATGAAATTACATTTTTCTGCACATTGTTTTGATCTACCTGGCTTCCGGTTTGGCTACCAGTTTGTCCCACATAGCAGGCAAGCAGCAGTAATCGAAACAACCTTGAGAGCTTGTGGATGGGTCTATGACTATGTTGCAGAAGTTCTGTTGGGAAGACCTGACATGCCCTCCGTACAGTCCCAGTTTGTCCCCATGTGATTTCAATATTTTGGGAGCCCAGAAGAAAGACATTCATCGTTGTTGATTTGTTTGGACA
Source organism: Schistocerca americana (assembly GCF_021461395.2). Lineage (NCBI taxonomy): Eukaryota > Metazoa > Arthropoda > Insecta > Orthoptera > Acrididae > Schistocerca > Schistocerca americana. The sequence goes on from NC_060119.1 coordinate 906,306,480, forward strand.
AATCATGGTTCCAGAGGCAACCAAAAACATTTTCCCCATGAGAGCATTGACATTCTTGTTTCACAGTAGCATAAATGTATAAACAGTTGTGATGGTAACTTTTGAAACAATAAACAGTTCACTTACTTTTTGTCTACCTGTCTGCTTGTCATTTGACAACCCTGTATAGTAAAATTTTCATTGTTCTAGAATTTATTGAAGCAACAACAAATGAAACAATTTTGAATGATGTATACATAGAGAAACAGGCACAACTGAGACAATTCAAACACATTTCAATGACGGTGAAGCGATGAATTTTGATTGTAGTAATTATAACTGATAAACATTAAATGGTGTTTAGAATACACACTGTTGTAATCTATTGTGTGAAGACTCTGATGAGTCTTTACTGACTTCAAATAACTATACCTGGAGAATGATTTTAACAGAGGTTGGAAGTGGAGTAAGTAAAGGGCAGAAGTGAAGAAAAGAAGTTGTAGAAAAGAAATAAGCATTCTGCACAAAAGAGAGCTGATCACAGGAATAATTTTGATGGGGGACGAGATCAAAATGTAAGTTATAAGAAAACAGGAGGAAAGGAAATGAAAAGTGAAGTGAAATTTATATGTAAAATGATTGTTTAATAAAAACAATGATAACAGTAAAAATTCGCTTTAAACAGTTAGGTAGTGAAAAGTTGTAGGTAAAGCTGTTTATCAAAAGGCATGCTTTTGCTTTAGTATTTAACTGGCTTGTGCAATTGCCGTGATATAAATTTCCCATGAATATATATGAGATTTTCTTTACGTTACACAGCACTTAACTCCCAACCAATTTTACTATTGCGTAAACTGGGAACTAATTGTTGCCTTATGTTTCAAAGACACCAGACAAACCTGAAAATTATCATACAACCTAGATATAAATGTTACTAATCTTTTTCTTTGTAACCTCATACATCTTATTTTCTCTACAAAATAATAATGATGATGATGGTGATGATTGATTTTTTTTTTTTTTGTTTGGTAGGTGAAGGGGCTGTCTGCAATGACCAAGGAGGCACTCGGTTTGTCATCTACAGGGAACAAAGCTGTTACCGGTAATATATCATGTGTTAAGCTTTTGGATTCTGTAAAATAGTCACATATCATGCAAGAGCGTGAAACCTCTTTTAGTGGAATTTAAATTAATTTTTACTTTAATTGAGCAAAACAGACTGCCACCTGTTAACAAGAATTGTGATGTTCGTTTGTTCATGCAAAAGTTGTTATTCTATGAAGTGGCAGTCCACAAAAACACTATTATTTCATATGTGGTGATTATAACCACTCAGAACCATTTTCAGCGCGCGTGTGTGTGTGTGTGTGTGTGTGTGTGTGTGTGTGGAGGGGGGGGGGGGGGAGGAAGGGGCCATGTGTGTAGTGTAAACAATGAAAGCTACATATAAAATGAGTATGCATTTTAGTTGCATTCAAGGATCTTTATAGGTGTCTGGACTTCTGAGAGTAATGTATACAATTTTCGTTCCATAGATCAAAAGTGAGGAGATCCTCAAGGATGTGGAACATGTCACATTAAAAACAGTCATCACAGTTAATAAACATATTTTATAGGGTCACTAACAGTCACAATTCTTTATCAACTTGCTTTGATTATTTTAATACTACAATCTGTTTTGAAGTGCAGCTTTATTGTCAGGCCAAAATAACAGCACAAAGATATTTAATGTATTGTTGTAATTGTACATATGCCAAGACTACATTTATTTGTGTTAAATGTTTTTGTGTTACAGTATTGCAATAATTAAAGTAAGATAACAGAGGATTATGACTGATATTGGTCTCTATGAAACCTGTTCAAGCAATCATTCTAGAGTAACAAGGAATATGGCTTCGAATTCGTAGTGCCACTGTCAGTGAAAAGCTTTGGGAACATACTGGCTATTTGATGACTGGCTTAAGAAATTTGGACAGTGAATTTTTAATGACGCTTATCATCACATACCTTTGGTACGATGTCATACTGAAAAGTAATGCCTCTGAATTTTTTATTCTGTTCTCAATATTGTTTGAGGTATTACACGTCATGCATATTACTCTGTTGACATTTCCCGTTTCTCTGACGCGAGTTACGACCCTGTGCCATTGCAGGGTTCTGAATTGTTGCGTGTAACAGGGCAGAATGTAACATAACTATCAGTGCATGAAAAACTGCATACTGTAATAACCATCCACATATGGAGCAGTCTCTCCCTCAGCATGACAATGCCAGACCACACACAAGTGCTGTGACATCTGCAAAATTCGATGCCTTGGGTTCACTGTCTTCCATCATCCTCCACACAGTCTAATTTTCATCTGTTTCTAAAACTTAAAGAACACCTATGAGGATTTCACTTTGATAGTGGTGAAGTGATGTAGGCAGAGACGAGGTTGTGGGTCTGTCAGCAAAGTCAAACATTCTGCAGTGAGAGTATCAGCAGACTGGTCTCTCATTGGGAGAAATGTGTCCATTGTCTGGGTGACTATGTGGATAAATAAAAATGTAGGCATAAGAATAAAGGTGTAGAATATTAATATAATAAAATAAAATATGTTTTATTTAAAAAAAAAAAAACTTGAAGAATTTTCATATAAAAATTCAGAGGCATTGGTTTTCAGCATGATCTTGTTTTTTTTGTTAGAACATATTCAGGACAAGTCTGTGTGAATACTACAGATACTTGTGTATTGGAGCTGGACATCTTTCATGAAGGTTAGGAACTGCTTCATATAATACTCAGCTGTGCTTATTTTCTTTTTTGACTATCAATTTTGCTAAGTTCCTGACCACCTGTGGACCATAACACACTGTTTACATTGCCAGATAGAAAACATATCTGTTACATCATATGTTATACCTCAATTGAAAATTTCAAGAATTATTAATTATTGTAATAAAATATTATATAGAGTAGTCTTGATCATGTAAAAAACATTAATAGGTAGTGTCTGGTTTTGACCCAATGTGGATCTTCTTCAGATTACTCTCTGTAATTTAAGAGTACAACTGAATAGAGGGAAACACATAATATAACAAACATTAAGTTAAAAATAAATTATACAGTGTTATACTGAGTGCTGACATATGGAGAAAATGGCACAGTGCAGGGATTGTGGATACCACTGACTATCGATTGCGGACTGTGTGGTAGTGTCATATTGTTAAATAGCAGATGCCCCGTCACTTGCCTGTCACCCTGTGATGATGTACATCATGTCAAAACAGGTCACTGCTTAGGAATGAAAGTATTTTTATGCAATCAAGACCATTCTGTATAATAATTCGTTACTGTTTTTTGTGATTCCTGCTATGACCAATGTGTTTACAGAGATTAATTATTGCATTTGTGGAAAGCACAGTTGAATACTTTGTTTGTGGGCCAAAGATGGTCAGAATGTGACCAAAATCAGTAGTTAAAAAAATTGCAGTTGTTTATTGAATGAAGCAGTTCATAGCTTACATTACAAATAGTTCATTGGAAACACTTACAGGGAAATAGTCAGACTTGTCTAGTGCTGAGTTAAATTTCTGAATCCTCAGAGGGGGTAAAAACCTACAATTTATTTGTATTAAAATGCAGAAAAATGATACATCAGTGACTTTATTAGTAAAAGCAGGTAATGATATTAGATTTGGTCTATATCTGGGTTATTTGTAAAAGGTATTTTGGTGTTCCTTTTAGGTGTAATGGCAGCCAATCTCTCAATTTTTTCAGAATGTCTTTAGAGTGTCAACATGTACAATATTATTGAGATGGTCCCACACATGAATGTTAAGAGCCACAGAAATAAGTAATAGTCTTATGTGGTCAGATTTTAAAATAAATTTCAAGAAGGCATGACTTACATTGTTATGCATGAATCTGTAATCTCACATGTTCACTTCCATATTCGGTGTTAAAGAGGTTAAGGCAAAATGTGGAATTCTATTGGAGTTTCAGAGTTGAAATGATCTTGAGATTACATAGTATTTATCATCTCCAGCAAATATAATCTGTGTTTGGCAGTGAGGGTGAAAATGGCAGAGGTGATGAAAGCAAGGGAGAGTGGAAATGAAATCACTTGTATTGAAAATGTGCCATGTATTTGTGAATCTGCTTCTGTAAATAGTGTTCATTATAAACTTCCTGATTGTTTGCAAATGTGATGGAAAGAAGATTTCTGTAAGAAAAATGAGTGATTTATAGTAAAAAAACAAACTGGGATGCATAAGTTGTAAGAAAGTTGGGATGTTGGGGCCACAAAGAAGTAATCAGGGAATGAATATTTTGCTACAGTGATTAACAGTTTCCTTATTATGCTTAGGAGAAAGTAAAACAGACCAGATGACATCTGTGAAAGAAAATATGTAAACGCAAAGAAATGTTTTCAGAACTGCCTACAAAGTTGCCAGAAGGAATCAACCATTAAATGATTTTGAGTCTGAAACTGATGTTCACAAATTGAAAGTGGTGGATGTAGGGTGTATTCTTCATTCCAGGTTTGCATGTGTCAGCGTACTAAGTCACATTGTTGCAAAAATGAAAGCCAGAGCCATCAAAAATATAATTGGGTCACATAGCAAAATTTCCTTGATACCTGATGAAAGTTCAAAAATCGACCAATTGTCTTAATTGATTATGTATATTTGAACAATGTTACCTGATGTGACTAAATCAACTAATATTTTTCTTGATTTGTTTGAAATAGAATGCACATGCACAACAGGTGAAGGTATGTTCAGAGCAGCAAAAATAATTTGTAGGCAAGAGGCAACACTGAAAGGAAAATGTATGAAGTTCTTCTGAAGAAAATCACCAGTATTGACTTTATTGGATTTGGTTTTAATGTCATATTGATAACAAAAATAAAATAAAAATAAAAAACACTTCTCAGAGTGCTTGAAGATACAAAGGTTAATAGAGGTCCATATTATAATGAAGCCCTCAAAGCAAAGGATTAATTATGGTTCAGAGGGATTTCTCTTCAGAAAGGATATGAAATGAGATGTACTGCTGGGCCTAGTTCCATCGACCTAACACCCTACTTCATTTTGTGAAAGGTTATGCAAGTGAATGGAAGACAGACTTTTAAGTGATGAAGATGAAATAGTTTATGCACCGAAGTTACATTGTACAACAGTTATTAGTGTCAAATGTTCGTCTGCCACTGCTTCTATGTTTGCTCCAAATTCTATCTTGCTGTAGTGCTAAATTGTTGCTGTGATACTCTGTTTAATTTTTAAAATAAACTTTTTGAGATGGAAAATGCAGTGTCCGTAGTAACTGGCTTGAAGAGTCAGATGGTTTAAAAAGTAAAGTCTCTGGACAGGGAAAAAAGTTAGTGAAAGTGAAGTATCTTGCAGTTTGTGTTCTTGCTGTATTAATTGTGACACCAATGGTATTCAGGCAATTTTTAACCAGTGATTGTAACTTAGGAATTAAATGTGCACCACATCAGTTAAATTTATAACTTACAGATCAGAGACAATCTTGTTAAATGTGCCAACAACATGTGTGTTACGTACCAAGGATATTTCCACCATCACTGCTTTGATTTGGGCAATGAAATAAGTGATTTCTAATTAATCTTTGAAATTGCCAAATGATTTTGGTAATGTTTTCGAGATGATGTGCCCTGATAGTGTTCCTGAGCATTTTTCACTTTTGTCTAAGAAAACGGGATAATTAATAACTAATGGGCTGGGGACATATGTTAGAAGAAGTATGTTCATCATATTACACATTGAGTTTTGATGAAACTACTAGATTTAAGGATAAAGAAGAATTGCAGGCAACCATTACATTTTGGTCAGGGTGTAACATAACAATGTGTCACCTAAGAACTTTCAATCCCAAAGAAAGCAGGTGTTGACAGATGTGAAAATTACCGAACTATCAGTTTAATAAGTCACAGCTGCAAAATACTAACATGAATTCTTTACAGACGAATGGAAAATCTAGTAGAAGCCAACCTCGGGGAAGATCAGTTTGGATTCCGTAGAAACACTGGAACACGTGAGGCAATACTGACCCTACGACTTATCTTAGAAGAAAGATTAAGGAAAGGCAAACCTACGTTTCTAGCATTTGTAGACTTAGAGAAAGCTTTTGACAATGTTGACTGGCATACTTTTTTCAAATTCTAAAGGTGGCAGGGGTAAAATACAGGGAGCGAAAGGCTATTTACAATTTGTACAGAAACCAGATGGCAGTTATAAGAGTCGAGGGACATGAAAGGGAAGCAGTGGTTGGGAAGGGAGTAAGACAGGGTTGTAGCCTCTCCCCGATGTTGTTCAATCTGTATATTGAGCAAGCAGTAAAGTCAACAAAAGAAAAATTTGCGGAGTAGGTATTAAAATTCATGGAGAAGAAATAAAAACTTTGAGGTTCGCCGATGACATTGTAATTCTGTCAGAAACAGCAAAGGACTTGGAAGAGCAGTTGAATGGAATGGACAGTGTCTTGAGAGGAGGACATAAGATGAACATCAACAAAAGCAAAACAAGGATAATGGAATGTAGTCGAATTAAATCGGGTGATGCTGAGGGAATTAGATTAGGAAATGAGACACTTAAAGTAGTAAAGGAGTTTTGCTATTAGGGGAGCAGAATAACTGCTGATGGTCGAAGTAGAGAGGATATAAAATGTAGACTGGCAATGGCAAGGAAAGCGTTTCTGAAGAAGAGAAATTTGTTAACATCAAGTATAGATTTAAGTGTCAGGAAGTCATTTCTGGAAGTATTTGTATGGAGTGTAGCCATGTATGGAAGTGAAACATGGACGATAAATAGTTTGGACAAGAAGAGAGCAGAAGCTTTCGAAATGTGGTGCTACAGAAGAATGCTGAAGATTAGATGGGTAGATCACATAACTAATGAGGAAGTATTGAATAGGATTAGGGAGGAGAGAAGTTTGTGGCACAACTTGACCAGAAGAAGGGGTAGGTTGGTAGGACATGTTCTGAGGCATCAAGGGATCACCAATTTAGTATTGGAGGGCAGCGTGGAGGGTAAAAATCGTAGAGGGAGACCAAGAGATGAATACACTAAGCAGATTCAGAAGGATGTAGGCTGCAGTAGGTACTGGGAGATGAAAAAGCTTGCACAGGATAGAGTAGCATGGAGAGCTGCATCAAACCAGTCTCAGGACTGAAGACCACAACAACAACAACAACAACAAGAACAACTTTCTTCATAGGCAGAGCAGATAGTGAAACATTACATCAGAAATTATGTGAAGCACTTTTTGAAACCAATATGTTTCTAAATAAATGCCTTATGCTGATATCAGACACACCTGACGTCAAGAAGAAAAGTGTTTAAGTCTTTTAGATAGTGATGTCCGGGAGATTCGAGGCAGTAAAAACATCAGAACTTACAACATTCATTCCATGCATAATACCTGTGTAAGAGCTTTGGAATGTTTAGGTGAAGAAGTATGCAAATATGTACTGTTATTGTGATGTTTCACATGTTTACAGGGAAGAATTTGAAGTGTAACATTCCGCATCACAGGTGTTTGAAGCATATAGCCACAAGGTGACCTATTTTAAGACCTTCAGCTAACAGGCTTTTGGAACTGTGGGGTGATATTCAGTATTACATTATTACACATACATCTCAAAAACCGAATTCTGCTACTGTTCAGCCCAAATCCTATAATGCCATTGTGAATGCTTTTAAAAACGTGCAATGAAAGCAGAATTTCATTCCATAATTTCATCTGCAGAACTATTCAGTAAGTCCATGCAACTGTTTCAGAATCAGACACCTTTGATTCATAACTTACCTACAGAAATAAAAAACAAACTTCTTGGATTGTGTTTTAAGCTTTCTGCTGTGAGAAAAACTGAGGTAATAAATAATGAACTCTTTGCATTGGATAATCTGCTGCCTCTTGAACAGCTAATTGCTAGTGAGCATGTAACCGAAGAGCTTAATAAGCTAGAAGAATGGAACAAGTTGTGGTTCCTAAAGCATGCCCAAAAACATTCCATTGCAACTTGCAGACGTGAAGGAAAAGATGTATTGTCTGGCGCACCACAAAAATATCTAGGTTTTTAGACCCCCAAGAAAAAATAAAGAGCAGAAGCTGCAGTGACACATTAAAGTTTGCAAAAATTATGCTGTTATATGTTCAGCAAGATTAGTTATTAGACAGCTGGAAGATTCTACTCTTTGAAAAAAAATATTCCGATTTAGATATCAGAGGTATTTACAATTACTGTCAGCAGGATGTCTGAAAAAAAGACTCATCGTCCATTGAGTTTAAGTATCCACATTTTTCAAAACTTGTTGTTAAGCCTTCTGTCCCATGGAAATGTGGACATAGAGATCAGATAATCTATTTTGAAGCTCGCGCTAGAAGAAAATAAGGCAGTAACAGTTGAAAGATTTTTAAACAGCGTTTGGACTGTGAGAGGTGACATTTTCTCTCTTGTTTCTGTTGACTCACAGCTCATTAGACATGTACAGCAAGCATGTGCAGATTATACTGCTTATAAGGAAGACTATGAAAGAAAATTTAGATTAGAAGAAAAGCAAAAAAGCAGAACAAAACCAAAGATGTCTTGAAGATGAGATTAAAAAGATGAATAACGCGAAAAAATCAGCTGAGTAAGAGGCAGCTGCTCTGGAATAATGCTCTGGAATGAGGCACAAGAAGACCTTCTGTCTCAAGCTGTAGATGAATTAAAGAAAGCACTGGAGGAAAAAAGAATTAAAGGGGGAAAACTTGGCTCAGGGTATGCTTGGTATGCTCAAATCAGGAAAGGAAAGGCAGGTGAACACTATTGAGAAAAATATTGAGAAACGAAAGTCTAGTAAGATTACTTCATTGATTACTCAGATTTTTATGAAACAGCAACCCAGAACTATTTTGTTTGTATTTTTCCAGTATGGATTGTCATTAACTGTAAAAATGTGATGTAGATTTGGTTTGTGAATTACGATTATCAGTAATGAATTACCAATGCAGTTGCATGTATTAATAAATTTCTGTGAAGGAAAAAAAGGTGGTCATACCCCATCCGGAACCATAATAAGGAAATTTATTGTGGTCTTAACTGGTCTTTCGGAAGGGGACTAAAAAAATTAAAAAGTTCACTTTTTGTCACCTGTTTTAAGCGCCACCATTGTCTCTCAGTGAGTCACACCACATGTCAAACTTCAGTATCCAGTAAACAGTAGAAGGTAGCCTACCCAAAAAATCATAGAAGTGGGTGTGTGTTGGCTTAGCACGAGCATCTGATGAGTACCCCTGGATCCTGTTTTTTGCTGTCCTGGTACAGCTTATTGTACAGAATACAGAAATAACATAAATGAAGATCAGAAAGCAATCAGTAGTTTGCATGTCTGCCTGTCAGAAAAGTAATGAATTATTAATTTCTTTACAGATGTGTTCACTATATTATCAGCCTCTCAGGTTACCAAGCATATAAAATGTATTACAGTGATTTATAGAAGATAACAGAATTGTGACTGTTAGGGCTGTCTATAAAATATGTTTGTAAATCATTTATGTTGCATTTACTTGACACAACAGATGTTAAAGGGGTAGTCCTCAATGAATGCATGAAAAATATGCGATAAACCTTTCCAAGAAAAATAAAAAGTTACACAAAATCTGATAAAATAGTTTTATTCCTTACAATTTTGTCTTTACAAAATCATTTTTGTATCCACGTCAGATGCTTCCTGTAACTGCTGCACCATGTGGGAAGCCCCACTTGCAACCAGAATATGTCATCAATGGGAATTCCCAAAGACCTCCTATTGGACCTGTAACAAAATAATTTTTATAAGTCATTTTCAGTATATTTTCTACCAGCATCCATAGAATAATTGAAAAATATTAAGTTATAACAAAATACTGTCATGTTAAAACAAATGTCATTTTCTTCACACACAAAATGGAGACAAAAGCATGCACCATAAACAGACTTTTGAAAATGTCATAATATATACACTATGTACACTGATAGAGAATTCAATTTAGGGTGGTGGTGTCAAATTCTGATCAAAATCATATTTTCTATTCTCAAGTTATGTTCCCTGCCATACGATTTTGAGAAAAATGCAATAAAATTTTGGGTTACATTTTTTGTAGTTTAACAGATCTCTAGTCAGCAGCCTCTGGACCATACAGTAATCCTTCAAGATCCAAAAGGAGGTCCACCTCAATCTTCATTATGGCCATGGTGATCCTGCAGGCCTCTTTTGGTAGTTTCTGTTATCTGTTGCTCTGCCCACTCGATACACTTTTTGTGTGCTTTTGTGGAAAAGTTGCAAGGGCTTGTCCGAAGACACTTTTTCGCAACCGCTAGTGGATTTTCTGGCGAACTGGAGATGAATCCTACAATAAAGTGGACAACCAAGAGAACATTCTAAGGGAAAAATAAATTTTTGGAAATTTTCAAAGAGGACTAGTCCCTTAATAGTGACATCACTGATTTTATAATAGTGTTATTGTGGCATCATTTTAGTTGAAGTGCAATAATATGGCTTAAATTCTTGAGCTTTATCAGTACATTTAAATATAGTAGTGTTTGTTAATTCAGAAACCACTGAAATTTGTTTCCTGTTTCTTTTACAGTTTGAAGCATTACAGCCTTGTAGAATCCGTATGTATTGTATTGCATTGATTTATGTTATGGAATGTGTTTAGGTTTTCAAGGCAGATTACTGCCTGCATTGAGTGACTCTTCATGGTTACAGCAGCAATGAATTAAATCCTTACAGCTTTGAAGATGATAACTATTCTGAATGACATTTAACAGTTTAAATATTCTGTAAAGGTCTAAAAAGGTGAAAGAATTTTTTTTTAAAAAGTACAAAAGTTGCCTAAACAAATAAGTATTTTATGCTGGAATGAAGATGCCCAGACATGCTTTCATGAACAAGCATTACTTGTGCCACTAGTATGAAGCTTTGCAAAATATTGTGTTGTAACCCTTTTGGAAATAATACAACAAGAAATGCAAGTGCTCAGTTTATTTGGAAATGGCTACGCATCTAAAACATATAATTGTGGTGACTGATAAAAAATCAGCTAAAAACTTTGCTAATCACATTGAAAAGATTTTCCCGCAAAGCAAATTCCGCGTGTGTTAATTCCATATCAATCACATGAAGCTGAGGAGACCAATATTTGTGAAGATATGAATACAGTTTTATCATCTGTTGTAATATCACCATTAAAATTTCAGTGCATTGGCTGAAGAGAGGGAAAAGGCTATGCAAATTGAAAGATGTCACATCAAAGAGGCAGTTCATAAGAAAATAGCAAGAGCTAGTGGCTTTCATCCTAGTGAATCGGACAATCTGATGCAGGCAGACAGTGTCTTAATTATTTAGCTTACAACAAGCTGGTCAAAGAAATCGAGGAAAAGTGGAATATATATTGCTGTTGGGAAAAATTCACGTTTTGATCTTAATCCCTCAAGCTGCTCCAGTAACAAATATTATGAAAGTTTTGTGTTTCAGATTGAATAGCAAAAGCAGTCAGGATACTGAAGATCGGAAAAGAAATACTGGCACATCTAGAAATGCAAGCATAGGTAGTAGAAGCTTCCGAAAACATAAGGCATTTTTGTTACGGAATTTGCCCATTTGAAAAACACAGTACTCCAGTTTGTAGAGCTGGAGAAAAAGTTCATAAGCAACAAACCTTGCTACTGAGCAATATGAAAAAATGTTTGGTATGTATCAAAAGAGAAATTTATCTGAAATCATATTTTCAAATAGTACGAAGATTTGTGGAAAAATGGGAAAGAGGTAGAGTTGAAGTACACGCCATGTGATCAAAAGTATCTGGTCACTTGGCTGAAATTGACTTACATGTTTGTGGTGCCCTCCATCGGTAATGCTGGAATTCAATATGGTGTTGGCCCACACTTACCCTTGATGGCAGCTTTCAGTCTCATAGACATATGTTCAATGAGGAGCTGGAAGGTTTTCTTGGGGGATGGCTGCCCATTCTTCACAGAGTGCTGCACTGAGGAGAGGTATCGATGTCAGTTGGTGAGGCCTGGCACGAAGTCGGCGTTCCAAAACATCCCAAAGGTGTTCTATAGGATTCAGGTCAGGACTCTGTGCAGGCCAGTCCATTACAGGGATGATCTTGTCATGTAACCACTCTGCAACAGGCCGCGCATTACGAACAGGTGCTCAATCATGTTGAAAGATGGAATCGCCATGCCCAAATTGCTCATCAATAGTGGGAAGCACGAAGGTGCTTAAAATGTCAATGTGGCCTTTGCTGTGATAGTGCCATACAAAACAACAAAGGGTGCAAGCCCCCTCCATGAAAAACACAATCACACCATAACACCACTGCCTCCAAATTTTACTGTTGGCACTACACATGCTGGTACATTACATTCACTGGGCATTCGCCATACCCATACCCATATCCACACATTACCGTCGAATCGCCACATTGTGTACTGTGATTCATCACTCCACACAGTGTTTTTCCACTGTTCAATCATCCAGTGTTTACGCTCCTTACACCAAGCAAGGCGTCATTTGGCGTTTACCGGCGTGCTGTGTGGCTTGTGAGCAGCCGCTCAACCATGAAATCCAAGTTTTCTCACCTCCCGCCTAACTGTCTTAGTAATTACAGTGGATCCTGATGCGGTTTGGAATTCCTGTGCGATGGTCTGGATAGATGTCTGCTCATTCCTCATTACAACCCTCTTCAACTGTCCACGGTCTCTGTCAATCAACAGACGAGGGCGGCTTGTACGCTTTTGTGCTGTTTGTGTCCCTTCACATTTCCACTTCACTATCACATCAGAAACAGTGGAGCTAGGGATGTTTAGGAGTGTGGAAATCTCGCATACACATGTATGACACAAGTGACACCCAATCACCTGACCACGTTCGAAGTCCGCGAGTTCCGTAGAGTGCCCCATTCTGCTCTCTCATGATGTCTAATGACTACTGAGGTGGCTGTTATGGAGTACCTGGCAGTAGGTGGCAGCACAATGCGCCTAATATGAAAAACCTATGTTTTTGGGGGTGTCTGGATACTTTTGATCACATAGTGTATGTGTAAATGACAAATGGATAGACATGAGGGAAGGGCCAGGGACTATGGCAAAGAATACTAGGAATTATAGAGTCCAAAAGTATAAGGAAAGACTGGATAATGGAAAACAGATTGAAAAAAAAAATACAAGTATAGAAGAAATGGAAAAATGTGGAAGAAGGAGGAGGCAAAAAGAGGTACAAGAAGCTAAACAATGAATTAAGAAGAAAAGTTGAAAATGCAATATAGAGAGATGGGTGAAAGAGAAATGCAAGGAAACAGAAAAAAATGGAGAGAGGGGAAAGTATGAAATGATGCACAAACTGTCTAGAGAGAGTTTTTGGGGTTCTGTACCTCAGTCGGTAAAAACGGAACCCTTTTAGTGTTGTTTACCTCCCCGTCCATCAGTCTGGCTGTTAAGAACCCTTTTTCTCAGGAGCTGATAGACATATCAAATTGAAATTTATCGCTTACTGGGGTGTATCATTCCTTGATGATGTAAAAAAGTTAAGCTTATGAGTTATTGCAGTTAAAAGATACATACATTTATGTTAGATACACTGAAGAGCCAAAGAAACTGGTACATGTGCCTAATATCCTGTAGGGCCCCCATGAGCATGCAGAAGTGCCACAACACAACGTGGCATGGACTCAACTAATGTCTGAAGTAGTGCTGGCAGGGATTGACACCATGGATCCTGCAGAGTTGCCCATAAATCTGCAAGAGTGCGAGGGGATAGAGATCTCTTCTGAACAATATGTAGCAAGGCATCCCAGGTATGCTTAAAAATGTTAGTCTTTGGAGTTTCGTGGCCAGCGGAAGTGTTTAAACTCAGAAGAGTTCAAATGGCTCTAAGCACTACGGGACTCAACTGCTGTGGTCACCAGTCCCCTAGAACTTAGAACTAGTGAAACCTAACTAACCTAAGGACATCACAAACATCCATGCCCGAGGCAGGATTCGAACCTGCGACCGTAGCGGTCTTGCGGTTCCAGGCTGCAGCGCCTTTAACCGCACGGCCACTTCGGCCGGCCAAACTCAGAAGAGTGTTGCTGGAGCCACACTTTAGCAATTCTGGATGTGTTGCGTGTTGCATTGTCCTGTTGGAATTGCCCAACCATCGCTGCTGGAATTTCCCAACCGTCGAAACACACAATGGACATCAATGGATGCAGGTGATGTGATGATGTGTCACCTATCAATCGTATCTAGGTGTATCAGGGGTCCCATGTCACTCCAACTGCATATGATCCACATCATTACCGTATTTACTCGAATCTAAGCCGCACTTTTTTTCCAGTTTTTGTAATCCAGAAACCCGCCTGCGGCTTAGAATCGAGTGCAAAGTAAGCGGCAGTTCTGAAAAATGTTGGTAGGTGCCGCCATAACTAACTTCTTCCGTCGAATTATGTAGCGCTACACAGGTATGCTTTGCAGACGAGCTTTTTTCACCGCCCCGAGTTTCGACCACTGCATTTTCATACATTATCCAACGAAATAAATACAAATTCCGTATTGTTCATCTTCGAATGTAGCAGCATTTCAGCGTACTACGAAAATCCGGCTGGCAAGATTGTTTGTCTGAATTTTTTCCTACCTGGGACAAGAGATCATTGCTAATAAGAACTTTTATGAATTGTGAATCATATGCAGTATTCTCTTCACCATAAGAATAATACGAATATAAACATTTTGCCATGTATTCTTTCGTGTTTGCTGCTATCTCATTTAAATCCTGTCTGCCAAATAAACTACGAAACTAGAGTGAGACAACAGCAAACGCGGAATAATATACATATCATGTCATGTTTATATTCGTATTGTTCTTATGCCTAATAGTGATACAGTCAGAAATGAAGCACGGCAATTGACAAGATTTTTAAATCTAAGATGACTAATTTCTGTACAGAATGTAATGTACTACAGAGGCGTCTGCAAAGATTTTCAACCGGAGAAAAATTTTCGCTAAACTCTCGTTGAGAACATCTTCTATCATACGCAGTCCATTATTTGGTTCTTGTTGATCATTACCAAAGAAAGCACCAGTGTAAGTAACAGCAAATAGCAAGCAGTCTCTTGCCATTGTTCCGCTAATGAGACGATTCCTCTTTCTTTTTTTTTTTTAAGCGGCGGTTGCGCGCACAAAAGCAAGCCATGCCGCGAGCGGCGGCAGGTCGTAAACACTCATTATCAGAATGCGACAAACAATGCATGACACAGTACAGTAATGCATTTTCAGCTTAGAATGACGTGAACACCTATAACAAAGAGAACGGCACTTGCCAGATCAAAGAAAAATAAGCAATCAATTCAAACCAGACGAAGCACGTGATAAAGGAATGGTACCCGTATAAATAAGGACGGAGCACCTGACGCATAGCAATGGCTACATGGTAAAGCTTAACTGCTAAGCTTAAAACTCGAACCAAACTACTGTA
Source organism: Schistocerca americana (assembly GCF_021461395.2). Lineage (NCBI taxonomy): Eukaryota > Metazoa > Arthropoda > Insecta > Orthoptera > Acrididae > Schistocerca > Schistocerca americana. Next base: position 906,321,955 of record NC_060119.1, read on the forward strand.
GCTGTATCGTCATGCTGTATCGTCATTCATTCGACCTAAATTGTATTACAATGGACCAACTTTGTTTCGATTTGTATGTGCGGCCTAAAACTCTTCTCTCCCTTGGAATTTCGAGTCTCGAATTTCAGGTGCGGCTTAGATTTGGGAAAATTTTTTTTCCTTGATTTCGAGTCTCATTTCACGGGTGTGGCTTAGATTCGAGTGCGGCTTAGATTCGAGTAAATACGGTACACAGCCTCCACTGGCTTGAACAGTCCCCTGCTGACATGTGGGATCCAGGCATTCATGAGGATGTCTCCATACCTATACACGTCCATCCGGTCAATACAGTTTGAAATGAGTCTCATCTGATCAGGCAACGTGTTTAAAATCATCAACAGTCCAATTTCAGCATTGGCGGGCCTAGGCGAGGCGTAAAGCTTTGTGTCGTGTAGAGAACAAGAGTACACGAGTGGGCCTTCAGCTTCGAAAGCCCATATCGATGATGTTTTGTTGAATGGTTTGCATGCTGATACTTGTTGATGACCCAGCATTGAAATCTGCAGGAATTTGTGGAAGGTTTGCAGTTGTCATTTTGAATGATTCTCTTCAGTTGTCGTTGGTCCCTTTCTTTCAGGATCTTTTTCCGGCTGCAGTGATGTCGAAGATTTGATGTTTTACCAGATTCCTGATATTCACATTACACTTATGAAATGGTGGTACAGGAAATTCCTCATTTCATTATTACCTCGGGATGCTGTATCCCATCTCTCATCTGCCGACTATAACACCATGTTCAAACTCACTTAAAGCTTGATAACCTGCCATTTTAGCAGCAGCAAATCATCTAACTACTGTGCCAGGCACTACTTGTCTTATATAGGCGCTGCCAACTGTAGCGTCATATTCTGCGTGTTTACATATATCTGTATTTGAATACGCCTACACCAGTTTCTTTGGCACTTCAGTGTATATTGATACATGAAAGCTCACTCGTCAAAACATATAGGGTACTTCCCATTGACCTATAGTCATGAAATTTGGCAAGAAGCAAGATTTAGCAGTATAAGTAAAGAAAAAAAATCCAAGAATTGTTGATTCGTGATTATATCAAACTACATATATATTTTTAACATTAGAACTGACATTGCATTCATCATCCATCAAAACATATCATATTTATCCAAGTATAAGACGAGCCCCTCTTCTTCTTCTTCTTCTTTTTTTTTTTTTTTTTTTTTAAAAGACTCCTTGAGAAAAATTTATTTTTAACATATGTGGACTAATCAAAATTCGAAACTGCTTCATTGACGCAGAGTGTCTGCCAAAATGTTAACATTACACCTATTGTAAACTCATGTCTACATTTTGATAATACTAGGAAAATAAAAAGAAATAGTTTACATTAATTTGCAGACCGTTTTCTTTCCTGCCTTTTTGCCTTACTAACTCTGTAGTCTGTGGTATCACTGTTTTTAATAATAATAATAATAATAATAGCACAACTGCGAAATTTATTTCACAAATATTTCCCTGTTCCTTCCAAAGATGTTTCTATTTCTCAAGTTTTCATTATGGTGGTATCTGAGAGCACAGCTGTTTTATTTCTGAGTATATATTGGTTTTTTTTCTATACTGATGTGAGAATGTTGCAATTTTTCATGCTTCCAAACATTTTGCCTGCCCACCGCTTTGTCACGGTCTATGGAGAACCAGCTGACAGCCCCCCCCCCCCCTTCCCCCATCATTCCAATTATATTTCACAACCAATGCCGACAACATTGCAGTAAGAAACATGTAAGTACGCCACTTGCTTCTATGTAGACTTTCACAGTTTGCTGCAAAGATGAATACTATTGTTCAGCATTTGTCCAGTTTTAATGTCAGTTTGATCCTGACTACAAATGAATTGAGACTGACTGCAATTTAAATGTGGTAGATGTTCATAAAAAGCCAAAGTACATGGAGTAGATTCCCATGGTTGGCAACATATGAAATTTGGTGCCTGCTTATCACTTCCCTCACCACAGTCATTCTAGCTCTCAGCGAAGCTGGTGTCTCTGCCCTATCCCAACCCTTCTGTAATGCTGAGCTTGAGAAACTGTGAAAGCAACCTGAAATATCTTCTTGTGTGTGGGTCATATGTAACACCACTAACTAATACAAAAATAAAGGATCAACATTATGATTCAGTCCCATTCTTGAACTGCCACTAATCCCGCGATTTAGTGACGTCTGGTGGTACTATCTCAACATCTTGCCACTGTAATTTGTTCATGTGATACAGTTGGTTTAATGTGACCTATTTCCTTTGTGAGACATTTCATTCGGAATTAATTTTTCTCCTTGTTTCATCGGAATATGATCATCATATTCTAAATCTGATTAAAAACTGGTAATATTTGTACTCGGTATTCTAATACGGGAACAGCAAGCGAATTTCTTGTTTGCAGTGCACTTAGTAAATCATTATAGTATCTCATAATAAAGTAAAATGTTTTTCTGGGTTCTGAATAAACAAATGTTTTTCAGAGGACATTTCCATTTTTTGAATTTTACATTTACTTGAAAAGTGGCATTAATGTTTATACATAGTACCCATACATGTATGAGAATGTTTATTGCAAGCCAGTTCAGATACAGCAAAAGTTTGTAAAATGATAGAATTTAAAGCTATTTCCTCCTGTGTTTCACCAAATTGCCAAATTTGTGGTGGCTAGTGTGAAGTTTCTCACATATCTCTTGCACTAGTGCTTTGTGAGTCAGTGTCACACGATTGTTGGAGCAACGTCAATGCTGTATCAAGCATTTCAGCTTTTTGGGAAATCTCGAGCCTGTTGGAACATGAGTATCGTTGACGAGCACTGCCTTTACAAATTCTTCATAATAAATCTGCACTTGATCTCAGTAGCCAAAGCTTCATCTCTGAATGTAAGAAGACCTCTATAAATGTAAGACTATCCCTATATTAGTCCACTAAACAATGTAAAAATGTTGATCTCAGCAGCAATAGTCTAATTGCGAGTAAAAGCCCTTTTTCGAATGTTAAATATGGGAAAAACCTCGTTTTATAATCAAGTAAATACAGTAATAGAAAAATATTACTGCTTGCAATCACAAAATGTAAATTATTGGGTATATTTATGTCTCAGTAAGTATATAAAAAATATTGTGTTAAATCTTCTCACTGTACATACATAAGCTGAAGTCCCGTGCTTGCTTCTTTCTGTACGTCTGGGCTAGTCTTAGGAAATTCTGTAGGGACTTTGTTATGGCGTTGGAAGTATTGGGAACAATATCTTGCCAGCATCAGTATTGATATCAGGCAAAAATCATTAAGATTGTTGATTCCCAGGGTGGATGAATTATCTATATACATAATTTAGTTTGTACAGAACCTTCAGTGTGCAAGTCCTACTCACACTTGGCCAACTTTTGAAAGAAAAAGATTTAAGACTAATGTGGAAATAGACAGAGCAGATGGCACACAAGCCGAAAAACCAAAGGAGTGGAGCAGATGGCAAGAATATATAGAATGTCTGTATAAGACAGATAAAATACCAATTGAAATCAAGGTTTGAGAGGAGGAATATTTACCAGAAGATATAAAGCTGTGCAGTAGCCAGGAAGCAGGAATAGATGAAGTTGTTGAAGGAGATAAAGAATCAGAAGACATGAGGAGTTGATAACTTGCCACCAGACGTTTTGAAGAATTTGGGAAATACTGGAAGAAAGTAAATAATCTACCTCTGTAATGAGATAGACAACAAAAGCGAATGACCTGATCACTTTCTTGCAACAATAATGATACAAATTGAGAAAAAAGAGAGATATGAAAAATATGTGTAGAGCACTCAGCAAAAAGTCCCGCGCAGCTAAAGTATCCGTGGTTCAACATCTAGGACATGGTCGAGACACATGGCGTCCCAGTTTGGAAGGAAAACAAGGTTTTCTGATTCAGTCTGTTCTGTTTGGTCTGCACTGGAGAAGCCACCATGGATAATCAGTGTGACAGTCTACTGTGGCAGCACCACTACTTTGCGGCTCACTCTGAATCTAAAATTCACAGTAAATCTATAAGGACAAAACATTAAATAAAAGTGCTGTCTGTTGATGGCTTGGGGCTTTCTGATAGAGCGATTGCAACATGCGTGAGCTGCCACATCGGGGTTGCTTCCGAATGTATAGAATGAACAGATATCCAGCAATAGACGGCTGGTGCACCCAGTGTAACATGCAGCCAGTTCAGGAACACTATTGCATTCCTGGGTTGTGATATGCTTTCACTTTACTTTTTGCCAGGTGGAATTGGTTGCTTAACTGACACTATTGGTTAGCCCTTAGTTCCTGTTTTTATCGTTTTGTGTCTTCTGGTGAGCAAATTTTTCTTTGTACTATCAGTAGTGCTGACTGTAATGGCATAAAGGAGAACAAAAAGAAAAATTAAATAGCTACAGTTATGTTTCACAAATACTAAAAAGACCAGACAATAATTCACATCTTGTTCATGAAAGGAATAAAAAGAAAAATCAGTATGCTTTCATAGCTCTTATAAAGCTAAGGTATTGCTAAGATTGTTGAATAAAAGGCTATATGGCAAGTTGGGTATATGGACTGGGGAGGAACAGTTTGGAAATAGAAAAAGAAAAGGAACAAGAGATGCTATTGGCCTGTTAAGAATCATAGTGGGTAGATTTATGGAGAAAGGTAGAGAAATTTATGCTCTGTTTATTGATACATAAAAGTCTTTCAGCAGAGTTCTGTGGAACAAGTTGATGGATAATTTGAAGAGGGAAGCACTAAATGGAACATGAGAATAAGGATTGGAAGTGAAACATTGGAAGGGGCTTTATGCAAGGTTGTTGCCTCCCTCCTTTGTTATTCAACTTAAACTTGGAACAGACTATTGTGAAAGGCTTACGTAGAAAACAAGGAGTATATACTGGTGGGAAGAGAACGGAATTCATAAGATTTGCTGCTGACGTGGTGTTAGTGGTAAAATGTCGATAAAAAAAAAATGCTAATTGATATGAATAAAGCTGTTGTGGAATATGGGATAAGCATCAAACCAGCAAAAACAAAGAGTACAGTGATCAAAACAGGAAGGGGACTGGTAAATGTTGAGATAAGATAAATTATTGTTAGTCAAGTAAGAACATTTAAAAATCTTGGAAGTATGATCACAGAAGGCTTCGGAAGTCATCAGTAGGTGAAAATCTTATTGCTATACTGAAAGAGACATTCAGTAGGAGGAGGAGATTATTATGTGGCAAACTAGATAAAGGTCTGAGGAAAAGACTAGAGAAAGGTTTTGTCTGTTGTTTGGCACTCTGTGGAACAAAAACATGCACACTGAGAAAAGAGGATGAAAAAAAGCTAGAAGTATATGAGATGAGGATGCGGAAGAAAATGGAGATTATAAGTTCGTTGGAAAGAGCTAGTAACAAAAGGGTGGGGAGAGGATATTTTCAAATGTTGTGAATTACATCCAAATTGGTGTACGATTATAGGTGCAGCTGCTTCACACTCAGTTAGTGCGTGCATGATGGATCAGAATGTAATATGATAGGTGATTTTTTAATGATAATGTGAGCCAAATTTTTACACCTTTTCTGAAATGGTTCAAGAGTGAAAATTAGAGTTTCAGATAGGCTTCTTAAATACTGTCTTTTCAATGGTCTTAACAGTTATCAAATCATAGATGGTAATTCTAAGATACAAGGTATCAAACATAGTCAAAATGTAGTATATTTGGTAACTTTGGTAAGAAAGCAGATAATTTTGTAGTAGGTTTCATTATTCACTAATTTCAGGCAAACAATGCACTGACAAATGATCATGTATTCAATTTTATTTTTTTAATCCTGATTTATGTTATTTCTGTATCCAGCACAAAAAGTTGTGTCATGTGGCAAATAGCAGGATTAAGTCGAGAACAGTGATTTGCTAGATGAGGATTTTTTTGACTGTTTTCATTTCCAAAGTAAGTGACCTTTGCGAAAGTGGCTCTAGTGTCTACACCAATGTAGGGATGGAGCTGAAAATTGGCAGAATTTCATATACATTCTGTACTACACATTTCAACAAAATTGAAGATGGCTGAGCTTCATTGAGATAGGGTCATTTGATATGTAATGACCTTGAATGTTTGTCCTGAGTACCAAGAATCAGACCACTGGTTTTAGTGGCTCTTACATGTGCAGTGAAGATCAGGTCAGTTTTGAAAACGAAATGTAAACAACTGTATTCTTTAATTCAAAGGTACAAAAGGCACTGGGACACCTACACAGACCATGTCTGCAGTTACATATTCATACACTATAATGTCATGATCAGTCTGATCATTGTTACCAGCATTACAAGTTTATCTTCAATAGGCGACTGTAAATGTTAGCTTATACATGAAAAGATCATTGTTCAGCACAGAAAATCATGTGTTAGATTCATCAAACTGTGGAAAAATGAGAAAGGCAAACATTACAGTTTTCAGATGTTGTGCTTTTGTTTTGTTTTGTGGGAACAAATCCTTTCCGTTTCTAAATTCTTGGTCAGATTAAAAGAACTCTGAGTCATTATCATCCACATTCCAGATTCACCGTCTCAAAGTAATACAGATGCTTCAGATAACAGTCTGTGTGATGTATGTAGTTCTACATCAAAATGAAAACTTTTCTTCAGCGAAAGGAATTTACAAATCATTAACAGAGAACATTATTATTGACAGATCATTGCAATTTTCAGTCTACATCCTGATAGTATTCTTAAACTGAAGTCACTAGTACAACTAGCTTTCTTGTATATTCGATCTTGGAAACTGGCAAAATATTCATAGAACTCTGAGGCATTAGAGAGGCATTCTTGACATTACGCTTCGCAAGCATGACTGAAGAGAAACGGTAATAGGATTTGTTGATCTGGAAATAGCATTTGACAATGTAAAAATAGTGCAAGATGTTTGAAATTCTGATAAAAATAGGATTAAGCTACAGAGAAAGGCATGTAATACACAATATGTACAAGAATCAAGTGGGAACAGATGTAAGGCAGGGATGCAGTCTTTTGCCTCCACTGTTTAATCTATAATCAGAGAAGCAGTGGCGGAAATAAAAGAAAATTTCAAGAGTCGGATTAGTATTCTGAGTGGAAGCATATCTATGATAAGATTTTCTGGTGACATTGCTATCCTCAGTGAAGGTGAAGAAAATTTACAGTATCCAATGAATGGAATGAAAGGTGCAATGTGTACAAATTAGGAACTGATAGGGAAACCACATGGATAAATGGGATGTTAAGTTCAGAACTCAAATACCAATCCGCGAAAACAAATCAGTGCAACTACAAAAATTTCGAACTTTGAATTTTTCCAAGCAACTTTATTACCGTAAGCAAGGTTGTTTTTTTGATAAACTGTGTGGCTCTGTGGTGGAATACACACCTGTCACATTTGTAGCCCTGGTTCAATTCCCAGCCATGGTAAATTTTTAAACAAAGGTGTATGTATGTTCTAGGAGCATTTCTGTGAAGCAAAAAATACATAAAGATGGAAAAAAATCGGTAGAGCTTGAGACTGTTAATTGCTGGATCAACTTTTATTTTGTTTTTCCAGTTAGAATACTTACATCATTTAAATATAAAATTCATAAAATTTATGCTAATTAATACACATCTAATTGTCATTTTTATGAAACATGCACATCTTCTTGTTTCTATTTACATAATACACTAAAAATCACTCACATTAACATCTCTTATACAAGATTAATAATGAAGACTATTTAAATTAAAAAAAAAATGGAAATAAATCGAAGCAATTTCTTTTCATCTTTATATATTTTACACACACATAGAGCACACACCTTTGTTTAAAAATATACCATGCTTCAGTATGGTACCTGGGCTGCACATGTAGCACAGAGTGATGTGGGCCATCAGAAAAGACACTGGTATTGAAGACACTCAGAAAACTTCATAAAGTTGATTTTCTTGAGAATTTTTGAGAGTTGCATTTAACTACTTTGGACAATGGTTATTTGAGTTCTGAACAAACAAACACACACACACACACACACACACACACACACACACACACACACAGAAAATCCAGTTAAGTAAAGGTGAAGGTAATGCGAACAGCAAGAAGCTTAATATCAAAATTGATGATCAGGAAATAGTTGAAGTGAAGGAATTCTGTTACCTTGGAAGCAAAATAAGCCGTGACGGATGAGGCAAGGAACACACAAAAATCAGACTAGCACAGGCAAACAGGGCATTCCTGGTCAGAAGTTGACTGGTATCAAACAGGTCTCAATTTGAGAAAGAAATTTCTTAGAATGGGTGTTTTGTGCACAAAATTGTAAGGTAGTGAATCATAAACTGTGAGAAAACTGGAAAAGAAGAGAATTGAAGTGTTTGAGATGCAGTGCTATGGAAGGACGTTGGAAATTAACTGGACTGATAAGGTAAGGAATAAGGAGGATCTCCTCAGAATCATCAAAGAAATGAACACAGAAAACATGGACAAGAGGAAGGACAGGATGATAGGACATGTGATAAGGCATTAGGGGAGAACGTCCATGGTACTACAGGGAGAGGCAAAGTATAAAAACTGTAGAGGAAGACAGTGATTGGAATACATCTAATAAGTAATTGAGAATGTGGGATGAAGAGGTTGGCACAGAAGAGGAATTCATGGCGCACTGCATCACATCAATTAGAAGACTGATGACTCAAAAAAAATCACCTACACTAAAAGATCAAGATACCAAAACTTGCGAGAAATTTTGCTGTGACAAATTTTATTGTCAACTTCTGAGTGTCACTTGGTACAAAAATTATAAATCATGTCATATTAATCTTACACAGGGTGTATACGATCTGGGAAATCCGGGAAAAACCCGGGAATTTTTCGGAATTCCGGGAAGTTATCATTGTTTTAGCATTCAGTTAAATTTTTGTAATTTTGACTGGTAAGGATTGATTCTCTAGCAAAGAATGTTACTGTATCTTGCAACTGGAGAATGATACTGCAGCAATAGAATATAAACGAGAGGGAAAAAATAAAACTTTTGTGACAAAGGAAATGCACTATTTACAACGAAATACCGTGCACGCACAAGCATCTACAAACAGCAAAAATATGTCAAAGGGGCGAAGACTATGTAATACTTCGTAACAATAAACTGCTTTCTATGCGAGGCCACAAGAAAGGCCGGCCGGAGTGGCCAAGCGTTTCTAGGCTCTACAGTGTGGAACCGCGTTCTCGCGCGCCCTGCCTGCCAGAGTCGCGGATGCGCAGATTGGAATGGGGAGGGGGTTTGTTTCCACGTGACCCGTGTTTACCAAGTGATTACGCTGTTTCCTCTTCTTTTAGATATCCCATATCATATGAAAACAAAACGGATTTCCGTGGCCGGGAGGTATCAAGTGAATTAAAATACATTCACATAATTACGGAGGGCAAAAAATATTAATAGTTTCAGTTTTCTGATTTTATTTATTTTTTCCCAAGTTATTAGCAGTCAAGCATTAATCGCCTTGCAGAACAATGAAGTTCTTTTTGTCAGTTTGCTAAAGAAATTTCTCTTTATTAATCTTTCCGCTGAGGCAATCAATTTATTTGAAACGAATTGTTTCATTCCACAGTATTGGCTAGTTCCAACTGTTCGCAGAATTTCAAGTGCACGTTTCATCTTCTACCATGTATGGCATTATGCCACAATAAAGAATCAATTATGAGATAGTACAGTACTGGTACTCCAAGAAAATTTACATCCCAAAAACCAACTGAAAAGCTTAATATCAGATGGGACCTACTTCATTGTGAATCTGGAAAAAACCAATGTGCACTTCAAGCCGAATTATGCGTTTTAGTAGTGTATACGAAATTCCGATGCTCCTGGAGTATCCTCTTGACTTCCTGCTTCTTTTATGGCGTAATGTAAGCTCTCTTAGTGCTGTATGCATACGAACATACGGGTTTCCTACACCACTGCAGCTGCGCGATGACGCCTGTTTTCTGGCGCTCTCTGGCAACTGCTAAATCGAACCTATTTCTAACAGTTTTTCGATAGTATTACGAACGGTGGTTCGAAAAGCGGTACTTAAAAAAGTAATTTTTTTTTACGCAGGATGAATTATACTACGTGTCAGAAAATGGGATGAATTTCTTAAATCACAGAACGTTTAAAACTAAACACTTTGAGGACCAGCCATTGACAAGAATTTCGAGCCCAGGAGACCAGACATTTATGTCATTATTTTAAACTTACTGGCACATTCGTGTGATATATCTTGAAGTACAACACATTCAAAAAGAGATCAATACTACATGTGAAAGCTTAGTTTCTCTTGTAGCTTATTAATCTTTGAGGCCAATATTATATGTAAAAGCTTAGCACTTTTTGTAGCTACTCAATGTATATTAATGTAAACCATTAACTTTTTCTCTTTGTGTGTTCGCGCTACGTAACAGTGATGTTGCTATTGGCTGACTATAACACGTGTCCTATGCTCTGAATATCTGCTGTCATCGGCTGGCAAGATGACGTGGCACGAGATATGACTGCTTACAAAAAGGATATCGCAATCTCGATTTCAACGCTCCGGAAACTAACGTGCTGTGTTTGGTGCAATTCGAATTTATATTTTCGTAATGCGAAAATATGCAGCGTATATGTTGCTGCACAAAAACGTTAACCATTCGAAGGATTGATAAGTTTTACGGTTCCGAGGAAAAAATCAACGGAAATCTTACTGTCATTTAGCGCGGAAAAAGTGTATTTTCTCCAGGGAAAAAGTTTATTTTCGTCCGGGAAAAAGATATTTTTTAAATGGAATATCCGCGAATTTTTTTTTCCTTGTCCGCGTGTACACCCTGTTACAGAATGTACTCAATGCAAACTTTTAAACCACTAACATGTGTTGCAGCTGTGTCATTCCACATCAAATCAACAAATGAAACCATGTTTTCAACCTTACCCTCTTGGATTTAAATGAAATTAAGTATGCCTATAGTACTCATATATAGTACCACAAATTAATTTCTTCACATTCTTCTGATAAAAAGTTACCGAGTATTGAACTTACAAAAATTGAAAAAAATGACAAATTATTGACTCGTTACAAAAATTGAAAAAAATGACAAATTATTGACTCGCGGAACAATGTTGTTTTCTTTATAACTCGTGGTTCTAATTAAGCCAGAACAATAAAATTTACTTCATTGGAAAGCTCTTTTAAAGAGATTTATATGATACCAAACATCATTAGTTTAATATTTATATATACACACATTGTTTATAAAAAACAACATTGTTGAATTTATCAAATTTTAAAAAACTGTATTTTTAAAATTCTCAAGAAAATATATGTGAAAGATGCACTTTAAATCTACATATTCATCAACTTGGGATGAGCATGGGAACACTATCAAAAGCAATTTTATGTTTACCACGATTCTCCAAAATCACAGTCAGATAGGTGAATTTCTATTATTTTGCTACACATGAAAATATTACATTGTTAGATTTTGTTACATGGTCCACAAATTGTACTTTTGAAGTGAATAACTGCTTATTAAACTTTAGTGCTAACTGTTTATTAATAGCTGTAAAACCACAGGGAAAAAAAAGAAAAAAAAATTGAAGCTATCTCTCATTTTAAAGATTATATATAAAATGATTCTTTGGTGTTACTATCTGCAATCTATTCAGTATTTTATCTCTGGTTAATATTGTCAGCAATTTTGACCTATTGTTGAAAGTGACCCACACGTTCTTTTGTTGCGAGGCAGCTGTAGTGAAATTATGTGATTAACTCTGAAATGTGTTTTGAATGTAGCTTAGAGGTACTTCTGTACAAACCTCACAAGAGTCTGTGAGTTTGTATGCCTACAACCAGTTAATGTTTGCATGCTATTAACATAATGAAATATTTTTTACAGGAAGTGAAAGAATAGAGAAGTAATATTGTGTAGTATTGAATATAGAAAGCTGGGGCATTCAACTTCAGAAACATTGTTTTAAATAGTTTGTTCACTTGAGAAATATAAAATGCCTAAAATTTCAGCTTTGTGCTGTAATCCATTTAATGAAAAGGGCCACAATAACCACAAGAAAAAGTTACGGCCTGTTTCACTATGGATGATAGCAAGAAAACCTTTCTTAACTTTAAATCAAAAAGTGTGTGACAACTGCCGTAATAAAATTGCACGAGTAGAAATGTGTGATACATCTAGCACGGAAAATGATGATGATCTACTGTATTCTGTGGTGAAACAAGAAAGTGAAAAGGTTTTATGTGATAGTGACGTATAAGACATTGCAGCAAGTGAGGCCTTAGAAAGGTTGAATGCTTCTTTGCAGTCCGTTGGTGAATCGCCAATTGAGAAGAAATGACTGTGTGAAGCAAAATATCCTAAGGAAAAACTAATTAAATTAACTTCAACATTCAAAGGTATTATTGCTCCCTTCCAAAAAAGAAGAAGAGGTACATGATCATGAAGAATCTGAGATGATCAGTCAGCTAAAAGATAAATTTCGTACATGTACGTCTCGAAGTAAACAGATGGAAATTCTTACCATTTTACCGAAAAGCTGGAGTGTTAAGAAGCTTCAATATGAATTTAATGTAACAAATTACATGGCTTGAAGAGTAAAAGATTTGGTGAAGGCCAAGGGATTTTTGTCTTCACCAAACCCAAAACCTGCCAAGACTCTTGATCAAACAACTGCAGATTTTGTTGGAAACTTTTGTTGTTCTGATGAGATAAGCTGGGAATTTTTTGTGCTTGTGAGAGATAACAGAGAAAAACTGCAAGTACAAAAATGGCTAGTTTTAAGTAATTTGAAAGAAATTTACGCGAACTTTAAAGACAACCATCCAGAGCTCCACATTGGATTTTCAAAGTTTGCAGACCTACATCCCAAAAATTGTGTTTTAGCTGGAAGTAGTGGTACACATGGTGTCTGCGTGTGTACTATCCATCAAAACTTCAAACTCATGCTGACTGGATGTAACATTCCTCAGCTGACAAAGGATGAATATAATCCAATAAAAACTTACAAAGACTGCATTGCAAGAGTTGTATGTAATCTATCATTACCTGCTTGTCATTTTGGTGAATGTAAATTTTGCCCTGGCCCAGAAACATTTAAGACATATTTACAAGATTTGTTGAATACTAATGATAGTGATAATATAACTTATCAGCAATGGGTTTCCGTTGGTCACACATCTCTAAAAACAATCATAAAATCGTCTGACAACTTTATTGATTTTTTTTTTTTATATAAATTAAAATCGTTTACACGACATTCATATGTTGCTAGTCAACAATCAACCTTCCAAAAGGACGAAGTTCAAGACTATCACTGGACAAACATGCAAGCAATGATTCATCCCATTGTTGCTTATTACAAGGATGGGAACAAACTTGAGCACACAAGTCTTGTAATCATATCAGAATGCCTGACACATGACACTGTTGCTGTGCATTTGTTCCAATCGTACTTGATGAACTTCCTGATTCGGTAGAAAACCAAGAAAAATATATTATTTCTCTGATGGAGCAGCAGCTCATTATAAAAATAGGAAGAACTTTATCAACCTGTGCCATCATGAAGATGATTTCCAAACTGAAGCTGAATGGCATTTTGCAGCCACCTTGCATGGGAAGGGAGCTAGTGATGGTGTTGGTGGAACAGTTAAAATGACTTGCAGCTCGAGCAAGTCTGCAATGGCCATACAGTGATCAAATAATGACACCAAAACAACTTTATATGTTTGCCAAGGATAACTTAAATGGAATTAACTTTAAGTATGCTACTAAAGAAGATCACAAAAATGAAGAAATGAAACTTATGGAGAGATTTGAGAAATGCTGCAAAATTGTAGGGACAGAAAACTTCACACTTTTATTCCTTTTAGCAAGGACAAAATAATAACAAAAGTGTATTCAAACTCTGATGATGGTAAAATTGAACTGGTGACAGTTTCTGACAGTGATACAATACCGTTCAAAGACATAAAAGGATATGTTGCTTGTGATTATAATGGACACTGGTGGTTAACCTGTGTACTTGAAAAAAATCAGGAGAAGGATGAAATCACAGTTAGTTTCTTACATCCACATGAACTGTCACCACCTTTTACATTTCCGAGTCATCCAGACATTCTTTCCATAAGCAGTAGGGAAGTAGTGGCAAACATGAACCCTCAAACTGCTACAGGGCGAACATATAAGTTATCCAATGCAGAAATGTTGATGTGCAACAGACTGATTAGTTCGAAGTATGAAGAAATGCACTAATAGGACGCCTATTTGTAAATAATAGTAATTACTAACTGAATTTAGGTCTGATCTCAGGTATTCATCTTTCTGTGTTTTTTATTTATTTATTTATTTATTTTAAGTTTTCATTTTGTATTTATTAATTACAGAAGCATAAAACATATGTTCTTTTGTCAATTATAAGTTATTTTTAATTTCCACATTTTACAACAACATACAGCTGGTGATAAGTAGGCCTAATATCTAAAATAAATTAGTTTTTACGAATTTTTAAAGCACCACCCTTAACGTAAAATTACTTTTGATAGTGATCCCATGCTCATCCCAAGTTGAAACTTTCAGAATATGTAGACGTAAAAGTATCTTTCACATATATTTTTTTGAGAATTTTAAAAATACAGTTCTTCAAAATTCGGTAAATTCAACAATGTTTTTTGACAATGTGTGTATATATATATAAAAACTAATGATGTTCGGTATCATATAAAAGCTCTTTAAAAGAGCTTTCCAATGAAGTAAATTTTATTGTTTTAGCTTAATTAGAACACGAGTTGTAAAGAAAGCAACATTGTTGCGCGAGTCAAAAATTTGTCATGATTTATGAGTAATACATGCATACTTAATTTCAAAAAATCTGAGAGGGTCAGGTTGTAGCATTTGTTGATTTGACATGGAATTGCCTAGTTGTATCACAATTATTCATTGGTATACAGCACTTCAAAATTAGTTAGGTTTTTGAAATGTGCCACAGCAGTTTGTTACCTTTCAATTATGAGTCTCCTAGTTACAAAGTGTGAAATTTTGTGGGATAGAAATCTTACTTTCCTCATCTATCAACTTGCATACACAACTCGAACAATATCTGAGATCAGATGATCAAGTGGGGACCACTACACCAGTTGACATGGAAACGCCATGTTTTTAATTTTCTTCTTGAGAAGAAAGCCTACACCTTAGTTTCCTCCTTTTTCATGAAAAATCTTTGATAAAATGAAGCATTGTTAGAAAACTGAAGAAAGCAGAGCAAAGAGCCTGTTACTAGGCAGTGAAGTGACAGAAACTGAGAGCTAGCTGATATGCTGAAGAGCAGGATGTTTTACTGAACGCTTTACTTCAGTGGATACAACAACTAAGGTGGCATAATTTGCGCTAAGTGTACCAGTAATCAAAATAAGGGCTGTCAAAATTGTGAGGAGGATGAAAATAGAAAGTTTGACTGTGTCTGTTGTGTGGCTTTGTAAGGTTAAGAGGCATTGTGGAATTGTTTATTTAAAAATCTTTAGTAATGAAGACTCAATGAACGAAGACGATGATACTACCTGGAAAAAAGTGTATTTAAACGGCTTTATGGCACAGCGTAAAAACCATGACATACTTAATGCAGATAAGTTGCAAAGTACTATTGTTTCAAAATATTCTTAAACTGCCAAGCTAGTATTTGAACTAGCAAGAAACCTGGATGATAATACAGTTTGTCACATGGTTAAAAGTGTTTGATCACTAAATTATGAAAGAAAATAACAATATTGTGCTTCTTGTCGGAAACTGTGCTACTCAACCAAAAGATGTTTTGCTGCAAGAGGTTGAACTTGCTTTCCTTTCTCCCCATATGACCATTAAACTTCAGCCCCTGGGTTAAGGAATTATATGACAAAACAGTTTTATTGCAAGTGTCATGTTGAACTATATCTACAACGCATGAATGTCCTGGAATCTGTGAAGCTGCTGAATTTGTTGGATACAATTAGTTTTATTTCACCTGGGTGGGTTGGCTGTGAAACCTTAGTCATGGAAAATTGTTCAAAGAAGGCTGGATTTTTGGAGCTAATTTTGTATCTCGTGGGAATGTTTTGTATTCTACATGACTGATCAAATGAATTTTTTGCTGTAGGCATGTGGAAGGGAAATGTCAGTGCTAATGTTCCTGTTAATGAAGACAAAAAACTTGATACTTTACAGTTTCAAGCCTGTTTTGGTTAGTAATAATGTTACCTCATCTCAAATACAGGACATAGATGACTTAGTAAAAGGTGATGTGGAAAATAATGGTGAGTTAAGTGAAACAGAGATGGAATACAAATAGGAGCCTGTTCCTTCTAAACTGCAAGCTAGATTAGTCTGATGCATGGATGTGTTCTTTGTTGGAAACTTTGAATTGCCTGATGACCTTAACTGCAGTGTGAATAATGTAGAAAAACTCTGTGCAGACAAAGCAACAGATATGCCACTAGGTTTTTTAAAATTCTGTACTCCCAAAAATGAAGTTTGCATTTTATGCATGTATTAATTAAATTTTAATTACAGTAGTCATATAATTATTTAACATATCCAGAATTCCTTCCTTTAGAACCATATTCACATTATTTCTTGTATAAGCAGCTGCTATGACACCTCCATCTTTAAGACATTACTCTGCTTAATGAGTGTTTTACTCACAGACACCCCCCCCCCCCCCCCCCCCAAAAAAAAGCATCTTATGAGATTGTACTGTGCATGTGAATGGTGTTAAACTGTGACAGAACTGTATTCATAGCAATCACAGCTCAGGCCTGAATGCGTGTGAGTCTCAGTGCTGAGGGTTAATACATCAATTCACATGCTGATCATGTTCCGGCAGAGCACTTGAGGCAAGCTATTAGTCAAACTTTGTACGACATATAAGGCATTTCAATCCGAAGAGTTGCATATTAAGATGACAGCAGTGTGAATCAGTGGTTGGTCAGGGCAGATTTGTTTCCAACAAAGTGTTCCTCATAATGGTGCCTTATGGTTTTTAACAGCTATATGATGTGAATGGCTGGATTGAGCACTGGGATCTACCCAAGTCTTCCCCCATAATTCTTATTGAGATGTGATTAGATGTTCTATTCCCTGTTCTTAGTAAAGTTGCCATTTACTGCCTAGTATCCTGTATCATTATATCAACAGTTTAATGATTATAGTACCCTCTTCATTGATTTGTAGAATGCACTTATATGATTTCACAGGTCTGTTATAGTTTCCCTCTGCACATTTCAATGAATTTGCACTACTAAGAGGTGTTAAACTGTTCTCATAATGCTGGACATTTTGGAGGATTTGAATGAAAATCTGAGCTCAACCATCCCGATATAGGTTTTCCTTGGAACATGTGGGTCATCATCCTGGTCAATCCAAGCTAGTCTTTGATAACCTTGATATCAGTTGGCTGTTAAGTCCCAGCTATCCTTCTTGAACTCGACCTACTACATTTCCATATTACAGTGCCCAGGCTTAGTGATGCTGTGTTTACTTTTTACTTTGTTTATATCTGCCTCAGTCAAACATCAGCTACATTCAGTTGTCTGAAACTGTCTATTGACCTGCATTAGAACTCGAACAACAATGGCGTTATAAGTGTAGTGCCAGATATAATTTAATTAAACATTCTTGTTCTTTTACCACCACCTTTTTTTTAGAGCAGCTATTTTGGGTTTTAGACTTCCAAATATGCTAAAGAAATGAATATTTAAGTGACACTTTTTGTGCAGTAAGTGTACTGTTTATGAACAACTAATGTACATCATAGATAATTAGTTTTAACGAAAGTCCTTTATCCTCACAGGTGATGCAGCAAGGAAAGCTTTTGTTGGGAGATCAAAACGTGTCCCAATACAACAGAATTTTGTAACAAAGAGTCTTCCATCATCAAGTGCAAGCTCGTCACAATTGACAGTTGATGCCAAACAAATCATTCAACCTTCAGGCAATAAGTCAGTTATTATGCAACAGCCAGATAATCAGCAGCAGACAGACACTGCTCAGCTTCTGTTATCATTGTCTGGTAGTGAATTTACTAAGCAGACTCAGTCCCTTCAAACCGTTAGCAAAACAATAAGATTTCAGAATTCAGTTGGAACAAGTTCAATAAAAAGTGAACCTGTGAAGACTGAGCCAAATATCAAACCAAGGACAATAAAGTCTGAAGCTGTTGAGCAGCCTACTGCTGTGGTGCCTATAAGTAATAGAACATTATCAGCACAAGTACCACATCAGGTCACAGAAACTGTAAGTGTAAAAGATACAGCTGGAGCCCCAGCTCAAACTACATTTCTTGCTGAGACCATACCTGCTAGAAAGCGTGGAAGGCCAGTAAAAAGGCAGATGAATATTGTATTCCAGGAGAAGGTACTTACAGATGCAGATATGGCTCTTCATAAGGAAGCAGAAGCAAGTAGGAAAGCCTTGGAAGTTCTTCGTCAAGAAATGGCTGTAGATCCACTGGAGAAAGCATCAGGGGCAATTTCCCAACAGCCAGATCCACTTCGCAAAATAACTTCACATACTGGAACAGCAACAACAATGAAAATGCAAATGCCTGTAACTCCTGTTGGTGTTACATCATCTCGTGCACCTTCCCGCATTCAGACATCATCTGTAAAAAAACCTGTTTCACACACAACTTACATAACGAAATCAATACAGAAACCAGCAGCAGATCCTCCTAGAAAGGTTCTGGTTCAGGAAGAACAACCAAATGATGCACCAAAAAGGGTAGTTAATTCACCAGAACAACCACCAGTTCAAGTTGTTGCACCTAATACTGTTTCACCTGCTACAGAACAAGTTCCTAGCGACTGTTCAAATGCCAATACTAATGTTATCTATCAAGTTGCTAATACTGTAGTGTCAAACCAAGAAATGTTCCAGATTGTTGATAACACCAACTCTCAAGATAAATCACAAAATATTGTGTATCAAGTGGCTGATGGAGTGACGGGATCTGAAGCTGACAATGATAATACAGGTTCAAATATTATATACCAAATGGCAGATTCCGGTAATACCACTTCTGTTATGGGTCAGTATATGGAAGTCTTGAAGGAAGCTGGAATTCCAACTGATGTCCCAATTCTGTTAGATAGTGGAGATGGATCTTATGTTACAGTAAATGAAGAAATGTTAATGAATATTGTTAATGGAGGTGTTTTTCAGTGCCATGTTGCAGAAGGTAACATAGTGACAGGAGACAGATTAGAATTTATTGTCCAGGAGGTGGATGGTGAAGGGCAGCAAACGGCTGAGCAACCAGTACAAAATACTGCAGAACAGACAGCAACAGAGACAGCAGAAACATCATCATTAGGAGTTGTGTCTCAAGTATCTGAAGCAACACACGCATCTGTTGGCCGTGACATGCCTACAATTGAAGAAGATCAGTCTGAAAATATTTTGATAGAAAATTTATCTTCAGATAGCAATGTAGGTGGAATTGAGACATTTGATAGTAAAACAACAGTGCAAGAAGATACTGCATCTGCAGCTAATCATGAAGTTGCTGAGCAGAAAACTGTAACAGTAGACGGTGTTGCTCTTACTGAAAATTCTGTACAGCCTAATAGCAATAGTGCACTAGATGAAGCAGGTGGTTCAGAGACAGTTTCTTTTGAAAATGAAGTTGTGGATGCAACACAAACTTGTGGATCCACAGAAAATGAAACGGTTTTTAAAAGCAGTCAGTCTATTATTCAGACAGAAAACTTGTCATTTGAGACTGGAGAAGTACTACATGCAGAAAATTCAGGCCCTGAATCCCTAGATTTTAATGTGCAACAAGACTCCACTGAAATAAAATCTGAATCTTCGTCAGCCCAAAATTATGAAGCCGGACAATTAGTGGAACCTCTGTTAAAAAATGTAGCAATTTTTTCAGAAGAGAAAACTGTCAAGACACAGAATGATGAGACCACAGATGATAGTGAAGTCACAACAACTGAAAGTGATTGTGTGCAAGAGAATGAAGTTACTTTTACTTACACAGATGCAGCTGGTTTGCCTTCACTAGATGACTACCCTGAAAGCCAGGAATCTACTGTAGTTAGCTTCGAAGAAAAGGAAATTACAAATAAAAATGAAAATTCAAATCAAAGTGTTATTCCTATGCATTCAAATGTCAGTGTTAGTGATACCTTAGTGAGTTCAGTACAGGTTGAAAATATTGTTTATAGAGAAGTTAGTGATGAAGTTATAACTGGTGATCCTTATGGAGAAGATCCATCAGATGGTTGTTTAGTACAAACTGCTACTAATATTAAAACTGATGAAACACCAGAAGAATTTCAGAACCATAATGACATCAAGGACTGCCAAAGATTTCAAAATGTTACTGACATGGAAGCAAGTGAACAGGTAACTGGTCAAGATCAACTTCACTCATCAGAAAATAGTGGAATGTCTGTTGAACAAGCACTAGAAGCCATGATGGGTGATGAAAATTCTGATATACAACAGGACACAGGTGATAACAGTGAAGTTGCTCATAGGACTTCAGAAACAACAGATGCAAGTGGTGATACTGAAGCGTGTAATGAAAAGTCAAATAGAGAAGAACTGTGTTTAATGCTCAGTAGAGATGAAGATGCACCAAAACTGGATGATCAGAAATGTGCAGCAGAAACAGGAAAAGTGACGGGTTCTTTTACTCTTGTTGTAAACTCAGAACAACAGAAAGATGATCCAGACAATACTGCTGATACATTTATATCAGCCCCATCTACAGAAGTAACTGAAAATGAGGATCTTAACTGTACACTTAGTGAAAGTGAGAATGTTAACCAAGAAGAGAGTGATCTAACTGTTGAGGACACAGTGGCAAACACTAGTCATTGTGTTGGTCAGGAAAGAAGTGTTATTGTACAGAATGATAACCAAAATAATATGAAAGATGATGAAACTGAGATTGTAAGTACCGTGGAGAGTATTTGTGATAATGGTAAAGAGGTGGTAGTGCATGATGTATATGCCCAAGAAGCAGTTGAGACAAGTGAAGTTCAAAAGATCACTGTTTCAGATATCACCGAATTACCTGAAAATTATATATTACTTACAGATGCCAAGACTGAGGGTCAAGTCATATCACCCAATAAAGACATTCCCTACGCTGTAGGACTTCTACCTTTAAAGACTGCTTTGGAAAAGTTCCAGTCAATGCCAGACCACCAGCCCCGAAAAACACGATCTTCATCGACAAGCAAGGAAGGCTCAGCTGATCCTCCTGCAGCTCGAGTAAAAAGGAAAGCTTCGTCAACTGAAGGTGGCCCTGACAGAAAAATAAGGGCAGTGAGTACTAGTGCTGAAGAAACGTATGAAGAAGTGATAAGTTCAAGTGGACTACAAGTGCAAGATAACCCAAGTAGTTGGCCCTCGGTGGATTTAAATGTTGAGGAACATAGAGAAGGTCTTCATGCAATGTCAGAAATGGTCACTGAACCTACAGAGGTATGATCATAGATAATTTCAGTGGCTTAGTCAGGTAAAACTTCATTTGTTTGTTGGTTTAATTATTCTCTGTTAAGTTCATTAATTTTTACTTTGGAGGTATATATCAGACGCACATTATCCGTAAAAGCTGCTGAAAAGGCGTTGGGCATTCGAAATACTGTTAGTCATTTAAACATTTCACAGAGTGTGTGTGTGTGTGTGTGTGTGTGTGTGTGTGTGTGTGTGTGTGTGTGTGTGCATGCATTGTGTGCTTGCACGCTCACAGTTTTTGTAACAATGCTGTCATTGTGAATTCAAATCCCAACTATAATTCATACATTTCAATTATTTTTGTATAATGAACTGCCGCAGTTTTGTGGGTATGATATGTAAATAAACTTTTATTACCTATGTTATGATAAACATAGGAAAATGCCTCTCTGTTCATAAGACATGTAAGTAGAATGTCATTAGAATGTAAGCTAGAAGTTTGACAGGGGAGTATGTAAGTTGCAAAATATGTTCATAAATTTTTTTCAATGCCTCTAGTAGTTGTCTGAAATAGCTGTGCTGAGATAGCTACTAATTATAAGATTGTATAGTGTAAAAATTGCATTTAAAGTGCAGTACGATGGTTTTTAAAGGTAGCATGTATGATGTTTTATACAAAGACTTTCATAAATAGTATAAGTCCCCTAATGAAGTAAATGTATTTGTTGAATTCAGAGAAATTCATTGTATATTTTCAAAGAAGACTGTACCATAACATTTTGTCATAATAATAGTAAGTGTAGGGCTATACAGTACAAGTGTTTTCTCTCCTTTGGAGTCATAAATGGTGTAGATCTGCTACAAGTTCTGCATGAGGTAAAGGGTGCCTAATTTTGTTTTATTATACTTCCCAGTGGCACAAATACAAGTTTATGTAAATTGTGAGATAATATTGTCATGGGAATATTACTCAGTGTGATTATTTGTCACTGTGAAAAGTGTGTGTCTCCCTCCTGCTAATGATTTTCTGTTTATTATACATGAAATTAAATTTCTTAATTTCACATTTGGAAGTAGTACTATTCAGGAAGTAGCTTTATTTTAACACTATATTTTCATAATGTAATGAGCTGAAGACAGGACCTGGTGTGATTTTGTTGCTTTGTGTGTTGCTGAGTGAAGTACTTTGATGCGTGTAGTAGATATTGCATATCTTGATCTTGAGAAAAGGAAATTCTGTGAAATGCAGTAACCTCAGTGAAATCTGTTTCCTATGCCTCACTAGAAGAGGCATTTACTGTCAGGACACAGATGTATTTTTATTTACAAATAAGTCCTATGTCTGTATATATAAAACTAAATTCAATATAATGACTTTATATGTATTCAGTTGATAAGCACCATAAGATTGATCTGTGTGTACAGGTGTTTTGTTTTATTTTATTTGTTTACTATGCTTGTTCAGATTAATTATTTGAGCAGGGGATGTGTTTTTTTTATTCTGGTAGCTTCTGCAGTATATCAAAAACTGCCTATTTGATTTTAAATTAATACAGAAGGTGAATAAAAACTTTAGTGCCTATTATGCAAAGGAAGCATCCAGTTCCCAGGTGACAAACCATGCTTATCAACAATTCTCATCATTACCTAATTAGATTTTCATCATGTTGTTGAGCTCAAAAGACAGGTGCCAGTCATTTTGTCTTGAAAACTTACGTCTCTTCCAGATCTCATAAAAAACTTAATGTCTTCTTCTATATCTGTTGGATGATTAATTCCGTAATAGGAAATTTAGTTAGAAAGCTGTCTGTAATCCAATTGTTATTCTTCATTTTTGCACAGAATAAAATTTTTGTGTAAACCTTAAACTAGCAGTCCATAAAGATGGGGACCATTGTAATCATTTCATTCTGTTAGTGTGTTTGAGTGTATGGCTTTATTCCTCCTCAGTGCTCTTGTGCTTGTACTTGTGTTACAACAGTTTCATTGATACATATAAAACCATGATATTTTTGTATGAAAAATTAGCTTATTTCTTACCATAAAACTTTTTTCCCTTTTTGTAGTGTTAATAGAAAATATATATATATACTTTACTAAGGTGCTTATGTTCCATCAACAAGTCAGCCAAATAGCATATTGTCATCA
This sequence comes from Schistocerca americana, assembly GCF_021461395.2. Taxonomy (NCBI): domain Eukaryota; kingdom Metazoa; phylum Arthropoda; class Insecta; order Orthoptera; family Acrididae; genus Schistocerca; species Schistocerca americana. Next base: position 906,345,581 of record NC_060119.1, read on the forward strand.
TGCATCAATTAAAGATGCACACAGATTCATTTTGTGGAATTCGTGGGTTTGAATGAGTGCATTTGATTGAATCCTAGTTTTGTGTTGTATTTTACAGTTTTGTTGTTGTATTAGAAGTCCATCAGTTTTATATAAATTTTAATGTTACATGGCTCAGAATTGCAGCATAGCTTTGCACTATTTTCAAGGGAGTGTTCAGAGTAGTATTTTTTCCCTCAAACGTTTCACTTGAAAAATATTATTTTTAAATGTTAATTAATATGGTTATTTAACTTAACAGTAATGCCCATACATGTTCCCTGCACAGTGTGTAGTTTAGATCTCATAACATGTCATCCATATGTAATTATTAAGATGAATTCTGTATTTGTGTATAAAAGTTATTTGACTTTATAAATTGGTGTAATTAGTTTTGAGTATTCAATCCATAGTTGTTTGTTGTGTTTATGGCAAATTATATCTAACTTCTTGTTATGTTTTGCATTGTTTACAAGTCTTATGGAAGTACAGTGAACATTTCGTTGTTACACTGTTGTTCCATTTTTCAGCCTAGTCAGTCAGAGGTGTATTAAAATTAATAACAGTGCACATGGAACCATGATACTTCTGTTAGAGCATATTAAATAAATACTTTCAGAGCTGAAATTGTTAGATGTTATTTTATTATTGGAGTTACAAGTACTAAATTTTGTGCGTTATTTTTATAAACTTGAAAGCTGAAATGTTACTGCATAGCAGAATGATTTAATGTTTGGAACGTATTACAATTCTTTAATTTCCATTGTAACATATGAACACAAAATATAATATTCGTACATCACACACATTTAAAGTAGGATCATGTGGAATACAAATGTGAGACTGCAGTTCTAAAAGCAAAATTTTCCTAGCTATCCCGTGAGTGTACTTGTAGGGAAGACATAAAAACTATTACAGGTTTGTGGTGATCATCAATGTCACTTCTTTCAAAAGCTCTTTGTATTTCCTAAGAAACTGACATTCTTTAGCTTGATCTAACCCAAGCATTTAGAAGACACTAATTTATCAGTCAATTACAAATTGTATTTCATGTATGAAGTTTTCTGAAGCTGTTTTGATTGGGCTTTCTTGTGTTATTCAGAAACAAACACCATTATTTCCATTTCAAAGTGCCTTACACAGGTCACTAATACATTATTCCCCTTAAAAGACAGGTAATAGGTAATGAACCCTGCTGAGAGAACATGTAACAAGAAGTAGAAAAGTATAAGCACATAATGTAAGTAGTGAAGGTAACAAATCATGGTGTAAAAAAAGAGAGAGAGAGAGAGAGAGAGAAAATTCTCTCGCCCTCCCACCCACTTGCAGTCCCTCCCTTTCTCTCCCTTCCTCCCTCTCCACCTCTCATGTGCACACATGTCCACTTACAACTATATTGTCCTGGTTGAGGAGAAAGGAGATGAGGAGGGGATGATGGAGGGAAGGTTAGATTGCTGGGTCGAAGAGGCCCCAAGTGCAAGGAAACAAAGGTATGTGACACTGCGAAGCTTGCCATGGTGCAGGCAGGTGTGGTTACATTGTGAAGTAAAGGAAGGTGTAATGTTGGAAGGGGTGGAACAGAGAAAGAGGGGGATAGTGGAATGAAAGTGAGATTTTACATGGATAGGATTGAGTAGGAGGCAAGGGAAAGTAGAGGTGGAGGCAGATATGAGACAGTGGCTACTGGAGATTAGGCCAGGGGGAGTAAGGAATCACAAGCCAAGGAGAGGAAGGAATCAAAATATGAGCTACAAGGACAATTCCTGTCTACATGTCCATATGGGGGGGGGGGGGGGGGGGGGCAGAGGGGAATCCAGATGGAAAGGCTTGTAAGTTGTGGTTAAACCATTGAAGTGAAGCCTATGCTCAGCTGCTTGTTCTGCCACTGGGAGATTAATCTTACTCTTGGGCACAGTTTGGTGGTGACCATTTATTTGGGTTAACAACTGGTTACTAGTGATGTTCACATAAACTGATGTGTGTAAGTTACAGGACAGTCGGTATGTGATATGAATGCCTTCACTAGGGGCCGAGCCTCTGATGGGGTAGCATATGCTTGTGATGGGACTACACTGCACAAAAAGAATCACTTTTCTAATTGGCTGCCATTGTGATGCGTGAGTTTGAAATTTGGTTCAAAGGTGCCTACAACCCTTCTCTGTAATGGTGCAAAAAGTATGATGCTCTGTGGTGTCACCCTCAGGCTCAGTGATGCTTCAAACAGCAAGATGTTGATACATGCGAAAAAACAACCATGGTGAGTTAATAATGTCACATTGCCACCAAATTCCACCAGAGTTCTGCCCATGCCATCAAGGATGTATCACGATGGGTAGGTCATCCTAACTACTGCTTACTCACACTTCACCACTTCTTTAGACGCCTCTGTGGTGGAGGTCAGAAACACAACACCCAGCATTGAAATTACATTGCAGTTTTCTTATTGGTGGCCGAGGAAAACATTTCAGACTCACTGGCGCTCAGAATTGGTATGAAAAGCCCTGAGGAGGTGGCATAAAAGGCATCTACGAAACCACCCCTTTCCTTGTGGGGCACTAATTCCCACATATTCCATAGATGAAAACAACAGTTTCATGATCAGCAGGACAAAATTCGTGACAGCATTCTACACTGCTGACACCCACGAAGGTTCGGCCCTGCTGTGAGGACATTGTGGGGCTGCAACCCCATTGAACATGATCTAGTCCCTTTGGAGTGTAGTGTGACCACAGCTTATGCGCTGCTATTTGAGTAGAACCATTAGGACCAGGACCATTCAAAAACATTCAACAAAATTGGAATGTGATATAAAGCAGCAAAGGATGTTTATGGTTTTTTACTCCTCCTGTTTCACACACTCCTGTGGGGTGATCACAGAGGAGTGCAGCATTTAAAATGTGTGAATAAAGTGGCAAAGGGTCCCTCTAAGATCGACCAGTTCAGTCGCATCGTTGTTGAGCATATTAAAAATGTACGTGTCAGGAACTCCAACACATATTCAACTGAATGGTGCCTCGCAGCTGCTGTAGTGCTTCATAGCAGGCCAACCCACCTAAGCAACTCCTGTGATGTCCCCTAGGTTGGGTTTGCTTGCTGTCAGGTGCTAAAGCAGCTGTGAGGCATCATTCAGCTGAATGAGTGTCGAAGTCTCTGATAGATACATTTTTAACATGCTCAACAAAGATGCTGGGTGGCACTAATGGTGTTGCCTAACTGGGAGAGGGGGTTGGGGTTTGAGAGACTGTTTGTCAGTTTATTCACATGCGTGGCTGACGACCTTTGCATCATGTGGCATATCCACAATGGCATTGGACAGAATTGTGGTGAAATTTGGTGTGTATATGACATCATTAACTCACCTCACAAGTCACTTGAGCTTCTGAGCCCTGTTTTCGCATGTGTCGTCATCTTACTGTTTAAACTGTCACTGAGCTTTTTGCACCATTACAGGTGTAGGTTGTAGGCACCTTTGAGCCAAATTTCAAACTTAAGCATCAGAATGAGAGACAATCACAGGATTTCAAAAAAGTGATACTTTGCTGGGTCAATGAGGGCTTAGTACAGGTCTTCGACAGGGCAAGAGGTTGGCAGTGTGTGTGGCATAATGATTGGCGAGGATATTTTGTAAATTGGATGTAGGATGTACAATGGAACACCATTTTGTGGGAGGGGGAGAGAATTATGAGAAGGATGTCGGGACCCTCACCCCCCCCAGCGATCAGCCACCATTTCCTCCACTATTCCTTCCACCTGTTTTTTCCTCTTACCCCCAGGACAATGTAGCCTCGCTTATGTATGTGTTTTGTGTCAGTTAGCTCCAAAGAAGGATATTGTCTGAAAGTTCAACTTCATCTCGTTTACGTGTTTATCGACTGCTCAGTGCTTCAACTATATAATGGATTTTTAGCTCAACTTTTTTTGAGTTCTGTATTCCAACCAGAATTTTCCATTGTAAGTGTTGTCCATTCAGAATGGGTGGCACCAAAAGAATATTTGATGTTAAAAAAAAATCAGTATGCTTTCAGTTGAGTAATGTTAGAAGCTTTTCCCAGTGCGTAATTTTATCACATCCTGTAACAGTGATTAAATGTGACATGATGATCTGTGCTGTTCTTAAATTATTGTCTGTGATTAACAGGTGGGGTTGCTAAATCGAAGCCAATGACCTTGCTACAGTGTAACTCTGTTTCCTGTCAAAACACCATAGTTAAGTGCTGTCAGGCTGGGCTAGTACTTGGGTGGGTGGCTGTCAGAGTCTGCCGAGCACTGTTGGCAATTGGATTGCACTCAGCCCTTGTGAAGTCAATTGAGGGGATATATGATTGAGAAGTTGGGACTGCGGTCACAAAAAGTGTGCTGGCCACACACCCCTCCATATCTGCATCCAGTGATGCATATTGGCTGAGGATGACATGGCTGGTCGGTACCATTGGGCTTTCTGTGGAGTGTTCAGACAGAGAGAGAAGGGGTGTTGCAAAACTGAACTGAAAAATTGTAAATTAACTGGAAGTGGGAGTCATATTATCCATTTGGTTCCACAACAATCCTTGTTGATAGCTGCTATTTCTGAATGACCTGAGCCGAGCCCCACATCCTGCAGACGTTAAATTGAAATCTTCACATTTGTTACGATACAGTTATCTTTCCAGTCTTTCCAGTCTTTTTAGCTATCTGTCCTCCTCCTATCAGTGCAATGTTATTGGGTCTGTAGTAGTAAGCGAGATTAAGAGTGATGAATCTTTAGAGAGACGTAACTCTTTTAAATTGACATTTGTTCAGTAAGACCTAGGAATTATTCATTTGTGTTCATATTTGATTAAATTGAAGGAAAAAATCCAGGTAGAGGCTGTTGCTAATAGCCAGTCCATAAAATGTTGTCAGATAGCTCAATTGGAAGAGTACCGCTTATGAAAAATGTCCAGGTTTAAGTTTCAGTGTAACACACCACGTTTTAACTGGTCTGTGTATCTTTTTTGTTTCATTATGGGTAGTTTCATTGCCCATTATACAGATTTCCTTAGTCACACGTGTGTGTCAGATGTGGCTTGACATTTTGAGATATCACATTATTAACAGACTTCAGCACTTCATCTTGTATCTCAGTCTGCAGATAATTTCTGTATTTGAAGTTAGTATCCAGTTTTTAAGGACAGCTGTCTGACTTCTCTCAAATTAAATTACATCCCTATTTTGTGTTTTCATTCACTTAAAATTTCTGGAACTAAGTTTATGTACACTGTGCCAAAAAGCACCTGAATCATTTGTGACACGTGATCTGTGTCCAGACTAGGGCTCAAGCCTAACCACCTTCTGTTCATGAGCAATGCTTCCAGTTGAGCTACTTACATGTACACCATGGACTAATGTGCTGCCAACTCCTGTCTAGTCTTTACAAATACGATAACAATCAGTATGCCGTGTGATAAGTACTGTGGAGAAAATGTTTAAAGTGGAAAGTTTGGCTCCATGTAAGCCTCAGGATGGTTATTAAGATGCAATTATTTTACCTTTGCAGCATATTTATGCAAGCAGTCTGTTTAAAGTTAACAGTGTTTTAATCCCATCTGAAATATCTCTTGTACTGAACCTTGTGTAATTGTGTAAGGCATCGTTTTAATAAATTTAGAGAGAAAATGTTTACTGTGAGTGTGTGTTGCTGTTGTGTTAGTGAAGTTGTTTATTGTTGGACTGAAACCCTTGCTCTGGATGTATTATTTGGTACAACATTGTCTTCACCTAGTTATCAAGCTCATGTATGTAAATTGAAAAAGAATAGGTTGCTACTCAACTTAAAAATGACATGTCAAGTTCCAGATAGGCAAGTGAAAAGATTGCTACGAGCTGATCTTTTGGCCAATGTCTTCTTCAGCCAATATCGCTGGCCAGAGTGGCCATAGATAACAGTCATGCCTGTGTGTGTGTGTGTGTGTGTGTGTGTGTGTGTGTGTGTGTGTTGGGGGGGGGGGCTTCACATTCTTTTCTGAAGAAGTCTTTGGCTGAAAGCTCAGTGTGTGACAGTCTTTCTCTTGTGACTGTCTGCAACTCTGTGTGTCATCTTTATAGTGAGCAGCAGTCAATTCTTTTCAAAAATGATATTCCAACTTGGACTTTTCATTGTTTAAATTGAAATGCCATTGTGAACTAATGTGTAGTCCTGCACGGTTAGGGTAACATTTTTCTATCAGTGTTGGTATTTCAGAGCCAACACGCTCTGGAATCTTTGAATGTGTAAAAATTGTTATTTGTTTTACTCTTGCTTGATAAGATGTGTTTTCTGTGTGCAGATATGCATTCATTTTGAATATTTCGTGTGTTAAACATTTTATTTTTACTTGTGCTTGTGGCACTGTCAATGAAATTAGCAGATTCTTTGTGTCCTTTCTGCTGATGATGGTAGAAATAGGACTATGAACTATAACTATAATGGAATTAGTGTACACTCTTGGAATTTTATCAGTAAACCACATCGTGATGCAGAACAACTGTCTTGTAGTGTCTCCTACTGGAGTTGTGTGAGCATCTACATGGTGATTTACCAAATGAACCTATAACGAAAAGCACTGCTTTTCTGGGATTCTATCTGTTTTGTCTGTCAACTCCATCTTGTACAGATCCCAGATGGACAACAGTATTCAAGTATTCATTGAACAAGGATTTTGTAACATACCTACTTTGGGGGTGAACTAGACTTAATGTGTCTGTGATTAGTTTTATGTGGGCGTTCCACTTTAAAATACTTCATACACATACTTGTGAATGTTTAATGGATATGACTGCTTCCAGTGATTGTTCTGCAGTCATGGAATCATACAAAAATGGTTCTTTCTACCTATTTATGTGCAGTGTGCTACATTTGTTTATGTTGTGGTTCAACTGCCAATCTCTACACCAAGTGTAGATTCTCTGTAGGTCTTTGTGCATTTCATTGCAGTTTTCTGGAATTTCAATTTCCCTGTATACAATAGCATTGTTAGTGAAAATGACTTACTGTGTTCCATTTGGTAGGAACTCTTGAGTCCAGTCACATGGCTGGTTGTATTTTCTGTACACTGGCACTTTGTTCATTAAATGGTAGTGCAGAGTTGTGTTGAATGCCTTCTGGAGGCGAAGGGACATGGCATATACTTGGGCACTGCTTTGACTGATTTCTGTGCTAGTGGATGAACAGAGAGAGCTGAGTTTCATGTGATTGTTGTTTATGGAATCCATGTTGATTCCTACAGAGGAGATTTTCTGTCTCAAGAAATATAACACACAACCATAAAAAACACTCCAAAATTATGTGGCAGATGAACATCAGTCAAACAGGTCAATAGTTTTGTATGTCTGTTCAGTGCCCCTTTCTATAAACAGGAATAACATACACTTTCTTCTAATCTCTAGGAATTCTGCTAGTGGCCTACAGTACACTGCTGCTACAGGAGGAACAAGTTCACATAATCTATGTAAAATTATATTGGTATCCCACCAGGTCCAGTGATCTTTCATTTGTTAAACGATTTTAGTTGATTTTGTATCCCGTGGCCATTTATTTTAATATCTGTCATTTTGACTTTTGTGCAATGATTTAATGGAGGAGTGACAGTATACTCTTCCTCAGTGAAACACTTTTGAAAAAAAGAGTTCAGTATTTTGGCCTTCTCTCTGTCACATTTCACTTTGATGGCATTGCAGCCACCGATGGTCTGGACAGATGGCTCTGATCCATTTACGTACTTAACCTAAGGCCAACACTTAGAAATTTCTGTCTGATCTGTAGTTGGTATTTTACTTGGAAATTTCTTGAATACTTCACTATGGCTCTCATTACATGAAGTTTTGCTTGTTAATTTTTGTTTCTGCATGAGGCTTTTGTAATGTTTAAATCTGCAATGAAGTTCTCATGGCTTTCAGAGCATCTTTCTAACACAGCTGTTTCTGTTTTCTGCTCAGTGCCTACCTGTACAAGGTGTATTGTTCAATATTCTTGAAACTGCCCATTTATTCTTAACACTTTCAATGTGGTGGTCACCAGTCAAAGAGAATACTGAAGTGCTAGAGGAGTAAATTTTTCATTTAAATCATCTGTGGTGTCAATAGAAGATTTTGAAAGTGGTAAGCCATGGTGTGGGTTCCAAGCAAGATGCATGCACTTGACACAAAATAAGAGCTGCTGCAGAATTTGAAAATGGACAGTATGATCAGCTGCCTGTTAGTGATAGTCGACTTGCTCTGTTGAAACATCTTAAGACTCCTGTGTTGCAACCTCACATGGGCCAAAGGGCACTACAGTAGAACCTATATTGCTATCAGATGTGTAATAGAGTGTACATTTGGTGTTTGGAAGACATATTTCTAAATTCTCACTAAAGCAATGTGATATAAACAAAAGAAGTGTGTGAATATTATTGTGGCTGCTGCAGTTCTTTACAACGTTGAAATAGAAGCTGGAGATGCATTTCAGTCAGAAGTAGATGCTGCAGAGCAAGCTGTCAGAAAGGCTGTTATATTTAATTAAAATGGTACCTAGTTTGCTAGTAAAGTGACAAGGTGCTGTAAAGACTTTTCTTTGTTAAATAAGTAATTAGGGCAGTGGATCATCTCTACTGCAGTGAAATGTGACCCATTTCATTTATGCACAATTTTATTGATCCCCCCCCCCCCCCCTCCTCTCTCTCTCTCTCTCTCTCTCTCTCTCTCTCTCTCTCTCTCTCCAGTTGGTGGATTAAAATTTTCATCTTATTTCTTACTTCAGCACACAAAGTTATTCAACAAAAAAGAAGTTTTGATTATTTCTAAGAAAAAGATGATGTCTACTTGTATAATTTTACAAATACAAATAAATATTACAATGTGGTAATTTAAAAAGGTACATGTGCTGGTGAAATAAAAAGCACAAATAATATGTCATGTGAAATGCAAGAACCTTTTAACAGTGGGAAAAATATCAAGCAAATAAGTGTTTTTACATATAAAACATATTGAAATGCATTTAAAAATATCTAATTTCACAAGAGCATTGACAGAAGAACAGCAACTTGAAGTTTGCTCCATTTCATTCTTGAATGTATTCATAACTTCTGATTTAAGGTTGTGTTGCTCTTTCATGATTTATCTTTTTCTTTCAACAAACAACATTTTTGCATTACATTCCTCATGCATTAAACACATTTTTAATGAATGAAGCTTGTCTGCTTTTTCCAACAACTACCTGTTCTTCACTACGACCACATGTCTTCTGCCTTTTTTCATGGGCGCATCTTCTGATAAGCTCCCAGCAGCGAGTCCAAGCCGAGGTCCATGATTATGAAATGAAGTTTCACCTTCAGCAGTTTAATTGCCAACTTCAGAGTTATCATCATTATCAGTGTTGCTTGAAAGGATGACATTATCTTCAGTTGTGTCAGTGTTGTTAACTTCAGTTATCCCTCTGAAAACTACTGGGATTGTATCAACAACCATTTTGGTTCTGTCATGCATCTTCATCTCAGCCACTCCACTGCCAGTTTGGAATTGTTCTCGGTTACATTTGGCTTCTATTTTCTTTGCTTTCACTTTCCTTCTGAATTACTTTAAGTTACTTTTGTGGACTCTCTGCGAGAGCTTCTGCGTTACGCTCAATGTGTATTTTTTCCAAAGCAGCCATTTTCCTTTTTAGCATGTTTACATCATGCTTTTTAGGTTCAATAGTAGTTATGCACTTTTTCATGTTTCAGCAAACCACTCTTTATCACTTTCTGGTATGTTTTTTTTTTTCAATGTATTGTAACACTAAGATTGTTCTTGGCTACCTCCATGTTGCTGTTAACTCGTATCTCAACTTGCAGAAGATGTCACGTACCAAGAATGGATGGTGATAACTGTAGATGGTAGTGTTAAGGATTGAAGAATAGATTCATCCATTAATATCATGTATCTTTTTCGTGACATACCAGTTCTATAATTAGCATAAAGCATTTAACTACTTTGAATTTTAATAATCCTTCTAGCATAAATTATGCTAACATGTTGTTATTGTCAAAATGTTATGTAATAATATCTGCTGACAATCAATATTTTACAAGAGGAAACAAAATGCATGTGCCAGCAGTAAGCAGAAATGGTTTTCTTCTTTAGTAAGATGTCATTACTAAAGAAGTGAATAGAAATTGCACTCTCCAATAGTTACTAAAAGAATGTGTTACTATGGAACTAGTTTACTAAAGGAGACCAGACTGAAGAATTAAGAGTTACTACAAGAGTAATTCGTAGTTGTTCGGTGCTCGCCCTCCTCAGTGTTAAGACAAATGTTTCACATTCGTCACTCATGTGACCTGAAGATTGCTTTTTGTCACAATTGATAAGGATAAATATGATTGTACCTTTCTATATATTCCTATTTACAGCCACATTCAGTGATGCTGTAAGGGCCTTATGATCAGTGTTTCCCTGTTTTACACTAACTGAGTCAGAAAGTTCAGACCAGTTGGTGACCAGATCTAAATTGTTACCTTCAGCAGTTGTTCTTTGATTAACAGCACAAGGTAATTTTTTATGAGGCACTTGGAACCATTAGACACAGTTCCTGGAATCTACTATCTACCCTATTCATTTGAGTCTCAGTCGATGGCTGATGAATTGAAATCTTCCTGTAATACTGTAATGACCAGAAATCTACCCGAAACCTCAAAGTTTTCCCTCAAGCATTCCATCACTATAGCTCATGAGGTGGAGGATCTACACTGGTGACCAAAATTAAAGCAACAAACTGCTGTTTCCCCGTCTTATGTCTAATTCATGATATAACCATACAAACTATCAGTCAGATGTCTGTATGCTGGTGTTCTGCACAAAGATGGCATTCCGGTCAACAGACAACTGTGCCAACAATGACATCAGGGTTTTTATGAATCGAGGTAGTGTTTGATGGGTAGCCCCACATCCACAATCGCTGTGTACACAGTCACAGACAGTGCAGTGTGGCACAGAGAAGATGCCTACCAGACACTCTGCGGTGGAGGGTCATAGAAAGAAATGAAGCAGGACAGTTGCAAAGTGATTTAGCCCAATGGCTTAATGTGAACTGTTCTGTTGTTTGTCAGATGTGGTGACAGTTTATAGAGACTGACGATTGTATCCTGAAGACCAGAGCAGGGCCAATCATGTGTGACTTCAGAAGAGGACTATTATTTGGCTGTAAGGTCACGACTGTATGACCTTAGTACTGCATGGTAACTGGCATGTGAGCTCACAGCATCCACTGGATGTGTTGTATTGAGGCAAACGGTGTGCAGAAGACTTTGGCTGAGTGGCCCTTATTGTCGGAGAGGTGCTGTATGTCTACCCCCAACGTGTCTTCACAGAAGGGAATGTCTAAAGTGGAATCACCAACATGCCACCTGGACGGTTGAACAGTGGGCCAATGTTTTTTTCACAGATGGGTCCCAATTAAGTCTGGAGAGTGATTCTCGATGGATTCACATCTCGAAGGAACTTGAAACATGATTTTGGGACCCAATCATTGTGGATAGAGATAGATATTTAGGAGAGTCTCTAATGGTTTGGGCAAGGATTATGTTTACCACTTGAACCCCTATTCATGAAATCGTACGCGTGAATTGACAAGGTTTAGCTGCTGTCAGATATTGTGACAAGATCTTGAGAGCTCTTTTGTGGTTGTTGCGAGGTGCTGTTGGCTTGGACTTTGTATTGATGGACGATAATACTTGACCTCACAGAGCACGGGTGGTTGATGTTTTCTTGGAAATGGAAGATATAGCATGCATGATGTGGCCTGCTTGATTTGAATATCATACAGGAAATCTGGGATGCACTAGGTAGACAGCTTGCATCACGCCAGCACCCACCAAGACTGCAAGCAGTTGTGCAGGAAGAATGGCCATTATTGCCTCAACATGAGACTGATGATGTCATTCACAGCATGCTCTGTCATTGTCAGGAGTGTGATGCTGCGAGAGTTGAACACATCCTATATTGAGCATTTTAACCAGTTATTGGAATGTACATGCAGATTCATTAAGTTGGAAAAAACGGTGAACGTTTTTGTCTATCATTATGCATGTGGCAGTTGTTTACATTCTGCGTTCGTTACATTGTTTCTACTTTACTATCCCCTGTTTATACTGTTTTGTGGCAAGATAAATGCAACCTTGCAAAATTTCTGGGTTGTTGCTTTCAGTATCAAACTGGTACTAACCTCACTAGATTTTATCGATTATTTATAGCTATGAACACACCTCCACTACCAGCATTCAGTCTATCTTTGGAACTTAGAATTTCATTGCTGTTAACATCTGATCTCAGTCAGCTTTCTAGTTCTTCAGTTAGCTTATACTACAAATGTTACTCTCTTTAATAGAATGGGCATGACATTCATCCTTGTCTGAAAACATAATGCAACTTATTGACTCAGTGGAGATTTATCTATTCTAAAAAACCCACGTGTGTTTGCATCACTTACTCCACTGCTATAATTACCTGCTTCCTGTATATAGTGTGCTCCTGGCATTTTGAGGATGGAGTCCTACAATTCTCCAACCAGGAGATCAAGAAATCTGTCTGGAATCAAGATTTGTTACAGAATCATCTGAACCTCTGGTTTAAGTCTTCCATTTGGATCCTAACCAGAGGACTATGATTGTTTTTGGGAACGGTACTGCAGAAAGCAACCTCTGCTACCACCCTGCGCGAGGCTAGCTGACTTTAACAAAGCATTGATCCTCCTGTATGAACTGATAATGGCCTCTGAACCCAGGCAGTAGGAGATGTTTGTGCTGGCATGAGGTAAGATTTGCAGTGGGGTGCATCCAGTGTGCTCAGTTGCTGCCAGCAGAGCTTCTTCTACATCTCGAACTTGACCCCTCCACAAGGATTTATCTTTTTCTTAATGTTGGAGCTCCACCCTCTGCATTTGCCCACACCTTTCAGGAAAATTGGCCCCTGCTGACTCAACAGAAAGGTGTGATGCTGCGAGAGTTGAACACATCCCATATTGAGCACATTAACCAGTTGTTGGAATGTACATGCAGATCTGTTTAGTTGGAAAAAATGATGAGTGTTTTTGTCTGCCATTATGCACGTGGCAGTTGTTTGCATTCTGGATTCGTTACATTGTTTCTACTTTACTATCCCCTGTTTATACAGTTTTGTGGCAAGATAAATGCAACCTTGAAAAATTTCTGGGTTGTTGCTTTAATTTTGGACACCAGTGTATAAAAGCCACTGATATGATTACCGTCTTTGATCCATCTTTTACACATATTTTCATTCAAATTATTTTCAGTATCAAATTGGTACTATCCTCACTAGATTTTATCGATTCTTTATAGCTATAAACACACTTAAGGTGTAAGGGGACAGCCATGCAGCCAGTACCCACTTTTGTGTCTGCCCTGAGATTCGTACCTGCTGCACTATTCCCCATTCATCATCAGGCAAGTGTTGAACATACAGGACGAGTGAATTGAGGGCCTCTGCAGCGTCTGAGATGGCAAGTGAAACATTCATCTCAGGTGCTTCAATGCGACCACAGCCAGGGCAGTAGGTGCATCACACAGTTGGTGCAGTCATTGTCTACCTCTAATCAGTGTTCATCTATACCACAATGAATATAACACTAATCTAAGCATTTACTAAATGCAATTGAAGTACTGCTGCTGTGCAGTTCTAGGTATCACTGCACTACAGTCAAGCCACATTACATCAGTACACAAAAAATACACAGTAACTTAACACGTCACACAGTTGGGTACAGAGATATTGTACACTACTTCAGAGAAGCATGTAGGAGCAAATAATAAACTAAATACTGTGTACAGTATAGCGAGCTGCTGCTGCCAGTGTGGGTGTATGCTCATCTGTGGCTGCACTTGGGGAAAACAACAGTCAGATGCCACGGATAACAATGTGTTGATTACAGAGGTTGTAACAACGAATTTACGGGCCACATTGCAGCAGTCATTTGCCAGTACATTATCAGAAAATGACCGTATCAGGTACAGAAGCCACCTTCCCCCCTGTATAACCTTCTTCACTGCAGATTAGTGTGAGCATAGGAATGTCGCCATTGAATGTTGAAAACATGCAGAAAATTAGCTCAACTGATGAGTTGTGCTTCATATAGATACTGTCATATGGTTGATACAATATATTGAAAACTGCAGTAGACAAATCAGTCCACTTCCAAACATGGTGCAGTTCCGGCTCGTCCTTGTTGTGGTCTCGATGGGGCTTGTTTCATGAAATGGGTGCAAGATGTTTTTGATACGTCTGTCATTGCTGAATAATAAACAAACCTACTGCCCAAACAGTTGTATCCATGTCTTTGTTTGCAATACCTCCAGGCTCGCATTTCCTTCACCAATACACTGCCTCATCTCGTTGCTCCAGAATTTTGTCAGAGTGATTTGATAACACTTTGTAGACTTGAAGCTGATTACATGTCCCATAGTATCTATTTACCTTAATCTTGTTGTTCACATCTGGGATGTCATGGATTGAGTTGTGCGCAATTTGAGTACAGCTTTTGCTAATCCCTCTGAGTTGTCAGTAGTGACTGAGCAGTCAAGATCTAACTAGCTTCCCAATGACTTTGGTATCTCCTGCCATACATTCCACAACCTGTCCACTCCACAGTATGTGACCACAGGTTGCAAGATATAAGGGAGCTCTACACAGTATTAAGTAGCTGTGCCTAATTAAGTTACAGAGAATGCTTGCATCACCAAGAAACAGCTCTGTGGCATATCAGATGTACTGCTTTACAAGCTTGGGTTTTGTCAAGCATCATTTAAATTGCTCAGCCCAATTCCAGAGGGTAAACAGTTTGCTACATGTGTGCTTTGTTTTCTGATAGAAAATGTCGTGTACAAAATCTGAAAGAAAAGGGATGTGATTGAAACTGCAAATTTCAGGTCTTACTGAATATATTGAATTAGTGATGGTTGTCTGTAGACGAGAACTAATAGGAGCCCCCACACATCTGCGTTTCGTTATTTCACTGCTTAAAAAAATTGTGTGTGTCATTTACCACAAAGAAAAGGAAGAGCTTTAGAGAGAGAGCATGGGCTTTGATTGAGGTAGGCAGTCACCAGTGCCCTTTCAAAGAAACCAAACCATCATTCACTTTTAATGATTTAGGGAATCGTGGAAACCAAAATCTTGATGGCTGGAAAAGAATTTGATTTGATTGATTTTTATGAAATTTGAACCAATAAGAACAAGGTTGAAAGAACAACTGTGCAATAATGTACCCTAGCAAAGAGTTACTAAGTGTTGTGAACAGTTTCACTTCTTTGCATTAGGGTGGGATTAGCCTATTTTTGCTTTAGACGTTGCTCAGACAAAGCTAAGCCCAATTTCTTGATTCTTAAACTAACCGCAAGAAATTCCAGATTATAGTTGTTACGCAACTTCTTACAGTGTGTGTGTGTGTGTGTGTGTGTGTGTGTGTGTTTTTCATTGTAGTTTCTGCGGTGAACTCACAAAGTGACTACTGTAGTTTCTACAGTGAATTCTCAAAATGATCATAGCCATAAAAATATTCTCGTGGTAACCAGAGCAAAGTATTCAACATGTGTTAAGCATTGTCCGCTGGCAGCACGACGCCATACTGCCCTCCCCCTTTTAAGAAAGATAAACAATTGGAAGTTTTATGCGAGTGCAGGCTTTCTCGGCGAATTTCAAATGTGAAGTCTTCACGGGTTGTCAGTTGAGTAGCATCGTCGTCTTGTGGCAACATTTTGGTGGAATGCATCTCCATCATCTTCGCCTGAAGATGATGGAGACGCATTCCATCGAAACGTTGCTACGAGACAACGATGCTACTCGGCTGACAACCGGTAAAGACTTCATATATAACTGGAAGTTTGCTTTAAAAGTGGAAACAATTCCACTTGTGAGATGAGTTGTTAGATACGATTTCTAAATGATAGAGTGTGACTTTTATTATCACATCCAAGGGGTTTATGGTAACGATATTATTGATGAAAACTGTTTGCAATCAGGAATTTACAACTTTTTTTATTTTGTTTCAATATTTTCATGTTCCATGAGAAGAGAGCTATGTGGGTTTTCAGTGTGTAAAAGTATGGGAACAGTTAAAACCGTATTCCGTAGATGTACTTCAAATGTTTTTGAATAAAAACTAGTATGGTCCTCTTATTGGTAATCACAGATAGATGTCATAAATATCATTTTTTCTGCATGTTTCCTCTCACAATCAAGTTGTGGAAAAATTGTTTGATGAAACTGAAATTCAGTATAACATTTTCAGAGTAAACAAGTGTGCTATAAGAATTACATTTGCCAAGCCCTTTTTAAACAGCATTGTGTTTTTCCAGCTGTTTCATGATACATGTAATTATTAACGTTATTTCTCTATACCAATTTTTGGGAGACTTACGATGCAGATCACTACCTTACCATCTGCATCTAAGTTTCCTGTAACTTACTTATGGCAAATGCTGGAAGAGTTCCATTAAAGAGGAAACTGTCAATTTCCAGCTCTCTTCTTGTCTTCAGTTCCAAAACCATCAAAGGATGCAGTTGTACTTTTTCAGTATCTTGCAGGATTCCTTGTGATGCACAAGTTATTAAGTATTGTTCTTCCTACACTGAAGTGCCAAAGAAACTGGTTAGGCATGCATATACAAATTCAGAGACATGTAAACAGGTAGAATACAGTGCTGTGGTCGACAACACCTACATAAGTAAACAAGTGTCTGGCACAGTTGTTAGATAGGTACTGCTCCTGTAATGGCAGGTTATCAAGATTTGAGCAAGTTTGAACATGGTGTTATAGCCAGCACATGAGCAGTGGGACACAACATCTCCGAGGCAGTGATGAAGTGGGATTTTCCCATATGATAAGTTCATGAGTGTACTGTGAATACCAGGAATCTGGCAAAATATCAAATCTCCTCCACTGCTGTGGCCGGAAAAAGATCCTGCGAGTATGGGACTGATGACGACTGAAGAGAATTGTTCAGTGTGACAGAAGAGCAACCCTTCTGCAAATTGCTGTAGATTCCAGTGCTGTGCCATCAACAAGTGTCAGCATGTGAACCATTCAATGAAACAACATTGATATGGGCTTTTGGAGCCGAAAGCCCTTTCATGTACCCTTGATGACTGCGTGACAAAAAGCTGTACTCCTCGCTGACATTGGACAATTGATGACTGAAAACATGTTGCCTGGTCAGATGAGTCTCATTTCAAATTGTTTTGGGCGGATGGACATGTATGGGTACAGAGACAACTTCATGAATCCATGAACCCTGCATGTCAGCAGGGGACTGTTAAAGCTGGTTGAGGGTCTGTAATGGTGTGGGGTGTGTAGTTGAAGTGATTGGGACCCCTGATAGGTGTAGCTATGATTCTGACAGGTGACATGTATGTAAGCATCCTGTCTGATTACATGCTTCCATTCACGTCCATTGGGCAATTCCAACAGGATAATGTGACACCCCACACATCCAGAATTGCTACAGAGTGGTCCAGGAACACTCTTCTGAGTTTAAACTCTTCCACTGGCCACCACTCTCTCCAGACATGAACATTATTGAGCATATCTGGGATGCCTTGCAATGTGCTGTTCAGAAGAGATCTCGGCACCCACATACCCCTGTGGATTTATGGACAGCCCTGGAGTATTAGTTCTCTCCAGCACTACTTAAGATATTAATTGAGTCCATACCATGTCTCGTTGTGGCACTTCTGCGTGCTCGCAGGGGCCCTACACGATACTAGGAAGGTGTATCGGTTTCTTTGGCTCTTCAGTGTACTTCCACAGTAAATATATTCTGGTGTAGCATGTCAATTTCTGTCAGTAGTAGCCCACTTAAGAAATAAACCTTTAAATACAAGCTTGTTTATATCAAGTTGAATTCCAGACTTTAGTATCTTGTGACAGTGCATGTAAAACAAGTAGTTACAACTCTTACTTCATTTATATGACCTTGGCAGTGCAATGATTGCTATTCAGAAAACTCCACAGGATCAACTACTGCACTTTAAGGTGAATACTGCTTGCTGTCTCTACATAGTCATGACCTTGAAATTTTGATTACATAAGTCTGATTATAAGTTAAACTGTGAGTGAGTCAAATCACCAAGACACATCAGTTACTTTAGGTACTGTAGAGAAAACACAGTTCATTCAGATTAATCCATTCTAGCCACACTCTACTCCAGCTAGTTAGTACTTCTCTTGGAGTTGTCATGTCTCACAACTGTAACTACCCTAGGCTTGATAGATTGTCTCCACATCTCCTCCACATTAGCTGCCTGGGAGAGTATTGTAACTGCAACTTCTGTTGCCTTGCAAACACTTGAATTGTGAGTACATCAATTCCTCTGAGCCATGACCATAGCTTTCAGAAACCAAAGAAATCCAGAAACATTGCCATCCCTGCTGCACATGCCACAGGACTTCCATTAACTTACAGCTTCACTCTTACAAAAACTGTGAGGTGAATGGTGGAATGGTTCCTCCGAAAGAATATGGCTGATTTCTTTCCTGAATCAATGATCATTCTCTATCTGTAATGATGAGATGTTAAACCATAATATTATTCCTTCATTATTACAATCATAAAGTATTTTTACAATCATAAAAGAAGGCTGTATACATGGAAGAAGCCTGGAGATACTGACAGGTTTCAGATAGATTATATAATGGTAAGACAGAGATTTAGGAACCAGGTTTTAAATTGTAAGACATTTCCAGGGGCAGATGTGGACTCTGAGCACAATCTATTGGTTATGAACTGTAGATTAAAACTGAAGAAACTGCAAAAAGGTGGGAATTTAAGGAGATGGGCCCTGGATAAACTGACTAAACCAGAGGTTGTACAGAGTTTCAGGGAGAGCAACTGACAAGAATGGGGGAAAGAAATACAGTAGAAGAAGAACGGGTAGCTTTGAGGGATGAAGTAGAGGATCAAGTAGGTAAAAAGACAAGGGCTAGTAGAAATCCTTGGGTAACAGAAGAAATACTGAATTTAATTGATGAAAGGAGAAAATATAAAATTGCAGTAAATGAAGCAGGCAAAAAGGAATACAAACGGTCTCAAAAATGAGATCGATAGGAAATGCAACATGGCTAAGCAGGGATCGCAAGAGGACAAGTGTAAGGATGTAGAGGCTTATCTCACTAGGGATAAGATAGCTACTGCCTAGAGGAAAATTAAAGGCACCTTTGGAGAAAAGAGAACCATTTGTATGAATATCAAGAGCTCAGATGGTAACCCAGTTCTAAGCAAAGAAAGGAAAGCAGAAGGTGGAAGGAGTATATAGAGGGTCTATACAAGGGCGATGTACTTGAGGACAATTTTTTGGAAATGGAAGAGGATGTAGATGAAGATGAAATGGGAGATATGATACTGCGTGAAGAATTTGACATAGTACTTAAAGACCAAAGACGGAACAAGGCCCTGGGAGTAGACAACGTTCCATTAGAACTACTGACAGCCTTGGGAGAGCCTGTCCTGACAGAACTCTACCATCTGGTGAGCAAAATGTATGAGACAGGCGAAATACCCTCAGACTTCAACAAGAATATAATAATTCCAATACCAAAGAAAGCAGGTGTTGACAGATATGAAAATTACTGAACTATCAGTTTAATATGTCATGGCTGCAAAATACTAATACGAATTCTTTACAAACGAATGGAAAAACTGGTAGGAGCCAACCTCGGGGAAAATTAGTTTGGATTCCGTAGAAATATTTGAACACGTGAGGCAATACTGTCCATACGACTTATCTTAGGAGATAGATTAAGGAAAGGCAAACCTACGTTTCTAGCATTTGTAGACTTAGAGAAAGATTTTGACAATATTGACTAGAGCACTCCCTTTCAAATTCTGAAGGTGGTTGGGGTGCAATACAGAGAGCAAAAGGCTATTTACAATTTGTAGAGAAACCAGATGACAGTTATAAGAGTCGAGGGGTACGAAAGGGAAGCAGTGGTTGAGAAGGGAGTGAGACAGGGTTGTAGCCTGTCCCTGATGTTGTGCAATCTGTATAGTGAGCAAGCAGTAAAGGAAACAAAAGAAAAATTTGGAGTAGGAATTAAAATCCATGGAGAAGAAATAAAAACATTGAGGTTTGGCGACATCGTTTTAATTGTGTCAGAGACAGCAAAGCCCTGGAAGAGCAGTTGAAGGGAATGGACAGTGTCTTGAGAGGAGGGTATAAGATAAACACCAACAAAAGCAAAATGTTGATAATGGAATGTAATCGAATTAAATCAGGTGATGCTGAGGGAACTGGATTAGGAAATAAGACAAAGTAGTAGGTGAGGTTTCCTATTTGGGGAGCAAAATAACTGATAGTGGTCAAAGTAGAGAGGATTTAAAATGTAGACTAGCAGTGGCAAGGAAAGTGTTTCTGAAGAAGAGAAATTTGTTGACACCGAGTATACAGGGTGTTACAAAAAGGTACTGCCAAACTTTCAGGAAAAATTCCTCACAAACAAAGAAAGAAAGTATGTTATGTGGACATGTGTCCGGAAACGCTTACTTTCCATGTTAGAGCTCATTTTATTACTTCTCTGCAAATCACATTAATCATGGAATGGGAACACACAGCAACAGAACATACCAGCGTGACTTCAAACACTTTGTTACAGGAAATGTTCAAAATGTCCTCCGTTACCGAGGATACATGCAGCCACCCTCTGTCGCATGGAATCCCTGATGCGCTGATGCAGCCCTGGAGAATGGCGTATTGTATCACAGCCGTCCACAATACAAGCACGAAGAGTCTCTACATTTGGTACCGGGGTTGCGTAGACAAGAGCTTTCAAATGCCCCCATAAATGAAAGTCAAGAGAGTTGAGTTCAGGAGAGCGTGGAGGCCATGGAATTGGTCCGCCTTTACCAATCCATCGGTCACCGAATCTGTTGTTGAGAAGCGTATGGACATTTCGACTGAAATGTGCAGGAGCTCCATCGTGCACGAACCACATGTTGTGTCGTACTTGTAAAGGCACATGTTCTAGCAGCACAGGTAGAGTATCCCGTATGAAATCATGATAACGTGCTCCATTGAGCGTAGGTGGAAGAACATGGGGCCCAATCAAGACATCACCAACAATGCATGCCCAAATGTTCACAGAAAATCTGTATTGATGACGTGATTGCACAATTGCGTGCGGATTCTCGTCAGCCCACATATGTTGATTGTGAAAATTTACAATTTGATCACATTGGAATGAAGCCTCATCCGTAAAGAGAACATTTGCACTGAAATGAGGATTGGCACATTGTGGGATGAACCATTCGCAGAAGTGTACCCGTGGAGGCCAATCAGCTGCCGATAGTGCCTGCACACGCTGTACATGATACGGAAACAACTGGTTCTCCCGTAGCACTCTCCATACAGTGACATTGTCAACATTACCTTGTACAGCAGCAACTTCTCTGATGCTGACATTAGGGTTATCGTCAACTGCATGAAGAATTGCCTCGTCCATTGCAGGTGTCCTCGTCATTCTAGGTGTTCCCCAGTCGCGAGTCATAGGCTGGAATTTCCATGCTTCATAAGATGCCGATCAATTACTTCGAACATCTTCCTGTCGGGACAGCTTCGTTCTGGAAATCTGTCTCGATACAAACGTACTGCGCCACGGCTATTGCCCCGTGCTAATCCATAAATCAAATAGGCATCTGACAACTCCGCATTTGTAAACATTGCACTGACTGAAAAACCATGTTCGTGATGAACACTAACCTGTTGATGCTACGTACTAATGTGCTTGATGCTAGTACTGTAGAGCAATGAGTCGCATGTCAACACAAGCACCGAAGTCAACATTACCTTCCTTCAATTGGGCCAACTGGCAGTGAATCGAGGCAGTACAGTACATACTGACGAAACTAAAATGAGCTCTTAACATGGAAAGTATGCGTTTCCAGACACATGTCCACATAACATCTTTTCGTTATTTGTGTGTGAGGAATGTTTCTGAAAGTTTGGCCATACCTTTTTGTAACACCCTGTAGATTTAAGTGTCAGGAAGTCATTTCTAAAAGTATTTGTATGGAGTGTAGCCTTGTATGGAAGTGAAACATGGGCGATAAATAATTAAGACAAGAAGAGAATAGAAGCTTTTGAAATGTGGTGGTACAGAAGAACACTGAAGATTAGATGGGTAGATCACATAACTGATGAGGAGGTATTGAATAGAATATGGGACAAGAGAAGTTCATGGCACAACTTGACTAGTAGAAGGGATTGGTTGGTAGGACGTGTTCTGAGGCATCAAGGGATCACCAATTTAGTATTAGAGGACAGTGTGGAGGGTAAAAATTGTAGAGGGAGACCAAGAGATGAATACAACAAGCAGATTCAGAAGGATGTAGGCTGCAATAGGTACTGGGAGATGAAGCAGCTTGCACAGGATAGAGTAGCATGGAGAGCTGCATCAAACCAGTCTCAGGACTGAAGACCACAACAACAACATTTATCCAGTGATAGGAAAAATCCACCCGAACTACAACAGCCTTTCATATTGCCCATAATTTTCTATCATTCCTATTAGATTCATAAGTGATAACTAAATTTTGGAGACTTTCAAATTAATCTTAACTGGCTATTGAGAAACATTACTCACTTCAGTATTTTCACTCCAAATTGTGGTAGATGCTGTTTTAATGCATTTAAATGTGGCATTTGTGAAGCAAGCAAGTGAATGAGTGAAATTTAGGAACCAGGTGAAGTGATACAGTCGTAGAGGTGGAAATTTTTTTCTATAAAAAAAGTTATTATATTATCTCTCCAAAAAGATGTGTGTTGGCAATTTTCCCTTTACTGTAATTGTTGGTGTGTGCTCTTTTTATTTGGTTCTATTTGTTTGCAGAACTTTGTAAGTTAGTTAGCTGCACCATATTCATGAAAAACATTATCATGTGGATATGTAAGTTGAAAAAAAGATTGCATAGGCAACTCAAAAGATTTATTTGTATGACTTTATGCAGGCTGTTCACTTGTTTTCACTTAACTATAGATTTACGACTTCATTATATAGGGAAAAATGTTAGTCGGTTTGTTTCAAAGGGCGTAGTGTGAAAGTTTTCTTGTTGTCTTTAACTTTTTTCTTTGCCAAATTTAGATTCAGTAGAAGAACTGCAGGTTGTGTTTCCTTAGAGTAATGTATTTGTGAATATCATGAATATTTTACTGCTGTGAATTGCTAACAGCAAATTTTATCAGTGAAGAAATGTACCATGTGGCTTTGATTAATATTCCCAGTTACTTAAAGAGATTTCCACGAGGTATATGTGTCTGCATACCAGACATAATTCTCATTACTTTCTATTGTACAATGAATGCTTTTTATGAGATTAAGGAACCAGGTGAAGTCATATAGGTAATCATACACAAATTTTACCCTGTGTATTAGTGAATGAAATTATGCAAAGTGCGTTAATTTACTGATTTCTGTGATCCCAGAATTGGCTGAACCTGTATGTTAAACAACTCTTCCAGTTTAAGGTATGATCAGTATGCATACTCAAGAACGTTGTACCCAATTTTTGTTTGTACACTGTGTTATTATAGTGCTGTGTACGTAAGAATGCGGGCAATGGGGCAAAGCACCGTGGTGATGAGCGCGTTACACTCCAACCAATAGCATCATTCTGCTGAGCCTGCCAGTAGTATGTGCTTCAGAGTTTCAGGTAGAACATTCAATGTTGATTTTCATGTTGAAGTGAAATGAGTGTATTGGCTGGGAGACCCTGTCTAGTGTTGGCTGGCCACCTGATGCAAGTCTTTCTATTTGATGCCCCTTTGGTGACTTGCAAGTTGATGGAGATTAGATGAAATGTTTAGGACAACACAGACACCCAGTCCCTGAGTGAAGAAAATCTCCGACACAGCCGGGAATTTAACCTGGGACTCCATGATCTAGAGCCAGTGGTGCTAGCCACTATCACATGAGCTGTAGGGGATTTTCGTTATTTTAGATATGGTGAAACTGACTTGATGCAGCCCAGCATTGCCAGTTACCAGGATAGGTAACTGTTGGAGCATGGAACAGAGACAAGACAGAACAGTGGCACAGCCACAAAGTATTCTCCATCTCTCTCTGCACAAAATGTATCTCACAACCACCCTCTTCCTTGCACACCACTGTAGTAGTTGGTGAGGTATTCAAGGTATGACTGTACAAAACTAGATGCTCTCAAAGTTAAAAGGCAGCCCATTTGTGCAAAACTGTTTAATGTATGGAGAGGGGCATGGGGTTGGAGGGGAAGCACAATATACCATAAGTTGTTGTTTGCATTTGATGTTTCTGTGCTTGGCTTGAGAGTGTCAGTGTCATCTGCAATAAAGACAATTTGTTGTTCTTAATTCAAATAAAATTGCATTACAGACTTAACCTTAGAAAGAATGGAAAGGGCATACAAGAAATGTTTCCTCCAACAAATGTTAAACGAGCTAAGAGACCTGCAGTTTGTCTGTGTGAAACCAAAAATTTGTGTCAGAAGAACACTCTGTGAGAACTGCTGGGAGAGAAATATAAGCACACGACCAGGATGAATCATATAAAACTTGCACTGTCAATATTGCTGAAATGAAAAATGGAAAATGCTATTAGGGTGCTGCTTGCACAGAATGGGTTGGTAGTCAGGGGCTTGTTCTGTCAGCCAGTCAACCGACTGTAATAATACTTAGAAAGTGTTTTTTCTGCAAACATACACTTTTTGAATGACTTTAACAGACTAAAAGTATGATAAATAGTTGTCAGTGGTTTTTGTTGCAGGATTCTAGTGAAAATCGTTTACGAGATATATTTTGAAAATTTCCCATGCTGACACTTGAACGAGAACAACAGGAGCATATACACTGGTTATGTGGATTCTGACCAGTAATGAGACAATTGATCATCACAGGTTGTGTTAAAAATGACCACTGGCAGTGCAGGACATACTTCCAGTCTGGTATGGAACAACTGCTGCACACATGCTAGCATTTCAGTGGAGGTGTCCAAGCAGACTGCAGTAATCCATCATTGTGTATCATCGGGTGTAGTTGGTTTGTCCTTGTACACAGTATCTTTCAGCTTTCCCAGCAGAAAAAAGTCTACAGGCATTAAACTAGGGGAACAGGTCAGCTAAGGTGTAGCTTCTCTGTGTTAAATCCAGTGATCTGGAAACAGTTCATGAAGACATGCTGTAGAAGGGTCTACTCTGTACATTATAGGCTGGACAGCCATCATTTTGGTACCACAGATGCCTATGAGTAGATGGTTCACTACCTCACACCATATGTTTACACTCTGTGGACGCTGACATTCCACCTGATAAAGCCAATGGGGATTGTCAGTAAACTACTGGTGCATGTTTTGGTGGTTTACCTGCCCTTGGTTGGTAAATGTGGCTTTCTGATTAAACAAGATGCCTGATACATCTGGAGTATCCTGTCTTCATGTTCATGTACAGAAGTTAACACAATTCTCATAATGTTTTTCATGCAGCTCTTGATGGAGAGAGATGTGATAGGGATGGAATACATGTCAATGGAGAGTGCATAGGACACTTGCCTGATTCATATCACTTCCTCATGTGATTGCGTGAGAGCCAACATGCAGATCAACTGGAACAGCAGCAAGAACATTAATTTCTCTCTCTTCTCTCATCATTGGTTTCTTTTTCTTACATTGTCTAGGTGCTACACTGCCACTTTCACGTAAGTGGTTGAAGAGGTTAATAAATAACTGCTGAGATGGTTGTCTGTTGGGATATCTTGCGGCATACACTGTACAAGAATGCACTGCATTGTCCCTACACTTTCCAATAAACATGAGCATGTAGGCTTTTTTGCACCTGTAAATCCCACCGTTCACTCATGACGTAGTGCTTGGACTGTCACACACTTACTGACTAGCAATTCGCAATGCACTGGGAAACACACAAGCACTCTGTGAACAAACATAAAAACATCATACCATTCAGGTTGAATGGCACATACAGTATCTCATAAATGACTTGGACTAGACTTCTGCAACAAACACCACTTACATTCTAATTTACTCTGCTTTTAGTTTGTTAAGGTTGATAGGCATTTTTCCATTTAAAACAGATACCACACAGTAAAATGGGGCATAAGAAAGATGTTACACAAACAGGATGATTATGATGAAATTAGGAGCTGTGGAGTTCAACAAGGAAGGAATAACTGTCAGAAAAAGGAATATATCAGTTTTTTACGAGAATATGTAGTTCGGAAGAAACAAAAATTCAATTCAAACATTGCCCTAACATCCATGTGTTGCAGATGACATGTATCCATGGAACACACCCATGTAAAAAGGTAAAATACATACTAGTATGTAATCCAAACAACAATAAGATCTTATGTATACGTGTTTATGACTCGTATAAAATTTGTGTGTTTGTAGTGAAGAAGCAATAAAAGAACCCGCCCCCTCACCACTGTAGATTCCTAACTGTTGTGAAACATGTTTGGGGATCAAACAAAACAAAAAGTTATATTTTTGCAAGAAGACATCCTCTTTGTTTCATTATTGTTTTCTGCAAGCACGGGAACTGTGCTTAAAAATTATTTTGTGATAAGGAAAGGGCCTCTCACCAGACCTCTTACATCATAATGGTTGGAATTTTAAAACCAGTCAAAAGAAATGGCTCATTAGTTGTTATTTGGATTTTGATAAAAGTGGAGGTACAAACCAAACTAGAGAATTATCATAAACAATTTACAAAAATGGATCTTAAAATCAGCAAAGGCAAGACAGTTGGTTTGTTATTAAGTAGGAATTACCTGACAGCCCTTCTAAGAATTGGAGGTGATGAGAGAGCTTCTAGTATTAGGGAGCATTATTTCCTCAGGCAACACTGTATGTGAAGAGACTGGATATGCAACAAAAAGCTTCGAAATTCTACCATGTGCTAAATCAGGTACTGTAGGATGGAACATTTTTACAAGCTGTTTTGTCAGTTATTGGCATGTTGAGGCCTGTGGTGTGATACTACAAGATTTATAATTGAAACAGCAACCAGCTATAGGTATGTTTGAACAAGATTTATTTGAAACTTCCTGGCAGATTAAAACTGTGTGCCAGACCGAGACTCGAACGCGTGACATTTGCCTTTCACGGGCAAGTGCTCTACAAACTGAGCTACCCAAGCACGACCTGCATGTTTTGCAGGAAAACGTCTGTGAAGTTTGGAAGGTAGGAGACGAGGTACTGGCGGAAGTAAAATTGTGAGGACGGATCGTGAGTTGTGCTTGGGTAGCTCAGTTTGTAGAGCACTTGCCCGTGAAAGGCAGAGGTCCAAAGTTCGAGTCTCGGTCCGGCACAGTTTTAATCTGCGAGGAAGTTTCAAAATCAGTGAACACTCCGCTGCAGAGTGAAAATTTCATTCTAGAAGATTTATTTGGATTAAACCATGACAGTTATAGGGTTTTTTGCAATTCCATCTCCAGAGGGTTGTTACAATGTTCGTTGTTTTCTTGTTGGAGTCTTATTTTGTATCAGTTATTGGTTTGTTGCACTAGGACGAACAGAAAATGTTTTGTTCACTATTTGGTAAAGTTTACGGTAGGTTTATGAGGTTTGTCCGGAAAATATGTATAAAAGTTCAATAATGTCTTTATGTTACAAGTTGCAGTTACCGCCAAGTGGGACTACTGCTGTAATCAATCCCATCAACGCTCATTCGAGTCAGAGCACTCTGCGTGAAGGTGGGAGTGTGCGGAAGCTTGTTGATAGTTACCCTTCTTCACCTGCCGTCGGCATGGAGCTCTCTCTGATTGAGGAACACTGTGTCAACATGAAGTTTCTTGCAAAGCTAGGCAAGAATGGCTGTGAGATTTTTGAGTGTTTGAAACAGGTTTACGGAGACAATTCTCTGAAGGAACCAAACGTGATCAAGTGGTTAAAAAGGTACCGGGATGGCCGAGAAGAAGTGAACGATGACCCCCGCCCAGGACGCCCGTCGACATCGAGTTCCGATGCAAATGTTGAACGAATTCAGGCTTGTGTTCTTAAAGACCGTAGAGTAACAGTCAGAATGATTGCTGATGAGCTGTCAATCCCCAAAACAATTATTCACGAAATCCTGACACAAAAACTTGAAACGAAGAAATTGTGCGCGAAATTGTACCAAAGCTCTTGATGCCAGAACAGAAAGCAAAGAGGGTTGAGTGCTGTGAGGATTGGTTGGAAGCAGAGGAACGAGGGGACTTTCTCAACCGAGTCATCACTGGAGACGAGTCCTGGTTGTACGAATTCGATGTGGAGCTCAAATCTCAAAGCAAGGAATGGAAACTAGCAGGAGAACCGAGAACAAAAAAGTCGCGAAAATCAAGGTCCAATGTGAAGACAATGTTGATTGTTTTCTTTGATTCTAGGGGCATTGTTCACAAGGAATTTGTCCCTCCCAGCCAGAGAGTGAACGGAAATTTTTACGTTGAAGTTCTGTCACATCTCAGAGCTCGTGTGACCCGAGTTCGACCGGAGTTGGCAAAAGGGGGCAGGTGGATCCTTCATCACGACAATGCGCCCGCTCACATGTCACTCATTGTGCGCGAGTTTTTGCCGCAAAGCTCAATCACTGTGACAGACCACCCGCCTTATTCACCTGATTTAGCCCCGTGTGACTACTTCATGTTCCCGAAATGCAAAATGTTGCTTCGTGTGTGGCACTTGGGAGATGTGGAAGTCATCAAGACGGAAACGACACGGCAACTGAAGAACATCACAACTGAAGACTTTCAGCAATGTTATCAACAGTGGAAATGGCGTCAGTAGAAGTGTATTGCATCTCAGGGCGAGTACTCTGAAGTAGACCATATTGTAATACCTGAATGATTGTAAAATAAAGTTTTTATTAAACTTTGATACGTATTTTCTGGACAAACCTCGTATTTCTTATGACCTCTATCAAAGCATATTGCATGCCCACAACTGTATTAATTTCAAAATTCACGACAGAAACAAAAGGTGATTTTGTCAGACAGAAGCATTTAAGTTCATGGTTCAATAACTTTAAAACCTTTTCATAAATGCTTTGATAGGGGTCATAAGAAATAAATCTATTGTAAACTTTATCAAACAGCAAACAAAAAATACATATGCCATTGAATGTACATGGAAAAGACACACAATTCAGGAGATACAGATCATGAATGTCAACCTGCATGGAAACAAACCTTCAGGGTGAAATTTGCTAGAGGTACAGGTAAAATATCTGTGAAATATATTAACTATGTGTGAAATCTGTATGACTTGTGCATATGCGGGCAAAGTTGGAGGTAAAAAAAACTCCTAAACCCTTGGATTGGTTCAACCAATGTTGGTACACATATTACTTACTATCTGGAAAGAAACATTCTGGGGAGTGGGGGACAAGCACTTTTTATTGGTCAGACCAGACTTTGTAGACACATTACTTACTATCTGGAAAGAAACATTGTGGGGGAGTGAACTAGCAACCTTCTGTTGCCATGGGAGTGGTAACAGGGAGAGAAAGGGGGGAGGGAGAGATGGACAAATGGAGTGTGGGAAGGATGACATGGATACAGATGTGAGGGAAGAGGAGATGATAGAGAGTGGAGGGTGGAGGATGTGGACAGAGAGAGTAGGCAGAAGAAGATGGACAGAGAGGAGGGCAAAGAAGATGTATAGAGAGAGGGGCAAGAAGGAGATAGACAATTAGAAATGGGGTAAATAAATAAATAGTAGGAACAGAATTTTACAAAAGAAATACATGAGAGTGGATGGACAGTAACATTTCCATGAGCAGTGAGCTCTACAAGAAGAAAGCTACCAAGAGACAGTCCAGTTTCCAGAATGTTACCAAAACATCTCATCATAATAATCATCATCATCAGTGTTGAGCAAGCCATATTCGACTCCCTCAGAGGTCACTGAAGAGGTGAGATGGAAGACATGCAGGGTCTTTGAGAAGGCAATATGCCTAAGAACAGTATTTTGGTAGCTGGATGCAAGGTGCTACTAGCCCTATGGTACGACAGGATTGTTGTGGACTTAACAATAGATAAAGGCAATGCAGCAGTGCTATTGAAGTCAAAAGATTACTGCTAAAGGTTTGACACTTTGCTGCAAGATCCAGCATATAAACAAGTGGGGAAGGATGCTACATCTGTGACAGGGAGGAGGGCTCTGCTCAACAGCTCAGGACAGGACAGGACAGGAACACTATCAAAAGGCTTAATGCCAGTATATTCACTCTACCATGACTAGACTGCCTCCTGGAAATCCATAAGGAAGAAGTTCCACTGCAGCTTGTTATGAACACCATAAACTCGGTGACATATGGGATAGCCAAATATCTAGCACAGCTGCTAAAACCTCTCTGTGGTCACTGTACACCTCAATTTAAGAACATGACAGAATTTATGAAGGTACTCCAAGGATTGTGCCTGGATGAGAGGGAACTACTAGTCAGTTTTGATGTCACGTTGCTGTTTACCTGAGTACCCCGCTTCTTGAATGCACTTTGATGAGGAAACAGTCAGCCTCTTCTGACATGTACTAACCACAACCTGTTTCAAATGTCGTGGGAAATTCTGTGAGCGAATAGATGGGATTTGTTTGGATTCCCCCTAGCTCCAGTTATTGCTAATCTATACATGGAACATTCAGAGTGTAATGCTGAATAGCACCCACCTAAAACTAAAGGCACTATACAGAGACATAGATGCAACCTTTGTGGTGTGGCCACATAGCAGATAAAGCTACAAGAGTTCCTACATCATTTCAGTGGCGTACACAGCAGCATATAGCTTCTTCTCTGTGTTTACTTCGTAGATTCTTACTTAAATTGCGTGTGAGTTTCGTATAGGAGGTGTAATTTCGAGTTTTAGTTACTGTAATCGTAAATTCAGGCAGATTGTAGCGCAGTCATTAGGCATTTGTACAGGTTAGTTCATACATTCTTTGTATGTTTGACTTGCTTTATCTAGGCACAGACTCATGTTTCAGTAAATGTTGTTCAACATCGATTAGAATGGACAGGGACTGTGATTGCTGTGTTCGGATGAGGGCTGAGTTGGCATCCCTTCGCTCACAGCTGCAGGCGGCGCTGACTTCAGTCGCGCAGCTTGAGGCTGTTGCCAGTGGGCACCACTGTGGGGAGCCGGGCTTGGGTATCACGGGGATGTCAACCTCGTCCCGTCAACCCCCGATTGGTCTCCCGCTGTGGTTGCCTCGGTTGCTGCCCGCAGTGGGGCTGAGCCCTCGCCTGTGGTTGATTGGGAGGTTGTTCCAAAGCGTGGCAGGCAGCGAAAGATGTCCCCGGAGGCTGGTCAGAAAGCCTCCCCAGTGCATCTGACAAACAGGTTTCGGGCACTGTCTCTGGCTGAGCCAGATGCAGATGCCTGCCCTGTTTCAGAGGATGATTCTCAGCCTTCAAGGTCCGGGCACTCGCAGAGGGTGGGCTTATTGGTAGTTGGGAGTTCCAATGTTAGGCACGTAATGGGGATGTGGCGGATCAGGAGGGGAAGAAATCCAGTGTGCACTCCGTGTGCATTCCGGGTGGAGTCATTCCTGATGTGAAAAGGGTCCTTCCGGATGCCTGAAGAGCACAGGTTGCAGCCAGCTGCGGGTGGTGGCACATGTCGGCACTAATGACGTGCGTCACTTTGGATCTGAGGAAATTCTCTCTGGATTCCAGCGGCTATCTGATTTGGTGAAGGCTGCCAGTCTTGCTTACGAGATGAAGGCAGAGCTCACCATCTGTAGCATCGTTGACAGAACCGACTGCGGACCTTTGGTGCAGAGCCGGGTGGAGGGGTGAATCAGAGGCTCAGACGGTTTTGCGACCATGTTGGCTGCAGATTCCTTGACTTGCGCCATAGGGTGGTGGGGTTTTGGGTTCCACTGAATAGGTCAGGAGTTCACTACACTCAGCTGGCGGCTACACTGGTAGCGGAGGCTGTGTGGTGTGGACTGGATGGCTTTTTAGGTTAGAAGGCCTCGGGAAAGTACGGGATGGGCTGCAAACTCAAAGGGTGCATGGCAAATACAGGACGTGCTTGGATCAAGGAACAGTCGGAATTGTAGTTGTAAATTGTAGTAGTTGGGCTGGGATAGTCCCTGAGCTTCAAGCGCTAATAGAAAGCACAGAAGCTGAAATCGTTATAGGTACAGAAAGCTGGGTAAAGCCTGAAATAAGCTCCGCAGAAATTTTTACTAAGGCTCAGACGGTGTTCAGGAAAGATAGATTAGGCAGAATTGGTGGTGCAGTGTTTGTGTCTGTCAGTAGTGGTTTATCTTGTAGTGAAGTAGAAGTAGATACTCCGTGCGAATTGGTATGGGTGGAGGTTGTACTTAACACCCGAACTAAGTTAATAATTGACTCTTCTACTGACCCCCAGACTCCGATGATATAGTTGCTGAACAGTTCAGAGAAAATTTGTCTCGTAACAAATAAATACCCCACTCATACATTTATAGTTGGTGGGGACTTCAACCTTCCCTCGATATGTTGGCAAAAATACTTGTTCAAAACCGGCGGTAGGCAGAAAACATCTTCCGAGATTGTCCTAAATGCTGCCTCCGAAAATTATTTCGAGCAGTTAGTCCACAAACCCACGCGAATTGTAAATGGTTGCGAAAACACACTTGACCTCAGCCACAAACAATCCAGAGCTAATAGAGAGCATCATGACTGGCTCAATGCCGTTTCTTCCAAATCCACCAGAAACAAACGCAAAATAATTTTATTTAAAAAAAGCAGATAAAGTGTTACTAGAAGTCTTCCTAAGAGACAATCTCCATTCCTTCCGAACTGATCCCCCATGGTACACAAAACAGGTCCGAACGCTGTTGCAGAGGCAACGGAAAAAGCATGCAAAGTTCAGAAGAACGCGAAATCCCGAAGATTGGCTAAAATTTACAGGCGTGCCAAATTTGGCACGGACTTCAATGCGAGATGCCTTGAATAGGTTCCACAACGAAACATTGTCTCGAAATTTGGTAGAAAATCCGAAGAAATTCTGGTTGTATGTAAAGTACACCAGCGGCAAGACACAGTCAATACCTTGGCTGCACAGTGCCGATGGTACTGTTATCAACGACTCTGCCGCTAAAGCGGAGTTATTGAACGCAGTTTTCCGAAATTCCTTCACCAGGGAATGGAATATTCCAGAATTTGAAACACGAACAGCTGCTAGCACGAGTTTCGTAGAGGTAGATACCTTAGGGGTTGCGAAGCAACTCAAATCGCTTGATACGGGCAAGTCTAAAGGTCCAGATTGTATACCGATAAGGTTCCTGATACAATAGCTCCCTACTTAGCAGTCATATACAACCGCTCGCTCACCGATAGATCTGTACCTACAGATTGGAAAATTGCGCAGGTCGCACCAGTGTTTAAGAAGGGTAGAAGAAGCAATCCACCGAACTACAGACCTATATCATTGACGTCGGTTTGCAGTAGGGTTTCGGAGCATATACTGTATTCAAACATTATGAATCACCTCGAAGGGAACGATCTATTGATACGTAATCTGCATGGTTTCAGAAAACATCGTTCTTGTGCAACCCAGCTACCTCTTTATTCGCACGAAGTAATGGCCGCTATTGACAGGGGATCTCAAGTTGATTCTGTATTTCCAGATTTCCAGAAAGCTTTTGACACCGTTCCTCACAAGTGACTTCTAATCAAGCTGCGGGCCTATGGGGTATCGTCTCAGTTGTGCAACTGGATTCGTGATTTCCTGTCAGGAAGGTCGCAGTTCACAGTAATAGACAGCAAATCATCGAGTAAAACTGAAGTGATATCAGGTGTTCCCCAGAGAAGTGTCCTGGGACCTCTGCTGTTCCTGATCTACATAAATGACCTGGGTGACAATCCGAGCAGTTCTCTTAGGTTGTTCGCAGATGATGCTGTAATTTACCATCTAGTAAGGTCATCCAAAGACCAGTATCAGTTGCAAAGCGATTTAGAAAAGATTGTTGTATGGTGTGGCAGGTGGCAGTTGACGCTAAATAACGAAAAGTGTGAGGTGATCCACATGAGTTCCAAAAGAAATCCGTTGGAATTCGATTACTCGATAAATAGTACAATTCTCAAGGCTGTCAATTCAACTAAGTACCTGGGTGTTAAAATTACGAACAGCTTCAGTTGGAAAGACCACATAGATAATACTGTGGGGAAGGCGAGCCAAAGGTTGCGTTTCATTGGCAGGACACTTAGAAGCTGCAACAAGTGCACTAAAGAGACAGCTTACACTACACTCGTTCGTCCTCTGTTAGAATACTGCTGCAAGGTGTGGGATCCTTACCAGGTGGGATTGACGGAGCACATCGAAAGGGTGCAAAAAAGGGCAGCTCGTTTTGTATTATCACGTAATAGGGGAGAGAGTGTGGCAGATGTGATATGCGAGTTGGGATGGAAGTCATTAAAGCAAAGACGTTTTTTGTCGCGGCGAGATCTATTTACGAAATTTCAGTCACCAACTTTCTCTTCCGAATGCGAAAATATTTTGTTGAGCCCAACCTACATAGGTAGGAATGATCATCAAAATAAAATAAGAGAAATCAGAGCTCGAACAGAAAGGTTTAGGTGTTCGTTTTTCCGGCGCGCTGTTCGTGAGTGGAATGGCAGAGAGATAGTATGATTGTGGTTCGATGAACCCTCTGCCAAGCACTTAATGTGAATTGCAGAGTAATCATGTAGATGTAGATGTAGATGTAGATCAAGTTCACCACAGAGGTGAAAGAGGATAGAAGCCTACCTTTCCTGGACATTTTGATCAAGGGAAATGTGGATGGGACACTTGGTCTACAGTACAAGATGCATATGCCTTGGTGATGCATATGCCTTGGTGACTGGAGTTGCCACCATCGAACGCAATGCAATGTGGTACTAACCATCTTAGCATATACAGCCAGGCCCACCTGCAACAGGAAGAGCTTGTTGAATGAGCTACAACATCATCTTGCAAAAAAGGTTACAACGAGATGAAAACAAGCCATGCCTAACAGACTGATAAGAGGAGGGAGGACAAACCAGAAGTAGAACAACCCAGACATAGTGTTCCTGCCATTGTGGGGCCGTTAACAGCCAAGATTGCAAGAAAATGGAGAAACATCACATTAAGACCTTTCTATATACAATGTTGTATAAAATTGAGACTGTGATTAACTCTTCCAAAAGTTGGCTATAACTGCAGACACCTAGTGTTTGCAGTGTTGAGTGTGAATGGGGGATGCAATATATTGGAAGAAACAGCAATGCATCTTATAGTGCCATAAGGAACAGTTCAGAAATGTTGAACTTGGGCAGACAGGGAGGTCCACAGTGTAAGAGCATAGCATCAACTAGGAGCACATCTTCAATTTTGAAAGAATAAAGAAGCTATGCAGGACCAACAGATCTGGGACTCTGTTGTCAAAGAGGCAGTAGAAATACTTCTGCATGACAATGGAACTAACTGGGATAGTGGACTTCAGTTGAGCACTGTTTTGGATTCCACAACTGCGAAAATGTTACAGGAGAATTCTGAAGGTGGCAGTGTCTGTGGACAAAATGGATAGACACTGCGACTGAACTTCCACACCAGGGCCAGGCCTTGTCTGTGTGGCTGGCCAATCTACAGAAGTGGTCAGTCATCCTGATACTCCACCTGAATATCATAGGTACAAAAGTCATTGGAATGTTGCAATGATATGACACCAGCACTTGGCTGGTCACCTGAGAAGATTTTGTTATTCGAATATGCCAATAAAACCTGCAATCACATGTATCATCGAAGTCGGATATTAATGACTGTATCCACTTTAAACTGCTCTATTAACAAACTGTTCCTCTTGTAATTATATTGCAGAAAACTTACAAACGCAACAAGAAAGACATCCTTCCTTTTTCTATGAAAAGGAGATACTTGCTAGACACTTACAACCTGAAACTTACAACCTGAATGCTAAACTGATAGATGCTAGATGACAGGTGGTAACTATCTCCTGACAGCCTACTTTCT
The DNA here is from genome assembly GCF_021461395.2 of Schistocerca americana. Taxonomy (NCBI): domain Eukaryota; kingdom Metazoa; phylum Arthropoda; class Insecta; order Orthoptera; family Acrididae; genus Schistocerca; species Schistocerca americana. The sequence continues at coordinate 906,381,560 of NC_060119.1, forward strand.
AAATTTCAACAAATATTATACAAGAAATCTAGGGATATTCTGCAGCCCCCTCTGTATCACTCCCATAGTTCGCAAAAAGATGTGTTTAGGCTATCATTCTTCACTTATTCCATACATGGATGGAGTGGGAAGAAACCTTCATACAAGGTACAAAGAGATGTATCCTTTGCCGTACATTTCACAATGGTTTGTAGAGCATAGATGTTGATGTATATAGGGTGAAGAAAAATTTCCGTACTCTGACTTTACAGCCTGATTCCTCACATGCTAGCAATACAAAAACGTCTGTCACAGAATTTTGTTCTGCTCATATTTCCGGCAGCAACTGGGCATTGAAGATTGACAGTCTGGCAATACTTAATCACATATACGGTAACTATATCTGTCAGCACATAGGAGTAGTGCTGTGCACTTGGTGCAGTGGATAGCATTTTCGGTTAGTGCGCAGGAGGTTGAGCATTTGATTCTGGGTCGAGGCATATTCATTTTTATTTACCAATTTCATTCTGCCGTATAATACTGTAGTATACTGTGTTTCTTAAGCCACACGTAATAGACATTTATGTAGTACAGTGTTTTGTAACAGTGAACATAACAAAAACATGGTCAGACAACTCAGAAATAGACACTTGGCACAAATGACCTGTCATAGGATAGAATAAATACAAAAACAATATTAATTTTGAGATGCTAAAAATTGTTGGACAGTTAAATAACTCAACACCTATTAGTCATTTATACTATGTGCAGTACATCTGCTCAGATGTAACACATTAGCAACCAGTGACAATAATAACATCCATATTCAGGGTTGCCACAAGTTTCCTCAAATGAAATTCCTTGATATTTTCCTGATTTCCTGACAAGTTTTAGCGTTTTTTCCTGACAAATTTTGAGATCTCAAGGGTAAGTAAAGATGTAAGTTGACGAAAAAATCCTCTGTATTTGTAAACATATTATTAAGCCTCTAGTTTTAAATGAACAAGAAGTTGGCTCTTTTACAAGATTTATGATCTGAAGAGTAAGTAAACAGGTAAGTTGTGTAAATGACAGCCATTTGTAAATGAAGAATTGATGTTTTTATTAGAGTTAACTCTAACTTTGAACTAACAACAATCCTGTAATTGCTGCAATTAATCAGAAAAAATTGGAACAAAATCTTTTATTCAAGAACTTTTCATCTGTTACACTTAGTTTACTGTTTTAGTTGCTTTATTCAATTTTTAAATACACAGATTGGAAACATTACATTGTAAAACACTCAGGTAAAAATGCTACAAAAATATCAGTCCCTTTCAAATGCAGAACAAATATTGACACACATTTTAATGCCTATGATGTATCCTTAAAAACACAAATTTATCAAATCAGAGAATGAAAGTGTGTACAGGAAATTTTACTTGGCTAAGATTGTTGTCTGTCTAATAGCTATGATAGTGACATATTATGAAACCATAATTTGAAAGAAACGTTTATGTCAGAACCCAATATTTAATTACAGTTTATCACCCCAAAATCTCATACATCATACTGAATACTTTGATTTTAAGGATTTTGTATTACGACCATGTGATAGGTTCCGTCAATGCTTTCAAAGATAAAACATATTGTCCAGGGGGTCAAACCTTTTAAACATATGTGGTGGCATCAAATAATCATAAAAATTCTTTGAATCACAGTGCAAGAATGTAATATGAACAGAAAACTGTTCATCTGATTAAAAACAATGACTAATTTGAAATTTGTCAAAACTGCTTTAAGTGTAAAGTGCCGACAGCCTTATGATTAAATGAAAACCAAACAGAAATTTTGCATTTTCATTAGGTGTTACAATATGTGAAAATTCAGTAACCCTTTCAGTGAATTAGGTGACACTTTGGTCCTTTCATGTAAAATACTAACAAATTTTAAGCTGTGAGAAAAGACCCTGTACGTATAAAATATTCAGTCAAAGGATTCGGCCATTATATTTAGCTAAACAAACACTGTTTTAGCCTTGTTTCACAATTTGTTATTTATGTTATTGCACAACCTCGGTTTTGGCTTATAGGCCCATTTTCAAGTACATTACTGATTCCCAAAGATGATAATACATCGATAAACATGATGATGAGGTAAAGATAATCTCAACTTCTTAGGTGTCAGTACCTAAGAAAATGAGGTTATCTTTGCCTCATCATCATGTTTATCGATGTACTATCATGTTTGGTAATCAGCAATGTATTTGAAAATAGGCTTATAGCCTGAAACCTAGGTTGTGCAATAACATTAATAATAAATTGTGAAACAAGACTTAAACAGTGTTTGTTTACTTAACTTACAATGTTTCACTGAGGACCCACTGTTGATTCAATTAAAATGATCATTATATTTAGTGTTAAATGATATCATACACAATGTATCTGAGAAGTTGTTAAGGAAGAAAATAAGAATTTTTAACAATTCAAATCATAACTGTAGTACGCATCCTTGTAACATTGCTGGAAATGGCAATGCACCTGTGAATTGACAATGTTGATTTACTACTATCTCATTTCTAAGTTTTGCCTCAAATCACATAAGACATTTTTCAAATAATGGGTTGAGGACAAATACTGCAGCAGAGATAACATCAAAAACTATTCTTCAGGATATATCTTTCTTTCCACAGAGGATTATCAGTTGCCACATACCCTCCTGGCATATTAGAAATGTCTGTTGGGTTAGGACACAAACATACACTCTTGCATGCAACTTCAGTTGTATTTGGAAATTTGAGATAGGTGCTGACAGACTGAAACAGTGATGTGAATAACAATGCATGCCTGGAAAGGCTGTGGAGTAAGAGATTCATCCACAAAATGGTTGTGAGGCTCCTTCAAAGCTGATGGAAGTGGTGTAACAAATGTTTTAAGATATATGGCTTGAAATACTTTTTGGCATCAGTTTGTTTCACACATTTCGTAACTAATTTCTTTATGAATTTTCTGTTCTCTATGCGCAGTCTAAATGTGGCACATAAGCTGTCTGTCCATTAGTTCCCTAAATTAGCATGGATTGTTATAGGCTGTTTGCTACAGTCACGATTCTGGCACTAAATATTACAAGGGGGTTTGTAAAAATGGACAAAATTGGAGTGTATAAAACAAGTATTAATAGTGTGGCAAAGTGAACATCAAAATGCAGACAAAGCTCTTTTCAGTCATCTTTTCCATTAGGTTTCTTACTTTGGTAACTCCTTCATCCTACCACGTAGGATTTATGAACTTTCCAGGCAACATAACGCATCATACCAGAAAAACACAAAAGAAATATCTTTTATAATATAACATTAAAGTTTAAAAAATAAGAACAGTACTGTGGTAAGTTTAGCGTCTTTTCGCTGCCAAATAATAACGCTCTATATTTTGTCAGCATACAATTCAAATCAATTAATAAAACCAATCAAAACTCTTTGTAAGAGAAATGATCTCTTCTTCAGTTCCACTCAGTACAGTGCCCCTTTTGGCTAGCATCCATGACTTATTGGCCTCCAGTTCTTTAACTTGCTGGACAGTGCACTTCTTCCATGTAGCTGTCTTGGCTTCTTCATCTCCTTCATGTTGCTTCTGCTTTGAAACATCACCATAGTGATCTCGAGCATTACGATAGTCCAAAATCACTCTCTTGTTGACATCAATCTTGAAGACACCACCAACTGAATTCACGCCATCAAATACTTGATGTATGACTACCAATGACTTGGGTTCTTGGTACACTATCATATATTCTTTATTAATGCAAAAACCATGCTCTACAAAGGTTTGACAACTATGCAGAATGAGAACCTTTTGAAGAAAGTTATATGAATACTGACAGGCGGTATCACCATCCAATAAGTCTCTCCAAAAATGATTGACTCGTCTCAGTCCTGTAGTTTGCACAGAGATCCAAAAATACCTCCTTGCCAAGAAGTTGCATGAATTCTTTCTCAACTTCATCATAGTCCAATTCTGTGAAGAGAATTTCTGCAAGGCATTCTAGATTCTAGCCTTGCTAGTTCTTGGGCTGCTGTTTATCACAATTGCATCAAAAAATGTTATGTACCTACAAATACAGGACTTGAAAGGCAGGTTGAAAGGGAGCTAAGGAAAATATGAAAACCAAGGGGTACATGAAAAACTGCAATCTGACAGCGTTGTATACAGCTAAAAGCGCCCTGAGTCAGAAAGGGGTGAGGAAAAAAAGATCAGTTAAACGACCCAGGGCTCTACCAATACCCAAGACGTTGGGTGGAATTATTCCCTTCCTCATTCCTACCTTAGCCGGTCTCTCAGTGATGGGTTCATTGGCAAGGGGTTCTGCGGCTATTGCCAGGACAGTTAAGAGTGCACAAAGCTCTCAGGAGCAACTCATTCATTCATTCATTCATTTTTCATTTTATTATCGTCCTGTATATCATTTACATGATGTAGGAATTGTCACAACAAAGTTATCATGCTAGTACAAGTACTACAGACATAATAATGGAATATCACTTTCAAGGCATTTTTTAAAAGTACAAGTTTAGACATACAAATTAAAATTTTTGGCAATAAATTTACACACAATTAAAGTACTCATCTACGTCATAGAAAGTTTTGCTTAAAAGGTAATTTTTAAGTTCAGTCTTAAATTTTACTTCATCTATTATTGCCTTCATGTACACTGGCAGAGCATTGTAGAGTTTTATTCCAAAATAGCTTACATGCTTTTGGGTTTGTGTTGTCCTTACCCTTTCTACATACAAATTCTTACGAGTTCTAGTATTATAATTATGGCAGTCCTCATTTGTACGTAGATTTTTCATATGTGCTCTTGTACACAGAATGCTTTTAAAAATATACAGTGTTGGTATTGTCAGTATTTGCAGTTCTTTGAAAAGGGGCCTACAATGAGTTCTTGGAGAGTTATGTGTTATGATTCGTACAGCTCTTTTCTGAAATTTGAGGATATCTGTTAAGCTTGATTTAGTTTTACCCCAGAACACTATGCCATAAGACACAATGGACTGAAAGTAAGCAAAATACACTAGTCTAGTATGGTCTGTGCTGCATACTCAAGATAATATCCTCAATGCAAAACATGTCAAATTGAGCCTGTGGGATAAGTACTTGAGATGGTCTTTCCAGCTTAAGTTTTGATCAATGTGCATGCCCAAAAACTTTGTGGATTGTAAACTCTCTATCTTCTTATCTATTAGTTTTAACTGGAGGTCCATATCTTGGGTTGCTTTGCCATACTGTATATAATTTGTTTTACTTAGATTAAGTGTTAACTCATTAGCATTAAACCAATATTGAATATATTTCAGACCATATCAGTTGTGGTGGTTAATGATTTTTTATCATCACTTATAATTATGCTAGTGTCATCTGCGAGCAACATTATTTTGGTAGAAATATTAGGATTTTTTATGTCATTTGTATAAAGCAAGAATAATAAGGGACCGAGAACACTGCCTTGTGGGAGGCACGAAGACATAACTGCATGATGGAGGCAGCAGCCATTGGAAAAGGGCTATACAAGAAAGGACTAGGTCTCTTGATATAAAAAAGCCCCGTAGCAGTCCTACCAGACAGGGCGTTTACAAATACAGATCTGCTTAAGTTTGTTACGAAGAAATTCAACATTCCGAGATTCCGAGGTGCGTTTATGCGGAATACATTACTGAAGACTATGTGAAAATTAGGAGAATGCGACATTGTGAATGTGGATGTAGCAGGAGGACCTGGAATTCACTGGGTAGCATATGTTAAAAAAAGAAATACAAATAACGTCTACTATTTCGACTCATTCGGCGACCTGCAACCTCAGAAGAATTACAACGATACTTCACAGGCAGAAGACATGTGCCCTACAATTTTCGACGCAACCAAGACTTCATTCCTGTGTGGTCATCTATGTATCATGTTCCTCCTGACTTTTGCGAATGTTATATAAGGCCGTGAATTAAGCACCCGTTCACCAGTTGATGTTTAGATGCAATGTCGTACACTCTGACATTAAAAGAACGATCATCTGTACTACGCGCGAATTACTTCCCACCAATTGATTTAAGCATTGGAGCCTGGAGTTTCGCTCTGACTGGACTGGAGACATACAACCCCATCCCAAATATCTCAGAGGCTAACAATAGTTGTGGAAATGTGGAAATTGAACCTGGTCCATACGATATTGACGACGGAAAAGAAGTTTTAAAAGTCTGGAAAAGGGATTGAGGTCCGTGCAAACATCAGTACACTTAAATATGAAATGAGGACAGTGAATGCATCGATTGACGTTAAGGAGAATGGTTCAATAGGCTCACTACTGGGTTTCACAAAGGGACACGTTTTGAGGACGGATCCCAATAAATTTTACAAGTCTGATCAGACAGTGGATATTCTTCCTGTCAGTACGATCTGTGTTGAGTGTAGGATCACAATGAATTCATATCTCAACGACAGATTGGTTCATTGAATTTACGGGTTCTTCCCATCAGTTGGAACATAGTATAAGATTGTTGAGACTCCTACCACCGCTATGTACCTTCCAGTGACAGTTTAGACAATGGCCTATCTGGAGCTGCGTATTGTGGATCAGAATAACCAACTTGTTAACTTTCGTAGTGAGGAAATCATTGTACGACAACGTTTACAATAAGACGGGGGTAAGGTATAAAACACAGTGCACAGCATAGCACTTTGCAGCAGAACCGCAAGGTGATAACAGGTGCGAACTACGAGTTTCTTAAATCAGTAGGCTTGAAACCTCGCAATGACGTCATCGCTCAATATATCCCATCCAGTGGAATATGATGAGCGAATCATACGCCAGGAATACTTCTCGCATAAACCCTATGTTTCAATGACATTTGACAAGAACGATGAAGTTAGGATTGTCATCTAACATCAATACGTTTTAACTCTTCCATGCAAGAGTTTCATTTGTTTGGATGGATCCTTTAAGAAAAAGGATGGTAATCACACAGTGGGATCAAGGCTTACACGTAATGCTTTGGCATTCCTGTTCCAGGCAATACGTTATAAACTTAATGGACTAGAAATTGATTGTACACGTAATGTTGGCATAGCATCAGCCGTTAAAACATATGTGTCATCATAACTTTCGGACTTTGAATGGCTTAGAAAATACAGGATGGTTAATAGACGGGCCTTTGGACAGAACAACAGAAGAGTAGCGCCCATTTACTGAATGCATACCTCTAAAAACACTTATGAGGTACATTGAGGACATGCAGCGAATTATTATGAATGCTAAACAGGAGCTTATTCTCGTACGGAGCGCAACAGATAGCAACTCATACATTCAAGGAGCTCAGGAGGAGAATCAGATCATCATCCATAAAATTATATGGAAAATGCCGCACATCACTATGGCAGACGAGGAGCGTTTGAAGCTTTTAAAAGTTCTGAGTACCGGTACATATCTGCCATTAACTTTCCGCTCATGGGGAGTACCAGGTGTTATCGACAGCGAGCAGCCAAACACGGGCTGTTACAACCTCAGTTCAGCTGGAAACGCCAAGATTCATCATACTAGCATTCAAGACCAATAGAAGGGGGAATTTAGCAAATGATTCCACCGTATTTGACAACTGTAATTTAACTAATGCAAGAGTCTGCGTGAATTCCTAATTCTATCTGTATGACAATTTACTGCCACAGTGAGATCAGAATGTAAAAATTCTAGCATTTGACGTGTATGCAAGGTTCCATGCTTCTTACTGTGAAGGTGTTGATGAGGAAGGATGCCTATTCAGTCCACAGAAATTCAAGGAGATGGCACCAATCATCGTAATAGACTGTTCTAAGCAGAATGAGACAATTAAATCAGTACCAATAGATGTACGAATCGAATTTGAATCTTCATCAAATTTCGCAGAACAAACTGCAGCGTATGCTCTAGTTCTACATGACTGAGTGATTAACTATTGCCCAATTACTGGTGTTGTGCAGCGTGATGTATAAATGACCGAGTGCTGTGGCATGCCCAGAGCATTCCGCAATGACAACTTGCAGTGTGAACATCGTTGCCGACATGCGAGGTTTCTGTGATGATTAGTGTAGACAATTCGTATGTAAAGATGTTGCACTCATAGCTGATATAATAGAGGCATTCTCAGGAAGAATTGCATTGTCAGCAAGAACTGCATCACCGAGGCCTTTCAAGGATGCGAAGCGTGCGAAAACATGGAGGAGTGCAATGTGGATAACACGTTTCTTCCATGGACTCCACTGGGATGATCCTAGTATACCTTATAAAGAAATGATGACGTCACTTCGAACATTCGATCATCCTGAGACCATCATCTACGTCAAAGGCGAGGAGAAGATAACATGGATGCAGCAAATCTTCAGGTTTGCATCGATTCAAGACCTGGAATTCTACGGGAGTCCTATTAATCATAAGCTCAAGAAGAAGAAGATGTCTGAAAATAGTGTTGTGTCTGCTTACAGAAATGTAAAATTACTTTTAAGTTGCATTAATGAAAATAAATGAACTTTTTACCTTACGTTCTGTGTTTTTCTTTCTTTCTACCTAGCTCCTACTTAGATAGTACGTAGCTTTGCCCAGATCCTATGTCTGTGGCTATGTGTCTTTGGAAGCGGACACGATCACACACTGCCTGTACCCAAAAACCATTATGTGCAGCACAACAGGCGAAATCCCATGCAATCATTACATATATTTTGTTTTCCTCCATCTTAAACGTCACCTCCCTCAGGTTTTAAACTAATGTCTTGTGCATCTTGCACAGCCTTTATATTCATTTGTAAGGGTAGAAAATTGTGAAAGACGCATGGTAATGAATAACAATTTTTATTCAGACATAAATACTCACAGTAGTAATACAGCTTTACATTCACAGATCTTGTTGTTTTTACAATACACGACTCGATACTGCTTTTAAATTCACAGTTCTTGTTAAAGTTTGAAATTTCTTTATTTACAGTTCGTGTTTTTTAAAAATAATAATAGTGATTGAAATTCCACCTAAACAGATGACTTAATTTGTATTTTGAACTGGGTGGCTCTAAACATTTTCCACCTCAAGCAGCTGAAATAATTTAATAACACAATGAAGCAGATGACCCTAAAATGTTCATCCCAAACAGCTGCACTAAAATGAACTGGGTGGGACTCATACTTAAAACTAGTATGACTTGGATAGCTAGCGGTAGGTGAAACTTAAAAACTAATCTATTTACGCATGCACTCATACAATCACATGCACTCGAAACGCAAGAGCGAGAAATACGGTAAACTATTTTTTTCCTTCCTTTACCTTTTTTTAATTTTTTTGATGATTTTGGTCCGTTTTTTAAATCTTTTATGCACTTATATACATCGCACATTTTAATTTTTAAACAATTTTTATAATTTTTTTCCAGCACATACGGCTTGTATAATGGTGCCTAGATATTATGGTACTTATTTTGAAAAAAAAAAAGAAACAGAATATATTTACACACTGACATTCACACTCAAACGCACTCTCAAGCTTACACACAGACACACACAAGCACTCACATATGTAGACACACCATACATCACACATACAATATTTAAACTATGATAAAAGAGTCATACTATTAGGTACAAGCTCTCCCAACCAGTCACTCACTCACTCACTCTCTCTCATTCACACTGTCAGAGTCCCCCATCCCCTCTCGCATTTCAAGTAATAGTGTGAGTACGGGAGGGTTTCTATCCGGTCATCACAAATGGCACTTCTATCGTCATGAGGTGACAATGCGACTGTAGATTGCTGCATAGTGTACACCCCATGACCTCCCGATCAAATACTAGTTTGCTGTACCAAGTACGGTGGTTGAGGTGGTGCACTGCGAACACCACCGTACAGGCACTGGGAGTAGTTTTCGACCGTGAGGACACATGGTGCCACACGTCGCACATCCTTAGTGCGCCTCTGGGTGGCTCCATCTGTTGTACGATTTGCATACTTTTTGGATCTTAGACCTACAAACTCCACAATCGGCAATCCATCCGCCTTATCTTTCATTAAGACGATAACCTTCTTGCCCTGCGGAACAATACCATAAGGATTATCGGCTGCATATCCCAATGTGTCGAATTCATTACCGTGACACCTAATTACTTCACATGGATCGCAGTTCTTCACCTAGTAGATGAAGCTATCTGTATCCATATAAAGTAACTTTGGGTCCACAATATGAGTTTTAACAAACTCATAGTGGAAGTGGTACATGTGGAGTTTGGAAATGTCCAGTATATACATATCCAAACAGATTGGTGTCGTAAACTCTACTGAAAGCTTCGACATCTCCACAACAACAAAGTTCTCATTAAAAATTGTGACCTGCTTAAAATTAGGACTGGCGATGCACTTTCTTACATCCCATGGCCCATCCCATTCGGTCCTAGTCAAAATGTTTATTACATTCTACATGATTTTACCGAAAATGGAATTATTGATCACTTTGTAAAAATCTTTTTCTAAACTGCTAGTCTCGCCCACCCTCTTTTCGGTGCTTAATTCAATGTACTCCTTCAGCCAGGGGGACTGATTGAAGGAGATAGTGCGAGTCATTCTACCTAGCTCCATCCCTAAGTTGAGACACTGCTGGAGATTACGATAATGAATTACATACCTCTGCTTGTGTCCAACAGTAGTCTTCAGTTTAGGGATAGTGCTTCCTCACGGAACTTGGTGCTCTGGACATAACAGCAAATCGCTTGTCGTTTCTTGCAAACTAACAGGGAATATGAGGTCTGCCTCCACCACATAAACTATATCAGCATATGTTGCCAAATCCAATATTTTCCTTCCAATCCGTTTTCGGGCACCCATTGAAACCCACCAGCCGGCAGTGGCTGCATCATGGCTTACCCATGTAAGTTATTCACTTCTAAATATAGAATATATTTATGGATGTGAAATATTTGCCTCCACGGATCCTGCACTCAAAGAAACGAAGCATGTCGGCATCAGTTTGATGCTGCACCTCGTTTTCTTGAGCATTGCATCCCAGGACAAACCAAGTGCCGTGTAATTAAAGGCAGAGTCCAGAGAGTACGTGGCCGTGCATACACTCCAGAACTTCTCAAAAACATCCACAAGCAAGCGCACGTCAATGTCCATGTATAGTCTTGCGTATACACCCAAATTTAAAACGTTGAATTCCTGCCAGACATTCACGGCATGCTCATAATCTGCGCTAGTTACGGCATCACCTGTGAGAGTACTGACAAGTGAAGATATGCTGGGTAGCCTGGTTTTGTCGAGTTTTGCCTTACTATCCAGATATTCATAAGGGAAAACTCCTGTCCTAGTCACAAGTTGGAACTTTTCCTCGTCGGGGTGAGCTGATTGTGAGATATGCACATCCTCCCAAGGTAGAGTTTCAACGAGTTTCTGGAGTTGCACCTGCATAAAACCTAGTGTGTCAACGAAGTGGAGCGTAATTTTTGGTGTCATTCGTTTGAAGAATGAAATACACTTCTCAACACTCTCAGGCAGGACACTGAGCTGATTTTTCTCCCAACCGAAATAAAACAATTGCTCAACCAGAAAGTGAGCGTCATACTCCTTAAATTATGGAAGAAAACAGGTATGTGTTGTAGTAACTGATACGTCAAATTGCAAGCATTGTGAACTGCACCGCAGAACTTTCCTGTAAGATGACAATGATCTCTATGGGGAGTTTCAGCTTTTTTGTCTAACGGCAGCCCACAAATATGACAGTTAACCGCATCATTGTATAATTTTTTATCCTCCTCCAATTCGGCGGTCATGGGGATGTTGGTGGCATAAAGCCTATCAACATCCCATGAGAGCTCAGTGAGCAACCAAACCACAGGATTACCCCGACATAAGATTCATAGCGGTTAAGACTTCATATGAACGTGCAATTTGGTATGCTGCTGCATACGGTATGTATTTTTGCATGAAGGTGGTATTGTGAGGCTAAGGTGTTCCCTTTGCAGCGGGTGATAGGGCAAGGAGATATTCGAAGTTTGCGTATACAACAAACAGACATCGTTCCCGGTTGTGAGCATTATTGAATTTAATGAACTTGTTTTCTTTCATAGGCATAACAACATGCACTGCTTCCTTGGATTCACAGTTATCCAGGTGCTTTTTTGAACACCTTTCTTCCTAAATGTTATTTAGACCCCTGAAGCAAATGTGTTTCTTACTTTTATGTTTCGACAATTGGCTGCAAAGGAGGTGGGACATGTCTTTGATCCATGTGTATTGCTGATTATCACATTCAGAGAAGAACAGCATGTTTACATGACCACATTCACCTGCATATTTCGAAAAATGGAGTGGACCAACTATAATATGCTTGTCTTACTCATCTGGCTTGCTTTTCTGCTTCTTCTTCAGGCCCTAAACGTGAACAGACATTCTGGGATTTTGTGCCTCAAATTTTGTTATGTCCTGAATCTTTACAGGGAACTCGATACCATCAAAGTTATAACATCCACGAATGTTAAGACCTATTCCATATCGAGATGTGTGCTGCGGATTCTTTGTGTGATTTCTTGCACATGCCAGAATTGACCACACAAAACAAGCGTTATCTTTTTCATTTTGAACGTTAATGCAGGCCTGCTTCTTAATATCCTCAGGGAGTTTGATATAATTGGACCCACCATTTAACGGATCATAGACATGTATATGGCTGTCGAGGTATGGTAGTTGGCTGAGTGCTTTAGTTGATCCTCTTACTTCCATCCGGAAAACCGGGCCAGTATAGCACCCAAGGTGGATTCACGATACTGCTCGGCGATTGATGTACTCTGAGATTTTATTTTTGTCGTCAGTCTTTTGACTGGTTTGATGCAGCCCACCACGAAATCCTCTCCTGTGCTAACCTCATCATTTTAGAGTAGCACTGGCAACCTACATTCTCAGTTACTTCCTGGATGTACTCCAATCTCCGTCTTCCTCTACAGTTTTTGTCCTCTACAGCTCCCTCTAGTACCATGAAAGTCATTGCCTCATGTCTTAACAGATGTCCTATCATCCTGTCCCTCCTCCTTATCAGTGTTTTCCACATATTTCTTTCCTCTCCAATTCTGTGTAGAACCTCCTCATTCTTTACCTTATCAATCCACCTAATTTTTAACAGTAGTCTGTAGCACCACATCTCAAATGCTTCGATTCTCTTCCGTTCCAGTTTTCCCACAGTCCATGTTTAACTACCATACAATGCTGCATTCCAGACGTACATTCTCAGAAATTTCTTCCTCAAATTAAGCCTGATATTTGATATTTGTAGGCTTCTCTTGGCCAGGAATGCCTTTTTTGCCATAGCTAGTCTGCTTTTGATGTCCTCCTTGCTCCATACGTCGTTAGTTATGTCAATGTAGCAGAATTCCTTAACTTCATCTACTTCGTGACCATCAATCCTGATGTTAAGTTTCTCGCAGTTCTCATTTCTACTACTTCTCAATACCTTCATCTTTCCTCGATTTACTCTCAATCCATACTGTGTACTCATTGGACTGTTCATACTGTTCTTCTTCACTTTCACTCAGGATAGCAATGTCATCAGCGAATTGTATCACTGATACCCTTTCACCTTGAATTTTAATTTCACTCCTGAAACTTTATTTCATTTCCGTCATTACTTCCTCGATGTAGATTGAACAGCGGGGGTGAAAGGCTGCATCCTTGTCTTACATCCTTTTTAATATGAGCACTTCATTCTTAGTCGTCCACTCTTATTATTCCCTCTTGGCTGTTGTACATATTGTTTATGACCCATCTCTCCCTATAGCTTACCCATATATTTTACATTGTCGAACGCTTTTTCCAGGTTGACAAATCCTATGAACGTGTCTTGATTTTTCTTTACTCTTACTTCCATTGTTAACCACAACGTCAGAATTGCCTCTCTGATGCCTTTACTCTTCCTAAAGCCAAACTGATCGTCATCTAGCGCATCCTTAATTTTCTTTTCCATTCTTCTGTATATTATCCTTGTAAGCAACTTGGATGCATGAGCTGTTAAGCTATAATTCTCGCACTTGTCAGCTCTTGCCGTCTTCGGAATTGTGTGGATGATGTTTTTCCGAAAGTCAGATGGTATGTCGTCAGACCCATACATTCTACACACCAACGCGAGATATAACACCATTATCACCCCAGATGTTGTGTAAGGTTTTCTCCTCAGCAGCACCGTGCTGTTTGGGCAAGTGAGTCAACTCGCTGCAGAGCACTGCGTTACATTAAATGGCATTATATCTCGGACCATCTAGGGCTTCCAGGAGCACCGTGAGGCATGCTTCTAGAAACCTGACTTGGTCACGTTCCCCCCCCCCCCCCCCCCCCCCACCCTCCCCGCCCCCCAAGCCGGATTTTCAATTATACACTACTGGCCATTAAAATTGCTACACCAAGAAGAAATGCAGATGATAAACGGGTATTCATTGGACAAATATATTATACTGGAACTGACATGTGATTACATTTTCACGCAATTTGGGTGGACAGATCCTGAGAAATCAGTACCCAGAACAACCATCTCTGGCCGTAATAACGACCTTGATACGCCTGGACATTGAGTCAAACAGAGCTTGGATGGCGTGTACAGGTACAGCTGCCCATGCAGCTTCAACACGATACCACAGTTCATCAAGAGTAGTGACTGGCGTATTGTGATGAGCCAGTTGCTCGGCCACCATTGACCAGAAGTTTTCAATTGGTGAGAGATCTGGAGAATGTGCTGGCTAGGGCAGCAGTCGAACATTTTCTGTATCCATAAAGGGCCGTACAGGACCTGCAACATGCGGTCGTGCATTATCCTGCTGAAATGTAGGGTTTCGCAGGGATCGAATTAAGGGTAGAGCCACGGGTCGTAACACATCTGAAATGTAACGTCCACTGTTCAAAGTGCCGTCGATGCGAACAAGAGGTGACCGAGACGTGTAACCAATGGCACCCCATACCAACACGCCGCGTGATACGCCAGTATGGGGTTGATGAATACACGTTTCCAATGTGCGTTCACCGCGATGTCGCCAAACATGGATGCGACCATCATGATGCTGTAAACAGAACCTGGATTCATCCGAAAAAATGACGTTTTGCCATTCGTACAGCCAGGTTCGTCGTTGAGTACACCATCGGAGGCACTCCTGTCTGTGATGCAGCGTCAAGGATAACCGCAGCCACGGTCTCCGAGCTGATAGTCCATGCTGCTGCAAAAGTCGTCGAATTGTTCGTGCAAATGGTTGTTGTCTTGCAAACGTCCCCATCTGTTGTCTCAGGGATCGAGACGCGGCTGCACGATCCGTTACAGCCATGCGGATAAGATGCCTATCATCTCGACTGCTAGTGATACGAGGCCGTTGGGATCCAGCATGGCGTTCAGTATTACACTCTTGAACCCACCGATTCCATATTCTGCTAACAGTCATTGGATCTGGACGAACACGAGCAGCAATGTCGCGATACGATAAACCGCAATCGCGATAGGCTATAATCCGACCTTTATCAAAGTCGGGAACGTGATGGTACGCATTTCTCCTCCTCACATGAGGCATCACAACAACGTTTCACCAGGCAACGCCGGTCAACTGCTGTTTGTGTTTGAGAAATCGGTTGGAAACTTTCCTCATGTCAGCACGTTGTAGGTGTCGCCACCGGCGCTGTGTGAATACTCTGAAAAGCTAATCATTTGCATATCACAGCATCTTGTTCCTGTCGGTTAAATTTCGCGTCTGTAGCACGTCATCTTCGTGGTGTAGCAATTTTAATGGCCAGTAGTGTAGTAAATGAGATACGGACCCCGAAGGCCGTAGCAACCGCCGAGTGTTCTAGAGGGGTCATGACGCTGCTAATCTGATGTCCTTCACTATCAGGACAGGATAGAGTGCTACCGCTAGCCACAGGTTCATTATCATTAATACTGAAGCTAGGTGACGACTGCGTCCAGGAAGTGGTGATGGGCGCTGCGGATGAGGCGCCTCGGGGGGATGGGTATGCGTCGAGGAACACAGGCCTTTCGTTGCTGGCGAGAGTGAGCAGCTGGATTGTGAGTAGTAGGAGGCGGTGGCAATGACCTCCTGTGGGAGCACCAAGGCTGCGGCTAGGCCGCTCCTTGATGCTCCTGCACATTAGAGCCTACACGATCGCCAGCCTAGGGGGTGGGAGATAGTTGCTCTGACTGAACCACCCACGGACGCCAGAGGGTATGCGGTGTTGCGGGGGCAGGCACTGCAGCAGCCGCAGCCGCCTCTCGTGCAGCAACGAGCGGCGCTTTGCACAGTGGTGCACGCTGCTCGGTGTTGACACCCTCCCCGACAACCAACGCTCTAGGTGCACATGTCACAGCAAGCTCTTGTCGTGGCGGTGCTGGTATCACCTCTGTAACATACGAATAACGGGAAAAAATAAGCACAATACTCAAGACTGAGCCCAGGATTGAGCAGTTCAGTCGATTTTTCTGGTAGTTCTCCCACCTAGTCAAATATCTCCATCTCCTGTTCGCATTGACTCTAATTCCCGAGTTCGAGTCTCGGTCCGGTACACAGTTTTAATCTGCCAGCAGCCGGCCGCTGTGGCCGAGCGGCTCTAGTTGCTTCAGTCCGGAACCACGAGGCTGCTACGGTCGCAGGTTCGAATCCTGCCTCGGGCATGGATGTGTGTGATGTCCTTAGGTTAGATAGTTCTGTGTAGTTCTAAGTCTAGGGGACTGATGACCTCAGATGTTAAGTCCCATAGTTCTTAGCGCCATTTGAACCTTTTTTTTTTTTTTTTTGTCTTTCATCAGCCATCATTTCACGCTCCCACTCAAGAATTTCACCCTCGCCGTCATTGTTATTGTGGAGCCATCGATCCATCTCACAGAAGTTGTCTACAACAAGATATTGATTATTAGAAGCAACAACAAAAAATTTGTACTGAATATGACTGCAGCGAGATGCTGATTATACATAACTACGAAAAAATTAAATAAATAAGCAAAAAATTAATATTAGATGGAAGTGATGACTCCTGGTCATCATTCTTGACGTATACCCCTACCAGAATCTCATTTTCCTCTTGATCAGTTGCAACATCTACAACAAATCGATAATATATACCTCTCACAACTGTATATGACAAAAAAAAACAGTCTAATGGCAATATATTACAACTGTACTTACTTTCTTGCTGCATTTCAGACTCCAACAGCAGCACCTAAATGTCCATTAAGTGCTGCAACAGCGATCTGAGTACATCAAGAGCTTCCACTCTGCAGCGGAGTGTGCGCTGATATGAAACTTCCTGGCAGATTAAAACTGAGACTCTTAATTCCCGAGTTCGAGTCTCGGTCCGGTGCACAGTTTTAATCTGCCAGGAAGTTTCACATCAAGAGCTGTTTTTTGAACATGTAAACTATCATACAGAATTTGGAGACGTATTTACGTGATGGTAGCACAAGCTCTTCCACTTGATGGGGGCTTTCAGCTTCCAACTGCCACTGCTGTAACGATAGAACAACAGTAGAAATGTTAAGAGCACTTGTTACGATTTGAACACCTTAAAAGATGCTTTCTGAACATATAACTATCACACACAGAAGTTTGAGATGTACTTACATGATGGTGGCACAACTTCTTCCGCTTGCTGGAGACTTTCAGCTTCCAGTTGGCGTTCTAGTTCCATCAACATTTCGGGACTGAATGCTGTAATAGCACGAAAAAAGAACTTTTATAATTACTTGTTACGAAAATGTATCACAAACTCGAAAAATTTTCAATTCTTTGCTACGAAATTTTATTACTGTAGCAATTTGAACTCATAATTTTTTTTTAATAAACACTTACATGGCAATTGACTCAAGTTTGGCCGTTTCACACCAAAAACCTCTGGCATCACTGCAGGCTGAGAGTTTCATGTTGCAGGAATCCCACTGGCACAACTATGCACTGTCAAAGACTGATGATGATTGTGGTGGGGGTCGGGCTTTATATAGCTTCAGACCCCACCCTCTATTATATAGAGGGTCAATAGGAACTCAAGAGTGCCATACTAGCGAGTTATAACTTGCCTTCTTTTTCCCTCAAGCAGGCTTGGTACAGCTGTTTGAGGAAAATATCATATCGAGGGGGGGGGGGGGAGGAAAAAAATATCTGAGACCAATTTCCTTAGCCGGCTGGAGTGGCCGTGCGGTTCTAGGCGCTACAGTCTGGAGCCGAGCGACCGCTCCGGTCGCAGGTTCGAATCCTGCTTCGGGCATGGATGTGTGTCATGTCCTTAGGTTAGTTAGGTTTAATTAGTTCTAAGTTCTAGGCGACTGATGACCTCAGAAGTTAAGTCGCATAGCGCTCAGAGCCAAGTAGGGGCCCCTTTCAGAAAACATCTTTTGTTTGCTGGCAAGTGGATGGAAAATTGTACACATCTGCTATCTTTAGGAAAACGCCCTTTGTTCAGTCTGAGGCAGATTGATAGTCTGACACACCCAATGCCAGCTGCATATCTCGAAATATAGGTTGCTGTTTTCCTTAGAACAGAGCTGTGGGGGAAGACGCTCACCTTCGAAAACAACTCTATTGTTGGTGGTAATGACCAACAAAGTGCTCCTTGAGAACGGAATTGCACATTATAATTTTCTGCCGGTTTCCGGCAGCTGAATGCCCCCCCCGTCCCCCCCCCCCCCCCCCCCCCGTGGAAGTCGGGGGCTGAAGGTGGGCAAGTGGTCATCGGTAGAGCGCCGGACACGTGACCAAGCGGCACGTGTGTTGCGGTTGTGTCATTAGGCCGCCTGAGAGTTAGGAGCTCACGTGGCGCAGTGCCTTTCATGTCAAAAGGCCTGCAGCCGGCCTGGGGGCGGGGTAGGCGGGTGTTGTAGGGTCCCACGAGGCGGTCGTTGTGAATATGGCCAGGCCGGCAAGCTGCTACCTAATGCGTGGTACAGGGGTGGGTGGGCTGGTGGCACGGAAGCTGCAATGGCCGAGTCCCCATGTGAGTAATGATGCTTTAAAACTTTGCGATCGCCACATACGAAGTGATGAAGTGATTGGAAGTTAAACAAGAGTATCTATGTCCTACGAAATGCCAGTTACATCCTTCTCAGAACATAATTTTCCGATTTCCTGACCTCTAAACTTTTTTTTCCTATTTCTACCACCTATTCCCGTTTTATAAGCAATTTCCATCAACAATTTTTGCCACCAAAATTCGAGCCCGCATCTCGTGGTCGTGCGGTAGCGTTCTCGCTTCCCACGCCCGGGTTCCCGGGTTCGATTCCCGGCGGGGTCAGGGATTTTCTCTGCCTCGTGATGGCTGGGTGTTGTGTGCTGTCCTTAGGTTAGTTAGGTTTAAGTAGTTCTAAGTTCTAGGGGACTTATGACCACAGCAGTTGAGTCCCATAGTGCTCAGAGCCATTTGCACCAAAATTCGAAATGTCCAACAAATTTCGAAATTCCCCCAGTAGGGTAGGGAGGGGGAGGGTGGGAAGGAGGTGGGGGGGGGGGGGGGGCTGAGGCCCACGTGCAGGTTGAGAAAAATAGGTGACGTCATATGGGGTGGGGGTGGGCATGGTCGGGGATGGTTAATTGATCAATTTAATTAATTTGCATATCAATTTGATATCAAAATTGCTGCTTTATAATAACTGAAGGTATTTTAAATCCATCTTTCCAGCTACGGCACAAGAAACGATAGTGCCAAACAAGGAAAGATCTAAAAAAAACTTGCAATGACACGGCATTTCCTGATGTGAGTAAAAATCTTAAGAACAAACATTAACATCTTTTGTAACGAACTGTTTTTAGATGGAGAAAGCAAGCTAAATGATATATATGTTTTATTATTTTGTTTCAGTAAAACGAAACACATTTGCTGGCAAAAATACGCATTTCCTTGGAGTCACAAGAAAGATTGAAAATACCTTCACTGATTTCAGAAATAACCTCAGAAGAAAGTAGTATTCTTGAAACAAATGTATAAGGCGGGGAAGAGTTGTGTAAACCAACACTGTAGGTGACCACAGTAAAATATTGCATCTGCTTTGTTTGTCATTGTCAGTTATTATCCACTGTGTTATGTCTGTTATTTTGCAAGTATTGTGTGATTTTTCTTTCGAGAAATATATGAGTAGGCCTACACAGCATACAAACCGTCAGCGTCTACCACAATTTTTTTCATCTTACCGTCCACGCTTTCTAATACACAAACTACTTTCAAAGTGCCAAAATGTACTACAATAAATTAAATGTCTGTAAAACGCTGCACTGTACGACCTGTGTGCGGTGAGAGTCACAATTCCTGAAATTCATCGCTCGTGGCCTCTGGCCTGCCAAGGAACACCGCAGTACATGGATAAATCACGAAAATCCGACGCATTACGCCACACACAAACGGACCTGGCCTGCGGGCACATCTGTGAGACTAGATCTGACAGGCAGGACCTGCGCATTAGTGGCAAACGGCAGGCTTCAGATCGACAGCCCCGATCCATTAAGAGACCCGCAGAAATGGCCTGCAGTTTTGGCCTGTCGTGGAAATCCACTGGTGTGGCCAGCCATTCACGAACCACAGACAGCATGTTGATTAAATGAGACTGTGGTGATCAATATATGCAACAGATAACTTCCACGAATACTGTGAGAGTCAATAATAATGAGGATAGGTAGCAACTCACCATAAAGATGATCACTGAGCTGCAGACAGGTACGTAGAAAGAACCTTCACACTCTCACAACAAAATTTTCGGCCATAGCCTTTGTCAGAAACTAGAGCATACACACATTCACACAATCACTCAAGAAATAACTCATGCACACAATATTGCCGTCTCTGGCCGCTGCGTCTACAGTTTCTGAAAATCAGATCCAAACAAACCACTCCTCATGCCTCACTGCCTGTCGTCAGAAGTGAGGAAGCGGCGCACGTTCTCAGATGCACCCAGACAGCGACAGTGCATAATATCTCAGTAAACAAACCACTTCATCTACTGAGATAAAAACGAGATTTTTCCAGTGTTTTTTTTTTCAAATTTCCCTGGTATTTCCCTGATTTCCTTGATACGTTTAAAACTGGCTGATAATCCCTGATCTCCAGAACATGTGGCAATCCTGATATTAATGACCACGTGACGTTGACAAAAGATTACATTGTCTCCAGAGTAGATGCTCTAAACGACCCCCATGCGGGTCGAGACATTGCACGACCCACTGGATCATACAGCTCTGCAGTCTGCGCAACATGGCTGCACCCACACACACAAGAGCAGCATGAACACGCGCTGTTAGTTCTTCTACATGTGTCTACAGAGTAGAACACAAATGCCCCTTCAAGCGTCTCCACAGGAAGAAATCCAGGTGATTTATGTTAGGTAAACACAAGAGACCATACAACTAGATCTCTCCTTCCCTGTAAATGTTCTGCACATTAATTCCAAGTTTTGGAGGAACATCATCGTATTGGAACCATAACCTCTGCAGAACATGAACTGGAACGTAATCCAGTGTGTCGGGCAAATAGCTCGAGGGGATTGCATTATATATTCGTGCAGTTAACCGGTCAGCCAACAAGTAGGGACCCAAACTTGTGTCTCCCAGTATTCTGTCCCAGACACTGATGCGAAAGGGAACTTACTGTCCACGGTCGCCGGTGACTCGCAGGATAGCGTCACACTAATGGTGGTTCAAAATGGTTCAAATGGCTCTGAGCACTATGGGACTTAACATCTGAGGTCATCAGTCCCCTAGAACTTAGAACTACTTAAACATAACTAACCTAAGGACGTCACACACATCCATGCCCGAGGCAGGAATCGCCCTCCGCCTCACACCGTTGGGTGGCTTGCGGAGTATAAATGTAGATGTAGATGAACCTGCGACCGTAGCAGTCGTGCGGTTGCAGACTGAAGCGCGTAGAACCGCTCGGCCACCGCGGCCGGCACACCAAAGGTGGGCATTGTGCATATTGAAGACATCCTCACGAGTGAACGCTCCTTCATCCGGCCATATTACGGTGTTTATGAAGTCGTCGTTGGCTTCCTGTTGTTGTAGAAACCATTCACAGAATTGCATCTGTGCAGCACATCAATGACTGTGCGTTGCAAGACACGCCGCTGCCTTGCTACGCTATGTGTATTTCGCTGGGGTTCTTGGTGTTTGACCTCCATAATAACCAGCAAGTCCACAGACAACCTCTGCGACGCGATGGTGGAAGGAGTGAACCTACCTCCCGAACGTGAAGCTACGGGCAATAAAACACATTTTTGTCTGGATGACGTTGACCAGGATAAATGTGATATCCACGAGCGGCAAGACCAGCCCGGTTGCCAGATGCACCAAGGGCCAGAAGCATATCCACATGTTTATCGTCTCCTACACTATTTTAGAATAACGCAAGAAGAAAATACGATATGTGTGTGAATGTATATGGAGTCTGTCACTAGCAACTAGTAATGCGTGGAGATACTAAACAGCATGTGCTTATCAGACTCAATGCTGAAAACCTTTATTAGTGGTTCCATGGTGATAATATGTACAATAGTAACCAGGTTTGGAAATTATTTGCAAAGCTCATTGGGGTCAAGTCCCGTTCCGCTATACGGAAAACTGTCGCGTCAGTTAAAGATGTTCACGATGTTTAAGTAAAGTGGAGGGGGAAAGGGAGTCAAATATCGAGAGATTTGCTGTGCGTACCATATCTGTTCCTGCTGAGAGGGCGTACGAAGAAAGATGTAGCCACAGTGCACGGAAGCCACGAGAACGCTGGGCGTCTTGTACGCGGTCCGTGGACCCAGAAGACGCACATAGAATAAACTGGATTACGGAATCGCTTAGGAGAAAAACAAATGATGTTTTGTTTATTGTAACGTGAGAAAGCTTTTGGATTACACTTAGATAGGTGGGGCTGTTGTTTCAGTTCTTATAGAGCAAGAGTGTATTAGCGTCATGTTATAGGAGTGAATTGTAAATGCAGTTATGCAGTAAACATCTGGAAACGGTTGGTTGAAAGTGAAAATACGTGTCTAGTCGTCATTTAATAATTTGGTACAAGTCGTAAGTCGGAATGCTGTAGAAATTTCCTGCACCAGAGAAGTCGCTTCGGAGAAATCCGCACGGGGGTAGCACAGCTTAGATGGTCCACAAAATTCTACACGGCGACCAGAATTACATACAAGCCAGATTCATCAAAAAAGGTAATCCTCTAACAGAACATACAGGTACAGGATGCAAGTGAAATATCACCGAGCGATACCAAACTAAACTGCAATGGATAATTTTATTTTTCGCCGTATAGTGATGTATGGCCCCAACTAAATGTAATGGACCTGAACGTGGCAAGAATAATAGTTGGTACTAATCCATGATACCACTGGGGGAGGGTACACAGAAAACAGATTTGGAATCTAGTAGATTCAGTGGTGCGAAACAATTCACATCCGTCACACGCAAAAGGTTTCTTTTAAGGATGACCAATAATAGTATTGTACTTCCATTTCTGTGTTCGTAGTAAGAAAGTGCAAATTTTTTGTAGGAGACCCACCATAATCGCTGTATGACGATTAAGACGCCAGATACCGTACAACGCAGATTGCTTGTAGCAAATAAAAGCAAATATACCTCGACCTACAATCGAACCCTGGGCCTCTGTATGCTAACCCAAAACACTACCCACTGGACTAAACGCACAGCAATACTCCGACGTTCTGGCAGAGGTAGTCACTGTACATTTGATTCCAGTGTTGCCAGATTGTCAATCTTTAACATCCATTAACTGCCGGAAATATGCGCTGAACGAAATTTTGTGACAGAAATTTTTTAGTCCTAGTATGTGAGGAATTTTTCTTCACCTTTTATCTGTCATCCTTGGTGCAGGGGCAACAGACATTTATGGAAGGATGAAGCTAAGGGTGGTGTGGGGAGCAGTTGTAAATGAATTACGCTTCTATAAGACTGTCACGTTAACAACTCATTTTTATGGAAATATGCTTTCCGTTAACATGACATTCTGATGTGTACTGTGAACAATAGGCTTTCAAATAATGTATTATGATATTATCTGACAATTACTTACTCCTCACATGTCCCCTGATTTCTGGACTATTAGCTTCTATCTTAAGATCCCTGTCATTTTACTATTATCCTCTGTGAATTCTCTTGTGACTGCTTTTGTTTTGGAATAACTGTTGGAGTGTCCAGTTGGGGGTTCCAAACTAAGCCATGACCAGGGACCTTGTAGATCACAGGCAATGTTTCAAACTGCCTCCAACAGATCTTGTCTTGTGCAGCCTTCATCCAGTTTCCTGTGTGTCCTAGCTGTTCATGTCTTCCTGTAACCTACCCTCCCATCTTGTTTGTGGTGTTCCTCAGGGGATCACCTTTCCTCTGGCCTTCCTTCCAACCTACCAACACTACTTTTGAAATAGCCTCATTTGTCATCCTCCGAAGATTTCTGGTCCGTTGTAATCACTTAATCACTGTCTTTTGTACAATGTTAGACGTGTTCATCATAGTGTATATTTTTTTCATTTTCCTGTCTCCTCCGCCCTGTTTCTTCCTTCACTGCCCCATTAACCTTTCTTACGATTCCTCCCAAACACCATAAGTTTTTTACATCGCTTTTGGTGGTACTCAACGTTTCTATGCTGTATAACAAAAATGGGTCAATTACTGTATTATATGTCTTCATTTTAATTTCTCTCTGAGTTTTGAAGGGAATGCGATAGTATCTGTAGAGTGAACCTACACAATATCCTTGGGAAGTTTGGAGTTGATGAGAAATTAGTCAATCTGGTGGAAGCATGTAAAAAGAACTGAAAGTTAAAAGAAGATATAAGGGAACTGGAGGTGGGAACTGGGGTGTGACGAGCTATCACATTGTCATCATGTCCTCGAAAAAGTTGAATGTAAGATGCGAAGAGTAGGAAAGGGTATCAATCTGAATAGAAATGCGAAGATCCTATGATTTTCAAATGATTTGAAAGTTATTTTAATGCTAACACAAACTAATTTAAAAGACTTTATGTCACTTTGTTATGTGTAGCTTCCCAATAAAAAAATCGTTTCACACAAAGAGTGTATAATACTAATACTAATACTAATCACATTGGTTGAATTTGTAACACTTAAACTAGTCAATGTTTTCCTGAATGATGAGCTGTTGTGGAGTCCTAGTTGCTACAGTCAGTGGTCACCTCCCTTGCCTTGTTATACACATTCTTGTTCAATCTTTACTCCATAAAAATGTATTAGTTGTAAAATCTAGAGTAGTGGAAAACTGGCAGACATTAGAATTCTTAATTTTTTCCTTTACTTTTTTCCTCCTCCTTTTTCAGCCATACACTTTTTGTTCAATGAAATCTACTTCCTTATATCCCAGAGGATACAATTAAGCATTTACAACACCATCTGACATCATCTCTGCTGATGATAAACAAAACTGTTGCAAGAGATTCTGAGTGCATCAGAAGAACCACTCTTCAGATCTCTGGCCATACTTGTTTTGAAACGGTGACGGTACTGTCACTCGTTTAATTTTCTTGGACCACTTGTTCCAGTATTTCTAGCCCTGTTAGCGTAGTTTGAGCATTGCTCTATCCTTCTGAAATATTCTAGGGAGTAGCTGAGTCTCAGTCAAATGCAAATGCAACATGCCTCTTCCTCTCTCTGCTTATATCCCTTCCTGCTGTACTACGTCCTACTTCCAAATTTACACCATTTGGGGGCTTTAAAGCAAATAGCTATGCTAACTGCAAGCCAGTGCCGTCATAGCCCCTGGTCACCTAATGGAAAGCCACTGTACATGTATGGGTCTCATTCTTCTTCGGATTTTGAACCTTGCAGGGTGTGGATCCTGGGAGTTCCCTTCACTGCCACTACCAGTCTGCCTTTCCAGTGATTAATTTTGTTTTGTAAGGAGTCAAAGGAGTCATTCTGCATCCCAGGGTGAGCTTGACATCTAGGTGTGTTTACAACATTCTGACTGTTCACGTGTATGCTGCAGTTGAGATAAAGAACAGTATTTCCTCTAAAATTGAAATCATCGAAAGTAACAAGTCATACAGTCATTGAGCTTCCCTTAAATCGTCTCATCCCCTACCACTCATTTATCATTACTGATATTCCAGGTTGTAATGTAATGGATAGAGGTGGTAGGTAAAGCAGCATCCTGAGGTGGATGTCGTAACACAAATTAAAAATAAGTAAACCCAAATTTTGCCAGAATGTTGTAAGCAGACATACAAATGTCGTAAGAGGACACTACGATGTAAGTACACGCATTACCTCTCTTCCTATGTAGGAAGATTGTAGATGTAAGATTGATCATTTGGTAAAATTAACATTTAATTGAAATGGTGACTAATAAAATTGACTGTAACTGAAATGTTTGATAGAATTGACGAGAAGCACAAACATTTCTTTTTTTGAAGTATTTTCAAGAGATTTAACATTTCTGTGGTAGAACCAACAAGTGTGACGTCAACTGTAAGGTCGCAAAACGACTGTTGTGGATAGGTAAAAATCTGTTGTAGTAGGCTTAATGTAATTATTGTCTCTAGTTAAATTAAAGGTCCTTTTCTAAATTTTAAGCTAGTCGGTTGACGAAAGTAGTGGGGAGGAAGCAAGTGCATTTAAGGGGCACATCCCATCCATCACAATCACTCTGTAGTTCAGCTTAGAAATTTTCGCCAGTGTTGCAGTTGGATGCAGAGCATTATGCACGAATTAATAAATGAAATAAATTTTCTGGATGGTTACACACATTCATTGTGAATATTTTCTATATAAATCGGTCTAGATCGCTTAATACATTTCTCCCCTCCCCCACTTGCACCACCTCTCCATTAGAACTGGCATCTTTGAAATTTTTTGAACAAAGGTGACAGTTCATGCCCCGATTAGGCATAGGTGCGATTGATAATGACACTGAACATCATTTTACAAGTTGTAAGTCGTCATCTTTTGTATCCTGACAATGTATAACAAATGCCTCTCATTCTCATGTCCCCTTAATCTTAATTTAATATCTGATGACTACAATAACTGAAATAACATTATAAATAGAGGTATATGTTAAGCGATATAGACAGCGTTATTCAGAAAATCGTGCACAAATGCTAGATTCTGAAATTTTATCGACAGATGAACTTTACACAGGCAATAGTGTCTAATATTGTGTGGAATGAAGTATTTTGAAGGGGTTATTTGGACTTTGTCACATTCACAGTCAGGGAACAAAAACTGAACTTCGATTTCTCGTGATACCTAAACATTCTTCAGGTCAGAATGACGTTTTGGATAATGTTAACGAAGTTTGTTCTTTCTTCAATTAGTATAGCACACTTTTTGAATACTGATGCAAGTGAACTTGTACAATACAATACCTGAAGCTCTAGGACTGCATAGCAAATTTTATGCCATGTTACGAAACCTGGTATTTTAGAATCAGTTTGTGTAATTGGAACTTTGATGTAATCCTACCAAAATACTGCTTGAGTGCTTGCATTTGGTTTTAATTAATACATTTATTTGCCCAGAATTATTTGCAACTGTGCAGTTAATGAATTAATTACATTATGCAATCAGGCTAGTCATGCTGTGCCACATGTACGCAATACACTACTGGCCATTAAAATTGCTGCACCACGAAGATGACGCGCTACAGACGAGAAATTTAACCGACAGGAGCAAGATGCTGTGATATGCAAATGATTAGCTTTTCAGAGTACCTACAACGTGCTGACATGAGGAAAGTTTCCAACCGATTTCTCAAACACAAACAGCAGTTGACCGGCGTTGCCTGGTGAAACGTTGTTGTGATGCCTTATGTAAGGAGGAGAAATGCGTACCATCACGTTTCCGACTTTGATAAAGGTCGGATTGTAGCCTATCGCGGTTGAGGTTTATCGTATCGCGACATTGCTGCTGGCGTTGGTCGAGATCCAATGACTATTAGCAGAATATGGAATTGGTGGGTTCAGGAGGGTAATACGGAACGCCGTGCTGGATCCCAACGGCCTCGTATCACTATCAGTCGAGATGAGAGGCATCTTATCCACATGGTTGTAACGGATCGTGCAGCCGCGTCTCGACCCCTGAGTCAACAGATGGGGACGTTTGCAAGACAACAATCATCTGCACGAACAGTTCGATGACGTCTGCAGCAGCATGGACTATCAGCTCGGAGACCATGGTTGCGGTTACCCTTGACGCTGCATCACAGACAGGAGTGCCTGCGATGGCGTACTCAACGACGAACCTGGGTGCACGAATGGCAAAACGTAGTTTTTTTCGGATGAATCTAGGTTCTATTTACAGCATCATGATGGTCGCATCCGTGTTTGGCGACATCGCGGTGAACGCACATTGGAAGCGAGTATTCGTCATCGCCATCCTCGCGTATCACCCGGCGTGATGGTATGAGGTGCCATTGGTTACACGTCTCGGTCACCTCTTGTTTGCATTGACGGCACTTTGAACAGTGGACGTTACATTTCAGATGTGTTACGACCCGTGGTTCTACCCTTAATTCTATCCCTGCGAAACCCTACATTTCAGCAGGATAATGCACGACCGCATGTTGCAGGTCGTGCACGGGCCTTTCTGGATACAGAAAATGTTCGACTGCTGCCCTGGCCAGCACATTCTCCAGATCTCTCACCAATTGAAAACGTCTGGTTAATGGTGGCCGAGCAACTGGCTGGTCACAATACGCCAGTCACTACTCTTGTTGAACTGTGGTATCGTGTTGAAGCTGCATGGGCAGCTGTACCTGTACACGCCATCCAAGCGCTGTCTGACTCAATGCCCGGGCGTATCAAGACCATTATTACGGCCAGAGGTGGTTTGTTCTGGGTTCTGGTTTCTCAGGATCTGTCCACCCAAATTGCGTGAAAATGTAATCACATGTCAGTTCTAGTATAATATATTTGTCCATTGAATACCTGTTTATCATCTGCATTTCTTCTTGGTGTAGCAATTTTAATGGTCAGTAGGGTACTTAGCCAGCAGCACTTAAAACGTTTAGGCTCATATTTGTAAAACAGAACCAAGAAACCAAGCAGGTTAGTTAACAAATTGCGGGACAGAACTGCTGACATGGAAGAGAAATTTATAGGTCTGTCAGTAGACTTTTATTTGAGTCTGTCGGTAATGTTACATATTTTTCCTGTTGGAGGTAAGTACTACTAACCTCTCTCTTAATTTATTATTTTTCACGATTGAATTTGCATACTGCGAAGGTTTACTAGTAAGAAAAGGAATAAATATAAGGTTGTGCGATCTGATCCTCTGATATCAGTGTCAAGTCATTAATAGTCATCTAAGAGAACAATATCCCAGCAGCATTTAGTTCAGCCATACAAGTTGAAGACAGAAGTCGGATCTATTTTGAATTGCTGGCTAGTCAGTACTGTGCACACACTGCTTTTCCTGTCACCCAGGAAGGGGTAGGTGGCTTCCTGATCAATTAACGTAGGCATTTCCAGAGCGACTGAGTTGCAGATCTCTTGTTTTGCGAGTCCTGTCACTTGCTGCACTGGAGAGCTGAATGCTTCAGGGTTCCATTAAGTGGGTTACAAGTGTATTGCATACCAGACGTGCCTTTGTGTGGAATGCATGCTAAGTAGTCTATTTATTGTTTTTGGATTAGGTGCTTCTGCATCAATTCAGGGAAAATACAGCCACAGAGGGCTCCAAAATACTCGTATCAGATTCAAACAAACACTGCTAACAGATAAATATATTATGGTATTAGTATTAAAAGCTAAACATGTTTTCGGAGATTTTGTGGTTTTTTTCAATGTATTTATGGTCAACAGGGAAAAGCATTAGGGAGCCGTAATTCAAGAATAATGTGTGATTCCTATACAATAAACTTTCCTCACGCCCATTTAGAAATAGCTTTATATTTGAGAAAATTATTCTGAAATTGTTGATTTTCATGAAATTTATATAAACCTGTTAGATTAGCTACCCTTCATTTTAAGTCCTCAGTGCAGATCTTTTAATGTATTGTACAGTACACAAACTTGCAGGTTTTGGAGTAGTGTCAAGTTATTACCCCATGCAAAATGAAGTTTTCATGTGATCTTTCAGAGCCTACATGTTGCATCTTTAAAGAATTCGTGGGTTTCTGTCTTGCAGACTAGGATATATTTATCACTGGGATTCTCTCAGAAAAGGAATAAAATATTATCAAGCAATGCTGGCGACACAAATGGGAACGATGTCAGTGATTTAGCTGATCAGACAGACCACATTTGCTCAAAGTTAAAGCAACCACTAGTGAACTGAGAGTTGGTGTCCGTCTGCTGTGTACACTGGCAGATGAAACCTGCACTTCTCAGTGGCCAGAGGAGAATCATGCTGGAACAAGCACTTTGTCACTGCATTACTCTCGGTTCTCCCTCGGAAACCAAATGTTGAGTGTGGTCTTCTTCACCTTACTAGAAGGCAAATTTAAGAAGAAGTCACTAGATTTCAAACTCTAATTTTTGTCGTTGTTGAAGCACTTAAAACACTATAAACTATTTCTCCTGAAAAGTTGACATACATCTACATCTATACTCTGCAAACAACCTTGAGGTGAATGGCAGAGAGTACCTCTCATTGCACCAGTTATTAGGGTTTCTCCCTGTTTCATTGAAATATGTAGCACGGGAGGAATGATTGTTTGAATGACCTTGTGCATGTAGTAATTATTCTAATCTTATCCTCAAGATACCTGTGTGAGCGATACGTAGGAGGTTGTAGCATATCCACAGAGTAATCATTTAAAGCCAGTTCTTGGAACTTTGTTAATGCGCTATGTCCGGATGGTTTACGTCTGTCTTCAATAGTGTGCCAGTTCAGTTCCTTCAGTATCTCTGTAACACCATCCCACGGATTAAACAAACTTGTGACCATTCGTGATGCCCTTCTTTGTATATGTTCAATATCCTCTGTTAGTTCTATCTGGTATGGGTCCCACATACTTCAGCAATATTCTAGGAAGGGTCGCATGAGTGATTTTTAAGCAATCTCTTTTGTAGACTGATTGCACTAACCCAGTATTCTACCAATAAACAAATGTCTACCACCCACGATTGAACCTATGTTACCATTCCATTTCATATCCCTACAAAGTGTTGCACCCAGGTATTTGTGTGAGTTGCCTGACTTCAACAGTGAATCACTCATGTTATAGTCATAGGATACTACGTTTTTTCATTTTGTGAAGTGCAAAATTTTACATTTCTGATTTAGAGCAAGCTGCCAATCTCTGTACCATGTTCAAATCTTATCAAGATCTTACTGAATGTTTATGCAGTTTCTCTCACATAGTACCTCATTATAGATAACTGCATCATCTGTAAAAAGCCTGATTTTACTATTAATGTTGTCTGCAAGTTCATCAATATATAACATGAACAGCAAGGGTCCCAATACAATTATGTGGGGCACTCCAAAAGTTACTTCTACATCTGATGATGACTCTCCATCCAAGATAACATGCTGTGTACTCTCTAACGAAAAGTCCTCAATCCAGTCACAAATTTCGCTTGATACCCCACATGATACTTCTGATACTAAGCGTAGGTATGATAGTGAGTCAAATACTTTTTGGAAATCAAGGAACACTGCATCTACCAGGTTGCTTTGATCCAAAGCTTTCAGTATGTCTCCAAACGATCGATGTTTTCGAAATCCATGCTGGTTGGCAGTGAGGAGGTCACTCTGTTCAAGGTACCTCATTATGTTTGAACTCAAAATATGTTCTAAGGTTCTACAACAAATGGATGGTAAGGATATTGGACTGTAGTTTTATGGATTACTTCTACTATCTTTCTTGTAGACTGATGTGACCTGTGCCTTTTTCAAGAACCGAGCACGGTCTTCTGTTCGAGGGATCTATGATAGATTTTAGTTAGAAGAGGGGCTAGCTCAGCTGCAAATTTAGTATAGAATCTGAGAGGGATTCCATCGGGGCCTGGAGCTTTATTCAATTTCAACGATTTCAGCTGTTTCTCAACACCACTTGCATCATTCATTTTCAATGGTAAGATGATTAAATTGAGGAAATGCTCCTGGGTTTTTCTTTGTAAATGAACATTTGAAAATGGAGTTCAGCATTTCTGCTTTTTCTTTGCTACTGTATGGCGAATGGATTCTTTTCCTATTGAGGAACTTCTATTAAACCTTTTTTCCCAATGATCCATCTTCAGTGGTAAGAGGATTAAATTGAGGCAATGCTCCTGGGTTTTTCTTTGTGAATGAACATTTGAAGCCGGCCGGTGTGGCCGAGCGGTTCTAGACGCTTCAGTCTGGAACCGCGCGACCGCTACGGTCGCAGGTTCGAATCCTGCTTCGGGCGTGGATGTGTGTGCTGTCCTAAGGTTAGATAGGTTTAAGTAGTTCTAAGTTCTAGAGGACTGATGACCTCAGATGTTAAGTCCCCTAGTGCTCAGAGCCATTTTTTTGAACATTTGAAAACGGAGTTCAGCATTTCAGCTTTTTCTTTGCTAGTGTATGGCGAATGGATTCTTTTCCTATTGAGGAACTTCTATTAAACCTTTTTTGCCAATGATCCAGTGGGCAAGCTGTTAAATGAACATTTACTTACGTAACTTTCAACTTCACCTCCATTTTATAACGCTATGGTTAATACAGGCTCTGAATGTTATGAGCGAGGGGAGACTCTGGTGTATAACTGTATAGACCATTGCTGTGAAGGACTTGATTACATTATATGTTTGAAGAGTTTTTCTAGAACGTATCTACTAATCTGCAGGGCGTGTGTTTCTTTTGTGCAGTCGGTTGTCACCCCCCCCCCCCCTTAAAATACTGCATAACTGCAATGGAGTAGTTGTTTCTTACGGAAAATGCCTGAGTAAGCACGCATTAGAAAGACAGCTGGAATCACTGCTTTCTCCAGCAAATTTCAACTGGAAATACTATCTATATGCGTTGTCTCTGCAGAATAGGATACAGAATCTACTTTGTCGTAACTATGACCTACAACCATAGAATTACATGTATTCTGGAAGTACCATCTGTAGGACAAACCTAGTACCCCATGAAGGGACAGTCTTCATGGGAGATGGAATTTGTAAAAATGCACAATAATTTTGAATCGATGAGGTTCAAATTGAGTGTGTCTGCGAAATGATTTGGGTAACACTAAGTGTAACAGTTACAACTAAAGTTGTATTTGGATCCTTCTACCAGACATCAGACTTGTACATAAGTGTGTTTTCAGCTGATGCTGTAATAGAGCAGTTTTTAAACATCACACACCAAACCAATAAAAAATCTCATAAGTGGTGATCAGGACAAAACTTCTTCCAGTAATTTTCACGTTTGCAGCCGGATCCCATCAACATTCTGCCACGATATTTCGGCCCAGAGACGTCTGGCCATCCTCATGTGATAGACAAGTACTGAAGAAACCTGTTTTTTTCTTTTATTGCTATCACTCCACATAATGGGGCACGCTGGCAGTGGCACAATACACTGCTCTTCAGCCAAGAGAGTTACAAAAAACATAAGCACACGAGAAAAGAATACATAAATGAGAATGGTAAAAATGGGTGAATAAACGATAACAAAAACAGATGAGTATAAAAGGTAGATTAAAAAAACAGACGAGAGCCACACACACACACACACACACACACACACACACACATGTGGATAATAAGCACTGTAGACCAAAGTGAAAACAAAGAAGCACCACAGCGGGAACACAAATGAGTGACACTGAGGACCCTGTTGGTGGCGATGTAACGTAGCACTGCACTGGCCACTGGACAAATACTGACACCACAACGAGAACTTTAAAAATCACTCCACGGACGGGGGGATCCTACCACCATGTGAAGGGCAGCGGAGGGACCAAGATGGCCGCTCGCTTATATAGGCTCGGACGTCTACCCCCACTGGTTATGCAAGTACCAATCTCACCAGTTAAGGTTACAAATTTTTATACATACATCCCTCGACAAAAATAAGTACACCGTCGGAACCGTGCTAAAAAGTACGTCTTATTTACTGTTTACATTAATTTCTGGGTTTATTCTATCGCCTGTAAATCAAGTTTTAGTTTTTGCAAAATTTCGCCACTTAGCACAAATTTGTTTATTTACATCTGTGCTGCAAAGTTTTAACATAGAACCGCATATAGCAGCGTTTTTAGACCTAATCTATAGCGATCTACACATTGTGCTGCTCAAAACTTTCATATCTGTAATAATTAATTAATTATGGGTTATAAATGTTAATAATAATTTGCAAACAATGAAAACTATTGCAAGTTAAGTGTATAGTATAACTTAATTATTTTAAAATACGTGTGATGCCACCCAAAATATTATACAGTGTCGTTCTTTACGTCATGAATTTTCTATTGAATTTTATAAACAATTTTCCATCAAACTTTGTTTATTGCTCTTTACGGGCTTAATTATTTATGAATTTTAACATATGACTACGGCACTCGATCCGCTATGATGAAACGTTTTTAGTGAGTGTTCGCTCATCCCTGTAAGTTGTTATTTACTATTTTTATTAATGTTTCAGTACTCGTGATATTAACCGATTTTGAGGTTACTATAACTGTTGCGTCTCTTACGGGACTCGGTGAGATTGTCTGCCGCGAGTAATGAGTGTAATGGGCAGCGGCACTACGAATGTAGTGTGTGGACATTAAGTTGGGAATGTGGATTTCACGGGGAGCGTGCAAGGGATAAATCCGTGCAGTCGCACTATCCTCTGTGCTCTCGGTGGCTCAGATGGACAGAGTGTCTGCCATTTAAGCAGGAAATATCAGGTTCGAGTCCCAGTCGGGGCATACATTTTCAACTGTCCCCATTGATGTATATCAACGCCTGTCGACAGCTTAAGGTCTTGATTTAATTATCATTTCACAGAATTTATAAGTTATGACCAGAATCAGTTAAGCCATAAACTTTCTGGGAGCATGATGATATAACTGAATTATGTGTAAACGAATAACAGTATCATTTGCTGGTAGGGTACCGGAAAAGAGAGAGATGATTTCAAAGTTACTTACGGGACCTATATTGTAATACTGCACGTGTTTTTGCGCCCATATTACGATGGAGTAACAAGAGAGATGTAGTAGCCTACATACCAACAAGGGCGAAGTGAATAATGACACGCTTTTTACGCTGGACTAACAGCACGGCCGCGTGCACTGAGCCGCAAAGAGTGTTTGCTGTCTTCACAAAAATGTTTGCATTTCCTTGTTAACTGCTGATATTTGCAATATGTTGACAACAAGCTTGTTACAAACATGGGAACTGCTATCCGTGAGTCTGTAGATACAGATAATACAAAACAATGTTCGTAGCTATCCGCGCCATATCGCCGCTGCTCGGCGTTAGTCTTTCAGTTCATGAATTTTGTGAGGGCTGGTGATGAGGTCTCAATTATCACCTCGAAAAATCGAGCTATGACCTTGAAGCTTCGAGACTGCGTTAGACCTTCTGTGTATTCACCCTTCATTGCGACACATCTTTCCCAGCGCTTGACTACTAGACTGTAGAAGTCTACATTTTAGCTACTCAGGAAATACCGCGTTTCTAAAATCATCTCGTTGTCATTTTGTAACTGCCTGCAACGGAACAGCTTCTCCATCCTGAACAAGAGGAGGAAGTGTCTCGGTGCCATGACCACCTAATACGTGGAGTGAGGAAAAATTTATGAATCAAAATAAGCAGCATTCGTGACTGTGCAGGACGAGTGGGGCGTTGTCCTCAGGAGATTTCACATAGTATGCTCCTGTGCCGGTTTACCTCTGACGAGCGTAATGTGTTAGCACCACATCGTAGCAATCCCGATGACTTTGTGTTTTCGCTTTTTCGGCAGTGGTGAATCCACATGTTTCCACTGCTTTGATTCGGTCCTTTGCTTCGGTATCATAGTGATACGTCCGGCAGTCATCCCTAGGGATTAGGTGGCTAAAGACGTCAACTTGAACGCCCTGACAGCTACAACGTGGTAGCTGTTGCCTCGGATCGGTGGGGTTTCTGAATGGTGTGAGCAGACACCGAACACAGAGGATGCCGGTGCTCTGCCCTGTTGGTATTCTCGGGCAAGATGTTACAAAATGATGCGTGAATGATTTTGAGCTTTTTCACTATCTTCGGCAACCAGCGCCGGCACTTCTCTCACGATTCTCGGTTCATCACAGACGGCATGCCATCACAGACTTCTAGTTAGGTGAATACAGGATTATAAATAAATAAATCAAATAGGGGTAATGCAGGAGTAGGTTTAATAATTAAAAAAAATAGGAGCGCGGCTAAGCTACTGCGAACAGCATAGTGAACACATTATTGTAGCAAAGATCGACACGAAGTCCACGCCTGCCATGGTAGTACAAATTTATATGCCAACTAGCTCCGCAGATGACAAAGAGATTGGAGAAATGTATCATGAGATAAAAGAAATTATTCAGATATTGAAGGGAGACGAAAATTTAATAGTAATGGGGGACTGGAATTCGATAGTAGGAAAAGGAAGAGAAGGAAAAGTAGTAGGTAAATATGGAATGGGTGTAAGGAATGATAGAGTAAGCCGCCTGATAGAATTTTGCACAGAGCATAACTTAATCATAGTTGACACTTGGTTTAAGAATCATGAAAAACGGTTGTATACGTGGAAGAGGACTGGAGACACTGGAAGGTTTCAGATAGATAATGTAATGGTAAGACAGAGATTTCGGAAAAAATGTTCAAATGTGTGTGAAATCTTATCAAACTTAACTGCTAAGGTCATCGGTCCCTAAGCTTACACACTACTTAACCTAAATTATCCTAAGGACAAACACACACACCCATGCCCGAGGGAGGACTCGAACCTCCGCCGGGACCAGCCACACAGTCTATAACTGCTGCGCCTCTGACCGCTCGGCTAATCCCGCGCGCCCGAGATTTCGGAACCAGGTTTTAAACTGTAAGACATTCCCAGGGGCAGATATGGACTCTGACCACAATCTATTGGTTTTGAACTGTAGATTAAAACTGATGAAACTGCAAAAAGGTGGGAATTTAAGGAGATGGGAGCTGGATAAAATGAAAGAACCAGAGGTTTTAGAGTGTTTCAGAGAGAGCATTAGGGAACGACTGACAAGAACGGGGGAAAGAAATACAGTAGAAGAAGAATGGGTAACTCTGAGAAATGAAATAGTGAAGGCAGTTGAGGATCAAGTAGGTAAAAAGACGAGGTCTATTAGAAATCCTTGGGTAACAGAAGAGCTATTAAATATAATTGATGAAAGGAGAAAATATAAAAATGCAGTAAATGAAGCAGGCAGAAAGGAACACAAACGTCTCAAAAATGAGATCGATAGGAAGAGCAAAATGGCTAAGCAGGGATGGCTAGAGGAAAATTTGCGAGGATGTAGAGGCATATATAACTAGGAGTACGATGGATACTGCCTACAGGAAAATTAAAGAGAGCTTTGGAGAAAATAGGACCACCTGTGTGAATGTCGTGAGTTCAGTTAGAAAACGTGTTCTAAGCAAAGAAGGGAAGGAAGAAAGGTGGAAGAAGTAAATAGAGGGTCTATACAAGGGCGATGTACTTGAGGGCAATATTATGGAAATGGAAGAGGACGTAGATGAAGATGAAATGGGAGATATGCTTCTGCGTGAGGAGTTTGACGAAGCACTTAAAGACCTAAGTCGAAACAAGGCCCCGGGAATAGACAACATTCCAATAGAACTACTGATAGCCTTGTGAGAGCCAGCCCTGACAAAACTCTACCGTTTGGTGAGCAAGTATGAGACAGGCGAAATACCCTCAGACTTCAAGAGGAATATAATAATTCCAATCCTAAAGGAAACAAGTGTTGACAGGTGTGAAAATGACCGAACTATCAGTTTAATAAGTCAAGAATGCAAAAAACTAGCATGAATTCTTTACACACGAATGAAAGAACTGGTAGGAGCCGACCTCGGGGAAGATCAGTTTGGATTCCGTAGAAATACTGGAACACGTGAGGCAATACTGACCCTACGACTTATCTTAGAAGATAGATTAAGGAAGGCAAACCTACGTTTCTGGCGTCTGTAGACTTAGAGAAAGATTTGGACAATGTTAACTGAAATACTTTCTTTCAAATTCTGAAGGTGGTAGGGGTGAAGTAAAGGGAGCGAAAGGCTATTTACAATTTGTACAGAAACCAGATGCCAGTTGTAAGAGTCGAGGGGTACGAAAGGGAAGCAGTTGTTGAGAAGGGACTGAGACAGGGTTGTAGCCTGTTCCCGATGCTGTTCAATCTGTATAGTGAGCAAGCAATAAAGGAAACCAAAGAAAAATTCGGATTAGGAATTAATATCCATGGAGAAGAAATAAAAACACAGAGATTTGGCGACAACGTTCTAGTTCTGTCAGAGACTGCAAAGGACCTCGAAGAGTAGTTAAAGGGAATGGACAGTGTCTTGATTGGAGGATGTAAGATGAACATCAACAAAAGTAAAACGAGAATAATGGAATGTAGTTGAATTAAATCATGTGATGCTGAAGGAATTAGATTAGGAAATGAGACAGTTAAAGTAGTGGATGAGTTTTGCTATTTGGGGAGCAAAATAACTGATGGTGGTCGAAGTAGAGAGGATATAAAATGTAGACTGGCAGTGGCAAGGAAAGCGTTTCTGAAGAAGATAAATTTGATAACAGAGTATAGGTTTAAGTGTGAGGAAGTCTTTTCTGAAAGCATTTGTGTGGAGCCTTTTATGGAAGTGAAACGTGGGAGATAAATAATTAAGACAGGAAGAGAACAGAAACTTTCAAAATGTTGTGCTACAGAAGAATGCTGAAAATTAGACGGGTAGATCAGGTATATCTTTTATTATAAATTGGTAATTAAGGATTTATATTTGCAATGAAAGCTGGATTTTTGGCTGGATATATAATCAGAAAACAAAGACGTACATTTTTATTAAAGTGACGTCAGATATGTTTTAATTAGCATATAATATATGGCATACGATATATATTGATGTAATTTTAAATTTACTTAACGCAAGTATTGGAACTGAATGGGGAAAAGTGAAAAAATTATGAACGATACGAGACTCAATCCAGCGTTTACTAGTTTCGAGCGATACCGATTTTTCAAAATCTTCTTTTAGTTTACAGTTCACAGAAATGCTCGTAGAATGTGCGCTTTAGTTTAAAAAAATTGTTTCCACCAAAAGACGATCTCAGTTCTCCCATATGGCAGGCCAGCACTCTTTCTCGAAAAATCGACCTTAAACATGGCCGGATCACTTCAAAGTCGATATTATCGAATAATTTTGTGAGCTACATCGGACTGATTTGGGATATTGATATTTGAGTTCCGAATTTCACGTACCATAACTATAAAAAATTACAAAAATCTGAATGATGTGTGGTCTCCTTGTTAGGTCATCGTTATTCAGACTTCTTTGATGTCTGCGCCAGCTAGACTATGTCATTTCGTGGTACACTGTCGTCGTTCACTTCCCCCAACTCAGCGCATGGGTTGTTGCACCGTTGTTCCTCTTCAGATGCAGAGAACAAATTACCGCACAATATACCACTTTATCAATGAGCTCTGTCATTTTGTTTCGGCTACACTCAGCGTCTCGCAAAGACAGCGTGGCATGGTAGTTTCATTATCTATCAGGACTGCGGACTTGTACCTGCAAACAAACGAAAATTAAATTAGTGTTTGAGACGTGGAAAGAGAAATTAGAAACCTGCTGAAACAATAGGGATGAGGAATGTAAAATAGAACAGGGCAAAAGGTTGGGCAGTGATGGAGTAAGAAATTACAAGCTTGTTGCTGAAACGAAATGATCGTATGACGTTGATGGCCGTGAGTTCCCAGCACGTGAAGTCCGGCCACCGAGTTGAAAGTCTTTTCAATTGACGCCACACTGAGTGACCTAAGCGTCGATGACGATGAAATAATGACGACAGCACAGCACCCAGTTCTAGAGGGGAGAACATCTCTATCCTTGCCGAGAATCGAACCCGGGCCCACTGCATTGTCAATTGTTCATCTCAACGAACTCAATTAGGATGAAGTACGTTACGGATATCACGTCAGATTAATTCCACTACATACCAGTGCTAAAAAGGAATTTCAAGAAATTCTTTCTTCAGTGTGTGAGGATACAGTCGGTAGCCAAACACAAAGATAAAATGCTATAGGAATAGAAAAACATCCAGGGAATCCAGAATCTAGGCAATTTTTGCCTGTTATCGACATTGATACTGGCAAGGTATCAGCCTCAGGAATTTCAAAGTTTTAGAGAAAAATTTTATTTTAAATTGAAGTTGGATAACAAATGACAAAGTAAATATTTTGTTTGATATAATTTTCAGTTAACAATTTTAGGAGGTTTCCTTTACTTGCACTGTGAAATCTTACTTCTTGACGAATTTCACGATTCTAGACCAAAGTGAAGTACCCTATAGGTTTTAATGAGCGAATTTTAAATTATTAAAATATGTGGAATAAGCGACCGTATCTTTTGATTACATTGACTTCAATTTTTTACACCAGCAAGGAACTGTAGATCTTAGTTTCTGATATAAATTTCAACTGAATACGTGAAACCCATCCCGAGGAAGAGAGATCTTAACAGACGGACGGAGTTACACGCAGTCGGATAACACATGAGAAAAAAAATTTTGTTGAGAGATAATTACAATTCAACAATTTTCGAATTTTTTTACTTGCACTAGGAAACCTTGCTTCTTGCCAAATTTCGTGATTCTCAGCTAAAGGGAACTACCCTAAAGGTTTTGATGAATGAGTTTGCGGGTATCAAAATAAGTGGAATAAGTGGCCGCATCTTTTGATTGCTTAAATTTTTTACACCGCCAACGACCGTAGACTTCAGTATCTGAATTAAATTTTAATTTGACACATCTTTCCGTTCGTGATAAAAGCGGGTCTTAACAGTCGGACGGACAGACAGTCATACGGATGGACAAGAATATCCTATAAGATTGAGGTACAGAACCCTAAAAACGAGGTCGTACGAGCTTTTAGTTGAGTGTTTTCCGTCCTTGGAAAGGACGTAAATGGATGCCCAAAGACATTTCGCGAGATAATGTCTGTGCCTTGTGCAAAAGTGGTGTAACTTCGTAGCGACAAATGTTTCTATGCCAGAAAACGTGCCTCCAAGTTGGAGACCTTGGAACCCGCTTACGGCTGCGTTTGGATCGTTGTAACATTCGCGATTACTCATTACGGTCTGTTTAACGATTTCTCCAGCAGAATTCGCTCCACATGGCAGTGGCCCGCGGCATCGTGTTACGCAACGGCGCCAGCCGCGCATTGGCGGCACCCACTACCACCCGGCGCCTCGGCGGGGGTCGTATCCGGGAGGCACCGCTGACGTCACGGGGCGGCAGCGGCGGCGGCGTGGGCCTCGACCCACATGTGCCACACCAGATCCACGGGGCATCCGCGTTCAGCGACGTGCCGTCGCGGACAGACACAACGAGCACACTAAACAAGCAAACTTAATTTATTTTGTCACGCGTAAGTGACGCGATATCATCCACTTCTTCTTAATTTGGACCATCTGTCCCATATCTAGCAGACAAGGTACTAAGATTAGAGATAATACAAACCTCAAGTAAGGCTAGACTTTTAGTGAACAACTTATCAGAACCCGAATTCATTAACTTTGATTTTTATCCATAAGGGGTATGAGATCGTGGTTGTAAAAATCAATGTTAAAATGTCGACTCAACCACTTATTTGCAGTGTAGAGAGCACTACAGTTCACGCGTTTCGATGATCAAGCCTACATACAGAAATCTCTAGAAGTAACCAATATGAAAACCAAACAAGAATAATAAAAGTAATAATAAAATTATGTGACTACTTCCCTTGCATGTGCGTCATCCTAAGGTGTATACCCAGTTCACCGCCAACCAAATAGATAGATTAAAATTGAATTCCTTACGTTGTCCTGG
Organism: Schistocerca americana; assembly: GCF_021461395.2. NCBI lineage: Eukaryota > Metazoa > Arthropoda > Insecta > Orthoptera > Acrididae > Schistocerca > Schistocerca americana. The sequence goes on from NC_060119.1 coordinate 906,423,482, forward strand.
GTACTGGGAGCGTCATAGTAACAGCTATATGCATACACGGTCGGCGTACATTCCTCAAAACCGCATCCCGCAGGCAAGCATAAAACTAACGTGAGTCCTGTACGATTATTCTGATAATGAAGGCTTGACCTCCGATAGGCATAAATTTTAGTGTCCTTTACACTGTAAACAGGTGGTTGAACCGACATTTTAACATTAAAAATACGTGAAAAGGAACTTCCGTTTGCTGAAGGAAGCAATGTTTTTGTCTCTGGGAAAACAAGAGACCTTCTTGCGGAGTAAGGAATTTTACAATTGGTAACAATGCAAAAACGTTACTTTGACAATCCAGAAAACAAATCACAAACTCTAGTTTGAAGAGGAAAACATTATTTTAAAGCAGATGATATCTCTAAAGACTGAAAAACAAACACAAAATTCCTAGCAATGAATACTGCTTCTTAGCTGAAGTGTTGTGAACACACAAAGGTACTTGCAAACGCCATCCGTATGTTGTGATCTTAGAGTTCTGTCATCAAAGTGTAATAGTCAGTGTCTTTGAGTTACATACTATTGATATGCACATTTAGTTCTTAGCTATGGAACTCTTTCATAGGGAGCGAATGCACAAAATAAGAGTCTTCAAACTACAGAAAAGGGCCATATGAGTATTAACCAAAATGGCAATTGAGTTCCTTGTAGAGACCTTAACATACCAGGGATTTTAACATCATCATGTGAGTATATTAACAAAACAGTTATGCACATCAAAAATGATCTTAAGAGTTACTGCACAGACAGCTCTGTCCATGACCACAGAACAACATTTACCAAGATAAACATAAAACTCAGACCAACGTTTTTTACCAAGAAATAAAATTGTACAATAAACTGCACGAGTAGCTAAAAGATATTAATAAAATGAACATATTTAAAAAGTCTGTTGAAATATCTGTTGAACAGCACCTTTTACACAGTAAAGGATTACTTAGACAACAAATAGCAGGGGTTTCATAAAAAGTAAGACAACTAATTTGCGAGAATAAGAACATATCTGTACCATTTTACATAACATAACACTTTGACACTATAAAGTTTGTTTTCTTTTCAGATAATTCTTACCCCCAATATTTACAATTTTGATATTAACATCTCATTCACATCCTGAGTTCAACATCTCGTTCATTAATACAGAGGTGTAGACTCATTTTTTCAGATAAACAAAATGGAGGATGCGGTGCGCAAAATGGAAACAAAACATCGCCACTATGGTCTTGGTGTCAGCCAACAATGCGTGTACTGTGTACCAGCGTGTGTTCCGTACGCTGTGATTTGTAGTGTCATACGAATGAACAGTATAGCATTAGCTCTGTTTTAGACAGACTGGCCTTGTATTTGGAAGCATGAAGGTTCCAGTTTTTGTCCGGCCCTCCTGATTTAAGTTTTCCGTCGTTTTCACAAATTATTTAGTCAAGTACCTGCTATAAGGGCACGGCCGAATACCTGTCTCATCCTTGTCAAACTAGACATGTAAGTACGTAAATTCCTGTAAATATGGATTACATCGTTTTTCTTATTAAATTTTAAAATAGTGACATATCCAGTATCCTTGTAAAAGGGATCCAGGAATGAATACAACTACAATAACACTAGCAGGACCCAATGCTATCGACTACAGGCCCCTACTCAATACTATAGCTCCGTGATGGGCTGCATGCAATGCGCAGCTGCGTTTAGCTTCGTTGACTGGCGTTCTGCGGGTTGCCAGTTCAAATACCATCACGCACAAATATTTGTTACTTAGTATTCATCTTTTCTAGAAGACTGGTACAGACCAATAACCTCCCTGGACGACACACACCAAGATGTCAGGAAATTTCATTGACGTCATTACCAAAGGCCAACCTGACTGAGGGCTAGTTGACTCAAGGTTTTCTTTTTCTATAATATCGAATGCTTATTGTCGCATGTTAAAGAAGACTATGTTCCATGATACGCCAACGATTGTGCTGATGGTTGAAAATGGGAAATATATCTAGCCGACAGAAACGTGTATTCCGCCGTGGAGTAACTGCTACCGAAATCCCGTTAGCATCTGCCGGCAAATATTAATCGTTCTGCGCCAATTTTTAGACGTTTTCAGATCCGGAACGGTGAAAAGACAGACCAATCGGCCAGAGGTAAGACGCTTCATCAACACTGAGGATCATCCGTCAATTAGCCAGTCCTCGTATAGGGTGTTGCTGTCTGAACGACGCATAAATCGGGAGGACGTGGAGAAGATGACTTCAGTGATCCCTATGAAGGAGAATGGGACAAAGCGCTTCTGCATCATCGACGACTGAACAATATCATAATTAAGGATGTCTACCCAGTTGCGTGCACTGATGACACCCTAGACTGGCTGAAAGGAGGAAAGAATTTCTCAAACTCGATTTGTCAGACGCCTGTACAGACGCCTGGCAAATCGAGTTTGACGAGGTTGCATAGAAAAGACTTCCTTCATAACTCTCATCGGCGTCTATGAGTTTAAAGATGTGCCATTTGGACAATGTACGCTCCATCCACTTTGAACATATGTTGGGAACTTGTTTCAACACCTTAAAAAAGTTGACCGGTCTTTACTATCTGGATGAAGACTTTTGAAGAACATCTAAGCCATCCGACAACCTAAATAAAGTGTGTTCAGAGCGCATGTCACAAACCGAATCCGAAAAAGTGCCTCTCCGTCATCCAGTAAATAAAAAGCTTGGCACCTAGTTAATGGCGATGGAGTTCGTCCAGATCTCCTGTTTCGTTCAATAAACTACGCTGCGAAACTTTATTGAATGCTTTCCGGAAATCACGGAACACACCAACCTGAGCGGCTTTTGTCTACAACGCTGTGAATCTCATGAACGAATAGGGCAAGCTCAGTTAGACAAGGTCTCTGTTTGCTGAATGTATTTTGTAGATATCTTAGTTCTCCAAGAACACCATACTGCGTGAGCATAAGACATGTTCCGTAATTCTACAAGCGTTTGACGTCAGCGATATAGTTCCATAATTGTGAGCTTCTGTCCAACGTCCTTCTTGGAAATGGGAATGGGAATAGCCTATGCTTTTTCCAACCGCTATGTACCTTTCATTGCTCTAGCATCTACGATAAACTACTGCTAGAAGGGGAGTGAGTTCTTTGGCATAATCTCTGTAGAACTCCATTGGCACCCCATCTTCTCCATTTGTTTTCGGACTGCTGAGCAGTTTTGCTTGATTTTTGTATTTCGCGACCACTTACCTCAATATCGGTCATTTCGGCATTCGTTCGATGATTTACGGTCTTATGTGTGTGAATTCCCAAGGGACCAAACTGCTGAGGTCATCGGTCCCTAGACTTACACGCTACTTAAACTAACTTATGCTTAGAACAACACACACACCCGTGCCCGAGGGAGGACTCGAACCTCCTGCAGGGGCAGGGGAGGGGGGGGGGGGGGCGCAGTCCGTGACGGTCTTCCACAGTGAAATAAAATACAGTGTCCTATCTCATGTAGTGTGTATCACAAAGGATTTTACAACTTTGAAAACTCGTAATGATTATTGATTTGTACATTTAACCTACAGATTTTGTTTCATGCCAAACTCGCTGCAGCATATCAGGCGTGGCGTATACAGTTGTGAGGTAGATTCTAGCTCTGAGTTCCGATAGAGGAGCTGGTAAGTATCGAATAAACAAGGCTCCCGTGACGATTCCCTCCCCCCCCCCCCCCAAAAAAAAAAAAAAATATCAGGAGGTGCCAGGTCCAGTGAACGGGAGAATCGACACAATTTGACCCATTCACTTACTTGGAAAGCGGACTTGTAGAAAGTCCCAAAACGTGATCTCTCTTCCTTCAAGATGACAACACTATGCCTGTAAATCATAAGAAAAAATTTGTACGAATTTTTAGAATTGTAAAGTCCTTTTTCATTCACCCTTTATTTGCGAGTATTGAGTTTATCCATATTGGAAGAGTGATGTCATTCAATATAGCAAGTGGAAATGTTATTCTACATTTCAAGAAATAAGTTTCTTTCGAAACTGCACACATGAACAAAAGTTTTGCATCACTCCTTTATTTCGAAATTCATGGTACGGGAAACCAAAATCGGCTCTGAAGCATGCGAATATATTCACTTGTAATGTATCCAGATTAACAAACATTTGTGACACTACAGAATCGTCTGTTTTAAGGGGCGGGGTTTCACAGCACTCTTGAAAAACTTTAGCACCTGATGAAACTTCCTCTTGCTCGGATGCAGGGATAACATAAATGAGCCGGCCGTAGTGGCCGTGCGGTTCTGGGCGCTACAGTCTGGAACCGAGCGACCGCTACGGTCGCAGGTTCGAATCCTGCCTCGGGCATGGATGTGTGTGATGTCCTTACGTTAGTTAAGTTTAATTAGTTCTAAGTTCTAGGCGACTGATGACCTCAGACGTTAAGTCGCATAGTGCTCAGCGCCATTTGAACCATTTGAACCATAACATAAATGATATCATCAAGCCAGCCGTAGTCCACTTTGTCTCACTCTCCAATGTCGATTCTACGTAAGCTGTGTAGGGTACGTGGTCATTGTCGACGACCAAAAACAGCTCTTTCCAGTCTACCTCACATATGCGCGATTGGGTTCATCTCCGAGGTACAAGCAGGCCACTCTATTCTGGTGACCCTAGAATGACGAAGGAATGTGTTCACGAGAACAACACGGTAAGTACGCGAGTGCTTCACCATGAAGGTGAAATTGTCACCAAAATGTAGGCGATACTGCTCTACTGTTGGCTGCAGAATTTCGTCCATGTACTGCAGAGAAGTGAGAATTGTCTCAACAACCAAGGAAGGTGTGCGTTGGCCCACGTAATGCTACTCCAGATCGTTTCTCCACCATCATCTTGTTTCACATGTACAACACTGTGCTGGAGGATTAGCTATTACTAAGTTGTCATCAGACACATTATCTGCGATTATCAGGTATAAACAGATCCGATTTCCGTCCGCAAACAGCACCGGACGCCAATTCTCGGGCGTCTATTTCGCATTATTTCGTGCCCATCTGTAACGGAGACCATGATGCTGTGGTGTACGACATCGTGATCGCTATGGTCGTCGAGCATGGAGCTTCGCAGCACGCAATGGTCTCTTAACAATTTTATGCTATATATGATGCCTTTTTGCCTATTCGAACAGCGAATTCAGTTCTGAAGCGCTCAGCCCACGATTCCCTTGAGTCAAAAGTCATAGATATCGACCATACTGTGCACCTTTCGAGCGTGGACGACTAGTGTCGTGATAAGCCCTTAACACTACCTGTCAGTTGGAACCGATTCCATGTCCACACGACGTCAGTTTGACTCTGGTGCACACGTCGAGCAACTGCCCTAGGCCACAAACCTTCTGCGCGTAACGTGATGATGCGACCCTATCATTGGCCGCGATTGTTCCTCGTGGTATGGTGGGTATTCACTCTGCTGTTCCACACGAATCTCTAATGTGACTCTACTGATGCCTTATTGCCAACGGGATGCTGTAATCCATTCGAGTGTCACGTTCTATCCATAGATGGCACTCATGGTAACTGTGTGCATGTCCGCGCCCAGTAGCTGAGTGGTCGCCGGCACGGTAGCTCAGCGTGTTCGATCAGAGGGCTGCTCGCCCTTTGTAATAAAAAACTGAGTAAAGGAATCAACGATCAACTTGAACGGATGTCTTGTGACGTCCGCCCAGACCAAACGCAACGAACAATACCGAATTAAAAAAAAAAAAAAAAAAAAGTGGTCAGCGCGATAGAATAACAGTCCTAAGGGCCCGGGTTCGATTCCCGGCTGGGTCGGAGATTTTCTCCGCTCAGGGACTGGGTGTTGCGTTGTCCTAGTCATCATCGTTTCATCCCCATCGACGCGCAAGTCGCCGAAGTGGCGTCAAATCGAAAGACTTGCACCCGGCGAACGGTCTACCCGACGGGAGGCCCTAGTAACACGACATTTATTTTACTGTGTGCATGTTTACAGATAACGTCAGGGGTGAACCTGCTATCGGTGCAGGAACAGTCACATTACCATCACGCCTACACGACATATCGGGATGATACAAAACTTCTGTTGATGTGTGTATGGGAGGTAAACTATTTTTGTTTACTTTGTTGAATAGACTCGCTCTCGTAGCTAGACGCCCGTGTGAGCTCCAGCGCCCCTTTAAAGCTGTGACGTCACAACGGGAAGCTCGCCTCACGTAGCGAGCGTGACCAGCGAGCCAAGTACCCACCGCCGCAGCCTGGCGGCCCGAACACTTAAGGAGCAATCCGAGTTCGCTGTGCGAAGCCGCGGGGCTGCCCACCAGCAGCACCGCCGATGCCACGAACCGCTCTTAATGGGCGCTATTGGCCTTCATTGCCTGCCTGCAGGGCTGTCCACTGGTGACGCGATGTCTTCTGCAATGGCCCATTGTCATCGAAGCATAGACGGCTAGGCCTGACACGCTGGTGACTCGAGGACTACCACAATACTTAACGAGATAACTACTGACAGAACATAAATGCTACACCGATGGAAATGGAAAGTCTTATACCGTGAAACGCCAGTGTTATTTATCAGAAATCTTCATTACATAATCGGTTTTACATAACCAAACTTTCGTTCTATTCGGAACGGATTTCCATCAGCTACATCAGAATGAGGTGATCCATTCGGAACTGACGTCTGTCATCGACGTCAATATGTGGTGTGACTTCCAAGGGACGATCACACTCTTGTATTCGTTGTGGCATGCAAGCAAACAGACTACGAATGCCATCCCATCCTGAGTAATTTCGTGCCATGCCCGAAACACTGCTGTGTCCCGATAACGTTGGAAGCTGAAAAAGTGAATTAAAATTTGTGCTGTGGCCGGGACTCGAACCCGGGTCTTCTTGCTTACTAGAGAGATATGCTGACCATTACACCACTACAGAATTACGGCCAACAGAGCTGCACGAACTACTCTCCCCAACACAAACTCCAATTCACATCTCCCCTTATATTGTCACTATTACCATGGCTCTCCGACATTGGAATAGAACCCCAGCATTGGACGAGATGGGGAAGCTTCTTCTGCTTCCAACGTTATCGTAGATAAATTAGAGACTTAAATGTGTCAGGGAAAATTTAAGACGTGCTGTGTCAGTCGATGGAGATTGTTACCAGTATGCTGGTATCGCATCCCATAGAGGCAAATCAGTGAACCCGGCAGGTAAGTGAACGGTCCGTACTTCCCTCAAGGTGTTTGTGGAAATGCAGAAACGGAGCTCCATCATTGGCCACGTTCGGGACGTCCTGTCGCAGCCACTGATCCCGACAAGGTCAATCGAACGGATGCCATTATTCGAGCAAATCGGGGTGTCAGAACAATGGCTACGCAGCTGTATGTGAGAACTGGAAGTGCCTGTGCAGTATCTGTGACCCTTGGATATTCAAAAGTCTACTCAAGATGGGTCCCATGAATGCTCATAACAGATCACAAGATTAAGAAATTACGCCATTTCATCTGACGAGTTGGAGCAGTTTGAGGCCAACGGAGAGGCCTGTCACAGGGATCGTTGCAGGTGACGAAACCTGCGTGCATCACCTTGAGCCAGAAACAGAAAGGCAACTTATGGAGTGGTACACCTACAAGAATCAAAAAAGAAGAAGTTCGAGGTACCTACCTTTGCTTGGAAAATTCGTAATGACAGTCTTTTGAGGTACTCATGGGGTCATTCTCGTGGATGTGTTGCCAAAAAAGGATCAGCCATTAATTCAGAGACGTATGTGAAGACTCTGAACAATCTAAATAATCGTCCACGATGTGTTCGGTCTGACAAGACTCGAAAACAATTTTTGTTCCAACTCAGCAATGCACGCTCATAACAAGTCTCAGAAACTGGGAACAATTTGTCAAACTTGGTTGGACATCATTTCTTGATCTACCCTATGGCGCCCTCCGACTTTCATTTGTTTGGCCCACTTACGGATTCACTACGTGGGACACACATTGAAGGTGACGAGAGCGTAATTCATCCAGTCAAAGCATGGCTGCGAAACAGTACCAGAGCTTTGCTCAACAAGGAATACATGCACGTACGCAACGCTGGCGTAAGGCAACCGAAGGTAAAGGAGACTGCGTAGAAAACTAGCAGATGCAAAAGGATGTCGAGTGATATTGTCACCAAATTCTGACTGTAAAAGAAGTATGTCATCAGGAAAGAAATGAGTTATTATTTACTAAATAAATCCTCCCTTATACAGGGTGTTACAAAAAGGTACGGCCAAACTTTCAGGAAACATTCCTCACACACAAAGAAAGAAAATATGTTATGTGGACTGTGGTATACACCACTTCCAACAAACACCGAACAACGCGCTCCATTACGCGGCCGCCAAATACATCGCTGGCCGCACTTCTCCTGGCGGCTTGCGGCTTCCATCGCTGGCCGCCTTCGCGCGCGCGCGTTTGTCAGCACACAGCAATTGGCTACGCCAGGAAACATTGCGATTGGTTTTCCCTGGAAAACAGCGACCCCAGCCGACGGCTCCATTAACTAGCAAGCCTTATATAAACCCGGCCGCCGCCGCGAACGACAGTTCTCTTCGGGAAGTGCAGTACGCTGTGTTCCAGCTGCTTGTGGATGACTCGCCGCACCACTCGAGGTTACCTGGCTGCTCGGTGGAAAATCTTGCGACTTCACTTGGAGAGACTGAACTTCACCGGACTTGGGAATAATTACGGGACGTGCACCCCACCATGCACATCCGGACATTGGTATAACCAAACTTTAATTCTGCATTACTTCTGTGAGCCTGGGTAGACGCTTGGCTAACATAATTGTTAAAAAGTGATTTGTGATTTAATAAACCAGACTGAAGAGGTTTTTGCGTTATTCCTGGTTATAACATGGACATGTGTCCGGAAGCGCTTACTTTCCATGTTAGAGCTCGTTTTATTACTTCTCTTCAAATCACATTAATCATGGAATGGAAACACACAGCAACAGAACATACCAGCGTGACTTCAAACACTTTGTTACAGGAAATGTTCAAAATGTCCTCCGTTAGAGAGGATACATGCATCCACCCTCCGTCGCATAGAATCTCTGATGCGCTGATGCAGCCCTGGAGAATGGCGTATTGTATCACACCCGTCCACAATACGAGCACGAAGAGTCTCTACATTTGGTACCGGGGTTGCGTAGACAAGAGCTTTCAAATGCCCCCATAAATGAAAGTCAAGAGGGTTGAGGTGAGGAGAGCGTGGAGGCCACGGAATTGGTCCGCCTCTACCAATCCATCGGTCACCGAATCTGTTGTTGAGAAGCGTATGGACATTTCGACTGAAATGTGCAGGAGCTCCATCGTGCACGAACCACATGTTGTGTCGTACTTATAAAGGCACATGTTCTAGCAGCACAGGTAAAGTATCCCGTATGAAATCATGATAACGTGCTCCATTGAGCGTAGGTGGAAGAACATGGGGCCCAATCAAGACATCACCAACAATGCCTGCCCAAACGTTCACAGAAAATCTGTGTTGATGACGTGATTGCACAATTGCGTGCATATTCTCGTCAGCCTACACATGTTGATTGTGAAAATTTACAATTTGATCACGTTGGAATGAAGCCTCATCCGTAAAGAGAACATTTGCACTGAAATGAGGATTGACACATTGTGGGATGAACCATTCGCAGAAGTGTACCCGTGGAGGCCAATCAGCTACTGATAGTGCCTGCACACGCTGTACATGGTATGGAAACAACTGGTTCTCCCGTAGCACCCTCCATACAGTGACGTGGTCAACGTTACCTTGCACAGCAGCAACTTCTCTGATGCTGACATTAGGGTTATAGTCAAGTGCACGAAATCTGTCTCGATACAAAGGTACCGCGCCACGGCTATTGCCCCGTGCTAATTCATACAACAAATGGGCATCTGCCAACTCCGCATTTGTAAACATTGCACTGACTGCAAAACCACGTTCGTGATGAACACTAACCTGTTGATGCTACGTACTGATGTGCTTGATGCTAGTACTGTAGAGCAATGAGTCGCATGTGAACACAAGCACCGAAGTCAACATTACCTTCCTTCAATTGGGCCAACTGGCAGTGAATCGAGGAAGTACAGTACATACTGACGAAACTAAAATGAGCTGCCGGCCGGAGTGGCCGAGCGGTTAAAGGCGCTACAGTCTGGAACCGCACGACCGCTACGGCCGCAGGTTCGAATCCTGCCTCGGGCATGGATGTGTGTGATGTCCTTAGGTTAGTTAGGTTTAAGTAGTTCTAAGTTCTAGGGGACTTATGACCACAGCAGTTGAGTCCCACAGTGCTCAGAGCCATTTGAACCATTTGAACTAAAATGAGCTCTAACATGGAAATTAAGCGTTTTTCTTTATTTATGTGTGAGGAATGTTTTCTGAAAGTTTGGCCGTACCTTTTTGTAACACCCTGTATACACTGGGTGCTTCAAAGCCTTTGCACCAAACGTCTAGAGGCGATATATCAGCTAATGATAAGCAATTTTTGCTAGAGATAAAATGTTTACTGACGCTTGCTGGCGATGCTCTGCATCCTTTAGTATTCACTGGCCCTCGGAAGACGAGACTTGACGAAACTGACAGTGTCTACTAATTAGGAGTGGTACTTACTACCTACCCAGTAAACTGATAACTTTGTTTCGAACGAGGAAACATTAAGAAGGTCTCCAAGCGAAGAAATGTATTTCAGAAGCGAATCAGAAACTTTAATTTTGCTCAGGCTAAAATTTTTCACGCAGAGTAGATTAGTGGGTTACAGGAAACACTCGTTAGAAAATATCAGTAGAAGTGGTGTACGAACAGTTGGATACTCTGTCATGTCAATGCACGACCGTACATTGCCTGCATTATTCAGAATGTTATTTATTACAACAAGATGGTAATTGTTCCCATCCGCCATATTCATCAGACTTAATTACGTGCGAATAGTTCTTCTTCTACAAGATGCAAATAAAGTTGAAGAGAGAAGATCTGATAAAGTGAAGGAGATTAAAATGGAATTATCCTAATAAAAGGAGCATTTCAAAAGCGACAATAACGTTGCGATCGACGTATTCGCTCCCAAGCGGACCACTCTGGAGGTGATAGTGAAGAATTTTAATTAATATACACTCCTGGAAATTGAAATAAGAACACCGTGAATTCATTGTTCCAGGAAGGGGAAACTTTATTGACACATTCCTGGGGTCAGATACATCACATGATCACACTGACAGAACCACAGGCACATAGACACAGGCAACAGAGCATGCACAATGTCGGCACTAGTACAGTGTATATCCACCTTTCGCAGCAATGCAGGCTGCTATTCTCCCATGGAGACGATCGTAGAGATGCTGGATGTAGTCCTGTGGAACGGCTTGCCATGCCATTTCCACCTGGCGCCTCAGTCGGACCAGCGTTCGTGCTGGACGTGCAGACCGCGTGAGACGACGCTTCATCCAGTCCCAAACATGCTCAATGGGGGACAGATCCGGAGATCTTGCTGGCCAGGGTAGTTGACTTACACCTTCTAGAGCACGTTGGGTGGCACGGGATACATGCGGACGTGCATTGTCTTGTTGGAACAGCAAGTTCCCTTGCCGGTCTAGGAATGGTAGAACGATGGGTTCGATGACGGTTTGGATGTACCGTGCACTATTCAGTGTCCCCTCGACGATCACCAGTGGTGTACGGCCAGTGTAGGAGATCGCTCCCCACACCATGATGCTGGGTGTTGGCCCTGTGTGCCTCGGTCGTATGCAGTCCTGATTGTGGCACTCACCTGCACGGCGCCAAACACGCATACGACCATCATTGGCACCAAGGCAGAAGCGACTCTCATCGCTGAAGACGACACGTCTCCATTCGTCCCTCCATTCACGCCTGTCGCGACACCACTGGAGGCGGGCTGCACGATGTTGGGGCGTGAGCGGAAGACGGCCTAACGGTGTGCGGGACCGTAGCCCAGCTTCATGGAGACGGTTGCGAATGGTCCTCGCCGATACCCCAGGAGCAACAGTGTCCCTAATTTGCTGGGAAGTGGCGGTGCGGTCCCCTACGGCACTGCGTAGGATCCTACGGTCTTGGCGTGCATCCATGCGTCGCTGCGGTCCGGTCCCAGGTCGACGGGCACGTGCACCTTCCGCCGACCACTGGCGACAACATCGATGTACTGTGGAGACCTCACGCCCCACGTGTTAAGCAATTCGGCGGTACGTCCACCCGGCCTCCCGCATGCCCACTATACGCCCTCGCTCAAAGTCCGTCAACTGCACATACGGTTCACGTCCACGCTGTCGCGGCATGCTACCAGTGTTAAAGACTGCGATGGAGCTCCGTATGCCACGGCAAACTGGCTGACACTGACGGCGGCGGTGCACAAATGCTGCGCAGCTAGCGCCATTCGACGGCCAACACCGCGGTTCCTGGTGTGTCCGCTGTGCCTTGCGTGTGACCATTGCTTGTACAGCCCTCTCGCAGTGTCCGGAGCAATTATGGTGGGTCTGACACACCGGTGTCAATGTGTTCTTTTTTCCATTTCCCGGAGTGTATTTCGAGAACGTTCGGATACCACCTTACATAAAGTGAGGAAGTGTATCATCTAATCTGTTGAAAAGGGGTAGTCCTTAACACATGTGTTGAATGTGAGTACACTTTGTCATTACGCTGGTACGCAGGAGGCTGAAAGGAGAAACATGTGCGGCGATGTGTCAGGTGAGAGATGTGAGGGCTCCTTGCGAGTAGGCATAACGCGCTGCATCATCGAGCTCGGCGGCGCTGGCTCCACGCTAGCGCTACGTCACTGATTGCTCGGACCAGATTGTTACGCGGTTCACTAAACTGATCCAGGGCGTTTTGCCAGCTGTGGCCAGCACGCAGGAAGGTACTCTTCTGAGCTTCTGTTGCCGAAATAGGTGCTTCTTGAACGGAAACTGGAGGCATTCAAATAAATCTAGGCAATTTTTCAACACACTTCTTCCGTACAAAATTGAAGAAATCACAATATGTGATTCAGACATTGCAGAAGGAGACCGATTCATTTAATATTTTCGTGCAATGGGTACAAAACGCACGATAAACTTTTATGCGAACATTTGATAATTCAGAGTATCCCCTTTCAACGTCGGTCGCTGTCTTGCTGTCCCTCCACGAGAGTGGGCATTTATTAAGTGTGATTTTCCACTACTTACAGATGTGCGATCTGAGTATCTAGACACGCAGCACCTGCAATAAATAAATGTTTTTCATGATAAGTATGTGTTTGTAATTTATTTTATATATTTGGGATTCAATTTCCTAGCTCTGTCAAGCGTATATGATTGATTTTGTCTATATCTGTTATTAATGACAATCATTGAAATCCGTTATATAATATATAGTACGAGTGATACTACATTGATGAACATCAATAAAAATAATAAAAGATGATAGACTGTAGTGGAACTAAGGCGTGTTATAACGAGGAAACCTTGGTGGGAAAGGAGGCGCTAAATTAGTAGTTGTTTTTGTTATTTAGGCATAAAAATAGCTACCGACAACGGAAGTAAGAAGGATATTAACCTTTTCAGTCCATGGGTACATGTAAATGGACTTCGAGGTTTTACTTCGTAACATTAATAAACAATTTTTACCAACTCGTGTGCTGTGATCTAGCGGCAGAAACTGAAACTACGCAACCTACACGAACGTGTGCCACCAGTCTTAAGTTGGTAAAAACTGTTTATCGGTTTTACTAAGTAAAACCTCGAAGTCCACGTATGTGTAATCATGGTATTGAAGAGGTTAAAGGAAAATTGGGAATAGCGAGAAAAACAATTTGAAGAAGAGAAATATGCTAAGATAGAATGTAAATTGAGGTATTATAAAATATTCTTTGAAGAATTTGTCAAGAACTTAGCTTTATATGGACTGAAATATGTACGTTAAAAATTACAGACAAAGAGAAAATAGGAACTTCTGGAATTTGGTGCTACACAAGAATGCTGAAGATTAGACGGACGGATCGAACAATAAATGAAGGGGTATAGAACTGAACGGGAGAAAAATGAGTTCTCTGGCACAATTTGATTAGAAGGCGGAATGGGTTGACAGGCACATCCTGAGGCACCAAGGAGTAGCTATTTATGTAATGGAGGGAAGTGCAGGAAATCAAAATTGTACAGGTAGACTAAGGCTGAAATAGAGCAAGCAGCCTCAAATGAATGTGGGTTCCAGTAGTTATGAGGAGGTTAAAATACCTGCACAACACATTCAGGCCTGGAGAGCTACATTAAATCAGTCTTCCGACTGAAGATCAAAATAATGACGTCAACAACACTACTGAGTACGTTAAGCTGTGGTTTAAGAGAATGTATTGTATCAGTGTGACATAGTTATGACGATGAGAAGAACCCACTTGGGTCTCGTCACAAATTATCGTTACCATACTTCTGCTAATATTATTACCAGTACTACTACGCATCTGTTTATGATAATAGTAGATAAGTCGATTTCCAGACGCCAGTAAAGTAGAAAAAATGTAAGCAATGTCTATCGTGTCAAGCTACGACAAGAAACGTTGCCAACAAGCGTACATACGTCTAGACTTGTTGATATTTATTATCTTGGAGACTCTTTTTAGAATAAGGACAAAAAGGTAGTGATTTATCTTCTATATATTGTTAACATACTAAGTTTTCAAAGATCTTCAAAAACGAAACTCACGAACTGTTAATTCTCACTGTTCAGAACACCTAAATTTTAAATCTCAAGTTAAGAATTGTAGAAAGTGTATATAATATGAGAGAAATTTCACTTGCTACAAAATTTTTGTCATAAATACTTTTATTTACTTAATGCCTTTTTTAAAAAGTCTTTCATCCAAATATCTTTGGGTACATTGAAAATATTGATCAGTTTGTATCAAGACGCATAGTTACGACGGATTCACAAAATAGTGACCAATGGGTTTTCGTAACATTTTTCTCCATTGTCTAGCTTCTAGATGACACCCATACGCTGCTATAAAGATTCCTCTACTTCCAACTGTGAAATACGTAGTCTTGAATCCAGTGCAGCTGTGAGTCTGTCGCACCTGACACAAAATTATGACGTGCACGACACCTACATTAAAATACAGTTGCAACTTACTAGAGACCATGAGATATAGTAAAATTAATGTAAATTTTTATATAATGATAGAAAATTTGTTTGAGTACCTTACGGCTTGACATTCTTGTTAAAATATTATGAGACAACAATGACTAATACAAGTAAAACAATAATTTTGTCCATTAAAACATGGTTAGTAATGGGTCCTAAAAACACAAACACACACACACACACACACACACACACACACACACACACACACAAAGAGACATCACGCAATCATCTCTCTCAATATAAAGTCAGTTTATTGTCCATCGGCACATCGATATGCCAGACAAGAAGCAGCTCTGCTTCATTATTGCAAGATTTTCGAGAACGCTGAACAAATGGCTCTGAGCACTATGGGACTTAACTGCTGAGGTCATCAGTTCCCTAGAACTTAGAACTACTTAAACTAATTAACCTAAGGACATCCATGCCCGAGGCAGGATTCGAACCTGCGACCGTAGCGGTCGCGCGGCTCCAGACTGTAGCGCCTAGAACCGCTCGGCCACTCCGGCTGGCGAACGCTGAACAACAGACGATTTTAAGGAATAGTCTTAGTATTCAAATATACCACTTAAAAGAATCAGGGAAGGCGGAATGCTTCTTTATGACATTAAGAATCTTTACTTTCGCTACTAATATGCACTAGAGTATTCTGCATCTGTACATACCATCTGAAAATCAGTATTTCAGATGAACTTTATGTTTGTACTAAGATTCCTCACGAAACTTTGGGGTGATCTGAAGGTTATATTATTCTTGAAAAATCAAGCTAGCCGAGGCCCCCAGTAATTCTTTTAACTATTAGGCAAATTTAATTCTTCAAGAAGATATGTGTAAGGCTGCGCTAGGGAAGACAAAATTAGAAATGAAGTAATAAGGGAAGATTTAGGTATCGAATCAATAACACAAAAGGCAACCCAATTCATAGAAAAATGGAGAGAACATACGTCTCGTATGACACCACAAAGACTTCCTAAACTTGCAATGGATTAGAAAACATGGGGCAAGATAAGCGTGGGAAGATCAAGAATGAGATGGGGAGACCGGAACAGACCCTATGCCTAACCATGGAGTGACAGAAGAAGAAGCCGCTATGGTTAAAATATACAGTGCGTAGCAAAACGGCGTTATCCAAAACCGTTGTCTCTGCATGTATGTTGCACCACGGACCATAAACCGCAGGGGTGAACGACGGCTGCGGGGATGTGTACGGGTGAATAATCGTGCAATTGTTTAGAATCTGACCGGCCAGATTAGCCAAGGGGCTACCAACACTGTCACCACAACGACTGTTCAGCGAACGTTTCCGCGTGTGGGACTCCGCAATAGGCGCCTGGTTAAAGCACTATGCTTTCAGCTGTCCATCGGCTACGAAGTCTGAAATTTGCACGCCAGTGCCGTAACTGGACGTCCACTGAGTGGCGATAGTTAGCCTTTTCAAGTTAATCACGTATTACGCTCTATCGGCAAAAGCAAACACACTGGAACAATTTTCGGAAGGGTCCAGGACGGAGGAGGGAGCATTATGGTCTGGGGAATGTTTTGTGGCATTCCCTGGACAATTTCATCATTCTGTAAGGCACGACGAATCAGCACAAGTAAGCATCTACCCTTGTGGGTCATGGCCACTTCTACATGTAGTTTGTTTTTCCTACTCACGATGGCATCTGCCACTAAGACAACACAACGTATCGCACAGCTCACAGAGTACATTCATGGTTCAAAGAGCATCAAGATGAGATTACTGTATTTTTTTCCACCAAAATCCCCGTATTAAAACCCAGTTGAGAATATGAGAAACCATATCGATCGGGCTGTTCGCACGATGGATTTTCAGCCGAGAAATATATCACATCTGGCCGCGGAACTGGCGTTGGCATGGCTCTAAATTCTTGTCTGTACCTTCCAGAGCCTCAGTGACTGTCTGTACGTCTTCCAGCAGGTGCTTATTCAGGTATTTGACAGGCGGTCACATTGATATGACTAGACAGTGCTTCAGCAACACGGCAGTCACCCTACCCATCGAGTGCTGTTACATAACTGAGACAGCATATATGATAACTATCGTCCCAAAGTGTTGTTGCCAGTTACTCCGAGTTTCAGACTGATTAGCATTCGTCGTCATCAGGGCCGGTTCCAGAAACTTTTTTTTTACACAAGCATCATATCAGTAGTATGCAATTTAATGTGAGATTACGAGCCGCCAGTGATTTCAATACGACGTATTGTCCCAGATAGTTCAAATGTATTTGAAGTATAGATTTTTCGAGGAAGTCTCCATCTAACTGGGCTCAAATTTCGCCCATGGACTGCCTTACCCTGTGGAGTAGTGTAGAGTGCGTAACAAAACTGATGGGGCACAGACACGTTTTGCCGCTGACTTAAGATATTTAACGTTACCAGTTTGGTCCAAGATGGACGGGCAGAGTACAGGCTGTGTGTTCTCCTCAAAGGTCACCTGACCTTAATCCTCTACATTTTTCATTTTTCTGCCTGGGGTTATCTCTTGGATACAGTTGAATTGGAGCAGCGAATTCTACAGTCTTGTCACGATATGCAGGATGATCTGGGAGTGTCTGAAAGAATTCGTAGCTCACTGCACAGACGAGTGGGGTGTTGCCTCCAAATGTATTTGTACGGATAACTAACATGTAGCGTGCTGAAGGAGAATTGTACGTCTTGTTAACCCTTGGGTCAAATGTGATCGAAATTATATGGCAACTTAATGGAAAACATTTTGTAAGATGGCCGGGTGCTGCCTAACTACAGAAAAGAAACTAAGTCAAGATTATATTCCATTGTTTAGTATTTCACATAATTCTCACAAAAAGGATAAGGATTCACATAGATTTCACATATGAAAAAGGAGCAAAAATCCTTAAGGGTTCACTTGCACAACACACCGTACACTTGCGAGTGGGTCCCAAGGAAAAAAAGTGAGAGAAAAATTAAGGACATCACTTCCAATAACGTTGACCTAAGGACCAGTATTCTGGCAGTATCAAAAACAGTTGCTTGGATCATTGTATTATATCAAAGTGAAGGTTATTTAGGCTTGAAAAGGGTGAGTTGCACCTGTTCCGCATTGGATAAGGAGTCTGTGGGGCCAATGTGGACTCACTTAGCGAACCTATCGTCTGTCCATCAGTCAAAGAAATGCATCTATTGGAATTAACTGGGTGGAACTAAGTGAAGTACTTGTCCCTGTAAAGTTCCACAAGGGTAATGTTCGAACCTAACACCCTCTCAAGTGATGAAACATTAAAAACGGAACCGTCACCATCACGTCTGAAGGGAGCGTCTGCACCCATCAGAATCTGTTGAAAGTCTTACTTTTGAATACATCGTAGGAGCAGACTGTGATTAATATTATTATT
The DNA here is from genome assembly GCF_021461395.2 of Schistocerca americana. Lineage (NCBI taxonomy): Eukaryota > Metazoa > Arthropoda > Insecta > Orthoptera > Acrididae > Schistocerca > Schistocerca americana. The sequence goes on from NC_060119.1 coordinate 906,442,020, forward strand.
AATAGTTACTATTAAATTCAGTCTTGATCACAAATTTATTTATTCTGGTAACCGGTTTCGACCAAGCCTGTGCTCATCTTCAGACCAAGCTGTGCGAGCAGGAGGCACCTTCTGGTGGTGATTTACCACCAGGAGGAGGCTCCTGCTCATACAGAATAAATAAATTTGTGATCAAGACTGATTTTAATAGTAACTATTGTTGAAAGTCTGCTTCCATCCGAATCTATCGCCAGACTGCTTCTCTTCTGCTCCCCTCAAAATCTAACAACAAAATGTCGAAGTCTGCATTAAAACTCCTCGGAGCTCTCCTTGGCATATCCACCACGAGAAAATGCGTAATGCTGCCTCGATCGGTCTGGCTCGTCCAGCAATCTTTCCGCTAATCAGACGAGAGGTAATCTGAGCTACAGTCCTACCACACATGTAGTTTTGACAGTGGCCAATCCAATTTTACCTCACACAGGGCGAAAGCTTATTTTGAACTGAACTTTTTGGCTTCAGCATTTTGTGACGTACATGTTACTGTAGAAAGTTTTAGGAGTACTTCGAGAATCACTCGACCTATTGTATCTGTGAGCGTGGTTGCAGCCAGTCATAGCCATAAACCGCGCACTAAGAGAACGGCTTGGAGCAATTGCCTTAAAATTCCACCATCCATTTGTATCGGCCAAAACAAGACCTCTCTTACTCCACTCTATTCACAGCGTGACCAAGTGACTGTCTACAAAAGAGAAGAGGCCTCGCGAGAAATCACCTCTTCGGCGCCGGCTAGTACATATCTACACTGAAGTGCCAAAAAAATTGGTGCACCTGCCTATAATTGTATATGGGGCCCGCGAGCACGCGGAAGTTCCCGTACACGTCCATCCGCTCGACTCGTCCGACCAGACAACACGTTTGCAGTCATCGACAGTCCAATGTTGGTGTTGACAGGCCAAGGCGAGACGTAAAGCTTTGTGTCAGCAGTCATCAAGGGTAAACGCGTGGGCCTTCGGCTCCCAAAGCCCATATCGACGATGTTTCGTTGAATGGTTCACACGCTGACACTTGTTTATCGCCCAGCACTGAAATCTGCAGCAATTTGCGCTTGTCACGTTGAACGATTCTCTTCAGTCGTCGTTGGTCCCGTTCTTGCAGTATCTTTTACCGACCGCAGCGATGTCGGAGATTTGATGTTTTACCGAATTCCTGATATTCACGGTGCACTCGTGAAATGGTCGTACGGGAAAATCCCCACTTCATCGCTACCTCGGTGATGCTGTGTTCCATCGCTCGTGCGTCGACTATAACACCACGTTCAATCTCGCTTAAATCTTGTTACCTGCCACTGCAGTAGCGGAAACCGATCTAACAGCTGCGCAAGACACTTCATCTACATCTACATGACTACTCTGCAATTCACATTCAAATGCTTGGCAGAGGGTTAATCGAACCACAATCATACTATCTCTCTACCATTCCACTCACGAACAGCGAGCGGGAAAAACGAACACCTAAATCTTTCTGTTCGAGCTCTGATTTCTCTTATTATATTTTGATGATCATTCCTACCTATGTAGGTTGGGCTCCTCAAAATATTTTCGCATTCGGATGAGAAAGTTGGTGACTGAAATTTCGTAAATAGATCTCGCCGCGATGAAAAACGTCTTTGCTGTAATGACTTCCATCCCAATTCGCGTATCATATCTGCCACACTCTCTCCCCTATTACGTGATAATACAAAACGAGCTGCCCTTTTTTTGCACCCTTTCGATGTCCTCCGTCAATCCCACCTGGTAAGGATCCCACACCGCGCAGCAATATTCTAACAGAGGACGAACGAGTGTAGTGTAAGCTGTCTCTTTAGTGGACTTGTTGCAGCTTCTAAGTGTCCTGACAATGAGACGCAACCTTTGGCTCGCCTTGCCCACAATATTATCTATGTGGTCTTTCCAACTGAAGCTGTTCGTAATTTTAACACCCAGGTACTTAGTTGAATTGACAGCCTTGAGAATTGTGCTATTTATCGAGTAATCGAATTCCAACGGATTTCTATTAGAACTCATGTGGATCACCTCACACTTTTCGTTATTTAGCGTCAACTGCCACCTGCCACACCATACAGCAATCTTTTCTAAGTCGCTTTGCAACTGATACTGGTCTTCGGATGACCTTACTAGATGATAAATTACAGCATCATCTGCGAACAACCTAAGAGAACTGCTCAGATTGTCACCCAGGTCATTTATATAGATCAGGAACAGCAGAGGTCCCAGGACGCTTCCCTCGGGAACACCTGATATCACTTCAGTTTTACTCGATGATTTGCCGTCTATTACTACGAACTGCGACCTTCCTGACAGGGAATCACGAATCCAGTCGCACAACTGAGACGATACCCCACTTATTGTCTTGTACAGGGTGTTACAAAAAGGTACGGCCAAACTTTCAGGAAACATTCCTCACACACAAAGAAAGAAAATATGTTATGTGTACATGTGTCCGGAAACGCTTACTTTCAATGTTTGAGCTCATTTTATTACTACTCTTCAAATCACATTAATCATGGAATGGAAACACACAGCAACAGAACGTACCAGCGTGACTTCAAACACTTAGTTACAGGAAATGTTCAAATGTTAGCGAGGATACATGCATCCACTCTCCGTCGCTTAGAACCTCCGATGCGCTGATGCAGCCCTGGAGAATGGCGTATTGTATCACAGCCGTCCACCATACGAGCACGAAGAGTCATTACATTTGGTACCGGGGTTGCGTAGACAAGAGCTTTCAAATGAGTCAAGAGGGTTGAGGTGAGGAGAGCGTGGAGGCCACGGAATTGGTCCGCCTCTACCAATCCATCGGTCACCGAATCTGTTGTTGAGAAGCGTACGAACACTTCGACTGAAATGTGCAGGAGCTCCATCGTGCACGAACCACATGTTGTGTCGTACTTATAAAGGCACATGTTCTAGCAGCACAGGTAGAGTATCCCGTATGAAATCATGATAACGTGCTCCATTGAGCGTAGGTGGAAGAACATGGGACCCAATCAAGACATCACCAACAATGCCTGCCCAAACGTTCACAGAATATCTGTGTTGATGACGTGATTGCACAATTGCGTGCGTATTCTCGTGAGCCCACACATGTTGATTGCGAAAATTTACAATTTGATGACGTTGGAATGAAACTAAAATGAGCTCTAACATGGAAATTAAGCGTTTCCGGGCACATGTCCACATAACATCTTTTCTTTATTTGTGTGTGAGGAATGTTTCCTGAAAGTTTAGCCGTACCATTTTATAACACCCTGTATAGGCGTTGCCGACAGCAGCGCCTTATTCTGCCTGTTTACGTATCTCTGTATTTGAATACGCATGCCTATACCAGTTCCTGTGGTGGTTCAGTGTAAAAAGGAGCGGCTACGAGTGTAATGTTGCGAGTTGCTTACTTTATAAATCAAAGCGCCGCTGTTACATCAGTGCTTACCGCCTTCCTTCATTCCCGCTGTAGTACTGCGAGTATGAAGAGTCTGCGAACATGGCGCTGCAGTCGCTTCCTACTCGTCGTCTTGTTCTCTCTTACTGAAGGGTGCAGGAGTTTAAGGCTAATCGTGACTCAGTACGGAATCTGAGTGCGCTAACGTGCTGCTATGAAGTAGCTTTGGCAAGGCAAAATGACCAATTGTTGGGGTCAGAAGACCTCAAAAGAAGCTGTGTTTCTTGAGTGTGGAGGCAGTAACACGAAAATTAAGTGATGCAGTGTATACAACTACAAATGTGTTCCGTTAAAAGAAGTGTGACGTCTGGCATAAGCTGCATGCTGTAGTCCACGCTTCAGACGAAAAACACACAAATTTCATCCAATGCAAAAAAAGCGGTTACACTCCTGTTGAGTGCACCTCCACAATAAGAAAACGAAAGTGCTCAGCCAAATGAAAAGTTTCCAGGGTGGAACGTTACTGTTATATCACTGACACTAGAAAGCGCCCCATTTCTGTATTTCTTTGGTGATGGTCAACTTGCATATATGTGTTAACAGAGGGTTGGGTGATTATTATTCAGTCTCCAACTTTTTCGGAGACTATAATAAATTTATTTTAATAATTAATCACCATTTAGAGAATGCAGTTTGATTCGTGACATGTTTGTCGGCCGCTGTGGCCGAGAGATTCTAGGCGCGTCACTGTGGAATCGCGCGACCGCTGCGGTCGCAGGTTCAAATCCTGCCTCGGGCATGGAAGTGTGTGATGTCCTTAGGTTAGTTAGGTTTAAGTAGTTCTAAGTTCTAGGGGATTGATGACCTCAGATGTTAAGTCCCATAGTGCTCACAGCCATTTGAACCATTTTTTGAACTCTTGACGTGTTTCCTTGTACTGTTGTCAAAGATTCGGCAACATGTCAAAAGTGCGTATATGTCAACGTAATTGTTAGACATTGTCTGAATATATATAGACAACATTGTCTGAATATATATATATGTATGTATTATTACAATCATAAAGTATTATTACAATCATAAAAGAAGGCTGTATACATGGAAGAAGCCTGGAGATACTGACAGGTTTCAGATAGATTATATAATGGTAAGACAGAGATTTAGGAACCAGGTTTTAAATTGTAAGACATTTCCAGGGGCAGATATGGACTCTGACCACAATCTATTGGTTATGAACTGTAGATTAAAACTGAAGAAACTGCAAAAAGGTGGGAATTTAAGGAGACGGGACCTGGATAAACTAAAAGAACCAGAGGTTGTACAGAGTTTCAGGGAGAGCATAAGGGAGCAATTGACAGGAATGGGGGAAAGAAATACAGTAGAAGAAGAATTGGTAGCTTTGAGGGATGAAGTAGTGAAGGCAGCAGAGGATCAGGTAGGTAAAAAGACGAGGGCTAGTAGAAATCCTTGGGTAACGGAAGAAATATTGAATTTAATTGATGAAAGGAGAAAATATAAAAATGCAGTAAATGAATCAGGCAAAAAGGAATACAGACGTCTCAAAAATGAGATCGACAGGAAGTGCAAAATGGCTAAGCAGGGATGGCTAGAGGACAAATGTAAGGATGAAGAGGCTTATCTCACTAGGGGTAAGATAGATACTGCCTACAGGAAAATTAAAGAGACCTTTGGACATAAGAGAACCACTTGTATGAATATCAAGAGCTCAGATGGAAACCCAGCAAAGAAGGGAAAGCAGAAAGGTGGAAGGAGTATATAGAGGATCTATACAAGGGCGATGTACTTGAGGATAATATTATGGAAATGGAAGAGGATGTGGATGAGGATGAAATGGGAGATACGATACTGCGTGAAGAGTTTGACAGAGCACTGAAAGACTTGAGTCGAAACAAGGCCCCCGGAGTAGACAACATTCCATTGGAACTACTGACGGCCTTGGGAGAGCCAGTCCTGACAAAACTCTACCATCTGCTGAGCAAGACGTATGAAACAGGCGAAATACCCTCAGACTTCAAGAAGAATATAATAATACCAATCCCAAAGAAAGCAGGTGTTGACAGATGTGAAAATTACCGAACTATCAGTTTAATAAGTCACAGCTGCAAAATACTAACGCGAATTCTTTACAGACGAATGGAAAAACTAGTAGAAGCCGACCTCGTGGAAGATCAGTTTGGATTCCGTAGAAATGTTGGAACACGTGAGGCAATACTGACCCTACGACTTATCTTAGAAGCTAGATTAAGGAAGGGCAAACCTACGTTTCTAGCATTTGTAGACTTAGAGGAAGCTTTTGACAATGTTGACTGGAATACTCTCTTTCAAATTCTGAGGGTGGCAGGGGTAAAATACAGGGAGCGAAAGGCTATTTACAATTTGTACAGAAACCAGATGGCAGTTATAAGAGTCGAGGGACATGAAAGGGAAGAAGTGGTTGGGAAGGGAGTGAGACAGGGTTGTAGTCTCTCCCCGATGTTATTCAATCTGTATATTGAGCAAGCAGTGAAGGATACAAAAGAAAAATTTTGAGTAGGTATTAAAATTCATGGAGAAGAAGTAAAAACTTTGAGGTTCGCCGATGACATCGTAATTCTGTCAGAGACAGCAAATGACTTGGAAGAGCAGTTCAACGGAATGGATAGTGTCTTGAAAGGAGGATATAAGATGAACATCAACAAAAGCAAAACGAGGATAATGGAATGTGGTCGAATTAAGTCGAGTGATGACGAGGGAATTAGATTAGGAAATGAGACACTTAAAGTAGTAAAGGAGTTTTGCTATTTGGGGAGCAAAATAACTGATGTTGGTCGAAGTAGGGAGGATATAAAATGTAGACTGGCAATGGCAAGGAAAGCGTTTCTGAAGAAGAGAAATTTGTTAACATCGAGTATAGATTTAAGTGTCAGGTAGTCATTTCTGAAAGTATTTGTATGGAGTGTAGCCATGTATGGAATTGAAACATGGGCGATAAATAGTTTGGACAAGAAAAGAATAGAAGCTTTCGAAATGTGGCGCTACAGAAGAATGCTGAAGATTAGATGGGTAGATCACATAACTAATGAGGAAGTGTTGAATAGGATTGAGGAGAAGAGAAGTTTGTGGCACAACTTGAACAGAAGAAGGGATCGGTTGGTAGGACATGTTCTGAGGCATCAAGGGATCACCAATTTAGGATTGGAGGGCAGCGCGGAGGGTAAAAATCGTAGAGGGAGACCAAGAGATGACTACACTAAGCAGATTCAGAAGGATGTAGGTTGCAGTAGGTACTGGGAGATGAAGAAGCTTGCACAGGATAGAGTAGCATGGAGAGCTGCATCAAACCAGTTTCAGGACTGAAGACCATAACAACAACAACATTACAATCTGTTTCTTCGACAATTGCATGATTACTAGAATGTCGACACTCACCTCTTCCGAAATGAGAACAGACGTGTTCTCAGGGTTGCATGCATACATTCCTGGTTCGAAAGAACAGTAAGGTGAAATTTTGGAAGGAAATTAAAGCTGAGAGACAATGACTTAAAGTTTCAGGTTTGCCGACGGCACTGTAGTATGACTTGGAAGAGTAGGGGATGGTAACGAAATGTAGATGCTGAGGGAATTAAGTAGGAAGCGAGGCTCTAAAAGTGCTAGATAAATACTGCTATTTCGGCAGCAAAATAAAATACAAAAGGACAATAGCAAGAACAGCGTTTAGAAAACAAACTTGTTATCATTGAATGTTTGGAAGTTTTTTTTTCTGAAGATATATGTGTGAAGTGTTGTCTTGTACTGAAGTGAAACACGGGCGATAAACAGCTGAGATAAGAAGAAAATATAAGTTTTTGAAACTTTTTCTACAGGAGACTGCCGGTGATCAGATTGGTGTAAGGGGACAGTTATAACGATCTTTAAAACGTTACTTCTTAACTTGCGTTGGCCTGTGGTTCATCGATGTTGTGGATGCTGCGAATAGTGAGAACATCACAAAAATTTCAAGCTTGACAAATTAGTTATTGGCATCAGCTGATCGACAAAACTGACATAAGCGCAAAACAAAGAGCGAACTGAACTGCACTGACACATCCAAGAAAACAAAACTCTACTGACTGACTCCTCCTCGCAGCCTCTCTGCGTCGCTTTAAATACCATTTTAACAATCGCTGCCATTGTTATTACAAAATGTAACAATTAAAAACAATTTCATTTAAACTAACTGCTGTTACATTTGTACAGGTTATAAAATATAATGTCAAATAACATGATATTTTTTATCATCATCTTGGTTATATGTGTGAGAATTAATTCACAACCTGATTTCAACAATTATTTTGATTTTAATTTAATTTCATAATTAGTGGCTGTATGGATGTTATTGCTAACATTTGTTCGAAGTATACACATCGTGCTTCGCCAGATTACATAAATTAAATAGAAACATGTTTTCTCAAATACCGAAATTTCGTAAATTTTGGTGGTGTAACTAAAAAGAGGTTAATATCTGCCTAATTTACAAGCATCATTAATTACAATGAATTACATAAAAATGAATAACGAATGAAATTACTTCACTGGATAATAATTATTATTTTCATTTGGCTCTTAATGAGGTTTTTGTGTTATCAAATTTACAAATAGCAATTATGGTAATTAGAGGCGTTAGTTATTTATGTTAACATTTCCACAGCCTCTTAATATTTGTTGCTAAACATTTATTACTTCAATTTCACGATCTGATGTTTAATTTGGCATGTGTGTATATTTTTGTTAGTGACAACAATCTATTAATACTCACGAGAATGTACATTCCAGATTATTCTATATGTATTTACAAAGAAGAATAGGTTTATGGACAAACTGAACTGAACGATACCTATAAAAGTACACATAAAGGGCCCTAGGAAGCACTGAATCGTACGATAAATACACGGATGCATATAAAAAGGTGGTATCGGACAGTTCATAATGATCTTGGGGGAGGCTGTTGCATAATACAGTCAAATGAAAACTTGACAGATGCTAAAACATTAAGTAATCTGTACATTATTTGAAAAGCAATTGCCATAACTGTTAATACATTTATCCCTCTTTGAGGCAAGACGGTCAATGGCGTCACTGAAAAATGTTTGGAGTTGTCTAGGGAGCAATGTACCCAGGCGTACACCTGTTCGTGCCGAATGTCTATCTTCAGGGCTCCAAAAATGTTGAAATCGCATGGGAAGACATTGGGACTAGTTGGAGGATGTGCAAGGGCTTCCCAGCGAAACTTATGCAGCGCAGTCCAAACAACCTTGGTAATATGTGGCCGGACTCTCATTCTCCATAGAGTCCCTATCTCTCCTGACGCGATTTCTATCATTTTGTTGCACTGAAGAAAGATGTGGAGGGAAAAGAAGTTTATGGCAAAAACTTGATACGACTAATTCTGAGGCATCAAGGAATGGTATGTTTGGTAACGGACTGCGGTCTATGGGGGGATGGGGATGGGTAAAATCATCGAGAGAGACCACGGCCTCACTGCAGTGTGCAGGATCCAATTAACGTAGGGTGCACTAGTTAGGCAGAGATCAGAGATGCACTGGCTACACTAGCGTGGAGAGCGGCATCAAATGGATCTATGGTCTATGGATGAAGACTAAAAACAATCATGCTATCAACGTGATGTCTCCTGGGGGTTGTTAATTTTGTGACTGGTGTGTTTACAGTCTCACAATGGCTCCAGTTTTTTTTTTCTCATGACTGGTGTGTTTACTGTTTACAACCTCATACGTAGTAGGGTTTATACTTCTGGTACCACAACAGTTACTTGCAGGTCATCAGTGTACTACACACGGCGTCGTCGCAAGGGAACGATCACTGTAGTCCAAATGTATCGCCTTTACTCAACCGTTGCCCATTTCTGTCCGGTCCAGTGACTACGGAGGCTTGCCCGTATCTTCGACGTTGTGGGCTTTCACTGAGTCGGTGTTAAACGACGGGAGAAAGAGGTCAGCGGCGTATCACAACAAACTCGCCAGAGGCAGTGTCGGCGGTAACGGCGAGCAACTGTGCCGGCACAAGAGGCGGGGCGTGGGTTAGGTCCGGGAGCTGAACAGCGGCCTCTGGGGAGGGGCGGCGCCGCCCAATTCCTCGGCGGGTTGCGAGCGTCGGGGTCGCGGCACCATCAGTGCGCACCTAGTGTGTGCAGACGTGCGTTTCTGGTCGAAGCCGAGTCAAAAGCCGAGCCGTCGCGTCGTCATTATAATCAACCTCCGAGAGGACCCGGAAGTGTACTCGAGCAGACGAAACCGTGGGCCGGGCCTCCATGCCATTACAATAACTGCGTGTGGCTGTCACCGAGCGCAAGACTTGCCATTCGACTTGTGTGTTTCCCATGTACACGATTTATCTAATCGGGGAAAAAGAACCTACAGATGGAATCGGAAGCACGATTCCTGGCGACTCCTCACAGAACTGAGCTTTGACGGCTGGATTAAAGGCAGACTGGAAAATTCTGTGGTTCGACCGGGATTCGATACCGCGAGCTCTCGGTTTCTAGGCACGCGCTTTACCGCTCGACCACCGGGACCGACCTTTGTTGTCATGAGTCGCGCTGTGCCCCTAAGAGACTTAAGGCGTACAACTGTTCCGGGGTGGCGAGAAATAGCACGCGGCGGCACCGTCCCTAACCAGTGACAATCACAGGTAAGTTGTTGCTCACATTCCTTTTTGAGAGCCTCTGTTTCTCTGAACGCTCTTGAGTATCTGTACAGGAGTTGTTAAACTGAGTGCGTCCCAATGTTATATTTTCCAAGGCGGTGTATAATGGATCGTTTTAAAGTGCTACGCTTACAGCATCAGGAATTACGTAACGTAGCCACGATCCCAGCCACAAACGCACGTGGTATCAATTGGAAGTGCCTGTTAATACCAATTATCAGAAGATGAACCTTCAGTGGCTTCAAAGCTAGCCAATGGAAGAAAAAGTGTTTTTAAAAAGCATTATGAACCGACTGGTCGTAGTATTAATAAAAAGCATCAGATTTTATAATAATCAACAGATATTTTTGTACATTTACCTTGAGACTGGTTAAACCCAGCGATTCACTATCAAAGAGTTGGCACATTAAGTATTCTTTATCGACACTTTCCATCCTCAGTGAATCGAGACCTAGCGATAGCAACATCTTTGAGAGCGTGATTTGGCAGGGGGTAGCAGTGCATGAATGGAAAAGTGGAGTTGAAAGAGCGTGTAGTCGTTTAAGAGAGTGAAAGAATGTGCATAGGTTGCGTTTCCTTTCTTTATATTGTGTGAACAATGCAGCCAGAGAAATTCAGGAGCATTCAAAGATTTTGTCAAATCGCCATGAGGGTGCCAATCCTTTTTCTTTCGTATATGCCCGATTCACCAACTACGAGAGTTGGAACTTAAATACTGGCAACTATTTATTCACAATCGATACAAAAGAGTTACATGTTTGCACCTGCTACTGTCCTTCAAAGTAGTCACCAGCGTTGTGTAGAACCCGTTGCCAGCGATGTGGAAGGCGTAGTATACCGTTACCAGAGCCTGTTCTGTTGACGGTGTGAATGGAGCGATCTACTGCCTGTTCAATCTCTGGAGGAGTTCTGAAGCGAATGCCAAGAAGTGGCTCCTTCATCTTCGGAGTCAAATCAAAGTCACAAGGACTTAAGTCCGGGGAGTATGATGGATGGTACAGTACTTTCCAGTTCCATCGACCGAACAGAGCAGCCACAGCTTGCGCTGTATGCGCCCGCGCATTGTCGTGCAAAATGATGGGTGGACTGCGCAGAAAGTGTCGCCGCTTCTTTTGCAAAGCTGGTCGCAGGTGATGCTCCAGAAACGAACAGTAATACTGTGCACTGAATATCTCCTGTTGAAGATGTTCAAAATGTTCAAATGTATGTGAATTTCTAAGGGACCAAACTGCTGAGGTCATCGGTCCCTAGACTTACACACTACTTTAACTTAAACTAACTTATGCTAAGAACAACGCACACGCCCATGCCAGAGGGAGGACTCGAACCGCCGGTGGGAGGGGTCGCGCAATGCGTGACATGGCGCCTCAAACCGCATGGCCAATCCGCGCGGCGCCTTGGAGGAACGTAATGCGTTAGGATAACACCATCACAGTCGTATACGAGAATCACCATAACTTTCACCATATTGAGGCTCTGACGCCATTTAGACTTTCGAGTCTATCCATAATGACGCCATTCGTTGGACTGGGGTTTCAGTTTTGGCCTCGTGGCATTCGCTTTAGAACTTTCCAGAGATTCGACAGGCAGAAGACCGCTCCATTCGCACCATCAACAGAACAGGTTCTGCTAACGGTATATTACGCCTTCCACATCGCTGGTAACGGGTTCTACACAACGCTGGTGACTACTTTGAATGACAGTAACAGGTGCAAACATGTAACTCTTTTATATAGGTTGTGAATAAATAGTTGCCATTATTTAAGTTCCAACCCTCGTACATCTTGCAGACGACGTTGAGCGACCAAGATGAAAAACGTAAAGTACCAGTGACTTAATTTCGTGAGCGACTTGACGTAAAATCCATAGGTAAGACCGTTTAGCCACCGATTGGAAAATTTTAGATGTTTTGGGAGTCTTAACTGGAGGCGCGGACAAAAAAATATTGCCAGTAATGATAGACCAAAATTATATCTATAGTCGCCATTCAGAAAAGACAACGAATTAATCCGTCTGTCGTCCATCGTCCGCTCACAAGTACTGCGCATTCGTTAAAAAATATAAATTACAATTAGATGTAGTCACCACGTCCATGAAAGGTTACCTCTCTGCAATGAATTTGGGAATGGAGAGTTCATGTACAGTGGTAGCTCAGCCATTGCCATCCCCAACCATCATTGCCATTAAAAAGTTCTGTATTAAATCAATGCAGTTATTTGCTCAAATGGAGTTACAGTTTGAGTGATGAAGCACGTTAAAGTCTTAATATAGTATATTTTCCTTTGAACTGTTCAAGAGATCACTTTTTTACATGCAAGAATGCAATCATAATTTGTTTGATGTCCTGCTGTTTCTTGCTCAGACAAAATAATCAGTTGAGTTACACATATTCACAAAGTCTTATTATTCGAGAAAAAAAATTTGCTGACAAGAGCAGAACTTTTTTTTTTACATATACGAGTACATATAGAATAGCTTATACTCAGTCTCATTAGTAACACCACCGCATTTTTGAAATTTCTTGCCTGCTTTTCTAAGTTTCTGCCTTAATCAGACTAGAACATCAGAATTCTTTAGATATTGACTCTGTCGTAATTCCGTATATTTTGGTTGCGTTTGAAGGCTCTTTCGCATATCGTTTCCACAATAGCCCGAAGTGTTTCACTGAGTACTTCTTGAAGTGAGTACGGTTTCTGAACCAAGAGAAGCTAATGATGCAATATCTGCTACGATATTTAAAAAAAGTGACTGAGATTCTTGGGACATGAACGTTATTGTATGTCGTAAAAGCGATAAATATCGTGATATTCTTTCAAGAAATTGCAAAACTTTGAATCGGAAGTGTTTTTGTTGTTCCGAATATTGTCTGGTTTAATCATTTAAATCGTAAAACGGGTACTCATTGTTTTGATGAAAGCGTATGGACCAGGAATTGTGAGCCACAGTGAGAAGACCAGTCGAGAACTATCACATTTGTCCGTGCTCGATCAAGCAGTGCTTTTGGACAAAATGAAGAACATGCAGCCCGGAGAAGAGTTGTATAACCAGCGTTACACCTGTTTACGAATGAATAGTTGCACACGTATTCTACAGAAGTTCCCTCCTCTCCATAAAAGGTTAGTATGACATGACTTTCAATGTGTTGTGTTATTCGAGTGTTTGAAATATGACGAAATTACGTGCCAAAGGACAACAACAATTGAGTACGAGCAGTTTCTGTCGGGAAACAACATCCATATGTGCCGTAGATGGGTTCGTGAGTCCGAAGACTAACTAAACGTTTAAAAGAAATATTTGTAGACAAGTGACAGATGAGATGAAAAAAACGACTTGCAATGTCATGCTGCATCGGTCGGACACTAAAGGACAGTTTTTAAGTTAATGTAAGGGCACTTTATGTGAAATATCTTTTAGAATAATGTTTGTTGCCTGTTTTCAAAGAACGTCTCATAGTATAAAACTTCATCTTATGGGTATAATGAAGTTAGCCTTCAATGTGCTAAATGAAATATTACAGCTTCCTCCATGGAACTCAGCAGACATCGCTGGTGTGAAACTGGAGACCTTCCAGCCATTAATTGCGGCGGTTATCTGGAATTAAGTCAATGGAAAACTACCGATATCTTAGGAGTGACACAGATAGCAAAATCTAGGCTGATGATAGAATGTACTATAACTGACAAAAACTTCAACGGAGAAGGAAGATCCGACGTTACAGGAATCATTAAACGCCGAAGGCATTGCTACAAAGAACGGCAGAACTAATACGATACGACTGATAAACCAGAAGGTTTCGGCCCGTTGATATGAACCATGGGAATGGAATCAATAGACACGCATTTTATCTATCGAAAAAGACGAGCTCCAATTGCCGAAGGACTGGAATTCATGTCATACAAATTAAGGAAGTCGAAGTATTCAATAAACTAATGACAAGAAAGAATTTGGAAAATCCCAGACCCTTTATGTTACACCTGCATAAAAATTTATGAGTTATCGATTGTAGGTAGTTTCACGGAGGCAAAGACGACGTTAAGTGCCGGTGGTAAGTGACAAAACTGAGACGAATTCTGGCACTGGAGTGCTGTCATTCTTCCCAGATGTGCGGCAGTCTTTATACCAAATTTTTCAGGTGTTTACACAATTTATTTTAATGAAAGGAAATTAATGGACTCCAGTAAATGTGGAGATAATGCACCAGTAAGTCGTTTAGACGAAAGTTTTGCCATCGAATGGAGCTGTACTTACGTACTGAGTTGCTGTATTCTGAAGCTTCACTGCCAAATCCGAGTATTACGAGCAATAATCTGACACATGGAGAGTTACTGGATATTGCGCAGTGTTATACGTCTGATATGATATTAATAGTTCAGTGTCAGCCATATTTGACATTTTTACAGGCCTCTTACTGGATTCATTATACTCTCCTATAGCCGTTGAACTATTTATATCATTTGTTCTTTAACAGTGTATACGCTAACGGATATAAACATGGTGTTATCATCTCAATTCACTGAATGACCTTTTTAATTAGTACATTCAGTTTCAGACAGGTACTACATTTACGAAATTGCCTCACCAACTACGACTTCTTTTCACATCATTTCTATTAGGTATGGATTCAATATAATTCACATCTGAAAATAAATTTCATATTATTAATACACATCTACAGCGTTACTCTGCAATTCACACTTAAGTGCCTGGCAGAAGGTTCATCGAATCATTTTCATACCACTTCTCTACCATTCCACTCTCGAATGGCGCACGGGAAAAAGGAACACCTAAATCTTTCCGTTTGAGCTCTGATTTCTCTTATTTTGTTATGATGATCATTTCTCCCTACATAGGTGGGTGTCAAAAAAAATATTTTCGCATTCGGAAGAGAAAGTAGGTGATTGAAATTACGTAAATAGATATCGTCACAAAGAAAATCGCCTTTGTTTCATTGACTGCCACCCCATCTCGCATACCGTATGAGCTACACTCTCACCCCTATTGCGCGATAACACTGAACGAGCTGCCCTTCTTTGCAGTTTCTCGATGTTCTCCGTCAATCCTATGTGGTAAGGATCCCACATCACGCAGCAGTATTACAGCAGAGGACGGACAAGTGTAATGTAGGCTGTCTCTTTAGTGGATTTGTCGCATCTAAGTGTGCTGCCAACAAAGCGCAGTCTTTGTTTCGCCTTCCCCACAATATTATCTATGTGGTCTTTCCAATTTAAGTTGCTCGTAATTGTAATTCCTTGGTATTTAGTCGAATTGGCAGCCCTTAGATTTGTGCGATTTATAGTATACCCAAAATTTATCGGATTTCTTTTCGTACCCATGTGGATGACCTCGCACTTTTCTTTGTTTAGTGCTAATTGCCACTTTTCGCAACATACAGAAATTCTCTCTAGATCATTTTGTAATTGGAATTTATCGCCTGATCATTTTACTAAACGGTAAATTACAGCGTCATTTGCAAACAATCTAAGGCGGCTGCTCAGATTATCACCTACATCAGCCGACTATTTATGGGGTACACTGATTCATGGTAGGTTACCAGTTACCACGAAGCCGTTACAGGTTGTGGGACTGTGTTCTCCTGCTGTTAGTTACGGACAAACGATGCCAGTTGCTGTCTGTTAAGCCGTTCGCAGCAGTGTCCAGTGAGGCCGGTGCCATATGATCATCTTTTTCCGGTCGTACCGAGATCGCTGGCAACCGGAATGCTGGTACGATGTAGCCACCTGCTCGACTGAAGTTGTCAGGCTGCTTTAAGATTTGTTGCCTCTCTTATTTTGTGTGTGTACATACACGTCTGTCTCACAAATACTCGGGCTTCTTGAAACTTCATAGCGTACCCACTATTGCGATCTTGCTCCGCGAATGCCTACCTGTTGGGCTGCTTCAATCTAACGTAGTGGTAATGCTCTGCTATGGTCAGCGGCAGAGTACTCACACTGTGTCTCGTATACGCCTGCAGTGCTGAGGGCTTTTATTGCGTACTTTGTCAACCTCACCAAATTTTGGATCTTGAAGCCACTCCCAAACTTGTTTGTTGCGTCCTCGATGAAGCACCTTGCCTGCTTGATTGCTGATGCCCTGATCGTAAGGTAAGTGCACGCTCAGGAGGTGTTTTTTTTCATTTTCTGTGTCCACCTTTGTAAGTCACTTTACTGTTTCGGTGTCGTATCCATTGTCTCAGAACGTGTTATGCAACACTTCCAGCTACTATTCGATATTGTCTGTATCGCTAATGCGGTGGACTCGCGTTGCTGGTGTGCAGGAGAGAACACTTGAAGAGCCAGTTGATGGTGTATTCGTAGTTACGGGTTAGTGTAGCCTTGTGTTGCAATTTGATAATGGGACTGCTGCAAACCTCTACGTTCAGGATCGGAATCACGCCGTTTCTTTCTTGTTCTAGGGTAAACTGAATGTCCTTATGCAGGCTACTAATATACTGATCGGACTTATGTAGTTCTCTTTCTCCAGTCGCTGAAAGGACAGAAGTGTCGTCCACCAATCGCGGCCAACAACTTAATGCAATTTCTTCAAAAGCTTGCAGAAGATGTCCGCTATAATCTGAACACGGACGGAAGTGGGCTTGGGCAACCGGGTCGTTGCCGGGGGCCCCCGACTTTGAGGGATTCCTGACGCACGAGGGACTGCTGGTGCTCTGGTCGTAAGGTAAGTGAACCCTTGAAAGCTGTTATTTTGTTTCATTTTCTGTATCCAACTTCGTAACTCATTTTACTGTTGCGCTGTCGTATCAATTGGCTCGGAAAAAAAGGAAAAATCCAATGGAAAGAAGAAATGGGCATATTAATAACATCGATCAGACAAGTCAAGTTTTTTTCTTATTAAAATAAAGAAATTGGTTTTAGAAATAATTGTGACGTAAAGAAATGAGAACCACTGAGTCAAGTGCACGGTCCAGTTCCGCTCGACGGCTTTGAACAATGACATTCTGTGTGACATCATGAGTTTACGATCCGAAGGACTGGTGTACTCGTAAAATATGCTGTTTATTCCAAATGTCGCGGTTGACGAATGTGTGGTTAGACTGGGACCAGAGAGCACAGCTTCAATTACTGCTAGAGGAACGAGTAGCGATCATCTTGGTCCTCACGAATATTTGTAAGAAAATGAAATGCTTACAGCCGTCCTTATGATCTTATTTATTGTGTAGCTACCATTTTCGGCGCTTCAATGTGCCATCTTCAGGCCTTAGTTGACGATGAATGGGTTATCATGATTCATATGTACGCTGCATCACTGGCCAACATAATTGGTTTACGCAAACTATATGTAACTGATGTCAGCACCCCAACCAGCAACTGCCAACTGAGTTAGCAGTTGATGTTCGGAGCGCCGAAACTGGCAGACACACAAAAAAGGTCTTAAGGATGGCTGTAGGCATTTCATTTTCTTACAGTAGTGAACGGCCGTGGTCCACAAGACCCACGGTCAAAAGGATGGATTCAAAAATATTTGGCTGTTTCTTTCCGAATGTTGTATGATTTCCGAAGGTAAGGATAGGCAGGAACCTAAGAGCACAACTTAAACTGTTGCGAGCAAAACGAGTACTGATCATATTTATAATCTCGATTCTTACAGATGTTTCGAATGTGACGTTGTGGAGTCGCGGCATATTTGAAATACAGGGGGCGTGTTGTTAGCTGTGACGGACTCTCATAGCAGATGTCTGTGTTTGTTATTTCGTTTGTAGTAATGGCTCAGTTGAATAGGATCGACTCTGTGGTAGCTAGGCTATTGGTTAGTTATTTGTTCTTTGTTTTTGAGTTGTTCCTTTTCGTTTTTTTGCGGGGAGTGGAGGGCGAATATTGTGTATTTGTCGATTGCTTGATCGGAATTATACTTTGGATTATGTTTTAATATTTCACTGTTTGCAATAAAATGTGTGTGTGTGTGTGTGTGCGTGTGTGTGTGTGTGTGTGTGTGTGTGTGTGTGTGTGTAGAGGCGGCGGAGGGTGGGGATGTCCGGTATCGTTGTCCCCACTTGAGCTAAATAGGTCAAGTGATACTAATTATTATGGTTTGTGACGGGGGGAGGGAACGTAGGGAGAAGGAGAGCTCTGTCTGGTATCGCTGTTTTCGTTTGAGCTACAGGTCAAGTGAAATATTCGACTCCAACTGTAAATATTTTTTATTTTTTGTTCGGGAAGAAATTTTTCGATTTTGTGGTGGTTATCTTGAAACGATGTTGGTCTTGTTGTAGCATTTTTAGTTTCTCCCCGCTCGAAGCCGTCTAATTCTTGCGGCTGTCCAGTTATTTTCATTTAATTAGGTGACTGATATATTTCTCGTGTTTCTTACGTTTGTTTGGGGCCATAATGTTCAAAAGTGTGTGAAATCTTATGGGACTTAACTGCTAAGGTCATCAGTCCCTAAGCTTACACACTACGTAACCTAAATTATCCTAAGGACAAACACACACACCCATGCCCGCGGAGGACTCGAACCTCCGCCGGGGCCATAATGCTCTATACTGTGGTCGCCATCTTGAAGCATGGAAGCAGCATGTTATTGTATATTATCTGTGTTTGTCTTCATAATTAGTATAACAATTTCAGTTTTGTGATTGTCTTAATAACTAGTATGGAATAGAAATGAAGTCCCATACTTCTTCAAAAAGCATAGGGGAACGAAGCGTGAGAGGTAAGCTCCTAATGGAGGTTGCTTGCCGTTGCCTTCCTCCGACCGTAACGGGGATGAATGATGATGAAGACGACACAACAACACCCAGTCATCTTAGGGGCAGGTAAAAATCCCTGACCACGCCGGGAATCGAACTCGGTACCTCGGACTTGGAAAGCGAGAACGCTACCGCGAGACCACGAGCTGTGGACAATAACTAGCATAACAATTCCAAATACGACGTCATGAGTAGTATACAGAGAAGTTGCAGCATTAGAAAATTGTAGCGAAATGCAGGAAGATCTGCAGCGGATAGGCACTTGGTGCAGGGAGTGGCAACTGACCCTTAACATAGACAAATGTAATGTATTGCGAATACATAGAAAGAAGGATCCTTTATTGTATGATTATATGATAGCGGAACAAACACTGGTAGCAGTCACTTCTGTAAAATTTCTGGGAGTATGCGTGCGGAACGATTTGAAGTGGAATGATCATATAAAATTAATTGTTGGTAAGGCGGGTACCAGGTTGAGATTCATTGGGAGAGTCCTTAGAAAATGCAGTCCATCAACAAAGGAGGTGGCTTACAAAACACTCGTTCGACCTATACTTGAGTATTGCTCATCAGTGTGGGATCCGTACCATATCGGGTTGACGGAGGAGATAGAGAAGATCCAAAGAAGAGCGGCGCGTTTCGTCACAGGGTTATTTGGTAACCGTGATAGCGTTACGGAGATATTTAACAAACTCAAGTGGCAGACTCTGCAAGAGAGGCGCTCTGCATCGCGGTGTAGCTTGCTCGCCAGGTTTCGAGAGGGTGCGTTTCTGGATGAGGTATCTAATATATTGCTTCCCCCTACTTATACCTCCCGAGGAGATCACGAATGTAAAATTAGAGAGATTAGAGCGCGCACGGCGGCTTTCAGACAGTCGTTCTTCCCGCGAACCATACGCGACTGGAACAGGAGAGGGAGGTAATGACAGTGCCACGTAAAGTGCCCTCCGCCACACACCGTTGGGTGGCTTGCGGAGTATAAATGTAGATGTAGATGTAGATGAGTCAAAGCAGACGGATGGAATCGCATCGTGCGCTAATCCCGAAGCATTTAGTCAACTTTAGCTAGCAAACAACGCTGTGTTCATTGTGTATGTACTTGTAAAAGAAAGCAGACGTTACACACGGAGTTAAAGTTCACAGAAGCACTATTCGAGAGTGAATTTGAAATAGCTGAAATTTAGTGTTACGTTTAATGAAGATATTCTTTGCACACAATTCTGAGAGACTGACAACGACAGGACAAAAGTGAATGTTGGTCCGAAGTCGTACAAAGTCTTTCGACTTCCATTAGAGCAGCTACTACTTCTCATAGTGAACGATTAATGTTTGTTCTGTCGGATCAGGGAGTACACAATGGCATAAAAAGTCGTGTATAAATGATACTGCTATAAATGTCTTATCACTGAGATGAATCGCAGCATGAAACAATGACGACTATAGTGTCTGGCCCACTGCGTACAGTATCATTTGAATGCCAAAGTTGGCAGTGAGAGAAATCAACGTATTACCATCTCGAATTTCAGCAACCTCGACCAATTCACATCTAAGGAGACATGATACCAAGAAAATGTGGGCTCACTGTACTGGGTTTGAGGATAAACTGGCACTAGAACGAAAACTGAACCAACTTATTTAATTATACGTAAGCCAAACGCATTTAATTCCGTTTATAAGTCATTTAAGATTTAGAAGGCAAATTATTTTTCTGATAAAAATTCAGCTGAAATTCGTCTATAACTATAAGAATGTTTTTAAAACTATATTACTTCTTAATGATAATTGGCATCAAAGAAATGTATCTCAAGGTACCACTCGACTTGTCGAACAACATGTGTAGGAGGGCCTATGGAGATCATTTTGCATGGAGACTCCGTAGGAAAAGGTGTAATCTGTAGAATTCCTATTTCCCTTTATAAAATTATTGCTTCCCTAACACAAACTGCCTCACATAAACCTTGATAAAGAACATGGATAAGTGGTTTGCAGCATCAAATTACCCTGAATATACACTCCTGGAAATGGAAAAAAGAACACATTGACACCGGTGTGTCAGACCCACCATACTTGCTCCGGACACTGCGAGAGGGCTGTACAAGCAATGATCACACGCACGGCACAGCGGACACACCAGGAACCGCGGTGTTGGCCGTCGAATGGCGCTAGCTGCGCAGCATTTGTGCACCGCCGCCGTCAGTGTCAGCCAGTTTGCCGTGGCATACGGAGCTCCATCGCAGTCTTTAACACTGGTAGCATGCCGCGACAGCGTGGACGTGAACCGTATGTGCAGTTGACGGACTTTGAGCGAGGGCGTATAGTGGGCATGCGGGAGGCCGGGTGGACGTACCGCCGAATTGCTCAACACGTGGGGCGTGAGGTCTCCACAGTACATCGATGTTGTCGCCAGTGGTCGGCGGAAGGTGCACGTGCCCGTCGACCTGGGACCGGACCGCAGCGACGCACGGATGCACGCCAAGACCGTAGGATCCTACGCAGTGCCGTAGGGGACCGCACCGCCACTTCCCAGCAAATTAGGGACACTGTTGCTCCTGGGGTATCGGCGACGACCATTCGCAACCGTCTCCATGAAGCTGGGCTACGGTCCCGCACACCGTTAGGCCGTCTTCCGCTCACGCCCCAACATCGTGCAGCCCGCCTCCAGTGGTGTCGCGACAGGCGTGAATGGAGGGACGAATGGAGACGTGTCGTCTTCAGCGATGAGAGTCGCTTCTGCCTTGGTGCCAATGATGGTCGTATGCGTGTTTGGCGCCGTGCAGGTGAGCGCCACAATCAGGACTGCATACGACCGAGGCACACAGGGCCAACACCCGGCATCATGGTGTGGGGAGCGATCTCCTACACTGGCCGTACACCACTGGTGATCGTCGAGGGGACACTGAATAGTGCACGGTACATCCAAACCGTCATCGAACCCATCGTTCTACCATTCCTAGACCGGCAAGGGAACTTGCTGTTCCAACAGGACAATGCACGTCCGCATATATCCCGTGCCACCCAACGTACTCTAGAAGGTGTAAGTCAACTACCCTGGCCAGCAAGATCTCCGGGTCTGTCCCCCATTGAGCATGTTTGGTACTGGATGAAGCGTCGTCTCACGCGGTCTGCACGTCCAGCACGAACGCTTTTCCAACTGAGGCGCCAGGTGGAAATGGCATGGCAAGCCGTTCCACAGGACTACATCCAGCATCTCTACGATCGTCTCCA
Source organism: Schistocerca americana (assembly GCF_021461395.2). Lineage (NCBI taxonomy): Eukaryota > Metazoa > Arthropoda > Insecta > Orthoptera > Acrididae > Schistocerca > Schistocerca americana. Next base: position 906,464,071 of record NC_060119.1, read on the forward strand.
TGGGAGAATAGCAGCCTGCATTGCTGCGAAAGGTGGATATACACTGTACTAGTGCCGACATTGTGCATGCTCTGTTGCCTGTGTCTATGTGCCTGTGGTTCTGTCAGTGTGTTCATGTGATGTATCTGACCCCAGGAATGTGTCAATAAAGTTTCCCCTTCCTGGGACAATGAATTCACGGTGTTCTTATTTCAATTTCCAGGAGTGTATATGCAGTGTGGAGGGTCTCCATATTCGTCAAATATGCATGCCTCTGCGAACATGTTTTGCGTCCACGGAAAGGTGCAATGTATTGCCACGAGTATTCTGGGTGCCACGGATTGGCAGTGCTCAGATGCTTGTCGATGGCTTATCTTTAAATTGCTATCGTTGCTCCGTGCTCTTAATGCCTGTCACGGTTTTGGTTCAAATGGCTCTGAGCACTGTGGGACTTAGCTTCTGAAGTCATCAGTCCCCTACAACTTAGAACTACTTAAACCTAAGTAACCTAAGGACATCACGCACATCCCTGCCCGAGGTAGGATTCGAACCTGCAACCGTAGCGGTCTCGCGGTTCCAGACTGTAGCGCCTAGAACCGGCCGGCTGTCACTGTTTTCTTAAGACTCACATACATATAACATGATATTGCAGTGTTTGAGTCAGCAGGTCACAAAGAACATCGTAATTCCGAATAACAAAGGCATTGCAGTATCGTATTTATCCGCTAGCACCGAGCAAAAGATTTTCAAATAAAATGCCTCCCCTGTACGGGAATATGCATAATGGATGTACGAGTACAGGTTATAGACGTCTGGTTAACGACATATAGAAGTTTGGGTTTGGCCGTGAGTCGTGTTGCGACAACCTTGAGGTAAAGCGACCACCCGCGATAAGCGGGAAATCGTGGTTCAAGTCCCACTCTGGCACAAATTTTCACTGTCGTCATTGTTCCATTATACAGCTGATAGTTTTCCATAATCGCAACTGCGAATACATTTCATATACATCCATTTAAGTAGCCAGTCACTTCATTTCAAATTGACGCTAAGCAACCCGATGCATATCCTCCTGTCTTGTTGAGAACTGCGCCACGCCGCGATATGTCGTTTACTCCAAGAGGATATACGGAAGATAATCACCCCACAATTAAGGAAACTATTCAGCGATAACAGCGGGGGCGTAACTGGGCTAGAACTAGAACTACCGGGGTAGTGCCCCGGCGGATCAAGTGCTCTAAAAAAAAATGTAAATGGAACAAAAGCGTAAAAATTGAAAATCGATCAGTCAAGGGAAGTTATTCGTTAAGTTAAAAAGTGAAAGTTCATTTTGGAAATCATTCTGAAGATGTGAGAATCGTTTGCCTGCTTTACCCCAGTCAAAGAACAGTGTGAATTAGGATACGAACATCAGTTAATGAATATATAAAGCCATTTTTCGGGGTGCACTCAGCCTCGTGATGCCAATTGAGGAGCTACTCGACCGAATAGTAGCGGCTTCGATCAAGAATACCATCATAACGATCGGGAGAGCGGTATGTTGACCTCACGTCCCTCTGAGGATAACACGGCGGTCGGATGGTCCCGGTAGGCCACTCGTGGCCTGAAGACGGAGTGCTTTTTAAAGGAACTTTGTGAGCAGGTATTTCGACCAAGGCTATATCGGAGCATACGTCCTGTGAATGATATACGATGGAATGCAAAAAAGAATCGTCAAAATTTAAATTTAGTTTTAAGGCGTTGTGAAGTCTAAGAGTAATTAAAAAGCAGTCCTGTATTTGGAAACAGGTGAGAAAATCTACAAATTTTTGGGTCACAGCACACTACATGGAATTTAAAAACTTGTTCCGTAAGCGCAGATAATTCTAAAGAAAACTCGTTGGGATGGTACATAAGAAGTCATCTGTACACTTCAAGAGATATTCATCGACGTTCTTAATGTGGGATAAACATAATTCATAAGAGTAAGACATGTGACTAACGGAATACAGCAGTAAGCCTTACAAAGCCTGCTCTATCTGGATTCAGCAATAACCACCAAAAAGAATTAATACAAGCCTTACAATCTCGGAGTATGGATGTTGCAGCTGTTTGTGACCTCTTATGAACGGCGCTGTCAGAAATAGAATTAGTTTCATGTGCCATGGATCATTTTGCAAAACAGATCATAATGATGTAGAACGAGTCATTTTACATTCAAATCGTAAATTTATTCGTACATATGACTAAATTCTGAGCATTTCTAAGTTCTTTTTTTTTAAAGAATAAAGATATACAGATATTGTAAGCCACCACGTTTTACACATTACAGTAATAGAAATTCTTCTACGGAACAGAAGCAGTTGTCAAAGAGGAACTTTTCAGTTTGTTTTTAAATTTTACTTTTCTGTCTGTCAGATATTTTGTATCACTGGGTAAGTGATAAAAATTTTTGTTGCAGCATTGTGCACTATTTTTTGAACTAAAAACAACCTTAATGTGGGCTAATGAATATCATTTTTCCTTCTCGTATTGTAATCATGTATATCATTGTTTCTTCTGAACTGTAGTGGATTATTCACATTAAACTTCACGAGGCAATGAAATACTGTTCAGCAATAGTCAAAATACCCAAGTCTTAACCAGATGGCTAAAAGACGATAGTGAGTGAGCATCACATGTTATTCTTGCAGCACGTTTCTGCGCGATGAAAACTTTCTTGCTTAAAGTTGAGTTACGCCAGAACATTATTCCATACGAAATTATTGAAAATATTTCGAATATGTCAACTTACTGATTTGTTTCTCCCCAAGATTTGCAATGATTGTAAGTTCAAATGCGGCTGAATCAGATTTAGTAGTTCCAAAACGTGCTTTTTCCAATTGAAATTCTCTTCAACTTTGGCACCTAAAAATTTTGAAGTTTCCACCCTTTTTGTTATTTCCTCGCCGTGTGTTACTCTTATCACTGATGTAGTGCCCCTAGATGTGCAGAACTGATATGTCGTGTCTTTTTGAAGTTGAGAGTGAGACCATTCGCAGAAAACTAGTCAATGATACTTTTACAATATTTGTTTACCATTTCTTCTGTTTCTGCAAGTATGCTTGGATTGATTACAGTACGAGTGTTATCTGCAAAAAGAACTAATTCTGCTTGTTGCATATTATAATGAAGGTCGTTTACTTATATGAGGAATAGTGGACCTAAGATTGAGCATTGGGAACCCCATAAGTGATTTCTCCCCAGTCAAGATTATGTTCTCAGACTACACTGGTTGAATTAAGAAGTACAATCTTTTGCCTTCTTTTGGTCAGATGTGACATCCATTGGTTGGCAATACCATAGATTCCATAAAACTTCAATTTATCTGGGAGGTTACTGTGATTCACATAGTCAAATGCCTCTGACAGGTCGCAGAAAGTACTAAATGGCTCTAATTTATTATTTAGTGCTTGTAAAATCTGGTGAGTGAACATATAAATGGCATTCTCAATAGAGCAACGCTTCTGAAACCCCAATTGTGATTTGCTGAGGACATTACTGTAGGTAAGGTGAGATACTCTTCCAGAATACATCACCTTATCAAAAATTTTGGAGAATGATGTCAGCAGTGAAACATGTCGGTAGTTATCGACATCCCTCTTATCACCTTTCATAAAGAGAAGTTTCACAACGTCATATTTCTGTCTCTCTGGAAAAATGCCTTGAGTTTGTGATGCGTTACGTATTTCACGAAAGATCGGGCTTATTATGTGGAAATAAATCTTTAATACTCTATTGGAAACGCCATAAAAATTAGAGGAGCTTTTATTTTTAAGAGAATGTATAATTTTCTTAATGTCAGAAGAAGAAATTAGTGATACATTCACATGATTTAATTTTATGAGACGTAGGTTTCCAAATTACTTTTGTGATTTTTCTCTTGAATTATTTGTCCCTACGCTTTCTACTAGGTGTAAGAAATTATTATTAAATATGTTTGATACTTCTGACTCATCATTTACGGCCCTTCCATTCAACTAAATTTATACAGATTCCAATCTGTACAAAAGGCAGTAACGTGCTTAGACTCTTCGCTTAATGGGATCTGATACTAATCTTGATTTAAATCAAGTACGATAAAATAGCAAGCACCAGCAAACCACGTGAAACTATTATGGAGATCAGGAAGGAGAACTGACTCCAAAATAACCTTAAAAATGTTCAAATGTGGGTGAATTCCTAAGGGAACAAACTGGTGAGGTCATTGGTCCATAGATTTACACACTACTAAAACTAATTTATGCTAAGAACAACACACACACACACACACACACACACACACACACACACACACACACACATGCCCGAGGGAGGACTCGAACCTTCGGTGGGAGGGGCCGCACAATTCGTGTCATGGCGCCTCTAACCGCGCGGCCAGTCTGCGCCGCAAGATAACCTTCCCATTAAGGGCTCGATTATCGATTACCGTTCCATAAACCTCACCCTGCCCCTTAGGAAAGAGAAATATAGGTGAAGCATGCGGGTAAGTTGATGATCTAATAACTTCATCCCTCAGCATATCATTCATCTTTTGTCTTAATATTTGTATCTTAGGGAATGAGAGACGAAACGGAGTATGCCGTACCGGGATGTCGTCGCCCAGACGGATTTTGGATTCAATTAGATCAGTTATGCCCAACTTATTAGTCAATACATCGGGAAACTGTTCTAGAAGAGCCGTTAACTGTTTAGCCTGATCATGACTGAGGTGACTAACCTCGAATTCCGAAGGCTCTGCCTTCAAATGATCGATATTATTGATAAAATGGCAAGAGCAATGGGCTGTTACTAGCAAAGTTGAGAACCAAGCCTGTCCGTTGAATAAAATCACACCCAAGCAGTAAGGTAACAGATAAGTTCTTAACGGCAGTGAATCTAACAGGCCAAGAAAAATCACTAATAAATAAACTACCGCGCACCTCGACCACCAGAGGCAACTTTTGCCCATTGGCCACGTGACATCTCTGAGAAAAAGGGCATATAGGAGGCATCCTACGCAAATTACGAAATTCGAGAGACCAACTATAGTCTAGCAAGGAAACGGAATTTCCAGAAGCCAGAAGTGCACAAACATCTGGACAAGCACATTTATTAAGAGAGCAAATACGCTCGCAACATGCGGAAAGTTTACTTGGGAGATTTTTACCCCGCCCGCTATGGCGTCAGATGTTTTACGCCTAGGACCACGTCTAATCTGGCCCTCGCACGTGTGATGATTACTGGCACCACACAGACAACATCGTTTGCCGGATAATAAATCAGAAGGCGACTGCTGATGACTACGATCTCGGATAGGAGGTTGAGACAAACAGCTTATCACGATCTCGTCGTTCGTCTGAAAATCTAAGTGCCTTGGCGGAACCAAGTAACTCAGACAAAGTCATAGGTTTGCTCGCAAATACAAAAAGCGACCGATCTTCCGTCCTATTGCCTTCCACAATGTCCTAGATACTGTCCTGTTCGGTAACCCTCATATTCCGAGACAGCAATACGAACACCCTCAATATACTGATTCAGTGTTCGTTAGGTACTTCTAGCTGCCAATAGTGTGCCCACTCAAGTTCTTTATGTGCTGATAACTTTCCCTCTATTATACGCGTCCTGAGCAGACTTAGGGTACCTTGATCTCAGGCCGCAAATTACTTAACAACGCCTTCGACAAAGGATAAAGCAAGTAAATATCACAGAATACGATACGTGCAAGGCATCAGCATGAACTTCAAATCGGACAAGTAACCATACACCCGTCGAACTTTATCTAAGTGATCAATAGATAAATCGGAAATACAACTAAACCAACACATAATCGGGATAGGTAATTCAGCAAATGGATCGGAGCCCAGGCAACCAAAACCTCGAGGACCGATTGAATGTAGTAACTGACTGTTGGCCGAACTACCCTGTTCCAAACTACCTACCTCACCATCCAAACTCAGTGAGCCAGTCCTAACTTGTAGATATTTCACTCGAACTACCTACTGATTAAGAGTCTCTCTTTGCTGATCGCTAAGCTCAAGACAATTAAATGTGCAATATGGTTACTCCAGTGAGATAAATGGGTTCGGATCCTACACAATTAACTGTGAGCAGGTTGACTGCCTTCCAAAAATTGCAATTTGCGAGACACTTCTTCCATAGCTACAGAAGCAGTAGATATAGTGTCACCTACCTTTCCAACTGAGCAAGCAGTAAAGGAAACAAAAGAAAAATTCGGAGTAGCTATTAAAATCCATGGAGAAGAAATAAAAACTTCGAGGTTCGCCGATGACATTGTAATCTGTCGCAGACAGCAAATGACTTGGAAGAGCAGTTGAACGGAATGGACAGTGTCTTGAAAGGAGGATATAAGATGAACATCAACAAAAGCACAACGATGATAATGGAATGTAGTCGAATTAAGTCGGGTGATGCTGAGGGAATTAGATTAGGAAATGAGACACTTAAAGCAGTAAAGGAGTTTTGCTATATGGGGAGCAAAATAACTGATGATGGTCGAAGTTGAGAGGATATAAAATGTAGACTGGCAATGTCAAGCAAAGCGTTTCTGAAGAAGATAAATTTGTTAACATCGAGTATAGATTCCAGAAGTCAGGAAGTCATTTCTGAAAGTATTTGTATGGATTGTAGCCATGTATGGATGTGAAACGTGGACGATAAATAGTTTGGACAAGAAGAGAATAGAAGCTTTCGAAATGTGGAGCTGCAGAAGAATGCTGAAGATTAGATGGGTAGATCACATAACTAATGAGGAGGTATTGAATAGAATTGGGGAGAAGAGGAGTTTGTGGCACAACTTGACAAGAAGAAGGGACCGGTTGGTAGGACATGTTGTGAGGCATCAAGGGATCACAAATTTAGCATTGGAGGGCAGCGTGGAGGGTAAAAATCGTAGAGGGAGACCAAGAGATGAATGCACTAAGCGGATTCAGAAGGATGTAGGTTGCAGTAAGTACTGGGAGATGAAGAAGCTTGCACAGGATAGAGTAGCTTGGAGAGCTGCATCAAACCAGTCTCAGGACAGAAGACCACAACAACAACAACCTTTCCAACGGTGTCAGGGGAAATATAGAAAGGGTTATCCAATGCTGCGCGCAACCTGGCCGCCATTTCCGGCACGGTGCCTTCCACAGAAATGCGACTTACCATAAGGTGTTCACCCAAACCACCTGTGGCCTTCATGACAATAAGTGGCTCCTGAAAAATCACAAAAAATTTAGTAATGGCATTCTTGAGTTTCAAATGACGCTATAGGGGTACATAATTCTAGCCCCCCCCCCCACCCCCCTCACCCCTGTTCACCTGAACTGAACGTACCCACGCTCTGTGTCTAACATTGAAATCCCTAAACACACCATGGAGTAGGACAAAGAAAGCGTGGAAAGGCAGACCCAAAATAGCAGCGTCATTTGTCGTTTGAATGGATACGTGTATTTAACTCAGTGATGACAAAGGTTCGCATCATCAAGACTGGCGAACTCCTCGTGAGCTACAAACTGTGCAGGATGTCCAGCCATGTATCCACTCGTCACGAATGCATATGAAATCATATTGATGTTACGGGGCGATGAGAACTGATGAAAAGTGATGGCATGCAACAGATTGCGAAACAGTCTGTCGCAGAGCTTATTGTGAAGTGGCTGCCGGAACTGCTATAATATGTTTTATAGTCACAAAAAAAAAACAGCCAGAGGCTGAACTAAGCTAGTGGCTCCAGATGGTATGAATTGCGGTGTCACGCTCTTTTCAGGAGAGATAGTTTGCTGTAAAAAAGTATGATTTTTATACGCGGACAGGGACTCAAGAAAAAGCAAGTTATTTTAACAAGCCATTGGCCAGAAGCAGTGCTTATAACACAGCTGTGGTTCTCTTACGACCATTTCCCATTCTTGCCTGTTGTGACATAAATATTCCCTACTGCCCTTGCAAGATCACGCACACGAGAAAGAATCGTAGGGAACAGAGCACCTCCAACTTCTCACAGCACAATAAATAGCTTTCCAGCCGATTTACCATCCAGATTAACATTCGGCATAACTGATGTTAGTTGGTCTTGATACAATTCTCTTGGTACCTCTAATTTCCAGGATTCGTTTCATATGCTTTTTCTCTTCAAATTCTGATTGGCTAGGACTGAAAATAAATTCCTTACTGATCGATGGGATAAGTTTTTTTTATGTCATCTACAAATTTTCGGGTCAACTCCACAGTTTGCAGTGTATCAACAAATTGGCACTTTGATTGTTCTAAATCTGTAGCACTGTTTGAAGTTATGCAACCATCCACTGCTTCTCTTGAAATCACACGCAGTTTCATGTGCATAACGTAGTAGATCATTGTCATACACATCCTGTAAATTGTAACGACCATCCCTGAAACGTGGAAACACCAGTTTTTGTAGCAAGTGCGCCTTGTCCTCCCTTGAATATCCGTAGTTTTCTTCTCCACTACACGATCATACTGCTGCGGATTTATATGAAGTCTGTTCATATTTTTTTTACTATGCTGCGGATGATCGTCCCTCTACGTGATTCTGTTTAGTACCCGCTCCTTGGACAACGATTGTCCTTTACTACGTTTCGCTAGAGACGGGTTTTGTGAAACCCTGTGCAACAAGTATGATTAACTACGTGGCTCGACACCTGTTTCAATATCACTTTCACTTGTTAAGCACGTAACGTCGTCATTGTACTTCTCATGTACATTGTCCGCACAGTCGAGCGTATGCGACACAACACAGTCATCTTGCAGAAACGGTGATATTTCATCTGCCATTTTGCGAAATTCTTCGAGTTTCTTTCTGACGAAATGTCAACTTCGGCAACTTTGTGACTCTTCAAGCTTTCGCGGCGTGTATTTTGTAAATAGTCTTCATGGGTTTGCCGCCGGATGACGTGCAAATTCCACAATATTTCCTCGGAGCAACTGTCCAACGTCTTCAGGCGGTTCAACCTGAAGACGCGCGCGAGGAATGTGCAGGTGCAGAAATCACGCATGCGCAATGATTTCAGAGAGATCTCTCCATACTAAAACGCCCTCTGCCAAAAATCGCAGAGCGGGCCTCCTGCGCGTACTCCGCAGACCAATGTTATGACGGATCTGAGAGTGGCTGCCTGTAGTGCTTTTTATTCAAAGTCCTCCATAAAATACGAGTAATTGGCCACCACAAAAGACAGAGCGCTTCCCATGGCACCTACTCATTTTGTTGCCAAATATCTGACATTACTATTGGGACCTCTCGTAGGCATGTGCGACCATCATATTCGAAACTCTGAAGATTTCATAGGTCGCCTAAAAACACTTAGATTGCAATCGTCGGATCTCTTAGTGAGCTTTGACGTTGTGTCTTTGTTTACAAAGGTGCCCTTGCAGGACTCTTTAGAGCTCATTGGCAAAAAGTTTGAGGATGTCATAGTGGCGTTATTTAAACACGTGCTTACTTCAACATACTTCATTATCATGACCAATGTTTTGAACAAGTGGGCGATGTTGCTTTGGGAAGCCCTCTGTCTGTTGTGGCGGCCGATTATTTTATGGAGGACTTTGAACAAAAGAAAGCATTACAGTCAGCCACCCTCAAACCCTCTTGTTTTCTGCGGTATGTGGATGATTAATCTGAAATATTTCTTCTTAAGAATGTTGGCTGCTATAAGATGCTTGTAAATATCTGAAATTTTTTACGATGCTTAATATCGAATGATGACAATAATTAATAATTGGAAATTGAGATTCACCCTAGTAGTAAACCGCTTAAAAATGCTTGTAAACCCCTAATATCAGATCCAAATGACATAAGGCGGGCTGCGCAGATGGTCACGGACTTGTTTGACTGGTAAGAGGCCGTAGCAGAAACGCTGAAGAATTTGAAATATTTGGAACTTTTTTAAAAGGCCTGAAATATTTTGCGTAGGCATTCTCAGTAAGTTCCACAATTGGCTGTCAAGGCGGAAACTCCAGTTATTCTTCAGCTGCAACACACTGACGCGTAGCGACCGTGAAGCTGAAATTAGCCTTACAACAATTCAGCATAGAAGCACGATCTATCCGAATGGGGGACGGGCAGAAAATTTAGCATATAGTACAATAAAAAGTACCATTTGCCATATATTTTGTAGCGGTTCACATAGAATAGCCGCAGATGTAGGACTTGTTTACAGAGAAAATCCAGCTATTTGTTCACTTACAACACTTCACTGGAGACCTGTGCTGTTACTTACATAACGGATCACTATCCGCTCATGGGTGGTGTAAAATTATTCGAAGAACACTTCACAGTTTTGACGGTATTTGCTGTCTACCGTGGTTACCTGACCCCAACGTACTTTCTTCTGAAGCGATGTCGAGGGTATTTTTGAGTGCTGTAGCCTGTTCCAAGCAGTCTTGATCACTTGCTCGTGTTTTAGCGGGTTTTGGAAATCTTAAACATTGACTATTTGTTAAAAATCTGTGGTCGAAAGGCAGCTGAATGCCGTGGAATAATTTAAACTGCTGTTTCGTTTCGTCCCTTTCTCAAGTATATTAAAACAGGATGTTGTAAAGACACTTTCTGAAAACGCAAAGGCAGCACTTGAAACGACTAATTTTATAAGTCACTTGTGTCTGATTTCGTTTGTTACATTTTACTCTAGCGATGTCTGTTCACAATCTGATCTGAGCAACAAAGAAATTTTACTTACAGCTGTCGCAAACATTTGACGAAACCGAGGACTCTGACCTCCAAGTCGTAGCGAGATTTACCTGGGAAGAACCCAAAGCGTAAAGTAAGGGGTTTGTTACAGTTGTGGAAAGGCCAGCGACGAGACAAAGGTGTGATGAACTCACTAATGACGGCTGCCCGCTATCTTTCAGTGTTCCAAATAAGGTCGGCTGAAGCAACGTCGGTGTCTCCGTGCAGTCGCCGTAGCGACGAGGACTGTGCAGCAGCGGGGTGTATTCTTTATCCAGCCTGCTTTCTGGGGGAGAAAGACAACGCCCTCTCCTTTTTCACCACTCCGCGTTCTTTGGGATTAACACAAGAGTCGTGTCATTATTTACAATGAGAGGTACCCGACGGCATGATTGGGCGTTTGGAAGCCATCTATACGGTGATGTAGCTTAAGCTCCTAGGTATCACATCCTGCTGCTATTGACCATGATCGGCCCTCGTTTGCAAGTAATTGACGAAAGAAATTTCGGAATTTCGCTTGATGGTCTACAGGTTTGAGAAAGGAATGTTATACTGAGTGGTCTCGCAGCATAACGGTTAAGGCACACTCATGACATGCAAAAGGTTGTGGGCTCCTATCTTGTCACGAGCTTTAAAAATTTTTATTTTTAAATATTTACTGAAATGACTGATCATTTTTAATCAGTTAATTCATTTGAATTTAACTTTCTCATCGGCTCTCATTTTCCTTCCTGTCACTTTTTCTTTCACTTGGAATCTTTGTGGATGTGAATTCAATTATTTTTATTTATTTGTCATCATATTCAAATACTAGAAAATGCCAATCTATCTGTTAAAAAACAAAAGAAGAAAACCCTACTTATACTTTCTGTGTAATGGTCTCGAAAATGTAGTTACCGCTACAAGATATACATTTTTTGGATAGTAATCGTCATACAAACATTTAAAACGTAAACTGTTATTGTATGATGGCTAAAATAACGTAGAAGAAGATTTAAAGGAAGGAAGGTATTACAAGTAAAACAAAATTCAAGCAAAAAGGGGAATAGAAATCAGAAATGCAATAATATGGACAATAATGTGTGATGATAGAACGGAAGTAGTTAAGTCAATATATAAAAACAATTAAAATCACATTAGCAAATACTCCAAGAGGAAAAAGTCATAGGCAGAAAAATAAGGGCAAATGAAATAACGTTAATACGGTGATTAAAATATGACAAGGGAATAGAAATACAAAGTGTTGCATTTAAACCAGTTAAATAATAATCAAAGTTATTCAGATAAAGACAAAAAAATAAATATTTAATGCACTTGTAAGATTCAAACACCCAACCATATGCATATAAAGGACTGCATCATAACTATAACGCAACACAACCAGTGTGTTACAGTTCTTACATGTCGTTACCACAGTCTTCCATCGTAAGACAGGTTTCATGGAACCATCCACGCCAGTGTATTTTGTGCAATTACTTGGTATGTGCACAGCTACTGCAGCCTACATCGACTTTAATCCACTTACAGTACTCAATCCATGATCTCTCTCTAGGGCTTTTACTGTCGACGCTCCCCTCTACCACCAAACTAATGTTCTTTCGTGCCTCCCATCAAACGATCCCTTCCTTTAGTCAAGCTGTGCCATAAATTCTTTTTTTCGTCAGTTAGATTCAGTACCTTCATTGTACCAATGGAACGAAGAAACCTGAAATGCATCGACAAAGGTGCTTTCGTGTGGGCTAAGATTCTAATTCAGAATGCCATAAAAAGTAAGTTGTTCTCATTTTGTGATCTATTAGTGCCTAGCTACAAACTTGCACCGTTTACTTCCATTACTAAAAGTGCAACGTCCCCTTGGAAAAATTTAGTGAATTAATGTGCTGATAAACCTCTTACATTATTTGATTTTCAAACAGCTGAGCAGAACTGAACGTATTCAGTCATTTCTCCCTTTACTTATTCTGATCATCACTAAATTGACACACAATATTTTTAGCGCAACGCAATCTGTCTTTCAATAATCCCTACAAAAGAATGGCTCTGACTAACAATAATCTATACCTTTCATGATTCACTCACCTCACAAAAATCTTCGTTTTTATAACTACTGCAATACAGCGAGCGCCAATACTGCCAGCTAAATAAAAGATTCTAACTACTGAAGGCACTAACTACTGATAGGCATAGTTAGCAAATGAAAGATTTTGATAGAGAACAAACAATGTATTTACCTTAATAGTGTTCAAAAGTCATAATATATATATCAGTTCATGACATCCAGTCTTACAAATTTACTGTCTCTGGTGGACACTCGTCCAGATCATCCGCTCTCAAATCTCCGCCATCTCTCTCCCCACATCCACCACTGCTGGCGGCTCACCTCCAACTGCGCAACGCTACGCGCTGTTAACAGCCAACTGCCCAACACTATACAATAGCAAATTCCAACATTGCAAACCAGTCACAGACTGCACACAGCACAGTCAGTGATTTTCATACAGAGCGCTACGTGGCGTTAGCAACATAAAAACCTAAACAGCCTACTTGCAAAAGACACGGGATTAGTTTGATTTTGAAAGACAAAATATTGCTCTACTTCTGTGTCATTATGTGCATAAATTGGTGTCGAATTTGGATTTTAAGTTTTTCAGGTATCAGAATATAATTTCAGGGTTTTGAAAGAATATAATTAGAGAAATCTTTGCAAAAAAATAAGAATGCCAGTAAACCGTGTATTCATTAGCAGGATGAAAGCACGCTAGCCGTTGCCCGTGCAGGGTCCAGGTCCCTTTTCGTTCACAATCAAATTAATTTGAGAAGAAAGTGTAGCGACAATTGAAAAGTTACGACAGAACAGGACTCTAACGCGTATTTTCTGCTGTTCGAAGGCAGTCGCCTGATCCATTATGCTACCTAAGCACGCCTGCAAACCCGACTCAAATCTCAGTTGTCACTGATGGTTCCACCTACAAGACATACAGTCTGGTATTGTGTGGTACTGTCATTCTCCCCGATGTCAACTTCGACACGTAGTGTGTCCGCAGCTCGTGGTCTAGTGGCTAATCAAGAACGAACTTTAACGGATGTCATGTGACGTCCGCCCAGACCAAACGAAAAAAAAGTGGCTAGCATTGCTGCCTGTGGATCGTGGGATTCCGGGTTCTGTTCCCGGCAGGGTTAGGGATTTTCTCTGCCAGGGGACTGGGTGTTTGTGTTGTCCACATTTCATCACCATCATCATCATCATCATCCGTGACAGTGGCTAGATTGGATTGTGTAAAAATTGGACAGTGAGACTTTGTACGGTCGCTGATGACCGCGCAGTTGAGCGCCCCACGAACCAAACATCGACGCTTAGTATCATTCTCTTCACGATACATCGAAAACATTAGGGGTATCATCTTGATCCACGAATACAAAACTGACACCGAGAACTTACGGAGGTTGTTTCGAGCTGGGTTTCCGACGCGCACATCGGTCTCAATGGCTCTGCTCGACAGGCATATGAGGTCAACTGACCGGGACTCCACACCAAGTCTTGTGCCCGTGATGTTTCTCAAACCGTTTTGATGTAATCGTGGAACAGTATCTAACTGAATCTACGGGTCATTGCCGATGATTTTCTCTGATGAGTTCGTCAACCTGTTTCCGACGAGTCTCGTCGGCTGCCGAGTGCGGTTGTCCACTCCCAGTTCAGTCACACCGTTTCCTTTATTATGAGTGCGAACAACTTAACTTCGTACGTTACTGCTGTTGATACAATCGTCACCGTACATGTCTTTCTCTCTGCTATGGGTTTCAGTTGGAGACGCGCTTCTGCAGTTAGAAACTCGACTACAGCACGCTGTGTCTCACTCACGGACGTAGTTACCTTACACACCGCCACGTTACACGCTGCAGTTCGGAACCATTTAGCAGGAAAGGGTTGCATCTTCCGTCAACGAAACGGGAAAGACGGCCGAGTAATATGCAAGGCGTGTAATACCTCAGCCGCTATTGAAAACAGATTAAAAATTTAGGAGGTATTTCTTTTCAGCACGTCCTCGTATTTGGCTCCTTACGATATTTGCTACGAGCTGTTTTTATATGCCGAAGAGCATTCAGAGACGGAAAGGAAATCTATTAGCAAATAATTGCTTTTTATTCAAAATGTAGGAGAACAGCAACCTGTCGTTTTTTCCTTTCACGCTTTATTATAGTAAACCTAGGTTTCGGCTTGTAACTAGCCGTTATCAATGCTGTATTTGAGAATTTCAATACATGCCCTAGTACGTCAATACCCTGTTGCTCGGGATCCTGTCACAGTCATTCAAGACTTCTCTTCAGTTGTTTGTATGTAGTAATGGACTAGGTTACAGGATTCTGTCGAAATAGCAAGGAATTAGTATAACATTCTCACCTGACGCATTACACGTTTCTGTTCACGGACGGGATGCTGCGGGGCGTTTTAGGCAAATGATGGAAAACAATAAAACTTTTTAATTGAGTGAATGTATTTTAAAACCACACCAAAAAGTGTTGGATAGCGAGGAAAACATGTGACTCCACTCCTCCTGATTTCAAATTTTTTGTGCAAAAAGGAATTTAAACTAACTTCAGAAGCAAATGTAGCTTTGCTTAATTTACACTTAACTTACGTAAAATAGTTTTTAGGGACTCAGACGATAGCACATGATCATCTGGTATTTGGTTCTGTATTTCCCTTCCGTGCACCCGTTACACCACGTTAGACGACGCACGGCTAACATTCAACACAGATTTCGCTCGTGTAGCCTGATACTAAGGGAGGAAAGGATAAATTTCACAGTGCTGCTGGTATTTCACTAATACAAATGAATACGCTATAGAATTATGACATCGTTTTTCTATACCATGCCACATATGGACGCCGAGATGCCCTTTTCCTGCAACGACAGTTCAAATGATCATAACACGTTACAGAAGATCAAAACCAAATCACTACCTCTGATTTGGGTGTACGATCTGAAACAGAGAATTCAACTGTAGATTTAAAGGTCTGAGAAGGTAGTACGGCATCTGGGTCCCAGATATTTGAATTTTTGTACCTGGCTGTTTTTGCCGAATTTGAAAATAGATCGCTTGTGGAACCTGGTCCCTTCTGTTTTATATAAAATTATGTGTCCAGTTTTTGCCGCTGTTTCATGGAGTTTCCTCGTACATTGGATTCCTTTTGGCCTGTTATTGGATAGGATATCACTGCCGTCAGCAAATGTTGGATAATAAAGACGGTTTATTTATAACATTTGTTTCATTTTGTCATTTTCTGATCTGAATTGAATAGCAATGGTGATAATCCATCTATTTCATCTCTGTTCTGGTTCCTAACGGTTCAGAAAGATCGCACACAATACAAATTTTCATGTTGTATTGCTCACAATTAGTTTGATAATTTCCCTTTTTTGTCAGTTTGGAATTTCACTACTGCTTTTAAGTGGTCGTTTCCCTGAAGAATCGTACACCTTTTTTGAAATCAACAAATACGGTTAGTATTTGGCGAACTTTGCGAGTTTGGAAAGCGGTTTTAAGATTTAGGATTTCTTCTGTGCATAACCTTCTTTTTCAGAACGTGAGCGACACATTAATTTCATTTGTTAATCATTTAATGAACCACCCGAATCGCAAGTTAGGTAATCCGTTCGGAACCAATACAGCAATGCAATTAAGCAGACTGCTGTGTTACTCTGCTGCTTAATGGCCACGCGTGTGTGTAGCCCAAGCGGACAAGGGAGTGTATTGTACTGCACTCCCCGTTTTAATAACAGCAATTTAGCTCTCTGTTACAAGGAGTTAAACGCATTTATTACATGCTGCCTAATGACTGCGTAGGGCGTGCACTGTTCCGAAAGAGATTGCTAATTACTGATCGCAATCGGAATTGGGCGGGGTCATACTGAGAGCAATGACCGCACTTTATTAAAGATACCATGTCACTGGTTCGAATTCTTGGCACTAAATCATTGTCCACGTGACAAATTTTAGATGTAAACCCAAGGCATTATTACTGATTAAGACTGATGTTTATGTTCCTTTTGCAATCAGCGACAACCTACATTCTTTCATGTGTAACAGTTGTATGTAAACATTGAGGATTATATTGCTACCTTCGTGGCATTTTAAATATGTGTATCGGATCGGGACTCAGCGCCGTACCCAATACAAACATCTGAGTTAGACTCTCATTCCGGCGCACAGTTTTAAACTGCCACCACATTTCACGACAGTATTATACTGCGCTCCAAAGTGAGAGATGAACTCTCGAGCTCTACTGTGTGGCACCCTTCTCCGCATTACATGAACAATCTGATGTAAATTACAACAAAGAGTTCTTCATCTGTGTGGCTATACTGTCAGTTGCTTTACAATTCCTGAGGATATTTTCGTTCTCTCATTGCAGCTACAAGGATATACATGTTTTTTTTTTTCTTTTTCACCAGACTCTTTTCACTTTATTGAGGTAAATCATTATAACTGATGGCGATTTCCGCTTGGTTTATCGCCCGTATCGGGAAATGTCATCTGTTAATACATCTTGGGTGTTTTTCGTCATTAGAAACTGATACTTGTAGTCTAATTTTTAGTTGCCCTGAAGAATTGTGCATTTTTGACGTTTTGCACGGCACACATTTTTGCGCGCTGAAAATTAGACTACAAGTACGAGTGTCTGATCAGGAAAAACATCAGAAATGTGCCAGCAGACGGCATTTCCCGATGTAGGCGAGGAACCAAACGGAAATCACCACCACTGACGATGCTTTCCCTCAATAAAGCGAATCGCATCTGGTGAAAAATATAAAAAAATACGCATTTTCTTGTAGCTACAACGACGGAACGGAAATACAACTAAGAGTATTATTCAGATGCACGAAAAGTGTACTTTTACGGCCGTGACGATTCCTCTTTGTGTCATCGATTTTCTTTTTGAAAGTAACGTTATAATTTTCATAGCATGGAGATGTACTCCTCCGTTTTGCTTAGGTTTCGTTTCACTAAGGCGGCGTTTCAGTAACAGTCTACAGGGTAGCACTTTAACAAATACATTATCATAGGAAAAAGTAGCAATAGCTGTATTCGTCGGTTTACTCTTACTTCTTGCACATGGACTCAGTGAAAATGCTCCTTACATGGTGTTTTCTACATCTACATTGATACTCCGCAAGCCACCCAACGGTGTGTGGCGGAGGGCACTTTACGTGCCACTGTCATTACCTCCCTTTCCTGTTCCAGTCGCGTATGGTTCGCGGGAAGAACGACTGTCTGAAAGCCTCCGTGCGCGCTCTAATCTCTCTAATTTTACATTCGTGATCTCCTCGGGAGGTATAAGTAGGGGGAAGCAATATATTCGATACCTCATCCAGAAACGCACCCTCTCGAAACCTGGCGAGCAAGGTACACCGCGATGCAGAGCGCCTCTCTTGCAGAGTCTGCCACTTGAGTTTATTAAACATCTCCGTAACGCTATCACGGTTACCAAATAACCCTGTGACGAAACGCGCCGCTCTTCTTTGGATCTTCTCTATCTCCTCCGTCAGACCGATCTGGTACGGATCCCACACTGATGAGCAATCCTCAAGTATAGGTCGAACGAGTGTTTTGTAAGCCACCTCCTTTGTTGATGGACTACATTTTCTAAGCACTCTCCCAATGAATCTCAACCTGGTACCCGCCTTACCAACAATTAATTTTATATGATCATTCCACTTCAAATCGTTCCGCACGCATACTCCCAGATATTTTACAGAAGTAACTGCTACCAGTGTTTGTACCGCTATCATATAATCATACAATAAAGGATCCTTCTTTCTATGTACTCGCAATACATTACATTTGTCTATGTTAAGGGTCAGTTGCCACTCCCTGCACCAAGTGCCTATCCGCTGCAGTTGGTGCAGGGAGTGGCAACTGACCCTTAACATAGACAAATGTATGACATCAGTTTATAATTTATCGCCGACCACCAATCATTGTGTTCTGACATCGTGAGTGAGGATATGAGGATCGGGGAGAGGGGAGAGGGGGGGGGGCAGTGCAGTCCTCGTTGTTTTGCGGAAAACCGTGCAATTTATCTGACGTCCAAAAGGGCATGACCATTGGCTTTCAGGACAAGGGTGGAAGCATTTCCGAGACAGCTAAGACTGTAAACTGTTCAAATGGGCACTATGGGACTTTACATCTGAGGCCATCAGTCCCCTAGAACTTAGAACTACTTAAATCTAACTAACCTAAGGACAGCACACACATCCATGCCCGACGCAGGATTCGAACCTGCGACCGTAGCAGCAGCGCGGTTCCGGACTGAAGCGCCTAGAACCGCTCGGCCACAGCGGCCAGCTTGTAAACTGTTCGTTTGCCGTTGTGACTGAAGTATATCGTGCATTGCAAACTGACGCTATCCAAAACCGGCACCGAGGCTACTGTGGCGCACCACGGGCCATAAATGACAGCGGTGGACGATGGCTGCGGAGACGTGTACGCCCATTAGACGTGCCACTGTTGAGCATAGGATCCAGGTGAACCAAGGGGCTATCAATAGTATTTCAGAGAACAGCGTTGCGTACGGACCCCTGTAACAGGTGCCTGGATCATGCACTCACGCTGACTGCTGTTCGTCTACGACGAAGGCTGGAATTTGCACGACAATATCGCAGCTGGACGTCCAATGAGTGGTGACAGGTCGCCTTTTTAGATGAATCACACTTATGGTTAATGGGACAAATGGCCGCTGGCGTGTACGGCGTGAAACATCTTCAAGTAAACTTCCTGCAACAAGGAGGGAGTGTTATAATATGGGGAATATGGGGAATGTTTTCATGGGATTCCGAGGGCAAGCTCGTCATTCTAGAAGGCACAATGAATCAGTGTCAGTATGCATCTATAAAAAAAATGGTTCAAATGGCTCTGAGCACTATGGGACTTAACATCTATGGTCATCAGTCCCCTAGAACTTGAACTACTTACACCTAACTAACCTAAGGACATCACACAACACCCAGTCATCACGAGGCAGAGAAAATCCCTGACCCCGCCGGAATCGAACCCGGGAACCCGGGCGTGGGAAGCGAGAACGCTACCGCACGACCACGAGCTGTGGACATGCATCTATCGTTGGGGACTATGTCCACCTCTACATGCAGAGTGTTTTTCCTCGACACGATGGCATCTACCAGCAGGACAATGCAATGTGTCAAACAGCTCGCAATTTATGTGCGTATTTCGAAGAGCACCAGGATGAGTTTACCGTACTCCCCTGCCCTCTTAACTCCCCAGGTTTGAACCCAATCGAGAAACTGTGGGACCATCTCGATCTCGATCGGGCTGCTCGCGGCAGCGATCCTCAACCGAAGTTTCTAGCGCAGACGGCCATGGCAATGGAGTGAGCACGGCTCCACATCCCTGCCGGTACCTTCCAGAACCTCACTGACACTCTTTCTGCACCTCTCGCAGCAGTCCGCAATGCAAAAGGTGGTTATTCAGGCTTTTGACGGGTAGACGCAGTGCTGTGACTCGACAGTGCACATGCCAGCACTGACGCTACTGCAGCTTATCTTAGAAAGTAGACTGCAGAAAGGTGAATCAAGGTTTACAGCATTTGAAGATTTAGACGAAGTTTCCTACAGTTGACTGGGATACACTCTTAAAATTCTGAAGACAGCAGGGTTAAATACAGGAAGTGAAAGGTCATCTACAACGTGAAGGAAAACAGACTTCCATATGGTTTTTAGCGATAGGTTCGATCGAGGTGAGGGTATTGCGAAAATGCTCAGTGTACTCCAACAGGAATCTCTGGGCAGTGAAAGACTTCCTTTTCATGAAATATCGATAAAATTTAGAGAATGGGCATTTGCGACGGACTGCAGAACGAGCTTACTGCCACCAACATATGCTCCGCCTTAGGAACGCGAGGACAAGGTCAGAGAAACCATGGTACGTACGGAAGCATATAGACAGTAATTTTCACCTCGCTTCGTTTGCGTGTGGAACAGAAAAGGGAATGACTGGCAGTGGTGCAAGGAATTCTCTGCCATGCATCCTCTGGTGGCTGCCGGAGTATGTACAGGGGGTTGACAAAAATATGGAAACATCACAAACAGAACACATTACCGTGCCGAATCTACATCTACATCGACATCTACATTTATACTCCGCAAGCCACCCAACGGCTCCGTGCGCGCTCTAATCTCTCTAATTTTAGATTCGTGATCTCCTCGGGAGGTATAAGTAGGGGGAAGCAATATATTCGATACCTCATCCAGAAACGCACCCTCCCGAAACCTGGCGAGCAAGCTACACCGCGATGCAGAGCACCTCTCTTGCAGAGTCTGCCACTTGAGTTTGTTAAACATCTCCGTAACGCTATCACGGTTACCAAATAACCCTGTGACGAAACGCGCCGCTCTTCTTTGGATCTTCTCTATCTCCTCCGTCAACCCGATCTGGTACGGATCCCACACTGATGAGCAATCCTCAAGTATAGGTCGAACGAGTGTTTTGTAAGCCACCTCCTTTGTTGATGGACTACATTTTCTAAGGACTCTCCCAATGAATCTCAACCTGGTACCCGCCTTACCAACAATTAATTTTATATGATCATTCCACTTCAAATCGTTCCGCACACATACTCCCAAATATTTTACAGAAGTAACTGCTACCAGTGTTTGTTCCGCTATATACAATAAAGGATCCTTCTTTCTATGTATTCGCAATACATTACATTTGTCTATGTTAAGGGTCAGTTGCCACTCCCTGCACCAAGTGCCTATCCGCTGCAGATCTTCCTGCATTTCGCTACAATTTTCTAATGCTGCAACTTCTCTGTATACTACAGCATCATCCGCGAAAGGCCGCATGGGACTTCCGACACTATCTACTAGGTCATTTATATGTATTGTGAAAAGCAATGGTCCCATAACACTCCCCTGTGGCACGCCAGAGGTTACTTTAACGTCTGTAGACGTCTCTCCATTGATAACAACATGCTGTGTTCTGTTTGCTAAAAACTCTTCAATCCAGCCACACAGCTGGTCTGATATTCCGTAGGCTCTTACTTTGTTTATCAGGCGACAGTGCGGAACTGTAACGAACGCCTTCCGGAAGTCAAGAAAAATAGCATCTACCTGGGAGCCTGTATATAATATTTTCTGGGTCTCATGAACAAATAAAGCGAGTTGGGCCTCACACGATCGCTGTTTCCGGAATCCATGTTGATTCCTACATAGTAGATTCTGGGTTTCCAAAAACGACATGATACTGGAGCAAAAAACATGTTCAAAATTCTACAACAGATCGACGTCAGAGATATAGGTCTATAGTTTTGCGCATCTGCTCGACGACCCTTCTTGAAGACTGGGACTACCTGTGCTCTTTTCCAATCATTTGGAACCTTCCGTTCCTCTAGAGACTTGCGGTACACGGCTCTTAGAAGGGGGGGCAAGTTCTTTCGCGTACTCTGTGTAGAATCGAATTGGTATCCCGTCAGGTCCAGTGGACTTTCCTCTGTTGAGTGATTCCAGTTGCTTTTCTATTCCTTGGACACTTATTTCGATGTCAGCCATTTTTTCGTTTGTGCGAGGATTTAGAGAAGGAACTGCAGTGCGGTCTTCCTCTGTGAAACAGCTTTGGAAAAAGGTGTTTAGTATTTCAGCTTTACGCGTGTCATCCTCTGTTTCAATACCATCATCATCCCGGAGTGTCTGGATATGCTGTTTCGAGCCAGTTACTGATTTAACGTAAGACCAGAACTTCCTAGGATTTTCTGTCAAGCCGGTACATAGAATTTTACTTTCGAATTCACTGAACGCTTCACGCATAGCCCTCCTTACGCTAACTTTGACATCGTTTAGCTTCTGTTTGTCTGAGAGGTTTTGGCTGCGTTTAAACTTGTAGTGAAGCTCTCTTTGCTTTCGCAGTAGTTTCCTAACTTTGTTGTTCTACCACGGTGGGTTTTTCCCGTCCCTCACAGTTTTACTCGGCACGTACCTGTTTAAAACGCATTTTACGATTGCCTTGAACTTTTTCCATAAACACTCAACATTGTCAGTGTCGGAACAGAAGTTTTCGTTTTGATCTGTTAGGTAGTCTGAAATCTGCCTTCTATTACTCTTGCTAAACAGATAAACCTTCCTCCCTTTTTTTATATTCCTACTACGGTGTAGGGAAACCGTTGCCATTCAAAACAACATCCATTCATCTCGCAATGAATAAATACAAGTCCTCTATCGATTTCGAGGGTATGTTATACCGTTCGTCCTGCAAAATAGTGGCAAGTTCACGTAACGAAGAAGGAGGTGGATAGCGATCGCACTACGTCTTTCCAGAGTAGGCCTCAAAGACTCTACAGTATTTAAATCTGATAACGATGGTAGTCAGGGCTATGCGACAATTTATCTTTGTGCTCATAACACCAGTCCTGGGAGATGCGAGCTGTGTGGACAGTGCCCTGCCGTCTTGGAACACGGCATGACCACTGGGGGAATAAACGTTGTACCATGGGTTGAGTTTGATAAGCCAAAGTTGCCATATAATCCTTAGTAGTAATACCACCTTGCAGAATAACCTCGGGGCCCATGGAATACATTTGCATCTACATACATACCCCACAAGCCACAGTATGGTACATGCCGGAGGGTACGACATATCACTACTAGTTATTTTCCGTTCCACTCGCACAGAGAGCGAGCGAAAAACGACTATCTGTATGCCGCTGTACAGCCCTAATTTCTCTTTTCTTGTCTTCGTGGTCCTTATACGACATGTACGTTGGCGGCAGTAAAACAGTTCCGCAGTCAGCTTCAAGTACTCGTTTGAAAACTGTCGCAACGACAACAACAAATCTAAACGCGCACACCGTGCACGTGTTAGAATCCACAAAGTAACAATCTTTGTGAATCATCCAGAGTGTATTACCATTTTCGACTTATGGCAGTGATAAATGGAGTCTCAATACAACAATTCTTCAAAAACTGAGAGCAGCTCTGCGACCGACGAGCTACACATTCGAAATTACTGGGAGAGAGAAGAGTAAAAGAGGAAATAGACTACAGTAGATGAATCTCGGCCGTAATGGAAGTCAAATGGAAGTCAATGGGTCATGTATTCAGGCGATTTTATGGCTGATGGGCCAGCGAAGTTGTCTCATAGGTTCAAAAGATACTTAAAGACTGACATGACGACCTAAAGGAAGTTGGATAGCTGACATTAGAAAATATCTAGGTGCGACATGAATCAGTATAGCTGAATGCCATAATGCAAGGAAAAGTCTACAGGGGTCCTTCATCAAGCACTGATTGTCAAATAAAATTTATTCCCCATCAGAAAATTGAAGCAGCAAGGAAGTGCTCTGTCAGCATAGGGTGTCAATGTATTATCGGACTGCAGTAATTCAAATGGATTCGTAGATCGAATAATTAATTAGGAGATACTGAATCAACCTGTCGTGGAAGGGTTATGACTTAAAGTTTCGTGACTGGCTTAATAAGAAACAGAAAAGCTTTCAGATGGTTGTTTTTAAGTTTCAGGTGTTCTACATAGCATCCCCTCGCTTGATTTCAACGTCCAAAATGTTCATATAATCTCGTGAAACTGTCAGAAAAGTCCTGTTCAAATCGCGCATCTTACTGACTTCAGTTTCGATTATGTCATCAAAGCGTCGATCCTTCATGTGAATTTCTGCGCTTTGGCCTTTTTGTGGTAGGTTCTTAGTCATAGTACCAAGTACCGTCAGCCGTGATGTTTTTTTTTTTCAGAAAAGATTTGTCGACATTTTGCATTTCAATCAAGTCGCAACATGCGCCCATGGGGTGTTTTTGTCAAGAAGTCAAGGACACGGGACGAACTTTCCACACACTTAACTCTTCCTCAAAATGTTCTGGAGAACTTCGTGAACACTTGATTTAGAGACGTAGCTCCATTGTGATTTGTGATACAACAACATTGACACACTACGACTGTACATCCACTACATAACACTGCCTGTTCTCAACTGATTGGTCGAATGCAAGATGTCGTTTACAGTTGTAAGTTCAAGCTGCCACCGTAGTTACTGCACTGACGTCGCTAATATACCAGGAATAAAACCGATCTCATAACATTTTGGACACAGTGTGTATATAACATCTGCCTCTAGTCACAAAATATAATAGTGCTTAACACCTTCTTAAGGTCATGCTGCTTTTTCCCCCACGTATGTAAATGGACTTCTACTCTGTCACCAAGAAACTTGACGCCGACAGGACGTTAAAATTTAGACTATTTTCTAACCCCTTTTATCAGCACTCCTCTATACACAGCCTTACGTTTATGTTGCGGTGAAGGCGTCACCATAAGCCATTGCGTTGGCTGCCAGTTTCCCCACTGAACAGAACACTCACTGCAGTGCATGAGCATGATGATGAGTAAGTATTGTCAGACGAGATCAGCAACCTATGGTGACAAACGTAATGTCGGAATTTAAGAAAGAGCTCCAAGAGTCAATGGTAGTTTCCAATAGTTATGGCAAAAACCAGCTTGCCGAGTACCCGTAACTGACTGGCTCAGATACAGTGTCTTTTCTGGAGTCGGGATTTAGTCCACTTAACTGTAGAGCTCTGCATTCGTGGCAGGCCTTATGATACAATGAAGCTTATGATAGAGTGATAGTCGCCCAGCACGAGAGCAGGAGTCCTTATTGGAAGAAAAGCGACATCCGAGGTGATGGTGATTCCACATTTGCAAAATGTGTTTTGTCAATGCATTGGTACAGTTGTGGCCATTAAGAGCTTCTGCCTGGGTATCTGTTCTAACAGTTATACCGTTATACTTACCCTTAAGAGAATGTTGCATCCCAGAAGCATATTTCATAGCTTAAGAACGTTGAAACTTCGCTAAAACTCTAGAGAACCTTGCTATATGAATCAGCTCAGCTTCTATGTGACTCCTTGGAAATGTTATACTTAAGATACTCAACCGAAAATGACAGGGAGTTGCGTGTAGCTACAATGTGGCGCCGCTCAGTATATCATAAGAGATTCTCATCCATTTATAGACTAGATGTCAGATCATTTAGCTGCATTTCATTAAATTTTGGGACTGGTTAAGGCACCCGCTCTCTTTTGCGGCAGGTCCATTTCTCCAACATGATTATGAACCAGCTTTTCGCGTTGACAGTCTTCCACAACTTTAATAAATTCCCAAATGTTTCGTGGCTGTACTTCGTAGCAGTGCAATAACAAAATTATGTCGACTGCTTGTAAGACGGAAGCGATCGCTCTGTAGTTTTTGTCGTGAATTGCAATGTCTAAGATGTGGTCGGTTGACATGAGGAAATTTCATCTGTTTAAGACGACTGTCTGACAAAGACAGACTAATTCTAATTGTTTCAATTGCAACAGGAATTGCTACAGTCGGTGAATGAAGATCCATCTCAACTGGTTTTCAAGCAAAAATTGTGAAGTCAACAGAATAAAACGGACATTTGGCGTCGGTATCTTGCAAAGGGCCATTACTCACAGCGTAACACCACATACCTTTAGTAGTTCAAACAACACGAAAATCTGACACCGGCTGACTGGATGGTGTTAGTATTGTCCGTCGAGTCACGATTTTCCCTGTTCCCAAACGACGTAAGGCGTCCAGAGTCCACCAACGGCTCAATGAGGCGTTTAACGCGCAGTGTGTGGCGGGTTTAGTTCAGGCCAGAGGTGGCTCTGTGATGTTTGTAAGGTCTATTTTGTAGAACAACTAGTGTCCATTTATTCAGGTTACCATGTACACGTAACGATAAGTTTATGTTTTTCTTAATGTAGATTGATGCTTACAAAGAAGAAGACAGCAACTAGCCACTATTAATACTGCTGTTTATTTAAGTAAATAGCGCCGTAGCCGGTTTCCAACTGACAAGTTCGTCATCAGACGGCTGTACACAAGATTAATATAATCGTCAGTTTTCGAGTTTTATTCTTCCACTGTAGAGAATTTTTCTTGGTGTGTTGGTGCCCTACGGTAGAAAACAGTGATAGAAGCGCCCTATGTGAACGTAACTAACCTCCAAACGATGAAATACAGAGTAAACAAATATGAGAGGTTAAATGGTTGTGGTACTTACATCGAAAATTCCGCGCAGTTTTGTTGCGAAGTTGCAGGATTTTATTCCAAAATATATGCAGCACTTATATGATTTTCACACCACATTGTCAAAGCACCGCGCGCGCTCACACGCGCGCGCACTCACGCACGCGCACGCGCACACAAACACACACACACACACACACACACACACACACACAGGGCCGACTGCTGTGGCCGAGCGGTTCTAGCCGCTTCAGTCCGGAACCGCGCTGCTGATACGGTCGCAGGTTCGAATCCTGTCTTGGGCATGGATGTGTGTGATGCCCTTAGATTAGTTAGGTTTAAGTAGTTCTAAGTCTAGGGGACTGACGACCTCAGATGTTAAGTCCCATAGTGTTTAGAGCCATTTGAACACACACACACACACACACACACACACACACACACACCAAGAAGTATTTGCCACATGTAAAGTTCACACAAAGATTGCAGTTTTACAAATACAACAGTGCCAGAGATGTTCTCTCTCAGAGATATTACAGTATACAGATTGTTTTGATTTCACAGTATTGAAACGTCCCCTTAGAACAATTATACATGACTGTGCTTAAACTGACACACAATATTTTTAGCGCAACGCAATCTAACTTTCAAAAATCCCTACAAAAGAATGGCCCTGACTAACAATAACCTATACGTTTCACAAATCACTTACCTCACAAAAATCTTGGTTACTCGAACTACTGCAATACAGCAAGCGCCACTACTGCCAGCAAAATAAAGGATTCAAACTACTGAAGGCACTAACTACTGATTGGCATAGTTAGCAAATGAAAGATATTGATAGAGAACAAACAATGTATTTACCTTAATAGTCATCTAAAGTCATAATATATATAGCAGTTCATGACATCCAGTCTTACAAATTTCAAAATTCCGCCATTTCTCTCCCCACATCCACCACTGCTGGCGGCTCACCTCCAACTGCCCAACGCTACGCGCTGTTAACATCCAGCTGCCCAACGCTACAATGGCGAGTATTACAACAATGCCAACCAGCCACAGACTGCACACAGCACAGCCAGTGATTTTCATACAGAGCGCTAAGAAAACCTAAACAGCCTACTTACATAGCCCCCATGCTCCCCACAAAAAATTTTACAAATTGTTTTGGGCACTGGCCAATACATATTTGTTGAAATTATTTCACAATTACAATAACAAAGAAATCAAATGCACACACGTATTGATACAATGTTGGTCAAAAGCAAAAATTTTCTCACAGTCCATAAAGACAGTCCTGATCGTTCATCACAGTAAAATCGCAGTGTTTTTCTCAAAGTCTGAGCACTAAAAGAAAATGCACACAGAAGTAGTGGATTTCCATGAAGCTTTGAAGAAGTAGTGTTGGCCTTCTAACGGAAAGACAGTGCTGACTCTTGACATGCAGGCAGGTAATGGGCCACAACAGAGCAAACCCACAGCAGAGTCATTCGAAGTTTTGAAGAATAATGGTAGGTAGGTCATCACCCACTGTAGTCCTGGTAGAGATTACGGTATTGGTGGGCCACCAGAGGTGCAGACCCACTGCATTCCTTGTAGAAATAATGGTATTGGTGGGTCATCAAAGATGCAGACCCACTGTAGTCCTTGTAGAGGTGGCCAGCAGCCATCTGCTGCGATTGTGCAGGTGCACAATCACCATCGAAGAATCTTGCGGACAATATAGCAAGTCCATAAACCACCACTTGTGCACTCACAAAGTTTTTGGAATTGTCCTTAGAACCAGCAATGCTGTTGTCCAGTCCGTTGCTGAATTATTAACACACGTGCAAACACTAACAGTCCCTGACTGTTTTTAAAGAATAGACATAACATAATGAAAATTAAAATACAAAGATAAACCTTGCATTATGAGCATATAATATTACAGATGAAGTTGACAGATGTAGTAACCTGTTTGTGTGAATGCTACTTACATGGTATTATGTAAACACTGTGCCATATACAGGAGCAACATAGAGGTGAGATAAAATGAACAATATGACGGTAACAATTATATTAACATCATATAGCGCACTGAAATTTTGAATCAAGTATAGTTGCAATAAAGTCTAACTAAGCAGGTAGCTATATTTTGGTGTAAAGCAGTGCCAAAGAAGTTCTTGTGTTACAATATATACATTGCATTAATTTGACAGTGAAATCTTTTCAAAGAATCTAGGTAACATTAGAAGTAATTATATTACAAAGAATAAACGTTACAATGTGAGTATACCACATTCAGTTAGCATTAATTACAAATAAATTGGGAAAATGTGGTGGCAAGTTTGTATGAATGTTAGTTATATGGTATTGTGTAAATACTATGCCGTAAACAGGCAACAACATATACATGAGGTACATGAACAATGTGACAGTAGAAATTATATTAATTACATTGATGTAGTATGGCATTCCACTTTTTTTAAATCAATTTTACAGTAGCAGTAATGTGGGACTGAGCAGGCAGCCATATTATGATGTAATACTTCGTACATCTTGTGAACAGCCGTCTAATGATGAACTTGTCAGTTCGAAACCAGTTATGGCACTATTTACTTGAATAAATAGCAGTATTACTAGTGGCTAGTTGCTGACTTCTTCTTTGTAAGAATCAACCTACATTAATTGTACACAGACACAGTCTCACCATGTCAGTTTTAGACAAAATAGCATTATGTTTTTCATACACTTCTATTGTTTGTTGTTGTGGTCTTCAGTCCTGAGACTGGTTTGATGCAGCTCTCCATGCTACTCCATCCTGTGCAAGCTTCTTCACCTCCCAGTACCTACTGCAACCTACATCCTTCTGAATCTGCTTAGTGTATTCATCTCTTGGTCTCTCTCTACGATTTTTACCCTCCACGCTGCCCTCCAATGCTAAATTTGTGATCCCTTGATGCCTCAAAACATGTCCTACCAACCGATCCCTTCTTCTAGTCAAGTTGTGCCACAAACTTCTCTTCTCCCCAATCCTATTCAATACCTCCTCATTAGTTACGTGATCTACCCACCTTATCTTCAGCATTCTTCTGTAGCACCACATTTCGAAAGCTTCTATTCTCTTCTTGTCCAAACTAGTTATTGTCCATGTTTCACTTCCATACATGGCTACACTCCATACAAATACTTTCAGAAACGACTTCCTGACACTTAAATCTATACTCGACGTTAACAAATTTTTCTTCTTCAGAAACGCTTTCCTTGCCATTGCCAGTCTACATTTTATATCCTCTCTACTTCGACCATCATCAGTTATTTTACTCACTAAATAGCAAAACTCCTTTACTACTTTAAGTGTCTCATTTCCTAATCTAATTCCCTCAGCATCATCCGATTTAATTTGACCACATTCCATTATCCTCGTTTTGCTTTTGTTGATGTTCATGTTATATCCTCCTTTCAAGACACTGTCCATTCCGTTCAACTGCTCTTCCAAGTCCTTTGCTGTCTCTGACAGAATTACAATGTCATCGGCGAACCTCAAAGTTTTTACTTCTTCTTCATGAATTTTAATACCTACTCCAAATTTTTCTTTTGTTTCCTTCACTGTTTGCTCAATATACAGATTGAATAACATCGAGGAGAGGCTACAACCCTGTCTCACTCCTTTCCCAACCACTGCTTCCCTGTCATGCCCCTCGACTCTTATAACTGCCATCTGGTTTCTGTACAAATTGTAAATAGCCTTTCGCTCCCTGTATTTTACCCCTGCCACCTTCAGAATTTGAAAGAGGGTATTCCAGTTAACATTGTCAAAAGCTTTCTCTAAGTCTACAAATGCTAGAAACATAGGTTTGCCTTTTCTTAATCTTTCTTCTAAGATAAGTCGTAAGGTTAGTATTGCCTCACGTGATCCAACATTTCTACGGAATCCAAACTGATCTTCCCCGAGGTCCGCTTCTACCAGTTTTTCCATTCGTCTGTAAAGAATTCGCGTTAGTATTTTGCAGCCATGACTTATTAAACTCCCCCCCCATGAACCATGGACCTTGCCGTTGGTGGGGAGGCTTGCGTGCCACAGCGATACAGATAGCCATACCGTAGGTGCAACCACAACGAAGGGGTATCTGTTGAGAGGCCAGACAAACGTGTGGTTCCTGAAGAGGGGCAGCAGCCTTTTCAGTAGTTGCGAGGGCAACAGTCTGGATGATTGACTGATCTGGCCTTGTAACAATAACCAAAACGGCCTTGCTGTGCTGGTACTGCGAACGGCTGAAAAGCAAGGGGAAACTACAGCCGTAATTTTTCCCGAGGGCATGCAGCTTTACTGTATGATTATATGATGATGGCGTCCTCTTGGGTAAAATATTCCGGAGGTAAAATAGTCCCCCATTCGGATCTCCGGACGGGTACTACTCAAGAGGATGTCGTTATCAGGAGAAAGAAAACTGGCGTCTACGGATCGGAGCGTGGAATGTCAGATCCCTTAATCGGGCAGGTAAGTTAGAAAATTTAAAAAGGGAAATGGATAGGTTAAAGTTAGATATAGTGGGAATTAGTGAAGTTCGGTGGCAGGAGGAACAAGACTTCTGGTCAGGTGACTACAGGGTTATAACCACAAAATCAAATAGGGGTAATGCAGGAGTAGGTTTAATAATGAATAGGAAAATAGGAATGCGGGTAAGCTACTACAAACAGCATAGTGAACGCATTATTGTGGCCAAGATAGATACGAAGCCCACACCTACTACAGTAGAACAAGTTTATATGCCAACTAGCTCTGCTGATGACGAAGAAATTGATGGAATGTATGATGAAATAAAAGAAATTATTCAGATTGTGAAGGGAGACGAAAATTTAATAGTCATGGGTGACTGGAATTCGAGTGTCGGAAAAGGGATAGAAGGAAACATAGTAGGTGAATATGGATTGGGGCTAAGAAATGAAAGAGGAAGCCGCCTGGTAGAATTTTGTACAGAGCACAACATAATCATAACTAACACTTGGTTTAAGAATCATGAAGGAAGGTTGTATACATGGAAGAACCCTGGAGATACTAAAAGGTATCAGATAGATTATATAATGGTAAGACAGAGATTTAAGAACCAGGTTTTAAGTTGTAAGACATTTCTAGGGGCAGATGTGGACTCTGACCACAATCTATTGGTTATGACCTGTAGATTAAAACTGAAGAAACTGCAAAAAGGTGGGAATTTGAGGAGATGGGATCTGGATAAACTAAAAGAACCAGAGGTTGTACAGAGATTCAGGGAGAGCATAAGGGAGCAATTGACAGGAATGAGGGAAATAAATACAGTAGAAGAAGAATGGGTAGCTTTGAGGGATGAAATAGTGAAGGCAGCAGAGGATCAAGTAGGTAAAAAGACGAGGGCTAGTAGAAATCCTTGGGTAACAGAAGAAATATTGAATTTAATTGATGAAAGGAGAAAATATAAAAATGCAGTAAGTGAAACAGGCAAAAAGGAAATCAAACGTCTCAAAAATGAGATCGACAGGAAGTGCAAAATGACTAAGCAGGGATGGCTAGAGGACAAATGTAAGGATGTAGAGGCCTATCTCACTAGGGGTAAGATAGATACTGCCTACAGGAAAATTAAAGAGGCCTTTGGAGATAAGAGAACGACTTGTATGAATATCAAGAGCTCAGATGGCAACCCAGTTCTAAGCAAAGAAGGGAAAGCAGAAAGGTGGAAGGAGTATATAGAGAGTCTATACAAGGGCGATGTACTTGAGGACAATATTATGGAAATGGAAGAGGATGTAGATGAATATGAAATGGGAGATATGATACTGCGTGAAGAGTTTGACAGAGCACTGAAAGACCTGAGTCGAAACAAGGCCCCCGGAGTAGACAATATTCCATTGGAACTACTGACGGCCGTGGGAGAGCCAGTCCTGACAAAACTCTACCATCTGGTGAGCAAGATGTATGAAACAGGCGAAATACCCTCAGACTTCAAGAAGAATATAATAATTCCAATCCCAAAGAAGGCAGGTGTTGACAGATGTGAAAATTACCGAACTCTTAGTTTAATAAGTCACAGCTGCAAAATACTAACACGAATTCTTTACAGACGAATGGAAAAACTAGTAGAAGCCAACCTCGGGGAAGATCAGTTTGGATTCCGTAGAAACACTGGAACACGTGAGGCAATACTGACCTTACGACTTATTTTAGAAGAAAGATTAAGGAAAGGCAAACCTACGTTTCTAGCATTTGTAGACTTAGAGAAAGCTTTTGACAATGTTGACTGGAATACTCTCTTTCAAATTCTAAAGGTGGCAGGGGTAAAATACAGGGAGCGAAAGGCTATTTACAATTTGTACAGAAACCAGATGGCAGTTATAAGAGTCGAGGGACATGAAAGGGAAGCAGTGGTTGAAAAGGGAGTAAGACAGGGTTGTAGCCTCTCCCCGATGTTGTTCAATCTGTATATTGAGCAAGCAGTAAAGGAAACAAAAGAAAAATTCGGAGTAGGTATTAAAATTCATGGAGAAGAAATAAAACTTTGAGGTTCGCCGATGACATTGTAATTCTGTCAGAGACAGCAAAGGACTTGGAAGAGCAGTTGAATGGAATGGACAGTGTCTTGAAAGGAGGATATAAAATGAACATCAACAAAAGCAAAACAAGGATAATGGAATGTAGTCTAATTAAGTCGGGTGATGCTGAGGGAATTAGATTAGACACTTAAAGTAGTAAAGGAGTTTTGCTATTTGGGGAGCAAAATAACTGATGATGGTCGAAGTAGAGAGGATATAAAATGTAGACTGGCAATGGCAAGGAAAGCGTTTCTGAAGGAGAGAAATTTGTTAACATCCAGTATTGATTTAAGTGTCAGGAAGTCATTTCTGAAAGTATTCGTATGGAGTGTAGCCATGTATCGAAGTGAAACATGGACGATAAATAGTTTGGACAAGAAGAGAATAGAAGCTTTCGAAATGTGGTGCTACAGAAAAATGCTGAAGATTAGATGGGTAGATCACATAACTAATGAGGAAGTATTGAATAGGATTGGGGAGAAGAGAAGTTTGTGGCACAACTTGACCAGAAGAAGGGATCGGTTGGTAGGACATGTTCTGAGGCATCAAGGGATCACCAATTTAGTGTTGGAGGGCAGCGTGGAGGGTAAAAATCGTAGAGGGAGACCAAGAGATGAATACACTAAGCAGATTCAGAAGGATGTACGTTGCAGTAGGTACTGGGAGATGAAAAAGCTTGCACAGGATAGAGTAGCATGGAGAGCTGCATCAAACCAGTCTCAGGACTGAAGACCACAACAACAACAACAACAACAACACTTACTAAACTGATAGTTCGGTAATTTTCACATCTGTCAACACCTGCTTTCTTTGGGATTGGAATTATTATATTCTTCTTGAAGTCTGAGGGTATTTCGCCTGTCTCATACCTCTTGCTCACCAGATGGTAGCGTTTTGTCATGACTGGCTCTCCCAAGGCCATCAGTAGTTCTAATGGAATGTTGTCTACTCCCGGGGCCTTGTTTCGACTCAGGTTTTTCAGTGCTCTGTCAAACTCTTCACGCAGTATCTTATCTCCCATTTCGTCTTCATCTACATCCTCTTCCATTTCCATAATATTGTCCTCAAGTACATCGCCCTTGTATAAACCCTCTATATACCCCTTCCACCGTTCTACCTTCCCTTCTTTGCTTAGAACTGGGTTGCCATCTGAGCTCTTGATATTCATACAAGTGGTTCTCTTCTCTCCAAAGGTCTCTTTAATTTTCCTGTAGGCAGTATCTATCTTACCCCTAGCGAGACAAGCCTCTACATCCTTACATTTGTCCTCTAGCCATTCCTGCTTAGCCATTTTGCACTTCCTGTCAATCTCATTTTTGAGACGTTTGTATTCCTTTTTGCCTGCTTCATTTACTGCATTTTTATATTTTCTCCTTTCATCAATTAAATTCAATTTTTCTTCTGTTACCCAAGGATTTCTATTAGCCCTCGTCTTTTTACCTACTTGATCGTCTGCTGCCTTCACTACTTCATCCCTCAGAGCTACCCATTCTTCTTCTACTGTATTTCTTTCCCCCATTCCTGTCAATTCTTCCCTTATGCTCTCCCTGAAACTCTGTACAACCTCTGGTTCTTTCAGTTTATCCAGGTCCCATCTCCTTAAATTCCCACCTTTTTGCAGTTTCTTCAGTTTTAATCTACAGGTCATAACCAATAGATTGTGGTCAGAGTCCACATCTGCCCCTGGAAATGTCTTACAATTTAAAACCTGGTTCCTAAATCTCTGTCCTCCCATTATATAATCTATCTGATACCTTTTAGTATCTCCAGGATTCTTCCAGGTATACAACCTTCTTTTATGATTCTTGAACCACTTCTATGATACTCAATATCAGCTGGCACAGTGTCTCCATACAGCTCACGCCATCAAAATATTTCGTCAAGTAACTGTTTTGAGCTGTTAAACTTTTTTTATTTCTTGGACTGTACGGTTGTAAGTTCTTTGTCATATGTGTTCATCTACTGCAAGATTTCATTTTATGTGAAACACGTGGCTGATTCATGTCCTGCGTTTATACGACGTAATCTCATGATCACGATTAATGAAATGTTATTTTAATAAATATGAAAATAGCTATCAAAACTTTTCAATTTATCATTCAATGGTGAATACAGACACTGCTTCATCCATAGAAACCACTTTTGAGAATTCTTTATGTTTCACAATATGATTTGCTCTCGATCTCTGACTTTTCGGATATCTTTGAGGAGAGCCTGGGGCGTGTTTCAGACTTTGAAGCTCAGTTAACGTTGAAGGCGTCAGCTCGCCCGCGTTTTATACGTATTTTCATTGTTTTCCGGTAACTTAATTGTCTTTCTGTCACTAAAATCGATTTGTACCATGAGTGTAAAGTGCCTGACGTGCCTTAGAATCGTTAGCTCCATGGTGTGATGTGATGGATGTAGTAACTTTTTTCATTGGGGCGATTGTAGTGGCGTGGAAATTGGGAAAATGAGCGAGACTCATCAGTGGTTTTGTAGGCTATGCAGTAGAGATAGAAAGATTGTGGAACAGGAGGGGAAAATTGCTGCCCTTCAGGCTTAGTTAGATGGGGCTGGGTGAGAACTGGGCGGGTTAATGGGGGAGAAGGGTAAACAGGGGTGGGAAGTGGCAACAGGCATAAGGAACAGGTCAAGAAATTCTTCTGACAGCTTTGTTATTAATGTACAAAATAGGTTTCACCTGTTTCCTCAGTCAGAAACTGATGAGCCTCTCACAGAAGTAGTTGTAGACAGGGCTCAACAAGCTTTCAGCAGCAAATTGAATAAGAATGTAGGGAAGTTTGCAAAGAGAAAGAAAGTCTTGTTGCTAGGTAGTTCGCATGCTAGGGGTGTGGGCCAACTTCTGCAGGATGAATTAGGGTCAGAATACCAGGTCACAAGTTTTTTCAAACCTAGTTCTGGACTGGGGCAGGTTACAGAGGATTTAGGTTCACTAGGTGGAGGCTTTACTAAGGAAGATACCGTGGTTATTGTGGGTGGGCCGGGTAACAGTATTGACAGAGATCCGAGGTACAGCATAAAGTGTGACCTGGCAAAGATTGCATCAAAATCGAGTCATACCAGTGTTGGGTTTGTGTTGGTTCTGCAGCGCCACGGCGGACCTCATTTGAGCTCTTCTGTCAGGAGAGTTAATTTGGAGTTGGAACGGCTACTAGGATCTGGTGCAGGGTCACACATTGGTGTGGTTCCTGTTGATTCACCCTGTAGGTGGGACTATACTAGACATGGCCTACACCTCAACAAGAAAGGCAAGGGTAAACTAGCTGGGCTGATAGCAGGAAATTTAAAGGGGGGAGGAACTACATCTCATGGTGAAAACTCTTTTTTAGTGTAAGATCAGTGTCCAGTGGGAAACTCAGCCAAGAAAATACTAAAGATGTTAAAAAAGTTCAAGATACTCACAAAAGTAAAGTGAAAGATAATGTTAGTATATTTCATCAAAATATTGGGCGATTGAAGAATAAAATTGATGATCTTCTGCTTTGTTTAGAAGATACAGAAACTGAGAATGTAATAGATGTACTACGCCTGTCTGAGCATCACATTGTCACTGATATACAAAACGTTAGCATCAATGGGTACAAATTAGCTGCACATGTAAGTAGAGATAATATGATGAGAGGAGGAGTTGCCATATATGTCAAAAGCTTCCACAGTGTAAAAAATTTAGAAACTAAAAAATTTTGTGTAGAGCAACATATGGAAGCATGTGCCATCGAACTTAAACTAAATGATGGCACTTTCATAATTGTAACAGTGTATAGGTCCCCCTCAGGAAATTTTCATCTGTTTCTAGAAAACTTGGATGCTTTGTTGTGCTATCTGTCAGACAGGGGGAAGCAAATTATAATTTGTGGGGATTTCAATGTTGATTCCCTGAAAGAGTGTAATAGGAAGAATGACCTTGTAGTACTACTCAGTTCTTTCAATTTGAGCTCCGTCATTGATTTTCCTACTAGGATAACAAAGAACAGCAGTATATTGATAGATAACTTTTTTATAGACCAAGATAAGTTTAAGGACATAAGTGCTTACGCTGTTGAGAATGGTCTTTCAGATCATGGTGCACAGCTAGTTACAGTACATGACATAGCTCCATGCAGTATATCAAATCAGACTTTCAAAGCAGTGTGTTCAATTAACAATATAAATATTGCAAACTTTAGGGAAAGCCTACAGCAGCTAGACTGGGGTGAAGTGTATAAGAAACCCGATGCAAACTTGAAATATAACTTATTTCACGATACATTTGTAAGGGTATTTGAAAATTGTTTTCCCAAGAAAATAGTTAAACATAATTCCTAGAAAATATATAAAAAACCTTGGCTTACTAAAGGTATAAGAATATCTTGCAACCATAAAAGAGAACTGTATCTAGCAGCAAGAGGGAGTACTGACCCCGAAATTGTTCAATATTATAAAAACTATTGTGCAGTACTAAGAAAAGTTATTAAAAAGTCCAGAAGGATGTGTATCATGTCTGAGATCAGTAACTCTGATAATAAAATTAAAGCAATTTGGAAAATTATTGAAAGGGAAACAGGGCAACCAAGAGCACAGGAAGACCTTAGTGCCATAAAACTGAATGAAAAGTGTACTAACAAACAATCAGAAATTGAAAATATTTTCAATAATCATTTTTTAAATGTTGTGGGAAAATAGGATCTAGATCTTCACTAGAAGAGGCAAGGCTACTAATAGAAGAGGCCATACCTGTGCAGTTTGAAACAACTGTAATTCCACCAACCTCTCCCTCTGAAATCAGTAAAATAATAAACTCACTGAAAAGTAAAAGCTCTTATGGAATTGATGGCATTTCCAGCAAGGTACTTAAAGCTTGTTCCCCACAGATAAGTAGGAGTCTCAGCCACGTAT
Source organism: Schistocerca americana (assembly GCF_021461395.2). Lineage (NCBI taxonomy): Eukaryota > Metazoa > Arthropoda > Insecta > Orthoptera > Acrididae > Schistocerca > Schistocerca americana. Next base: position 906,502,217 of record NC_060119.1, read on the forward strand.
GTAATAGCTCTTTGGAGCAGGGTGTTTTCCCCAATAGACTGAAATATGCCATTGTAAAACCATTGCATAAAAAGGGGGATACGTCGGATGTCAACAACTACCGCCCAGTCTCTCTTCTGACAGCTCTATCAAAAATTTTTGAGAAAGTAATGTATTCAAGAGTAGCCTCCCATATTTGTAAAAAGAAAGTACTAACAAAATGTCACTTTGGTTTTCAGAAAGGCTTTTCAACAGAGAATGCTATATACGCTTTCACTGATCAAATTAAATGCCCTGAATAACCGGACATCACCCATTGGTATTTTTTGTGCTCTCAAAGGCCTTTGACTGTGTAAATCATGGAATTCTTTTAGATAAGCTAAATCATTATGGTTTGACTGGGGCAGTGCACAAATGGTTTAATTCTTACTTAACTGAAAGAATGCAGAAAGTTGAAATAAGTGATTCATGTAATGTTAAAACAACAGCTGATTCCTCAAACTGGGGGGCTATCAAGTATGGGGTCCCACAGGGTTCGGTCTTAGGTCCTTTACTGTTCTTGATATACATTAATGACTTACCATTCCACATTGATGAAGATGCAAAGTTAGTTCTTTTTGCTGATGATACAAGTATAGTAATAACATCCAAAAACCAAGAACTAAGTGATGTAATTGTAAAAGATGCTTTTCACTAAATTATTAAGTGTTTCGCAGCAAATAGACTCTCTTTAAATTTTGATAAAACACAGTATATACAGTTCCGTACAGTAAATGGGACAACTCCAGTAATAAATATAGACTTTGAACAGAAGTCTGTAGCTAAGGTAGAATTTTCAAAATTTTTAGGTGTGTCCATTGATGAGAGGTTAAACTGGAAGCTACACATTGATGGTCTGCTGAAACGTCTGAGTTCAGCTAAGTATGCTATTAGGGTTATTGCAAATTTTGGTGATAAGAATCTCAGTAAATTAGCTTACTATGCCTACTTTCATTCACAGCTTGTGTATGGCATCATATTCTGGGGTAATTCATCGTTGAGTAGAACCATGTAATCAGAAACGTGTAATCAGAATAATTGCCGGAGCCCACCCACGGTCATCCTGCAGACATCTATTTAAGGATCTAGGGATCCTCACATAACCTCACAGTATATATATTCACTTATGAAATTTGTTGTTAATAATCCAACCCAGTTCAAAAGTAATAGCAGTGTGCATTGCTATAACACTAGGAGAAAGGACGATCTTCACTATGCAGGGTTAAATCTGACTTTGGGACAGAAAGGGGCAAATTATGCTGCCACAAAAGTCTTTGGTCACCCACCAAACAGCATCAAAAGCCTGACAGATAGCCAGCTAACATTTAAAAATAAATTAAAAGAATTTCTAGATGACAACTCCTTCTACTCATTGGCTGAATTTTTAGATATAAATTAAGGGAAAAAACCAATTTAAACATTAGTGTCCTGTAATATTTTGTGTAATGTAATATCTTGTACAGACATCTTTTATTAACCTGACATGTTCCACATCATTACGAAGTGTCGTATTCATGATCTATGGAACAAGTATTAATCTAATCTAATCTAATCTAATCTAAATGTGTTATTTCGTATGATGAGTCTTGAATCATCCGCGAAGAATCCCACTGAACTATGTTTCCGTCGACGCAATCACTGCAAACGTGATCGCCTTGTCGAGTGCTCAGCGAAATACTCCTGTTCGTTCACCTTGCATTCACACTACAGTGTGGAGGCCTATTGCGCACATAATCCCCCCCCCCCTCTACCCCCAAGCTCTCTTTTAACATCACCTATTCAGCAATTGCAGGAAGAGGAGACCTTACTGAAAAATGTGATCCCGACCCCATTTCTTCGACTAAGTTGCAGCAAATAGTGTAATTTCATTTTATTGGAGTTTGGGGCACACCACAGACAAGGCATTACGTAAGTGGCATGTCCCATAATTTAAAAAATCGATATAATTACATACAGGAAACATAGATGTCGATACGAGTAACATATCATAATAAAACATGAAGATAACGAGCAACAAATACAGTACTTTCAGATGATTAAGGCACATGCAGGTAAGGTACTATACAGATACACTAACTTATTCTGAAGCAATACTGGTGCATTTCATTAGAAGATAGATTCGGAACGGTGAATAAAAGCAATAGGTAGATATAGCATTATTGTTTGTCAGGCAGGTCATGGAAGGCTAAAGAAACTCTTCGTTCTGAAAGTTGAACCTGTGGTTTGAAATTATTTGCACAATTTACAGACAAATCGACGAAGAGCAATGAAGAACATAGCCACCAGCGTCTCCAACTTGACAATGGGGTTTCATAGCAGCTCATCTGGCAAGAGACGCCACACTGTCGTTCGACCAAGTTGGCTGTTGGAGCTGTCTTCTCTGACTGTCGGCAAACCAACAGCCTTCTATTCTCAAACATGCATTTCAAATGTTCAAATGGTTCTGAGCACTGTGGGACTCAACTGCTGAGGTCATTAGTCCCCTAGAACTTAGAACTAGTTAAACCTAACTAACCTAAGGACATCACAAACATCCATGCCCGAGGCAGGATTCGAACCTGCGACAGTAGCGGTCTTGCGGTTCCAGACTGCAGCGCCTTTAACCGCACGGCCACTTCGGCCGGCCATGCATTTCTGTGTTACACGGAATGAGGGATGTGAACTTCATCACTACTTGTCTGCCTGTGTCATTTTCCTCACCTCTACTGTGGTAATAACTTGTTCAATCTTTTCGTGTCACAGGTTTTATGTTTTCCATCTCTATACCGCTGTTCATGAAAGCTCCACGGTGCAAGAAAATCTATGAATCAGTTTAAACCCTAATTTAACGTGTGCGGGTAATGTGACTGGGGCCAGCTTATGGAAGCGGTTGATGGTTCGTCTAGGCCAGGGTTTCCCAAACTTTTCCTCAGACGGAATACATTAAGAATCCTGGTACTCTGATGGAATAAAAATGAGAAAAACTTATTTTATTCAGTAATTAACTCAATTTTAAATGTTAAATAATAACACCGAAATCTTAATAACATTTTAAAAAACCGGTATCGTCAAAATGTACAAAGAAAAGAAAACGAGATATTATTAACAGTTTTTCGCGGAGCATTTATTCACTTTCCGTGGAACACCAGTGTTCCGCTTAACCCAGTTTGGGAAACCTTGGTGTAGCAGGTAACATCAGTTTTTCAAAGTTTACACGTATCTTCTTGGCACAGTGGGGTATGCATATCTTAAGAACGGTGACTGCAGTGCCGACAAATCACAGGTGGAATCAGACAATTCACACTAATGCCGTGGTGTGACAGTTTGTTGAGATACGAAATAGGCCTGTCAAGTTGGGGCATCAATTTGTAGCATTTTTGTTTTGCATGTTGGTATTCCGTTTGCTATGGGTTTATTTATTGATTGTCATTTTTGTAATTGTAGTTCACTGTTGCTATCTGAGTTAACATATTGCCATTTTGCTATTTGGAGATAGATAGTGGAGCTGTGGACACTAGGAAATGGAGTGACAAGAAGAAAAGTCGGAACATTTTCGACATTTTTTCTGTTAGAGTTCAGTAGAGGGATCACAGCAACGTAAAATTTGTGCCGTGTGAGGGAATAATGCCATTGGACACAGCACGAACATGGTTTTCTCGTTTCAAGGAGGAACATTTTGACATTAGTGACTCCATGTTCAGGAAGACCTTCGGGGTTTGATGAAGGTCGTATGAAAGCATTAATCCACAATGATCCATCTCAGTGTACTCGAGAACTGGCAAATGTGATTAACTGTGACCATTCCACTATCGTGAGACATCTGCATGCTATGCTGAACGTTCAAAAATCGGGTGTTTGGGTACCGCATGTTCTAAGCCAAAATCACAAAAAATCAGTGGATGGCCATGTATGCGTCTCTGCTTCCTCGTCAACAATTGGCTCGTGAACAAAGCCGACCATTCCTATCCCGTATCGTTACTAGTGACGAGAATGGTGTCTTTATGCTGACATACGGAAATGAAAGGAATAGTTGAACCCAAACAAAGCAGCAACTCCCCGTACAAAGACTTGCACACATCCACAGAAGATAATGTTGTGCTTCTGGTAGTACAGCGAATGTAACCATAATTGCTGACACTTATTGTCAACAACTGTGACGACTTGCAGACGAAGTTCAAATTGGTTCAAATGGCTCTAAGCAATATGGAACTTAACATATGAGGTCATCAGTCCCCTAGACTTAGAACTACTTAAACCTAACTAACCTAAGGACATCACACACATCCATGCCCGAGACAGGATTCGAACCTGCGACCGTAGCTGCAGCACGGTTCCGGACTGAAGCGCCTAGAACCGCTCGGCCACAGCGGCCGGTGCAGACGAAGTCCAAGAACAACGACCAGAAAGAAGGGGTGTAGTGATGCTACCCCACAATAACACCCGCCCGCATTCTGCTAGACTGACAACAAACACTATACAGTTGTTGCGTTTGGAAGTCATTGCCAACTACCTTATTAGTCTGATCTTGTGCTCTAATTTTTCAGCCGGCCGGAGTGGCCGTGCGGTTCTGGGCGCTACAGTCTGGAACCGAGCGACCGCTACGGTCGCGGGTTCGAATCCTGCCTCAGGCATGGATGTGTGTGATGTCCTTAGGTTAGTTAGGTTTAATTAGTTCTAAGTTCTAGGCGACTGATGACCTTAGACGTTAAGTCGCATAGTGCTCAGAGCCATTTGAACCAATCTAATTTTTCACCTTTTCCGCTCTCTATCGAACAACCTTCAAGGAACTTCCTTTCCGGATGAAAATGAGCTCCGAACATGACTTCACAAGTTCTTCGCCTCAAATTCATGTGATTTGTATAGATGTGGAATGGAAAAGTTGCCCCAGCGTTGACAGACCGTTGTAAATAGTGAAGGAGTATATACTGCAGATGTGTATCGGTTCACTGATGAAACTTATGGAAAACGCTACGTACTTACGCACAACCCAATAGAACGTTCACATAGACTCAGTCAAAGTTGAACCTTGTAACAGGTTTCATTTCGTTGTTGTGATACCAGGTGATTGTTCACAAACAATCATTCGACCCATCGCAGCATATTGCTGAAGTTTGTGGGGCCCATAACAAATAGAACTAGCAAGGGACATTAAAGGCAGCACTCACTGGATTGTTTGACTCGTGGGTGAATGTCACGGAAATGCTGTAAAACCTGAACTGATAGAAGACTGAATATAAACGCAGACTATCCCGCAGAAGCCTATTTACAAAGTTTCAAGAAACAATATTAAATCAAAAATCTAGGAATCCACTAGAGCCATCTGCTTTTAGCTCGCGTTGGGACCATGAAGGGAAGATTAGAGTAATCATAGCATCTACAAATACATTAAGCAGATTAAGCAGCCAGTCTGCCATCACTCCCTGCGCGAAAGGAAGTGACAATGTGATAAGAAATAATATATAATTCTGAATGTTCGTTCTAAGTAGCTGTATCTCCCTGCGTGGTTAAGCAAATATGTCGTATCCGATCTACTTACACCAGCTAAAAACACGGAAAGGTATTTCACGAACTGAGTACTAAGCATTAGCAATTGTGAGTAGATGACTTTATAGGTGGAGACATAAATGCCAATAAAGAAATAAAAATTAAAAATTTGAAGATATTGTAATATGTGGTACAATAGGACGTAACCCCCTGCTGTACTCTGCGCGGTGATTAGCAGGTATGGATTTAGGTGTACAGTGAACAAGTGAACTGATTTTTATCAAAGCTTTCTGGGAGTATTTAGCATTGAATGCAAGGTAGAACCTACAATCAAACACGGTGGCGCGATCGTTCTAGAGAGCATTGGTCTGTCATCTGAATGATGTTTCAACTTTCCATCAAGAACATTTCGTTGTTGACGGATCGACTATGCTCTGTACGCCATACTGCGGCTGCTACACTGATTGCACCGCGACAGGGCCGCAGAGACTAGCTCTTCCTTAGTTCAAATGGCTCTAAGCACTATGGAACTTAACATCAGTGGTCATCAGTCCCCTAGAACTTAGAACTACTGAAACCTAACTAACCTAAGGACATCACACACATCAATGCCCGAGGCAGGATGCGAACCTGCGACCGTAGCGGTCATGCGGTTCCAGACTGAAGCGGCTTTAACCGCACGGCCACACCGGCCGGCTCTTCCTTAGTTAACAACCTCGAACAAAATCGTTACGTAATCAAGTTTTCGTTTGTTTACAAGAGTATGACTGCAATCATGCCTCACATTGAAAACCCCGTACCACAGTCCTGTAGCATGCCACTATAGGAGCCAAAAGAATATAGCGCAGTCAGTTTATAAAGTGCAGTATAGTGCGATAGTTTGCTCCTGTTTTTGCAAGGAACAACGCTGCAACAGTTCATGCTGAGTTGACTTACGTTTATGACAACATTGTACCGGGTGGTTATAATTAAAGGGCAACTACTGACAGAGGTCCAGTATGGGATCTAATTATCGTATGGCATCAAAACTTGGTAGATATTCTAATGCGTTAATGCGGATCCGAGTTAAGCTGCAATAAAAATTAATTCCTGTTTTGGTCACCAGATGCAAATCTGGCTCTATGCATGCAAGGAAGATATACAGAAATGTTTCCAAACGTCATGGATTATGAACAAAAGTTCAGACAAGTGAGAAAAACAATGTTGATTTTATTATTCGCCACGGCTTACACAGTTTGTTCAGTCTGAGCACCGGAGACTTTGACGAGATGCTGTACAGCTCCAGATTTGCACCTGGTGGCCAAAATTTGAACTAATTTTTTCCAGCGTAAATTGGTTCAGCATATCCATCGAGTTCCGCTGCTGTACGATAATTACATCCCGAACTTGATCTCCACGAGTAGCTGCACTTTAATTATAACTACCTGGCACCATCAAGTAACCCAGTGGTTAGTTGGTGCAGACGCTTCCAGTGTCGTCAAGTGTGAATGGCAGTGAATGAAGTGGCAGATTTGAAACATGTGGATTCACCACAGGCTAAAAAGCTGAAGACTCAGCCATCATCGGAAAAAGGGATTTTTTAGGGACTGCCGTAGTGTGATACTAACAGATTATGCTCGTAAGGGGCAAACCGTCACACGAGCACACTACCGAAATCTCCTGACGAGTTTACTGGACTCTATGAAACGGAAAGCGTTGCCGGACACTGCCCAAGAGGGTGTGTTTGCTCCGCAATTGGTCACCATGCACAGGACACAGTGAAACGTATTGATTCTTTATCAGATTCTCTTTTACCTCCGTATTCTATTGACATGGCACGCAGTGGCTTCCTCCTTTTTCTTCGGACGAATGAACCATTGTGTGGCAGGAATTTCCAGAATGACGAAAATGGGGCCGGCCGGTGTGGCCGTGCGGTTCTAAGCGCGTCAGTTTGGAACCGCGTGACCGCTACGGTCACAGGTTCGAATCCTGCCTCGGGCATGGATGTGTGTGATGTCCTTAGGTTAGTTAGGTTTAAGTAGTCCTAAGTTCTAGGGGACTGATGATCTCAGTAGTTAAGTCCCATAGTGCTCAGAGCCATTTGAACCATTTGAACGAAAATGGGAACATTTACTGCAAAGCTAAAGCGTAGATTTCTGCAAATAAGTACTTGGATAATAATAAAATTAGCGGCTGTATTTGGACCTACTTGATTTATTCTTTTCATCACATGCTACCAGTTTCGACACCAAATGGTGTCATCTTCAGGCTCCTGCGTATGGAAACACACAAAACGATAGATAAGTATGATAGCACAGACAATATAAATTATAGTTTATGACTATAAAGGGATAAATCAGATCATGGTGCGGTTACTTCCAAATTTTCCAGTGTTTGGTATTGGAATGGTTGTGTGGACTGTTTGCTCTGGATAGTTAACGAACACTTCCTGTTTTAAGGGTTGTGAGCGTGTAGTTTTTATGCCCTTTTATTAATTTGTGCATGTTTGTGCAGTGTTCGACTGTGACTGTTGTGGTTGATGTAATGCTATACTAGAATGACTTCAACGGCCACTATTACTTTTGCTTTGAATGTGTAGTTGTATCTGGTTCATTAGTAACTGGGGATGAGTTCAGTGTTGATTTCCTCTGCACGAAGTTCGTTTTGGGCGCACTGTTTGGTTACACTGGTGTACCATGCCACAATGGAGTTTAGGTATGCGGAGTTTTAAGATATGAGTTAACACGTTTCGACTAGGACGCATATGGATACGCTTGAAATTTGTCACGTTCTCATTATTGTGGAATCTTCAGAGTTCTTTGCTTTGTTCTTGTGTGTTAATATATACATGTTCTCGGTTCTGTTCCGCTGGGTTTCCATACGGGCGTTTCTAAGTACATGGTTCGGTTTGTGTAGCTTCACATATGTGACTACTGATTTTATTGATTGACTTTTACGAGGTTATTCTTTATAGACTACTGTTATCTGTAAATAGCGGCTTTGGCACACTGGATGTTCCTCGGGAATAGTTTGTCGGCATATATTATGTACGCTACTTTTAAACCTTTGGGTATATATTGATTGTGGCTAATGTTGGCAATATTGTTTTATGTCCGGTAGAATTATGGAAATTAGTAGGAACTTTGATGATCTGCTTCGTTGTTTCTTGGGGGATGTTGCATCCAGAGTTACTCATTTGCTATTGTGTCGTGGACCCTAGGGATATGACTCGGTTGCTTTAGAGTAATATCGGTGGAGCATGAGTCTCTATATATACACCAGGTTTTAGACCTGTTTCACATTGTTTATGTTTCTGTGGCATTAGAGTATATGCTGGTATGTCGCTGGGTTTATATTTTCCAGCGAGTTTTTGTTCATTAGGTTACTGTTGCATTTGTCCACTCCGGCCACGTAGTATTATGTTAGTTTGTTTCGTTTTTTATTATTGGTGTATCTCATATATGTACGTGTTCCGGTGAAGAATATATGTGACTGCAGTCGCTTTGCTGGTGTAACTCATTGTACGTGTGGGTTCCCCTCAACTCCATCATGTCATTGGTGTGCCACAAATTGCAATAGAAGTTATATGCTAAATTTTGTTTAGTATGGATAACAAACTATGTTTTTATTATGTAATTTTATGATGTGATTTATCCATTTTTAGTCATAAACTATGATTTATGTTGCCTGTGCTCTCATACTCTTCCGTCATGCGTGTTTCCATATGCAGAGGCCTGAAGATGACACCATTTGCTGTCGAAACTGGTAAGATGTGTTGAAAAGAAAAAAACGACGTAGATTCAAATACAGCCTCTGGTTCTGTTATTATTCAATTACTTCGTGACCGGCTGCAGTTCCACTTTATGGATTACAAGAGGCACAGCAAACAAGGCCTACACCAAGTAAACTACCGTTGATAAAAATGTGTCGCACTGAAGGGTGAATGCTTAGAAAAGGATTCTCATCATCACCGACTTTCAAGATCACAATTAAAACTGAGTACCGCTCATACGTGCACCATCTAAGCCGCCCAGTGACGCTGGTGAGATGGGCACGGCTCCGGAATGTCCCCCCGAGAGGAGGGGGCTGGTGGTGTTCACGGCTGGCCGGCGTGCCGCGGACTTTTCCCGGCTTCGCTCTCCCGCTGCCCGACTGATCCGATTCGGCGGCACTTGCCCGCGCCGCGCACTGAGCGGAAGCTCGCGCTCAGCGAAATTGATCCTGCGCAGGCGCGGAGCAGCTCCTGGTCACAGGGCGGGCGCGCTGGTGCTTTCGCGCTGCGCTTTTCCACGCCTCAAACAGACCAGAAACGCATCTTAATAAGGCGCGACCGAGCCGACAGCTCGGTCTCACAGCTCGCGTCTGAGAAATTCTCACTCTTTGTCTCGTCATTTACTGCGGCATGAATTTCCTAGCGTGCCGTACCTGACTTTCGTCTGGCAAGAACGTTCCGCAGATGTCTCGTACGCGAAATACTGTTGAATTACATCTGACAACTAGCTTTTTATGTAAAACAAGTAAAAAATAATATTTAGTGAAACGAAGGTGAATTGTTTGCAAATCGTAAGAAGATACGAGTATAAACTAACCATGCTTAAGGGGCGTGTTCCTTCGGGTATCTATTCTTTGTTCCTCAGGAAGTGTATCACAATTAACACCGAAAACTGACACGGGTGAAACTGCATGGTAACAGGAGCCAAGGAGCCGCTTACGAAATACTGTGAATGTATTCAGTATGAAATATTTTTCTAGGTAGCCTCATCTAATTGGGTTCACATTTCACTCACAGCGTAACTTAACAAGCCTTCAGCACGTTACATCATACTTAAGTGCCTCGCAGAGGGTTCACTGAATCGTCTTCAGACTCTTTCTCTACCGTTCCACTCTCTAACAATTCGTGGGAAAAATGAGCAAATGAATCTTTCTGTGCGAACTCTGATTTATTTTATTACGATAATCTTTCCTTCTTATTTAGGTGGGCGCCAACAAAATATTTTCGCGTTAGGAGGAGAAAGTGGGTTATTGAAATTTTATGAGAAGATCTTGCTGCAACAAAAAATGCCTTTGTTTTATTGACTGCCTCTCCAATTCGCGTATCATATCTCACCTATTTCGCGATAACACAGAATTAGTTGCTCTTCATTGAACTTTTTCGATGTCTTCTGTCAATGCTATCTGGTAAGTACCACATACCTCAAAGCAGAAAACGAGTAAGTGCGGTGTAAGGACACCCTTTAGTAGACCTTTTGCAAGTGTTCTGCCAAAGAAAGACTATCTATTTCATCATTCAAATTTAAATTGTTAGTAATTTAATTCCTAGGTATTCAGTTGAATTGCCGGCCTTTAACTTTGTGTGATTTATCACGTAATCGAAATGTAACGGAATTCTTTACGTACTCATGTGGATGACCTCACACTTGTATTTCTTCAGAGGCAACTGCCAATTTTCGCACTACACAAATATTTTGTCTAAATCATATTGTAATTGGTTTTGATCTTCTGGTGACTTTTGTATACAGTAAATAGCAGCGTCATTGCAAAATATGTAAGAGGGCTGAATAGATTGTCCCCTAAATCGTTTATACAAATTAGGAACATCAGAGGGTCTGTAACACTTTCGTGGGAGACGCCGAATATCACCTTTGTTTCACACGATTTTCCGTCCGTTATTACGTACTATCACCTTTTGACAAGAAATCACGAATCCAGTCGCACATCTGAAGCGATACTCCGTACGCAAGCAATTTTATTATAAGTCGCTTGTGAGGAACAGTGTCAAAAGTCTTGTGGAAATCTAGAAAGTAGACTGAGTTTGAGGTCCCCTGCCGATAGCATTCGTTACTTCGTGCGAATAAAGGGCTAGTTATGTTTCACAAGAATGGTATTTTCTCAATCCGTGCTGACTGTTTGTCAATAGACGGTTTCCTTCAATGTAGTCCACAATGTTCGAACACACTATGGGACTTAACATCTGAGGTCATCAGTCCCCTTGACTTAGAACTACTTAAACCTAACCAACCTAAGGGCATCACACACATCCATGCCCGAGGCAGGATTCGAACCTGCGACCGTAGCAGCAGCGCGGTTCCGGACTGAAACGCCTAGAACCGCTCTGCCACAGCGGCCGGCTGTTCGAACACAGTACATTTTCCAAAATCCGACTGCAAATCGATGTCAATGATACGGGTTTGCAATTCATCGGAGTACTCCCAACTCCTTTCTTGAGTGTTAGTGTGACACGTGCAACTTGCCAGTCTTTAGCTACGGATCTTTCGTGGAGTGATAAGTTTTATATGATTTCTAGACATGGAACTGTTGTATCAGGATACTCGGAAAGGAACCTAATTGGTATACTACCAGGACCGGAAGACTTGCCGTTATTAACTTATTTAATCTACTTCGTCTAAGTTACTCATTTTTGCAGCCGTTCTTTATCCGAATGAAGGAATATTTGCTTCATCTTCTTTGGTTTAGGAATTTCTGAAAATTAAGTTTAATAACTCCGCTTTGGTGATGCTGTCATCGGTGATATTACCATAGGTATCGCGCAGTGAATGTACTGATGTGACCTGCCGCTGGTGCAGTTTACGTACGACTAGCATCTCTCTGGATTTTCTGTCAGATTTCGAGACATTTTCGTCGTGGAAGTTATTAAAAAAGTTTCACATTGAAGTCTGCGTTAAGGTTAGAGCTTCTGTAAAACAGTGAGGAAATTTTTTGTTCTTTTAAATTTGACATGCTTTTTTCATTGCTTCACCAGCAGTGTTCCGACCCGTTTTGTTTACGATGGGGGATCGATACCAGCTTCTATTAATTTAAATGGTATAAATCTCTCAATTGCCGCAGATACAGTTCCGTTGAACTTAAGCCAGACCTGGTGTATTCTTACATAGTTGGTTGGGAAGGCGTCGAGACTGTCTCTTCGGAAAGCGTCAAGCGAATTTCTATCTGCCTTTTTTTAAATTGATATATTCTGAGTCTGCTTTTGGTGGATTTGGATGTTGCGGTGATCAGTCTCGCTACAGCCACCTTGTGGTCACTAATTCCTGTATCCGTCATGAAGCTCCCTATTTGCTTGGGATTATTTGTTGCTATGAGGTCATGTATGTTTTCGTGACCATTTACACTTCGAGTCGGCTTCTGAACTAATCGCTCTAAATAAACGTTACGTGTGACAATTTTCTGTACGCTAGTGCTTGTTTAAGGAGGCGGTCTAGGAGTCGTCCTCATATTTCGATGTAGCACTGTACTCGACTTAGCAGCGAGCTACAAATTCAGACACTCTCGTATTATCTCGTAAAGTCTCGTAAGCCTGTACAATTCTCTTTTCCAGTTCTTCAGCCGTATCAGTGGCAATGCTGTAGACTTCATGTTTTAAATGAGCTCAGACAGATGTCCTCAGGGGACTGAGATAAGGTGACCTTGGGAATCACGGTATAGCCCCTGCTCGATATTACAATCCTGGAACATACTGACGCGTTGTATGTCGTCTGACAATAGCAGTAAAATGTGGTGGTGTGCAATTATAAATGCACTGTATTCCCTAAAAATGCGCAAGGGGAACTTCTTCAGCAATGCAGGAAGATGCCGTTAGAGGAATCTAATATTCATAAAGTTCTGTGGGATGAATGAGTAACCAAACGAGACGATCAACTACTCCCCCGTAACACATATTCAATGAGAGGAGTTTCTGAAGAGAAGTTTCTGAAGAGAAGTTTCTGATGTGATTGCGTTGAATCTGAAGCCAGTTAGATTGGTGTATAATCTAAAAATTAAAATTGCAAACACCATCGTACGAAAGAGTTTGTCTGCGTGGCCATCCTCCGTAGCAAGTACAGAAGTATTCGTTTTGCAAATAAAAAACGCCTTCTCTTGCTGCACTGTCTTTTATCCTCCCAGACGCGTTTCGCCTTTCTTCACTTTAAGACATCAACGGTGGGGTCTATACCACACAGTTATGATAAACTTTTGTTTTGATATGTATTACTCGTAAATTATAAAACAATTAACTTCTCTGTTCTTACATAAATAAGTGATTACACGCAATTCGCGTTTTTAGTTGCATCTGCGTTTCCTCTCGTCAGGTCACATGCTGGATGTGTCACTACCGCTCTATCTTCGAAACGTAAGCATGTTTTTATGTTTCGAGTAATTTTCTTCCCACCTTTCATTTTATTTGCCCTCGTTGCTGTGATGCGCTACCAGTCCTCTGCCACTAGTATAGACATTTGATGGAAAACTGACTTCAAGACGTAACTACTTTGAGTTCACTGTGTATCTCATCCTGTTTGGTTTGTTTACGTACATGTTGACAACCCAGCGAAGCAGATGCCGAAAACTAATGTCCATTCATATATATATATATATATATATATATATATATATATATATATATATATATATATATATATACTCCTGGAAATGGAAAAAAGAACACATTGACACCGGTGTGTCAGACCCACCATACTTGCTCCGGACACTGCGAGAGGGCTGTACAAGCAATGATCACACGCACGGCACAGCGGACACACCAGGAACCGCGGTGTTGGCCGTCGAATGGCGCTAGCTGCGCAGCATTTGTGCACCGGCGCCGTCAGTGTCAGCCAGTTTGCCGTGGCATACGGAGCTCCATCGCAGTCTTTAACACTGGTAGCATGCCGCGACAGCGTGGACGTGAACCGTATGTGCAGTTGACGGACTTTGAGCGAGGGCGTATAGTGGGCATGCGGGAGGCCGGGTGGACGTACCGCCGAATTGCTCAACACGTGGGGCGTGAGGTCTCCACAGTACATCGATGTTGTCGCCAGTGGTCAGCGGAAGGTGCACGTGCCCGTCGACCTGGGACCGGACCGCAGCGACGCACGGATGCACGCCAAGACCGTAGGATCCTACGCAGTGCCGTAGGGGACCGCACCGCCACTTCCCAGCAAATTAGGGACACTGTTGCTCCTGGGGTATCGGCGAGGACCATTCGCAACCGTCTCCATGAAGCTGGGCTACGGTCCCGCACACCGTTAGGCCGTCTTCCGCTCACGCCCCAACATCGTGCAGCCCGCCCCCAGTGGTGTCGCGACAGGCGTGAATGGAGGGACGAATGGAGACGTGTCGTCTTCAGAGATGAGAGTCGCTTCTGCCTTGGTGCCAATGATGGTCGTATGCGTGTTTGGCGCCGTGCAGGTGAGCGCCACAATCAGGACTGCATACGACCGAGGCACACAGGGCCAACACCCGGCATCTGGGGAGCGATCTCCTACACTGGCCGTACACCACTGGTGATCGTCGAGGGGACACTGAATAGTGCACGGTACATCCAAACCATCATCGAACCCATCGTTCTACCATTCCTAGACCGGCAAGGGAACTTGCTGTTCCAACAGGACAATGCACGTCCGCATGTATCCCGTGCCACCCAACGTGCTCTAGAAGGTGTAAGTCAACTACCCTGGCCAGCAAGATCTCCGGATCTGTCCCCCATTGAGCATGTTTGGGACTGGATGAAGCGTCGTCTCACGCGGTCTGCACGTCCAGCACGAACGCTGGTCCAACTGAGGCGCCAGGTGGAAATGGCATGGCAAGTCGTTCCACAGGACTACATCCAGCATCTCTACGATCGTCTCCATGGGAGAATAGCAGCCTGCATTGCTGCGAAGTCCGCCCCGGTAGCTGAGTGGTCAGCGTGACAGACTGTCAATCCTATGGGCCCGGGTTCGATTCCCGGCTGGGTCGGAAATTTTCTTCGCTCAGGGACTGGGTGATGTGTTGTCCTAATCCTCATCATTTCATCCTCATCGACGCGCAGGTCGCCGAAGTGGCGTCAAATCGAAAGACCTGCACCAGGCGAACGGTCTACCCGACGGGAGGCCCTAGCCACACGACATTTCCATTTATTGCTGCGAAAGGTGGATATACACTGTACTAGTGCCAACATTGTGCCTGCTCTGTTGCCTGTGTCTATGTGCCTGTGGTTCTGTCAGTGTGATCATGTGATGTATCAGACCCCAGGAATGTGTCAAGTTTCCCTTTCCTGGGACAATGAATTCACGGTGTTCTTATTTCAATTTCCAGGAGTATATATATATATATATATATATATATATATATATATATATATATATATATATATATATATATGAACAGAGGTTAGTTCAAATGGTTCAAATGGCTCTGAGCACTATGGGACTCAACATCTTAGGTCATAAGTCCCCTAGAACTTAGAACTACTTAAACCTAACCAACCTAAGGACATCACACACACCCATGCCCGAGGCAGGATTCGAACCTGCGACCGTAGCAGTCCCGCGGTTCCGGACTGCAGCGCCAGAACCGCACGGCCACCGCGGCCGGCAGAGGTTAGTTTTCAGCATATTTGTGACAGATTACTGATAGTATATCACAACATCAAGGGTATAGTGGTAAGAAAAATGCACGAAACACAAAAACACGCTTATGTCTCGTAAACAGAGCGGTAGTGCGACCTCCAGCATGTGACCAGATAAGAGGAAACGCAGATACCACCTAAAAACGCGAACTGTAAGTAATAATTTATTAGCATAAAAAGCGAGAAGTGAACTGCTGTATAATGTACGAATAATACATATCAAAACAAAAGTGTATCATAACTGTATCTTATAGATTCCACTGATGATGCCTGAACGTGAAAAAAGATGAAACGCGTCTGGGAGAACAAAAGACAGTGCACCAAGAAGGCGTTTTTATTTACAAAACAGATACCTTTGAGCTAACTAGGTCAGCATTCCGTTCAGAAGTCAATGGCGGTTCGTAACCAAGCGTTCACAGACCCTTTTTCTTTTGTAATAGTAGCTATACTTTCACGTTTGTCAGTGACACATTCTCTCTCTCATATATATATATATATAAAATCATATTTGATAAACGTAAAGTTCGAGCTATCCATACTGTTGGTCCGACACATTTTACTTGACTGTCCTTTATTCTCTGACCAGAGGACGGTGGTTTCCTTGCCGCCGGATTTGCCCTCTATTTTGCAAGACGACGCAACGACTGTGGTTAAGGTCTTACGGTTTTGTGTCCTGTCCAGTTTCTTGCCTCGGATTTTAGGCAGAGGATTTTAATGTGCTGCTGGGTGACTGGCTCATCCAGGTTTTAGGTAAGAGGTCCGCCAGTCACGATTACGTACTTGTTTTACTTCGATTTCTGTTCTCTTTTCCTTGTGTTTCTTTTCCTTTTTTAGTGCGTTTCTTCTCCTCTTGTTTTGCCTCTGTATGTGAGGATTTTGAACTGCGTCAGGTCTGTGTCTTTTAGCCGTTCTCCTTGTTCGCTGTCCGTCTTCGTCCCTTCACCGCATGTGTTCCTGTTTCTATGCGTTTGGGCACTGATGACCATGCTATTTAGCGCCCAAAAACCTCAAACCACAAACACACACACACATACGGTTGGTGCTAGGAGCATGTCTGTTTTACATAAAACTGAAAAGTAGACACGCGCTTGTGTACGGCGATCTAACTTTTGGATTGACCTACAATGAAATGAAATGATCGTATGGCATTGTTGGCCGGGAGGCCCCTTGCGGGGAAGTTCGGCCGCCGTATTGCAAGTCCTTTTTCTTAGTTGACGTCACTTCGGCGACTTGCAAGTCAATGATGATGAAATGATGAACACAGAACACCCAGTCATTACGAGGCAGAGAAAATCCCTGACCCCGCCGGGAATCGAACCCGGGACCCCGTGCGCAGGAAGCGAGAACGCTACCGCAACACCACGAGCCGCGGAGAAATTCAAGTTGACTGCTATCGGTCTACACGCGGCCAAGAGCGACAAGCGGGGACCGAAGCAATACGTTGCACTCATAATGGACATAGAACACTGTCAAAGGCTACGTAGATTTCTCCCAAAATTTCAGAACCCAGCGTACATTTGCGCCCATAGTAACACCATTCCACTAATTTGAAACATTCAAAAATTGAAGCATAATTGCAAAACGACCTATAAAAACAGCAACGCGGCCTTCACGACGCAACTTTAACCTCTCGTGAATGAACTCAGTATTTTGAACATCAGTGAAAAATAATACAACAGCACATTCACGTCAACACATACATTCCAGTTGCTCCAAACAAGGAGTTAATAGCTCGAAACCTAGATAGTGAACGCCAAAATAATAAACAATCGGAGAAACAGAGACAAGAAAAGCGTTTTCATTGTACACACATTTCACTTTCATATACAAACAATGTCCAGTAAAACATGTATTTGCTTTTACGATACACATATAAAGACTGATATGTTGTATTTAATGAGCCGTGTGTGGCTCGTGTTCCCTCCACCATTTATTTACACCCTGTTTTTAACGTACTTCCACCTCACTACGTTAATTTAAATTACTACTGTCACTGAGTTGATGCTCTGCCTGACCGTGAGGGGCGTTAGCAGCGCGTATCGATATATCCCCTCTCGTAGTATCTTTGCTCCACTACTATTACTTTCCGGTCGTTGTCTGTCGTACTTCAGTTCGGGTCGCGAGTCAGTGGGGACGCGTCTGGAGCGCAGTCCGGAACTGCCAGTCGGGAAGTTGCAATGCGGCACTAGTGCAATCGGGTTGGAGCAGCAGTGGGGTCTGCGTCGACATGGCTCACCCGACCATTGCCGCCACGCATCACTTGAGCCGGGCCACGGTCTTGGTGGATCGCCGGTGGGTCGTCCTACCGGACGACGCATTTTGACTCGCCGATCGTTCATGAGTCGGTTGTGTGTGTGTGTGTGTGTGTGTGTGTGTGTGTGTGTGTGTGTGTGTGTGTGTGTGTGCGCGCGCGCGCGCGCGCGCGTCGACTCCAGATGTGCCTTCGTGCATGCTTAGTTACTGTTGAGTATCGTTCAGGTCTTCGTACAGTGTTTGTCAGGTTGTGTGTATAGTCGTCGTTATGTCCACTGACGACTATTTCAGATGTCAGCCGCTCGGTTGCTGTGGACCAGGGAAGTTACCGCCGCGCGGTGCAGTAGGCTGGGTCCGCTGCCGGTCCCTGCGCGGTGTCGGAGCGTGTGTGGAGCTGTCCGATTGCTACGACCTTCGTGGTTCACCGATCCAGAACGTTAAAGCTGAGTAGTGGTTTCAACTACCCAAGCCACGTCCATTCATGTTGTGGTGGTGGTTCGCTGTTGGGGAGGTTTTCCTGCGAGCAATACCGAGTGTTTCTATTAATGAAATTTAGCCGCCAAGCGGTGCAGTTAACTATATTGGTTGACTACAACTTGAGTGCACCAGTGGAATTTTCTGCCTTGTGGCCGTTAGTGTTCTGGTTACCTGTCCTGTCCTGACCACTAACGTAATTTCAGGCAGCGTTCTTTCCTAATCTGTTGTCGCTGTCCAACTTGGTGTGTAATTTTGACCTTTTGTGCTTGAGTTCTCATGTACTCCATCGTGGCAAGCAAGAAGTTGGTCGGTCGGTCCGTGACTGTCCCTTGGTTGGGTTCGCGCGAATTAAGTGTAATTGTACTCACCACCTGTCTCGCCTAAGTGAACGAGGGCAGACCGATCCGCTGGAGACTCCTGAGTGCCGTTATCTTAATTATACTTTTGGCAATCTTAATGTTGTTGTATTTTATATTTTTAATTTGGCAAGGTTAGTTGTAGGCCTTCAGCCCTGGAAAGATGTTCTCAGTTTCCTTCATGTCCAAACACTATTGCCTTCTGCTCTTGAAAGGTTATTGTAATTTCCTCTGAAAGATTTTACAAGTTATTGTGGGCCTTCCACCATTGGCATTGCAAAAAGGAAATTTTTAAAACTTAATATTTTGTTTTACCGATTGTTGCAGTATATATTTCCTTAATTTGCAGAATTTAACTTTGCCGTCTTCAGTCATATTATTGCGTTGTTTATCTCTTTCTGTGCACCTTGTGGGGCATCAGCCCTGTTAGCATCTTAAAACATGGTGGCCTTGTGCCTTCAGTAATCATCATAGTATATTCGGAATTTTGAAGATTTAATCCGGCGGCCTTCAGCCACTCCGCATGCTGATCTGGATGTATGTATACGATTTATCTTATTCGTCAATTTAACTGTGTGTCACGTCTTTTCAAAATTGAACTTACTCTAAAGCATCTGTTGGAGGCCTTCAGTAGCGAAGCAGATTTAATTCTTTCAAAAGTGTGTTTGTGAACTAAATGGTAATAAATTACAGTTGTGAAACGAATCCGACCGCAACTCCCGTAGCCCTTTTCACAATCCTAATTACCTGTTAGCCCTGCGTGATTTAGCGGGTGTATCATGTAATAAGACATTATCAATTTTTAACAGGTAAAATTAGTCTGCTCAGGTTTAAAGAAGCTATTACACAGTTCAATGTAAGTGATGTTTTGTTTTTAGGAATAGTACACTTAACTAACGGAACTGCAAGATGGCATATAATGTTTTAAACAACTGCTCTAGCACAGTGTAATAGGTCGTTCTATCTACATTGGAATGGAAATGGATGAGGTCTGCGAATATGGTGCGAAATTTGTAAAAAAACATGAGTCATCTTTTAATTTCAGTAATGGTCTGGAACGACACGTTTTGGCTGAATGCTGCCATCTGCAGATCTAAGCGCTCAGTCCGGAACCGCGCGACTGCTACGGTCGCAGGTTCGAATCCTGTCTCGGGCATGGATATGTGTGATGTCCTTAGGTTAGTTAGGTTTAAGTACTTCTAAGTTCTAGGGGACTGATGACCACAGATGTTAAGTCCCATAGTGCTCAGAGCCATTTTTGAACCATCTTCAGATGCCCATATATTATTATGTTATTTTCGCATAGTGTACAGCCTAAGGCCTTCTCGCAATGGTCACGCCGGTTCTCGTCAAATACCCGAAGTTAAGCGCTCTCGGGCCTGGCCAGCTTCTGGATGAGTGAGCGTTCGGGTCTGCCGGTTGCTGTTGGCAGTCGGGCTGCATTCAGCCCTTGTGAGGACAACTGAGGAGCTACTTGACTGGGCAGTAGCGGCTCCGGTCTCGTAAACTGACTACTGCCGGGAGAGCGGTGTGCTGGCCACATGCCCCTCCACATCTAATCCAGTGACGATTATCGGTTGACGATGACACGGCTGTCGGCCGGTACCGTTGGGAATTCCGAGGCCAGTTCCCACAGAATTTAGTTTAGTTTAGTGTAGTACATATTTCTTTCTGATGTGGTGAAATTCTGAGTTTGTCAAATACAATAGGTTGAGAGATGTCACCTGCGACTAGCAACAATTAAAGTTTACATTAATATTTTCCGATTAAAGGCTACGTTTCTAATCGTTGAGATCGGTTTTTAGCGAATAATGTGCGTTATACGTTTTACACAGGTGACCAGGTCGCTCCTAACACCTTTTACTCGATAAAACGACCCAAGTGACA
The DNA here is from genome assembly GCF_021461395.2 of Schistocerca americana. Taxonomy (NCBI): domain Eukaryota; kingdom Metazoa; phylum Arthropoda; class Insecta; order Orthoptera; family Acrididae; genus Schistocerca; species Schistocerca americana. The sequence continues at coordinate 906,523,028 of NC_060119.1, forward strand.
GGCTATGAACAGAGGTCCGCAGTATCAGTTACTCAATTTTTCAGCAAACTGCCGTAAACACCGCGCTTTGATGTCCAAACGATGTACTCCAAACGAAACTCTCCTGGTTAAGTCGTCCCAGTTATGTCATTATAGAAAATATGTATCTAGTGACGTTTCATTATCAGACACGTACGATGAAGAAGAAAGGCTCTGAATGATTGACGTTACACACACTACATATTGTAACTGGTATTAAGTCCTGATCTCTGAACTTGACCCCTAGCTCGTTAGAGAATGTGTTCAGCAGACTGGGTGTAATTATTGTGTGTTTTCTGTCTTGCTTATGAATCTTTCACCAACGAAAGCTTCAGACTGAGGGACAGGCAACGGCGGACCAGGTCAGAGGCTGGTTCATCGCACAGCTGTAGCACCTGCCCTCCGAACCGTGACGTATGCCTGGGAACGTCGGAAGCTGACAGCAGAAAAACGAACTGAGCGCCAAAAGCACAAAAAAGTTCCATTCTGCTACTGAGCAGTGAAATCATCAGGTACAAGCCGGAAAAAAGTCACGAAAAGAGTGAAATGAAAGCGAGACAAAAATTTCTGCCAAAAAAGTTATTGAAAAAATCCTGCTGACATGATATTTGTCAGTGGATCAGTGTACATGTGATACTCCTCAACTGGTTAAACTAACATGCAGGCTACGAGTCTACCATCTTGTTAGCTCCTTCTCTTGCGAATTACACAAAGCTCTGCAGCAATAATAAAATTTTTTGCTCTTGATAACGATCTAATGGATGCTGCTGCTCATAAAGTAAATAAACACACAGATTTTGTACTTGTAAAATGAAGTAACTCGTTTGTGGATAGATTTTTGTCAAAGTAATTTTGGATTGAAAGGCCGTACGTGTGTCTTCATTAATAAGAAGAAAAATACGTAACGTAAACTGTGCTACCAAGGGGAGTTGGAAAATAAGTTTCCCCTGTCGACTGTGGTAAGAGTTGTGTGTAAATGGAAAAGAAAGAGAATGAGACATTAAAGATGAAACATATCTTTATTTTTCTACTGATAAGTCAGATATATGTACAAGATTTAACAATAATTTTGAGAATTAAAGGATGAATTAAATAAAATCTTAGTTTCTACAGGGAATCATGTAACTCTCCTGGAAAATGGCTTCCCGAGATTGATGTCTGAAATACTCCTCTGTCATACTGACAAGGAGGGAAGACTAAGAACTCTCACGCATATGATGGAGTGCCTAGCAGAATATTAAAGTACTGTGCTGCACATGTTAACCATGTACTTAGCCATATTTTTAATTTTTCCTTTAAGAACGGTCAGTTTCCTGAACGATTAAAATACTCAGTAGTAAAGCCGCTTTATAAAAAGGGAGAAAGGGATAATGTAGACAGTTTTAGACCTATATCTATGCCATCAGTATTTGCTTAAGTTATTGAAAAGAATGGCTATCTAAGGATAATTGATCACTTTATATCATAATTTTCAACAGGTTTACAGTTAAGCTTTAGAGGTGGTTTAACAACTGAAAAGGCTGTCTTCTCTTTTCTCTGTGTGGTGGTGGATGGAAGGATTAAACAAAAGATTTCGACCACTAGGCATATTTTTTGATTTAACTAAGCTGTTTGATGGTGTTGATTACAAAATGTTGCTCCAGAAGTTGGACCATTATGGAATACGGGGAATAGCACGCAACTGGTTCACCTCTTACTTTAACAACAGACAGCAAAAGGTCATTATTCTCAGTATTGAGAACGGCTGTGATGTGGGGTCTGAGTGGCGCACAGTCAAATGTGGGGTGCCCCAGGGATCAGCATTGGGACCACTCCTGTTCCTTGTTTATATAAATGATATGCCCTCTAGTATTATAGGCAATTCTAAAATATTTCTGTTTGCTGATGACACTAGTTTGGTAATAAAGGATGCTGTGTGTAACAATGTCTCTGTTTAAAATAGTACAGTTCATAAGTGTACTAAATAAACTAACGCTAAATCACAGTAAGACTCAATTTTTACAGTTTGTAACACACAATTCAACAAAACCCGAAGTTTTAATTTCACAGAATGGGCATGTGATTAGTGAAACTGGACAGTTCAGATTTCTAGGTGTTCAGATAGATAGTAAACTGTCGTCGAAAGCCCACGTTCAGGATCTTGTTCAAAGACTTAATGCTGCAATTTTTACTATTCGAACGGTATCTGAAGTAAGTGATCATTTGACACAAAAATTAGTCTACTTTGCTTATTTTCATTCGCTTATGTCGTATGGAATTTTATTTTGGGGTAGCTCTTCCCATTCTCAAAGGACATTTTCGGCTCATAAACGGGCAGTTTGGGCAATAAGTGGTGTAAGTTCGAGAACCTCTTGTCGACTCTTGTTCACTAGTCTGGGTATTTTGACATTGGCATCTCAATATGTATATTTTTATCTGTCGTTCCTTGTTAGCAATATCATCTTACTCCTAGGTATTAGTAGCTTTCACTCAGTTAACACTAGGCAGAAATCTAATTTGCATTTGGATTGCACTTCCTTGACTGTCGGGCAGAAAGATACGCGGTATACTGCTGTATCCATTTTTAAAAAGCTACAACAATAATTCTAAAATCTTAGCAGTACTCCAGGCACTTTCAAATCGAAACTCATCAGTTTCCTCATGGGTGACTCCTATTCTGTCGAGGAGTATCTTGAAAAATTAAGCTGATTCCTGTGTTAGATTGATGATTTCCCGTTTGCTTAAACTTAAGGCTTATCTTTTTTGGGTTCGTAAACAATTTATTTTATCTGTTATTACTTTTGTATTGTAATTTCATGTACTGACACTTTCCATTGACCTTGGATATTTTCTCCTCAATTTGGTCCTACGAAGCTACACGTGTAAAATAAAGAGAGTTCCGGTTTTTCCAGTTGGCCCTCCATTTTCTAGCGTCCACATCTCCACTGACTGTAAAAAAACAAAATGACAATACGTTAACTGATAAAGCAACAGTGACTTAAAAATAAAAAATGGCGATCGATAAATAAACCCGTAGTAACCGGAATACCAATATGCGAAACAAAAAAGCAACGAGCTTATGCACCAACCTAATATAGAACACGATAAATAAATATATGAAAATAAAGCTGGGCGTATCCCAATAGGAATTACGCAGACATTACGTTGTCGACATACAGGGAATAACAAAGACACTGACAGACTTGGAGGAAGAGCAGAAGGGTCTTAAGGGGCAAACTAAAGATAACAACCCATGTCCAGAGACGTCATCCAAAGGCGCTATAGAGCGTCATAGTTTTAAGCTTAAACGCCAGTCACTAGGCAAGCCTTTCGGGAGCAAACTTGAATTTTTACGCTGACAGACTGGGATCTGGCCTACTCACCGTGGACCGGACAGCGTCAACGGACTTAAGAAGGCGTCCACAATAACAGTGTAGAGACTGTCAAACGCTTTGGCGGCAGTGGGGAAAACGAAAACACGTTTACTGCCAAAGGAGTGACCCAGCGGCAGGCATTTTTCTCTTCGACGTAGACGCCCAGTAAAGTCGTTTGATGACATTTACATGTGGAGTTTTCTATTCTAAATTTGCTTCACAAAATAATCTCTCTCTGAAATTTTTCAAAGTTTGTTAGTATCATTTTGTTACAACCTGTGGATAAATGATTTGGTGGACAACATCGGATTGGCCGTGGATGATTGTGTAGTTCATAAGGGAGTCGCAATGCCAGAAAATTTTGGCGAAATGCAAGAAGGCCGCCAGGGGCTGACAGTTGAACCATAGCCTGCATAAGGAGCAGTTAAATGGAAATGAGACAGATGCAAAACAGTAAATAAACTGTTTATTTCAAAATTAATCGTCATTACTGTTAACAGATTTATCCTATTATGAGACAAGACTGTTAATGCCTTCATGTTAAACTGTTTGTGGTTGCCTACGGGATCATGATTGTACCCAGGAGTACCCTCTTCGTCCGATGCGAATCGACGGCCACGATTATCTTTCTTCAGAGCTCCAAAGTAATGGGAATCACATGGGGACAGATAGGAACTATATGGAGCATATTTAAGGGCTTCCCAAAGAATCTTCTGCACCACAGTATAAACAACAGGCACGCCAGCTTCGGGAAAGTCAAGATGACCTTTTCCTTTGACTGCAAGATCCCCTTGCTCATTGACTTCCTGGAACACGCCAGCACTATTTTTCCATGAACGCATTGACAGTCGTGCCTCACAGTGGGATAAGTGTCTTAACGATCATGGCGATTGATTTTCAAATAATAGACAGTTTACAACCTCTTTCCCATTTCTCTCGTATTCGTTTGACTGACCCTTAAACACTGATCAGTCAGAACATTATGACTGCCGACCTACTACCGATGTAAATCCGTCCAGGCGATAGCAGCGTCACCTGGCGAGGAAAGACTGCTACTCAGAAACACGCATGGTGCAGTACGCTACTGGCCATTAAAATTGCTACACCACGAAGATGACGTGCTACAGACCCGACATTTAACCGACAGGAAGAAGATGCTGCGATATGCAAAAGATAAGCTTTTCAGAGCATTCACACAAGATTGGCGCCGGTGGCGACACTACAACGTGCTGACACGAGGAAAGTTTCCAACCGATTTCTCTTACACAAACAGCAGTTGACCGGCGTTGCCTGGTGGAACGTTGTTGTGATGTCTCGTGTACGGAGGAGAAATGCGTACCATCACGTCTCCGACTTTGATAAAGGTCGGATTGTAGTCTATCGCGATTCCTGTTTATCGTATCGCGACATTGATGCTCGCGTTGGTCGAGATACAATGACTGTTAGCAGAATATGGAATCGGTGGGTTCAGGAGGGTAATACGGAACGCCGTGCTGGATCCCAACGGCCTCGTATCACTAGCAATCAAGATGACAGGCATCTTATCCGCATGGCTGTAACGGATCGCGCAGCCATGTCTCGATCCCTGAGACAACAGATGGGGACGTTTGCAAGACAACCATTTGCACGAACAATTCGACGACTTTTGCAGCAGCTTGGACTATCAGCTCGGAGACCGTGGCTGCGGTTATCCTTGACGCTGCATCACAGACAGGAGTGCCTCCGATGGTGTACTCAACGACGAACCTGGGTGCACGAATGGCAAAACGTCATTTTTTTCGGATGAATCCAGGTTCTGTTTACAGCATCATGATGGTCGAATCCGTGTTTGGCGACATCGCGGTGAACGCACATTGGAAGCGTGCATCCGTCATCGCCATACTAGCCTGTTACCCGGCGTGATGGTATGGGGTGCCATTGGTTACACGTTTCGGTCACCTCTTGTCCGCATTGACGGCACTTTGAACAGTGGACGTTACATTTGAGATGTGTTACGACCCGTGGCTCTACCCTTCATTCGATCCCTGCGAAACCCTACATTTCAGCAGGAAAATGCACGACCGCATGTTGCAGGTCGTGAACGGGCCTTTCTGGATACAGAAGTTGTTCGACTGCTGCTCTGGCCAGCACATTCTCCAAATGAAAACATCTGGTCAATGGTGGCCGAGCAACTGGCTCGTCACAATACGCCAGTCACTACTCTTGATGAACTGTGGTATCGTGTTGAAGCTGCAAGGGCAGCTGTACCTGTACACGCCATCCAAGCTCTGTTTGACTCGATGCCCAGGCGTATCAGGGCCATTATTACGGCCAGAGGTGGTTGTTATGGGTACTGATTCCTCAGGATCTATGCACCCAAATTGGGTGAAAATGTAATCACATGTCAGTTCTAGTATAGTATATTTGTCCAATGAATACCCGTTTATCATCTGCATTTCGTCTTGGTGTAGCAATTTTAATGACCAATAGTGTAGTATCAGTGAGCGTGCTGTCCGAGTGTAGAATGGGGAAGGTGCGCTATCTATCTTCAGTTTTATCGGGGCAGACTGACTGACTTGGAGGGACAGCAGAAGGGTCTTGAGGGACAAACTGAAGATAACAACCCATGTGCAGAGACGTCATCCAAAGGCGCTACACGACTTGTCGGATGTTCGAGGAGTACAGCGGTGAGTGTCTTCAACATGTGGCGAAACCAACGCGAAACCACGATCAGACGTTGTGGTGTTGAGAGGCCACCCCTCATTTATTGCAAATGTCTTAGGCTGGACAGACTGGTAAAACAGGACTGGTGGCAACTGTGGTGAACTACCATCGGACTTAAAGCTGGGCAGAGTACAAGTGTGTCCCAACACACACTGCACCGAACACTCCTAACGATAGGTAGCTGGTCATAATGTTCTGGCTTTGCGACTTCCTTATAAACAACAGAATCCTCGGACATTACGATGTTGTCCAACAGATCATTTACATACATCGTGTAACAAAATGATACTAACAGATTTCGAAAGATTTCAGAGGGAGATTATTTTGAGAAAAAAATTAGTATAGAAATCTCCGTACGGAAATGTCATCTAATGACGGTACTAGGCGACTACGTTAAAGACAAGAATTCCTGCCACTGGGCCACCCCTTTGGCAGTAAAGGTGTTTTCGTTTTCCTGTCTGCCGCCAAAGGGTTTAACGGTCTCTACAGTGTCACTATGTCCGGTGAGGACGCGTTCTAAGTCCGTTAAAGTTGTCAGTCCCACTATGGGTAGCCCTAATTTCAGACGGTCAACGTAAAATCTCAATTTTTTCTCCCGAAAGGATAACCTAGTGGCCCGCGTTGAAACTTACAACTACGACGCTCTATAGCGCCTTTGGATGACGTCTCTGGACATGGGTTGTTATCTTCAGTTTATCCCTCAAGACCCTTCTGCTGTCCCTCCAAGTCCTTCAGTTTCGTTTTGTTATTCTTTGTATATCGACAACATTACGTAATTCCTATTTGGCATACGTCCGAGATTTCCTCATATGTCCGTGACAGGGGCAGCATGCTATGATTTGTTAACAAACACGGCCACAGTGACTTACGCTCATTAAGACTGTCCTCCCCTTAGAGGTCAAAGCCGCTTGGTGCAGGAGAATCTTTAAAGTACACTTTCTGCAGGCATGTGCCTAATGGTCTTCACTTCTCTACGTAAGTGATGAATAAATTAAGCTAGCATTACTCCCCCCTCCCTCCTTTCACACTGACTAGATGAAGTATACCGATGATTACACGGGTGCTTTTAGGTTCGTTCATAAGAGAACTGAAGTCTACACAGTTCACTGATATGTTTTAAGTTTATAATCAAAGTATTTTATATTACGACGCGGTATAGCATCCAGAAGAATTTTAAATGTCACGTCTACACAGTTGTTGAAAACTCTGAAGTGATAGACTACTTATTTTTTCCATCTTCTGTCGGGGGATTCTCTTAGTTCCTATGTGGACGGACAATTTTTTGCAATATTCGTGAAATGTTCTGGAATTCTCGTACTGACTGTTTCATCAACCGTCAATTTGGGATCGGATGTAGATAACCCAACATTTCTTCCTGTCTGTAGCTAAATGTCTCCTTATGTTTGGAGGGTGCATAGACTTCAAGGCTAATTTTAGGGCACCGGAAGAGATTTTTCTTTCAGCTACTGAATGTTCCCCTCCTTGGTAAGCATGCGGAAGTCTCTGCTCCACACGAAACGACAGTTAACCCACTTCGGTGGAGATATAGTTAGGAATCCCTTTCACGTGCTCCTGCTGCGCATTTATTGCTGGTCAGTTATTTTGACAGTTGTATGAGCAAAATTCTGGCATTAGAAGATTCGTTAGTAAACATCTAACTTACGTAGTATGTATCCTGTGTTTATATGTTCCAGCAAAGTAGTGTGCTGAACGTTAAAATTAACGCTGGTGTTTTCTCTAATATGACACTTACTTTCTTCATTATTTTTTTAAAAAATTCTGTGACTGCAATAAATGCCCCTCTTCTTCAACTTTTTCACTTTTACATCGACGATATCGCGATACGTTACTACACTACACTCAAAAGTGGTCGTGCAGTAAGCTCGCAAGTTATGGAATAGTCAGCTTGTTTGTTCTTAATAACTTCGTATGCTGAGCTGAATCATTCTCCATCAGGACGTTGTCATTACATAGACTTTTTACAGTTTTTAGATTACTTATTATATCTTATAACCCTTTATGAATATAAAAACGCTGAAACATTTTTGAAATTCCTTACCTCTCGTCTAATGACAAAAATGATTTTAATTCGGTGGTGCCCCTGTTAATAGCCTCTCACAACGCTGCGGCTGTTAGGAGGTTGATCACTGGCTCAGAAGGAACTTACTCGAGCTATTAGGAATACACAAGTCGATTCAAGAGGAGCCCTCATACGTTAGCAAACCTTACCGACGTACGACAAGTAATTGTTCGCTAACTTCTCAACAGCCATCCATTCCCCGGCACGTGTGGCACATCTTAATATAGTTTCACATCTCAAGACTTGAAGTGATGTGTAAGATCCTTGCGCTCTGAGCTATTAAGGGGAGGTTTACTATCTTTTGCTTCAAAACATCGATTTTTTAAATTGCATTTTTGGATCCCATATAAGTGTTTAGAATCCACCCCTGAAACCGTTTTTCCGAATACGAAACGGAAATGTTAGTTATTCGCGGTTGAGCAAAAAAATGCACCTGTCTGTAACGGGCGTTTTTCACGCACCAGTTTTTTTCTTTCGGAGGACGAGTTATTGTACCGGTGCTTGGGAGGAAACACACAAAATTCATATGAAAGTTTCAACGCGTGTGTTTGGAAGTTAGTCGCCAACCATTGGCATTCTGGTGCGAAGACTGTGGAGATTGCGACTTTCCTGGCAGTGAGCAGCTTCAACGAAGGGTACTCAGCAATTATGAAGACCATAACAACGATGGACGTCACCCTGGGACTCCATTCTTTCACCGACGAGAGATTCAGACTGAGGGACAGACAACGGCGGACCAGGACATGCCTTATCTATATTTTTGCGCACGTTCTCGACCTTTAACAACTAGCACTTTGCGTTTCTGAAGCGGGAATTATCAGGGAACTCGTCTAGAATGTGTTCTATTAGGCAGAGCGTTGCATACTAGTGGGAAAATCTACAGTCGTACGACAAGTCGACAACAAAAGTGCGATGAACGTAAGTCTTTTGTTACCTAAACACTGGAAACAGGGAGGAGAGAAGCTGACTATTACTTGAATTAATGTGTTCGTCCTTTCAAGGTGTGTACCTGTGCACAGAAAAGAAATTCCAGTTCATGGGGAAGTTCCTCGGACCTTGCCCTAATCGTAGATGATATCTTCACGTGACTGTTACAAGATAGAAAAAGAAATCGTGCATCAAATCATGCACTTCCAACCTTAATTGCGACAGGAAAAAATTATTTACATTAGATTACAGAAACTGATTGGTTCAACGGAAGCGTCCGATTCCACCCGTCGGCTTTGACCCGTGACGTAAGACTGATGTGGTGTGTGACGTCACGACGGCGCGGAGTTTAGTTTGTGAGAGTGGCATGTTTGTAGGTGTTGTTTTGATGTGATCGTTGGTGCTCTCTGTTAGTGTTTATGTGCTGTGTGTTAGGTGATGTTTTTGGTTTAGTTTGCGTGTCTGGCGTGTTTATAGGTGGCGTATTGTTGCGGTCGGTGGTTCCCTCTGGTGGTGTGTTTATGGGTAGCGTGTTCTGAGGCGTAAGGGGTTCACTTACGTGGTAGCATTGCACGTGTGTGGTATCGGTGGTGACTGTGCTTTCAGCAGATATTTTTCAGTGAGTTAAAGATTTTGTTTTTGTTATGTCGACGTTATTATAGTTTGAAAGGTGGCTACACTGTGCCACTGCGCCAGAGAGTGCGCCAAAGAGTACTATTAAGCCGCCTCCACAGTGCGTGTTTAGAGTTCGTGGCAGTCTGTGGTTGTTGAGAGTTCATAGCAGTCAGTGCTTGTGAAGAGATCGTAGAGGACAGTTTTGTCGAGAGCTCGTGGTTGTTGTGAAGTTGGAGCAAGATGTTGTAGTAAAGAGTATAGTTCCATGTCTTATGCAGTTATTTGATGGGAGAGATAGCAGATGTTATTGTAATGAGTGCATTTCGTCAATATATATGAAGGTAAAATTTATAATGTTCCTTTATTAGTTGTGTATCTGAAATAATGTGTCACTACAGGTTCAGTCAACAAAGCATCTGGCTCGTGTTCTTGTATTAGAGTGAATTTTGGTTTTCTTGCGTAATTATAGTTTTTCTAAATTTCTTTTGTCACGTCGGTATAATTGGTATTTAAGAATTCTTGTCTTGTTTGAGAAGAACCGTGCCAGATGTGGACGTTGAGTCACACTCCCACATACAGAACAGTTACTTTTGTGCTTATTGGTTTTGTTGGTTTTTTAGTTGCTGGGGACTTAATTAATTAACTGTGTTTACTGAAATTTTCTTACATTGTTCTCTGCAGTCAGATAGCGTAACAATTCTAGTCAGGGCCAACCGATTACGAGACTTACGTAATCGGACAGACAGTTACTAAAAATTAAAATTAAAAGTATTTTCAAATTTATTTAATTAAGCCCCCATGCACGTGGCGACCGCTGCTTCGGATCGTCCCTTGGATTCTTCTGATTGTGAAAATTGTAGACTGTAGTATTGCTGTAGCAATTTGTAGTTTAGTGATTGTAGTCTGTATTGAGTGTGTAGATTTGGTAATTAGCATTCTTCTAATGGTATTTTTCAAAATTTAATTTTTTTATTGCCTTGTATACGCGTTTGACAATTTTGTGCAATTATTTCAATTGTTCGATTGATCGTGTTTGAGGGAGTCATTGCATTTGAATGGTATTGTTGAGATAAAGAGTCACCGTGTGTAATTTTCGTACAGTGACGAATTTTTTGTATGTTTTGCAAATGATTACGCGATCGATGAAAAAGGGAAAAATGATGAATAGTGAGAATGACGAAATTGTTGACATGGCGAACTCGCCAACAGAGGAAAACAGTATGATGGATAATGAAGTGGAAAACAATGTAATAAGTCGGGAAAATAGTCCGGAACCATTTCAAAATTTTTCTCAATCAGAAAATTCACAGAATACGAGATTAACGATGGAAGATTCTGGAATAGTATCAAACACAGATAGCCTTATGGCTATGCAGAAGGAAGTTAGTTTTGTGGGAAATGTTAGGGGCGAAAAGAATTCTGAACAATTTAATATGGAGCAGTTGATGAGTGCTATATTAAATTTGGGAGCACGTATGGAAACACAGATGGGAACTTTGCGATCTGAAATTAAAACTGATATGGGAACAATGGAAACACGGTTTGGATCTGAATTAAAAACAGAGATTGGAACAATTAAAACAGAGATGGGAACTTTGGAAACACGGTTAGATTCAAGAATAGGGACATGTTTCAAAAATATGAAAGATGAATTAAAGAAAGAAATCAGGGAAGAAGTACAACCGATTCTGAATTCTCACAATCATAGATTAATTGCAGTAGAAATCAGACAAAGGGAACAGGATAGAGAACAGGAAGAAAGAGATCGCGTGATAGTACAGAATTTTTCAGAGTTAAATTTACAACGTGCAAAGGATAAGGAAGAAATATTTGAAAGAATCGAGGAATCCGTACCAAATGACAGAATAAATAATCTAACACAACAATATGAACAGCTAGCTACCAAATGTGACAATACTGAAACCCGAGTCGCGACACTTACGGAAGACGTAAATAAACAGAAAGAACAATTTGCTGACTTATCGGAAAGAGTGGAGGAAATTTCAGATAAACTGACAAATCTTAGTTTACATGGGGACAGAGATTCGGATGATACAGCTCCATTACCATTTGCAGAAACCGAAGAATACCAGAACATAAATAAGCATGTTGAAAATCAGGGAAAATTTAATGAACGCGTGAAAAGGGAATTTGAGGCATTACGAAAGCAAGTCAAGCAGATCGAAGGGGAAATTGTAGGAAAAGATAGCAGAAGAAATTTGGAATCACAGGTAGCAGAAGGGTTTGAAGAAAATAATTTGTTTCATTTACGGGATGCAACAAGAGAGCGCCAGGCGCGCGAACTTTACAATAATCGGCATTCGGACTGGGACAGACGCGGTAGGTCTTTGTCGCCACGAGGCGAAAACTTTGACTATAAACACTTTTTGACTGTCCGGAAATTTAAGATCTTCCGCAATTCTAAGAATGACATACATCCATGTGCATGGTTAGATCAATTTATGTACGCACTTCCACCAAATTGGCCACTAAGTCACAAACTGGAATTCATGTGTGGATATTTAGAAAACGAACCGGCGACGCGGATGCGTGCACTCATTAGAGATTGTAATAATCTAAATGATTTTTATCATGCATTTCTATCGGCATATTGGTCCGAAAACACACAAGACAGAGTCAAACATAGTCTGATTATGCAGCGTAATTTCAAACAGTCTGAGTTCCGCACGCCGGCAGAGTACTTTGAAGACATGATTCTAAAGAATCAGTTCCTGTCCAACCCTTATAGCCCGACTGAATTAATTCGCATTTGTTTAACTAAGCTGCCACAATCCATAAGACAAATTGCTTTGGCCGGAAGATGTAAAGATGACATTGAGACTTTTAAGACTTTGCTACAAGAACTCGAGTACGACAATGACGACGGGACTACCTGTAATTTTTTCAGTAACAGTAATTATGATAGATTTTCAGATAAAAGGGACAGTGATCGGAACGGGCGTTATATGGGTAATTTTGAGAATGACAGACGTAACAGACACGACAATAGATACCAGCCCTATGACAATAACAGACGTTCTAACAGAAATTACACAGACAATAGCGGTAATTCGTATCGGAATGATCAATCATACGGAAACAGTAATCGGTATCATCAGGACAGAAATCATTCATACAGTAATAGAAATTCTTACTACAGAAATAGTCAGGGTAGTAGATACAACAATAATTTCAGAAATGACAGTCGAAATTACACAAGAAGTAGTTATGCAGACAGACAGGAAAACAGAAATTTTAATAACAGACACAACCAAGAATTTGTATCTAACAGACAGGAGGGACCTAATTGGCATCCTCCACGTGACAGAATTTCAGAGAGACAAGTGCAAATCGTAGAAATGGATCCGCGAAATGACGCGAATACTCAAAGACGTGACGTAAACAATCGACAATGACTTGCAGCTTCGGCTTCTGGCAGCAATATAGACGGCTCAGAAAGTAATGACACTACGACTTTACACTACGTACGCCTGGAAGACATGAGAGACATTCTGTTAGATGAAAAGGAAAATAATGTAGACGCATTTTTACATCCTGTTATTGAAGTATGTGTGGGTAAGAATAAGTTCACTGCAGTTTTAGATTCTGGGAGCCCATTGAATGTCATTAGTGAATCAGTTTTTCGTATATGTGAAAGAACTATTGCCTGTCCTGTGTTACCTATTTCTAAAACTACAATTCGAGGTGCGATTTCTGGAAAAAGTGTGGAGGTCAAACAACAGACCAATTTAAATTTCATTTGTCAAGGATACGAATTTTCTGCTAATTTTATTATTGTTCCATTACTCAGTACACAAATTATATTAGGTATGGAGTTTCTTAACGCACATAAGGCAATTTTGAACTTTAAAGAAGGAAGTGTAAATTTGACTGTTGCTGGAATGCCGAAATGTTTAAAATTTTTCGAGTGTTTAACAAGATCTGAGTCAGATACAAAATGTTTAAGGTTTCTTACTTCTGATGTTTTCGTTGAGCATTATGACGACAATGTGTTTATTCATGATAATGACAACAGATACAGAGACGCGATGAATGATATAATTAATAGCGAAGAATTAATTAATGAAAAGGTTAAGAAAGCTGAAGTGCCAGATGACGTTGCAAGAGAAGAGCTGCACCACATTTTAACTTCACATGCTACAGTGTTTAGTCATCACACAGGAACTATACAAGGCTTACAATATTTATTTAAAGTAAAAGAACACACACCATTTCGCGGAAAAACGTACGCTATTCCTTTGGCTTACAGAGACAAGGTTAAGAATGAACTTCAGTACATGTTAGATCAGGGCATTATTGAGCCTGCAGTCAGTCCTTATACTAGCCCATTACACGTTGTTCTAAAAAAGGATGGGTCAATTCGTTTGGTTCTGGATTCCAGACAGATAAATAACATCATCATTCCTGAAACTGACCGCCCACAAAATTTAGATGAACTTCTTCAACATTTTCATGGAATTAAAGTTTTATCCACGATTGATATGCGCGCAAGTTTTTGGCAAATAGAACTCCACCCTGACTGTAGAAAATATACTGCCTTTTTAGCTTTTGGTAACTGTTACCAATTTCGTAAATTACCGTTTGGACTTACTGTATCTTCGGCAGCATTCATTCGTAGCTTAAATGAAATTTTACCTGTTTATCTTCGTGACAATATTACTTCTTATGTTGACGACATTCTTATTGCTAAACGTTCTTGGAGTGAGCATAACAAAATTTTGGACTTATTATTACGTATTTTTGCACGAGTTGGCATGACAGTGAACTTGGAAAAATCTGAATTTGGTCGTTCTCAGGTGAAATTTCTCGGCCACATTATTTCTACAGAAGGTATTCTTCCTGATCCAGAAAAATTAGATGCTATTCGTAATTATGCTGTTCCTACTACAAAACGTGATGTTCGTAGTTTCCTTGGTGTCTGTAATTTTCTTCGACGCTTTGTTAAATTGGACGATTTGGCCACACCTCGTTTATGTGAACTATCCGGAAAGAAATCTAATTGGTGTTGGGATGAGGAAGCTCAGTCAGAATTTGAACAGCTTCGTGATGCTTTAGTTGCTGCTCCACTTCTTTCACATCCGGATTTATCTAAAGAATTTTGTTTGGCGACGGACTCATCATACAAAGGCCTAGGTGCACATTTATTTCAAGAGATAGAAGAAAACGGCGTTGTAGTACAGAAAACTATTGCATTTGGAAGTCGTGTTCTTTCTAAATCAGAAAAGAATTATTCGATTACGGAACTTGAAGCTTTGGCTGTTGTTTGGGATTTACAAAATTTCGGACATTTTTGTTTGGCAGACATACTAAGGTTTACACCGATCATCGAGCTCTGGAATTTCTTATGTCAACAAAATTAACTCATGGCAGATTGTCACGATGGGCGTTGTACCTACAGGAATTTGACTTTAGTATTGTTTACATACAGGGTTCTTCTAATATTGTTGCCGATGCTTTATCACGTGCACCTATGGGTTTGAAACAAAGTGCTGAAGAGGACTGCAAGGAAAACAATTATTGTTTGATGTATATTCAAGGTGTTGCGTTTGAGAACTTTATTTCGTCTTCGCTCCAGGACATCGCTAAGGAGCAAAATAAGGATCCTATCTGGAAGGACATTAAGGAGAAGTGGAGGAGAAAGGAAAGCGTAGCGATTAGACAGCATTATTTAGTCCGCAATGACATTCTTTTTAAACGAAAATCGGTCGACAACTCCGTTTGGTTAGTTTGTATTCCTGATGAGTGGGTTAATAAGCTGATTTGGTATACGCATTTCAGTTATGCACACTTTGGTCCCCGAAAATGCTTTCATAAATTACGAGAAAATTGCTACTTCAGTAATATGGAAAAACGTATTCGATCTGTTCTTGCCAAATGCAAATTATGTCAAAAGGCTAAGCCTCCAACGATTTCTCACAGAGCACCGTTGTTTCCCATCATTCCAGCGAAATTAAAGGAGATGGCTGCAGTCGATTTGTTCGGTCCAGTGGTTCGTTCTACTAATGGTTTTGCGTACATTTTCGTAGCAGTGGAGTTGACGTCAAAATATGTGTGTTTTACACCTTTACGCAAAGCAACAGCTCGTTCAGTATCTAACGCTTTTATCAAACATTTTCTTAAAGAAGTTGGTCACGTTGATAAGGTTATATCAGATAATGGATCACAGTTTCGTTCTAAAATTTGGCTTCGTACTCTACACCGTCGTAAAATTAAACCAATCTTCATCTCACTTTTTCACCCTCAATCTAACGCTTCAGAGAGATGGATGAAGGAAATCAATAAATTGTGCCGTCTTTATTGTCATCAGAATCACAGAACTTGGGATCAGTATCTTCATATTTTTCAAAACATTCTGAATGAACTTCCTAATGACTCAACTTCTTTACCGCCTCTATTAATATTAAAAAATAAGGTACCGACAAATCGCATTTCTGAAATCGTTCCTTTTCCGCCTTCACGGAAACTGCGGCATTCTGAAGTTGTCAACCTGGCTCTGCAAAATATTGCATCTGCGGCTGCTAGAAGAGAGAAATCAGCTAGACGTCCTGGTCGTTCAAAATTCTTGTCAGCTGGTCAGAAGGTATTAATTAAGTCCCACCGTTTGTCTCACAAAGGAAAAGGCTTGTGTCGCAAATTTTTTCTGCTTTATAACGGTCCATACAGAATTCGCAAAATTATTCATGATAACACTGTTGAAGTAGAAACTCTTAAATCTCGACGCTCTAAAGGAATACATCATATATCAAACGTTAAAATTTTTGTGGAATGACATACTTGTGAGAAACCAACAGCTAGATGTAAACACGCAGAGAGTACAAGGATACCGCGCTGTGTTTTGGCGGCGGCACATACTCAAAGCAACAGTCAAGTCTGCGCGCCGCACAAGGCAGCCGTTGACCGCGAACAATAGCTTCCTACGTCACGCGCCCACAGCTGATCGAGCGCTCAGTGCGAATGCACTGACAGCCGTAAACAAACACACAGTCTAATTTCTCCGACTAAATTCAGTATAAAGCTATAGTGACTTGATGAATTCTGTTATTAACATTCAGTATTTTTCAGGATACGGTTGTATAAAATATTTAAGAACTTCAGGTAAATTCTGTGCGTGTCCGACGTTAAGACGACTTGCTATCAAGAAATTTTCAGGAAGAATGTAATTTCGAAGAAGAAACTAATTAACTAAAAAAGGTAACTATTAACTGAGTTTATTTTTCAGGTAACATATTTCCACTTAGGTACGTACTTTAGACGTAATTTGCTGCTCGCGATTACGTGATTCATACTTTGTGCTAAATTTTATGTTCTATGGATTTACTTGTGAAGCGACGTGCTTGTGTACATTTACTGATTTTGACAATTATTGATTAATGAACTGGGTTGTAACTTGTGTATATTATGCATCGCTTGGCTGCTATGCTTTTTCACTGACTGATTTTGACAATTATTGATTAATGAACTGGGTTGTGACTTGTATAGATTATGCATCGCTTGGGTGCTATGCTTTTTCACTGATGTCATATTTTTTTTATTATGTGCCTGCTGTGCTTATTTATTTGAATTATAATTGTAACCTGATTTATTGTGCTGATGTGTTTAGTTATGTAAGTTATACTTTGTGATTTATCTGCTTGTGCCTTCATGTTTGCTTATTAAGATGACATATGAATATTTATTTGCTTATGCTGATATGATGCTAATGACCTGTTTATTACGTAAGATATATGTTTACTGCTATGCGTATGGATTACATATTTACACATTCTGTTTTGTTGCCATAACTGCTCTTTAATTTGGTGTATAGCAATGCTGATGTACAGTGTACGAACATAGAGTTTAGGTCACACTACTGTATTAATTATAGATTGTTCGCTTGGCAGAGCTTCGTTGTAAGAATTGTGCTGCATACACTTGTTGACTTTCTGTTCTCTACTGGTGTATTTACTCGCTATTGCTTGTTTTGCTTACGCTCAGTGCCTTATATTTTAAGATAAGAAAATTAACTACTATAATTCGACGAACGACATTAGTACAAGAAAGTCATTGAAGTCACATGAGCTGAGGTTTTATGGAAGCTGTATAAATTTATGCTAATAGGAAGGAAGCTAACGACATGACATACCATTACGAGGTTTAGACCATTAACAATTATTAGACTGCATTTTTCGTAAGCAATTGAAATAGGAAGTGACACTTGACACAAGAAATACTCCACATGTTTGCTTCTGTTTGCCCTAATTCTTGAAGTGGTGTACACACTGTGAAATATTATGATCATTCACACTCCGTAATCGTACTTAATTACTAAGAGTTATTCGAACTAAGTCTGTTAGAGGTCAGGTATGCATTTCTTTGTTTATAATTTATAATGAGTAGAAAATTTGGGTCAGATGGATTACACAGAGGTTGTGTGTGGACACTGTGTCTTCGGATTGTATGGGATGCTGAATTGAAGTTGCATTAGGATTTTATCTGTACTTGTTCGAGGAGACTGACTAGAGGAAAGAGTTGTGTTGGAAGTGAAATGATATTGGTGCTGAGGTTTATATTTATCGACGTATTATTGAGGTATAGAAATTATATGAAGTTGAGTTGTTATGGAAGTGAAATGATATTGGTGCTGAGGTTTATATTTATCGACGTATTATTGAGGTATGATTATTGGAGTTTTTGTGGACAAGAGGTAAGGTAAATGATATTGATGATAAGACGTATTGAAGAGGTATTATTGAGGTATCATTGAGATTATGTGATGCAGATAATTATTGGAGTTTTGGTGGATAAGAGGTAAAGTAAGTGAGGAGCATATTTTTTTTGTTGGTCTTATGGAACAAGGAGGATGAAGAGAGCAGACTAGAACATTAAAATAGAAGGAAGATAGTCTATACACACACTTTGTTAAATAACTAAGCAGTATATATTTTTTTTGGAGAGAGGAAGCAATTGCATATCTTGGCTCACTGACAGTTGTTTAACAACAGTACATTTTGATCTGGCTTGGCAAACATTCGTCTTGACATGATGACTATGACGTTGACTAACTATTATTGACTATTATACATTGCTGCCAGTACTACTTGATACACATGATGAACATCAGATTTAGACAGAATTTCATTTACACAATTAACACTATTCAGTTACACAGTAGTACTTAATGTGGATGAGAGATGAGTGAGTGTGTTCTGTGTGTTTTCCTTTACTAATCCTAACCACCTATCTCCTAAATATTATTTTATTTATTTGTAGTGGCTTGCACTGACACCCATAAATATTATAGGTTTACTGGTATTTGTGTATTGTAATAGTTAATAGGACAATTATCTGATATCATTTGTGTGTTTGTTATGATTTTTATGTTACTGTAAAAGCATTTGTATGTGTATTCAAACTATTGTTCATGCCTGAACTGTCTGATTAGTGAAGATAAATATTCTGAACTGTTACCGGCACTTTTCAACATGATGTGTAACATTTAGTCATGTTTAATTTCTGCTGATGAACTGTGTGATCAGTGTTAGTGAATTTTGTCGAACTGCTTCTGCTGAGAGATGTGACTTTTTGCTGTTTGCACCTACTCAACATTGCTGGGTGCCACTGTTAGAACTGTTTCTACTGAAATGATGTTACTTCTTGCTGTCTGCACCTACTCAACATTGCTGGGTGCAACTGATGGACTGTTTCTGCTGAAATGATGTTGCTTGCTGGTGTCTGCACCTGCTCAATATTGCTGGGTGCCACTGATGAACTGTTTCTACTGAAATGAAGTCACTTGTTGCTGTCTGCACCTACTCAACATTGCTGGGTGCCTCTGATGAACTGTTTCTACTGAAGAGATGTCCCCTATTGCTGTGTGCACCTGATCAACATTGCTGATGCCACTAATGGACTGCTTCTACTGAAATGGTATCACTTGTTGGTGTCTGCACCTGCGCTCAACATTGCTGGGTGCAACTGATGAACTGCTTCTGCTGAAATTATGTCACTTGTTGCTGTCTGCACCTGCTCAACATTGCTGGGTGCAACTGATGAACTGTTTTTACTGAAATAAAGTCACTGGTTGGTGTCTGCACCTACTCAACATTGCTGGGTGCCACTGATGAACTGCTTCTACTGAATTAATGTGACTTGTTGCTGGGTGTACCTGCTAAACTTTACTGGGTGCAACTGATGGACTGCTCCTACTGAAAAGATGTCACCTGTTAGTATCTTTTTTTTGTATAAACTAATCATTGAAAGCATTTTATGTGAACATTTGTATAAACTGATTTTTTGTATATTGTGTAAACTATTATGTAAAGTCACATGTATGAAAAGAAGTTGTATTGCTTACTGTATTTCATATATTAGGTTAGTAAAAGGTCAGTGCAAAGCCAAAATTTTTAACTAATTATGTGATATTTAGGTATTAATATTATCTTTATTTTTGTCTGTATTTTTGTGGACGAATTTGGTGGTATTTTCACCACCAATGCTGGCAAAAATACCATCAAATTCTGGCCTGTGGAGGAGGGGCATATGAAAGGTGGCTACACTGTGCCACTGCGCCAGAGAGTGCGCCAAAGAGTACTATTAAGCCGCCTCCACAGTGCGTGTTTAGAGTTCGTGGCAGTCTGTGGTTGTTGAGAGTTCATAGCAGTCAGTGCTTGTGAAGAGATCGTAGAGGACAGTTTTGTCGAGAGCTCGTGGTTGTTGTGAAGTTGGAGCAAGATGTTGTAGTAAAGAGTATAGTTCCATGTCTTATGCAGTTATTTGATGGGAGAGATAGCAGATGTTATTGTAATGAGTGCATTTCGTCAATATATATGAAGGTAAAATTTATAATGTTCCTTTATTAGTTGTGTATCTGAAATAATGTGTCACTACAGGTTCAGTCAACAAAGCATCTGGCTCGTGTTCTTGTATTAGAGTGAATTTTGGTTTTCTTGCGTAATTATAGTTTTTCTAAATTTCTTTTGTCACGTCGGTATAATTGGTATTTAAGAATTCTTGTCTTGTTTGAGAAGAACCGTGCCAGATGTGGACGTTGAGTCACACTCCCACATACAGAACAGTTACTTTTGTGCTTATTGGTTTTGTTGGTTTTTTAGTTGCTGGGGACTTAATTAATTAACTGTGTTTACTGAAATTTTCTTACATTGTTCTCTGCAGTCAGATAGCGTAACAATTCTAGTCAGGGCCAACCGATTACGAGACTTACGTAATCGGACAGACAGTTACTAAAAATTAAAATTAAAAGTATTTTCAAATTTATTTAATTAAGCCCCCATGCAAGTTTCTTTCTGTTCGTCGTGTGTGAATTTTGGTAAATTGCTTTGTTTATGTCTTTGTTAGGTATGGATATGACTGACAAGGTCAAGAGTTCTCGATTGTTGGCGATGATGGGGGACAGTTCGTTCTCTCTAATAAAATTTCTTCGGCTATTCGGCCTGTTGGGTGAAGTCGTGAAGTGTTCAGTGTGTCGTGAAGAAATGAGGCTTACTAAAGTTCCGGCATCTCGGACCAGGGACGGTTATATGTGGAGATGTCGTAAGGATAACTTATGGTTGTTTGTATTGGTGATTTGGTATTTTGCTTTGCTGTTGACTTATTTTACTTTAGGCAATTGTTTGATTGCACGGTGTGGTTGTGGCTATGGCTGGTTTTGTATCGTTACTTGTTGTTGACCTATATAGGTCAAGGGAGGTGTTCGATTCCAATTTCGATTTTCTTGGGGTAGGATTAAGTGTGGTGGGGTGAAAGTTTTGAGATTTATAGTGCAGTATCTGTTGTTTCTGTTCACCTATATAGGTCAAGGGAAGTGATCGATTGCAGTGGATTTTGTGTGTAGTGGCATTTGGGAAGGTTGTGGGGTCTTGTTATTTTAGTGTTTTTTGTCGTTTGGTGTAGTAGCGTGTGTTTATATTTAGTTTTCCCCCACCCAAAAACCCCCAATTTCCCCCGCCTGTCCCGTTAGTTTCATTATATTTTTGGAGGAATATCTGTTTGGTGGTTTTTCGGTCTATTTTCGTGTTTATTATGTTTACGCGATGACGTCATAGGAGCGGTATGGGATTTGTTGTGAATGGCCGTTTCCGCCATATTGGTGAAGTCATGGTCAAAGCAGAGGAGTGGAATCGGAAGCTTCCGTTATCTCCAACTGATTTAACAACTCGCTCCTGTGTGTGGTATTTAGCACCGAAACAGTCAGTCAACTGATAAAAGTGCGACTGCAGACTAAAGCAAATAATTGTTTCTAATATATGGACTGATCCCCTTAGTAGTTCAGTCCCTTTAAACAACAAACAAACAAGCAACTTGATTGTGTCACCGCAATCTGTGTAATGTTAATCGTGATCGTTGTTCAGCTTTCAGCAGCAAATCCTCATCACAAACGCTTTCATGAAGGCAGCCTATTTAACAGGAAAATCGAAGATTAGGGTCTAACATCCCGTCCACAACAAGGCCAATAGAAATGGTGTTCAGAGACACGGGCTAAGACAACGCCAGTGCACAAACTTCTCTCATTATAATACGTAATGTCCAAGATATTCGTCAGATTCCCTGGCCATCATAATCACCACCACCTCTGTTCTCCGTTGGGCCTACCTGGAAATTGATGGGATAGCATGTAATGCATTATCGGAAAAATCCAGTGGCTATTTGCAAGAAGAGATGATAATGAAATATTGTCTGCCGAGATGATATCTGGTATGTCTAAGACTGCCACCAGGATGGTCTACGCAAGACAACTATCCATCCTGCCCTCACGCTTTTATTTACCATCCACCAATGATGTATGGGAAGAGCGACTGTTTGTAAGCCACTGATCAGCTCTAACCTCTCTGATTCACCTGTGTCGATGATTTTGTGACGTGTGAGAGGAAGTAATACGTTGCTAGATTCTTCTTGGAATGTACGCTCTCGCAACTTTTGCAATAAACTTCTCCGTGACACACAACGTGTTTCTAGAAGTTCACATTGTAACAAGAGAAATCTCTACAACAAACTTAAATCACTGTCAAAAATAACCTGTTCATGGGTGAACGACCTCTTGTTATGAACACGTACAGCATTGCTGCACGTGAAAAAAAACTTAATTCTAGTGATACTATGGCTATAAGTTGTCAACTTGTCATTGTCTACTAGAATAGTTATACGATCGAGTTTTTCTTTCTTCAAACAAAGCATAATAAGTAATTGTGGGCAGCAGATACAACAGAAGCTCATACCATTGCTTGTGTGGTGCTGAAAGAGATGGGCACTTCAACTGATAAAGCTATTCTTACGCCGAACGAAAGGCTGTTTACAACTCGTGCAGAAACCAGATGGTAGTTACAAAAGTCGAAGGGCATGAAAGAGAACGTGTGGTTAAGAAGGGAGTGAGACAAGGTTATAGCCTATTCCCGATGTTATTCGATCTATACTATGAGCAAGCAGTAAAAGAAATTTGGAGTAGAATTAAAGTTGACTGAGAAGAAATAAAAACTTTAAAGTTTGCCGATGAAACTGTGATTCTGTCAGAGACAGCAAAGTGTTTCGAAGAGCAGTTGAACGAAATGGATAGTGTCTAGGAAAGATGGTTATAAGAACATGAACAAAAGTGTAGCGAGAGTAATGGAGTGTAATCGAATTCAATCAGATGATGCTGGAGGAATTGCATTAGGATACGAAAAGAAGTGGATGAATTTTCCTATTTGGGCAGCAAATTAGCTGATGATGGCTGAAGTAGTGAGAATATACAATGTAGAGTGGCAATTGCAAGAAAATTCTGTCTGAAGAAGAGAAATTTATTGTTTGTTGTTGTTGTAGTCTTCAGACCTGAGGCTGGTTTGATGCAGCTCTCCATGCTACTCTATCCTGTGCAAGCTTCTTCATCTCCCAGTACTTACTGCAATCTACATACTTCTGAATCTGCTTAGTGTATTCATCTCTTGGTCTCCCTCTACGATTTTTACCTCCCACGCTGCCCTCCAATGCTAAATTTGTGATTCCTTGATGCTTCAGAACATGTTCTACCAACCGATACCTTCTTCTTGTCAAGTTGTGCCACAAACTCCTCTTCTCCCAAATTCTATTCAATACCTCCTCATTAGTTATGTGATCTACCCAACTAATCTTCAGCATTCTTCTGTAGCACCACATTTCGAAAGTTTCTATTCTCTTATTGTCTAAGCTATTTATCGTCCAAGTTTCACTTCCATACGTGGCTAAACTCCATACAAATACTTTCAGAAACGACTTCCTGACACTTAAATCTATACTCGGTGTTAAAAAATTTCTCTTCTTCAGAAACGCTTTCCTTCCCATTGCCAGTCTACATTTTATATCCTCTCAACTTCGACCATCATCAATTATTTTGCTCCCCAAATAGCAATACTCCTTTACTACTTTAAGTGTCTCATTTCCTAATCTAATTCCCTCAGCATCACCCGACTTAATTTGACAACACTCCATTATACTCGTTTTGCTTTTGTTAATGTTCATCTTATATCCTCCTTTCAAGACACTGTCCATTCCGTTCAACTGCTCTTCCAAGTCCTTTGCTGTCTCTGACGGAATTACAATGTCATCGGCGAACCTCAAAGTTTTTATTACTTCTCCATGGATTTTAATACCTACTCCAAATTTTTCTTTCGTTTCATTTACTGCTTGCTCAATGTACAGATTGAATAACATCGGGGAGAGGCTACAATCGTGTTTCACTCCGTTCCCAACCACTGCTTCGCTTTCATGCCCCTCGACTCTTATAACTGCCATCTGGTTTCTGTACAAATTGTAAATAGCCTTTCGCTCCCTGCATTTTACCCCTGCCACCTTGAGAATTTGAAAGAGAGTATTCCAGTCAACATTGTCAAAAGATTTCTCTAAGTCTACAAATGCTAGAAATGTAGGTTTGCCTTTCGTTAGTCTAGCTTCTAAGATAAGTCGTAGAGTCAGTATTGCCTCACGTGTAGAAATTTATTAACATCGAATATAGTTTTAAGTGCTAGGAAATGTTATCTGAAATAGCTTTAAGTGCTAGGAAATGGTATCTGAAAGTTTTTACCTTGAAACTTCTACGTTTTGTTTTTACTTAAACTAAAATAACTGAGAATGTGAAACGTCTACGTTTTTACTTAAATTGCTGAATTCTTACTGAACCTTCTTAAACTGCTGAGTGAAACTGAACGTACTGTGTCTTTGCTTAATTTTTATCGTATCAGCGACCTACAGAATTTTCCCTGACAAATACAACTGAAACTTATCCTATTCATTTATTGCCCACAATATACAAACGCAACGCAGTGTGACTGCAAATAATCAACACAAAAGCATGGCCCTGAATTAGAATACATCCTAACAAAAACCTACACCTTTTTATGAATCACTTACCTCACAGAAAGTCTTCATTACACGAACTACAGCAAAACAGCAAATACATCAGTCATCATTTTACAATCCATAACCAACCAACACTAAATCTCCATGAAGGACACACGTCCAAATCGGCCGCTAGCACCAACACTGCTAAACTCCATCCCTCTTTTACAGAGGGTGCACAGCGCTGTCAGTGATATTAATGCGGTGTATAGAGCTGCCAACATGCAAGCACATAAACAGGCTACTTACAACGTGGAGAGTACCCAAGTATGGAAATGGAACATGGAAAATAAACAGTTTAAACAAGAAGAGAATAAAAGCTTTTGAAATGTGGTGCTACAGAAGAATGCTGAGGATTAGGTGGATCGGTTGATACGACCGTATTCTGAGTCATCAGTGAATCACCAAGTGGAAGTAGGTGGGGGGGGGGGGGGGTTAAAATATTGAGCGAAGCGATGAATACAGTGGTCAGACTGAAAAGGTTGCAGTACTTATTAGGAGATGAAGAGGCTTAGACAGGATAGAGTGGCATGCAGAGACGCATCAAACCAGTCTTCTGACTGAAGACCACAACAACAATAACTTACTTTTATTGTTATTTTTACTTATTCTGCGGTATTTATAGTTTTTTTTCATTTGAAAGCGATATCAAAGTGCCAGAGGTTCCGAAGTCAGGAACAAAGCATGGTAATGGTTGAGTTCCACATCCGCAGCATCTGTACTAGGGTTAGTGATAAAGTTTCGACTAACGGTTCTAAAAATAAAATGACGTAATTTTAGTTTGTTTGGGGGTGCATGGCGGCAGTCTGGTACACATTGAAGTCCTACGCCAAAATACCCATAAGCTCACCGATAGAGGCGCCAAATGAAAATCGTGTATTGTGTGTAACTTTCTGCGTTTAAAGGGGAACAATGCAGCCACAATCCATGCTGACTTAGTTGGGCATATTGCAGCAATGCACTGTCGAAAGAAGCAATGGTAACGTGACGCAGACGCTTCCGCTGTGGTCAAATAACTCTGAATGACGAAAACGAACATTAGGAACGTTTAAGATTTAGTATGTGTAGGCTGCGCCCGGTACCAAGATGTTCATAAGCAACCTTCATTGTGTGTACAAAAAACAAATATTCTTGATTTTATTGTTCCGTTTCTTGAAACTGCTCTTACTTTTGATATTGTTTTTCTACCAGATGGCTTGAAAATGCCCAAGAGAGCGAAATTAGATAAAAGCAAAAGCATGACAAAGTGCTAACTAGAAAAAGGACAAAAGCATGAAATAAAGTGTTTATTTCAAAAAGAGCCTGTTTATGAAAATGGCTTACCTCAAGAAATTCACATAGGCCATGAGCTCATGTATACGAAAGACTAACAAATTTTTTCCAACCCCGTATTCTCCTGGCATGGCATCCATTGACTTCTTCCTCTTCCCTCGGTAGCAGAAACCACTGCATAACAGGGATTTCCAAAATGACGACGAGGTGATTTTCGGAACGAACGTTTCCTAAACAGCTGAAATGACTGCTATAAAAAACATCTCCGCCAAGTCATCCGTCGTTGATAAAAATGTCCAGCACTAGAGGGTGATCATGTAGGGAAGGGCTGCTAACACCAGCCTAATTTTTATTCCGGGATGATAATTTAAACCTTATGTCAACACGTGGTATGACATCTTGCGACAAGAGACTTCAACTTATCATATGTAACTTTGGTTGCACATACATCAGTAAATCGTCGTTGCCGCTACTCTTTTCTTTAGGGTAGCAGTTCTCTGTACTCTCACTTTACACTGGCGTTGGACTTTATCCTACATCTGCAGTCTCATGGTTCCTCTGGAATTGTCTCTCCTACCTATGTCCGCATCTGTCGTGCGCACTTACCTGTACACACACACACACACACACACACACACACACACACACACACACACACACACACACACACACACACACACGGACACATGCAAAGACTCGACTCTTAATCCTATGACATTTCAGTAACAGAGGCACAGCACTGTCACAGATACGTGAACCATACGAAACGAGACTGTTGGTTTCAGATTGTTATTGAACGAACCTGGCCCCACAACACAGAGACCTGGTGCGATAGCGAAAGAATCTAACTGGAACATCAAACAATGATATTTCGGCCAGCGCAGAGCAACTGCGGTGACGCACGTCTTGGCCGAATATTACAGCTGTCTTCCTCTAGCGTGAGCCGACACGAGATGGATGGGGCGAGATGGGAACACGAAATAGCGCTCTCGGCCGCCTGTCACATCAAAGTACACGGCTGGGTGACAGGAAGGGCGTGCGCGAGATGATAGGCATCTGTCCCGTGTCACCAGCAGGCGCGCCGTTGCGACAGCGCAGGTGTTGCGGCGTGGGGCCGATTGTTCACAGGGTCCGCGCGTTCCGCATACGCGACACGCCTCTGTGCTCTGCAGATTCCGCCAGCCGATATCGCTAATGTACGTTTTCCACTCGCATACAAATCATCTGAGCCTTTCTGTAGCCTACTTCGGACTGCGTACAATTAAAAGGCATCTCAGATTTTAAGAACGATATTTTAGTGGTACGCGGGTGCACAGCCCACTTCGCTAGATACGAAAACCGGTCTGGAAAGGAATTGGCGAGCACTCGCACTGCCCACCCAGTTTCGGCTTCATGTGCAAAGCGGAGCTGCTTGCGAAAGCACTGTGCTCTGCCACTCCGAGTACGCTACTGGTCGTCAAGATTGCAACACCAGGAAGAATAACAAATAACGTCTTACTTCTTGTGTTGAAACAGTATTGTAGGAAGAATACGTCATTAAATTTGTAGATGATTTGTGAGTATGCAGGATGTGAAATTCATTGTCTCCAGCAGCAACAACACGAGGTCATACAGCAGTTGAAACGTAACTTCATTGCTGCTCGTAAACCTTTCGCGATGTGAGGTCGTGGTCCAAGAAACTCTTCTGTTGCTGACATTTCGTCCAGGACTGCGCTGGGCATCCTCAGAGGCTGACGAGCGCCTCTGAGGATGTCCAGCGCAGTCCTGGACGAAAAGTCAGGAGCAAAAGAGTTTCTTGGACGACGACCTCACATCTCGAAAGTTTACCATCAGCTATGTCATCCGGTAGTGATGGCCTTCATTCTATGAAACTTCATTAATCATGATGTATGTACCGTACGCATGACGCGTTTCGGACTTATTGGGCTGGTGCATAAGTTCGTAGCGTTCTTCCATAAACTTAACAGACACAACAGATGCACGTAACAGACAGCGGTCATCAATAATATATTCTCCTTCACTCTTTACAATAGTCTGTCAACGTTGGATTCCTCGACTATAGATACTACATGGTTTTGAGGCAATGAGCTTGTTGAGTCATGTTCCGAGCGCATTTCCATCCTTGAAGATTGTTCGATAGGGAGCGGAAAAGATGAAAATCTGAGGCCGCAAGATCAGGTGAATAAGGTGGGTGCGGAATGATTTCCCAGTCCAACTCCTGTGTAGTGTTTTTTGTCAGTCTAACAGAATGCGAAATGGCGTTATCATAGATTGGCATCACTACATGCGGTCTTCGTAGTCCTTGTTCTTGGACTCAGTTGTTGATCAAAAATGTCAGCAGTGGTGGTTACACATCAGGAAAGCAATCTGTAGTACACTACACCATCGCTGTTCCACCAGATGCCTAACATTATCTTTTGTATATGCACGCAGGTCTTTGTACGGGGAGTTACTGCTTTGTTTGGGTTCAACCAATCCTTGCGTTTCCTTTTGTTAGCGTAAAGACACCATTTCTCGTCAGCAATAACGATAGAGGATAGGTATGGCGGTGTTGTTTACGAGCCAGTTGATGACTAGGAAGCAGAGATGCACATAAGGCCATCCGCAGTTTTTTGTGATTTTGGCCTAGAGCCTGCGGTACCCACACACAAGATTTATGAACCCTCCACATTATCTGCAGGTGTCGCATGATGGTGGAATGATCGCAGTTCATCACATTTGCTAGTTCTCGAGTACACTGATGTTGACCATTGTGGAGTAATGCGTTTAAATGATCTTCATCGAACCCCGAAGATCTTGCTCAACGTGGAGAGTCACTAATGTCCAAACGATCCTCTTTAAAACTAGAAAACCATTTTCTTGCACTGCTCTGACCAATGGCGTTATCTCGATACACGACGCAAATGTTTCTGGCTGCTTCCCCTGCTGTCGCCCCTCTACGAACTCAAACAGAAGAATATGTCGGGAACGTTCCGGTTTCTCCACTTGGCACTCCATTTACCAGCGTCCACAGCTCCACTCACTACCTCCAAATGACAAAATGACAATTTGTAAACTCAAATAGCGACAGTGAACTACAAATAAGAAATGACAATCGATGAATAAATGTATATCAACCATAATATCAACATGCAAAACAAAAACGCTTCGAACTTATTCACCAACCTAACAGTAAATATGCGTAGATCATAGTTAAGCCTCTGTATGTCCATCTTTTCACGGATGGTTGTGGGACTTTGGCTGTTCAGTTCAGAGTGTCAAATCAAATACCTTTCAGCCGTCTAAATTTTCAAATTGTTTTTGTATTGGGCTACCAGTTTCGGCGATGTATTACTCCACTTTCAGGCCCCTTGACTGAGTCGACAGATGATGTTTGAAGTGATTGCTGCCTCAAAAATCTACGGACATCAGTACTGCGTGCTGGCCCCTATTTTGACTGGAACAAAAATTGGGAATCTTTCTACACATTGGTCAGGGTCCTGAAGATAGCGTAATATAGAACCGAAACTGGTACCCTAATAAAATACAATTTGGAAATTTAGTTGGCTGAAATGTGTTTGATTTGACATTCCGCAGTTAAGCTGTTTAGGGAGCATGAAAAGTCATACAGCAGGCGATGAAAAACTTTATTGATCATAAGGTATTCATGACGCGTTTCGGAATTATTTTCATCTTCCTAAGTCAACACAACGACAAGAACGTTACCACTGTGTACGTAACATGAGATGGCAGACTATCCTGGTTATCTAATATGATTACGAAGTTTTTCGCGAAGGAGTCCTTGCATAAAAAGTTCTCGGTTTACTTGCCGCGTCAATTTTGGATAACATCCCAAGCTTTCGATGACTACCTCCGTCATCTTCGTCAGGGGTAAAACTGACTGTCGTGGACCGGTGAGGCTTCCGCTTTTGTAAGCCGTAGACGGCTTCTCATTGGCTGGATGACGTCACGGTGAAAACGGCGCGTACCGAGGTGGCGGCCTCTACATCCATAGATTTTCTTGGCGCGCTTTATCCAGCGTTGCTTGCAGAGCCATCCATCGCAACAGGCGGAGAACTGCGAGGAATGTAAGCAGTCTCCCTCTGCGCTCTTTCTTTATCGATTGCGCGCTTCCATGCATTGATGAGTGCATAACCGGAGTCTCTGTTGAAATTATTTTCACAGAGTCTAATTTCAACAACTTCCCTGATAACAGAGTCACAATAATTTGAAGCGTGAGCAAGTAGTCTTGTTTCATCGAATAAAATCTTATGTTTATTTATCTTATGTTTATTTATCCTGGTTATCGACTAACGAGTCAGACTAAGCTCGGATGATAAATACGGGTATGTCATTTTTTCCTACTTTAGTTCTATGCCGGCCGGTGTCGCCTAGCGGTTCTAGGCGCTTCAGTCTGGAACCGCGCGATCGCTGCGGTCGCAGGTTCGAATCCTGCCTCGGGCATGGATTTGTGTGATGTCCTTAGGT
The DNA here is from genome assembly GCF_021461395.2 of Schistocerca americana. Taxonomy (NCBI): domain Eukaryota; kingdom Metazoa; phylum Arthropoda; class Insecta; order Orthoptera; family Acrididae; genus Schistocerca; species Schistocerca americana. The sequence goes on from NC_060119.1 coordinate 906,553,826, forward strand.
TAGTTAGGTTTAAGTAGTTCTAAGTTCTAGGGGACTGATGACCTCAGATGTTAAGTCCCATAGTGCTCACAGCCATTTGAACCTTAGGTTAGTTAGGTTTAAGTAGTTCTGAGTCTAGGGGACTGATGACCTCAGATGTTAGGTCCCATAGTGCTTATAGTGCTTAGAGCCATTTTTGAATATAGCCGAATTAAATCAGGCAACGCGCGACCTTGCTTCATCGTGTTGAATGGTATCAAGAAGACCTCAAAGACAGGACACAGCCATCGACCTTAACAAACCAGCAAAGTAAGAGGTCAAAATTACCGCCTATTCGAATCACATGTGATCCTGTTGTGTACGCAACGGCACGTTAAAATGCCGTGAATGATGCTGGACCAGGCTCGTGTGACAACGAAGAAACCAATCTGGTGACGTTCATACTCCTATCCGTGCACCTCCAAACGTGGATACGTGTATCGTGATGCTGCGTTCAGAATCGGGATTCGTCTGAAAATAAAGGATCTACATCAGGACCTTTGCGCTATATACCGAGATAGGAGTTGCAGCGGTTGAGATATTGGACTTCCGTTCAAAAAGTACGGAAATAAAATGCTCGTTCCACATTCCTCGTTCAGATTTTCCGTGGCTTCCCTGAATCACTTCAACTGAGTGCAGACACGGTTTCTTCAGCGAGACCATTGCCAATTTCCCACTCCGTCCTTGCTCAGCTGAGCGGGAGTTGCATATCTAATGATATTGAAATCAACGAGGCCTCAGAAACATCTCTCCTTTCTGCGTAATGCTTTCTGCTACGTTTAGCGATTCCTTGACTGGACGTTCCTCGGCATGCTATTCACGAAGCAGTCGAAGCGTTGATGATCCATTAAGTCGGATGTGATGAGAGGCGACTTTCTGGCATCATGCTCAGTCGGGACATCTGCGGAGACATACGAGGTGAGGGGAACGTTTCCGCGTTCACGATACGCTAATCTCTGAAAACATTGACTAGAAGATTGGACAAGATGACAGAACAAGTATTAAGACATAACAGAATTATTTCTGTGGTGCTATAGGGATCCATGGATGGCAAAAACTGTACAGTATTGCAGGGGCTGGAATATATCCAACAAGTAATCCAGGACTGAGTATAAATGCTATCCTGAGGAGATGAGTTTGGTACGGGAGAGGAAGTTGTTTGTGGCGGAGCTCTGCCTGACTACGCAGAAGACAGATGATCGCCTCCCCCCCCCCCCCCCCCATTCCCAAAAACATATCGTGTTCTTCGACAAGTTTAGCTTCTAAGTACCCATGTATGTTGTATACAACTCACCAAGCAGAAACAATCACTTTGCTGAAAGGCGTTTAGCGTTGCATATCCGGCATCCCATCTGTAGTATGCCGAGGCCACAGTCGACAGGTCAGCCAATGGACGTCAAGCGACATGTACAGATGTAATGTGTAGAAAGTAATATGTTCTGTGCTCGAATGAGGCCATATGAACATCCAACATGCGAGGTAGGAGGTAAGAAATTGATAGTGCGAGGTAGCACTTAGGTAAGATACTACATATACATTTGGAACGCAGGGGGATCAAATCCCTGTCAGCTCATCCAGGTTTACAGGGTGTTTCAAAAATGACCGGTATATTTGAAACGGCAATAAAAACTAAACGAGCAGCGATAGAAATACACCGTTTGTTGCAATATGCTTGGGACAACAGTACATTTTCAGGCGGACAAACTTTCGAAATTACAGTAGTTACAATTTTCAACAACAGATGGCGCTGCAAGTGATGTGAAAGATATAAAAGACAACGCAGTCTGTGGGTGCGCCATTCTGTACGTCGTCTTTCTGCTGTAAGCGTGTGCTGTTCACAACGTGCAAGTGTGCTGTAGACAACATGGTTTATTCCTTAGAACAGAGGATTTTTCTGGTGTTGGAATTCCACCGCCTAGAACACAGTGTTGTTGCAACAAGACGAAGGTTTCAACGGATGTTTAATGTAACCAAAGGACCGAAAAGCGATACAATAAAGGATCTGTTTGAAAAATTTCAACGGACTGGGAACGTGACGGATGAACGTGCTGGAAAGGTAGGGCGACCGCGTTCGGCAACCACAGAGGGGAACGCGCAGTTAGTGCAGCAGGTGATCCAACAGCGGCCTCGGGTTTCCGTTCGCCGTGTTGCAGCTGCGGTCCAAATGACGCCAACGTCCACGTATCGTCTCATGCGCCAGAGTTTACACCTCTATCCATACAAAACTCAAACGCGGCAACCCCTCAGCGCCGCTACCATTGCTGCACGAGAGACATTCGCTAACGATATAGTGCACAGGATTGATGACGGCGATATGCATGTGGGCAGCATTTGGTTTACTGACGAAGCTTATTTTTACCTGGACGGCTTCGTCAATAAACAGAACTGGCGCATATGGGGAACCGAAAAGCCCCATGTTGCAGTCCCATCGTCCCTGCATCCTCAAAAAGTACTGGTCTGGACCGCCATTTCATCCAAAGGAATCATTGGCCCATTTTTCAGATCCGAAACGATTACTGCATCACGCTATCTGGACATTCTTCGTGAATTTGTGGCGGTACAAACTGCCTTAGACGACACTGCGAACACCTCGTGGTTTATGCAAGATGGTGCCCGGCCACATCGCACGGCCGACGTCTTTAATTTCCTGAATGAATATTTCGATGATTGTGTGATTGCTTTGGGCTATCCGAAACATACAGGAAGCGGCGTGGATTGGCCTCCCTATTCGCCAGACATGAACCCCTGTGACTTCTTTCTGTGGGGACACTTGAAAGACCAGGTGTACCGCCAGAATCCAGAAACAATTGAACAGCTGAAGCAGTACATCTCATCTGCATGTGAAGCCATTCCGCCAGACACGTTGTCAAAGGTTTCGGGTAATTTCATTCAGAGACTACGCCGTATTATTGCTACGCATGGTGGATATGTGGAAAATATCGTACTACAGAGTTTCCTAGACCGCAGCGCCATCTGTTGTTGAAAATTGTAACTACTGTAATTTCGAAAGTTTGTCTGCCTGAAAATGTACTGTTGTTCCAAGCATATTGCAACAAACGGTGTATTTCTATCGCTGCTCGTTTAGTTTTTATTGCCGTTTCAAATATACCGGTCATTTTTGAAACACCCTGTATGTGTCTTTGGTTTCCTAGATCACTTAAGGAGAATATGGTGATGCTTCCTCTGGAAATAATCCTACTGATTTCCTTCTCCATCCTTTCGAACCCACAATCCATGCACGTACTCCGTCTCTAGAACCTCGGCTCTATATAGTTAAATGTCAGTAAAATTTTATTGCATTCAGTCTTTTAGGTCTGAAACTCGTAATGGAGCAAGCTGTAAAAAAAAAAAAAACAAAAAAAAAAAAAAAAAAAAAACCGGCACACCGCGAAGGAATTACCCGAATGGAACGGAAATCAGTGGGTGTGATGTACATGTACAGAGAATAAATACTTACAAATTCAGAAAAAAACGGATGATTCAGTCAAGAGAAAGGTGTTCACAAATTGAACAAGTCAATAAATGGGTTGGTCCACCTCTGACCCTTATGCAAGCAGTTATTTGACTTGGCTTTGATTAATAGGGTTGTACGATGTCCTCGTGGGGATTCTGTCCAATTGGCGCGTTAGATCGACAAAATCCAGAGCTGTTTGGAGGGCCCTGTCTGTAACGCTACAAACGTTCTCAGTTCGGGAGAAATCTGGCGACCCTAGTGGCAAGCACTAAGACAAGCAGTAGAAACTCTCGCCGTGTGCGGTCGGGCATTATCTTGTTGAAATGTAAGCCCAGGATGGCTTGCCATGAAGGGCAACAAAACGGGGCGTAAAATATCGTCGACATACCACGCGGATGACAATCGAACTGGTCCTCCTACGAAATGAAATGGCACCCCAGGCCATCACTCCTCATTGTTGGGCCCTATGGCGGGCAACAGTCGGGTTCGTGTCCCACTGTTGTTTGGGGCATCTCCAGACACGTCTTCGCTGGTCATCGGCGCTGAATTAGAAGCGGGCCTCATCAATGAAGACAACCTTCCACAAGCGGTTGAAAAGAGAATGCGAAGTGGGGAAGATGCAGCTTTGGCGAATTCAGCCCTTATAGTAAACACAAGCACTTGGCCCGAAGACACTAAAGACTATAGTTTTAGGGGAAAAGATGTTGAATGACCTGCCTTTCACTTTCAGATGAAGAAACGAGATACGATTAAAGCGCTTCATGAGTATGTTTTAGACCGTTACGAGAAATTTAGCGGCAACTGTGAAAAAAAAACAAAGTATCCTAGAAATTTGGTTCCGTCGAAAATTACCATCAAGATAATTCCAGTGCATCTAGTGAATGTGAAAGAGGACTTTCCCAAATGAATATGACCATTAATGACGGAAGAGCCTGTCTATTGACAAACACTGTTTCTTAACTACTTTTTCTGAAACTAATTGAGATACCATGGACTCTTTTTGACCCATCAAAGTAGGTGGAATCTTTGCTGCTTCGTGGACGGCAGTTCGCTGTGGACGCCAGCAGTAAGGAAAGAGAGACAGAAGGGACGTGTAATGCAAACCTTCCAAAGATTTGGATAGATTTATAATGTGGAAGTCGTTCCTTTTTTAGTATTTTGTAGTTCAAATTTACCTATGTTCACCTTGCTGCCATTTCGTTCTTGTAACAAATAGTGAATTGAGGAATAATATTTAACTTAATTAATAAAACATGTAATAAAAGACTGTTGGTTCAAATGGCTCTGAGCACTATGGGACTTAACTGCTGTGGTCATCAGTCCCCTAGAACTTAGAACTAGTTAAACCTAACTAACCTAAGGCCATCACAAACATCCATGCCCGAGGCAGGATTCGAACCTGCGACCGTAGCGGTCTTGCGGTTCCAGACTGCAGCGCCTGTAACCGCACGGCCACTTCAGCCGGCAAGACTGTTGGTGCACGTGGGAGTTTTCGCCAGTACAGAGTCGTATTTACACTTTTTAAATGCGTTAAAATAACGTTTTAAGGAGTATAAATCTCAAACACCTCGCCGACCCCCGCACCCCTCCCCCCGGCTGCAGGAAACAATATCAAGAAGCTCTTTTTATTACAAAAAATATATGTTGCAAGAGATGTCAGAAAAAGGAGGCTTAAGTTCTAAGGGGAACATCAGCAGGCAGCCACCAACAAGGCTCACCAACAAAATTCAAACGTACGTACAAGGGATCAAGTCACAAGTACCATGGATAACACAAGTCAAACTTGACCTAGAAAAAGCACAAATCGATCCAATAAATACTAAAAACAAACACAGATACAAAATACACAAGTGGAATGTTAGGTCTGAGAAGTATCAGAGAACGCAGAGACAAAGTGGACTGAGGACGGAAAGAGACTCCGTGCGAAAAAAAAATGAGTGAATCGTAGATCAGAAAAAATGTTCAAATGAGGCAGAATGTTTTAAATGATCCTACGTAAATAATTACGTACTAACAATAATGTTACTCTAAATCGAAATGCTACAAAAGTTTGATTTCTATTTAAACTGTAAAAATGACGTTTAAATGGCATTAATTCAATTTAGAATAAATATGTTTATTGTAAGGTAGAGAATACAGTTTCTAAATACCTTCCCTGGCTAAATGGACAACGCTAAAGAACAAATAAATAAATTAAAAGGAAGCTCCATTTCCGCTGAATGATCACCCCCTTCCTCCGCCCCCACTGTCTGCCAAAACTCAACATTGAACTAACTGCCACCAGCATGAGCTGCAGTCATGGGCTATGCGGCTGGTCCCGGCGGAGGTTCGAGTCCTCCCTCGGCATGGGTGGGTGTGTGTGTGTGTGTGTTCGTCCTTAGGATCATTTAGGTTAAGTAGTGTGTAAGCTTAGGGACTGATGACCTTAGCAGTTAAGTCCCATAAGATTTCACACACATTTGAACATTCTGAACCAGCATGAGCGCCACGGCACTATCCACTTCGTCTACAGAGACGAGGCGGCTTCGGAGGTTTTAAGAACTAGAACTGGGGTTGCCGGAGCGGCGCGCGTGGCGCCAGCTCGCAAGTTTGCAAAGCTGAGGAATGCGGCGCGGCCCGGGGCCCTCAGGTCTGCTCCACCTACCGGTCCGCCGGAGGTCGTTACTCTCGCCGCTGCAAAAGGCACGGCTGCGGGTATTAACCTGGATATGGCAGTCGCATTAGCGCCGACCAGGATCTCGCGATTATGAAACGTCGGGCCGAGCCGAGCCGCGCCGCGCAGTGCGGCGGTGTGAGGAGAGGAGAGGAGCCGGCGTTGGGGCAGGCCAGGAGCGCCGTCGCCGTCCCGCCAGCCACGGCCTTCACGCACTTTGCGGGCCTGGCTGGCTGGCGTCACCGCCGCGCGGAATTATCGTGGTACTGCCTCCAGCGCTCGCCGCACTCCGCCACAGCCAGCTTTTGCAGTCAGAAAGATTTCGCACGCACGGCCATACGTATTCGACTGTTAGCGCTGGAAGGTAGCCTTACTGGCTTTCACAGGTCGCCACGGCATGAAGGGTTTGAAATACTGAAATTTTAGTTATTGCGTATGTAAAGCATACTGAGATGGCAAAAGTCACGGGATACGTCCTAATGTCGTGCCGCACCTCCTTTTGCGCCGAGTAGTGCAGCAACACGACGCGGCATGGACTCAACAAATCGCCGTCAGCTCCTGCAGAAATATTGAGCCATTCTATCTCTGTGGTCATCCATAATTGCGAGAGTGTTGTCGGTGAATCATTTTCTGCACGAACTGACCTCTCGATTATGTCCAATAAGTATTCGAAGGAATTCATATGACGCGATCTGGGTCGCCACATCATTCGCTCTAATTTTCCAAAACGTTCTTGAAGCGAGTCGCGGACAATTGTGGCCCGGTGACATGACATTGTCGATTGGGAACATGAGGTCCACGAATGGTTGCAAATGGTCTCCAAGTACTCGATCATAACTATTTCCCGTTAATGATCGGTTCAGTTGGACCAGAGGACGCAGTCTATTCCGTGCAAACAAAGCCCTCACGACTGTGGAGACACCACCAGCCTCCACAATGCCTTGTTGACAAACTGCGTCCAAGACTTAGTGGGGTGTGCGCCAGCTCGAACCTTGCCATCAGCTTTTACCAACTGAAATCGGAGCCCATCTGACCACCGTTTTCCAGCCGCCGGCCGGTGTGGCCGAGCGGTTCTAGGCGCTACAGTCTGGAACCGCGCGACCGCTACGGTCGCAGGTTCGAATCCTGCCTCGGGCATGGATGTCTGTGATGTCCTTAGGTTGGTCAGGTTTAAGTAGTTCTAAGTTCCAGGGGACTGATGACCTCAGCAGTTAAGTCCCATAGTGTTCAGAACCATTTCAACCATTTTTTTCCAGTCGTCTAGGGTCCAACCAATATGGTCACGACATGTCATGCTGTTTGCTAAGGCACTGGCCTCGGTATTCTGGTGCCACAGCCCACTGACGCCAAATTTTGCAACATTGTCCTAACGGATACGTTCATCGTACGTCTCACACTGATTTGTAAGGTTACTTCATGCAGTGTTGCTCGTGTGCAAACGCCGCTTCTCTCGATCGTTAAATGAAGGCCGCTGGCCACTGCATTGTCTGTGGCGAGAGATAAGCCCTGAAATTTGGTATTGTGTGTACTCTCTCGACACTGTGGATCTCGGAATGTTGATTTCTCAATCGAAATGGAATGTCCCATGTGTCTAGCTCCAACTTCCATTCCGCGTTCGAAGTCTGTTAATTCCCGACGCGCTGCAATAATCGGTCGGAAAGCTTTTCACATGGTTCATCTGAGTACCAATGACTGCTCCTCCAATGCACAGCCCTTTTATACGTCGTGTACACGATACTACCGCCATTTGTATACATGCATACCACTATCCCGCGACTTTGGTCGCCTCAGTAGGTATCGATTCGAACTGAGCTTGGATGACTGGTCATCCCACACGCCGTTCTAGCTCTTTGCCAGAGTTCATCAACGCTAGTAGCTGGCAAGTGGTGGCGTGCCATTCTCCCATTAACCCACGACCCGATATTTCTAACAGATAAGAGATCTGTAGAACGTACTAGCCAGGACGACAGCCAGACACCGTTTGTATCGGTGTGAGTCAGGGTGCACATGCAACATGTGGTCTTGTGCTGTCTTCTTGAAAGATAACGTCTCGGAGACCTCGACGATACGGTACGGCTACCAGCCTCAACACGCAACAAAAGTAACGGCTGTTATGTAAGTTACCTGTTACGCGAGCCAGAGTACTCCTGTACTCATTGGCATCACACCAGCTTCTGAGCCCATATGCCAGTTACGTATGCATTCCAACAATGTTCGTTCTCCAATGACGATGTGGTGCCTCTCCTGCGACAAGTAACGTTCGGCGCGCCGCTACCGGTGCACCTCTCTCTGCTGGCGCGTCTTGGAATGTGGCAAAAGTGGTCGCCGTGCTGATACTAGTTTCAGTGTCTTATGTAGATATCTGTCCTGCTCCAAACAAATCCATTTCCTTGCTTAAGGTACGTGACGTAGCTGTACGATTTTTCTCATTCGAGTGAACAATATACCTACATTCACAGACGCCAATCGTGTGGAGTCATTGAGATCGTGGATGGCCTTAACTACGGCTCTTCTGAACCCATCTAAATCATCTTTACAACACAGTCGCGGGGCCGCGATGAAAAAGAAACCTCAGTCCCGATAAGTCACGACCCAGCCGCTGTCGAAATTTCTCTGCCTTACACGAGGCATAAAACAATCTGCACACAAACCAACATTCAAATACAATTTCTAAAAGAAAAACAAGATTCGCAATTTTTATTTTCATAGAGAACGCAGATTTCATTTGCATATCCAATCATATAGTACACTTGACACCAATTTGTCGTATGTCGCATGCCACTTCCAGATTTTGCAGTTATATCAACTGCTAGTGTCGACGCATGATGAACTCATAATGGCTCTCCCGTCATTTGTGAGATATATATATACGTAAATAATTGCATGCTAACATTTATGTTACTCTAAATCGAAACAATAGTTTGACTTCTATTTAAATTGTAAAACGTGTATCATGACGTTTAAATGGCATTAATTTAATTTAAAATGACTGTTTATTGTAAGGTAGAGAATACAGTTTACAGTAATGACTTTCGCTGCCTACATGGCTAACGCCAAGAGACAAATAAATAAATAAAAACGAAACACCATTACCGCGGCATAGACACCATCTCTTCATCCCCCCTCCCCCACAATTATGTCATGTGCACACACACACACACACACACACACACACACACACACACACACACACATACACACATATATATATATATATATATATATATATATATATATATATCCGTTTGGGCATGTCCGAAAGAACAGACACTACACCACACATACGTACACTCAGATGACAGACGTCATAGGATAGCTCCTAATAACACGCTGGACCTCCTTTTGCTCGAGTAATGCAGAAACTCGACGTGGGCATGGACTCAAGTCGAGTCCCCCGCAGAATTTATTGAGCCATGGCCTTTATAGCTGCCCATAACTGCGAAAGTGTTACCGGTGAATCATTTGGTGTACGAACTGCCCCCTCGATTATTTCCTATAATTTTTCGATGGGATTCATGTCGCGCGATCTGGGTGTCCAAATAATTCGCTCGAACTGTGCAGAATGATCTTCAACCTAGTAGTCAACAACTGTGGCCTCGTGACATGGTGCATTATCCTCCATAAAAAATTCATCGTTGTTCGGGAATATGAAGTCCATGAGTGGCTCCAAACGGTCTCAATTAGCCGAAAATAACCATTTGTCGTCAATGATCGGTTTATTTGGACCGCAGGACCCAGTCCGTTCCATGTAAACACACCCCACCATTATTTAGCCAACACCTGCTTGCGTCGTGGCATGTTGACAACTTGACAACTTAGGTCCATGGCTTCCTGGGGCCTGTACCACACTCGAACCCTAAAGTCAGCTCTTACTAAATTAACTCGGGAGTCATCTGACCACGCACGTTTTTCCAGTCGTCTAGAGTCCAACCGATATCGTCGCGAGACCAGGAGAGGCGCTGCAGGCGATATCATGCTGTTAACAAAGGCACTCCCCTCGGCCGACTCCTGCCATAGCCCATTAACGCCAAATTTCACCGCACTATCCTAAAGGATACTTCAGTCGTCCGTCCCACACCGATTTCTGCGGTTATTTCAAGCAGTGTTGCTCGTCTATTAGCAGTGACAACTTCATGCAAACGCCGCCGTTCTCGGTCGTTAAGTGTGTGTCCTGCTTACTCGTCGAATGTGGGGCGCACATCTACAGACGACGGACGAAACAAGAAAATTTCTTCTGTTTACACAACTCCTAACACAAGTGGAAAAATAGTTCCTATGTCGCTGCTGTAGAGCTCGTTGAACGGCTTGTCTTCAACTGGGCCGCGGGCCAGGCGGCGCGGCGCTTATGTTCTCTCCGCCTAGAGGCCGCTGCTGCCTCGGTGTCGTCCTAGAGAGGGGTCGGTCAGCGTACCATTGGCTGACGTCTTCTTCGCAGCCCTTACCCACTCTACCGTTCCTGATCGTCGTGCTGGCGCTTGACTTTTACGCCGGAACATGAAGGCCGTCGGCCACTGCGTTGTCTGTGGTGAGAGGTAATGCCTGAAATTTGGTACTCTCGGCACACTCTTGACACTGTGGATCTCCGAAATGGAAACGTCTAGATCTAACCACCATTGCGCATTCAAATTCTGTTAATTTCCCCGTCGTGCGATCATAATCGCGTCGAAAACCTTTGCACATGAGTCACCTGAATTCAAATGAAAGCTATGCCAATACGCAGTCCTTTTACACTCGTACCTTGCGTACGCCATACTGCCGCCATCTGTATGTGTGCATATCTCTATCTCATGACGTATCTCAGTGTATATATGCGTCTTGACGGAAAATAATTATATCTTCATTGCAAAAACAGAATATGTCCGAACTCTTTTGGGAATCAGGTGAATCTGTGACCAATGAGGACAATGGACAGAGGACCCTATATATGTAGTGCGCGACAAATTGAAAATTTGGGATGTACGGGAAGCAATGAAGGCGACCGCTCGCATAAAGCAGCCAATACGGGTTGGAATCGCGGTCCGACACAAATTTTCACTTGTCGCCACTCGATTTACTTTAACGCCCAGTTGCGACTGAAGTCCGCATTTCTCTTACTTCACATAAACGGTACGGTTGCTGATCTTGAATTGCTGTAATTTGGCAGAGCTTGTTACTGTGTACGAGCAATGAAGTGAGAATTAGGGTGCAGGTTTCACAGGCATTGTCCCTTCAGTGTAACAAAACATCAGCAGCATACGAGTATTTATGAGCGCAGTGCTGTCTGAGAAACTTCAGCCACAGCAATATAGATTTGCAGGTACTCCTTCATGCAAAATACTGTTCATTAAACTCAAATTAGTTCCAGCGACATTTTACCATCACCAATGCTCCACTTAAATCTAAACAGCAAATAACACTTCGAAGGTCTATAGTGATTTTCGTTATACTGGTAGTAATAATGAGAAGTGTTTAATATTTTTTTTTTATTTTTCGTTTTGCCAAATTTTTAGAAAGGTGTTTTCCTGCATACAACATGTCAGACATTGTGTGTATGCTTATTTACACTCTTGTTGATTTTAGTTATACGCGACACACGTTACGCACAGAAACCTGTCTTGGATCGGGTCTAATGCTTATAAAACCAATCTCACTGAGAATTTAAGAACCGGGCGTGAAAGCGCGCAATGCATGTGAGTTAACTATTTATTATTTACGTTAAATAACATTTATCTTACTAAATTACGAATGCAGTTAACTAACACCCATAATAAATTCCGCAAAAGGTCACAAAAAGATGCCAAAAACGCGCACTTAACCACGGAGCGTCCAGTCATGTTCCACGGGGACTGTCTGGTCATCATTCTTATCAGAAAGTAGACGACACTTTGTAAAGTACGTTGCATTCATCTTTATGACGTTATTGAAACAACAGCAGAGTGTTCCAAGTGTATCATAAATTGTTCAGTGAGACCACTGAGTGAGCAGTTTGTTGCTATCCACACGATGATGCACTCTTTTATGAAGCGTCTGGGAAAAGAGTGCCACAAATAATGCACACAACTCTTCCTGCCCCCCTCTCCTAATCCATCTCATCCTTCTTTAATATTTTTTTGTGGGATCTAAAATTTAAAAACCTCTCTCACACCGGCCTGATTTAGCTTCACTGATCAGGATAGTAAAAAACCTGCGTATATTAAGGGAGTTTTCATTCACAAAGCAGGCTTATCACATTCACACAGTTCAATACTGTTCTATCCTGATTAAATTGAGCTTAACTTAAATTGCATAAGGCAGTGAAGCAATTTCGAAGTCTCGGTGCGACGAAAATTGTCAGTCGATCTCCTGAAAATATTTGTAATAATTATTAACTTTTGGTGATCACATGGGGAAGACCGGAGATCTGCTGGTATGACCGTGTTAGCCTATTTATTGGAAGTAATAAACTGGATATCTTGAGCATACAAAACGGAAGGTTCGTCCAGCGTAAATCAGACGTTCCCACTGATCCCGTGCAACACAGCGTAGTAAGCAGACACTGTCAATAACAATCAGTTAAATAATACGCGAACAGACTTACTTTAGTTTAGTTTATGTATTAAATTCCTTCTCATACAGAATCTCATCAAGATGGCGACTAGCTCAACAATACATTCATATACATCTTCGTTCTTTCACGGCTAATCGGCAAGATCTCCTTCATTCTTTTCATAAGAGAAAACATAGATAGCAGAGAAGCTATTCCATGGAGTAAATGGACGCTCCCAGGAATAATAGGGCTTGAAATTACTTTGCATTGATAATCATCGTATATTAAAGTTTAGGAATTGGTAAGATAAGAAGAGATATTTCGAGATATGTACTGAGTTATATAATTTATAAAAAATTTCTGAAAATATCGCGGAGAGACCGCTGCAAGAGACATTACACTTCCTCATCTATGCCCATTTTCTCCTCAGCCCACTCCTCTTCCCCCTCTGTCTTTTTGTGCATCCCCTCCTCCCCTCTGTGTCTCTGTCCAACTCCTCCACTCCCAACCCTCTCTCTCTATCCATTTCCTTGCCCTCTCTCTCTGACCATTTCCTCCTCCCCTGTCTGTCAATCTTCCCTTGGTCCCTGTACCTCCACCTCCCACTTCCTTATCCCCCCTCTCTTCCTATCTATCCCCTCTCACTTTCTCTCTCTTTCCAACTCCCCCCCCCACCCCCCCTTCTCTTTCTGTCAATCTCAGCCTTCCCACAGCTACGCATATCCACATATTTAGTCACTATGCAACAGGTCGATAAACCAGGACGGTAATACTCCAACACGACTGTCCTGCAGAGCAGTTTTTGTGTTGGAGACGAGAAAACCATTTCTTTCCCATGATTTGGAGGTTGTCCCGCAAAGCGGGTTAAGGCAGGTCAATACTGTTTCCATACCACATGCCTGTCATACAGGGCAGTCTACAGAGTGGTCCATTGATTGTGACCGGGCCAAATATCTCACCAAATAAGCGTCAAACGAAAAAACTACAAAAAACGAAACTTGTTTAGCTTGAAGGGGGAAACTAGATGGCGCTATGTTTGGCCCGCTAGATAGCGCTGCCATAGGTCAAACGGATATCAACTGCGTTTTTTTAAACCGGAATCCCTATTTTTTATTACATATTCGTGTAGTACGTAAAGAAATATGAATGTTTTAGTTGGACCACTTTTTTCGCTTTGTGATAGATGGCGATGTAATAGTCACAAGCATATGGCTCACAATTTTAGACAAACAGTTAGTAACAGGTCGGTTTTTTAATAAAATACAGAACGTAGGTACGCTTGAACATTTTATTTCGGTTGTTCCAATGTGATACATGTACCTCTGTGAACTTATCATTTCTGAGAACGCATGCTGTTACAGCGTGATTACCTGTAAACACCAGATTAATGCAATAAATGTTCAAGATGATGTCCGTCAACCTCAATGCATTTGGAAATACGAGTAACGACAGCGAGTAGTTCGCCTGCCGTAATGTCCGCACATGCATTGACAATGCGCTGATCCAAGTTGTCAGGCGTTGTCGGTGGATCACGATAGCAAATATCCTTCAACTTTCCCCACAGAAAGAAATCCGGGGACGACAGATCCGGTAGACGTGCGGGCCATGGTATGGTGCTTCGACGGCCAATCCACCGGTCATGAAGTATGCTATTCAATACCGCTTCAACCGCACGCGAGCTATGTGCCGGACATCCATCATGTTGGAAGTACATCGCCATTCTGTCATGCAGTCAAACATCTTGTAGTAACATCGGTAGAACATTACGTAGGAAATCAGCATACATTGCACCATTTATACTGCCATCGATAAAATGGGGGCCAATTATTCTTCCTCCGGCCATCTTGATTTAGGTTTTCCGTGATTTCCCTACGTCTCTCCGGGCAAATGTTGGGATGGTTCCTTTGAAAGGGCACGGCCGAGTTCCTTCCCCATCTTTCCCTAATCCGATGAGACAGATGACCTCGCTGTTTGGTGTGTTCCCCCAAACAACCCAACCCCTCCTCCCATAATGCTGCACCATACATTAACCCGGCAAGCTCGCATGATGTTCCACTTGTCGCAGCCATCACGAATTTTCCATTGCCCAATAGTGCATATTATGCCGGTTTACGTTACCGCTGTTGGTGAATTACGCTTCGTCGCTAAATAGAACGCGTGCAAAAAATCTGTCATCGTCCCGTAATTTCTCTTGTACCCAGTGGCAGAACTGTACACGACATTCAAAGTTATCGCCATGCAATTCCTGGTGCATAGAGATGTGGTACAGGTGCAATCGATGTTGATGTAGCATTCTCAACACCGACGTTTTTGAGATTCCCGATTCTCGCACAATTTGTCTGCTACTGATGTGCGGATTAGTCGCGACAGCAGCTAAAACATCTACTTGGGCATCATCATTTGTTGCAGGTCGTGGTTGACGTTTCACATATGGCTGAACACTTCCTGTTTCCTTAAACAACGTAACTATCCATCGAACAGTCCTGACACTTGGATGATGTCGTCCAGGATACCGAGCAGCATACATAACACATGCCCGTTGGGCATTTTGATCACAATAGCCATACATAAACACAATATCGACCTTTTCCGCATTTGGTAAACGGTCCATTTTAACACGGGTAATGTATCACGAAGCAAATACCGTCGTCACTGGCGGAATGTTACGTGATACCACGTATTTATACGTTTGTGACTGTTACAGCGCCATCTATCACAAAGCAAAAAAAGTAGTCCAACTAAAACATTTATATTTCTTTACGTATTACACGAATATGTAATAAAAATGGTGGTTCCTATTTAAAAAACGCAGTTGATATTCGTTTGACCTATGGCAATCTAGCAGGCCAACCATAGCGCCATCTGGTTTCCCCCTTCAAGCTAGACGAGTTTCGTTCTTTGTAGTTTTTTCGTTTGATGCTTATTTCGTGAGATATTTGGCCCGGTCAGGAAATACACGTTTTTGCATGCATCTCTGCTCCTGTTGGCTCCTGTGAATTGATACTACTCCCACAACATACCTGTTGCGCAGAGCAGCCTATGTGTCAGTGGTTTGAAAGCCCATTTTGACTTGACATATAGTCTGCTATGCAAAGCAGGCCAATAAAGTGGACCAAAATTACTCTAACGTGCCCCCCCCTTTTTTTTTTTTTTTTTTTTTTTTTTTTTTTTTTTTTTGTCATCAGTCTACTGACTGGTTTGATGCGGTCCGCCACGAATTCCGTTCCTGTGCTAACCTCTTCATCTCAGAGTAGCACTTGCAACCTACGTCCTCAATTATTTGCTTGATGTATTCCAATCTCTGTCTTCCTCTACAGTTTTTGCCCTCTACAGCTCCCTCTAGTACCATGGAAGTCATTCCCTCATGTCTTAGCAGATGTTCTATCATCCTGTCCCTTCTCATTATCAGTGTTTTCCACATATTCCTTTCCTCTCCGATTTTGCGTAGAACCTCCTCATTCCTTACCTTATCAGTCCATCTAATTTTGAACATTCGTCTATAGCACCACAGCTCAAATGCTTCGATTCTCTCCTGTTCCGGTTTTTCCACAGTCCATATTTCACTACCATAAAATGCTGTACTCCAGACGTACATCCTCAGAAATTCCTTCCTCAAATTAAGGCCGGTATTTGATATTAGTAGACTTCTCTTGGCCAGAAATGCCTTTTTTGCCATAGCGAGTCCGCTTTTGATGTCCTCCTTGCTCCGACTGTCATTGGTTATTTTACTGCCTAGGTAGCAGAATTCCTTAACTTAATTGACTTCGTGACCATCAATCCTGATGTTAAGTTTCTCGCTGTTCTCATTTCTACTACTTCTCATTACCTTCGTCTTTCTCCGATTTACTCTCAAACCATACTGTGTACTTATTAGACTGTTCATTCCGTTCAGCAGATCATTTAATTCTTCTTCACTTTTACTCAGGATAGCAATGCCATCAGCGAATCGTATCATTGATATCCTTTCACCTTGTATTTTAATTCCACTCCTGAACCTTTCTTTTATTTCCATCATTGCTTCCTCGATGTACAGATTGAAGAGTAGGGGCGAAAGGCTACAGCCTTGTCTTACACCCTTCTTAATACGAGCACTTCGTTCTTGATCGTCCACTCTTATTATTCCCTCTTGGTTGTTGTACGTATTGTATATGACCCGTCTCTCCCTATAGCTTACCCCTACTTTTTTCAGAATCTCGAACAGCTTGCACCATTTTATATTGTCGAACGCTTTTTCCAGGTCGACAAATCCTATGAAAGTGTCTTGATTTTTCTTTAGCCTTGCTTCCATTATTAGCCGTATCGTCAGAATTGCCTCTCTCGTCCCTTTACTTTTCCTAAAGCCAAACTGATCGTCACCTAGCGCATTCTCAATTTTTTTTCCTTTCTTCTGTATATTATTCTTGTAAGCAGCTTCGATGCATGAGCTGTTAAGCTGATTGTGCGATAATTCTCGCACTTGTCAGATCTTGCCGTCTTCCGAAAGTCATATGGTATATCGCCAGACTCATATATTCTACACACCAACGTGAATAGTCGTTTTGTTGCCACTTCCCCCAATGATTTTAGAAATTCTGATGGAATGTTATCCATCCCTTCTGCCTTATTTGACCGTAAGTCCTCCAAAGCTCTTTTAAATTCCGATTCTAATACTGGATCCACTATGTCTTCTAAATCGACTCCTGTTTCTTCTTCAATCACACCAGACAAATCTTATCCTCATAGAGGCTTTCAATGTATTCTTTCCACCTATCTGCTCTCTCCTCTGCATTTAACAGTGGAATTCCTGTTGCACTCTTAATGTTACCACCGTTGCTTTTAATGTCATCAAAGGTTGTTTTGACTTTCCTGTATGCTGAGTCTGTCCTTCCGACAATCATATCTTTTTCGATGTCTTCACATTTTTCCTGCAGCCATTTCGTCTTAGCTTCCCTGCACTTCCTATTTATTTCATTCCTCAGCGACTTGTATTTCTGTATTCCTGATTTTCCCGGAACATGTTTGTACTTCCTCCTTTCATCAATCAACTGAAGTATTTCTTCTGTTACCCATGGTTTCTTCGCAGCTACCTTCTTTGTACCTATGTTTTCCTTCCCAACTTCCATGATGGCCCTTTTTAGAGATGTCCATTCCTCTTCAACTGTACTGCCTACTGCGCTATTCCTTATTGCTGTATCTATAGCGTTAGAGAACTTCAAACGTATCTCGTCATTCCTTAGTACTTCCGTATCCCAGTTCTTTGCGTATTGATTCTTCCTGACTAATGTCTTGAACTTCAGCCTACTCTCCATCACTACTATATTGTGATCTGAGTCTATATCTGCTCCTGGGTACGCCTTACAATCCAGTATCTGATTTCGGAATCTCTGTCTGACCAAGATTTAATCTAATTGAAATCTTCCCGTATCTCCCGGCCTTCTCCAAGTATACCTCCTCCTCATGTGATTCTTGAACAGGGTATTCGCTTTTAATAGCTGAAACTTGTTACAGAACTCAATTAGTCTTTCTCCTCTTTCATTCCTTGTCCCAAGCCCATATTCTCCTGTAACCTTTTCTTCTACTCCTTCCCCTACAACTGCATCCCAGTCGCCCATGACTATGAGATTTTCGTCCCCTTTTACATACTGCATTACCCTTTCAATATCCTCATACACTTTCTCTATCTGTTCATCTTCAGCTTGCGACGACGGCATGTATACCTGAACTATCGTTGCTTGTCTGCTGTCGATTCTGATTAGAACAACCCGGTCACTGAACTGTTCACAGTAACACACCCTCTGCCCTGCCTTCCTATTCGTAACGAATCCTACACCTGTTATACCATTTTCTGCTGCTGTTGATATTACCCGATACTCATCTGACCAGAAATCCTTGTCTTCCGTCCACTTCACTTCACTGACCCCTACTATATCTAGATTGAGCCTTTGCATTTCCCTTTTCAGATTTTCTAGTTTCCCTACCACGTTCAAGCTTCTGACATTCCACGGCCCGACTCGTAGAACGTTATCCTTTCGTAGATTATTCAATCTTTTTCTCATGGTAACCTCCCCCTTGGCAGTCCCCTCCCGGAGATCCGAATGGGGGACTATTCCGGAATCTTTTGCCAATGGAGAGATCATCATGACACTTCTTCAATTACAGGCCTCATGTCCTATGGATACACGTTACGTGTCTTTAATGCAGTGGTTTCCATTGCCTTCTGCATCCTCATGTCGTTGATCATTGCTGATTCTTCCGCCTTTAGGGGCAATTTCCCACCCCTAGGACAAGAGAGTGCCCTGAACCTCTATCCGCTCCTCCGCCCTCTTTGACAAGGCCATTGGCAGAGTGAGGCTGACTTCTTATGCCGGAAGTCTTCGGCCGCCAATGCTGATTATTTATCAAAATTTAGGCAGTGGCGAGGATCGAACCCGGGACCGAAGACGTTTTGATTATGAGTCAAAGACGCTACCCCTAGACCAAGGCAACCATTATTTTGTACACATTAACGTGCCGATCATGCAGATTAGCTTACAGGTCAAGGGCGGCAAAATAGATTCTTGCCCCTGATGCGTAGGTTGCCTGCAAAGCAAGTCGATAAGACGGGCTGATACTATTCCCAGACAAAATGGTTGTTAATTACTATCAGAGTTGCATCAAGGCAACCATTATTTTGTACACATTAAATGCATAGCATACAATTACGGTACATGTTGTGTCACAGCTTAACTCGGAAATGTAAACTTTTTACAAGCATGTAAGTGAGGTTGTCTCTAAAACAAGGTAAGTTTCATAATAAAAGTGTATAAATGTGCACAAAATGTAAGTATCACTAATGAAGCATTTTAAATAAAGTGAGTAAAAGAAAGCAAGTAAACTGTATATGTGCAACATACTGTCATGTGGTACTATACAAACAGGGAACAACTGCACTGACTCATTAAAATGTAAAACTGACAAATCACATAATTATGAAAGTGAATATGAGAGAATAAAGAATATTATATATTAACAATATTTCACAAATGAGAGTACATACATGTAAACCAACTCAGGCATATTTATGCTAACAATTAAACAGACAACTGAACATAATGTTATGTTTGGATACTGACATGTGAATACCAAACTAGTCTCATACCTAAGTATCAGCATAAGATAGCAAACCTCAGACTGCATGGTAAATAAATGTATATTCCTTAATTACACGAGTAAATGCAATGGATACAATGTATGTGTAGCAAATGGAAATATTCCAAACAAATAAGTCAGAATACATATGCAGTTTTAATGTTTTATGGCTCAAAAACATGTTTCCTTAGCAAGTTTATGTCAATATACATTTTAATATCCCAAAAGAGAATCATAATATCATATACATTTTAATGTTTGTTTGGGAGTTATCATTTTAAAAATTAACTAATTTGGCATACAGTTTACATTACATCTATACAATAACATTTATATTGACATACGTTTAGGTCCTCTTTCACATATATCTGCCAAGTAAAAAATAGTTTTTAAGCATCATGAAACCAATAGTCATTGATACAATAGAGTATATTGTAGTAAACATTTACATATTTGCTCAGTTTCTAATACCCTGCCTCCCTGTTGAGCCGTATGTGACAAACAATTACAAAATTTCTTGAAGTACAGGGGTGTGACCTCAATGCCACTGGGAACTAAGGAAAGCGTTGGAAAAGAGTCGTAAGCACATCACTGTTTGACACGACAGCGATGTACTGAGAGCACCCCCACTTTGTTTATGTCTATGGCGAGTAACAACAGCCGATGACGTAAGTTTACCGTTGTTATTTTCGATGAACTACTGTATTCCTCTCGATGTCTCACCAACATACAAACACAAAGTGACGTTAAGGCAGCTCTGTAAACAGCACAAAGTCATGCTGTCTAAGCTTCACCTCACCTCCTGGCTGCCTGTTTGGAAACAGACAACAAACATTCATCACCCTTGCTTCTGTTGTCGTCTGCCTTCGTGAAGAACACTGGCTAAAAGTTTTGGTGTAGCAAGCCAAAACATAGTAATATTTATCACTAGCTCACAGCAACCAACTACTACAGTCACGCCGGCCGGGGTGGCCGAGTGGTTCTAGGCGCTACAGTCCGGAACCGCGCGACCGCTACGGTCGCAGGTTGGAATCCTGCCTCGGGCATGGATGTGTGCGATGTCCTTAGGTTAGTTAGGTTTAAGTAGTTCTAAGTTCTAGGGGACTGATGACCTCAGAAGTTAAGTCCCATAGTGCTCAGAGCCATTTGAACCACTACAGTTACTCAAGCATTACACACAGCAATTATCTACTACTGTTCACTAACTTAGGCACTCACCAGCTACCGAATATTGTGTATTAATGTCAAGGCAGTTGAGAAAGTCACTGAAAAAAAAAAACTTTTGTTCAATAATTCACGTGCTCTTCCAACATTTCTTGATGATGGAATAAATCTTTGTTTTCTGAGAGAGATCGCAAGACTGTATAGTATTCTCTGGGCCTTGTTGTCCAAATTTACAATTTCTTTCAACTTCACCTTACACTTGCGTAATTAGAAGTGAGTATAGTTAATGTGTATATAGTTTATAAATTCGTCCACAACGTGTCTGGGTACACATAGCCACCAACTACATGAATTATTGTTAGTTCTCCTATATAAAATATCATCATGCTTTAAATAATATTGACCTAGATTGTCTTCGTTGCGATCTTCATTATTGTCTTTGACCATTTTAAGAATTTCATGTACCTGTTGTTCTGGTCTAATATTGTGCATAAAGTATCATATGAAGCATTTACCTTCTGCACATCTCTTAAAATGAATTGTGACGTCTTTTTGTTTGGAATGAGCAACGTTATTAGACTCATATTCTTTTGACAGCCTCGAGAGAGCATCCAGTAGAGTATGTTGGTGTCATTCTATATAGTGAATCTCAAAAACATATTTTTGAAGTGCTAATGCCCACTGGATTCACCCTTTGTACATTAATTCACAATTTAGCAAAATGTTCTGTAAGGAATGTAGCAAGTCTTCCTAGCACGTAGAAACGAAACATTTCAAAATTCCATATAATAGCAAGTGTTTCTCTATCAATGACTATGTACTTTTTCCCTGTTATTAAGCACACGTATCATGAAAGCTGCAGTGTGGTTTTTGATGATTCTGTTAACTTTGATCAACTGCTGCTCTACTGAACCAACAGCATAATCGCTGCAGTCCGTAATAAGATAATAACTTTCATTCAAATCGGGATGATGAGGTATTGACAAAATGTAAAATTGTTTTTTCAGTTAATTCAAACATTTCCTGATGCTCTTATCCCATTTCCTTCTTTAAAAGTTCCATGAACAAAGACGAAGGTAGACAACACTCAGGAATGAATTGGCGCTAGAAACTGTAAAATCCGGGAAAATTTCCTACTGCTTCCATTGTTATTGGATGAAATTCAATTCCACTTGTTGAAGGAATGTAATCTGTGATTTGGAGAATTCTCATTTATCGAAGTTGCTCATTATAATAGCTCCCGTAAAAGCTTTTAGTACTCAGCATTAAATTTCTAAGTGTTCTTCCCACAGAGCAGTACTAATTACAACGTTGTCTATATAGAGGGTTACACGCTTGAATTATGATCCTCCCAGTGCTCTCATAAAGGCTGCTGATGAAACTGAAAAACCGAAAGGCAATCTCTTTAACTGGTTGCATCTGCTGCTACTTAAAGTAGATGTGTACGCTCACCTATCTTCATCTAACAGTAGTAGCCAGTAACTACTCTTTACATCAAGTGTTTTACCCTTGTAACCTTTTGTAAAAGACACACCAAATTTTCCAGTTGTGCACGCTGTGGCAGACAGAAGCAGATGCGCTAGCGTTGACGACTGTATGCGCTGTACTGTCCTTCTTAGGTACGGCATGGGCCAGATTACAATACTCGATATCTGATAGTTCAATGATCTGATCGTTCAATATCCTCCTTAGTTATTTACTGAGTGCTTCTCTATTGACCAAAGTGATTTCGTAAGAGTCACTGCTAACTGGTTGATGGCCCTTGAGTTTAATTTTACTTGTGCATACCTTGATCCAAACCAGGAATTTCTGAAAACAGATCAGCTTAGCATGTTAATAGCTGTATCATTTCTTCCTAGTTAGCTTCATGTAGGTCCACTAATGTCTGAATCTTGTTTTGAACTCTACTCATAGCATATTCATCGTTATTACTCTCACGTAGTTCAGTATTTTTCTCTGAATTATTTAAAACTCAGTTTTATCTTCTCGAAAACGCATTAATGTCATATTCACGCTTGGAGCGCCTGTGTTATCTTCACTGCGAATCCTTTAAATCTCACGGTATTCACTCAATTGTTTAGCTTAGCACACAGACAACTGTCTTCCAAAAATGCCGTATACGTCATCTCTGTCAACCAGTCAGTACCAAAACCAAACCAAAATTAAGGAATCCAACAATTAACACGCTCTGCTTGTACTCATCTTTCTGAATTCTGAATTTTAATAGTGTCTGACGTTTTATGCGTTGGCCTACAGCAATGGCAACGAGAACGCCTTTAACGGGAAATGTCGATAATATACCCAGATTGTTCAGTGGTGAAAAGAAATTTTCCGAGCTGGCACTCGTCTCCATACTAAGGCGTCCATACTTGTTCCAAATGTATCCCTTTTTACAATGAGGACTTAATATATATTTATCAGCTTCTTACTCCGCTCTGTGCAGATCTTCACGTCTGTGAAACGACCACATTTAATGACGTTCATAATGATTTCTGCTCCAGTTTCCCGTAATAATAAATTTCGGAGCGGTCCTTTTCCGAAATTTTATTTAGTTGTGTAATTTATTCGCAACTGCGGAATCTTTCTACATTAGCTAGAATGTACTACCTACTGGTGATACATGAAAATTTGCACCGAACATTAACAAATTTTCGTGTGTCACCAACAGGTAATATCTTTATGCCTAATGCTGCTAATGTCAGATATATTCCGCTGTTGTGAATAAATTTCACAAGTTTAGTACAGTTAGAAGGTCGTCGCCAGTGTTTGCTCCTTCATACATAGCTGAAAATAAGTAAGAAAATTAACTTTACTGGCGCACAGTTTCCTGGATTACGATCTCTGCTTCTTGCACGGCGATCGATTGTGTGCTGACCCGTGCCAGGATTATCGATTTGGTTGATGATTTCAATTTAATCTGTTCAGTAATCTTTATTCGGCCCTTCTTAGCATGCAGTCGTTTCATCATTCGAAATCTACTTCACAGTCTGAAATTCTCTTCGACATGGGCCGATAAAAGGAAGGAATGAAGATTAAGGGATTTTTTTTTGTATTTATCGCATTTCTGGATGTGCCAGTACATCCATCTCAACGTTAGAATGTTATTTGTGACGATACGAACGTAAGGCCAGCACAACCAATACCCGAGAGGAGAAAATCTCCGATCCGGCAGGGATTCGAGCCCGAAGTTCTTCGTTCAGCAACCTATCGCGTTGACCGCGCAGCTACCGAGGCGGACAAGATTAAGGTTTGACGTCCTACCCGCAGAGAGGGAATTAGTGGCGGAGCATAAGCACTAGCTAGGGAAGGAAATCGGCCGTGCCTGGAGTCATTAAGAGGAGTCATGGAAAACCTGAATCTGGATGGTCGGATGCGGATTTGAACCATCCTCTGAAATTCGAGTCAGGTGGTCCAGATCGGGATTTTAGCGTTCATTATTATTTCTTTTCCTGTGTTGAGGTTCCGATGCGAGGATTTCAGTTGGCTTTATTACCAAACACATCTACTCCATATTCAAATGGACATGCATACCTAGAGTGGCAGCTTTTGTTTTAGAAACAGTATTAATTCTTCCTCTTTACCCGGATAGTCAAAGTAGGCATTGTGATCCCATATTTCTGCATATCCTCTCTCATAGTACCACAATGTCTTGCATTGCTCGCTGGATCTTGAATAATGCCCCGTTGTTTTTCTCGAGACAGAATTTTTTTGGGAATGTGGTTTAAAATTTATTGTACATGAGCATTTTGCGGATACGCCGATACCCCAGATATCTGCTTTGCCTTTCATACGGTTGATGCATATATTTGTTTTATTCTATTCTGTGCAGTGTTTTGGAAATAGGTCTTCAAAATGTTTGAAAAAAAAAAAAAAGAAGCTACGACGTAGATACCAAGTCTGAGTTCATGTTCTTCGAAATCTCGTGCGCTCATCCCATTGTCTATAATAACTTGAGCAACATTAACACTGTTACGATATATTACACGTAGTGCTGAATCTATCTCCTAACGTACAAACTTTTTATTTGCTTCGCTCGATCCCTTTTCACATTTTGAAAATTTCCGGTGATTGTGTGTATTTCTGATAAAATTTTCTCGGGCTTCCAGCCGCGTCCAGTGGCTTTAAATCCACGAGCTTCCGGCCGAGTTCTCCTCGGCCATTGTCGAGTGGTGACTGTCGAATGATTGCTGCTGCCGTCCTTATGTAGCCGCACTGTCTACAGTGACGTCACTGGTGCTCAGTCTAGCGCCATACATTGTAATGTTTTCATCGGGCGATTGCCGCGCCCGCTCCAACTTTCTGATGAACGGTTCCAAGCTGTGCTTAGCTGCAGGCCACAGCCCTTATTGAGGGTTTTATCAGAAATTTTTAACTTTATCGCTTCTTTTATAACACTGTCCCAAAAACTAGTAGTCCGCGTAATAACAGATGTCTCGAAAATGGAATACGGTGTCCATTTTCTAAAGCATGTTCCGCCACCGCTAATTTCTCGGGACATCGTAGGCGAAAACATCTCTCGTGCTCCACACGGCGCTTTTGAATAGTACGTACAGTCTGTCCGATGTAGAAATGTCCACACCAACACGGTATTTTGTATGCTCCTGGCGTTCTAAGCCCAACATCGTCTTTCACAGGTCTCATTAGCTGTCGAATTTAAGCCGGTGCCCTAAGAATCGTATCGATTTTATGCTTCTTTAGAAGCCGGCTAATCTTTTCTGTTATTGAGCCACAGAACGGCAAGAACGCAAGCTTTCTCGTGACCTCGTCAGAGGTCTTCTGCTTATGTTTCATCGGCAAGATGGCTTGCAAAATCTGGTGGTTGCTGTAGCCGTTTTCTTTGAAGACTTGCCGTAAGTGGCTCAGTTCCTTCGGAAGGCTTTCAGCGTCTGAAAGGACTTCCGCTCGATGCACCAATGTCCTCAGAAAAGAACTTCACTGCGAAGGGTGGTGACAACTGGTAGCATGCAGATATCGGTCTGTGTGAGTGGGTTTCCGATAAACACTGTGTTTGAGACACCCATTTCCTATCCGGTGGACGAGGACATCTAGAAGAGGCAAGGCACCATCTGTCTCTACCTTCATCGTGAATCTGATGTTATCATGGATGCTGCTGATGAGGTTGAAAAATTCTCCCAGCTCTTACGCCCATGAGGCCAGACAACGAATGTTACGTCGACGTAACGATAAAAGCAACAAGGCTTTGCAGGAGCCGTGTCAAGGGCGATGCTATCAAAGTACTCCATGAAGAGGTGGACTATGAATGGAGCTAATGGGTTTCCCATCGCGACGCCGTCCGTCTGATTAAAATAATCTCGAGTATACAAAAAATACGATGACGTCAGAGTGTGCTTAAATAAATCCAAAACAGTGTCGTCAAATAACTGTGAGAGCAAATCTAAAGAGTTCAAAATGGTTCAAATGGCTCTGAGCACTATGGGACTTAACATCTGAGGTCATCAGTCCCCTAGAGCTTAGAACCACTTAAACCTAACTAACTTAAGGACATCACACACATCCATGCCCGAGGCATGATTCGAACCTGCGACCGTTGCGGCCGCGCGGTTCCAGATTGAACGGCCTAGATTCGCTCGGTCACAGCTGCCGACAAATCTAATGAGTCTTGTGAGCCGGACAAGGCAGTGAGCCAGGTCAGCCAACGATCTGGACCAGCCGATGAGCTGTTGGAAGTTGAGTTAATCCTGAGTAACTTTGTAATCCACTCCTTGTAACCAGGGGTTGAAGACCACTACTTGCGCAGCTCACATAATCGCGAACAACATATTCTGAGTATGATGCTACATTAAAAGACAAGGAGCAACGACTGGCTCAAAAGTATTTATAAGTTTATTGGGGCTCTGAAATTTGTGATTTTCTTTTTAAATCAAGAGCAAATAGATAAGGTGTAAGCGGCAACTGTTTACAATTTACCACAGTTGAATAGAAGAAGTCGAGAGGAATGGTTTGATACAGGACACTTATGGTCTATCAAGACTAACTATAGAGCTCCCCAACCTAAAATGCATGTGCATCATTTGAGATTTTCAGTATTTTCTCTCTCTCCTCGTGCAGACTATCGGTTCTCAAGAGAAAAATAAATAGTACCAGATGAAAAAGTAAAGTAGTTTAATTTTGTACTGAGATACCTTTTCGCTAGGGGCCACATTTTATTAGTCGTTCAGGAGCCATCTGAGCTCTTAATACTCAAACAGCTGCTTCTCTTTTCTCCAAAGGTCTCTAATTTTCCTCTATGCTGCATCTCTTTTTCCATAGTCATGCTTGCTTGTAAAGCATGTTTTCATTTCCTATAAATATCATTCTTAGACGTCTTTATTCCCATTTTATTGCTTCATTTACTGCATGATTATGGTTTTCTCCTTTCATCAACAAGGTTAAACGTCTCATACATGGAAATGTTGTGTGACCAGTGCCTCCCGTCGGGTAGACCGTTCGCGGGGTGCAAGTCTTTCGATTTGACGCCACTTCGGCGACTTGCGCATCTATGGGGATGAAATGATGATGATTAGGACAACATAACACCCAGTCCCTGAGAGGAGAAAATCTCCTACCCAGCCGGGAATCGAAGCCGCGCCCTTAGGATTGACATTCTGTCGCGCTAACCACTCAGCTACCGGGGGCGGATATCTCATACATTATCCACTGAAGTCTACTGGGTCTTGTCTTTTTGCCTCTTTGACGTTCTACTGCCTTCATTATTTCACTGCTCAGGAGTACCCATTCTTCTTCTGTTGTATCCCCTACCACTACTTCAGTCACTTGTTACCCTACAACCCCTCTTTCTTTTAGTTTATCCACGATCCGTTCTCTTAATTTCTTTCCTTCCTGCAATTTCTTCAGTTTTAATACACATATCATAAACAACAAATTATGGTCAGAGTCTACACCGTCTCTGGAAGTGTTTTGCACTATGAAATGTGTTTTAGAAATCTTACTATTTTGTAATATATTTGTAGATTTCCAATGTCTCCAGTTCTCTTACACAACTTTCTTTCATGATTTTTAAACCAAGTACTGGCAATGATTGAATTGTACTATGTGTAAAATTCTGCCATGTCTTCTGCTGTCACTCTTCTCCATTAGCTAATGTTCTGCCACTAGTATTTCTTCTCGTTTGTTTCCTACCATCTTGTGCATGAGGTTCAGCGTAAAGTGAACGTGTTTTACAACAAAAAGATTTTTAAGACTTGAATATGACAGCAAAGTCTTTTGAAACCCGTTGTCTTAAATAAAGAAATATTTTATATGATCATGGCTGGTGAATGGTTTTTAACAATGAAAACAGATTGCCCTTCAGTCCTCTCAAACCGAGAACATTCAATCCTACTATCGAATTTCAGTCTCCCATCAAAATTAGATTCTCCTCTCATTTAACTGTTGGAATCTTTTTTCAATCTGGTCCTACATTCTTTTACTCTCTTCATCGTATGCCAAGCTAGTAGGCGTGTATTATTGTTGTAGATGTTGAACGGGTCGAATGCTAAGTTCTTAGTTGATTACGTGCATTTCCATTTTATTAATTATTAGACCTACCCTGCTTTACCCCTATTTTATGTTGTGTTGATAACTCTGTACTTACCTGAACAGAAGTCCTGTTCCTCATATGCCACAGCACTCCAACTATGTCTAACTTGAACCTATACATTTCCATTATTAAATTTGTAGCCTACCTACCCACCTAAGAGACCTAATATCCCACTCACTGACTGCAGCAGCAAGTCGTATACTCCTAGCTCACTCATTTGTTACATAGTTTAATTCTTAATTTCTTTGCGTGTTTTTGGTACTTGCATTGTTTAATTCATAAATTTCGGGCGTATTATAGTATTTGAGAGTTGTAGCATCGCGTTTTAGTACCTGAATAGTGTAAATTCGCGTAGTCTCCTTCCGCCGCCGAGCAGTGTCAGCAGTGCGCAAGTAGCAGCATTACTGCATTTACTAGGCAATCTTGTATTTTAATAACCGTTTAAATTTTGTCGATTTGTTTGCGCTATCTGTAGATTAGTTCAGACGTTCTTTGCAAAACAGTTTTTAGCATGGATAGGGACTGCAACTGCTGTGTTCGGATGCAGGCTGAGTTGGCATCCCTTCGCTCCCAGCTTCAGGCAGTGTTGGCTTCGGTCACACAGCTTGAGGCTGTTGCCAATGGGCATCACTGTGGGGTTCCGGATGGGGGTTTGTCGGGGACGGCCAGCTCGTCCCACGCATCCCCCGATCGGACTAAGACTGTGGTTGCCCGGGATACTGCCCGCGTTGAGGCTGATCCCTCACCTGTGGTAGAGTGGGAGGTCGTCTCAAGGTGTGGCAGGGGGCGAAAGACATTCCGGAGGGCTGAACGGAAGGCCTCTCCAGTTTGTCTGACGAACCGGTTTCAGGCTCTGTCTCAGGCTGATACTGATCTTCGGCCTGACATGGCTGCTTGTCCTGTTCCAGAGGTTGCCCCTCAGTCTGCAAGATCCGGGCGGTCGCAGAGGGTGGGCTTACTGGTAGTTGGGAGCTCCAACGTCAGGCGCGTAATGGGGCCCCTTAGGGAAATGGCAGCAAGAGAGGGGAAGAAAACCAATGTGCACTCCGTGTGCATACCGGGGGGAGTCATTCCAGATGTGGAAAGGGTCCTTCCGGATGCCATGAAGGGTACAGGGTGTATCCATCTGCAGGTGGTCGCTCATGTAGGCACCAATGATGTGTGTCGCTATGGATCGAAGGAAATCCTCTCTGGCTTCCGGCGGCTATCTGATTTGGTGAAGACTGCCAGTCTCGCTAGCGAGATGAAAGCAGAGCTCACCATCTGCAGCATCGTCGACAGGACTGACTGCGGACCTTTGGTACAGAGCCGAGTGGAGGGTCTGAATCAGAGGCTGAGACGGTTCTGCGACCGTGTGGGCTGCAGATTCCTCGACTTGCGCCATAGGGTGGTGGGGTTTCGGGTTGCGCTGGATAGGAGTCCACTACACGCAACAAGCGGCTACACGGGTAGCAGGGGTTGTGTGGCGTGGGCTGGGCGGTTTTTTAGGTTAGATGGCCTTGGGCAAGTACAGAAAGGGCAACAGCCTCAACGGGTGCGGGGCAAAGTCAGGACATGCGGGGACCAAGCAGCAATCGGTATTGTAATTGTCAACTGTCGAAGCTGTGTTGGTAAAGTACCAGAACTTCAAGCGCTGATGGAAAGCACCGAAGCTGAAATCGTTATAGGTACAGAAAGCTGGCTTAAGCCAGAGATAAATTCTGCCGAAATTTTTACAAAGGTACAGACGGTATTTAGAAAGGATAGATTGCATGCAACCGGTGGTGGAGTGTTCGTCGCTGTTAGTAGTAGTTTATCCTGTAGTGAAGTAGAAGTGGATAGTTCCTGCGAATTATTATGGGTGGAGGTTACACTCAACAACCGAGCTAGGTTAATAATTGGCTCCTTTTACCGACCTCCCGACTCAGCAGCATTAGTGGCAGAACAACTGAGAGAAAATTTGGAATACATTTCACATAAATTTTCTCAGCATGTTATAGTCTTAGGTGGAGATTTCAATTTACCAGATACAGACTGGGACACTCAGATGTTTAGGACGGGTGGTAGGGACAGAGCATCGAGTGACATTATACTGAGTGCACTATCCGAAAATTACCTCGAGCAATTAAACAGAGAACCGACTCGTGGAGATAACATCTTGGACCTACTGATAACAAACAGACCCGAACTTTTCGACTCTGTATGTGCAGAACAGGGAATCAGTGATCATAAGGCCGTTGCAGCATCCCTGAATATGGAAGTTAATAGGAATATAAAAAAATGGAGGAAGGTTTACCTGTTTAGCAAGAGTAATAGAAGGCAGATTTCAGACTACCTAACAGATCAAAACGAAAATTTCTGTTCCGACACTGACAATGTTGAGTGTTTATGGAAAAAGTTCAAGGCAATTGTAAAATGCGTTTTAGACAGGTACGTGGCGAGTAAAACTGTGAGGGACGGGAAAAACCCACCGTGGTACAACAACAAAGTTAGGAAACTACTGTGAAAGCAAAGAGAGCTTCACTCCAAGTTTAAACGCAGCCAAAACCTCTCAGACAAACAGAAGCTAAACGATGTCAAAGTTAGCGTAAGGAGGGCTATGCGTGAAGCGTTCAGTGAATTCGAAAGTAAAATTCTATGTACCGACTTGACAGAAAATCCTAGGAAGTTCTGGTCTTACGTTAAATCAGTAAGTGGCTCGAAACAGCATATCCAGACACTCCGGGATGATGATGGCATTGAAACAGAGGATGACACGCGTAAAGCTGAAATACTAAACACCTTTTTCCAAACCTGTTTCACAGAGGAAGACCGCACTGCAGTTCCTTCTCTAAACCCTCGCACAAACGAAAAAATGGCTGACATCGAAATAAGTGTCCAAGGAATAGAAAAGCAACTGGAATCACTCAATAGAGGAAAGTCCACTGGACCTGACGGGATACCAATTCGATTCTACACAGGGTACGCGAAAGAACTTGCCCCCCTTCTAACAGCCGTGTACCGCAAGTCTCTAGAGGAACGGAGGGTTCCAAATGATTGGAAAAGAGCACAGGTAGTCCCAGTCTTCAAGAAGGGTCGTCGAGCAGATGCGCAAAACTATAGACCTATATCTCTGACGTCGATCTGTTGTAGAATTTTAGAACATGCTTTTGGTCGAGTATCATGTCGTTTTTGGAAACCCAGAATCTACTATGTAGGAATCAACATGGATTACGGAAACAGCGATCGTGTGAGACCCAACTCGCTTTATTTGTTCATGAGACCCAGAAAATATTAGATACAGGCTCCCAGGTAGATGCTATTTTTCTTGACTTCCGGAAGGCGTTCGATACAGTTCCGCACTGTCGCCTGATAAACAAAGTAAGAGCCTACGGAATATCAGACCAGCTGTGTGGCTGGATTGAAGAGTTTTTAGCAAACAGAACACAGCATGTTGTTATCAATGGAGAGACGTCTACAGACGTTAAAGTAACCTCTGGCGTGCCACAGGGGAGTGTTATGGGACCATTGCTTTTCATAATATATATAAATGACCTAGTAGATAGTGTTGGAAGTTCCATGCGGCTTTTCGCGGATGATGCTGTAGTATACAGAGAAGTTGCAGCATTAGAAAATTGTAGCGAAATGCAGGAAGATCTGCAGCGGATAGGCACATGGTGCAGGGAGTGGCAACTGACCCTTAACGTAGACAAATGTAATGTATTGCGAATACATAGAAAGAAGGATCCTTTATTGTATGATTATATGATAGCGGAACAAACACTGGTAGCAGTTACTTCTGTAAAATATCTGGGAGTATGCGTGCGGAACGATTTGAAGTGGAATGATCATATAAAATTAATTGTTGGTAAGGCGGGTACCAGGTTGAGATTCATTGGGAGAGTGCTTAGAAAATGTAGTCCATCAACAAAGGAGGTGGCTTACAAAACACTCGTTCGACCTATACTTGAGTATTGCTCATCAGTGTGGGATCGTACCAGATCGGTTTGACGGAGGAGATAGAGAAGATCCAAAGAAGAGCGGCGCGTTTCGTCACCGGGTTATTTGGTAACCGTGATAGCGTTACGGAGATGTTTAATAAACTCAAGTGGCAGACTCTGAAAGAGAGGCGCTCTGCATCGCGGTGTAGATTGCTCGCCAGGTTTCGAGAGGGTGCGTTTCTGGATGAGGTATCGATTATATTGCTTCCCCCTACTTATACCTCCCGAGGAGATCACGAATGTAAAATTAGAGAGATTAGAGCGCGCACGGAGGCTTTCAGACAGTCGTTCTTCCCGCGAACCATACGCGACTGGAACAGGAAAGGGAGGTAATGACAGTTGCACGTAAAGTGCCCTCCGCCACACACCGTTGGGTGGCTTGCGGAGTATAAATGTAGAATGTAGATGTAGATTAAATTCCAGTTTTGTTTTTCTTGCTGACGACATCCTCTAGTGTAGTCCCTGTTCGAGGTTCTGAGTGGATAGTCCCTCCAGATTATTTTATTCAGGAGAATGCCATCATATTAATCCATATAGTAGAGATGCATGCCCTACAAAAAAATATCAGCTGTAGTATGAGCATTGCAAGATTAAGCTAACTAATGTTACAAGGGCAGATCAGCCCGTCATCCTCTCTGGTATCCCTGAAAAGGCTGCTGTCCCTTTTCAGGAACCACAAATCAGCCTGGTCTCTCCACGGATAACCCTCTGACATGGTTACACAACGAAGTGCATGGTTCGTGGAGGATGACAGAGCTGCAATTATAGGTGTGGTGTCTGTTCTTTCCGACACGTCCGAAAAAGAAGACAACAACAATCGCCTTAGGCGGTATTAAATTCGTTACTAAAGGGAACTTTGTATAACGTAGCTGCTTTAGGCGTTAAAATAATTCAACAGCTGCACTTGAAAATTTGAGACCGGATCGGGTCTCGAACCCGGATTCTCCACTTCTCATGAACGGATATGTCCGAAAGAACAGACACTACACGTATAATTATATAGATTCGCCTTGACTGGTTTACGACTATTTCAGTGCGGATGCATACCATCGTCCGTCCTCGTGCGTGCATATGGGGGAAATGAACGGGGCTACAATGTCAGTGGTGAGTAGCATATGGGAATTTAAGTCGGACGTGAAGCATGTCTAAATGGTCGAGGAGGTCGAGACGACTGTTCCCGAGAAGTGGAGAATTCGGGTTTAAATCTTGGTCAGGTCACATACACTACTGGCCATTAACATTGCTACACCAAGAAGAAATGAAGATGAAAAACTGGAATTCATTGGACAAATATATTATACTGGAACTGACATGTGATTACATTTTCAAGCAATTTGGGTGCATAGAACCCGAGAAATCAGTACCTAGAACAACCACCTCTGACCGTAATAACGGCCTTGATACGCCTGGGCATTGAGTCAAAGAGAGCTTGGATGGCGTGTACAGGTACAGCTGCCCATGCAGCTTCAACACGATACCACAGTTCATTGAGAGTAGTGACTGGCGTATTGTGACTAGCCAGTTGCTCGGCTACCACTGACCAGACGTTTTCAGTTATTGAGAGATCTGGAGAATGTGCTGGTCAGTATCCAGAAAGGTCCGTACAGGACCTGCAACATGCGGTCGTGCATTATCCTGCTGAAATGTACTGTTTCGCAGGGATCGAATGAAGGGTAGAACCACGGGTCGTAACACATCTGAAATGTAACGTCCACTGTTCAAAGTGCCATCAATGCGAGCAAGAGGAGACCGAGACGTGTAACCAATGGAACCCCACACCATCACGCCGGGTGATACGTCAGTATGGCGATGACGAATACACGCTTCCAATGTGCGTTCATCGCGATGTCACCAAACACAAACAAAATTACGTTTTCCCATTCGTGCACCCAGGTTCGTCGTTTCGCACTCCATCGCAGGCGCTCCTGTTTGTATTGCAGCGTCAGGGGTAACCACAGCCATGGTCTCCGAGCTGGTAGTCCGTGCTGTTGCAAACGTCGGCTAACTGTTCGTGCAGATGGTTATTGTGTTGCAAACGTCCCCATCTGTTGACTCAGGGATCGAGACGTGGCTGTACATCCGTTACAGCCATGCGGATAAGATGCCTGTCATCTCGACTGCTAGTGATACGACGCCGTTGGGATCCAGCACGGTGTTCCATATTACCCTCCTGAACCCACCGATTCCATAGTCTGCTAACAGCCATTGGATCTCGACCAACGCGAGCAGCAATGTCGTGATACGATAAACCGCATCGCGATAGGCTACAATCCGACCTTTATCAAAGTCGGAAACGTGATGGTACGCATTTCTCCTCCTTACACGAGGCATCACAACAACGTTTCACCAGGCAACGCCGGTCAACTGCTGTTTGTGTATGAGAAATCGGTTGGAAACTCTCCTCGTGTCAGCACGTTGTAGGTGTCGCCACCGGCGCCAATCTTGTGTGAATGCTCTGAAAAGCTTATCATTTGCATATCACAGCATCTTCATGTCGATTAAATTTCGCGTCTGTAGCACGTAATCTTCGTGGTGTAGCAATTTTAATGGCCAGTAGTGTATTTTCAAGTGCAGATGTTGAATTATTTCAACGTCCAAAGCAGTTACATCATACAAATTTCCCTTTAGAATGGAAATATAATAACATAATGTAACGGTCAAATGGCAACAGAATTATCAGTAGTATATTTGTGACGACTCTGGTCCACAGTTCACGTTTACACCACTACTCGGCACAGTCGAAGTGCTGCAGTCACTGTGGCAGTGTGAAATTCAATATTCCAAGATGGCAAATCAGTTGAGTAAAGACCTACACATTATATTCATTGACTTCCGGCAGGCATACGACAGCAGTAATCGGACCGCCCTCTGGAAGATAATGTAGTAGTTCAGCATACCGTTGAAGTACATTAGGATGAGTGCAGCTTGTTACAAAGAAGCAAGTACGCTTTGCAGAGCAATTGTCGGCGCTCTTCACAGTTATGAACGAGTTGAGACAGGGTGATCCCCTCTCTCATCAGTTCTGTTCAACACAGCGCTGGAAAAGGTGAGACGTGCAGTTGCCCGTAATAGGATGAGGGAGATGGTTGAAACTGATACGATCCCTGCATTTGCAGAAGATATGGTGACTGTGGGCGAAACTTTGAATGAGGTGACAGCAGATACCTCTCGATTTACATTATAAGCCAGCAATCTAGGGTTACTGGTCAGCGATGAGAAAACAAAGTATATGGTAGTCTCTCGTCGACAAAATGATATGGATACCATCATCATAGACGGTCACAATTCTGAAAGCGTTGAAAAACTCATGTACCTATGGTGAATATTGTCGAATGCATGTGAGATAGAGAAGGAAATTCGACAAGCAATAGTAAGTGCGAACCGAGTCTACTACAGTTTAAACCTCCAATACATGTCACACGTCATATCCCAGATCACTAGTGCGACCGTTTGTATTGTATGGTTGTGGGACATTGCCAAGTAGACAGACAATGGAACAGCGGATTCGTGGGTTTGAGAGGGAGATTTTAAGGAAAATTTATGGCCTAATATACAATGTAGAGACTACAAGAAGGAAAGGAAGGCACAACGAAGATCTGTATCGGTGGCTTAAGAGAGCTGGCATTGGAAGGGTGATTGCAAGAAGAAGGGTACAGTGTACAGGCCATGATCTACGAGCAGAGGGCACTCGCCCTAACAGAGTAGTTCCACACCAGCCAGTTGGTAGGCGTCCAAAAGGTCGCCCGTGAACGAGGTGGAGAGACAGGACTTTCGCGACCCTGGAAGAAGCAGATAGCCAGAACTAAAGATGCTCGACAATTAAGTAAATGGGAAAATATATCTAATAAATTTCTGTGATGTTGTAACTATTCGTGAACTTGTTGTGTTAATCATTTCATTATGTTCTACGTATGTCTTGTATTTGTGGAATTTTGTCTTCTGCAATGGACCGAAATGGCTTATGAATGTGCAATAAATGATGATGATGATGAACATGGCAAATAGCATGTAATTAAAAATTTCAGTACGGCAGATTGCGAGAAATTCAAGAATACAAGATGGCAGATCGTGGAAAATTTGAAAATACTAGATGACGCTTGCAAGGAATTAAAAAAAGCAAGATGGCAGAAAAATAAAAAAATAACTCTCAAAAAGAATTAAAAAATGTTCAAAACTACGGGATGGCGGAACTATCTCAGTTGTGGTTTGTAACCCCCCTCCCGTCCTCCCCCCCCCTCCCCGTCTACACCTCCGCTCCTCTCCCGTCTCCTCCAGTCACATCCTAGTTCTTAGTTAATTAAAATGATGTAACCAATCACTACGTAGTCCTCAGAGTAGACATCTTTGCTAGCTCAAAAAGAAAAGGAAAAAAATAAAAAAAAATAAAAAAAATAAAAATAAAAAAACGGAATTATTTGCGCCGTGTTTAAAAGTCTTTGTCCAAAAAATTATATAAACGGTGTGACTTCCAGTATTTCCACACACAAAATACGTCAATACGTCAGCACACACACACACACACACACACACACACACACACACACACTCACACACACACTCACTCACTCGCTTCTGAGTTACTGCCAGCTACTATGAGAACCAAATGAATTACACTATTTACACCAACGCATGGTGTAAGACACAGTGCACCCTCAAATTAAGCATTTACATATCTGAATTGTTCTATGATGCTTATCAGATGTTACAATGGTATCTATGCATTTAAAAAATGTGAAGCGTGTTGGGTGTTCGATAAGAGGAAATGTTAACGATGGCTCATACAACGTACTGACATCACCTAACTTTTCTACAAGTGCTTCAGTAATTTTTCAGTTCATCGGGAGAAGGGGAGGGGGGAGAAGATATTTTGTCTTGTTCTACATCAGAAAAGTATTGATTAACAATTACCGCTTTTTAGTAAAATGATTGGACTTAGTCTGAGTTATGTACAATACCAATTTTCGACAGTATTTACCAACAGGAACTCTGGTTCCAATGCTCTCTAGAACGTTTACAAACTGTATTTCCGGTAACCAAATACTAAATAACACCGATAACTAATAAAAAAATACGCGAGATAGAGGCACCACATTAACACACAACATAGTCAAAAGATTTAAACTTAGCAAACACCGTACACGTATATACACGTCTTCACATCCGGAAAGACGGAACGATTTTCTTCAATATCGTTAGTCATTCTCCAGCAATGTAATCTTTTTAACTTTTTAAAATCGTCGAAATTTATATACAAACTTCATCTTTGAGCTAATCCAGAGAAAAACATCCGGCGGGTCAATTCAGGCGAACGTTCTGGACACCTAATAATACCTTCAAATGTTATCCAACGACAAGGAAAAAGCTTGGTAATCTCTAAATAGCTACAATCGAACAGTAAACATGGCAAGTATTATCATAGCAGCACAAAAATATGCGTAGCTTTGAATGGTTCTTCCACTAGGAGAGCTGTTTGCAGCTGGGTAAGAAACTGTGCTTATCTGTTTCCGGTCCCTCAATGAAGTAAGGATCAATTTCACAGTCTTCAATAATCTCACTGATCTTGATGTTCAACCAACCTCAGATAATACATATAGTCAGGAGTCCAAAGATACAATTTTGCTGTAACGATGTTTCCGTGTTTGTAAACGTTGCTTCACCGCTAAAGAGAGCTGTTTGAAGAAATAAACAGTTATCGTGACGTAGCACCAGCGCCGTGCGACAGAATTCCATGCATCTTCTGCACTCCAATTGGTCAGTGTACTGGTGAAATTACGCATGCTACGCCTGAAACCAGTGTGGACTGTCTTGCTCTGCAGACACTCGCCGTTGCTCTGAGGATGACATCTGGATTTCGAAGAAAAACTTCCAGAAAATGCTTCTTTCATTTCGCACATTATATGCTGCTGATAAAGCTCTGCGTAGAATTCCAGTGCCACATCAACATCAATTATTTGCACATTCGCAAATTGTCATGAACATTTTACACAGTCGGTGAGCATACTTTTTTGCTCACAGATAAGTTTTTCTCATTACGTCTCTTCTGAGTTCTTCGTAAAGAAGTGTGAGGCTCTTTTTTTTTTTTTTTTTTTTTTTTTTTTTTTTTTTTTTTTTTTTTTTTTTACTAACTAACCGGCATTCGACACATATGAACCTCACAGACGGAACACAGAGCTCAATTTCTTCACTGACTATAATCCACCAGCAGTGTGATGGTACAACAATTCGTTTCCCCCTTAATAATTCGAAATTTGTTGTCGTATTTTGGACAGTGATATGCTGAATTTTGCCCCTTTCGTATCTACAGTACTTGCTCCACAAGTACTACAG
Source organism: Schistocerca americana (assembly GCF_021461395.2). Lineage (NCBI taxonomy): Eukaryota > Metazoa > Arthropoda > Insecta > Orthoptera > Acrididae > Schistocerca > Schistocerca americana. Next base: position 906,592,553 of record NC_060119.1, read on the forward strand.
CTACATTTGGAAAAAGTAAGATCTCAGTAATTACTAATGTTCTGGCAGATAACATAGGTCGTTTAGTGAACACTTTCTGACAAATCATCTGGTTGAAAGCAAATTCGGCGGTTCCGGAAGTACACTGGTAGTACATTAAAACAACAAACAGAAATTTTACAAGACTGAGATTATTTTGCCGTAAAATAATGTAAACAGATGACAGCAAAGTAGAAACAGTCTAAAAAATACCGAACATAAACAATTGTAAGATGCATAACCTTAGACAAAAATGTTCTTTGTTTTTTTCAACTTAACGGATTTGTACACACATTCCGACAACTGGTTAACGTACTCAGTATGGCGTGTGACCACCTCTGGCAGTAATACAACCTGACAACGACTGGGCATCCTGTGAATGTTGTCACCAATCTCATGTTGAATAACGTCCATTCTTCCTGCGGAGCTGTCCTCAAGACTTGGAGAATGGTCGGTGGATGCTGATGTGATGCAGCTTGTCTCCCTACTGCATCTCAGACGTGCTGCATGGATATCAAATCGGGACAGCAAGCAGGCCACGCCATGCGTGCAATATATCTTCCGTTTCCAAGGAAACATCAACCACCCATGGTCTATGAGGTCGAGCATTATCGTCAATCAATACGACTCGCAACAACCACATATGATGTCCTAAGGTCTCATCACTATGCCTGACAGCAGTTAAACCTTACCACTTCACCTGCACAATATCATGAAGGCATGTTTCAGTGGTCAGAATAATGCCAGCCCACACCGTTAGGGATCGTCCTCGATATCGGTCCCTTTCCACAATCTCTGGGTCTGAAAGTCATGCTCCAAGTTCCCTCCAGGTGCGAATCCGTTGGGACTCACCAAACTGGGACTCATCTGTGAAAACAACATTTGCCCACTGTTCGACCCCTTAGGTGACATGTTGACGACTCCACTCTAGATGTTCCCTTCTGTGAAGACGCGTCAGAGGTACACATACAGCAGGTTTCCGGCAATAAAGGCCCCTCTGCCGAAGTCTTCTGTACAGCGTTTGCCTCGATACAACACGTCCAGTGGATGCTGCGACGTCAGACTCCAGCTACCGTGCAGTACTAAGGCAGTATTGTCGTGTCCTTACAACCAAATAACGGTCCTCTCTCCCTGATGTCACACGTGGTCGGCCCTGCCGTGGCCTTTGAGATACAGTTTCGGTATTTATAAACTGTCACCACATCCGAGAAACAAAGAACGATTCACATTAAGCCATTGGGCCACATTAGTTTGCGACTGCCCTGCTTTTATTCTTCATATGGCCCTCCAGCGCAGAGTGTCTGACAGACGTCTTCTCTCTACTACGATGCACATGTGTAACTGTGTGACTGTGGATGTGAGACTATCCAGCAAACACTATGTAACTAGGCTGTTTAGATTTTTATGTTGGTAACGCCACGTGACTTCGCTGTGTGCAGTCTCTGGCTGGTTGGACTCATTGTTGAAACATTCGCTTGTGTAGTGTTGGGCAGTTGGATGTGAACAGCGCATTGCGTTGGGCAGTTGGAGGTGAGCCGCCAGCAGTGGTGGATATGGAGAGAGAGATGCCAGAGTTTTGAGAGGTTACTATAAGCGGACGATCTGGACGTGCGTTCGCCAGAAAAAGGAAATTTGTAAAGATAGAGGACATGGATTGATATATATGATGACTTTTGAACGTTATGAAGGTAAATACATTCTTTATTCTATATCAAAATCTTTCATTTGATAACTATGCCTATCAGCAGTTAGAATCTTTTATTTAGCTGGCAGTATTGGCGCTCGGTGTATTGCAGTAGTTTGAGTAACGAAGATTTTTGTGAGGTAAGTGATTCATGAAAGGTATAGGTTATTGCTAGTCAGGGCCATTCTTTTGTAGGGATTACTGAAAGTCAGAATGCGTTGCGCTAAAAATATTGTGTCAGTTTAGTGATGATCAGAATAAGTAAAGAGAGAACTGTCTGAGTACGTTCAGTTTTACTCAGATTTCTTTTTTACTATCACAGTCATTCATATTTTTTTTCTAGGGGGACGTTTCAACTACCCTGTTTGACCGGTGCGCCGACGTCATCGTTGGCCTGGTTGTCCGTTGACTGGAGTGCCATATTTCGAGAAGAACACGATTACACGGACATATGTTGACATTTTGCATGATTAAATCGTGAAATAGACACGGGGCTGGGAAATAGCGGTTTGTTGCTTTAATTTTGGACATCAGTATATATGGGCTTAAAATTTTGGACGGCTGAACCTGTACGTTGTGCATTGTGCAGTCTAATAGATTTCTTCGATTGTGAATCATAGAAGATGGCGCTAACCTGAATACATTAACTTTCAGCGCACCAAAAACCAAACGACATTCTGACAATGCCACACGGTGAGCGATTTTCTGTATCTGTTTATATGTATTTCCATTGACGATCACGGTTGTGTGAAGTAGGTACTTTCTAGAGTAAGTTAAGTCTTCTGGCTTTTGGCACTTCCTTTCCGGATCACACGTGACTGTCACAGGAATTCTACGGAGCCTTGAATTTCGCAGTTCCCGCCCTTACCACTTTAAGGTAACCAGACAGGTCGCAGGCATCCGTTACAGCTTCCATCTGGCCGAGCTCCTCTCTCCTACTCTTAAAACTAAAGCTCTGCTTGTTGGACCACCGCTACAGCGAGATAGTCTGGTGCCAACAGTTAAATATTTCTCTTGAGTGGAAATGGCTTACACCCAACATGTTATTATGGTATCTTGGTGAGAAATATACGTAAAAACATTATTCAGCGGGTGAAATTCTAGCTCTGCTGTGCAGTTTTTTTATAACCCTAAAATGTCAAAAACAAAGAAAACTAGAAATATAATGCAATTAAATGCAATATCAGAAATCTTATCGTAAGATATTTATTTCTTGCAGCTTGTTACTGATAACGTATTTATATTTTGGTACAAGATGCACTGAGCGGCCTTATATAGCATTTCCCGGTCAGAATGGTCAGACTTTTTCCTAAATGCAGTTTCTTTCCGGTGATATGTGACAGACCCGTCTGCACTGCCATTACCGCGCCTTTAGTCTCCCTCTTTGACTATTTGACTGCAGGTGTGCAAACTGTGGGCGCATATTTTCACCATTACAGATTAAGCGTTAGACCCCTAATGCAACCTTTACCGTTCACGTGTCGTATAGACGTAGTGTCAGTGAAGAAGTCACTCCAACTAGCATTAGAGTATCCCAGTTTGTGTTGCATCATATGCTCGCCCTTCAGAAATTTCTGCAAGAAATGATCAGGTAGTTTTTCCATAGATCTCAAACAGTACAAACAGGACCTCGCAGAGATGAAGTGGTTAGCTGAAAAGGAGGAGAGAAGGATGTCCTCTGCTGCTCAGAGATGTAGTGGGAAATTTGTTCCTCGTTTCGGCTCTAATGGAGACCATCATTACAAACACCAGCTTGAATAAGACAGTCCACGCACAATGTAGTTGTTTTGCCGACTACCGCTCTCGTTTATAACGTCGCTGAAACGTCGCAGAGCTACTAATTGTTTCATCTTTCAAAATATCGTTCAGCATCTGTTCGGTTACAATTACACTACTGGCCATTAAAATTGCTACATCAAGAAGAAATGCAGATGATAAACGGGTATTCATTGGACTGACATGTGATTATTTTTTCACGCAATTTTGGTGTACAGATCCGGAGTAATCAGTACCCAGAACAACCAACTCTGGCCGTAATAAGCACCTTGATACGCCTGGGCATTGAGTCAAACAGAGCTTGGATGGCGTGCACAGGTACAGCTGCCCATGCAGCTTCAACACGATCCCACAGTTCATCAAGAGTAGTGACTGGCGTATTGTGACGAGCCAGTTGCTCGGCCACCACTGACCAGACGTTTTCAATTGGTGAGTGATCTGGAGAATGTGCTGGCCAGGGTAGCAGGCGAACATTTTCTGTATCCAGAAAGGCCCGTACAGGACCTGAAACATGCGGTCGTGCATTATCCTGCTGAAATGTAGGATTTCATAGGGATCGAATGAAGGGTAGAGCCACGGGTCGTAACACATCTGAAATGTAACGTCCACTTTCAAAGTGCCGTCAGTGCGAACAAGAGGTGACCGAGACGTGAAACCAATGGCACCCCATACCATCACGCAGGGTGATACGCCAGTATGGCGATGACGAATACACGCTTCCAATGTGCGTTCGCCGCGATGTCGCCAATCACGGGTGCGACCATCATGATGTTGTAAACAGAACCTGGATTCATCTGAAAAAATGACGTTTTGTCATTCGTGCACCCAGGTTCGTCGTTGGGTACACCATCGCAGGCGCTCCTGTCTGTGACGCAGCGTCAGGGGTAACCGCAGCCATGGTCTCCGAGCTATTAGTCCATGCTGCTGCAAACGTCGAACTGTTCGTGCACGTGGTTGTTATCTTGCAGACGTTCCCATCTGTTGACTCAGGGGTCGAGACGTGACTGCACGATCCGTTACAGCCATGCGGATAAGATGCCTGTCATCTTGACTGCTAGTGATACGAGGCCTTTGGGATCCAGCACGGCGTTCCGTATTACCCTCCTGAAGCCACCGATTCCATATTCTGCTAACAGTCATTGGATCTCAATCAACGCGGGCAGCAATGTTGCGATACAATAAACCGCAATCGCAATAGGCTACAATCCGACCTGTATCAAGGTAGGAAACGTGATGTTACGCATTTCTCCTCCTTACACGAGGCATCACAACAACGTTTCACCAGGCAAAGCCGGTCAACTGCTGTTTGTGTATGAGAAATCGGTTAGAAACTTTCCTCATGTCAGCACGTTGTAGGTGTTGCTACCGGCGCTGTGTGAATACTCTGAAAAGCTAATCATTTGCATATCACAGCATCTTCTTCCTGTCGGTTAAATTTCGCGTCTGTAGCACGTCATCTTCATGGTGTAGCAATTTTAATGGCCAGTAGTGTAGTAGTGCATGTTTACTCTAAAGAAATTTATTCCCTGTCAGCGTATGAGCAATGCCACCAAATTCACTGTTCATAAGTTCTTGAAGACTTTCTCAGAAGTGTTCCAATACAATCAGCGAAACTCACGAGTACATGCATCCCACCTAGCCATAGAACAAACTTGTCGCATGCACCAGGTAAGGCCCATCTTAATCCACCTGCAACTCGATATACTGTCTTGTCCGTTGTAAGCATAACGTATTCTCGGTCTGCATCAGTTGTGAGACGTTTGGCTTCCATCATGGTAGTAAGCATGATATCGGGGTCTCAAGGTATCATGTCGATTAGGGGCGTATATACTACAGCGGTCGCAAACCTCACTGCGCGTCCTTGGTCTCGAAACACACGAGTATTGAATCCGTCGAATTATGCTCACTGCTCTTCTGAAACAAATGTACGTAGGAACTAGCAATCCAGTTGCTGTGCTTTGCGAAAAGATATGTCTTGGATTTCCGATAACTTTGGTACAGCTACTTTCTTATCGCTTCAGTTTGTGGCATTAGAGGTTTCTTAGGACCGCGATATCTCTGAACTTTGACATCAGCAACAACAGGATTTTGAAGTTTTCCTTTGTTACACGAGGAATAGGTTTATCTCGTTTAGACATCGTAACGCTATTACCGAAAGTGGCAGTCTGGGTTACAAGAAGTGCCATGCTGTGAGATGATTATAGGCCGCTTGATGATGAATCCAGCAACTGAAGTTATTTGCTACTGACTGCATGAGAGCTCTCTTATTGCGAGAGGGTCATCCCCAAATATTAATTCTAGTTTCAGGAGTGGCAACTGTTGTTCTGAAACGGCGAACTTCGTCATGTGAGCAGCACACTGGATAGTCGTACAATTTCTCAATCAGTCCTTCCTTTCGCAAAATGATGCCAACTGCGATCTGGTAAATGGTCGGGTAATGTGTTATAGTAGCTCTAATCATACTTGTGACAATGATAGCACCTAAGGCGCCATGAATTTTTTTGGAAATATATTACAGTATCTCCAGTAGGGAAGAGCTCACTTCAGAGGACACCGAATTCTTATTTAGTTCCATTCTGCATTTAGTTCCTTTGTTTATTTCACGATCTGTGCCCCTGTTCTTTCAATGAAAGATGTATCGTTGTTATCTTGCATAATTTTGATTTGTGAGGATGCCGTATGGCGAAATACAACTATATTCGCGATACCATAATCAGATAGCAGCACCAGACCACGACCGAAGTGGTCTATCAACTTCTTATGTACAGTCTTAACGCTGCAGATTGCCACTACTCTCTGTAAACACACTGTATATACAGATTTAATTCAAAATAATTTTTTGTCCACTGTTCATCTGCTGGATCACGCGTCTCAAAAAGTCGTCATCGCCCTCATCTTCCTTTTTGGCTTCTGCAGTTGCGGCAACGTTAAAACTTTCCATGAATGCTCATCTGCAGATCCAGAGACCAAGATGCTTGCTGTCTCTTTCCATTAAGCACTGCATGACACAAAATACACAATGCCGAAGAACTTCAAAAGCCAGAAGTTCGGAACGGCGACATATTCCAGTGCTTCACTCCCAGGTTCTCTTACAATTTTGTGCACATTTACGAACTTTGCGATATGGCATTTTGACGTACACAACCTTTACGACGAAGAATTGTCATATTTGAATCAGCCTGCAATTGTTAGTATGGGTCATTGTGCACAGTGTCGCCTCTCGTCTCACTCGCGATGATGATGATGCCTGAATTCTGCCGGCCGTTGTGGGCGAGCGGTTCTACGCGCTTCAGTCCGGAACGGCGCTGCTGCTAAGGTCGCAGGTTCGAATGCTGCCTCGGGCATGGATGTGTGTGATGTCCTTAGGTTAGTTAGGTTTAAGTAGTTCTAAGTCTAGGGGACTTAGAGCCATTTGAACCATTTTTTTGACTGAATTCTCTTGGCGCTTGCAGTAACCAACAATTTTGATTCTGCCTGACAAGGGAATTCAGGAGTATTTCTCAAATAGCACTTAGGCTTCTTTACTATTCTTCACAATCTCCAATCGAAAGAAGGAAAAGGCATAACTTAAGTAACGTGAGGAAATAATCAGATTTTTTTTTTGGAAAGTGAGAGACTTAAGAAATGTATTAACCCTATTCTACTATCCACCTACAATTTCCCAGCGATGTCAAAGTTGAACCCGCATTACTTTTGAGCGGATTCCATGATAAAACTTTGGGTGTAACTCGTGTGTGTGTTGGGGTTTATGGGCGCTCAAGGGTGTAACTCGTTTACACGTCCTGGGTTTCAGCAACTGGACCAGGGATATGGCCGACAAGTGGCTATCTACGGCTGAGAGTCTATTTTCAGACCGAATCTTCCACTCTGAAGCTGTTAGATGGGCCATGAGGCGTGTTTGTATAGCTCGTAATTGTAGCCAGAATATGAATTCGGCAACCAGTAGTACTAACGGGCAGCAGGTTTTCTGCAGATACTTGTGTATTTAAAGTGGCGCATGTCAAACGTGTGAGTTGAATTACATCGCCCTGCGTGAGTTCTGCTCATTTGTTTTTCCAGCAGCTTGCGTGGAGAAATTCTATATATGTGTTGTATTGAACAGTGTTAATTCTTTGAAAGGATGTGCTCCAGTATCCGACATAACATCCTTCTGTGTCTGTGAACCTCAGCCGCCCGGCGTGGCCGAGCTGTTCTAGGCGCTTCAGTCCGGAACCGCGCGACTGCTACGGTCGCAGGTTAGAATCCCCCCTCGGGCATGGATGTGTGTGATGTCCTTAGGTTAGTTAGGTTTAAGTAGTTCTAAGTTCTAAGTGACTGATGACCACAGATGTTAAGTCCCATAGTGCTCAGAGCCATTTGAACCACTTGATTTTGTGAACCTAATTTTCCGTGTTCTGTGTTTTTGTTGGCATAACTTTCTATAAATTTGGCAGATGTAAACAAGGACATAATTCTTCAAAGACCCAACCAGGACAAAGACTACGGAAATTATCAGGTACTGGAAAGTGAAGCAGACGACCAAACCAAGTGGCGGTAGCGACAGGCTTAGCTTCAGGAATATGACGAAAGTGGGGGCCTAATGGTTGTGAATACTTTCAGCCACAGTATGATGAAGCGTTTGGATGGAAACGCCACGGTCACATCATGAAGACTGCGTCTGTCTTCCACCATTAAAAGCCATGGACAAGAAACTACCACAACCATCCTGAACAGCAACATCCGTTTACGAGGTTAAAGAATGAGCTTAGTTGTTTTACAAGAAACTGGAGTTCCTAGAGAATGCGTTCTAACCATCCAATCATCATTCCACAAGCTAATATAATTTAACTTAGTTCTAAGCAGCTCTTGAGCAGCCACGATCGTTATACGCATCAGTCTAAACCATTTTAATTTAAGATCAAAAGTAACACCATAGATCGGAAGGAAAAAGTTCTGTTACATAAAGAAAAGGTTCAAATGGCTCTGAGCATTATGGGACTTAACTGCTGAGGTCATCAGTCCCCTAGAACTTAGAACTACTTAAACCTAACTAACCTAAGGACATCACACACATCCATACCCGAGGCAGGATTCGAACCTGCGACCGTAGCGGTCGTGCGATTCCAGACTGAAGCGCCTAGAACCGCTCAGCCATTCCGGCCGGCGTCCTCTTACATCTTATTGAACTCCAGCTTTATGTTTTGTCTTGGCGGAATGACATCCAAATTCATAACATTATTTAATCCTAAGGCGCGAAAAATTTCGGTATGGAAAACAACTGGAAATTCTGCATGTGCTACCGATATGGCTGGTTCCATGTCTAACCCTTTTATCCAGTTGGAGCATAATCACATTAAACGTAAATAACACGAAGTTGTGAAATACTTTGCAAGTTCACAGTTAACTCGTTACCTTGTACCCGTGAAACGTGTCACAAAAATGACATAGTGTTAAAGAACCTGGATAAGAAAACGATGTGTTGCTATGTATACAATTAGAATTTATGCACTCGTTCCACACTACAGCCTATTGCCTAATGTTCTGAAACAGACCTTATTTTCTGGCCACAATTCTATTCCCCGTTCATTTCAGGTTAAATAATAACAGCTAAAATTAAAGCGAAATGTTACTGTCACTTTTACCACCACTGGCCACCTCCATTATCACTTGTATTATTATTATGGATAAACAGAAAAAAACTGCCTACCGGTACCGTACTGAAATCACCCCTTCCACTTATTTAACATGTGTGATTCCTCCCAGTAAGTGGCATTCCGATCGATAGGCTTCCATTGTCGGTTCCATGCACACTACAGAGGACATTGTAAAGGAATTTGAATTCTTCGTCCATTGACATAGCATCTTTCTCGAAGAGGAGTGTTTGTAAAATGACTAAGGCATTCAGAATTATTTAGCGATTTAAAGTTATTTTTACTCTTTATGGACGTGGCCCCGAACGACTATTATTGTAAAAGAATACAACCCCTCAAAGTAGGTCGTTACAGAAGAATGCTGAAGATAGGTTGGATAATTAATATAGTGGCACTGCATGAAATTAGGAGAAAAGTAGTATTATGTTCAAATGTGTGTGAAATCTTATGGGACTTAACTGCTAAGGTCATCAGTCCCTAAGCTTACACACTACTTAACCTAAATTATCCTAAGGACGAACACACACACCCATGCCTGAGGGAGGACTCGAACCTCCGCCGGGATCAGCCGCGCAGTCCATGACTGCAGCGCCCCAGACCGCTCTGCTAATCCCGCGCGGCCGGAGTTTTATGACACAGCTTGAAAAATGAGGGAGAGGGCGATGGGACGCATCCCGAGGCATCAACAAATAGTTAATATGATTGTGGAGGGAAATGTGGAGGGTAAAAATTGTAGGAGGAAGATTAAGGCTTGAATACAACAAGCAGATGCAGTTGGATGTAGGCTACTATAGTCCAGAGATGAAGAGACTTGAACAACGCCGGCCGGTGTGGCCAGCGGTTCTAGGCGCTTCAGTCTTGAACCGCGCGACCGCCACGGTCGCAGGTTCGAATCCTGCCACGTGCATGGAATGTGTGCTGTCCTTAGGTTAGTTAGGTTTAAGAAGTTCTAAATTCTAGGGGACTGATGACCTCAGGTGTTAAGTCCCATAGTGCTCAGAGCCATTTGAACCATTTTGAACTTGAACAGCGAGAAGGGCCGCATCAAATGATTCTTCGGACTGAAGCTGACAGCAACTAGTGTCTTGTGACAGGATAAGCACCCTTGGGGCGCAGTGTGCGACGTGGCGCGCCATCTGCTGGGCGGTTGTGTGGAACGTGCCGGGCGCGGCGGGTCGTGTGCCACTTGCATTTCGTGTTTACACTCTAACGCGTCTTTTGTGGACCAAGGACAGCGGGTACTCCATTCACCTCCAGGCGCTGCTCGTTAGCGCTGCCGCTCTTAAAAAAGATTAGCGCGTGTGTGGAAAATGGCCCAGAGATTCTTCGCTCCTTTTTTCTTGTCTCTATCTTACGATCTGGTGGACAGTTTCTTGTGACGACGTATATAATATCCTCGTGCATCAGTATCTACAAAAATTTCTCGACTATGGCATACACAAGGAAATGGAAACACGTTTCATCACCTTAAACAGGCATTCTGATTGCGACCCACCTCCGTAGTTGAGCGATGAGCTTCTCTGACTACCATGAAAAGAACCCAGGTTCGATTCCCAGTACGGCAAAAGATTTGCCCTTGTTGGGACGGCTGGAGAACAAGCGAGCAGCTGTTTGAAGGAGAAGTAGTGTCTTCAGGACGGGAGAAGTCGACATTAACGACGGGCAGAGTGATGCGCTAAATGCAGACTCCACGATACTTGCGGGCTATAGCAGCGAAGATAACACAGAACAGTCCATTAGACGAGATTCCCGCTGTCGTTATTTTACAGGATAGAGTACAAAGGTTCTCGAAATTTGGATTTTGCATTACAATGGTTTTGAGTATAATGAAATACCGCAAGGTCTGTAGGGCTATGTCTTTCTTGAATCAACACAGAAAGTGGTTTTGAGCTAAGTGGTTTGGTCAGTACTTGGTGAACAGATTTCCTTTGTCATGTTTCCGTGAGTTTCAGGTTTTGCAGTGACTGGCTTGAAAGAGCAGCGTGTCTGCAAGAAGTTTTGTTTTAAATTTGGGGAAACCACTGTAAAACTCACATGATACAGCAAGCTTTCGGAGATAATGCTTTAGTTCTGGCACAGACTTATGACTGGTATCAGTACTTCACAATCGTGCCTTCCAGTGAGCCCGCACCTGGCATCACAACAGAAAATATTCAGAAAGATTCTGCGAAAATGCCCCAGAGTAAAAACAGTCTTGGTTGCGAAGTTATTTAGTGCTATTCATTTTTTGGGGTATCATCAGATTGTCTAAAAGTAGCTGGATATGAAACGCGACAGTATATAATTTCGCAGCCAAGACTGTTTTTATTCTGGAATAATTCGAAACTGGTTGCTATAGCACTCTGCCGCCGTGGAATGGAATAATTTTTGTTCTGAAAGATCGTAGACAGACCATCCAAGACAACACTCTGGGAACAGGTTCTGGTACAAGTGGACGAAATCTGTCAGAAGAACGTGTAAGTAGGCTGTTTAGGTTTTTTTATTGGTAGCGCCACGTAGCGCTCTGTATGAAAATCACTGGCTGTGCTGTGTGCAGTCTGTGGCTGGTTTGCATTGTTGTTTGCTATTGTAGTGTTGGGCAGCTGGATGTGAACAGCGAGTAGCGCTGGGCAGTTGGAGGTGAGCCGCCAGCAGTTGTGGATGTGGGGAGAGAGATGGCAGAATTTTGAGAGCGGACGATCTGGACGTGTGTCCATCAGAGGGACTAAATTTGTAAGACTGGATGTCATGAACTGATATATATATATATATATATATATATATATATATATATATAATGACTTTTTAACACTATTAAGGTAAATACATTGTTTGTTCTCTATCAAAATTTTTCATTTGCTGGCTATGCCTATCAGTAGTTAGTGCCTTCAGTAGTTTGAATCTTTTATTTAGCTGGCAGTAGTGGCGCTCGCTGTATTGCAGTAGTTCGAGTAACGAAGATTTTTGTGAGGTAAGTGATTGATGAAAGGTATAGATTATTGGTAGTCAGGGCCATTCTTTTGTAGAGATTTTTCAAAGTCAGATTGCGTTGCGATAAAAATATTGTGTGTCAGTTTAGTGTTGATCAGAATAGGTAAAGGGCGAAATGTCTGAGTACGTTCAGTTCTGCTCAGCTGTTTGAAAATCAAATAATGTAAGAGGTTTATCAGCACAGTAATTCATTAATTTTTCTAAGGGGGCGTTTCAAACTGAACACGAAGAAAATTGTGGCGACTTCTTTGCCGCGACTGCTTCAAGTCGATTAGAAGCAACATGGCGTGGAAGCATGCAGGGAAGTTAAGAATTTGCTTTGAGGCGGTTCAAGCTTCCTTTCAAAGTTGTTGCTCCTGACGAAAGTTATATTTGCGGCTAAGAGCCTGAAAATTTTATATTGACGCAATTGTTCATAAAGAATACGTCCCTCCTGATCATACGGTCAATAAGTAGTTATATAGCTGCGTTCTAAGATGGTTAACGTAGGACGAGAAAGAAAACATCCACGGTAGTTGAGGACGAACGACAGCCTATTTCACCATAACAATGCACGACCGCACACGGCCTACACTATTCAAGAACTTTTGACTAAAATTAAGATGACAGTTTTTAACTGCCCCTGTTAGTTTTTACACTTCTTTATTCTGAACTTTCAGTGCTGTTATACGTCTATATAATTTAGTGGTTTCATCTTATTTATAATGTCCGCTAGTAAAATTATTAGAATGAATTTACATTAACTATAAAATGACAGTCTATCTCTACAGTATCACAGTATCTAACAAGCTACCCAAAGACACAGTTGTGCTGCGTCTAAACCGTGACCTATTCACAACTCATAAATCAGTGGTAAAGCAATCGAATCCGATAGCTAATAAGTTCGGTGGCCTTTGACACAATCCGGTTATTTCGCAAAAGAGCAGATAGCAGCTCACCATTAATTTCCGTTGTATGCTGGTAATAACTGCCACACGATACCGCAGCAGGAACACCTCAGCGACGTACTTTCGTGGCAGAGTAGAATCACGACATGGAATCTGCCATGACAGCAATGGAAATGCCAAGAAGGGAAGCGACGACTTTACATGTGGCTAATCCGCGTCCGGCCATCCTGATTTAGGTTTTCCGTGAGTTCCCTAAATCGCTTCAGGCAAATGTCGGGATGGTTCCTTTGATAAGGCACGGCCGATTTCCTTCCCTATCCTTCCGTAATCCGATAAGACCGATGACCCCGCTGTCTGGTCCCCTCCCCCGTATCAACCAACCAACGTGTGGTTACCCGTAATATACCTGCTGTATAACAAAGAAAACTCAAGTCAAAGCACTGCCGCTAGCGTACTCAAATACAGGGCTATTACAAATGATTGAAGCGATTTCATAAATTCACTGTAGCTCCATTCATTGACATATGGTCACAACACACTACAGATACGTAGAAAAACTCATAAAGTTTTGTTCGGCTGAAGCCGCACTTCAGGTTTCTGCCGCCAGAGCGCTCGAGAGCGCAGTGAGACAAAATGGCGACAGGAGCCGAGAAATCGTATGTCGTGCTTGAAATACACTCACATCAGTCCGTCATAACAGTGCAACGACACTTCAGGACGAAGTTCAACAAAGATCCACCAACTGCTAACTCCATTCGGCGATGGTGTGCGCAGTTTAAAGCTTCTGGATGCCTCTGTAAGGGGAAATCAACGGGTCGGCCTGCAGTGAGCGAAGAAACGGTTGAACGCGTGCGGGCAAGTTTCACGCGTAGCCCGCGGAAGTCGACGAATAAAGCAAGCAGGGAGCTAAACGTACCACAGCCGACGGTTTGGAAAATCTTACGGAAAAGGCTAAAGCAGAAGCCTTACCGTTTACAATTGCTACAAGCCGTGACACCTGATGACAAAGTCAAACGCTTTGAATTTTCGGCGCGGTTGCAACAGCTCATGGAAGAGGATGCGTTCAGTGCGAAACTTGTTTTCAGTGATGAAGCAACATTTTTTCTTAATGGTGAAGTGAACAGACACAATGTGCGAATCTGGGCGGTAGAGAATCCTCACGCATTCGTGCAGCAAATTCGCAATTCACCAAAAGTTAACGTGTTTTGTGCAATCTCACGGTTTAAAGTTTACGACCCCTTTTCCTTCTGCGAAAAAAACGTTACAGGAAACGTGTATCTGGACATGCTGGAAAATTGGCTCATGCCACAACTGGAGACCGACAGCGCCGACTTCGTCTTTCAACAGGATGGTGCTCCACCGCACTTCCATCATGATGTTCGTCATTTCTTAAACAGGAGATTGGAAAACCGATGGATCGGTGGTGGTGGAGATCATGATCAGCAATTCATGGCATGGCCTCCACGCTCTCCCGACTTAACCCGATGCGATTTCTTTCTGTGGGGTTATGTGAAAGATTCAGTGTTTAAACCTCCTCTACCAAGAAACGTGCCAGAACTGCGAGCTCGCATCAACGATGCTTTCGAACTCATTGATGGGGACATGCTGTGCCGAGTGTGGGAGGAACTTGATTATCGGCTTGATGTCTGCCGAATCACTGATGGGGCACATATCGAACATTTGTGAATGCCAAAAAAAACTTTTTGATTTTTTGTATGTGTGTGTAAAGCATTGTGAAAATATCTCAAATAATAAAGTTATTGTAGAGCTGTGAAATCGCTTCAATCATTTGTAATAACCCTGTATATCGATACGAACGTACCGATCTCTGGGTTTGGCAACCCAGTTTCTTTAATTAATTACGTACCTGCTTCTGCTTTGGTACTACCTAATTTCAGCTTACTCAAATGAGCCCCAATTGTCTTACGAGTTTTTAAATCTTGGAGCAAGAATCTGACGAAGGACAAACTCAAGGCCCAAGAAATCCGGGCAGTATTTTCTCCATGATCCTCTATGCACCTTTACTTTGACCCAAGAAATTCTCCACATAAACAAAATATCCGCTATCACGCATCTCCGTCGACTATACCCACAAGCATCACTCTGATGTGCAAGCGATTTTATTTTTGGCTGCTTGCCACTTACCCTGACATCCTCAGGGTCAATGCAATCAGGTAACTGCTCTTTCAACGAGCACAAATTACTCAAAGGCGAATGTAGAGAGAATGTGAAAATTAATTTGGTAGACATCATCTTATGTGCTTCATGGCAGGCAGTATTAAACAGAAGACTAAAGAGGTTCAAGGAACTTTCCCAACGTTTCTGCGAACGAGAATGATGAATTATTAAGGCAAACTTCAGATCCCTGTTAACACTTTCCGCAAAAAAACGACTGAGGGTAATACAGGATAGTTGTCACATGATAAATTCCATTATTAAAACTTTTTGTTGAAATCGTGTGACGTAAATGTGAGAGAACTGTCGCTTACTAAGACCGTAGGGGATAACTAGCAAACATAACAATTATGTACTGCATATTGACGGCGATCGTCATGCCTGTATTAGGCACCAACCATACGACCTTTGTAAACACTTGAACTACCACTAAAACATTCTTATTGCCAACTTTGGTAAATGGAAGGTGCCACAAATAATCACAGAGTTTATACACAGTCAGATATTCCCTGCGGGACCGCGAAAATCCCCTTTTTGGTTTAGTATTAGACTTAGCAGTCTCACATTACTGACATTAACTAGCAAAATTCTTAATATCTGAGTCCATGCTTTTCAAGTTAGGTGTTCTTTAATTTTCATCCTGATTTTATAAAGTCCCGGTGGCCTCTACAGAAAGAACGATGAAAATAACTAAAGACAGCTGGGACTAAATAGAATCTGCGTTTTGTATCTTAACGTGTTCAGTAACGTATTGCCCCTTTCTCCAAGAAATAGCTATCCATCAACTCACCTGCCTCCAGCGTTCGCCAAATTTCGACCAACTTACTATTTTGCTGTTGTCTCTCCCTAATATCAACAAACAAAGAACAACCGTCGCATTTTTCACGAAAGGTGATGTCTCTAATTCATCGTCAGATTCTAGCAAGTTTTCCTAAAACCTGCGACTGGGCGTATCTGTGACTTGGTTTGTGACCTCTTATAAGTACTAATTCGACTGGAAGGCTGATATTTGGACCATCCATTACGCAATTCTTCCAGACTTACGGGGCCAGCAAGAACCCATCTCAGCGCCTGTTATCATTTTTAACCCAATATCTTATATTCCAGGTAAAACAAACTTTTCTAGGCAAAACGGAAGGCCAAAGCTTCTTGCTAGTAAACAGAATAATTTATTTCAGCAGCTGACAAGGCTCCGACGCATAAACCAAATGCGTCTGCTCTCCATCATGTTCTCGTAACAAAATAGTAGCAACACCAGAATTAGATGCGTCTGTCTGGATAATAAATGGTAAATTGAAATCAGGGATACCAAGTACTGGAGCACTGCTCAACGCATATATCAGCGAATCAAGGCTGGCTTTTGAATATCTCCCCATCAGAGTTTCTCATTTTTGCAACACAGTTGACAGAGTGGGGCCGCAAGTTATGCAAAACTGGGGATAAATTTTCTAAAAGTATTCACTCTACCTATAAATCGAGCAACAACCTTCTTGCCCCTGGGCGATGGGAACATGTAAAAAGCTTGGTTACTTGCATGGTCTATACTAATTCCACCGGCTTACACTATAAGCCCTCAAAACAGTATTTTACTATGGGCCAAATTCACTTCTGATGCAGAAAATTTTGTATTGTTGGCATTCACAAATGTAGACTTGCTTAATGGTCAAGCCCACATCCCACAGGTGGACCAACACTTGTCTAAATGATCAGAAAAAGTTGGACTATAAACGATCATGACGTATAGTAATTGTAGATGCACTTAAACCTTAGCTCCCCAACACAGAATCTAGCAGGTGTGACAAAACCACCACCCCTGTGAGGAGACCGAATGGAACTCTGTTACATTCGACAAGATCGTAGTCAGTGCAGAACGCTGTTATAGGCTTGGAATCTTTGGTGAAGGGTATTTGGCAATAAGCTTGGGTAAGTCTAGCACTGTAAAACAGATGCCTATAAATATCTAGGATACAGACAAAAAATAGGAATAGCTAATACAAATACACTCCTGGAAATTGAAATAAGAACACCGTGAATTCATTGTCCCAGGAAGGGGAAACTTTATTGACACATTCCTGGGGTCAGATACATCACATGATCACACTGACAGAACCACAGGCACATAGACACAGGCAACAGAGCATGCACAATGTCGGCACTAGTACAGTGTATATCCACCTTTCGCAGCAATGCAGGCTGCTATTCTCACATGGAGACGATCGTAGAGATGCTGGATGTAGTCCTGTGGAACGGCTTGCCATGCCATTTCCACCTGGCGCCTCAGTTGGACCAGCGTTCGTGCTGGACGTGCAGACCGCGTGAGACGACGCTTCATCCAGTCCCAAACATGCTCAATGGGGGACAGATCCGGAGATCTTGCTGGCCAGGGTAGTTGACTTACACCTTCTAGAGCACGTTGGGTGGCACGGGATACATGCGGACGTGCATTGTCCTGTTGGAACAGCAAGTTCCCTTGCCGGTCTAGGAATGGTAGAACGATGGGTTCGATGACGGTTTGGATGTACCGTGCACTATTCAGCGTCCCCTCGACGATCACCAGTGGTGTACGGCCAGTGTAGGAGATCGCTCCCCACACCATGATGCCGGGTGTTGGCCCTGTGTGCCTCGGTCGTATGCAGTCCTGATTGTGGCGCTCACCTGCACGGCGCCAAACACGCATACGACCATCATTGGCACCAAGGCAGAAGCGACTCTCATCGCTGAAGACGACACGTCTCCATTCGTCCCTCCATTCACGCCTGTCGCGACACCACTGGAGGCGGGCTGCACGATGTGGTGGCGTGAGCGGAAGACGGCCTAACGGTGTGCGGGACCGTAGCCCAGCTTCATGGAGACGGTTGCGAATGGTCCTCGCCGATACCCCAGGAGCAACAGTGTCCCTAATTTGCTGGGAAGTGGCGGTGCGGTCCCCTACGGCACTGCGTAGGATCCTACGGTCTTGGCGTGCATCCGTGCGTCGCTGCGGTCCGGTCCCAGGTCGACGGGCACGTGCACCTTCCGCCGACCACTGGCGACAACATCGATGTACTGTGGAGACCTCACGCCCCACGTATTGAGCAATTCGGCGGTACGTCCACCCGGCCTCCCGCATGCCCACTATACGCCCTCGCTCAAAGTCCGTCAACTGCACATACGGTTCACGTCCACGCTGTCGCGGCATGCTACCAGTGTTAAAGACTGCGATGGAGCTCCGTATGCCACGGCAAACTGGCTGACACTGACGGCGGCGGTGCACAAATGCTGCGCAGCTAGCGCCATTCGACGGCCAACACCGCGGTTCCTGGTGTGTCCGCTGTGCCGTGCGTGTGATCATTGCTTGTACAGCCCTCTCGCAGTGTCCGGAGCGAGTATGGTGGGTCTGACACACCGGTGTCAATGTGTTCTTTTTTCCATTTCCAGGAGTGTATTAAAGAAGAACTAAAAGAAAAATATAGACAAAGACTAACAAAAATACTGAAAACAGAATTGACAGCATGAAACAAGACAAAAGCTATAAATACTTATGCTATACCAATATTAACTTACTCATTTGGAGTAGTGAAATGGAGTAACACAGACCTAGAAGCACTCAATACACTTACACGATCACAATGCCACAAATATAGAATACATCACATTCATTCAGCAACAGAAAGATTCACATTAAGTAGAAAGGATGGAGGAAGTGGATTTATTGACATAAAAAACCTACATTATGGGCAGGTAGACAATTTAAGAAAATTCTTTATAGAACTTGCAGAAACTAGCAAAATACACAAAGCAATCACTCATATACATACATCGGCTACACCACTGCAATTTCATAACCGCCTCTACAACCCTTTAGATCACATAACATCAACAGATACGAAGAAAGTAAATTGGAAAAAGAAAACACTACATGGCAAGCATCCATATCATCTAACACAGCCACACATCGATCAAGACGCATCCAACACATGGCTAAGAAAAGTCAATATATACAGTGAGACGGAAGGATTCATGATTGCAATACAGGATCAAACAATAAACTCCAGATATTACAGCAAGCATATTATTAACAACAGATAAATGCAGACTTTGCAAACAACAAATAGAAACAGTAGATCACATCACAAGCGGATTTACAATACTAGCAAATACATAATACCCCAAAAGACATGACAATGTATCAAAAATAATACATCAACAACTTGCCATACAACATAAACTAATAAAACAACACATTCCCACATACAAGTATGCACCACAAAATGTGCTGGAGAATGATGAAGACAAATTATACTGGTACAGAACCATTATAACAGATAAAACACCACCACATAACAATCCTGACATCAAACTCACCAATAAAAAGAAGAAATGAACAGAACTATTCGAAATATCCATACCCAATACAACAAATATACAGAAGAAAACAGGAGAAAAAATTGAAAAATACCTCCAACTGGCTGAGGAAGTCAAGGACATGTAATCAGGATAAAGTTGACATTATACCAATTATACTATCAACAATAGGTGTCATACCACACAATATCCACCAGTACATCAACACAATACAGCTACACCCAAACGTATAGATACAACTACAGAAATCTGTAATTATTGAAACATGTTCAATTACCCGAAAGTTCCTAAATGCAATGTAACATATACCATACAGTTAAAAGGAAGTCACGCTTGATCAAGGTCCGCGTCACTTTCCATTTTTAACCAGACATAACATCTGAGAAAGGAAAGAAAGAATAATAATAACAGAGACAATAATAGTAATCATGATAGTCGCATATTTAAAAAGATTTTTGCACCAGCTAAGAAAAGTGAGGAAATGAGGATGATCTGGCTATAAAGAAGTACACAGAGGGGTAATTAGTGCATACAAGGATAATGGTAGTCAGTATTGTTGCTTCCACATATATGTCATTAACTGTCTTCTGGAGCTGGAGATGTTAGTTAGTTCTCTGATATAATGCGAGAGGTTATTCCACAGACGGGTTCCTGCTACTGACAAGGACTTCGAGAAAGTGGCTGAACGATGGAATGGGACGGAATTGATTTTGCTCTGATGGGAACGGGTGTTTCTGTCATGTTGTTCAGGCAAGAGCGATAAGGTCGAGGAAAGATATGAGGGACAGTGCACGTTGATATGACAGCGAAAAAGACAGGACTGCCACAGTGAAATACCTTTAGAATAGAGATGTGTTGCTAGGGACAGTGACGTTATCCGAAACAGAGTTCTCTTTCTAGGAGAAGGAATCAGCTACAGATCGAGTTACGGGAACCATCGCGTTCTCCTCTACGCACAAGTACACTGGTGTGCAAAACGCAGCTCAATAAACACACTGGTGTGCAAAACTTAAGGACGAAAGTAACTTTCGCATGATGTGTCACTGTCAAGATACACAGCTCGATGGAACTTGAGCCATATACAGAAAGAACTGCTGCAGTGTATTACAGAAAGTAACTGAAAGAAACATACAACGAGACGAAGAGTAATTACACTTTTATTCGAAGACAATAGTTACACTGAAGTCACCACGATCCATGATGGTTCCCTGGACATCGGAAAGCGCGGGTCATGCTTCTTAATGGGGTGCGTGATCACCATGGACAGCAGTGTCTGGGCGCGCGGAGTGGCCACGTGGTCTGGGACGCCATGCACCGACTCTGCGCCACCTCCTGCCGGAGGTTGGAGTCCTCCCTCGGGCATGGGTGTGTGTGTTGTTCTTAGCATAGGTTAGTTTAACTTAGTTTAAGTAGTGTGTAAGTCTAGGGGCCGATGACCTCAGCAGTTTGGTCCCTAAGGAATTCACACACGTTTGAACATTTTTAGTAATGTATGGTGTGCAATGTGCTCTCATGCTGGCGACAAGGTTCGTAACACGCAGGTATCCTACCACACTTCGAATGACTCGTTGAATCACCAGATCTTCATTCCGTAGAAAATGTATGCGACTGCTTGGGATAACGGGTAACACGTAGCGTTGGTAGCTCTGTCGCTTGTAATCATCGAGAGGTTTCAGATGGATGTGGTGACCCTGATTAAACCTGTGGACTCTCCGCCTAGCCTAATAGAGACAATTACCACGTCTAGAGCCGGGTTGCGCCCATTAGTGTGATGCAGCTTAATAATTTTCAGATGTCTTGACCACACTCCTTAGTATTTCCAAGCGTTTCGATCTATCGTCCTTTACAAAGGCTATAAAATACAATACAAAACTGGTCTTAAAAGACATGAAAGAATGTTACATTTCACCTGATTAAAGACATAACATAGTGAGCAGAATATAGTTTTTTAGCTTACCAATGTTACATTAATCATAGAAAATTGTTCACTAGATACATTGCAACTCATCAACATTCTTAATCAAGAGACAAGTGCAAACTGCTACTAAAGAACAAATTAGAAACCAAGTGGACTAAACTACTATGCGACGCTAGATAAGTTGTTCACGATGCGTTTGTTTGAACAAAACTACATTTTTTCTTCATTACATTGTGTAAAACAATTTCATCAGTAAAAAATAGAATCCGCTTTACAATGTTTTACAAAAGGTATTTTGCGTAACAGCTTTTTTGAACGGTCGAAAATAATACAGCTGAAGGGTGAAATTAAATTTTAACAATAGTTAAGAGTATTCGTCTCCACTTCCGTACGCAAATACCGTCTTTGTTTAGCCATGTGTCTCTTCAATTAATAAAGACCGTCGCTGGAATACACATTTTTATTTACATCTTTACTAGAAAAGAGTCAAGTAGAGCTCATGAGATCGGCTACTGTTGTAATCTTTTTGTTGGTTTTGCAGTTGTGTAGGAACATGTACATCGTAATCCTCAAGGGTATTGTTTGTACCACTATCTGATCCCTCCAACCCTCTTCCACTCGCGAATAGTGCTTGGGAAGAATGACTGTCGGTAAGCCGTTGTATTGGCTCTAATTTCTCGAATTTTCTCCTCTTGGTCAATACGCGAGATGTATGTGGGGGGAAGTAATATGTTGTCTGATTCCTCCTGAAAACTACTGTCCCGAAATTTCAATAGTAAATCTCTCCGTGATACACAACGCCTCTCTTGTAATTTCTGACAGTGGAGTTTGTTTAGCATCTCCGTGACGCTCTCTCGCCAGCTAAACGATCCTGTGACGAAAGGCGCCGTTCATCGTTGGATCTTCTCTATTTCCTTTATCAGTGCTACCTGATAGGGATCCTAGACAAATACAATACCCAAGAATCGGGCGAACAAGAGCCTTATAAGTCACTTCTTTCGTGGATGAGTTACATTTCCTTAAGATTTTTCCAATGAATCTGAATCTGGTATCTGATTTTCTCACTATCTGTTTTATGTAGTCATTGTGCCATAAATTTATCGTCTCCACAATCTGATTCAGTACCCTCTCATAAGTTACTCGATCTACCCATCCAATCTTCAGCATTCTTCTGTAGCAGGACATTTCAATAGCTTCTGTTTCCTTCTCGTCTGAACTGATTATTGTCCACATCTTACTTTCGTGCAAGGCTGCTCTCCAGACAAGTAAGTTCACTTCAGGAAACACTTCCTAACACTTAAATTTTTATTCGATGTTGACAAGTTTTTTCTTTTCCCGATATGCTTTCTTTGCTATATCCAGTCTGCATTTTATATTCTCTGTAATTCTGCCATCATCAGTTATTCTGCCTCCCAAATAGCAAAACTAATTCACCACTTTTAGGTCTCATTTCCTAATCTAATTCCCTCAGCATCACTTGATTTAATTCGACTATGTTCAATTACCTTTGTTTTACTTTTCTTGACGTTCGCCACATAATCTCTTTTCAAGGCTCTATCTATTCCGTTCAACTGCTCTATTTCCATCTCTGATAAAATTATAATGTTATCGGAAAACCTCAGAGTTTCTATTTATTCTTCCTTGCTTTTTATTCCCTTTTGAAATTTCATTGGCTTCCATTATTGCCTGCTCAGTGTCCAGACTCAATAATATCGGGGACAGACTATACTTTCTCATTCACTTCTCAATTTCTGTTTCCCTTTCATGTTCTTCGGCTCTTATAACTGTAGTTAGATTTCTGAACAATTTGTAAATAACCTTTCCCAGTATTTTATCTCTGCTACCTTCTAAATATCAGTGTGAATAGAGCAGGTATATATGTAAGTTTGCCTTTCTTCAAACCGTCTTGTAAGATAGGACGTAGGCTTAGAATGTTCTTACATTTCTCCGGAACCCAATACGATCTTCTCAAAGGTCGGCTTCTGCCAGTTTTTCCATTCTTGTGTAAATAATTCGTGTATGTATTTTGCAACAATGAGATATTGAACTGATAGTTGCGTAGTATTCACACCCGTAACACTTGCTTTCTTGCTATTGGAACGTTACATACAGTACAGTTACGTACAGTATCCTGTACACCAGGTGGAACAGTATTGTCGTGGCTGGCTCTCACCAGGATCTTAGTAACTCTGAGGGAATGCCATCTACTACCGGGTCCTTGTTTCAACTTCGGTCTGTCAAATTCATCTCGCATTATTTTACCTCCAATCTCATCTTTATCTACTTCCTCTTCTCTTTCTATAATATTGTCTTCTAGTTGATTTCCCTGTCTACTTCTTCCATGTTTCAGCTTTCCCTTCTTTGCTACTACTAGTCTGCCACCTGAGCTCTTGATATTATTAGTTTCTCCAAAGGTCTCTTTAATCTTCGTATAAGCGGTATCTATCTTTCCACTAGTTATACAAGCTTCTACAGCCTTGCAATTGCCCTCTAGCCATTCCTGCTTCTTCTTTCTTCCAATTTCATTTCTTGGCCGTCTATATTCCCTTTCGCCTACTTCATCTACTGCATTTTTATATTTTGTCCTTTTGTCGATTAAATTATTTCCTGTGTTATTTAAGGACTTCAATTAGACTTTTCGATTTATCTATTTTGTCGTCTGCTCCCTTCACTAATTCATCTCTCAAAGCTGGTCATTCAACTACTACTATATTCCATTCCCCTAGTTCAGTTAAACATTACCTAATGCTCCTTCTCAAACTCTCAATAATCTCCGATTATTTCTACTTATGTAGGTCCCAAGTCCACAGTTTCATGCTCTCCTGCAGTTTCTTCAGTTAGTATCTGCAGTTCATAAACAGTAAATTATGGTCAGGGTCCAAATCTGCCCTCTTACAGTTTAAAATATGGTTTCTAAATCTGTGCCTTACCACTATACAAACCTGGATCTTTGCAGTGTCCCCATGTTTCCTCCTCGTGTGCAACCATTTTAATTATTCTTAAACCAAGTATTAACAATGGTAAGATTGTGCTTGGTGCATAATTCTACTAGGCGGCTTCTTTGTTCATTCCTTTACCAGATTCCCAATCTCCTACTATTTCTTACTCCGTTCCTTTCCCCATTACATCACATGACACATTATTTCAATCTAGACATCTGCGGAGCTGTTTGACATATCAACTTGTACTAGTGCGGTGGGTGTAGACGTCGTGCTTATCTTTGCTACTATAATGAGTGCACTATGCTGATGATAGAAGCATACTACCATTCCTATTTTCTTAATCGTTATTGGAGCTCCTTCTACATCACGCCTATTTCACTTTGTATTTATAATTCTGTACTCACCTGACCAGAACTCCTGTTAGGCCTGTCATCATACTTCACGGATTCCTACTGTATATCTAATTTCAAGATATCCGTTCCCCTTATTCAGTTCTCTACCACCCCTACCCAATTAAGGGACATGATACTGCACGCTAGGACCCGTGGAATATCAGTTTTATTTTTCAGGATGACGATATCCTCCTGAGTAGTCCTTGTCTGGAGATCCAAATGGGGCACTACTTTATCCCCGGAACATTTTACTCAAGAGGATGTCATCATCATTTAACCATAAAGTGGAGATCTACATCTACATTTACATATATACTCCGCTAGTCACCAAGCGGTGTGTTGCAGAGGGCACAATTCGCGCCAAAGTCATATCCCCTCCCCCGCTCTCTGTTCCACTCGCGGCTCGCGCGAGGGGAAAACGACTGTCTGAACGCCTCAGTGCGAGCTCTTATTTCCCTCATCTTCTTTGAATGATGATTATTACGCGATCTGAAAGTTGGTGGTAAATATATAATCTCTACATCCTTGGTGAATATTGGATTTCGGAATTTAGTGAGCAGCCCCTTCTATTTAGCGCATCGTCTATCTGTAAGTGTGTCCCACTTCAAACTTTCTATGAGATTTGTAACGCTCTAATGATGGCTAAATGTACCAGTCACGAATCTTGCCACTCTTCTTTGGACCTTCTCAATCTCTTGAATCAGACCCAACTGGTAAGGGTCCCATACAGACGAACAATACTCTAAGACTGGACAGACTAACGTATTGTAAGCTATTTCCTTTGTTGAAGGACTGCATCGCTTCAGGATTCTACCAATAAACCGCAATCTAGAGTTCGCCTTACCCGTTACTTGTGTAATCTGATCATTCCATTTGAGATCATTTCGAATAGTTACACCCCGATACTTGACTGATGTTACCGCTTCCAAAGACTGATCATTTATTTTGTACTCATACATTAATGGGGATTTCCCCCTTGTTATTCGCAGTATATTACACTTACTAATATTGAGAGATATCAGCCAGTCATTACACCAGGCATTTATTTTCTGCAAATCCTCATTGATTTGTTCACAACTTTCGTGTGATACTACTTTCCTGTAGACTACAACATCATCGGCAAACAGTCTAAGGCCGCTGTCAATACTATCAACCAGATCGTTTACGTAAATCGTAAAAAGCAGAGGACCTATTTCGCTGCCCTGGGACACACCTGAAGTTACTATAGTTTCTGTTGAAGTTACCCCGTTCAGGACGACATACTGCTCCCTGTCTGTTAGAAAACTCTTTATCCAACCGCATATGTCATTGGATAGACCGTAAGCGAGCACTTTTTGTAGCAAGCGAGAGTGCGGAACTGAGTCGAACGTCTTTCGAAAGTCGATAAATATGGCATCAACCTGGGAGCCGGTATCTAGAGCCTGTTGTCTATCATGCACAAAGAGGGCCAGCTGTGTCTCGCATGACCGCTGTTTCCTAAAACCGTGCTGGTTTCTGCAGATGAGTTTCTCAGAGTCTAGAAAGGTCATTATGTCTGAACACAAAGTATGTTCCATGATTCTACAACAAATCGATATCAGTGAAATTGGCCGGTAATTATGTGCATCCGATTTTCTACCCCTTTTACAGATTGCTATGACCTGGGTCTTCTTCCAGTCCCGTGGAACTTTCCGCCGTTCCAATGATCTCTGATAGATGACGGATAAGAATGGTGCTATATTTGTAGCATAGTCTAAACAAAATCTTGCGGAGATACCGTATGGGCCAGACGCCTTTCTGGCGCCTAAGGATCTTAACTGTTTTGCAATCCCAGATACACTAAACACTATGTCAGCCATCCTTGTGTTTGTTCGATGATTGAAAGGGGGAATGGTGCTGCAGTCCTCTATCGTAAACGAGTTTTTGAAAGCTAGGTTTAGAATTTCGGCCTTCTGTTTATCATCATCAGTTACATTACCCATACTGTCAGCAAGAGAAGGTACTGAATTATTTGCAGCGTTCATAGGTTTTACGTACGACCAAAATATTTTGGGGTTATTTTTAGAATCTGCAGATAAAATATTGCTTTCAAATTCGTTAAAAGAGTCTCTCATTGTCCTTCTGACAGCTACTTTCATTTCGCATAATTTATGTTTGTCAGCTGGGCAGT
Organism: Schistocerca americana; assembly: GCF_021461395.2. NCBI lineage: Eukaryota > Metazoa > Arthropoda > Insecta > Orthoptera > Acrididae > Schistocerca > Schistocerca americana. The sequence continues at coordinate 906,619,438 of NC_060119.1, forward strand.
GACTACGTTTAAAACGACTGTGAAAAATTCTCTGCTTTCTCAGCAACTTCCTAATATGTTTGTTGTACCAAGGTGGATCCTTTCCCTTTTTTTCAACTTCCACTGGCATAGAAGCCACAATGACATTATGGTCACTTATACCTTTTTCTAGATTAACTTCCTCAAAAAGATTAGGTCTGTTTGTTGCCAAGATGTCTAATATGTTCCCATCTCGAGTTGGATTTCTACCCAATTGCTCAAGGTTGTATGTTGAGAGCGCTCCTAGAATAACTTCACACGAATCTTTGCTTCTGCCCCCTGTGATAAACGTGTAATTTTTCCAGTCAATGGATGCTAGATTAAAGTCTCCACCTATAACTAATGGATAATTTGGATATTAATGGATGCTAGATTAAAGTCTCCACCTATAACTAATGGATAATTTGGATATTTACTTCCTATGTACTCAAGACTTTCCCTCAGACGTTCTGTGACGTTTGTTGCGGATGCTGATGATCTACAAAAACATCCTAATACAATGGTCAATCCTTGTCTGATTGACTGCTTTATCCAGAATATTTTACAGTCCGACGCAGTATCGATGTCAACTGCGTTTAAACAGCTTTTAACTGCAATGAACACACCACCTACCATAGCATCAGTCCTACCTAAACATTGTCCAATCAAATTCACTGCTTTTTATGTCTGGTTTCAACCAGCTTTCGGTACCTAATCCTCGGTAAAAATAACGCCTCTAGTTCCCGCTTCCTTTCACCCTTTTACAGTACCAGCACAGCAAGTCCTTCGGGAAGCAGATATTTGGCGTCTCCATAGATACGCCTCCTTTCATTCAGCACCTACGGATGGCTGTTTGTATTGTTGAGGTACTCAGGCCACTCTACCTCATCAAAGTCCATGATACGTGGGGTGCATGACACATATCGACTGATATTAGTTGGTGCCTGTTTAGTTCCGTTTCTTGCCTCGCTACAGGATCTGGCCGCTCACGTCTGCTCGCCCGCGCAGTGGCCCATTTCACTTGTAATGGCCCGGAACTGTTGCACTACACGTTGCCAACTGGACCGCATGGCACACTACCAACTGAGGTTTCACTCATCTCCATAATGTTTTCACGAGAAATGCGAAGGTCAGTCGAAAAGTATCCGCACAACATTTTTCTAATTTATTACATCACAAAATTTACAGTGACTTTGTTTTACTAAATAGTCGTCCAGCTTTTCAACCCACTAGGTCTATTGTTAGACAAGCTTTCCAACACCCTAGGAAAAAATCATTTTGGTTGAGCAGCAAGCCAAATATACACCGTATCCTTCATCGCTTCGTCGGATCCGCTCCGCTCTAGAACTCGGTGTTTGTTTCGACTGCAGAATTCAGCTGGTTGTTAAGTATGTAACTGTATCATCAACTGTTTACTTAATACCCCTTTTCCATGTACTATTTCAGAATTACCTCTCGAGCGTACCGAAAGACTTTGAGCATCCGTTGTCCTCCAGAAGATTGACCACTGAATTTCCTTTTGCTTGAAGATCTGGCGAGTTTCCATATCCTGCCGTTTGCTCTCTGTTCAAAGTGATGAAACTATGTCACGTCTCTAGTGATGATTGTTGTTTTTTAAACTTCACCTAATTAGCGTGACTGTTCTGTAGCTGCTGAAAAATTCGCACACCATTTCGTCTTTGTGTTTCGTTGTTTTGGGACGTATGTTGTACGAGCACTATAGAAGTTGAACTTGTTATGGATAACGTCATACGCAGAACCATGACTAATATGAATCTGGGTTGCTACTTCATCAACAAACAATCGTTATTTATTCAGTACCGGGTCGTGGACTTGATCAGTATTGGTATCAGAAGTAGGTTTGACTGGATATGATGCGCTTTCCTCGTCCTTCATGCTTGTTCGACCGATCTAAAATGCCCTGGCAGACACTTCGACATGGAAAAACATTCCCCCCACACTGTACTGAAAGTATGCCGTTGATGTCAGTAACACCCTGACCCATGATTCCTTAAAGAATCGAATAACTGCGCATAAACGTGGTGTGTGCAATTTGCGTTCCATTTCGAGAAGAGCGAGTTTCTCACCCAACTCGTTGTTTATGATGTCATATGTCCAGACCATTGTGTCGTACAATGACATAATTCTTCAAGGGAACATTCGATGGCGTATGTGGATACTATTCGCAAAAATATGTTACGAGTACAATTACTAGTAAACAAGTTATAAATAAAAAGATGACGCCTGGTGTGAAGTTTTACAGCAAGCAATAAGCAATAATCTTTTTTTCTTTCATTTTTTTATGGAGGATACCAGCGATAAAAAGTTTGAAAATGGTTGAAATTATGTACAAAATTTGTTGAAAATCGCTAAGTGCTTTCATTCACAAATACTGGAAGAGTATAGTCTGGACAATTTGCACGCTGTGAGTTACACTGCATCACTACTTACTCACAATTTCTGACTTTAATACTTGACCCTATTGTGTAAGGCTACATCTCTTAATGGAAAGATTATTCAAATGGCTCTGAGCACTATGCGACTTTGCTTCTGAGGTCATCAGTCGCCTAGAACTTAGAACTAATTAAACCTAACTAACCTAAGGACATCACACATATCCATGCCCGAGGCAGAATTCGAACCTGCGACCGTAGCGGTCGCTCGGTTCCAGACTGTAGCGCCTAGAACCGCACGGCCACTCCGGCCGGCGGAAAGATTATTGTTCATTTTTAAATTTAGTCAGTAATTATATGAAATAATGAAATTCAAATTTTTGTTCCTTCTGTAAGCCGTTGGATAGGCAACTTGCAACTGGGAATGTGCACCGTTTTAGCTTTTTCGTAATACAGAACAGTATCTGGTGCAGCTTCAGCTTACAAAAAACAAATTACAGAACGCTGTTCTTCATCTGTGAAAACGGAGAGTGGCGCAGCCCTTTTTCCTTCGCGACAATGCAAATCGAACTGATATTAAAACTCTGAAATCTGCAGCAAGTCAATATTACGGTAGGACCTGGTGAGTGCATTAAGCCGTACAGTCAACCTAGAATGACAGTGCAGATTCCGATTGTCTTCCGCTCCCAAGTTTCTCTTTGCATGCGTATTATTTTCGTACGATGATAATTAAAAATCGCCTACGGAGGAGAAAGGATGCTTCTATTTCGTCGTTTCTGCCATGCGGGCAAATTAGTAGTTATTTTTACATCCACATCCTCTCCACAGTCCACGTCCGCGGCCGAGAACGCGGGTTCTCTTACTGATACCTCCAAGCATTGTTCCTTGGTGTGAAGAGATGTACGCAGTGCACTCAGCCTCACTATACCTATTGTGGAGCTAGTTAAATGAGAAATATCAGCTCCACCCGTCTGGAAAGTCTGCAAAACGGTCGGGAAAGCGGCGTGTTTACCACATGCCCCTCTATACGGCATCCGCATGACGAAGCAAGGCGGATCATGATACGGCGGTCGGAATACATCCTTTAGGTCCTTAAGGCTTAGATAAATAAAGATATCACACATATTAATGAAGGACTAAACAACTGTGTAATTAATAGTGTTTTCAGTGAGTTTCAATTTACCAAATGAGCATAAAATACAGACACAACAAATAATGTTTTAATAACAAGCCAATGTGATCCCAATTAGAATTTTAAGGCAAGGAACCACAGTCACGGCTGAAGGCCTTTAACGCCAAGAACGGCAATATACAAAAATTTAACAAACATACAGTAAAACAGAAATGCAATAACAAGGTTAATTTAAAAATACAGGCGACTGATCAGCAAACGGGTGAGACAAAATGATGGTAAACTTGGTAGCACAACCTTTTAAACCTGCTGTAACGCCAAGAATGGCAATCATATAAATAGTTTAAAAAACATACAATAAAACAGCAAATACAATAATAAAACACAAGGGCCAGTCACAGCTGGTAGTCCAAGAATCGATCTTTGATCATGTCCGGCAAAAAACACTTTCGCGAGCGATGAGATACTCAGCCAAGAGTTACATTCACTTAACGAATGACTAATGATAATCTTGCTGAGGCTACTTGACGTCCAATAAGCCAAATGCAAAGATGTAAAAATATGCCAAAGCAGGAACCGGCGGCCTGGACTTCGCCCGCCCGCAGAATACTGTGCTTAGAGCGTCCGGAACGAGAAAGGAATCACTACCACCAGAGTAGAACAATCGCCAACCAACTTACAATCAAGAAAACTGTCAAAACTACACGCCTCACTGGACAGCAGCGGTAAGGCGAGGAAATGTACACTGCCATTGCATACACTAACTGGGGCGTTAGTGGCCACGAGGCAGCAAATATACGCTGGTTGAACTTAACAAATAGTAACACACTGAACGCAATAAATAGTAATTAGAAGGCCAGGAAAGCTAATCAGATTCGCCTTCCCCAAGCGCTCCATTTGCTGCTCTCCGCCTCGGCGACACTACGAGCAGCAACACGAACCCAAGTCACTGGAAATCTCACAATGATGGAGGTTTCTCTGCTTGAATCCAAATGCACTCAACTTAAAACTTGCAGGATCCGGTTTACGACGAGTTCGTGCACCCTCGCGACCTCAGGCCTTCGATCCGGCAGCGCGCCACCAGCGGTCCCGGCGTGTTCTCACACTGCACGGACCTGGCTCCTCTTGAGTCCCCAACCGAAATGGCCACTGACAAAACCCGGAAGAAGCACGACGTCGCCCCAAAGATAGGGCCACAGTTACTACATATCGATAACCGCCGCTGCTGCCACCAGAGGACAGGCACCATTTGCGAAACCAAGTGGCGCCAGTCTACACGAGAAGATTACAAACAACCGCAACCATGTCAACTAAACAATGCGGTCTGGCCTCCAACAGAAACCTACAGACAGCACCAACGCGAGCTGCAGCACGGCTCACTGCTCCATTCATTAAGTCCAGTCAACTAAGGAAAATTAGAGGAAAAAAATCGTGTGGTCGGAAATTTTTGTACAGCGGTAGGCAGGAGATTCACGAACAACTTTTGAACAACATACTAAAAATACACAGCGGCAGGGTGTGAGAGTGGGGGAGAGAATGAGGGTGGGGGCGTTTAGAGGCCAGTCTTGTATGTTTTTCTCGAATAACTTGAAAATCGCGCTTTCTAATGAAACTGTTTCCCGGTAAATAATTAAACTACATTAAATTTACTACAGAAAAGATCCTACTCATTTTTTCCCTAGAATTAGTAGTTATCACATTGCAGGAAACTGAAAAACCACATTTTATTAAAAACAGTGTTTTACCATATAAAATTAACGTTTATTGTTAAATGAAGTGGGTTAATAAGAAATATTAAACGCGTGTACCATATTTAGTACATTAAAGCCGTAACAGGAGTAGTGAGGGGGGGGGGGCGGAGGCCCAACTCATGAAGAGTAGAAGAGCGAGGGAAGGTAGGTCGCCGGACTGTGCTCGTGCAGTTCCCTCGTTCATAGGTCTGCAAACTGAAGAGGCAGCAGGTGATTCTCCATTCCCTACACCCCACCACGTCACAGGAAGCAACTACTGGGATTTCGCAAAGTTAGACTGACCCTTCACAGGACGCCTTACGAATTACTGGCGATGCAGTGCACAGACATGCCCGATAGTGGTTATTTTCCTCAAAGTGCATTAACGCTGGAATGCTTATCTGAGTTACTACTAATACTAACGCAGGAAATGTTTGTGGACAAAATCTACGTAAATCTCGACAGGCTGTACTACGTTGGTAGATAGAAAATTGGTTATTGGTCATCCTGTGCAGTTGAAGTGTTCTTCCAAGAAAGGCAACTTTCCCTACCACGAGCGCTGCCTCGTAGTTACGTTACTGGCTTTCAAATTCCAGCCTTCGTCGCCGTTGAACAGAAGTCAGCATGGGTGCATGAGCCAGGCGCCTGCAGCTGAGGCTCATACGGTCGTTGAGCAGACACTGTTGGTAGTCCACTGGTTCATCTGAGCGGTCAGTTGCTCAGCAGTTGCACATCTATTCGTCCGTACACTTCTCCGTAGCCGCCGATCACCCTTGTCATCTGTGGCTCATGGGGCGCAACAGTTGCCTCTGCACCGGTTTCGGATGGCGCCATTTTGGCATGGACAGTATACTTTAACAACGGCGGCACGCGAACGGTTTACAGACTTAGCCGTTTCGGAAATGCTTCCACCCTTGGACCAAAAGCCAGTAATTATGCACAGATAAACATCTCCATCTCCGCATTATGAATACGAATGCACTGATTTCTGCGTCCCCTCGATACGCTTTATATACACTCCATTGTTATTGCTGACACTTGCCGTCTGCGAGCGGCTATTGCACGTTGACATCGAACATAGGCGGTGGTCACATTAATGTGATTGCAACGTATATTTCAGTCTCTTAAATGAATAATTATTTGCAGTTGTTAAGTGAACTTTTATATAGAATACTTTCCTAATAACAATGGCTGAGAAAAGTATCTGTAAATGTGAGTGTCGTTAGTGAGCTTCATAGTGCTGGCAGGAAAGGAACTGGATTGTCAGACATGGCACCTTGCTACTATTTAGTGTAGACGGACTATTGCAAAACTGTGTAGTTTTGCATTTTCAGGCGTTCCCGACGGATCTGCTGAAAATACACTTCTCGTGTTGGCCGCCGGGTCGTATTGTGTAAATCTCACAATATTTCATCGATGCGACTGATCGACATCTTCAGGTGGTGGTAGTTGCTGCTGTTACTGCTGCAAGATGTGATTGATGATGATCGGTCTGCTGCGTCGGAATTTATCAGTCCAGGAGCAGACAATACGCGTGCGCGGAAGACGCTTACAGTTGAAGGCAAGCGGCGCTCCTATTGCCCCTTGCTGAGAGCCGCGAAAAGACCTATCGCGCGTGAGCTATGGGCAATGACTGTGCTGCTGGACGCTCCTGTGGTTAATAGCGGAATTAAATCTCAGCAGTGCGTTGTGTCGAGTCATGAATCGGAAGTTCTTGTTTTAGCTGTTTGGATTTAATGGCAGCCAGTGCTGGATTCCAGGAGGCACTTACGTGAAAACCTGCGCCCTTGTTGATAAAATTATCTGCTGTACGGATATGTATGGTCTCCTTAACAACACAGGCCCAGACAGACGACGCTGGGAATAACATTTCAATCTTTTCGTAAAACGTAGAATGTCCCGTGTCCAGTCAATGCTGCGCCACCGCTGATTTAAGAGGCTGTCCCGGACGTGTATAACAATGGTGTTCGACGCAACGTTCTTGCACGTTTCGGCATGTCTGCCCAATGTAAGATTTTCCACACAGGCATCGGATTTTATACAGGCCATGTTTCCTAACGCCGATGTCGTATTTTTCCGAGCACAATAAATTCCTCGATTTCGCTGGTGGCCGAGAAACATACTGGATGTCGTGCCTTTCGAGGATTCTTTCTATTCTTGAAGACGTGCCTCCAAAATAGAGCAAGAATGCTGGTGCAATGGGTGCCTCCTCATCTTCATTTACATCTCCGCCTTGAATTTGCTTACAAAGGAATGCATGGCGTATCCGTCTGTCAGAAAAGCCGTTCTGTTGGAATAATTTCTTACGGTAGATTGTCGGCATCTGAGACCACATGTGCTCTATGCACCAAAGAGCATAAGACGCTACGACATTGTCCAGAGTAATGACAACTTATGGCCTGCGAATACAACTCCATGTGAGTTGCTTTGGATACACACTATGTCCCAGTGTACCATCGACTTTTCATCTGGCACGACATCCAGGAATAGTAAAGTGGCATCTTTTTCTACTTCCATTGTGTAATTCGGACAGAGCGATTTTGGATGCCGGAGAAACACAATTAATGTCTCTATTCCGTGTGGTCACACCTCAAATGTATCGTCTGCATATCGCTAGAAGCAGGACAGTGCTTTTTCTTCATAGTTTTCCATAAAATAGTTGGCCACATGGGAGATAACGGACTTCCCATAGCGACAGTGACCATTTGTTCAAACTAATGGCAATTGAATAAGAATTAAGTTGAAATAAGTACATTGTTAAACAGTGTCACAATGTCTTTCACAAACTGGCTGCTGATAAGCTCTAACGAGTCCTGCAAAGATGCTTTAGTAAAGAAGGATACAACATCAAGGCTAACGAAAAGATCCGACGGATGTCTTCAGGCGTCCTATGAAGTCCTTTGAATTCTGGATATGGCGGTCACACTTGCCTATGAGAGGTCCCAACAGCGTAATAAGATGTTTGGCCAGAAAATAGGTAGGAGCTCCAATGTTGTTCATTATTGGGCAAAGAGGAGACCCATCCTTAAGTATCTTCGATAAGCCGTACAGTCTGGGGGGAAGTGCAGCCCGTTTCTCATGCAACACTGCTTGTTCCAAAACGCCTGAGTGTCTGAAATCATTCACGGTCAGATTCAACACCCTACACGCCGTTGTGGTGGAAAAGTCAGTGGGAGAGAGTGAATCAAATTAAAATAAATGCAAGCGAAGAACTACATCTACGGATATACTTCGTAAGTCACTGTGCAGTGCTCGGTTTGCAGGCTGGGGCTACAATGTACCTTTGATGACAACAATTATACGGCTGTTAAACGTTCCTTGAAAGTTTAAGAATATATCCATTTTGTTTATATTTATGACAGAAGATAATTTGTACGATTATTAGAATTTTTAATCGGTAAAACACGTTGATTTTGGGGAAAAGGGTGTGATTCGACAGTCATGATTGTCTAGTTATCTCGGTCTTCAACGCTCACACTAAAATGTCATGAAATGAGTAGGGTTAAAATTGATAAAACGTTAAATACACTACTGGCCATTAAAACTGCTACACCACGAAGATGACGTGCTACAGACACGAAATTTAACCGAGAAGTAGAAGATGCTGTGATATGCAAATAATTAGCTTTTTAGATCATTAGCACAAAGTTGGCTCCGGTGGCAACACCTACAACGTGCTGACATGAGGAAAATTTCCAACCGATTTCTCATACACAAACAGCAGTTGACCGGTGTTGCCTGGTGAAACGTTGTTGTGATGCCTCGTGTAAGGAGGAGAAATGCGTAACATCACGTTTCCGACTTTGATACAGGTCGGATTGTAGCCTACCGCGATTGCGGTTTATCGTATCGCGACATTGCTGCTCGCATTGGTCGAGATCCAATGTCTGTTAGCAGAATATGGAATCGGTGGGTTCAGGAGGGAATACGGAACGCCGTGCTGGATCCCAACGGCCTCGTATCACTAGCAGTCGAGATGACAGACATCTTTCCCGCATGGCTGTAACGGATCGTGCAGCCACGTCTTGATCCCTGAGGCAACAGATGGGGACGTTTGCAAGACAACAACCATCTGCACGAACAGTTCGACGAATTTTGCAGCAGCATGGACTATCAGCTCTGAGACCATGGCTGCGGTTATCCTTGACGCTGCATCACAGACAGGAGCGCCTGCGATGGCGTACCCAACGACGGACCTGGGTGCAAGAATGGCAAAATGTCATTTTATCGGATGAATTCAGGTTCTGTTTACAGCATCATGATGGACGCATCCGTGTTTGGCGACATCGCGGCGAACGCACATTGGAAGCGTGTATTCGTCATCGCCATACTGGCGTGTCACCCGGCGTGATGGTATGGGGTGCCATTGGTTACACGTTTTGGTCACCTCTTGTTCGCACTGACGGCAATTTGAACAGTGGACGTTACATTTCAGATGTGTTACGACCCGTGGCTCTACCCTTCATTCGATCCCTGCGAAACCCTACATTGCATCAGGGTAATGCACGACCGCATGTTGCAGGTCCTGTACGGGCCTTTCTGGATACAGAAAATGTTCGCCTGCTGCCCTGGCCAGCACATTCTCCAGATCTCTCACCAATTGAAAACGTCGGGTCAATGGTGGCCGAGCAACTGGCTCGTCACAATACGCCAGTCACTACTCTTGATAAACTGTGGTATCGTGTTGAAGCTGCAAGGGCAGCTGTACCTGTACACGCCATCCAAGCTCTGTTTGACTCAATGCCCAGGCGTATCAAGGTGCTTATTACGGCCAGAGGTGGTTGTCCTGGGTACTGATTTCTCAGGATCTATACACGCAAACTGCGTGAAAATGTAATGTCAGTTCTAGTATAATATAGTTGTCCAGTGAATACCCGTTTATCATCTGTATTTCCTCTTGGGGTAGCAATTTTAATGGTCAGTATTGTATCTGAAGTAAAATACAGGGACACGACAGGAATTTGATGCTGGATTAAAAAACACAGTGGATACACTGTTAAACATGTTCCTATTGGAAGAGGGCCTACTCTTACCTTCGACTAGTGATCCTGCTCCCTCTGTAGGCTGCGGACGAGGCTAGAACATACTTTGACGTGTAATCCTAACAACGGTTGGAGTACGACTGTCCACTCACACAAGGAATTCCAGTAGGGGAAAGCGTTAAGTGAACTGCTGTGGTTGACGTCATCATCCGAATGATAAATCTTTCAACAGCTCCTTCTGGTCCTGTCACAAAATGCTATCGTGAGTTGTTGATTTACTCCGGATCACTCGTTCGTATTATTATAAGCGTAAAATCTACGACGTCTTCTTTCGTCCTGCAAAAGGTGGAAACCAAATAACCTCTTCTACCACGTCCATCAAGCTGTCCGCCAGCGTCTATTGCGGGTGTTGCTTCGGCCAAGTAGGCAACTTAATAGATATTCTGTGCAGACAATAAAAAAAAAAGAGAAAAGGCGCTACGCTCACAGCCATTATTTTAATTCTTTCATTGAGTTTGAGAGATCAGAAATAATGGGTATTTTTTATCTGTTTTTTTGTTAACACAAGATCAGGTTCGGAAGTAATGTCTCAGAATTTTTAGTGTGAGAGCTCTCAAAGCTTTTTAAACAAAACAAACCTTATTAAGACTGTGCGTCTTTATTATTCATATCTACACAGTTGCAATCTTCTGCAGATAGAGGGATCCGAATTGTATCGTGTGACATGGTGGTGTGTAACGTGACTACGTCGGTGCATGGGAAACAGGGTGCTGTAATCGAGTTTCAAACACGAAAAGTTCGTCTACAAATGGAGAATCTCTGCTTCAGCATTACAATGCCAAAGCACACACGAGCGCTGCGATATCTACAACAATCCGACGTCTTGGCTTCCCTGTCATCGATCATCCTCCATACAGTCCCAACGTGGTTCCATCCGGTTTTCATCTGCCAAGGTGATGTGACTCCGACAGCAAATTCAAACATTCCATTGCGACGATATCAACAAACTGGTCTCTCGTTGGGAGAAATGTGTTCGTTGCCAGGGTGACTTTTGAGAAATATAACAAATGTCTGTATAGGAAGAATAAAGATGTAGAGTGTTAATAAAGTTGTTTTATTTTAAAAGCTTTAAGAGTTTAACATATAAAATTCGGAGGCATTACCTTTCAGCCCGACCTCGTACTTGTCATCCAGTAATAAATATGATCACCACTCTTAATAAAGTATCAGTGACGTTATCACATACCAAAGACTGTACAAATGAAGGGTGGGTGCTACAGGTCACGTGCCTAGATTATGAAGTAGCTCTCGGAGATGTCAACACTTATCTTCGTGGGACGCGAAGTCGTGTCCCAACGCTGCTCGCTTCGCTGGTGGCTCTCCAAGGCCAGAGGAACGTGTACAGGAATTAAGACGATGGGGAAACTGCTGCCTGTATTAAGTGGCCGAAAGTGGGCGTAGCGCGTCAGCTGTGAGTGACGTCAATCTTCACAGGCTGGCAGATTGGATAACCGTCTTGCTGTCCAGCACACCAGCGTTAGGTCTCTCGCCGTTCCTGCAAAAAGTCACAGCGAGTGCTCCGCAGCTGTCGTTCCAGTATATGGCTGCGCAACGGAAAACAATCTGGAAAAATTAATACAGTTACGGGAAAGAAAAGAAGGAAGATTAGGGCTAAACGTCAAAACGTCAAGTGCACAGCGAGCTCATCGGGGAAGGAGTGAAAACTGAGATTGAAGGTAAATGCGGAAAGGAAAACAACCTTGTCCTTTACAAGGGCACCATCCTGGCGTTTGCCTTAAGTGATTTAGAGGCACCATGGAAAATTTAAACCCGGATGGCAGGGCGTGGATTTGAAGCACCATAGTGGTGAAAATGAGATCAGTGAGTTACCACTGCGACATGTCGCTCGATAATACGTAGTTCGAAGGGAATATATGCCAGAACTAGTCCGTTCGTATTGTGTCCGCCAAAGTCCAAAGTCGTACACGCAGTGATAATTAACCTCGTTTTTTTCAGTGTATGTTAGATACATCTGGCAGACGTTTGTTATACTGAATATAGGGGAATCACAAAGTTCGCTATTGATTACAGAAAATTGAATTTTTTCCTTTTTTTAAAAATTTGCGTACGATTTTTTAATTTGCGAACCATGTGTGATGTGGGTTATCAGTGAAGCATGTGTTACTGTAGTTAACTTAATCTGACAACTCGTTTTTGTTTAGTTACAAAATTGTAGGACCTATTATACTCCTTCGGCAAACGAATGATGTTATTTTCTTTTCTGTTAAACACAAGACACTAAATTTGAGTAAAGCAGTTTGATCGTATTCTGGAAGTGCAACATTAACCGTGTCTGTTGATAAATCATTGTGTATTCGATCTAGATGTAGTTGTAAATTACAGTATTTTATCAAAAGTATCCGGACACCTGGCTGAAAATGACTTGCAAGTTCGTGGCGCCCTCCATCGGTAACGCTGGAATTCAATATGGTGTTGGCCCACCCTTAGCCTTGATGACAGCTTCCACTCTCTCACGCATACGTTCAGTCAGGTGCTGGAAGGTTTCTTGGGGAATGGCAGCCCATTCTTCAATAAGCGTTGCACTGAGGAGAGGTATCGATGTCGGTCGGTGAGGCCTGGCACGAAATCGGTGTTCTAAAACGTCCCAAAGGTGTTCCATAGGTTTCAGATCAGGACTCTGTGAAGGTCAGTCCATTACAGGGATGTCATTGACATGTAACCACTCCGCCACAGGCCGTGCATTATGAGCAGGTGCTCGCTCGGGCTGAAAGATGCAATGGCCATCCCCGAATTGCTCTTAGACAGTGGGAAGCAAGAGGGTGCTTAAAACATCAATGTAGGCCTGTGCTGTGATAGTTCCACCCAAAACAACACGGGGTGCAAGCCCCCTCCGTGAAAAACACGACCACACCATAACAACACCCCCTCAGAATTTTACTGTTGGCACTACACACATTGGTAGATGACGTACACCGACCATTCGCCATACCCACACCCTGACATCGGATCGTCACATTGTGTACCGTGATTCGTCACTCCACACGACGTTTTTCCACTGTTCAATCGTCCAATGTTCACGCTCTTTACACCAAGCGAGGCGTCGTTGATGTCTGCCTATTACACATTACGAACATCTTCAACTGTCGGCGGTCCCTGTCAGTCAACAGACGAGGTCGGCCTGTACGCTTTTGTGCTGTACGTGTCCCTTCACGCTTCTAGATCACCATCACATCAGAAACAGTTGACCTAGGGATGTTTAGGACTGTGGAAATCTAGCGTACAGACGTGTGACTCAAGTGACACCCAATCACCTGTCCACATTCGAAGTCCGTGAGTTCCGCGGAGCGCCCCATTCTTCTCTCTCACGATGTCTGATGACTACTGAGGTCACTGACATTGATACCTGGCAGCAGGCGGCAGCACCATGCACCTACTACGAAAAACGTATGTTTTTGGGGGTGTCCGGATACTTTTGATCACATAGTGTATATCACGATATTACGTGTTTGGTCGTATGTATAGGAGGCGTCCTACAACATTGTGAGTCGTGTGTGTATATTGCTTCTTACAATATTCTAGGGAGTATAAATCAGAAACATATCGATCTAGTACCACATCTGTGAAGATACTCCATATTATCGTGTACTAGTTATTATTCAACAGCCGGCCGAAGTGGCCGAGCGGTTCTAGGCGCTACAGTCCGGAACCGCGCGACCGCTACGGTCGCAGCTTCGAATCCTGCCTCGGGCATGGATGTGTGTGATGTCCTGAGGTTAGTTAGGTTTAAGTAGTTCTAAGTTCTAGAGGACTGATGACCTCAGAAGTTAGGTCCCATAGTGCTCAGAGCCATTTGAACCATTTATTATTCAACAGTGCAGCGCAGCACGAACGCCTTTCGGAAATCTGGGAAAACGAAACGAATCTCACCTGTCTCTACCATTTTCAAGAAACCGTCTATCACTAAAGCAAAACGTTGCTGACACAAAGGGGTCTTCAAAATCCATGCTGATCCGTCGATATAAGCTTCAAAATGGTTCAAATGGCTCTGAGCACATCTGAGGTCATCAGTCCCCTAGAACTTAGAACTATTTAAACCTAACTAAGCTAAGGACATCACACACATCCATGCCCGAGGCTGGATTCGAACCTGCGAACATAGCGGTCCCGCGGTTCCAGACTGAAGCTCCTAAAACAGCTCGGTCACAGCGGCCGGCAGAGAAGCTTCTTTTCCTCTCATACGTACATGGAACAGGCACTTTTTTTACAGATATGAAATGATTTTCTAAATAAGACACACCACATACCAAAAAACATTTATGTAAAAAATCAGATAAACTGTAAATGTAGTTGCATCTATTCAAAATAATCTGAATTAATCGATTTCCTGAAGTCAGAGGACCATTGAAACTTGTGGATTCGTCACTGCCTGATTTCCTACGCAGTTGTAACAAAGTAGAGATGGTATCGATCAAATCCATATGTAACAGGAACGCCACAGAAAGGAAACTCGTACATGAAATTTAAAGCAGGGATGAGTCTGAGATTTCTGCCACTGAGACTTGCTGAGTAAAGAAAAAAAAAAAGCAAAAGGTACGCGATGTATTTTTGATACAACTGTTCGAATAATTATGCAGAAAATCACAGCCAATGAGCTCAACGCTCAGTTATTTGTCACTCTCACGTAAGGGCACTCTGGTGACGTTGGAGCGCTGCCCATGGTGGAGAACTGGTTCCGTGTGATCATCTGACCATACACCGCCGACGTTACTCATGGCTAGGTAATAAGAAGCTGTCTAGTTTGATAGATCTATGACTACGCCTGACTGAAGTAGTCCAATTCGTTGGTGTATCAACGCGGACTGTAAAACGTGTCTACAAGGAATGGTGCGCCACTCACAGGCCTGTAACATGGCGCAAGAACAGCGGTCGTAAAAAATAAAGAACCTAATCTGTAGGGGTCGAAAACGAATTTCACGCCTTCTAAATGACAACCAGTTTCAAATTCGACAAGAATTGCTGATGTCGGAGAATGGAGCTTCATCTCAACCAGTTTTCGAACAAACTTCGCGTAGCGAACTACGTGCAGTAGACATTTGGAGTCGCGTACTTCGCAAAACACAACTGCTCACTGCTGCACTTGACGCTACACGTCTTCAATGGGCCAAAAACAGAGAACCCGGACTGCTGAGTGGTGAGCTGTAGCGTGGGCTGACTAATATCTAGAGTATGACGAATCTTGTGAATCGAGATAAAGATTTTGCCCTCAGTGTAGCTTGGCAACCAGCCTTTGATGCAACAATACCTGAGAGCCAGCAGTGTGCATCGCTTTGTTGTGATCTTCAGTCATAAACTGTTTTGTTGCATCTCTCCACGCTAGGCTATCCTGAGCAAGCCTCTTTATCTCTGCATGGCTACTGCAACCTGCATCTATCTGAACCTGCTTTCTCTTTTGGTGCCACGTTCTCCCTATAATTTTTATCCCCGATACTACCTTCCATTACACTATTTCTATTTCCTGATGTCTCAGAATGTGTCCTATCAACCAATCCCTTCTTCTAGTCAGGTTGCTCCACAAATTTCTTTTCTCCCCAGTTCTGTTCCGTACCTCCCATCAAATCTTCAGCAGTCTTCTGTAACACCACATTTCAAAAGCTTCTGCTATTTTCTTGTCTGAGCGTTTATCGGCCATGTTTCATTTCTGTACCAGGCTACACTCCAGACAAATATCGTCATACAAGACTTCCTAACACATAAATTTATGTTAGTTGTTAATAACTACCGCTTCTCCAGAAATGCAGAAATGCTTTTCTTTTGTTAATTGTATACATTTTATACCAGTTCCCGTCAGTTCACCGAAGTTCAGCGCTGTCGGGCCGGGCTAACACTTGGATGGGTGACCACCCAGCCATAGAGCGTTGTTGGCAAGTGGGGTGCATGGGGTGCATTTAGCCTTTGTGAGGCAAACTGAGGAGCTACTTGATTGAGAAGTAGCGGCTCCGGTCTCGTAAACTGACATACAGCTGGGAGAGCAGTGCTCTGACCACATGCCCCTCCATATCCGCCTCTAGTGACGCATGTGGGCCGAGGATGACACGACGACCGGTCGGTAACGTTGGGCCTTCATGGCCTGTTTGGGCGGTGTTTAGTTTTAGAATACATTTTGTATCCTCTGTACTCAAGCCACCTTCAATTATTTTGCTGCCCAAATACGATAACTCATGTAGTAGCCTACATTTAGTGTCTCGGTTCCCTCAGGATCGCATAATTTAATCCTCCTACATTCCATTGGCGTTGTTGATGTTTATCTTATAAACACTTTTCAACACACTATTCATCTCGCTCAACTGCTCTTTCAAATCATTCACCGTGTTTGACAGAACTTGTCAGTTCTATCAGCAAACCTCAAAGTTTCTATTTCCTCTCCGTGAACTTTAATTACCTTTTCTATTTTATTTTCTATTTCCTTTACTGCTTGCTTAATGTACGGATTGAATGACTTCACGGATGTGTGTGATGTCCTTAGGTTAGTTAGGTTTAAGTAGTTCTAAGTTCTAGGGGACTGATGACCTTAGAAGTTAAGTCCCATAGTGCTCAGAGCCATTTTTGAACTTCGCGGATAGGTTACAACCTTGCTCGCTCCCTTCTCAGCCACTACTCCTCTTTCATGTCCTTCGACTCTTTCAACTACGATCTTATGAGGCAAGATAACTGTGAAGATTTTATTTCATGAACCAGGATGTTTATTCAACACTTTTGTACATTTGTTGAGCTTTGCACAGCACATTCGTCACGAGTTCGCTTGGAAATGTCCTCGTTTCAGGATGACAATAGACATGTTCACTAGGCTGCCCACACAGATGCCTGTTTTAACAAACACGTAAGACAGCACGTCGTACCTTTACTCATCCGCCGAATCAGCCGATCTTCATCCTATGAAAATTTTCTGAAACTATCTGGAACAGCAGGTGAGCCATACAACCAACATCTCCATAGTTGATATTTCTGCGGGATTCAACTGTCAACGAATGGCTTCAGATGGATCTCGAATACGTGACGAAACTTCTTGCCCTCTTCCTATGTGAATGGAGACCATTACCTAAGTCGGTGTTATGCGGTATTAGTGTGGTGTAAGGTGGGGGTGAGTCTCCAGTCCCCTACTGTACATATTTTTCGTTATTTGGCCCACTGAAGACGTGTAGTATCACGAGGCGCACTGAGGAACGCTTTTTCGCCAGTTGCCCATGGCATGCAGTTCCCTTCGCAATTTCTTTAGGAAACTGTGTTTTCGGATTGTTGCTGTTGCAGATGGTGCAAGTTTACAATGTAAATATGTATCCCGAAATTAAACTCTCACCAATTATTTATTTATTTCGAAGTGCTTCCTTAATAGAATTTATACCTCAGTTTCCTACTTCAGTAATCCGTTAATTTGTGACGTCTTTCTTTCTAGGCTATACCATAAACAAGTTACAACTGTTCCCATACTTAACTGGTTAACCATTTTTCGTGGCGACGTTGATTGTCTGGTTATTGGTCTGACGTTCCAACCATATGATGACACGGATGTTTAGCATCAGTTATTAACCAAAACTCCCTGAACTATTGTGAATTTCGACAATTTCTTTTCTAGAGGGCCCGCCGCATAACTGAGGTCGATGAACGACACATTTGGCTGAAAATTACTTTGAGCAGATAGAGAACCAACTCATGAGGGCAACGTCTTAGACCTCCTGGCAACAAACAGACCTGAACTTACAGAATCAGTTAACGTGGAGGAAGGTATCAGGGATGATAAGGCTGTGACAGCGTCTATGACAACGGGTCTGACAAAGAATGTTAAGAAAGGTACAAAGATATTTTTACTCAGCAAGAGTGACAGGATACACATTTCAGAGTATCTGAGCTGCCAGCATCAAATATTCTGTGACGCGGACGAAGATGTGGAAAACAAATGGAAAAAATTCAAAGGAATCGTGCAATATGCCCTAGACAAATATGTTCCGTGTAAGGTCTTAAAGGATGGGAAAGACCCACCATGGTGTAACAGCCGTGTTAGAAAACTGCTACGTAAGCAAGAAGAACTTCACCTCAGTTTCAAGAGAAATAAAAACCGAGCTGACAAACAGAATCTGAACTAGGTGAAAATGAGCGCAAGGAGAGCAGTAAGATAAGTGTTAATGGCTTTGAAAGTAAAACCTGGCAACAAACAGACCTGAACTTACAGAATCAGTTAACGTGGAGGAAGGTATCAGGGATGATAAGGCTGTGATAGCGTCTATGACAACGGGTCTGACAAAGAATGTTAAGAAAGGTACAAAGATATTTTTACTCAGCAAGAGTGACAGGATACACATTTCAGAGTATCTGAGCTGCCAGCATCAAATATTCTGTGACGCGGACGAAGATGTGGAAAACAAATGGAAAAAATTCAAAGGAATCGTGCAATATGCCCTAGACAAATATGTTCCGTGTAAGGTCTTAAAGGATGGGAAAGACCCACCATGGTGTAACAGCCGTGTTAGAAAACTGCTACGTAAGCAAGAAGAACTTCACCTCAGTTTCAAGAGAAATAAAAACCGAGCTGACAAACAGAATCTGAACTAGGTGAAAATGAGCGCAAGGAGAGCAGTAAGATAAGTGTTAATGGCTTTGAAAGTAAAACTATGTCCACCGATCTGAGTAAAGCCCTAAGAGATCTTGGTCGTCTGTAAAATCAGTAATTGGATCAAAATCATCTATTCATTCACTCAGTGACCATACTGGCACCGAAACGGAAGATGACATAGAGAAGACCGAAATACTGAATTTGGTCTTCCAGAATTGTTTCACCGCGGAAGATCGTAACAAGGTCAATTCTTTCAATCGTCGTACAAACGTCAAAGAGCCAGGTATTGAGATAACCGATAGCAGAATAGAGAAACAACTACAGTCGCTTAGTAGCGGAAAGGCGTCAGGACCAGATGAGATACGTATAAGATTCTACAAAGACTATGCAAAAGAACTTGCTCCCCTTCTAGCAGTAATTTATCATAGATCGCTTAAGCAAAGAATGTTACATAGCGATTGGAAGAAATCGTAGGTCATTCCCGTTTTTAAGGACAGTAGGACAGGTGCAAACAATTATACACCAATATCGATGACGTAAATCTGTTGTAGAATTTTGAAACATGTTTTATGCTCAAGAATTATGACGTTCTTGGAAAATGAACATCTCCACTGCAAAATTCGACATGGATTACTCAAACAGAGATCCTGCGAAATTCAGTTCGCTCTGTTGCCCCGCGAGATCCACAGTTCCGTGTTCCTTTAGAAAGGAATTTGACACCGTCCCGCACTGCCGTTTAGAGAGCTTATCGAATATCAGAACAGATTTGTTCCTGGGTTCAAGATTTCCTTGCAGACAGAACTCAACGCGTCGCTCTTAAAGGAGCCAAATCGACAGATGTGAAGGTAATTTCCAGTGTACCACAGGTAAGTGTCATAGGATCGTTACTTTTTACAATACATACAAACGATCTAGTAGAAAGCGCCGGATGCTCTCTAAGGCTGTTCGCAGATGGCACAGTTGTCTATAACAAAGTAGCACCGCCATAAGATAGTAATGATTATTAGGATGGTGCAGGCTCTGTCAGTTGACCCTGGACATAAAAAAAATGTAACATATTGCGCGTACACTGTATAGCTACACTATTGATGACCGATGGAAACAGTATCTGCCGTAAAATATCTAGGAGTAACTACCCGGAGGGACCGTAAGTGGAATTACTATATAAAACAAATAGTGGGAAAAGCGGATTCCAGACTCAGATTCACAGGAAGAATCTTAAGAAATGTAACTCAACCACGAGGGAAGTGGCTTATTACGCGCTTGTTCGATCTATTCTTGAGTACTGTTGATCTGTCTGGGATCCCTACCAGACAGGGCTGATAGAAGAGGTAGAGAAGATACAACGAAGAGCAGCACGTTTCGTCACGGGTTCGTTTAGTCTGCGTGAGAGTGTAAAGGAGATGATCAACGAACTCCAGTGGCAATGTTACGTGAGAGACGTTGTGCATCACGGAGAGATTTACTACTGAAATTTCGAGAGAGCACTTTCTAGGACGAGTCGGACAACATATCACTTCCTGTCACAAACGTCTCGCGTAATGACCATGAGGGAGAAAATTCGAGAAGATGCGGAGGCTTACCGACAATCATTCTTCCCACGCGCTATTCGCGAGTGGGACCGGGTTGGAGGGCTCAGTGTTACAAAAAGTGCTCTCCGCCACACCCCATACTCTTGCGGAGTATGACGTAGATGTAGATTTTGTTTTTAGTACAATACTCTGCTACGCTGTTGATGAAATTACTCGTACTGAGTTGTACAAAGAACTCGTTCCGACGTTTTTGCCATTATCAGGTGTACCTACGCCGATGATATGATAGGCATAATATCGTTCCTTACTTCTCTTTCAGTTCTGTGTCCATGTATCGCACGCTGTGCTTGTGTTTATAATGCTAGTGTAGCGATGCGTTTCTTTAAACAGCATGGAGAAATGGAAACGTAGGTAGACGCCAATAAAGGACTAAGCGATATTTGAAGATTATTGCATTAAACTTCTTATTTAGTTAATTAATTATCGCACAGATCATACGATAAGCGCTATGCTGTGGAACGAGTCAACAGAACAAATATAAAACACGCTCACGGACGTACGTGTATATATACGGCTACATGCTGAGCTCTTACAGGTTTTTCCTGTAAATAAGACTTTTTCTATTCGTGTATATATACTGCTGCATGCTGGGCACTTACGTACACTTCCTTAAGAAAGACTATTTACATTCAAGAATTTCTCTATGCTATAGATTTAGTTGTCAAAGAGTAATGCCTCTGTCCTACATCCGAAGAAACTTCTCCTGCTTACTGTCAGACAGACTGTGAGGCTATGGTTGATATTCCCAGCTGCTTAAAAATATACCTGCAAAATATACGTCTGTGAACTCCACACATAATCCTAATTTATTTCTTCCGTGCAATGAGTACTTTTTGCCTAAGCCAGGAGTTACGCCAGAATATTATCCCATAAGGCACCAGTAAATGAGAATATGGGAAATATGTTGACTTACTCACTTGGGTATCCCCAAAGTTGACAATTATTTTTTTGACAAAATTAGCCGTAAACGTTTTAGCAGGTCTACGACATGGTTTCTTTCCACTTTAATCTTTCATCAACATGCACGCCCACGAACTTTCTACCCTGTTTATTATTTTTTGTAGGCATACTGGGATAATAGAGGGCAAAATATTTTTTACAGTACAAAACTGGATGTGCAGCGATTTTTTGTTTTCGCGTTTTTGTCCAAAGTTCGCAGCTAGCCCGTGTTCAGTAACTTTCGCAGATGTTTTAGTTAATGTTTTCTCTGTTGATACTTCTTTGCTCGGCTTCACAGCAAAACTTGTATCATCTTAAAACAGGACTAATTCTGCCTTCTGATTGAAATAAAATGGCATCTCATTAACACACAGCAAAAACATTAGTGGCTGAATGATCGAACCCTGTGGGAAACTCGTTCTAATTTCTCCCCATGCAGATGATTTGGCGTCCATCTTTGAGTTACTAGAACAGCCTAGGTTAACTTTCTGCATTTTGTTTTTTTTAGAAGGGACTAAACTAGACATTTGCTGAACTACGTATTACAAAAAAACTTAGTTCCTCTAGTAGAATATCATGATTAACACATAACATGCCTCCGATAGCATGTAGAACATCCCAATTGTAATTATTTTATCGTTTATAGATTTTATTACGCGATAAATGGAAAACAGTTGACTCGATAGGGCAGCACTTTTGAAATCCAGTTGGCTAAGTATTCTACCACTAAACAAGTGGACAACAATCCTGGAATGGATCACCTTGGCAAAAGTTTTAGAAAATGAGTGAGGATAGGACACTGGGCGGTAATAATTCATAGCTGTGGATTCACTTTCCTTATAGAAAGGCTAACAACGCCATATCTTAATCTAACTGGAAAACGTCCTACATTAATAATACGTTACATAAGTGAGTAAGGACATTACATATTATAGGTTCAAGTCTTTGTAGTGTCTAAATGGAGAAATTATCCACTCCATGCGAACTTTCAATTTTTAGAGTCATATTTCAGATGGGGCTGTGAGTTTTACCCCCGAAAGAATACCTAAGTGAGGCTTTTGATGTGATTGCCTGTAGTGCGAAATCCAGCTGGCGCCAGTACGACGTGAATGTCCACGTTGAGGTTTTATCAGGATGTCGGATCTACACGATATGAACATCCTTGGCTGCTCTTCTAGTAACCGCGAGGCAGTGAAATGCCAGCAGTTTCAGAGAAGAGCCGTGGAAACAGCGACGGCGGCGCCTCGAGGGGTCAAGTGCACCTTGACTTCGCGGCCTTAATGGATATCAGCAACGACTCTGTGACAGCGGATTTTCTGCTACACACCTAACTGTCTTTACTAGTTTTAGAAAAGCAGTTGATCAGTTGAGAGGCAGAATAACTTCTTCTATTACGTCACGAAACGATCTTGTCAGCACTTAGTTCTATATCGCAGAGATAATAGCACCGTACCAAAAAAATTGTCACGTCAAGAGACATCACTTTAATACCGTGAAACACCGCCTGTAACCTAGATAATAGCTTCAGTTCCTTGAGAAGCGAGTCAGTTTTTCAGTAAGCCATGTACAGCTGAAGCCACTCATTGATGGATACATCCCGCAGAGCTAAAAAATTTCCTGGATGTTGATCGTTACGTTTCACCTGCTGTCCCAAAAACGTTCCAGAGATTTTTTATGTATTTCAGATAGTGTGATTTAACGGACCAGTCAAGGTATGACAGAGTTCGTGAGCGTTCGTCAAACCAGGAACGTATGCAGGCAGCCCTATGAACACGTTTTTTGTCATCTCGAAAGGTGGGAGTGTATACAACCTATTCGTCATGAAGATGTTGAAGAAAAAGTAACACTCTGTCATGGAGAATCTCTGCATGTAAAAGGCAATGTCCTGACTGACTCATCATCACCCAGCCGGAACTGCTAAGGAGAACCTGAAGTTTGGAGACGGCGTGGCTCTTATACTGCAGACGTCGCTTAAGAAGGGATTCCAATCCTGAGGGGGTGAAATCGGGGCTGAAGGATTTGTTTTAAAACTGTCGCTATTAAGGCAGTTTTGAAGCTAGACCTACGAAAATTGGTACTTGGTTTCTCGGTCAGAAATAAAGAAACATGTATTTCAGAATTTTTGGAAGTTTAACCCTATTGAAAACATATCATTATGAAATAACTACTAAAATACGTATTTTTAAAGCGACATCTATAAACACTAGTATTTGACTTCTCGGTTACAAATAAAAGAATACGTGATTCTAAAATGTAGACTTTCACGGGCGGAAATATTATGACCATTATAATTATCCGGGCTGTTATGCCGACCACGGCATAACAGCCCGGATAATTATAATGGACATAAAAGAATACCTGTTTCAGTGTTGTTGGAAACTGAACCACTAAGGGGGTGTAATAAGGGATTAGATTTTTTATGAAAATGTTTTACTATGAAAGGATAAATCTGTGAAAATTTGTATTTGACTTCTCTGTTAGAAATAAAACATACTCATGTCACAGTTTATGCAAATTCGCCCCCTAATGAGGTGAAATAATAGGTGAAACGTTTTCATTGCAAAAGTATTTTTAAAGCTAAATCATTGAAAATTGATATATGGCTTCTCAGCAACAAAAAATTACGTGTTTCACTGTTTTTGGAAATTGAGCACCGAAGGGGGTGAAGTAGGGTCAGACTGACTCACTGACTCTTCATCACCCAACACAAACCGCTAAGGATAGAAACTTGAAGTTTGCAGAGGGTGTGAATCTTATACTGTAGAGATAGTTTAAGAAGGGATTATCCGAAATTGCACTCCTAAAGAGATGAAATAAGGGGTGAAAGGCTTTTTGAAGGTATGTTGCTATTAAGGGAATTTTGAAACTACGAAAAGTGGTACTTGATTTCTCAGTCAGAAAATGAAAAATAAGTGTTTCAGCATTTTTGGAAATTCAACCACTGAGGGAGTAAAACAGTGGCTGAAAGATTTTTGGAAGTGAATAATTAGTAAAGAACCACAATAGGATTTTTAAGATTACATCTATGAGAACTGCTATTTGACTTATCGGTTGGAAATAATAAAAAACATACGTGTTCCAGTGTTTCTGAAAATTCAACCGCTAAAGGAGTGCAATAGGGGATGAAACTTTTTGAGAAGATATTTCATTACATTAAAACAATTTTAAAGCTAAATTAATGAGAACTGATATTTCAATTCTCGGTTAGATATAAAGAAATATTTGTCTGGGGTTGAAAGATGCTACGGAATTATCACCACAGAACAAAAAAGGCATGATCAACATAAACTTTGGACTCCAGCCACAAGAATCGCTTTAGATGAGAAGTACATTCGGAAAAGACCATGTTTATATGGCCTTAATTAGTGCGAAAAGCTTAGAAGGCATTGCAATTTGTGAACAACATAAAAATTGGATTAAATAAAAACATAAAAAATCTCTGGAGGCCATATAATCTAAGTCAGCGAAGCAGCGGACGCTAAGCTGGTAATGAAATAAACGGAACACCCTGCTTCATGTTCACGATACCGAATGAGTAGGGCAAAGTCACAGTACAAAAGATATCTCCAAACCACTTCCGGCTTGAGCTACACCCTGCAATCAAACGCATCATTGAATCGTCGGTGCTCTTTGCGCCTGGCATAGTTTGAAAAGAGGCAACATCGAGACCAGTCAGAGGACACTACGTGTCTCCAGTCGCCTACTGTCCACATTCTGACGTGCCACAATGAGGGATGCTCATTCGCCAGTTGGTTATTGCATGCAGTTCCCTTCGCAATGTTCGCTCTCAAGCTACAGTCGCTGACACCGGCATGTTTTGACTAGTTAGTGCTGCTGCTGATGGTGAAAGCTTACAATGTAAGTACGTATCCAGAATTTAAACTCGCTAAATGTTTATTTGTTTCGAAGTGGTTCTTTTACAATCTCTGTACCTTAGTTTCCTCTTTAGAAATGAGTTAAATTTGAAACATTCACGTCTCTTTCAAGGTTCTGCCATAAACAAGTCACCACTGTTCCCTTAATTAAATACTTAATCATTCTTCGAGGCGACATTGTCTGACAGCCTGTTGGTGTTACGTTCCAGCCATATGTTACCATCAGTTATTAAGCAAACCCTTCTAAACTATTGTGAATTACAACAATTTCTTTTCTAGAGGGCCTTCAGTATACAGGAGAGCCAAGAACAACATTTTTATTTTTGCCACAGGTTTCTGCTGCACTAATGATTCATTTCCTCGTAGTAATTACAAAGTTTCACCACGAGCTCGTTTCGGCATTTTTGCCATAGTCAAAGATACTTGTGCAAATGATATAATACGTATAATACACCTATGTTAATTTCTGTGTTTACGTATGGCACATTATGGTTACGTCTTAGCTGGTATGACGCGGTCCATATTGCATCTTGGAGAGTAAGTATAGTACTCTTTCTGTTATATTATAAGCACGTTATTATATGTACTTTTATTTGTGTGATCTCGTTAGAATTATTTTTTACAACTTTTTCACTGCTTCCGCTTCAGCGATACTATGTGTTTACAATGGAATGTATACTTCGCGGAAAGTCAGTGCTTACGTTTAATTATCAGATGTTGCATTTTTTGGTTTTACCACAGTCTAATTTTTACCACAGTCTAATACATAACAATCGCGACAATGTCTAATGTGAAAGTTGTTACCGTTTGACTCCTAGAGCGACACTAGCGCTTCAAGTGGCGAGAAAGTAGACAGTGACATGTGTCGCAAGGATAATGCACGTTTTATTCGTTTTTCTACTTAATTAACGAAATAATTGCTATATTTCTGCGTCCCGTGAATTAATAATGTACCAAGGGACATGAATTATCTTGAAATGAATGTAACACAGTCGATCTTGGTTCAAAAAATGGCTCAAATGGCTCTGAGCACTATGGGACTTAACTTCTGAAATCATCAGTCCCCCATGACGTAGAACTAACCTAAGGACATCTCACACATCCATGCCCGAGGCAGGATTCGAACCTGCGACTGTAGCAGCAGCGCGGTTCCAGACTGAAGCGCCTAGAATCGCTCGGCCACCCCGGCCGGCCAGTCGATCTTCTCTGATTCAATGGCATAAGCTACAACTTATTCATGAAGAAATACTTTCGAATGGACGCATAATTGCAACGTAGTGCGCTGACAGCAAGAGAATGTAAATACGTATTTCATGCATGAGAAGCATGTTTTCTGTCGTTGTCTATTTTTATTATGACAGGCATGCTCCTTCACATGTAAAAAATAAATTTAAAAAAATCCATATCTATTGATTCGCCAATACTTAACTACACTTTCTAGTACACGATTACTTTTGTAAATGTAATTAATTTTTCTTCAAAATCAAATTATGTTGAATATTCTTGCCGTTTGTGGTTCAGATGCAGCAACAGTTGTGGAATTGGTTTCTTCTCTGTTGGGAAACGGTTTTTTATTCATTTTTGACGTTTTATTATGACGTCTGTCCGGTTTTCCCTTTAGATACAGATGTGGCTGCTTATTTGATACGTTTAATAATGTAGGTCTAACATTACATACAGGTTTCCTACGTTATACATTCACTGATTTGGCTGGACGTGTAGCGAAAGAAACTTCGAATTGTTCTGTAGATATACGTCGTATTTCTGCAAAAGGTCAGTTGCTCTAGTGTTTATTGGTAACTTTTTGTTATTAAAATAAAAAGACGTTCTTCAGTAAGTTTCTGTATATTATAAGAGAATCTTAAATGAACTGTTTTGTGATTTGCCGTTTTACACGTCCCACGGTCCTTAGGAAATATGGTGTCATTTCTCATATATTGTCGATTTTTATGGCTCTACATACGCTACCGCGCGGGGTAGCCGCGTGGTCCGGGGCGTCTTGCCACGGTCCGGGCGCCTGCCGCTGTCGGGAGGTCCGAGTGCTCCCTCGGGCATGGGTGTGTGTGTTATCCTTAGCGTAAGTTAGTTTAAGTAAGGTTACATAGTGTGTAGGTTTAGGGACCGATGACCCCAGCAGTTTGGTCCATTAAGAATTCACACTCATTTGAACGTTTTTTCCTACATACGCTATATATAGTAAAAGTTATGCTGCAAATCAGTATAAACGACAGAATTCGCACTCATCCAATATCGTACTCAGAAGTGTCACCTGCTGACGGCTTGGCGCTCTGCTGCCGCATAGGAGACAAGAACGAGACTGAATGTCGCGACTGTTGTGTTACACAGTGGTTTTACCATAGTCCCCTGGGTTTTACTTAAATAATAAACGTTCTATTGTTTTGTGTTTGTCGTGATAATACATGGAAAATTTTATTGACATTATAAAAGAAAAAGGAGAAATTATCACGACCAACACAAAACAACATACCATTTATTATGTACGTAAAGCGTGGTAAAACCACAAAACACTATCTCTGAAGATTAAACACAATCACTAACTTTCCGTGAAATTAAATTTCCTACGTAAGCATATAGCATAGTTTGGGCCGAAGCTGTTAAAAATAATTTTATCGAAATCATACAAATAGAAGTACGCAGAAATAACGAGATCGCAACATAACAGAAAGACAACTTCTACTAATGCTCCAAGATGCAATATGGACCATGTCATACCAGCTAAGACGTAAACATAATACGGCATACGTAAACGGACAGAGAAATCCGATTGAATTCATCTCTTTCTGATGTAAGATATTAGCATCCAAACGTTTAAAACGCTATTTTTGCGATGAAAATATCTTTGATAAGATGGGACTTTGTCACAATTCATCTGGGTGAAAAGAGAATTATGATGCCTTAAATCGTTTCAGAAATGTTAAAGGTGAACGGCTCAGCTGAATTATCCCACATGTGGGAAACTTATCCACGTAACTGTGCTTACTCAGTCTGCGCTGATTAAGGCTCTAAAATTACATCGAAGAGAACAGCCGAGAAAAAGGAAGACGAAGAGAACTAATAAGTTGTAAGTGGAAGCAATTCAAGATGACTGATGGCTCTATGTTTATCGATATGCATGCGCATAAATTAAGGATAATGCTGATACATGGTGAAACAAAGCTCTCGTGGGCGGTTTTCAGGTTTAAATCACCATGGGGTATGACGATGCGGTGTACTTGACCTGCGGTCGTCACTCGGTGGCGCTGGCAGCAGTCCACATACGCAGAGGTGTGTTAGTGCATGTCAGAGTACGGTGCATCTAGTAAGCGTGCAGACGTTTCCAGACGTGCTAATGGTGACTGTGTGTTGCAAATGGCTCAAAGAACACATATTGATGACGTTATGAGGGGTAGAATACGAGGGCGACTGGAGGCTGGTCAAACACAGTAGGTCGTAGCACGGGCCCTCCGTGTGCCACAAAGTGTGATCTGAAGATTATGGCAACGATTCCAGCAGACAGGAAACATGTCCAGGCGCTACAGTACGGGACGTCCACAGTGTACAACACCACAACAAGACCGATATCTCACCATCAGTGCCCGCACACGGCTACGGAGTACTGCAGGTAGCCTTACTCGGGACCTTACCGCAGCCACAGGAACAGTTGTCTCCAGACACACAGTCTGCAGACGACTGAACAGACTGGTTTATTCGCCCAGAGACTTGCAAGATGCATTCCACTGACCCCTGGTCACAAGAGAGCCCGTAAAGCCTGGTTTCAGGAACACAGTACATGGTGATTGGAACAGTGCTCCCAGGTTATGTTCACGGACGAGTCCAGGTATAGTCTGAACAGCGATTCTTACCGGATTTTCATCTGGCGTGAACCAGGAACCAGATACCAACCCCTTAATGTCCTTGAAAGGGACCTGTATGAAGGTCGTGGTTTGATGGTGTGGGGTGGGATTATGATTGGTGCACGTACACCCCTGCATGTTTTTGACAGAGGAACTGTAACAGGTAAGGTGTATTGGGACGTTATTTTGCAGGGTGCAGTGGATCCGACCTTCCTCCTGATAGATGATAATGCATAGCAACACTGAGTTGCCATCGTGGAGGAGTACCTTGAAACAGAAGATATCAGGCGAATGGAGTGGCCAGCCTGTTCTCCAGACCTAAACCCCATCGAGCACGTCTGGGATGCTCTCGGTCGGAGTATCGCTGCATGTCTTCAAACCCTTAGGACACTTCAGGAGCTCCAACAGGCACTGGCGCAAGAGTGGGAGGCTATACCCCAGCAGCTGATCCAGAGTATGCCAACCCGTTGAGGGGGCTGTGTACATGTGCGTGGTGATCACATCCCGTATTGATGTCGTGTTACATGCGCAGGAAACAGTGGCGTTTTGTAGCACATGTCTTTCGGGACAGTTTTCTCAACTTATCACCAATACCGTGGGCTTACAGATCTGTGTCGTGTGTGTTCCCTATGAGCCTATGCTATTAGCGCCAGTTTTGTGTAGTGCCACATGGTGTCGCACCACATTCTGCAATTATCCTTAATTTATCAGCATGCGTGTAGTATGTTTCAGAACGCACATAAAAACGAGATTTCCTGGTGCTCATACCTCGGGGTCTATTGGTAGCAAAAGGATAGGGTGAAGTGTTTTGGATAGCCCATGGACTACAGACCGTTTGTATGGACAACAGAAGGATCATCTTAGTGTCACTATCCTACAGTACAGGGTCAAAGTAAGAATGTTACAAACTTCCCCTGGTTCAGGCAAACGGAGCAAATCGTTTGGTTTCATTTTGCATCTCACATGGCCTACGGTGGCTTGATGGGGCTTATGGAGGCACATCATTAGCTCTCGGTTTCTCGCGCGGAGTACAAATGTACTCCATTATCGTTCTAAACGTTTTTTTCTTATTGTTGGCAAGAATGGCGGGGCTGAAATTCTCAGAGTCTGGCGTTCTTGTACTAACCTGTACCTACAGCAAGTGGCGTGCGCCGTCCTGCCCGGATCTTCTCATAGGAAAGTCTTGAGTGTTCCCTGTCGTGTTTGATGCACACATGTACTCCACGGTAAGGAAAAATTGTAGTTTCCATTACATTTGAAATATGTTTGGATTGCTATTGTAGTTTTAATTTATCGTTATGGCAGATCGCACTTCTGATGAAAGGATTTGGATGCAATGGCTGGAGGAAGAACTGGAGACTGATGAGCCTCCCGATTGTGATTCTGATCTGTACGATGGATGCACAAGCGAGGATGATGATCTACCAGACGAGCAAACTGGAAACAATGGCGTGGATGAATCGGAAGAAGACAATGAGGACATGGAAGAGAGCTTCAGCAAGGCAAGTGAAGAAAAATCGGAAGAAGATAATGTCGACAAGAAGAAGAACTTCAACAAGGCAAGTTATTTCTATTTTGAAAAAGATAAAACAAAATGGAATAAATTAGCACCTCGTCCTAATGTTAAAACAAAGTCCGGCAATACCGTTCTTCATGTTCCTGATCGAAAAGGAGAGGCAAAAAATGCAAAATCTGAAATCGATTGCAGTAACTTGATTATTAATGAGAGAGTAATAGAGTTGATCGTGAAAAGTACCAATATTTATATAGAAACAATCAGGCACAAATTTTCTAGAGAACGAAATGCAAACTTTACAGATCAATGTGAAATGCGTGCCCTTCTTGGTATACTTTTTTTCACTGGCATGCTAAATTCTTCCAAGTTGAATACTTGCAAAATATGGGACAATGAGAGAGGCTGTGGTTTTGAAAGAGTCTATTTGACTATGTCGATGAATAGATTTCATTTCTTGCTTCGTTGCCTCAGATTTGATGACGTGTGCACCAGAAATGAGAGAAAAATGCTCGACAAATTGGCACCAATACGAGAACTTACAGATTTGGTGTTAGAAAGCTTTCAGAAGTACTATACTACTGGGGAGTACCTCACAATTGGTTGGTTTTCGTGGAGATGTCCATTCAGATAGTTTATACCTACTAAACCTGCTCGTTATGGGCTGAAGGTGTTTGCATTAGTGGATTGTAGAATAATGTTTACTGTGAATATGGAAATTTATTGTGGAAAACAGCCGGTGGGGCCTTTTGATGTAAGCAATGCAGAAAGGAGGTCGCTATGAGAATTGCGAAACCGATTTTAGGCACAGGACGTAACATCACGGGTGATAATTGGTTTATTAGCTGTGCTCTGCTTCAAGAACTGCTTGAGCAAAAGATAACTTATGTTGGAACAATCAGACACAACAAAAAAGAAATACCTCAGAGATTTTTACCCAGCAAATAAACACTTCTGTTTTCGGCCTTAGACACGATGCAACACTTGTATCCTACTGCGGAAGGAAAAAGAGAGCAGTAAATTTAGTTTCAAGTTGAAACACGTATGTTGTGTGGCGGCGATGGCGAGGCATTGCAGAGTCTCTGACCAGAGAGCCATTTATCGTGGCTAGTCTGCGCTTGACCGCGCGAGTGTTGCGAGCGGGACTCTGTCAGTAGTAGTCGTGCAGTACAGTTGCGAGCAGTAGTCAGTGGGCAGTAGGCCAGTGCAGTCTGTCGGTAGTAGCAGCCCAGTGCAGTTGTGTGTGAGGAGTCGGCGGGCGTCGACATGGCACTCTGCTCAAGATTCAGGATGAGGTATATTATTTTTAAATGCGCTCAGCTAATAATGTAAATTGACTGTAACTAATTTGTGCAACAATCGCCCCAATAATAATTTTGGTTTTCAAAGCAATTTTTTTACAAAGAATTCTTTAATGAAACAAATATTCCCTTGATATTCCTTAAAGAAAAGCTTCCCTTAAATTCAAAATTTTTGCAATCAATTTCCTCCAAGCTATGGCAAAAATAATAAGAGCAGATGCAGCTTTACTAAGGTAAGAATTTCAGTTTAATTAATGAACAGGGCCTAAGATCGACATTTCGATCTGTTTGTGTTTTCATTGTCACTGAGATTTTATTATCACTGAATTGACTTTCATTTTTTGTGAGGAACTTATACTTGGGTCAGATTGCTAATTTTTGTTTAATTGTCATTGTCAGTAGATTTCATTGCGGGAGGTTACACTT
Organism: Schistocerca americana; assembly: GCF_021461395.2. NCBI lineage: Eukaryota > Metazoa > Arthropoda > Insecta > Orthoptera > Acrididae > Schistocerca > Schistocerca americana. The sequence continues at coordinate 906,651,798 of NC_060119.1, forward strand.
GGCTCCCATTTATTATTATTTTTTTTTTATTTAAATATTTCTGTGGGGACGATATTGCTTCGTGGCTCCATTCTTATTTAACTTTGTCATACATAATTTTCGGTGGGGAGGTTACAAAGTATGCATAATGATGCAGCGCTTGACGAGTCCACAAATTCAAAAACAAACCAGAGATTGTCGCATTCTACATTCTCACAAAAGTTGGAGTTGACGTAGACGATAAACTTTGTTCAAATTATGATACAGCAAGAACTACTAAAAGACGGCCAACAGCAATTTTTACAATATTTTAAATATCGCCGCTATCAACGCTTTATGCATTTATTCAGCAAACAAAAACTATGCCTAAGTGAAATGAGCTGTTTTCCTTGACGAAATTAGGTGACAAATGGTGAAACCGCAGATTCATGAACGCATGAAACAGTCATTGATACCCAGACAACTAAAAATTCGAGGACTGGTGTTGTTTGGAGAGGTATCAGAAGAAAAAATGGAAATAGCTAAACTAAAAAAAGAGGGCAAAGGACGTTGTAAAATATGTGGCAGATGAAAAAATAAATCAACGTGGAGAGTGTGTGCAAAATGTAACGAAGGGGTGTGTGTTGAACATTCGACAACTAGCGTTGTTTGTAAGAATTGTACGTGATTTCTTATTGTACATATCTACTGTGAATACTTTTCTGTGTATTATGAGCTTCTTCATTAAAGCTGTTTTGAATAGTTTAATTACTTCTTGTGTAACGTAGCATGTTGTGAGTAATAAATGGGTGGAGTGGCAAAAACTCATTTTGCCTTTAAAAAATTAAATGTTTAATTCCTTCCCTCGTTTAAGAAGTATTAGTAATGAATTTACTCATACATCGCAAAGGACGTAAAAAAACAAATAAAATAATTAAATAGTGAAGTGGTGAAGTACATTTGTCCTCTGTGCGAGTATCTGTGTCCTCAAAACCCGTAAGAGTATCGGAGGGTTAGTTCATGGGCGGCTCCTCGGAAAACCCCCCAAAAAAGGGTTATTTACTGTAATTTCACTGCCACCAGTGGACCAAAACCCAGCCAGGTATTCCAAGAAGGCTACGCACAGTCGCCGGCCGGTGTGGCCGAGCGGTTCTAGGCGCTTCAGTCTGGAACCGCGCGACCGCTACGGTCGCAGGTTCGAATCCTGCCTCGGGCTTGGATGTGTGTGATGTCCTTAGGTTAGTTAGGTTTCAGTAGTTCTAAGTTCTAGGGGACTGATGACCTCAGATGTTAAGTCCCATAGTGCTCAGAGCCATTTGAACCATTTGCTACGCACAGTCAATGGCTGAAATTTTTACGATGTATTCCTAGGATTCCGATCTCGAACACCTTGAAAATTTCCATCATATATTTATCCGTTTTCGAGATAGAGAGGTTCAAATTTACCCTGATTGTATACGTAAAACGTAGTTTATTGAGTGACGTAGCATGGATAAATGTGATGTAAAATGTCTCCGTCATTATCTTGGAATCCCATGTTGTAGTACTGAAGCACATGCAAAATCGTTTTGCACGTAAAATCCAGTCTGAGGTGTAAAATTAGTTTGCGTTGTTTCATTTCCACATAATAAGTAAACTATATAAATTTTATTGATCAATACATTGTTATCATATGAGTTATATGCCGTGCTGCAGCAGGGAAAAGAAGGGAACCAGCGGAAAATTCTCCTATATACGCATAGAAAATGCGAATATTTGCATATTTATTTAAAAATTTATTTAAAAGACTGACTGAAGAGTGGGTATTAGCTGTCTCATTTTTCCTTCCTCACCACTCTCCTGCGAGAGCTTCTGTAAAGTTTGGAAGGTAGGAGACGAGGTACTGGCAGAAGTAAAGCTGTGAGTACCGGGCGTGAGTCGGGCTTCGGTAGCTCAGTTGGTGGAGCACTTGCCCGCGAAAGGCAAAGGCCCCGAGTTCGAGTCTCGGTCGGGCACACAGTTTTAATCTGCCAGGAAGTTTTATTTATAATCATTTGTAAAACGTTGTGATGTGTTTCATCGGCTATAGTTATTTCCGCTTGAGTTATGATCACGTCACCCATTGCTAAGAATCGGTCGTTGATTTATATCCACTTGTTTTATATCATATAATTACGTACTTCTTGTGTGTAGAATCATTTTATTAACACCAGGTGCAAGATATGGTATGAGAGAACGTGGGTGCCTTTTAGAGCTATATCGAGGCAGCTGAAGATGGCTTCGCGAAGTCCCAAAAGTCATGGAAAATAATGCGACGGAATTTTCAGGCGATTTACTTTTATTAGGATGATGATACTTTCGGCTATGAAATCAACAGCTGACTGCGAAATTTGTAAAAAATGTATTTTTTTCCAGAATGAAATTTTCACCTTGCAGCGGAATGTGCGCTGATTTGAAACTTCATGGCAGATTAAAGCTGTGTGCCGAACCGAGACTAGAACTCGGGACCTTTGCCTTCCGCGAGCAAGTGCTCTACCAACCTTTTTTTTTCTCTTCTGTTCTCATTTTGTTCCATATTGTTCGTTGCATTTGTTCGGTGCGAACGTCCCAGGACACCCGTTCAAGTTCAGTGTTGAGCCGTTGACTCAGTTTTTTATTACAGAGAACAGCTAACCCTCTAACCGAACACGCTGAGCTATCGAGCCGGCCCAACTGAGCTACCCTAGCACGACTCATGACCCCTCCTCACAATTGTAGTTCCGCCAGTAACTCGTCTCCTACCTTCCAAATTTCACAGAACATCTCCTGCGAAACCTGCAGGACTAGCACTACTGGAAGAAAGGATATTGGGGGATGCTTCCAGAATGAAATTTTCACTCTGCAGCGGAGTGTGCGCTGATTTGAAACTTCCTGGCAGATTAAAACTATATTTAGGTCTGCCAGGAAGTTACATGTATTTTTTTGTTTATCCCAGACGTATCGAAAAACTATGCTTAGTAGTGAGCATGTGTTTTTTTTCACGACCGTATTTAAGAGCTAAAGAGCCCTAGGATGCACCTGTGAGATGGGTACTAATAAGGTAGGGGAAATTTTTTGTCCCTAACACCCAAAAATTGCATTCTTGAGCTATTTTGACGTAACCCAATGAGTCCCAATGATATAAAAAAAAGTAATTTTAAAATAATTCACAAACTTGAGCTTTATCATCACAGTAAGCAACGAATACAAGAAGAAATTGGCAAAAAGTGTACAATATCTCAGTGTACCACTAGATGTCTCTGTCTTGCAATAGCATCGGTGTTTGGACGCAAAAGGCATTGGTACTTTTTGAAAAAAAGAAAAATTTAGTTTAAGGTAGAAACCACTGATACTCAAAGGGATAAAATTCCATAAGGCAGCATTATAGGTTCATTATCTAACGGTACAAATTTCAACTATATAATTTCTGATTTAATAGTGTACGAAGTTACGTTGACACCAGACCATGTCTACTGCGTGCTTCAGTTTTTTTGTCATGCTGTGTAAAAGCAACTTGTTTACGATTATTAGAGGACTAGCGCTACAGCAGTGATTTTCCTACGCTGCAGCCTGGACAGCATGCGCGTGTATGGCGCCCTTGTTCTTTGAACAGCTAAGTGGAACGCAGAGCCATACATACTTATATTACAAAAATGTCTGTATGTTCCATAGCTCCTCCTAAGCCACTGGACCTATTTCGAACAAACTTAGTACGCACATTCCTTACTGTCTGGAAAGAATCGCTATGGAGGTAAAAACCACTTGCCTAGCAACGTAGCAAAGATCTAGCGATGGAGGGGGGAGAGGGGGGAGGAGAAGTGTAGCCTATGACGGGCGAATACCCACACTTCTTTTGTCCAGTACTTGAAAATGAGAGCAGTTAGTTTCTTGCAACAAACATTTACACATAATTTCAAACGTCTACGATACTTTATCTCACTAACAACCCCCATAAAACGATGAAAGGAAAATAAGTTTATCGTTTACTACATTTTCACTGTTCATGCAGTAAAACTGTAGCATCGGGGATGAAGTTCCAATTTTCTTTACGACTAATTGTAGTCACGACACATTTTGCAGTATTCACGTGTACCTGAATGTACTTGCAAAATTGTATCATTCTACTACACATAGTCCAGGAGGTATGACGTCATAAACACTGACATGCGTGAAAACGGAACTGCAGGGCGAAATTCGCTAGAGATACGGGTGAAATATGCGTAAAAATAGGTGTGAAATGTGTTAAATATATGTGATATTTTTATGTGATTTGGGTACCCTAGGAAAGAGACGGCTAAAACTTCGTCCGAAGCTCCTGGATCGATTTCAACCAATTATGGTACACATATTATTTATCTGGAAAGAAACACTGTGGGGATAAAAACGACCAGCTATTGACGTGTGGGTGATAACTTTTTGATGAAGAGAAAGGTGTGGAGGAGGAGATGTTCAAAGAGGGAGAAGGAGGAAGTGAAACAAAAAAGAGGGTACAGGAGGTAAATAGTGAAAGGAGGAGGAGGTGGTGGACATAGAAAGGAGAAGGAGGAGATGGACAGAGAGACAGGGAATGAGGAAACTGACAGAGAGAGGAGGAGGAGGAGATTGTTGAGGAGATGAATTTAAAAGAGAGGGGAGAGATGAGATGGAATTAGAAGGAGAAGGAGGTGATGGACAGGGAAAGGGGGGAGGACAGGTGAACGGAGAGAGGGGGAAGGAACAGGTGAACAGAGAGAATGGCAGGAGTAGATGGATAGAGAGTGGAGATAGGAGGAGATAGACTGGGGAAAGGAGGACATGGACAGAGAGGGGGCGATGGACTAACAGAAGATGGGAATAAATACAAGCCCAGGCAACGCCAGTTGCTAAATAAAAATAATTTTAACCGTCGTAGAATTCGGAATTTCTGGGATCCATTTTACACGTGTAGTTAATTCGGTAGGTTGTAGGAGGTGGCTGTTGCGGTACGCCTCGCAGTTATCGGTTTCGTAAGAGGAGATGAGCCTCGGTGAAGCTGTTGACCGAAGGTGTGGAGCAGCCTAGCGCACGCCACGCTGGGAGGATGAGCAGGTGGCATTTTAGCAGGTCCTGGAGAGGCCACGGCCGCTGCCCTCACGAGTAAACAAGGCGCATCTGCTCTGGCGCGACGCCAGCGCCATTCGCTCTGCCTTCACCGTGGCCGAAGCCGATTACGCCCGCGCATCAGTAAGCGGCTCCCTGTGTCAACGGTCTCTTCGAGCTCAGCAAGTACTGCACCCGAGGCCACAGCACTCAACTGACCCCACACTATCAAGTGACGAGTAAAATATCAGAGGTTAGACAAAAAGAGTCACACCGACATCTATCCCGACAGTTTAAGACTCATTGGATGCTCTTTTTGTGGGAAAAGCTCTACCAATGGATCCCAGTCTGCTCGGCTCACAGCTTAACGTAATCCTAATCAACACAGAGTGAATCATAATTATTATCGAAAACTTACACAGGTGAAAATATAAGGTCACCGAACAAAGAATTTGTTACCCTTGGAGAACTCATTACAAGCATCATTTAATACAGTGTAATTCCGCCCTTGGACTTGATAATTGCCTGGGTTCAGGGTGAAGGAGTGTTCGTAAAACCAGCCACGTATTCTTCCAGCCATGTTAACTTTGCGGTCGTCTTTATGTGCCTGAGTGAGCAACGGAGAACTCATTACAAGCATAATTTAATACAGTGTAATTCCGCCCCTGGACTTGATTATCGCCTGGGTTCAGGATGGAGGAGTGTTCGTAAAACCAGCCACGTATTCTTCCAGCCATGTTAACTTTGCTGTCGTCTTTATGTGCCTGCGTGAGCAACGGCCTTGCGAGGTGACCGACTCCAAACGTTCCCTGCATGCTGCTACCGTCGCAATGTTTTGTCTCTAACAGGTGGACATGGGCCTTCACTGACTGCCTGCAGGAACTCTTACCTGGTCTGGAAGCGATTTTGATTCAAAACCTGTGAAACGCATCTCCGGTCCCTCTCGTCAGACCTGTTACTCATGGATTCTGATGTGTCTTAGGTATGTTGTGGAGGACCTCTCCTAAGTTTTATGCGTACCTAGCATAAGCATAAGGATAGTCAAGTTTCCACCAATCGAGGGTAGCAAAGCGGCGAAGGTTCGCTGCTAACATGCTGTCGGTACAGGTTCAAATATTGTCCATGTCCTTTTTCTCGATTTAAATGTCCAGAATATCATTGAATAGTACAGGACATGCAAAGTAATTCAGAAATCACCCCACCCAAAAGCACTCCACTCTGCCGACCCTGTGATGGCTGTTTTTACAGACAGGTTAAAATTTTCAGGAAAATGTTTCAAAATGCTCCCAACTTCATAAATATAAATCGGGAAATCGCTCTCGAGGGAAGATTCCACAAACATACAAATTTTAATTGTACATAAATTTAGTGCAGATATTTTCACAGGAATGACTAAATACGCGCGCTTTGCATCGATGTCGATCGAAGAAAGAACAGCGTTTCTGAATTTGAATTGATTGTGATTTGAGCTACGCTTCATAAAAACTCGTGTGCCAGCAATGCGGTAGCTTTCGCTAAATAAGCGTGGTGTTCTACGAATTTGTGTTTCGGTTGCTTCTACGACAAATACCATATGGAGTTTTGTTCTAGCACAGTAAAACGATTCTGTAATCTTTTCTGTAAGAAACGGAGTACACATTTGAAGAAAGTTTGTTGTAATTATTTATTTATTAATGAAATTTTTTAATAATTTTTCAGGATATATACCATTTAATGATATACTGCAAGGTGAAACTGGAGCAAAAGTACACACGCAGGATTTAAACGTGTACGGCAGTGTCACCAACGCAGTAACGTGGAAGCTTAGCCGATGCACTAAGCTCACTTGGTTCAAACAGAGCAAACGTTACAGGTGTCTTAGATGTGGATAGAACTTCATCGATTTTCTCGGAAACTATAGGCCGCCGCGTGAAAAGCCCTTGGCCAGGTACCGAGGATAGGTCCCTCTTACAACATACTTAAGGCTCATCAAAACCCTTGTTTAACAGGTCTGATTATCCACTTCTCAGTCGGGATATTTTTCCCACCAGAATTGTGACGTTGCCACGTGTGTTACACCACTTCTTATAGACACGTTGGATAGTCCGCCGCGGAACACCAACAGATCCGGCAGCTTCACACACCGTACGGCTATGGGCACGGCCAACACGATTGCCTCTTGTTGCCATTCTGTAACGTCTTTACATTTATCCTGTTTATGTACAATGTCCGCTTGCATCATAAGTGTGTCACTGATCGTACTGCCTTATGTTCACGTAGAGGCAGTATGCATGTGGTTGAGTACGTGACCCGATCGCTGCGCCATCTGGTTGTTTCGTTGGTTAGGAGGCTAAAAGGCCTAAACTGCGCCATCTGTAAAGGTTTAACAATTTATCTATACGTGCTCGCTGGGGTACCCATTTTTTGTCCGATTAGCTTACGGTAAAAGAAGTAAAAACGTCTGAGTACAAATGGTTTCCCAAAATAGCCGTTTGCGAAATAGTTTCGAATGCGTAATTCCAAGTCGCGTCTATTTTGGTGTGAAATAAGCCCGAGTTAGTGTAAATGTAACTTCTTTCATTAAGCCCCCGTTTGGCTGGGCTTAAAGTTCCGACATAGCCTACTTTAATAAGAAATCCATTACTACTTTAGTTCGTTGCGTGCTACTATTCACTGCACACTGGTAACTGTTAATGGAGGCGTTCCACGCGTCGCAATCGCATTTGGATGCATTAATGCACCCGTCTCTGCAGCGAGTTAAGAATTCTTTCAAACATTCCCGAATCATCTCGTAAAGCTACTCCAGTTCTTGAGCCACATGAACTTGGAGATTTTGAATTTAATTCAGCAAATGAAGCAGACGAAAGGGAGTAGAAACATCTAACAAATGACATGGATAAGCAGGACCGGTGAAATGTGGCTTTTAGTCACAGAAAATTATACAACATAAAAATCCTCCACTTAAGCGAATAATTCAGAAGATCCGCGTACGTTCTTTGCCGCTTCAAGAGTGCACATTCCAACAGCGGTGGGATTATTTTTCACTCTTACGATTTCTCTGAGTAGCTTCAGTAAGGAAATTTAACTACTGGAATATTTAAAAAATATGTCATTACCATTCTCCAGTCGCCGAATGTTAAGGCAAATATTTGTGGATGGCTCCAGTCCTTGTTCATTGAATTTTGACCATACAACTCCAATAAAATTCTTACACCGTGAAATGGTAAAACAGTTAATACAATCCGACTTCATCTCTTACAAAGATAATAGATTCTTTCTCTAATGCGAGAACGATTAACGAAAGAGCCAACATGAAGCCCATATGATTTCGTCATTGAATACTGCGATTGCATTAGTATTGAAGTCGGCTTCCTGTGAAAATATCGGTTCACAGTTCTAATTGATTAATGACATGGAAAAATGGATATTTTATATTTCTAATAAATAAAACACTGTTTCTTAATGTTTTCTTAAAGTAAGTCAAACCGATAACTTAACATTTTTCTTCCACCCATCCTAAAGACTTTTTGGTAAAAAAGATACACGAAAAGACTTCTAAGCATTATGTTAGAATGCAATAACAAATCTCTGATGGTTAACTTTTTTTACCACTTTGTACAAAATGACTCATATTTTTCTGAATTTGAAAACGTAGTGTTATATGACTAGAGGACAAACGTAAGTCTATAGAATGATTGTGACGAGGTGAAATATAGATAACGCCTACACGAAAATGATGGAGTCTTTTGGAGGAAAAAGAAGCAGCCATATAAAAAGTCGAGAGCTCAGGGATGGCTGCAAGATGGAAGGAAAACATAGAGGGGCTTTACAAGACAAATGATTTAATGTAGGCGGAGTTAATTAATAACTTATCTACTGATTTTTAACTTTAAGTTTTTAGAAGGACGCAGGGTGAAAATTATCCAGAAAGGAAAGAAAAGATTTCTTCTACCAGTTCGCAGCAGATTGTGCCAGTGCGTTTCCGTAAGAGCGTTCAAAAATCTAACAGGACATAGAGAATGCCCCACTGATTAATTTGAGATAGGCAACCTGGCGTAGGAGAAGCCAGCTTAAGGAGATAAGGAAGCAAACTTGTTTCTACATCTCATCTACATGATTACTCTGCAATTCACATTTAAGTGCCTGGCAGAGGCTTCATCGAACCATAATCATACTATCTCTCTACCATTCCACTCCCGAACAGCGCGCGGGAGAAACGAACACCTAAACCTTTCTGTTCGAGCTCTGATTTCTCTTATTTTATTTTGATGATCATTCCTATCTATGTAGGTTGGGCTCAACAAAATATTTTCGCATTCGGAAGAGAAAGTTGGTAACTGAAATTTCGTAAATAGATCTCGCCGCGACGAAAAACGTCTTTGCTTTAATGACTTCCATCCAAACTCGCGTATCATATCTGCCACACTCTCTCCCCTATTACGTGATAACTGAAAACGAGCTGCCCTTTTTTGCACCCTTTCGATGTGCTCCGTCAATCCCACCTGGTAAGGATCCCGCACCTTGCAGCAGTATTCTAACAGAGGACGAACGAGTGTAGTGTAAGCTGTCTCTTTAATGAACTTGTTGTATCCTCTAAGTGTCCTGCCAATGAAACGCAACCTTTGGCTCGCCTTCCCCACAATATTATCTATGTGGTCTTTCCAACTGAAGTTGTTCGTAATTTTAACACCCAGGTCTTTAGTTGAATTGACAGCCTTGAGAATTGTACTATTTGTCGAGTAATCGAATTCCAACGGATTTCTTTTGGAACTCATGTGGATCACCTCACACTTTTCGTTATTTAGCGTCAACTGCCACCTGCCACACCATACACCATACAGCCGAGCGGTTCTAGGCGCTTCAGTCTGGAGCCGCGCGACCGCATCGGTCGCAGGTTCGAATCCTGCCTCGGGCATGGATGTGTGTGATGTCCTTAGCTTAGTTAGGTTTAAATAGTTCTAAGTTCTAGGGGACTGATGACCTCAGATGTTAAGTCCCATAGTGCTCAGAGTCATTTGAACCATCTAGCATTACTGTTTTCCAAGTTATTTACAACTGACATGCGTACAAGTTTACACTTGCTGCTCCGTTTATTTAAATGTACGGTACATTCCTTATTTACTTCAAGGAAACTAGGAGAACGAGCATGATTAGTAGGAAGTCATGATGTAGGTTTCGTTTATTTTACTTGTCCGTAAGGTGGCTCTGTTGTATCGTATTTACATTGCCCCATGACAGAACGTGCTATGAATCAACGACAGACCCATGCTGTAGTATTGTCACACCCTCAAGTACGTTTTGCTGTGAATATGTGGACCGGCATTGTAGGCGATGATCTAACTGGGCCACATCTTTTCCTGGCCGTCTGAATGGTCACGTGTACTTGAGGTTCGTGCAAAGAGTTCCACCTGAGTTGTTGGAGAGCATAGCCTTGGTTGTTCGTGAGAGGATGCGGATACAACATGACGGTGCACCGCCTCAGTTCAGTGTGGATGTCCGCAACCATCTCAGTGCTGTATTTCCAGGTCGCTGGATTGGAAGGGGAGGTCCTATTCTATGGCCTTTGAGGTCACCGCACTAGAATCCCCTTGATTACTTGCTATGGGGATACCGAAAGTCGGTTGTGTATGAGACCCCAAAGGATACAGAGATGGACTTAACTGCCAGAAATTAGCTGCCTGTGATGTGATTTCTAATCACACCAGGGATATTTGCCAGGGTGCGTCAGTCAATATCATGCTTGCATTGTGGCTGATGGCCGTCAGTTACAGCACATTTTATAAGATACAGTACAAATGGTACGTTCATTGTGTCAGTGATGGTATTTGCAGTTAACTGTAACTAATGTGAATAAAAAAGTACACAGTAATGTGATTTTATTCCTATTATCTCTTTAAGCTGGCTTCTGTGATCCCGTGTTCCCTACCTCCTATATATCCTATTTAATTTTTGATGTCACTGACGGAAACACCCTGTACGTGACAACAGAAAGTTTCCATTTTATTTAATTAATGTGGCACGGGATGCCCACAGCGCCGTAAGGATACTTAACGGAATAATTAAAAGGAGAAACGGTGACTGTCGTCACAGCCCCAGAGACAGTGTCCAAATCACACGCCGCTCCATGCGAGAATCGTTACGGGCGTCCCCGGTGTAGTGCACAGATTATATGGATGTGGTCAGTTTACTTTGATCTTTAGAAGGTACGACTCTTTAGAATGTATAAACACTCAGTACAGAAAAGTATTCTCAGCTGGAAACAGTCAGGATTTCAAAAGGGACGACGGGGTAAACTGCAATTTTCCCTCCTTCCTTCTTCTAAAATGGCTTATCTGACAGAGTATGTATTACAATAAGGAATCAGATATTAGTTACACAGGGAATGTCTTGTGATCTAGGTAAAGCTTTTAATTGTGTTCAAGGGTAAAAGTGTTACGGACCAGTAAACACAACAAGTTTACAGTTTTATTTTATCTGCAAAAGGAAAGAAGGAAGGAAGGAAGAAACATTAACGTTTATCGTCACGCTGTCTTACCTGCAAGACAAGAAGCAATTTATATCAATTACAAATCCATCGCACAGGATGTGTTTGAAGCAGTCGCACATGGTGTACCACTGAGTTCTGTTTTGTACCGGATGTGTCTGCTATGGGTCATGGGACGTATTTTCACTGGCGTTTCGGCATATATTTGCAGTTTTGTTTTTGCAGCGTGTAGCTGGAGTCAGCCCAAAGAAATACTGCTTATCTAGTCTTTCATACGACACCCAGCGTCGACGGAAAGCGTCTGCTGGTTTCCCGTCACAAACTAAATGATCTTTAAAGTAGAATGTTACGTGCCTATTCGACAGAGTGGTCACAGATTAGCCTAGTACGTTATTCGTTCTATCAATATTTATTAACAAGACCAGTAATACACGAAGATTAAAGAGTATCCCAAGTATCCCAGCAGCGACTGAGCAGCACTGCTGCATGCCGGCATCTGTCAGCGCGGGTCAGGGTGGTGCCCTCACTGCAGGAGAACTGGTTATTCTTTGCTGTTAATACATATCGATAAAATGAATATCCTACTACACTAATTTGGGACCGCTCTGTCGAATGGACTCGTAAAATTCCACTTTAAAAATTATTTTATTTGTAACGGGAGACAAATCGACGCTTTGCATCGACACTGGGCCTAGCATGAAAGACTTCGCGAGCAGCATTTGTTTGGGTCGACTCGTGCCTCTAGTTGCAAAAACGAAACTGAAAATTTCTGCCGAAACAACAGAGATAATGCGCCTAACAGCTCTTAGGAGAGACACTATATAGCTATATATTAAACAGGCAGAATACGGCGCCACCGTCGGCAGCGACTATATAACACAAGTTTCTGGCGCAGCTGATAGATCGATTACTGCTGCTACAATGGCAGATTATCAAGATTTTTAAGTGAGTTTGAACGTGCTACTAAAGTCAGCGTACGAGCGATGGGACAGCATCTCAGAGGTAGCGATGAAGTGGGAATTTTTCCATATGACCGTTTCACGAGTGTACCGTAAATATACGGAATCCGATAAAACATCAAATCTCCGACATCGCTGCTGCCGAAAAAATATCCTGAAAGAATATAACCAACGACGACTGAAGAGAATCGTTCAACTTGACAGAGCTGCAATCTTTTCGCCAGTTTCTGTAGATTTAAATGCCGGGCTGCCAACAAGTGTCAGCGTGCGAACCATTCAACGAAACTTCATCGAGATGGGCTTTCGGAGCCGAAGGTTAACTAGTGCCTTCTTGATGACTGGGCTCGTCAACAGCGGCATTGGACTGTTGATGATTGGAAACATGTTGCCTGGTGGCTCGTTTCAAACTGTATCGAGCGGATGGGCGTGTACGGGTATGAAGGCAACCTCATGAATCCAGAGACCCTGCATGTCAGCAGGGGACTGTTCAAGCTGGTGGAGGCTCTGTAATGGTGTGGGGCGTGTGCAGTTGGAGTGACGTAAGGATCTTGTCTGATCACCTGCATCCATTCATGTCCATTGTCCATTCCGACGGACTTGGGAAATTTCAGAAGGAGAATGCGACACCCGACACGTCCAGAATTACTACAGAGTGGCTCCAGGAACACTCTTCTGAGTCGAAACACTTACGGTGGCCATCAAACTCCCCAGACATGAACATTATTGAACACATCTGGGGAGCCTTGCAACGCGCTGTTCAGAAGAGAGCTCCACCACCTCGTCCTCTTACGGATTTATGGACATCCGTGCAGGATTCACGGTGTCAGTTTCCTCCAGTACTACTTCAGACATTAGTCGAGTCCAGGCCACGTCCTGTGGCGGCGCTTTTACGTGCTCGCGGGGCCTTGCACTGTATCAGACAGGTGTATCAATGTCCTTGGGTCTTTAGTGTATAATACTTCTCAGTCGGCCGGGTCAGAGACGGCCTTACGCATTTTGAATGATCACTGACGAATGTAAACACAACACAATCCAGCTGTAATGGCGTCAGTGGGAAGGCAATGAACGAGACAGACGAGTGCGAATCATCTATGGAACTACGGCACTAGTGCTGCTGTGGCGTACTTACTTTCCCAAGGGCAGTCCTCATGGTCTGGATGTTATTAAATCTCGTGCGTTGCTCGTCCTGTGTCATTCAGGTGATCAGTGAGAAACTCGCTACATGACAATCACATATTTGATGTGTTAGCCTATTCCATTATGACAGGAGCACTCTATTTCCAGTCGTCTATGTCTCTGCTCCAATCGTTTATCATAAGTTTTACCTTACGGATCAAGTCTATGGTTTTCACATCTTTATGGGGTAGTTACAAGTTTTAGGTGCTCTACGTGACTATATAGTAGCTTTTTCTCTACTTGCATCGCATGTTTGAAATCCGTGTGGTTTATTTGACTGCGCATATGAGATGTTGACCAAAAATTCTGCTCTTATTTGTAGGGAAATAAGGATATTTTGTTTCTCTCTCTTAGAAGAAAATATGTTGGATCTGATTATTTACCTTGTGTCTTGTAATATGTCCTTGACGCTGCTGCTGACTCAGGCCGTCAGCTTTCCGGTTGGTTTTTCTTTCGTGGAATACACACGGGAGGAAAAGCATGCAAAATGGAGCGAGAAGCTGCCACTGTGGCTAAACGGCCGGGATGCCGCGCCTGGGAATGCACACACAGCTGCACTCACATCACATCCTCGCGGCACCGGAACTCATCTCCCCTGAGCTACTTTCGCTTCCGTTGAATCTTCGCACTTTCTTAGCTCTCCAAAGTCTTACGTCGATTTCCCTTATGCTGTTTCTCTGTAGCCAGATTTTTTTTGATTTTTTCCCCTAGTTACAATTATAATTTCTTTCCTAGCGCTTCATGAATGTTTGAACCCTGACAGTTAGATATGCATGTGAAAAATGTCGAACTTTACAGTGAATTCGATGCTATGTTGTATTGTAGGTGGCTTAATAACGGAGTCTGTTGTCTCTTAGAGAATATTGTTATAGTACTGAGTACAAAATTCGTTGTTTTACTCCTGACAAATATGTTGGATTGATATTGGCACTGCCCGAGCGCTGTTGACTGATGCATAACGTAAGTAGACAGTTTTTTTATAGTAAAGACAGCCTACTGGTTTCAATGGATTTTATAGTCGAATTGACCATGGTTTCGACTCCTAAACTAAGGGAGTCTTCATCAGAATTTATATTACATACGTAATAACAGCTCTCGTCATACAATTTTAACGCAAAAAATGCTCAACTTCTTACGTATGTAATATAAATTCTGATGAAGATTCCCTTAGTTTAGGAGTCGAAACCATGGTCAATTCGACTATAAAATCTATTGCAACCAGTGGGCTGTCTTTAATATAAAAAATATTTTCACGGTTGCTGCACACAGCTATGTTTAAAGTAGTAATTAGACAGATTTTAAATTTGAATTCAATTTGAAGTAGGCAGTCCTACACGATGTCGTTTATGAAAATCTGGTTTCACCATTGCTGATTTCTTACCTAATAAAATGTATGGCTGCAGTTACTTTTAACCAGTGTGTAAACTGAAGTAGATTTGTCTGGTGTCACCGCCAGACACCACACTTGCTAGGTGGTAGCCTTTAAATCGGCCGCGGTCCGTTAATATACGTCGGACCCGCGTGTCGTCACTGGCAGTGATTGCAGACCGAGCGCCGCCACACGGCAGGTCTAGAGAGACTTCCTAGCACTCGCCCAGTTGTACACCCGACTTTGCTAGCGATGGTTCACTGACAAATTACGCTCTCATTTGCCGAGACGATAGTTAGCCTAGCCTTCAGCTACGTCATTTGCTACGACCTAGCAAGGCGCCATTATCATTTGCTATTTATCTTGTGATGTATGTACCGTCAGACCGATGTTCACCAATTATGGATTAAAGTTAAGTATTCCAGCAGCTATGTACCTTTTTTGCTAGACTCAATTCCTTTAACGGTTCCAGACCTCACGCCAGCCTGCGTGAGCTTAAACGCGTGCCTTTCGGCTACCCGTCACAGTGGATTGGCTGTCTTGCCAGTCCACAACAATTTGTTCATTGTGGGGCAGCTAATGCCGGTTTCATGGAAGACCAAGAACAAATATATATCAGGGGCGAATGAGATCCGTATTACTATAATAGCGTGGCCACCTTTTAGAGCTAAGATTCACACTGATGAGCCAAAACATTATGATCACTGCCCACCTCGAGGTTCAGTGGCTTCTTCTGGTGCAGCAAGGGGGGAATGTAAACGGAAGGAAGACAAATGGGCAGTCATTATAACGAAGATACAGGCCGCAAATGCGGAAATCCTCTAATATGAGCGGTTTTCACAAAGCGCACATTGTTGTGGCGCTGCAGCTGGAAACGAAAATCTCTGAAACTGCGAAACTAGTTGCCTGTTGGCGTACCACTGTTGTCAGCACCTATGAAAATTGGTTGATGGGTGTTGAAATAACGAGCAGGCCGTGTGTTATTGGGCGACCAGGCCTCATCACAGAACGTAGAGGTCAAAGGATTCACCACCGGGTAATCCGGGATAGGCAGCCATCTGTGGCTGATCTGAGGACAGAGTACAACACTGGTGCAGCCACAAGTGTTTCGGAGCGCACCGTTCAAATGCCACTGTTAACATGGAGCTCCACATTCTGTGTGTTCCTCTGTTGACCCAACGACAACGACAGTTGTGACTGCAGTGGTCACTACATCACTGAGTTTTCACCGTGGATCAATAGAATCGTGTTGTCTGTCGAACGACTCGCATTTCTCGTTATACTAGGTCGATGACTGGGTCCTTACACGCCATCATCCGGGCGAATGCCTGCGCGAAACATGCAACGCGCCACAGATGCGGGCCGGTGAGGGCAGAATTATGCTACGGGGTACACTGAGTTGAACTTCCATGGGTTCTGTGGCTGTAATTGAAGGCATCATGACAGCAGTGAACTGCGTGAACATTACTGCTGACCACTTGCATCGCTTCATGCTTGAAGTCTCCCCCTTTGGCGATGACAACAGGATAACAGTCAGTGTCGCAATGTCAGTTTCGCACTGCAGTGGTTTGAGGGCCATTATAGAGAACCCACACTGATGTCTTGTCCGGCACATGTGCCTGATCTGCACCCATTGGAACACATATCGGGTGCCGGCTGCGTGTCTGTTAACAGCCAACCCGTAATTTGCGGGGATTGCTTGATCTGTGCGTAGACACTTGGTATCACATAATTCTGGAATCGTGTCAAGGACTTGTAGAATCCATACCAAGCAGAATCTCTGTTGTACTATGTTTGAAAAGTGGAACAACATGCTGCTAAAAAGGTGCTCATAATGTTTTGGCTCATCGGGGTACGTTGGCAGCTAGGGCATACAGTTGGAAACCAATACGAATAAAACCAATCTTTAAAAAAAGGTAGGAAAATAAATGTGACAAGTATTGTGGTATTATACTTGATTCATTTTGCAAAATCTAGAACAAAATAATGAAGAACCAATTCGAAAAATTAGCAAAGGCAAACCCTCTGGGAAGATGAAAGTGGATTCAGGAAATAATGCTCCTCTTTGGATAGCGTTTTTACTCTTAAGCAGTTAATTAGGAAAAAAGAGTTCAATCGAGACACTTACGTTCCTTTCGTAAATTAGAAGAACAAACAAAGAAATAAAAAGCTTTTGAAACGCTTTATTTCCTATGTAGTGCTTTAAATGTGGATGGGTAACTTCAGCATTTAATCAAAAAAGTACAAAATCCTTACAACAACGTAATATTGTAGTGTAGTGGCATAAAACACTGGCCAACGAATTACAGCATCTATGTTAGTGAACAGAAGGGTGGTACAGGATTGTGGTTTGTCATCAATATAATTAAAATCTACTTAGATCAGATGATAAGAAAATGGAATAATTATATTCTTCGAGGGCTTACTTTGAACTGAAGGTTCCGCGGCAACAGATTGCTCTTCTCTGGTGACATGTCGATGATCCCAGAAGATGAAGATAAACACCAAAGTCAACGGTTATTTTAACAAATAGTGTCGGAAATACAATCTTCTACGGACAGAGAAGGCAAAAGGTTTTGCTGTCGAAGGGAAAGAACGATTGAGATAGGAAGTTATGATAAATGACCAAATACCTTGAGTATGGCAACAGCTACCAACGTAAGAAGGCTGAAGCCAAAAGCTTAATATGTTCCAGCATATATGTGACACAGTTTATAACCTTTTGAAAAACGCAACATGCAATGGGACCAGAATTAATTTTAGATGACACTGAAAGTTCCTGATCTAGTGTACGGAAACTGAACTGGAATTTTTCAACAAAAGATCAAATGGTTCAAATGGCTCTGAGCACTATGGGACTTAACATCTGAGGTCATCAGTCCCCTAGAACTTAGAACTACTTAAACCTAACTAACCCATGCCCGAGGCAGGATTCGAACCTGCGACCGTAGCAGTCGCGCGGTTCCAGACTGAAGCTCCTAGAATCGCTCGGCCACTCCGGCCGGCAACAAAAGATCAGTCGAGGATTCAGTCAACTTTGATAAGATGACAGAGATAATACTTCACGTATGGCCAGGTTCAATCATATCCGTATAGTACAGGTCGGCCTATACCAAACATTTGTTTGCAAATTTCTCGTTTTCGCTACTATGTTTTTAATTTTTAAAGTGTGTTTGCTCTGCAAATTTACTGTGTGTATCATTCCTAATTGTGGAGGAACGCTTTTATGGTACCTTTTGTTTATGTTGTTGTTGTCATATGTAGTTCACTTTTCGTTTTCAGTATTTCGTACTTCAATCGGTAAAATGGAATTCTTGTAGGATCACTTTGTCGTCCATCTGCCTCTCTGTCCAACTCTTATAAAGGCGTATTCCCAGGAACACGTAGACGTAGCAATTTGAAATTTGTGTAACTAAGATCTACGATTTCTTGACGGTGTAAAAACTTGAAGCTTCAATGTCCATGCAATCAAACGATACGGCTATTTATGTGACATATTTTGATACTCGAGAACTCACCCATCAATACCCATAGGACTAGAATCGAGAAATAAGGTAACATCGTACAAGTAAAGGAAAAATCTGAAAACTGTTAATTTATAATTACATCACACAAAATTTTTTTTGTCATTTGTTTTCAGACTGTCTGTTTGTCCGTCCGCCTGTTAAGACGCCTTTTTCTCAGGAACGTGTGGACGTATTCAGCTGGAACTTATGTCATATACTAAGATCTATAGTCCCTTGGTGGTGTAATAAATGTACGCTTCTAGATCAATGCAGCCAAAAGACGCGGCCAGTTACCCCGCCAGGGTAGCCGAGAGCAGTCTGCTTTAGGCGGTGGCGCGGCACGGACCTGCTGTCCCGGCCGCGGGCGCGCGTGGACGAGGAAGTGTTTACACCGCCGGTACTCGCGCGTGTTGTTGTCTGACTCGATCGCCATGGCACACAATTTTCGAAAGACTACGCTCCAATTTACGTTCGACAACGAATTTGCCAGACCTAAAGCTTTCGAAATAGAGCGTTTTTTGAAGGAAGAAGTTCGTTTACCTGCTGCAGACATAATTGGAATACACCTGTCCATTGTAAGCAGTACAATGTACGTAAAGATGACCGATGAAGCTGCGTGTGAAAGAACTCTCTCCGCTGCTCAAAGAGGATTTAAATTTCGACACTCTGATGGCCATATCAGCGATGTAACAGTAGCTCCTTCAGGATTGGGTGTGAGGGTCATTCGGATCTTAGAATTGCCGTTTGAGGTGCCAGAATCGATGGTTACTGAATCGCTGCGACCATATGGAACGGTACTTAGTCATACGCCTGAACGATGGGCAAGTTTTAGTACCTATCCTGTGCTAAACGGCGTGCGACAGGTGCGGATCGTCCTTACTAAACATATCCCGTCTTATTTATACATTGGCGGATGTCGAGCTATTGTGATCTACGATGGGCAGCCACGCACCTGTTCTGGCTGTGGTGGAGAAGGACACATCCGCTCGGAGTGCATACAACTGCCACATGGAGAAGCGTCACAGCGAGAAGTTCCCACGCAACTGCCGACGACGTACGTGTCGGTGGCCCGCCGGGAGGTGTTGCCAAGTTCGGAGCGTGACAAGGACGTGTTTATGCAAGAGCAGACCGACTAACGGGAGCACGGAGGTGACTCGGAGAATGTCCCTACACCCACGTCACGTCAGTTGAGGGAGGAACATTCCGAAAACTCACATGTAGCACGCGGCGTGGAAGTAGAGGTCGAGACAGTGGCGCCGGTAACGGACCAACGAACGATCGACGAACACAGTGAGGCAGCAGAGGGCAGGGCACGCAACCAACGATCGCCGAAGCGTTGCAAAAAGCGTCGCCATAGTTCGGGTGATACGTCCCCCCCCTAGCCTAGTGGGGGAAGGTACCCTAGCCGAAGAACTGTCTGACACAGAACACGTGCCTTTAGAGGACGCTGACAGGATTCCGTCAGATGGTGACCGGATGTCCTGCCTTTCAGATGGTCCCTCTTCATTGACACCGACTGACCCAGCGCTGCCGACGAAGGAGTCAGGGACACCAATGTCCCGGCAGCCACGTCGAAATACATCAGAGGACCTTTCTCGGATGGATGACCACTGCGACTGGGCGGAACCAGTCGAAGACATACAGAAATTGCCACCCCCAAATGATGACCACTCACCTACAGGATGCACACCACGGAACGACAACAAAGGAAGGCAGCCCGTTGGCGGGCATCCCTCTGAGCACGAATAGTGGACTACAGCCCTTGGAGTTCTCAATGAAATGACACGAGCATGACAACAACAACGAACCAAGCATATAAGGTGGGCACAGTGAACATTAACACCGCACGTTCGCTTGCAAAGATGCAACTTCTCCGGGACATGATTTACGCCACAGACGTTGATATTCTGCTGATGCAGGAAACCTGCAATGCTGCTTTTCCCGACGTGCATGGATACAACACTTACCTAGCGCTGACTCCAGATGGAGGACGTGGCACAGCGATACTAGTCCGGGAAGGGATTCCGATGTGTGACCTCGATTACCTTCCTTCGGCTCGGGGTTTGGCTATGACCGTGAACGGCATTCGTATCGTCAACATCTATGCACCCTCCGGATCTGACAATCGACAGGCGCGTGCACGATTCTACTCGGAGGAGATTGCCCCCCTATTCCACGGGAGGCATGACCACATCTTGGTAGGGGGGGATTTTAACTGTGTACTCACACCGAAGGATCAAACTCCTAATTTCAGCTCCTGCCACGCATTGAACACGATCTGCCGGGACATGGCCCTTATGGACACGTGGGAAAAGATCCATGGGCAGCGAGAGGGCTACAAGTATTTTACTAGCCACTCGGCGAGCAGGCTGGATCGGATTTATGTTTCTGACGGATTAAAATATCACGTGTTGGCTGCTGAACGTTGGCCCTCAGCTTTTACGGATCACCTTGCATTTTTATGCACGTTAACTCTCCCACGGCAGCGGGTCTGGCGGAGTCGTAGTTCCTGGAAACTTAATTCATCCTTATTGGTGGATCTCGAATGTCGCCAGCGGATCGAGGAAACATGGCAGACTTGCACTCGCCGTCTGCCGCTGCACCGTACGGTTCTTTCTTGGTGGCTGCAGTGTGCAAAACTGGCGATACGAAGAGCTCTCATAACGCATGGCAAGGAAAAAGCGAAATGGCTCCGAGATACACTTGATTATTACTACATGGTGCTCCGCGACCTGTCATTCAGGGCCCCATCGCCCGAGCGTCAAGCGGAAGTCCATCGCATTCAGGCCTGCATTTTATCGATCACGAGACGTCGACTGGAGGGACTTTCGATCCGTGCTCGGTGCTTGGACAACGTCGATGGAGAACGTATGCATCATGTGTCCAAGGGACATGCGCGTAATCGCCGATCCCTAATCACAGTGCTCCATGATGACGATGGTCGGCCCTTGACGTCACAACAGGACATTGCTGCTGAGTTTCTGGAGCATCACCGCCTCCTTTTCACTGAGACGCCGACGGACAATCGGACAGGAGAAGAAATTTTGCGACAGATGCAAACGGAGGTGGATGGTCCGGATGCAGAGGCGCTATTGGAACCCCTAACGGAAGACGACATCCGGGGCGCACTCGCGAAGGGTGCGGTGCATAAATCCCCTGGGCCAGATGGGTTGACACTCGAATTTTATCGCGCATTTGCGGATTTAATGATGTCCCAGTTGGTATTGATGTATAATGAGTTATTGAGCCCTGACACGGACGTTCCGTCGCAGTTCATGGCGGGACGGCTCGTACCAATACCGAAATCGACAGCGAGTGTCAGCGCCCATCAATTTAGACCGCTCACGATGCTCAATACTGACTATAAGATCTTTGCGCGAATGTTGGCGGCAAGGCTCAAGACTGTAATATCCAAGGCAATACCACCAGACCAGGCTTGTCTAGGGGTTCGGAGCAACATACATTCTATCCTCGGCGAATACCGTGACGTAATTTCCCTGACGGAAGCTTCTCGCATGCGAGCGGCGTTCGCATCGGTGGATTTTGATCGTGCCTTTGACAGGATCAACCATGATTTCCTTGACTCGATCATGCGACGCATGGCGATACCACAGGATTTTATTACCGTCCTCATGCGCCTCCTTCGCGGCGCTTCTTCGACGGTGAGAGTCAATGGCAGGGAGGTAGGAACGATTCCTGTTTGCAGCTCAGTTAGGCAAGGATGTCCCTTGTCGATGATACTGTTTACAATAGCGCTCGAACCATTGATGCAGACTCTTAGACGGACTCTAACAGGCGTCCGACTCCGTGCGAGCTCCTTCACGTGTCGTGCATATGCCGACGACTTGATGATACTCGTCCGGTCGGAGAACGAAGTAAGTCAGGTGGTTACCCTTCTTACTACGTGCGGAGTAGCTGCGGGAAGCAGGGTCAACATGAATAAAACCAAGATCATGCACAGTCCGTTTACGACGGTGGACATCTTGCGATGCTTAGGTGTATTGTTCACCCGATCGCTACGGCAATCAGCGGCGGCGAGCTATCGACGTCTCCTCCAGAACATCCGACTGCACATACGCAACAATTCACTCCGAACGCACGACCTGCTCCAAAGAGTGGACTACACTAATGTTCACGTGGCCTCGCGACTGCCGCACCTGCCACAGGTACTGCCAATGCCACATGGTATTGCTGACAGATTAATGGCGGCCTTTGGATACTATGTCAGCCAAGGAATGTTGTTTAAGATCAAAAACGAAACTTTAACTCTCCCACACCATTCTGTAGGACTTCACCTCACGGATGTGCGGAACAAGGCTCTAGCTCTATACCTGCGAGCGACGCTACGCACTTGGAACCAACGGCAACACGCCATCCCGTCGGCCATCCTGGATGTGCTTCTTCCCACGTCCTTTGAACCACCGGAGGCGGTAGGCGCAATCTCGCCCTCTTTTTCTCACGTCGCGCGATTTTTTGTTGATTTTAGTTATGTTCAGTTACAGATACCTTCTACAAGAATCCCCACTACCCGTGAGATATATCGATACTTGCGGCGTCATCATGGCAGCAATGTTGTCGAACTTAAATACCCAACACGAAACTGGCGACAGATTTGGCGAGCTGTCCATACACCTCTCCTCACCACAGCAGCGCGATCGTCATGGTATACACTAATCAACCGCAAGACAGTCAACCGCCAACGATTGTACGACATTCGCATGGTAGATTCCCTGCTCTGCCTTATATGTGGCATGCAGGACACCGACGAACATTCTCTGCAGTGCGGTGGGGCAAAGGATGTTTGGCGGCTGACGCAACGCATCATGGCCCTCCTCCGACGCACCGACGAATCAACGGTCGCGACGGACGCTTTATTTTTCCCTGACGCTGTCTTTTTCCCCTCACTAAAAACTTCGGCAATCCGATGGATTGGAGGACACGCATCGCACTACGTGCTCTCGCGGACCTTGATATCGGGCATGGACTATTGGCATTATCTACTAGAACAACACGAAATCATCCGACGCCACTCTAAATATAAAACGCATTTTGCGAACTTTCTAGGCAGCATGTTTCATAACCCCCCGAAGCGGTGGGGAGTCCCAGGTTTATGTTGTTTCGAGGGATAGGATGTACTCCCAGTGAAGTGACGAGGATGTCACTTCAGCCCTATATTTCTTTCCCTTCTTTTTTATACATGATTTTTCTTTTGGGACATTAAAATTAAATGAATAAATAACATATTATTGTTACTAACACAGAAATTACAATGTACAATGTTTCCTTCCTGTTGCCTCTCCCTTATTTATCCTGTCAGAAGACGGGGACACCGTGGCCAGGCCTCCAAGTACGACCCCTGCCCACTCTGCCCCCTGACTGTCATTACCTTAAGAAAAAAAAAAAGCGGTTCTAGGCGCTATTAAAAAGAAAGTGGTTAAGGCGTTGACAAAAAAAAAAAAAAAAAAAAAAAAAGAGCGCTAACGCGCTGCTTCCTGGGCTCGGGTAGGCGCGCCGGCCCCGAATCGAATCCGCCCAGCGGATTAACGACGAGGGCTGGTGTGCCGGCCAGCCTGGATGTGGTTTTTAGGCGGTTTCCCACATCCCGCTAGGTGAATACTGGGCTAGTCCCCACGTTCCGCCTCAGTTAGACGGCTCGCAGACATCTGAACACATTCGCACTATTCCATGGATTACACTAGACGCAGACAGTTAAGGTACACTAATTCCGTCCCAGGGGGTACGGGGTGGCGACAGGAAGGGCATCCGGCCACCCCTTAACCATTAACATGCCAAATCCGATTAACGATGGCTGACCCTGCGGGACAACGCTCCAGCGATAGAATAGAAAAGACGCGGCCTGTTGTGTGACATATTTTGATACTCGCAAGCTCACTGATTGAAAGCTACAAGATAGTTCTCGTTGATGTGCAATCATGAAATTTGGGAAGAAGTAAGGTTTCACTGTACATGTATTGGAGAAAATCAGAAAATTCTTAATGTGTAATTATAGCACGAGGAAAAAATATTTCTTTTGTCATTTGTTGTGTTAAACTTGAAAATAGAGCATCGAAAGTCTTAGAATCCCTGGGACCGATATCTTGCCAGCATCCGTGCCGATAAGAGGCTAAAATCGTGGAGATTCTCGATCCCCGGAGTGAACGAACTGTCTGTATTCATAATTAAATTTGTACGAAACCTTCAGTGGTTCAAATGGCTCTGAGCACTATGGGACTCAACTGCTGAGGTCATTAGTCCCCTAGAACTTTGAACTAGTTAAACCTAACTAACCTAAGGACATCACACACATCCATGCCCGAGGCAGGATTCGAACCTGCGACCGTAGCGGTCTCGCGGTTCCAGACTGCAGCGCCAGAACCGCGCGGCCACTTCGGCCGGCGAAACCCTCAGTGAACGAGTCGTAATCGCACCTTGCCAATTTTTTTGAAAAAGGTTTATTCTGCACGTTTACTGTATGTAGTATTGGCAGCTGCGGAGGAGCGTTTTTTAAACCTTTTATTCGTGTTGTGGTAGCTATAAGCAGTTAATTTTTTTCCTGTGGAGAATGTGCCTACACACACACACACACACACACACACGCACACACAGACAGACAGACAGAACCCACGATCTCTAAGTCTCCGGAGATTGTGCCTACAGACGCACTTGGTGTTAGAGCTCTTATCGCAGCTGCAGTTAGAAGGCTTCTGGGCAGGAAAAGTACGCGACGGGGCGAGGCGGAGTGACAGAGAAAGCACTGGCCGGTCACCGCAAGCAAGTGCACGGTTCCCAGGGAAAGGCAGCGGCGGCGGCCGCAGCCGCGGCACTGATCGACTTTGTCAAGCTACGCGGCGCGTCCAGGGCGACCTTCTGGGCAGACGGTGCGGCGGCTGTGGCCGGCAGTCTCCGCTCTGCTGTGCTTACGCAGCAAGCTCGGGCACCGCGGCTCCCCCGGTGCCCATTCAGAGTCACCGCCCACAAACGGAGTAGATAGTATCTTGAAAAGAGTTTTTGAGGTGAATTCCAACAAAAGTAAAACAAAGACAGTGGAATATAGTCGGCCGGCCGCTGTGGCCAAGCGGTTCTAGGCGCTTCAGTCCGGAACCGCGCTTGCTGCTACGGTCGCAGGTTCGAATCCTGCCTCGGGCATGGATGTGTGTGATGTCCTTAGGTTAGTTAGGTTTAAGTAGTTCTAAGTTCTAGGGGACTGATGACCACAGATGTTAAGTCCCATAGTGCTCAGAGCCATTTGAACCTTAGGTTAGTTAGGTTTAAGTAGTTCTAAGTTCTAGGGGACTCATGACCTCAGATGTTAGGTCCCATAGTGCTTACAGTGCTTAGAGCCATTTTTGAATATAGCCGAATTAAATCAGGCAATGATGTATATTTGCAGACTGAACCGACGAATGAAAATTAGTACGAAGGCTGGGATTCGAACTCGGGTCGCCTACTCACTCGGCAGATGTGCTAACCTCTACAAAATCCTCGCACAGCGCCTTTGCACAACTGACCGGACTACCCTCGCATGTCTCCTTCCTTAATCCAAATTCCCACTCACGCCTCAGCCCACTTGCTATTTACCTTGAACACTATTTCCGTGGCTTCCAGATGTACTAGATCAGCCCCTCAGCATCGAAAAAAAACGGGGTATCCTGCCTCACACCCAGACTTAAATGCTTTAATCAAATGAAACTATATGGTGCGAGGGACCATTTCATTGCAGTTTTAGGCTAGTTTAGGGAGAATACCAAGTGAGCTGAGGCGTGAATGGAAATTTGGATTGAGGAAGGAGGCGTCCTAGCGTAGCTCGTGCAATTGTGCAAAGCCACTGCGCCAGGATGTCGTAGTGGTTAGCGCAGGAGACTAGGTTCGGATCCTGCACATGGCACGGAATTTCATTCGTCCCCTCAGTCTGCATATATGGGTACATCATAGATGTTTAAAGCTGGTCGTCTGCAGAACAAAGTGAGGTAAGTGACAGCTAAACTGACTGTGACTTGTTTGTTTAAAATGCACCTGCGCTACATTACCCCCCATGCCGCCCAGCATACTGACCCCCTGCAAGTGCCCAATCGTGACGATAATAAATGTCCTCTTTTCACGAAGATAGGAGCAGTCCATTTTCTTTTAGTTTTATGAGCAGAATCGGTATATTTTTTACTGCAGGATACAATTCGCATCTCTCTCTCTCTCTCTCTCTCTCACCGCGGCTGCCGTTATTTAGCGACATCCAACGAAGCATAAAAGAAAAAACTATAACATTGCCGCCGATTACAGATGACCAAACTGCAGAGGTCAGTGCTATATATATGTTAGATGTGTTAACTTACCTCACACCTTCTATACATGTCCACCCTGCATAAAATCGAAAAAAACTTCCAATGTTTTGCTGCAAAATCTACAGATCACTGCAGAAAGTCTCTGTTATTTCTAAACTGTCATCAGAGCAAAGAAAAAGCGAGAATTTAAGCTCCGAAGAAAAAATGTCTATGTTAAGTGATTTCATTCAGGTTCATGGACAAACTTACATGGCTTTAGAGCACCCATCACGTTCAAATCAGTGTCTGTAAATAAATTGTCATTCATGTGTGCATTGCAAACATTTCAGACATGTGAAATAACATTACAGATTATACCCTTTTACGCCGTTTGCTCACATGTCGGAGAGAAACACAATCGTCTTATGTTGGTCAACAGTAAGCTTCAATTCAAGAGGACGTTGTAAACTATGACAGGTCCTGTTTTACCATTGTGATGCTATATCGCACTGGCGTTTATAAATAAAAAAAAATGAAAATAAAAAGTAAAAAAATCGTGAGGCATGCCTTCTAAACGAACCTCGTAACGTCACCTAGTAGAGAACCCTATAAAATTCCTCCAATACATCAGAAAATAATACCGTCCGCGTGGTGACATTTGACACTTTTTGCTCCATACCTCCCCTCTACTGACCTGCGTGTAAAGTTTCCACTTTCTTGAGGTCTAGATTCGAAAGCAATTTGATCATCACAACACAACCTGTTTCATGCAATCTACTCACACGTTGGGAAAAATGTAGTCATTTCAAGGTACCATAATAGGCTATAGTTCAAGTGCTGTCTACTTCATAATTCGAGGTTATGAAGTATAAAATAATACAGGACTAGCGGTAACACATATTTCTAAACTCGCAATCGTGACGTTAATAATAAAACGGTCATGATTCCATGAGAATTGATACAGTTGATTTCTATTAGTTTTATGAGCAAATTCGGTGGAGTTTGAGAACATTCTGCATGCTCAAATTACAAATTGTTTTACACAAGGGCATTACATTCATTTCAGTTGTATGAAATACCAACACGTATCAGTCATTTTGTACATCTGGAGCACTCCTCACCGATATTTTGTAACATATAGAGTAGGAAAAAACCTATGAAATATCTGTATCCAGAATTTAACTCGTCATACCACTCCTTATAATAGAACCTCCTATAAGATTTTACCGTGTCCCTGTGTTCAAATATATCAGAAAACAAATACCGTCTGGATGTTGACATCGAGCATATTTTATATAAACGTATTGCTCTATTGGAGCAAATGACCAGATATCGAGGTCGCTTGCACAGACCTGTGTAAAGTTCTGTTGCCAGTCTGGAGGAAGACCATATCTCTCAGGCTATGTCACGAGACAGGGTTCCTGTGTTGTTCTTTCATAAGCAGATTAACAGATTCTTTTTCAGCTGTAACACATTAAAGCTGTGTATCACTACAGCTTTGTACCCCACCATATATTTTGATTTTCTACCATGACTTCGAGGTCAGTCTCGTTGCTAAAGTGACACTGACACATTTGATGCACTGGCTCTCACAGAAAGCTGGACATCATCTGGTGTAAACTGTGCTGCACACACAACACACAGAGACGATGTTTCTTATTGACAAAAATGTGGAAGACATCGCAATATATGGAAACTGGAAGAGTTTGCAGCATCTTGGAGCGTTTCCAACAGCTGTTCAAAGATGATCTACACATTTAACCTCATCTTCCACAGTGACAGGGTTGCAGACGTTTTCGTGATCCATTTCGAAGAGCGTTGTTTCCTCATTTTACAGTAACATCAATGATCACCGTTCCGGTGCTGTTCACAACACGCGAGGCGTATCAGAAATTTAAAAAAAGGTATTTTCATCTTATTGGCGAAAAATATATGGAAATATTATGAGTCTGTAGCATTGAGGAATGTCGCGAAACAACTGTATTAAAGTGAAGACCTCTAAATTTAATCTCATGTTCCACAGTGACAAGTACTAGATGTCCAATGTTCTGCTAAGGCTCTCTCCATCTCATTCAAGTTTAGTCAGTCAGTTATTATGTTTTAAGCAACAGCGCACCAGTGGATGGATAGGATGGAAAAGACACTGTTGACATGGGACGATGTACTATAATAAGGACCGCAGTTGATAACGTTACCAGTTTTAACAATTTTTACCAGTGATTGGCATGATTTCAACGCCAGCCAATAACACAGCAGAATGCTTCTCAATTTCTGTATCATCGCTAAATCACTACTCTACTTTGGGAGTACCATATACTACATTGCAAATGCAGACAGATGACTGTCCAGTACATCCGTTCAGTCATATAAATCAAAGTATATCAGATAGCGTCCTATAACGATGCAATTAGGTTATCTACATATTTCCAACCCATCGATCATAGCGTGGAATTTACGGTTACGACTGGGAATCTTCCCATAGCCGTCACAGAGTATTCTCGCATTTGTAGAATAAAGTCAGAGTTTGATAGATCCCCCCCCTCCCCACATTGTCCTTGGCCAACCTTCCCTACACCACAGCTGTCAATTTAATTTGCAACTGACCAGAAATAGGACGATATTATACCCACTACATTCCACATCTTGTGAAGAAACAGAGCGAGCTGTGTCCATAACTGATGTTCAGTGAAGATTGTTCCACGCCAATCTTACCCACAGCACCCATCCAAGTGCGCAAGATCTCTGCACACACGTGCATGTCGAGTGAGTTAGCACACCTCATCGGTGTATAGTAGACGTGAGAGCGTTGTGGTGATACAACAGACGGTTAAGAATAAGCGTGTGGTGTATACGTGGTGGAGCTGCAGTCTGCACATGTCAACTCTCTGTTGCAGGACCGAACACGGAAGAGTGGAGGTCAAATGAACATGTAGTACTGTGCCACGCTATGTGTTTCAATCAAGTGCATCGCTACATAAGTCTGCAGACAGGCTCTCTGACGTGTCGTAGCAATACACGGAATTGTTTCCAGACTTCGAGTTTCCAATCTGAATACTCGTTGAGCTTCATCTAGGTATGATACGCGTGTTACTATGACATTCACAATTGTCCTATCCAAAATGCATGGATGTTGATCAACGGAAAGAGGAGAATACTTAGAATTTTTGAGTATACTGGTCTATAAGACAAGTAAATATCTCGCATGGGTATCCCAGCAATATACATTTGGAAGATTATATATATATGAAAAACTATGAAAAACGACATAAAATCGGAAAAAATCAAGGAAAACCCAGCATAATTACCAAAAATTGATGGGAAATACATAGAATTGCGGGAAATACTACGAAACATGTAAAATCACGAAAACCTTGCAGAATTACGTAAACTGACTGAGAAGACATAAAATTAGAAAGAAAAGCATGGAATGTAAGGAAATATGCGGTTGAGGGTACCCAGGCACTAAAGACTGTGAAAAGCTTAACAATTATGCTCTATCTGCATTCTTTATTTATCCTCCCCCTCCCCCTAACTAGATGTAGTTTTGTAAGACATACTTCGACAAAGGCTATATAAGTATTGCACGGGAGCGCTATATTAAAGCAGGTGAAACGTATGTATTCTAACCCGAGACTGTGTTCTCGCACATGCAGTCGAATATAGATATTACCGAATTACTGTTGATTCTCACAAGCAATGTTATTCCATAAGTATTAAGGAGAAGAATCAATGTTTTTAACAGACTTTGCCATTCCTAGAGCGTTCTGTAACAGAGTGGACTGATGTCACATACACTCCTGGAAATGGAAAAAAGAACACATTGACACCGGTGTGTCAGACCCACCATACTTGCTCCGGACACTGCGAGAGGGCTGTACAAGCAATGATCACACGCACGGCACAGCGGACACACCAGGAACCGCGGTGTTGGCCGTCGAATGGCGCTAGCTGCGCAGCATTTGTGCACCGCCGCCGTCAGTGTCAGACAGTTTGCCGTGGCATACGGAGCTCCATCGCAGTCTTTAACACTGGTAGCATGCCGCGACAGCGTGGACGTGAACCGTATGTGCAGTTGACGGACTTTGAGCGAGGGCGTATAGTGGGCATGCGGGAGGCCGGGTGGACGTACCGCCGAATTGCTCAACACGTGGGGCGTGAGGTCTCCACAGTACATCGATGTTGTCGCCAGTGGTCGGCGGAAGGTGCACGTGCCCTTCGACCTGGGACCGGACCGCAACGACGCACGGATGCACGCCAAGACCGTAGGATCCTACGCAGTGCCGTAGGGGACCGCACCGCCACTTCCCAGCAAATTAGGGACACTGTTGCTCCTGGGGTATCGGCGAGGACCATTCGCAACCGTCTCCATGAAGCTGGGCTGCGGTCCCGCACACCTTTAGGCCGTCTTCCGCTCGCGCCCCAACATCGTGCAGCCCGCCTCCAGTGGTGTCGCGACAGGCGTGAATGGAGGGACGAATGGAGACGTGTCGTCTTCAGCGATGAGAGTCGCTTCTGCCTTGGTGCCAATGACGGTCGTATGCGTGTTTGGCGCCGTGCAGGTGAGCGCCACAATCAGGACTGCATACGACCGAGGCACACAGGGCCAACACCCGGCATCATGGTGTGGGGAGCGATCTCCTACACTGGCCGTACACCACTGGTGATCGTCGAGGGGACACTGAATAGTGCACGGTACATCCAAACCGTCATCGAACCCATCGTTCTACCATTCCTAGACCGGCAAGGGAACTTGCTGTTCCAACAGGACAATGCACGTCCGCATGTATCCCGTGCCACCCAACGTGCTCTAGAAGATGTAAGTCAACTACCCTGGCCAGCAAGATCTCCGGATCTGTCCCCCATTGAGCATGTTTGGGACTGGATGAAGCGTCGTCTCACGCGGTCTGCACGTCCAGCACGAACGCTGGTCCAACTGAGGCGCCAGGTGGAAATGGCATGGCAAGCCGTTCCACAGGACTACATCCAGCATCTCTACGATCGTCTCCATGGGAGAAAAGCAGCCTGCATTGCTGCGAAAGGTCGATATACACTGTACTAGTGCCGACATTGTGCATGCTCTGTTGCCTGTGTCTATGTGCCTATGGTTCTGTCAGTGTGATCATGTGATGTATCTGACCCCAGGAATGTGTCAATAAAGTTTCCCCTTCCTGGGACAATGAATTCACGGTGTTCTTATTTCAATTTCCAGGAGTGTATATCATCGTCAATAATGTGAGGAGGATGCACTCTAGAGATGAGATGTTAGGATGAAATTGCTACATTATCCTACATATGCACAAAACTACCTAACATCAGACCAGGACTTCTGTGTGCAAGGGGAATACTACCAGGGCCATGGTGGTCTACTCTAAAAAGTAATAAGACCGTTACATCTACTTTGGTTTCTAATCGTGGTGTTTACTCCCTCGTAAGAAGTCCTGTTTCTTCATGTGCATTTTTTTGCAGCTGGGCGTGGTTGGTAATTCGATGCAACAACTATCGAAAATAGTCGTGTCGTTTTTCCTCGCTCTATTTCCTAGTGAGGCATGGTCAGATCCACCAAAACCGCTACTGCTACTATTATGCATGACTGATACGGGAAGTACGATTGAGGGCACGTACGTTTCCGACTTAAGAAGATGCATAAAATACATCAATTTCCTAAGAAACAGAACAGCAGTCTCCCGACTTCGTTCTAGTTGGTTTATAAGCAGCTTGAGTGGCAGATATAAACGACGATACCTTCGTAATGAAGAACAGGTAGGTCACTTCCTAGTACACCAGAATAGTGTAGGAGGAGGTACACTATGTGATTAGAAGTATTCCGACACCTGGCTGAAAATGACTTAAAAGTTCGTGGAGCCCTCCAGCGGTAATGCTGGAATTCGTATAGTGTTGGCCCACCCTTAGCCTTTATGACAGCTTCCACTCTCGCAGGCTTACGTTCAAACAGGTGCTGGAAAGTTTATTGGGGAATGGCAGCCCATTCTACATGGAACGCTGCACTGAGGAAAGGTATCGATGTCGGTTGGCGAGGCCTGGCACGAAGCTGGCGTTCCAAAACATCCCAAAAGTGTTCTGTAGGATACAGGTCAGGGCTCTGTGTCATCCTGTCCATTACAGGGATGTTATTATCGTGTAACCACTCCGCACAGGTGCTCGATTGTACTGAAAGATGCAATCGTCATCCTCGAATTGCTCTTCAAAGGTGGGAAGCAGTAAGGTGCATAAAACATCAATGTAGGTCTGTGCTGTGATAGTGCCACGCAAAACAACAAGAGGTGCAAGCTCCCTCCATGAAAAACATGACCACACAATAACACTACCGCTTCCGAATTTTACTGTTGGCACTACACACGTGGCAGATGACGTTCACTGGGCATTTGCCATACCCACACCCTGCCATCGGATCGTCACATTGTGTACCGTGATTCGTCACTACACACAACATTTTCCCACTGTTCACTCGTTCAGTGTTTACACTCCATACACCAAGCGAGGCGTCGTTTGGCATTTACCTGCGTGATGTGTGGCTTATGAGCAGCCGCTCGACCTTGAAATCCAAGTTTTCTCATCTCCCACCTGTTATAGTACTTGCAGTGGATCCTGTTACAGTTTGGAATTCCTGTGTGATGGTTTGGATAGATGTCTGCCCTCTTCAACTGTCAGCGGTCGCTGTCAATCACCAGACGAGGTCGGTCTGTACGTTTTTGTGGTGTACGTGTCCCTTCACGTGTCCACGTCACTTTCAAATCGGAAACAGTGGACCTAGGGATGTTTAGAAATGTGGAAATATCGCGTACAGATGTATGACACAAGTGACACCCAATCACCTGACCACGTTCGAAGTTCGTGAGTTCGACGGAATGCCCCATTCTGCACTCGCACAGTGTCTAATGACTACTGAGGTCGCTGATATAGAATATCTGGCAGTAGGTGGCAGCACAATGCATCTAATATGAAATATATGTTTTTTGGGAGTGTCCAGATACTTTTGATCACAGAGTGTATTTTATCATTTTAAAGTTTGGCCCCAAAGTGATTGGGGTAAAAATCTTGCTGCGTGGTTGAGTGTTAGTGTGTTAAGCGGATTGCATTTCACATGACTAATACTTTAGAAACCATACGCGAGCTCGATGACGCATAAACCACACCTTTCTTCTTAACCTTTGTTATATCACCACAACACTCTCATGTCTACTATACGCCGGTAAGTGGCGCTAACATCTTCGACATGCACGCCTCTGCATAGATCTTCTTCGCTTAGATGGATGCCGTGAGTAAGACAGATGTGGAACAATCTTGGCTGAAGAGCAGTTCTGGACTCAGATCGCTCTGTTCCTTCACAAGATGTGGAACGTTGTGGGTATAATACCGTCCTACTTCTGGTCAGCTGAAGATTAAATCGGCGACTGTGTTGCAGGGAGGAATGATCAAGATCAACGCCAGGAGATATTTCAGTCTCTGACTTTATCCTATGAATGTGAGAATACTCTGTGACTATAATCCACATAGCGAAAGATAGCCAGTCGTAATCGTAAATGCTGTACTATGACTCGCATGCTAGAAATGTGTAGATAGCCTAACTGAGTCTGTCTGGTATACTTTGACGAATATGACTGGATGGACGTACTACCCTGTCATCTACATGATTTTGCAATATAGTATATGGTACTCGTAAAGTATGGAGTGGTGGTTTAGCGATGATAAGGAAATTGGAAAGTATTCTTCTGTGTCATTGACTGGTGTTTAAATTACAGAACAACTGTTAAAGTTGCTAGAACTGGTCTTGCTATCAACTGCAGTGCTTATTACAGTACATTGTCCGATGTCGATGGTGTCGCTTCCATTGCATCCATCCACTGGTACGTTGGTAATTACTAATGACTAATTGACACCACTTGTTTGGGATGGTGAGAGCCTTAGCGGAAGACTGGACATCTGCTACTTGTCACTGTGAAACATGGAATTAAATGTAGAGCTCATCTCCTTCTGGCAGTTGTTTGGCAAAGTTACTGCGTACTGCAGACTCACCCTATTTCCTTATGCTGTTATGCCCTTCACAGATTTTTCACCAATAAGATAGCAGTACCTTCTAACAAACCTACCACAACGCAGGTAAAAAATTAATTATGATTGTAGTGTTGCTCACGCTGCTAAATATTGCATTTTCGGGCAACAACAAAGTTATATTATGTGGCAGGTGTCATTAGAGCACAGTTAATTAAGTCATTTCTTGAAATAATGGACAAACTAGGCACTCATCTTTTCGTGTTTCCCATGCTGGTCTCGTTGTGAACACATGGCTCAATCGCCGAAAATCTAGGTAGTGATGATTCCAAGCTCGGATGCAAAGAGGCCTAGGTGCTATTCTGCGATATTCAAAAGTTTCATAGATGTGTTTCACAAACCATTCTTGAAGATTAAACTTTTTCAAGTTAGCACAATGGTGATGTAAAAAAGTAATCAGCACTCCGAATTTAAGTTACACTTCTTTTTTATTACATTTGTTGCACCATCACTTCACAATATAAAACATACTTGAAAATATCTTCCTCACTGTTAAAGTTCACATTTCATAAACTGACTACAATTTGTGTCTTTTCAACATGACGACTAAGACTTGACACTCCAATAAGCGCTTACGCGCCCAAAAATCGGAGCTACAAGTACGTCAGAGATCATAGTGGCAAAAGAAAGAATACACATAAGAATAATATCATTGCAATATAAACATATCGATGTATCAAAGTACCTCTACATTAATGAAATCAAATCTGAATGTTTTCTCAGAAATATGTTAACTACTTTACAAAAACACAGTAGAATATTGCTGGTAGCGAGGGGTTGAGGTGAGGTGCCGCAATGGTTACATAATTCAAGTACCATTACAACCTCTTTCTATTTCTCATACCCCATGCATGTTGTAAACAGCACCTCCTGGGGATGGTCAGTGATTGAGCAGCGATCATGCTGCGAAGTGATGAAACAACATTCTTCAAAATGGGACACTGAGACATCTGCTACTCTGCTAATGTGGAAGATGAGATTAAATATATAGGTCATCGCCTTCAGATAGATGGTGCTGCAAAGTCTTACAGTTTCATATGTTGCAATGTCTTCCATATTATTGTCAATAAGGAAGATCGTCTCTATGTTTTATTTCTCCCATCCTGTGTGTTGTGGGAGCAGCTTGATTTACACCCTGTGATGTCCAGATTTATGTGAGGGCCGATGGATAAAACATGTTAATATCACTTTAGCTATTGGGACAGACCTCGAAGTCATGGTAGAAAAACAAAATGTATCGTGATGTACAAATCTGTAGTCATACACTGCCTGGATGTGTTACAGTTGAAAGAGAATGAATCAAACTGCTTGTGAAAGGACGATACAGGAACTCTCTCTTGTAATCGATAGTCTGTGGGACGTTGTCTTCCTCCAGTACAGGTGACAAAACTTTACACAGGTCTGTGCAAGCGACTTCAATCACTGGCCACCTGTTCCAATGGAGGAATATGTGTATGTGTAATACATTCGATGTCAACATGCAGACAGTATTATTTTTTCGATATATTGTAAGAGAGAGATGTGATGAAGGCTTATGCAGTGACACTAGGTGGTTCTATTACAAGGAGTAGTAGGACTGGTTAAACTTTGGATGCAAATAGATAATTGTTTTTTTTTTTCTTTCTATCTACTCTGGATGTTACAAAATAACTATGAGGCATGCTCTCAAACGTATTAAATGACTGTATAGATGCTGATCTGTATCAGAATTTCACATGTATGAAATTAATATAATGCCCTCGTGCATGACCATTTGTAATTTGAACACTCAAATTGCTCTCAAAAACTACACTGATTTTGCTCATAAAGCTAATAGAAATTGGCTGTATCTATTCTCTTGGTGTCATCACTGTTTTTATTATAAAATCACGATTGTGTGTTTGAAACTTTGTATTACATAACCTCTAATTATAAAGCTGCCACTGCATGAATTATAGCTCATTTGGAAACTAGAAATGATAGTGTTTTCCCTGACGCATGGATAGATTGCACGAAACAGAATCTGCTGCTATTGCAAATGATTGCCTGCTGGATGTGGACTTTTTCTTCAAGTACAGGGGACAGAAACTTTACACACAGGTCGGTAGAGGCGAGTTATAGAGCAAACATGTCAGATGTCAGCATTCATACGGTATTTGTTTTCGATGCATCGGAGAAATCTTATAGACTTGATACTAGGTGCCGTTGTTGTTGTTGTTTTTGTGGTCTTCAGTCCTGAGACTGGTTTGATGCAGCTCTCCATGCTAC
The DNA here is from genome assembly GCF_021461395.2 of Schistocerca americana. NCBI lineage: Eukaryota > Metazoa > Arthropoda > Insecta > Orthoptera > Acrididae > Schistocerca > Schistocerca americana. The sequence goes on from NC_060119.1 coordinate 906,688,856, forward strand.
TCTATCCTGTGCAAGTACCTACTGCAACCTACATCCCTCTGAATCTGTTTAGTGTATTCATCTCTTGGTCTCCCTCTACGATTTTTACCTTCTACGCTTCCCTCCAATACTAAACTGGTGATCCCTTGGTGCTTCAGAACATGCCCTACCAACCGATCCCTTCTTTCAGTCAAGTTGTGCCACAAACTTCTCTTCTCCCCAATCCTATTCAGTACCTCCTCATTAGTTATATAATCTACCCATCTAATCTTCAGCATTCTTCTGTAGCACCACATTTCAAAAGCTTCTATTCTCTTCTTGTCCAAACTAGTTATCGACAATGTTTCACTTAAATACATGGCTACGCTCCATACAAATACTTTCAGAAGCGACTTCCTGACACTTAAATCTATACTCGATGTTAACAAATTTCTCTTCTTCAGAAACGCTTTCCTTGCCATTGCCAGTCTACATTTTATATCCTCTCTACTTCGACCATCATCAGTTATTTTGCTCCCCAAATAGCAAATCTCCTTTACTACTTTAAGTGTCTCATTTTCTAATCTAATTCCCTCTGTATCACCTGACTTAATTCGACTACATTCCATTATCCTCGTTTTGCTTTTGTTGATGTTCATCTTATATCCTCCTTTCAAGACACTGTCCATTCCGTTCAGCTGCTCTTCCAAGTCTCTCTGACAGAATTACAATGTCATCGGCGAACCACAAAGTTTTTATTTCTTCTACATGGATTTTAATATCTACTCCGAATTTTTCTTTTGTTTCCATTACTGCTTGCTGAATATACAGATTGAACAACATCGGGGAGAGGCTACAATCCTGTCTCACTCCCTTCCCAACTACTGCTTCCCTTTCATGTCCCTCGACCCTTATAACTGCCATCTGGTCTCTGTACAACTTGTATATAGCCTTTCGCTCTCTGTATTTTACCCCTGCCACCTTCAGAATTTGAAAGAGAGTATTCCAGTCAACAGTGTCAAAAGCATTCTCTAAGTCTACAAATGCTAGAAACGTAGGTTTTCCTTTCCTTAATCAAGCTTCTAAGATAAGTCGTAGGGTCAGTATTGCCTCACGTGTTCCAATATTTCTATGGAATTCAAACTGATCTTCCCCGAGGTCGGCTTCTACCAGTTTTTCCATTCGTCTGCAGAGAATTTGCGTTAGTATTTTGCATCCGTGACGTATTAAACTCATTGTTCGGTAATTTTCACATCTTTCAGCACCTGCTTTCTTTGGGATTGAAATTATTATATTCTTCTTGAAGTCTGAGGGTATTTCGCCTGTCACATACATCTTGCTCACCAGAGGTAGAGTTTTGTCAGGACTGGCTCTCCCAAGGCCGTCAGTATTTCTAATGGAATGTTGTCTACTCCCGGGGCCTTGTTTCGACTCAGGTCTTTCAGTGCTCTGTCAAACTCTTCACGCAGTATCGTATCTCCCATTTCATTTTCATCTACATCCTCTTCCATTTCCATAATATTGTCCTCAAGTACGTCGCCCTTGTATAGACCCTCTATATACTCCTTCCACCTTTCTGCTTTCCCTTCTTTGCTTAGGACTGGGTTTCTATCTGAGCTCTTGATATTCATACAAGTGGTTCTCTTTTCTCCAAAGGTCTCTTTAATTTTCCTGTAGGCAGTAGCTATCTTACCGCTAGTGAGATAAGCCTCTACATCCTTACAATCGTCCTCTAGCCATCCGTACTTAGCCATTTTGCACTTCCTGTCGATCTCATTTTTGAGACGTTTGTATTCCTTTTTGCCTACTTCATTTACTGCATTTTTTTATTTTCTCCTTTCATCAATTAAATTCAATATTTCTTCTGTTACCCAAGGATTTCTACTAGTCCTCGTCTTTTTACCAACTTGATCCTCTGCTGCCTTCACTACTTCATCCCTCAGAGCTACCCATTCTTCTTCTACTGTATTTCTTTCCCCCATTCCTGTCAATTGTTTCCTTATGCTCTCCCTGAAACTCTGTACAACCCCTGGTTCTTTCAGTTTATCCAGGTCCCATCTCCTTAAATTCCCACCTTTTTGCAGTTTCTTCAGTTTTAATCTACAGTTCATAACCAACAGATTGATGTCAGAGTCCACATGTGCCCCTGGAAATGTCTTACAATTTAAAACCTGGTTCCTACATCTCTGTCTTACCATTATATAATCTGTCTGAAACCTGTCAGTATCTCCAGGCTTCTTCCATGTATAAAACCTTCTTTTATGATTCTTGAACCAAGTGTTAGCTATGAGTAAGCTCTACTCAGTGCAAAATTCTACCATGCGGTTTCCTCTTTTATTTCTTAGCCCCAATCCATATTCACCTACTACGTTTCCTTCTCTTCCTTTTCCTACTCTTGAATTCCAGTCACCCACGGCTATTAAATTTTCATCTTCCTTCACTACCTGAATAATTTCTTTTATTTCATCATACATTTCTTCAGTTTCTTCGTCATCTGCAGAGCTAGTTGGCATATAAACTTGTACTACTGTAGTAGGCGTGGGCTTCGTGTCTATCTTGGCCACAATAATGCGTTCACTATGCTGTTTGTAGTAGCTTACCCGCACTCCTAATTTTTTATTCAGTATTAAACCGACTCTTGCATTACCCCTATTTGATTTTGTATTTATAACCCTGTATTCGCCTGACCAAAAGTCTCGTTCCTCCTGCCAGCGAACTTCACTAATTCCTACTATATCTAACTTTAACCTATGAAGTTCTATTACACGACAAGCTCTAACGATTTGTTTGTTACATTTCGTGATCTCTAGCACAGGCCATTGTGTACAAAATTACGTCCACTTGAATTATAGCTTGTGTGTTGCCAAATGTAAAATAACTGTGTTTTTCCCAACATGTGAACAAATTGCATGTAAGTACGTATTCTGTAACGTTATTACACGTGTCTGAATTGTTTGTAATACCCACATGCGTGACAATTTATTTACAGACACTGATTTTAACGCCAGGGATGCTCTCAAACCATGTAATTTAGTCCATGAAACTGAAAGAAATCGCTTAATATAGATTTTTTTCTGAATTGAAACTCTTGAATTTTCTTTACTCCAATGAAAGTTTAGAAATAATGAGCATGTTCTGCAGTGACTGGTAGTTTTCACAGAAAAGTCGAGCAATTTTTTTTCGATTTTACGATGTTTTTTTCCACGTTGCTGGATGTCACAAAATGTCAGGAGGTGGGGAGAGAGAGAAAGATGCGAACTCTATCCTGCTGTAGAATGTAAAAGAATGACTATATAGATGCCGTTCTATGAATCAGTCATCTGAAAAGGATGTAATGGTATCTTTCATTCAAACTGATAATTTGAACATGAGGAATGCTGTCAAATTCTAGTGATTTTGCTTATAAAACTAAAAGCAAATGGACTGCGCCTATTTTCACAGAAACAAGACTGCTTTTTATTTTCATCGCAACTGTGTTTTATTAATAGAGATTGGAGGCTCACTTATAAGAGTACAAGTATTACACTGAAACGTATTTTCTCACAGAATGGCATCTCGCTTTGTTATTTGACACACTGACTGTCTGGACCACTTTGTACTCCATTGGGGAAGATGCTCTGACCGCAGCAGGCCGAAAGCTATTCCTACTGGTGGGGTTGCTTGGCGGTATGGAGAATCGGTAGCAGCTGCTAATTTCGCAACTAGTGAACATTAGAAAAAGCGATCTGGAGAGTTTTCCAGAATTTAGTTGTTGAGTTGTTGTTCCAAGGGGGGGGGGGGGGACAGTATTTCCGAGAAATACGTTTAATGGCTTGCAGGAAGCGTCATGCTCATGAGTATTTTGTACATCTGTGGCTGATTTCCTCAGATCAGAGATACTATATCTCTGCCACCAGATGGATCTCTTTGTGGACCAAGACCGACAGGATAGAGCAGGCCTGTATCCCTACCTACGGTGAGGAGAGGGAGGGTTGAGGGGTGGTGGGGGGAGGTAAGACTTGTCCTACGCTTGTTAGTTCGGACCGCACATCGAGGCGAACATACATGCAGCTGCCACTCCTCCCTTTTGGTGCGATCTTTTGCAGTTTGGTTTTTGCAGTAGTTGTGTTATTATGATGAGTTTCTCAATTCACAGTATATGTGTTGCAGAATGACCTGTTGTTTATGAGTGCTGATTTTTTCATGACAATATCGATGTGTAATTAGAACATGGAAGCATTTTCCAACAGCTGTGGTAGCGTGTATTGACCTTCCTAGCACTTCCATGATGGTTTGCTACCCTATCCCTTCTTACCATGTACAAATTACGTAGAAACTACATAAATGTGATCTCTTGGGGGGGGGGGGGGGGGGAGCAATCAGTGGAACAGGACTAAGTTGTTGTGAAATACAGAGAGCCCAAGTTATTTGATTTTCGAGCACCGGCATGTTCGTCGAGCAGTGCAGAGGGAGGCCTCTGTAGGAACTACATCAATCAGTGATAGACGCAGTGCTCAGCTATATGGTTACAGGTAATACATTCCTCTCTGTTCAACACCTGTCAGTTGCACATATTTCCTACCAAAAATAAAGATTGTACCTTCCCCTCCAGCCCTTTCCCGCCAGCTTGTAGGAGAAGGGATAATGCTATGTAGAGTTTGAGTACGTCTGCCACTTGTTTCGAGTGGTACTGTGATTTTCTTTCCAAGGATGATGATAACAATTGTATGACATTGTCAAACCTTGAGCTGTCTTGCAATTTTAGGCGCTTCTTGTGTAGCACTAAGCAAATAGTTGTGTATTTAGGACCTATGTTTATGATTAATTACGTAATTAGGACAGATATTTACTTCAGTTTCCCATCTAAAATCAATCAAGTACACTAACCTAACCTTTCCCATCTAAAATCAATCAAGTACACTAACCTAACCTTCCTCTCCTGCTTCTGGACAGTTTCCATGTGTTGGGGATCCACTTGGGCTTTCTTCCTAGAAGTACCAGGGTTCGAATCCCTCGAATCCCACAAAGGGCACCGCCATTTTGATGGGGTGGGTGGAATGTTATCAAATCCTCGGGACACAGAAATTATCGCCATATCTGAAATACCTGCCATTTTTGAATTTCCCACCTACATTCGAAATACACGCCAAAATTCGGAATTCCCACCAATAAGGCTGGTGGGGGAGGGAGAAAGGTAGAGGAGGGGAGGGGAGGGAAGGGGTGAAGGTACAGGGGCTCCTGTGCCGGCTGGGAAAAACCCATAATGTCATCTCGGGGTGGGGGTGACTAATTGATCAGTTAATTAATTCAATATCAAAATGATATCAAAATTGGGGTGTTACTGCCACTATCCCTCTATTCACTGTGACATACATCATTCCATAATCCTTACTGAAAACTTAGTTCTTTTGCGAATAAGAGATTTTTCAAGAAAGTCTGAATAAAAATTCTATGATAATTCCACTTGACCTTGCTGCCTAAAAGTATTTCCAAACAACTATCAACCATCATTTGCTTGGTGATTGGTTTTGTGTAAGCTGGTTAATGAACCATCCAGCTAGAAAAAACATCATTAACAGAGTCAAGCAGCCTATCATCATTATCAACAATGTATCACTTGTACTTTCACTGTATGCATGATGGCACTTGGACCTATGCAGTTCCAACTTCACTTACCGCCCTCTTTGTGTAGATCAAAGTGATATTAAAAGTCTACGATATTTGTGAGAAACTAGTTGTGCATGTATCGTAATTTTAAAGCACATGACGAACTGTTTTATTCTGGATCTTGGCTAAAACCAAGCACTTACAGGCAATGTTAACTAAGCAAAGTTTTCTTGTCCGACCACGACTTAACAAGTGCCTGATTTTCATTGCTGGGTAGGCATAAAGAGATGTGATATATTTCATTTGCAGCTAATATCAGTCAGTGAATGTGATGTTGGTGTTATATGGCTAAAACCTTTGTAATGGACTAATGCTCCTATCCAGCAACTATTTTCACTGTTAAGTAAGAGTGAAAGAAGTTAAATGTGGTCTCAAAGTTGATTGGTTGGTTGGTTTGTAGGGTAAAGGGACCAAACTGCAAAGTTATGTTCCTTTTTCCTTAATCACACAGGTCTCAGATTGAAACACTATCGCAAAAGAATCTTATCGCCTGAAATCCTGGGAAGGAACGAAATGTGTAAAACTATGTGTGTAACCACACAGTAGTAAAAAACGAAAGTAGTAAATCAAAATAAAAATCTAAAAGGAAAAATGCCGTAGAATGTGTTAAAACAACGTAGCAGACATTCTGGGCTGGCTGATCACAAGAACAAAAAAGAATGAGCCAGCCTAAAAACAAAAGGCAACAGAAAAAAAAGATGATGAAAAGACGAACACCAAGTAGAACAGACGGCACCAGACGGAGCGAGGAAGAGTTAAAATGCAGATAGGGTGAGGGCCTGGGAGATAAGGCCAGGCGCCCACCCATAGGTTGATTGACAAAAAATCCCTCTTGAATAAAAATTAAAACTAGATCATCCATTGAGGCATTGTCACGCAAAGGCTAGGTAGTGCATCAGGAAGGTTAAACGTCCGCCTCAGGCCGGCTAGATTGGGACAGTCCAACAAAGTGTGGACTACTGTCAATCGATAACCACAGCAACAGTGAGTTGAGTCCTCGCAATGGAGGAGATGACTGTGAGTCAGCCAAGTAAGGTCAATATGAATCCGACAGAAACTGACCCTCGCTCCAGATGGCAAGGGTGCGACACGGGTAATCCACTGAGAGATGTTTGAGCCTTTGATAGTAAACATGTTCTCGCCCTAGAGCTGTATTAGGGCAATCGGCAAGGGCACTGGGAATTCCTACTCGCTGACTGGAGTATTGTACGGATCAAGGTTTCATGTAGTAAAAGATAAGAGCTTACGTTCCATCCTCTGTTTTTGGATATGAAAGGCAGGTTGATAATCCTCAGCTGCATAAGTTTGAGCATAAAGCGCAGCAAAATGTTCGGTGATTGCATCTGAGTCGGTATATAGAGCTCAATTCGTGAAAATCCCGGGAACACCTCCAGGGATCTGGAATCTGTAAAGGCATCTGATTTTTATCCAAATCTGAAAAGGAGAGGTATGTGATCCAGTGGTTGAAGCATACCGTTCCCAGCACTCCTGCCTCCGTCTCTTTATTAGTTGGTAGGCTCGATTGTGGAGGCATTTAAAGGCAATGAGGTGATCCAGTGATGGGTGCCACTTATGACAAGGAGAACCCACCTACGATCTCTAATGGCCTCAGAGGTTTCTGGCGACCACTGAAGCACTGTCCTCCACTGGGGGATCCTGAGGAACAGGGGATTTTTTAAATCGGCAGCAGACACAATAGTCACAGTTATGTTTTGGACCACCACATCGATATTGCCATATGGTGGAGATCCAGCAGTGGCAGCAGAGATGAAAGCAAGCCAGTCAGCCTTGTTAAGAGCCCATTTGGGCAGATGGCCTGGGGAGTGGCGCTGGGGAGGGACAGGAAGATCAGAAAGTGATCACTTCCTCACAGGTCGTCATGAACTCTCCAGTGAATAGATGGTGGAAGGCCAGAGCTGCAGATTGAAAGGTCAATGGCGGAGTACACGCCACATGCCAGACTGAAATGTGTGGGAGCACCAGTATTTAAAAGAGAAAGATCGAATTGCGTCAGTAGATTTTCGACATCTTTGCTGCGGCCAGTTGTCATAGTTCCAGCCCCCACAGGGTTATGGGCATTGAAATCACCCAGAATTAGGAAAGGTGGGGGGAGTTGAGAAACCAGTGCAGCCAATATGGGTTGAGATACCTCACCATTTCGGGAAAGATAGACATTGCAGACAGTAATATCCTGCATTATCGTCACCTTAACAGCCACGGATTTTAAAGGCGTTTGAAGGGGCACAGATTGGCTGTAAACAGAGGTAAGGACATATATATGTACTCCATCTGACAAGGGTCCACATTGCTGTTAGCCAGGTTCCCTGAAGGGCAACGCAGAAAGCAGGTATAATGCGTGAGAGTTGTCATAGCTCGGTCAGGTGATGGAAAAAAAAGCCGCAATTGGACTAGAGGGTGACGCTTTACGTAGTCTAGGAAGGCATGAAGGGACCGAGGAGGCAGTTTACGACACAGGCTCTCTCTGCTGTCACCTGTTGAGTGCTTGTGGTGTCTGTGTACATCGGTTCTGAGGCTCCGGTGAGATGTAGGTCCTTGGGGAACACTAGGATCTCCACTTCATCTTCTAAATTGGAACGTGCGGGAAGCTGTTGTATGGAGGCCACTGGGATCTTTTTTCTCTTCATGTCCGTCTTTTTCCTTTCCTCTCGCTTCTCTTTCAGTTTCTCTGGCTGGGAGGGCTTCTCTGAGTTAGTCTCAGGAACCGATGATGATTCTGAAGCCATACGACCAACAGCTTGCGGCCCATTCAGCTGGCTGGTGTCCAGTTTCACAGCAGCAGAAATCTTGGAAGGCAGTGCCCCGAGGATCCCTTCTTGCGAGAGGAGCCTGAGGAGGCTGTTGCTTCTCCAGCTGAGGGGTGGGAACCGATGTCCTCCATGATGGTGAGTCTGCTGCTCTTGAAGTAGATGTTAGGGGAGCAACGGGAGGAGGAGTGCACCCAACCACCAAGGTGGCAGGCATAGTCTGTGTCCCTGGGGCCCACAATACATGGTTTATCTGGCATGATAATCATCACCAGAGAGGGCCACAACTGAAGATGATATCATATGCACACGGTTAGGTGATCATATTTCTTTTCGGCCTCTGTGTAGGTCAGTCTGTCTTTCCTTTCTTTCTGAAAACGGTTCAGTCCGGTGAACAGGGAGAATGGCTCTCTCCGGAGGAGGGGCACAAGGAACGTTCGTATGTGACGGACGTCCGCATTTCCAACATGTGGGGATGTGTGCCCAAATTTCCAACATTTAAAGCACTGCATAGGGGGAGGAACATGGAGCTTAATGACATACTGGTATATCATCACATTGACCTTTCCAGGGAACAAATCACCCTGAAAGGTCAAGATGTAGGTGCTGTTAGCAAACCTGTTGCGCTTACGCCTCCTATAGAGATTCTAGACTAAGTGTACATTCATCACTGTCGGTTGGCGCGCATCTCGGCATCCGACTGCAAGAGGAGATCTCTATGAAATATAATCCCCTGGACTATGTTTAAGCACTTATGGGGGGGGGGGGGGGGGTGAAGGAAACTGGAACATCGCCCAGCTTCTCACGGGTGAGCGATCCCTGTGACTGGGCAAGGGAAGCTGTTTCTATAAGGACTGACCCATTCCACATTTTGGACATTCCCGCCACTTCCCTGAACTTGTCCTCCAAGTGCTCTACAAAAAACATAGGCTTTGTTGTTAAAAAGGATTCTCCACCAGACCTTGCACAAACTAAGTATTGGGGAGAATATGTCTGCCTTTGATCCTTGGCCCTGCGTTCCTCCCATGGGGTAGCCAGGGAAAGGAACGATTCGGGGCCGTATCTGTCAGCATTATACTGGCCTTTTCCTGGCTTAGAGATTGCTGGGGCCATTTGACCACCAGCGTCAGACAACTTTATCCGCTTCACTGCGGGTCATCGGCACTGATGCCACCCACTCCAATCAGTGGCTATCCCCACAGGCGCCATCCAGCCACTGCAAAGGCCACCTGGCTCGATGGCCGTTGCCAGGTGTCCCGATGCTCCATGAAGACGTACATCCACTCCTTGGTATACGTGTGAAGTTTGCAGCTCAGACATCAGCAGTGTGATGCCTGTGTTATCAAGGGGCTACAACCAAGAGGTACATGACGACCCCCACGACTCACTGGCTTGTGCATTGGATATTGGGTGTGTAGAGATCCACTATTATCGCAGGAGATGACAGCGCACAATGGATGTAAAGTATGCGCCCTGTAAGACGTCCTTGCCCATAAGTCTGGATTGTGGGTGCAATTAACTTTCCAATACAGTAATAAATGCAGAAGGTCTCAGTGCACGATGAATATATGAAGCACCATGTAAGGCGTCCTTCCCCAAATGGCCCGCACTTTCGTAGAATTTTGAAAGTTGGAGGTCGAACCCTAAAAGGGGATCATAACAGATTAGACCGAAAAGTAGGAGACTCCTTATAGTCGCCTCTTACGACAGGCAGGAATACTGCGAGTCTATTCTTGCCCCGCAATCCGTAGGGGCAGATTTCAAATTAACAAACTTGAAATCACATGATGTAAAATTTTGTGCTGGATGGAAAACCGAAACCAGCACCTATACGGATTGATAACTCCGCACAGTAAGATATCAGATACCTGATTTTCTCAACAGTAGCGAGGTATTTGAAACTAAATGATGAAAATAATGAATAATTTCTTCAGTCCCTGAATTCGAGCCCAGTACCTATCGCCGTTGTTTTCTCTCCGCAAATAGACATTAAATGTAGGTTTCTTTCACCAGCAGGGAGATGTGCCATGTTTGAACTATAAATTACGTGATGAAGAGTTCACTGCTGATTGGAAATTGAACCCCTCATACAATGTCGTTGACTACACACGAAGAGACGTTAAGTACTGAACCTTTTTCACCATTAGCTAGGAATGACATGTTTGAACTTGAAGTGACGAAATGATCTGCGTTTCACTGGGAGTCGAAACTAATATCTTTGTTGTTGTGAACGAACAAAGAAAGGTTAGAAATCAAAACTATTTTCCACCAGCAGTTACTTGCGCTCTTATTACAGCTTGAAGAGACACTATGAAAACATTTGTGCCGTACCAGGACTGGATTCCAGACACGCACCTTAGGTGGAGGTTTGGGTGAGTTTGGAGTCTTGAGCAAACAACAAATAATGTAACTGTACCGTCACATGAAGATATCAAATCCAGGAAAGAGAAAATACGATCTCTAATGCCAGTACAGAACCAGTACATTCAACATCTCAAGCTCAAATAAAAGATGAAATTAGTGCCCCGTTACGTTACGTGGCGTTTGGGCCATTAACTAAAATAAAATTACTGATGTAAGAAGAGTTAGTTGTGACGGGCATTCTGCATGCCGCCACTTCTGCCTCTGTTGTGGCACACCCTAGCCCCTAGTCAGCAGTGAAGGGACATCATGCTTAACGTTCATTTGGAACCACGATGGAATCGCAAGTTTTTACTTTGGGGAAGCAGAGATGAATAGAATTTGCCTGTGCTTATTAAAACCGTCACCAGAACTGGGGATTGAACCCCACCCTCAGGTATACCAATATAGCATCAATCCATCTGACTAACGAGCTGTACATGTCACAGAGCCATGATTTTACCGTAGCAAAATACGCCATTTTTTATTTTTAATGTTGAATTGGGAAGTTGGAATCACTGGATATTCCTCACACGTAATATTCTCCATTACCTTCCCTGTTCACTTAATTTTCAGAGTAAAATGAGAACATCCAGTCAGAAAACTTGGTAACAGGGTATACATCCACAACCAATTACACAGGTATAAATCCACAACCAAATATTGTGATTTATCACTGTGACGACAAAGCAATTCACGTTGGAATTTGTTATCCTACTACAGAATGGCTAAACGCGCTACAACTACCAGGAAGCCACGAATGCCTGCTCCTGATTAGCCTAGAATGGCTTTCTGTTGTTTCTTCTGTTAGGCACTTTAAATGAACTGAAACTCGCTGATAAATGCTTCATGATACTGGGATTCTGATACATTTGTAACGAAGTATGAAGTGGCCGAAATACTGAGTAACTTGCTTTTTGCTTTGGGGTCAAGACCACAGAGTAATCGGCCAGTATCTCGTCGGGCGTGAGTCGTGCTTCGGTAGCTCAGATGGTAGAGCACTTGCCCACGAAAATCAAAGATCCCGAGTTCGCGTCTCGGTCGGGCACACAGTTTTAATCCGCCAGGAAGTTTCACATCAGCTCACACTCCGCTGCAGAGTGAAAATCTCATTCTGGAACCACAGAGTAATCGGTTCATTGTTACTGGAGCCACATGTGATACTGGAAACAATTCGTGTCCCCTGGCAACCGTGATTCAGCATGATTGAGTATATTTCCATTTGTCGTCATAGCGAATGCAAGCACGTGTCTCAAGATTATTAAGTAGGAAGCTGAGAACACGCCACTCATCTCTTGAGAGAACCATTTACTCTCGCTTTAAACTTGGTGGAAATGCAGGATGTATTAAAATGATTCACACGCTTTCACAATACTGTGATAGATACTGTAGACATTGCGACAGAAACTTGACATATATATTAACTTGTTCATTGAAATTAAAAGTTTGGCTTGGAGACAGTTGTAATTTGCCGTTTCATGTGGTTGCCTGTAGCTGTCTCCCTGCTACGGAAAGGTAGCTTGCTCCCTCTTTTTTAAAATGAAAATTTTATAGCCCTGTAAGTTAAGATTTACCCCAAAATTGAAAATTCATGAAGATAATATAACCCTGTGAGATAGGATGAATCTTTTTGAAACTGCCTGTAATATATAGATGAGCACGAACGCTGAAAACCCGGTGGAGCAATTCTTAGGCACGTGCATGAGCTAGGTGGATTTCACAGCTAGCTTACTGCAATGGTTAGTCGTCGCATGCGTAAGACTGCCATATGCTCGTATTCCGAGTCTCCACATGTGTCTTATGCTGGTGGAACGGTTTTACGAATACTGAACATACCTCCAAAAATGTTGGCTGCAAAGAAAGAAAAAGCAAAGAAAACAGGACAAAGAAAGAACGAAGAGAACGAATAACTCACAATTGGCGGGAAAAATGAGGTCCTTCCAATCATACAACTATCAGCTTCAGCGTTTCACATTAGAACTTTGTATTATAGATTTTGAATATAGTAGATAAACTTTTATTTTCGTGCTATTCTCTTCTTGTTTAAATAAGTCGTTGATTCGGCTGATCTGAGCTCTTTACTGCCGCCTATTCGTTAGTTTGCTGACTGGCCTACCCTACCTAATTGGTGGCTCACTGTGGTGCCTCAGGGCCTGCAGATTAAAGTCACTTCATTAAATTACGAGAGAGCCGGGAACACCACATCGTAGGCGGTAACAGCTCATGGATTAAGTGTCTTCAGTGTACACAGATACTGTTTACAAATAGTATTGCTCTTTTTGGGATGTGGGGGCTCTGCATCATACCACCTTCCAGTTGCGATAAAGGGATTACACAGTAAATCCACGACCAAAGACATTTTTTCTCATCGGCCGATGCAGCTAGGTGACAATGGCGGCGTACAATAGACCAGCTCGCTTCAAAACCTAGACATGACAGAAAAATCGATTTAAAATCCTACAAAGCTCTTTTCTTTTTAGATTCTTTGGGTCGCTGATTAAGAATCCCGTATCGGCGTTACAAAATTCAAAATGGCGGATAAACTTTGTCAGATATATATATAGTGGATACGAGTAAAACTTCGTGTATAAGTTATTGTGGGGATGCTGATAACGAATTAGAAGCCTGACCAGCCGAATTGAAATATTTTATTCGATAATTTACATTTTTCAATCGAAATCTTGGTCATACAGGTTACTTACGTCATTACTACTTTCAAAATGGCGCTGTGGGGTTGTCCACTATAATTTGGTTCGAAAAGCAGATCGTTTACCTCAGGTGACATCTGTTTATCTTCTTCAGCTGTCATTTTCTGAACTCTCGAGATGAATCGGTACGAAGATGCAAGAAGCCGATCGAATGTAAAATCTTCTCGCTGATCCCGGGTATCCTTATTCCGAGCTTATAGCGCATCTGCAAATCGTTGACCAAACGGCAACGGAACAGCTTGATTATGGCTTATCAGTGCATCAAAACTATGTCGACTTATGTCGGCGTCAGGCGTGTTGGGTGAAGATGGTACCCGACTTTCGAGAAACATACATTTTTTCAAAGTTCTTGAGAGATGTGTTTTAGTTCTTCAGGTCTCTGTACAAAATTTTTGATAGGTCTGCAGAATTTCGAGAAAAATAACTACTCGGGAATTTTAATCTTGTAAAAAAATTTTGCCAATTTGCGGAAAAAGATTATGATCACAATCACGAATAGCTCCCCAAGAATTCTTCAGAATGATCCGAATGACTTTTTTGTGCAAGTAATAGTTTATAAGATAATTGCAACAATGAGGGATCCATATTCACCGTGTGGCACTGCCGCACGGTAGAAAAATGACCGTCCACTAAAAACATGCAAATATGTGCATGAAAATACATTTCAGCTCTTTGATTATATTACTAAGGTAGTAGGAGAGCCATTAACAAAAGTGGAGTCACGCAGAGGAAATACTATAGACAACGATTTCAGATAATATTCCGCCAGTCCTACAGCATGGAGCCGCTGATTATTTGCTTACTTCCCACAGGACGCATGATAACAAATCGATCTGATATGCGTCGTAAAGAAGCTGTGATGCATGTGCCGCCAAATCACAGTCCACAGCAACAATGTGAACTTGCGTTCTACGACGCTACATGCGACACGACGCAAGAAAAGGACGTCGAAATCCTTCGTCCACGGTAGGCGCGCTCGTGGGACGCTTATGTAACTGAATTCCACAATGAAGGCCGCGATGTGTGCAAACGCTGGCCTGATGCTACCGATCGGGACCGACGGAAAGAGGGATAGTAGCACACGAACGGGAAGTAAATGGTTCGTAATGGACGCCTCGACACTGCGTCATTGTTTGTGCATCGCGGCCGTGTAAAGTGCTGTCGCACGGTAGAGGACGTTTTCAAGACCTAGCCCTCCTGCACGAGGCGGGCGAGTGAATGAGTGACAGCGTACTTTGAAGATGGACCCAGCCGTCAGAAAATATCTGAATACCGCTTGAATACAACGTCCTATCGTAATCGGCAGCGGTAGGATCTGCGCAGTATGAACCATTCTGGATGCTACATAGGCATTCAGGTACGCAATACGCCGCAAAGGTTCGAGGCGGCGTAGGGAGCTGTGACTGATCATCATGCGGGTAATTCTCAAAACATGACGAAACCTGACCGCCGCTATACGGCGCATTGACGACGTAAAGGTGATCCCAAGATATCGGAGATGTTGGGTACAGGGCATGGGTGCCAGATCTTCCGGGGATAGCCCGTAACCAATAGATGACCCCGTGGATTTGCGCACATTCGTCACACTTCCAGCCGCTCTCCCATGGGCTGTGACGGTGTCGAGGATCCGTTTGACCTCAACCCGAGAACAAACCAGTAGCAGGAGGTCATCTTCACATGCACGACATCGGAAGGTGTAGCCGCGTAAGTATGGTCCAGACAACTGCGTCGTCAGCAGGCTTATGAGCGCCTCCAGCGCCACTGCTTGAATGTAGATGGACAGGGGGCAGCCTTGTCGGACAGACCGTTGAATCGGTATCGGACCCGTCACACTCATATTGTCTGGACCAACGAACACGCGCTGCTAAAGAATCTCCGAAGGACACTGATGAACCGAGCAGGGAAGCCCTTCCGTTCTAAGACGAGTATAGGAAGACATGGCGCACCCTGTCAAACGCGTTATCAAAATCTACGGCAACAATCTCCGCATGAAGTCTGCACGTCTCTGTCAGCGAAATCACTTCGCGACAGTCTCCATTTGCTGTCTGGACGTTAACTACGCCACTTGGCGTAGTTTGCGCGATAGAGAAGTCATATGGCAAGAGGGGTCTGCAAGGTTCTGTCAATAAACGCGCAAAAATCTTGTAATATTTAATAAGGTGACACGGCGGTAGTAGCCCGTAGGTCATCGGTTTATGAACCGGAACAATAATGTCTTCGACGAAAGCTGGCGGATTCTCAGGCACAGACGTGACCAATTCATTACACATCTCCGTCCATCGTGTAGACCGTCGATGCCTGGTGACTTGCACAAGGCACTCCTGAAGATAGCGGTAGCGACATCCTCGCTGGTGGAAGGTTCCATTAACGTAACCCACTCCTCAATTGTGAGGGTGCGCGGGAAGTCCACGGTGATAGGATCGTAGTCGTTCAGCTAAGCAGGCAAACGACATAGTTATTTGAAGTCGAAAAAGACGTTCTCTTTTGGTGATGTGAAACTGTAATATCACGCACTCCCATCCCTCTTTCTCTCCAGGCGTAGTCACACCAAACATTAAGAACTGTAGCAAAACCGAAGGTTACTTTCCAATATCAATGGAACGGCTCACATAGAGACGTTTTGGCATGGCACATGTTCCTAATATACAAAAGGAACGGGCTAATTTTCACATTTTATAACAGAAGATATGTGGTCAAAATAGTGTCAATTTTTTAACGGAAGTAGCTCATCCAACAAATCTTTTGAATTTAGGTATGAATTCTTATAAATTTTAAATTTTTCTAAAGAGGTTATTTTGTAGCCCTTGTCAAACAGAGGCAAAATTTCCATATTAAGCATGGATGGACGAGGAATAATGTGTTTCTCTACCTTGAGATGAACTGCAATGTTGACTTATATGAATTCTTGCCGTTTTTGTTGAGCAAGTGCTCACGAAAGCGGGTCTTAAATACCTAAGCTCGGACATAGATTACATTGTAATCTATTCTGAAACATAGTAATTAAGGCTGTGTTTCATGAGCTGTATGTGTGGGTTAAACGATATAAGATTGTGATCAATTAAAAAATAAGTACGTGAATGATACCTACAGTCAATATTAAGAGATTAAAAGATTTTTCCTAGCTGTGATACTTGTCGAAAGCTGTCACTAAAACTAGAACATAGCGTTACATACTTATCTGTAATTTTCTAAGTGCTTTTCTCTAAGAATGCTGGTATTCATACTTCTACTGCTGCAAGCGAAGCCGGGAGCACATAATGAAGAGTGTTATGAAATCTACCTCGTGCTTCATTAGGAGTGGCTCAGTATCTCTTAAAAAAACAATGAATGCTAATATTACGGCTTTCGGCCCGCTGCTAATGTCTTAGGTCACTCGTAACATACAATAGGCACGTAACTTAAGTGGGGCATAACTGCCAGAGAGAATGAGAGAGAGCGAGAGATAGCACCGCTATTCTTAGTGTTTATTTAAAGCTGGCTGACAACGTATGCCTACTTGGAACTCGTCTCTCTGTACTGATTCCAGATACTTACGATTAAGAGTTACTACTACCGAGTGTTTTTACTGAAGAAGCGACTGTCAAATGGTAGACAGACAATTGAGAAAGGAAATTTCTAAGTTATCTGATACCTCGAAAACGGTAAAGTGGCAAATGAACATAGAATCAAACAAAAAAACATTGATGTCAATTTTTTTTCATTCATATTTTCACTCAGCCAACCTCATTATCAGCTCTTAAATAGTTCGAAGATTTTTTATTTCCCGAAATTGGTGCAGAATGCCACCATCATCCTTTCACTGTTCAGAAAATCATTCCAGTTGTTGCACGAGAGATGTGAATACATGACGAACAGGGAATTTTATAAATTATCTGGAAGCTTAATGTAGACAAAGAGCTACACAGGTCTCTAGGTTCGTCGATAAAATCGGTGCAGGACTGCTTTTAAACAGAAAGGATCAGTATTAATTATCTCATGTACTTAATCTTCCTAACACTGTAAGTAGGAGATCTGACACTTTAAAAAAATTTAAAATGCCTGTTACGCAGTTGCGGTTGTCAGCTAGCATGGAGGATAGGTCTCCAGCGAAGCAGACGGTTTTTCTTATGGCAGCATATAAAACACACGTTGCTAAAATGTGTCGTATCGAAAGTAGTATTCCATAGGCTTCACATAGTGGGGGATCATCCGACGTGAAAGGAAACTGTGTTTCAGTGGACAGTGTCCTACTCTTAGCCCAGTGAGCATCACCTCCGTCTATCGGTGTCTAGCATAAGGTTCGTCACACCTGATTAAACGATTCAGTTGACCACAGTTGGTAGTTTACCACTTCCAACCACTGGTATTTCCACAGACAGACGCTCGATCATTCTGTCCAACAGTGAGATGATAGCGTTCAGGGACCGAACGCAGAATCACAAAACCTCTTCCACAAGCTTCCTTGGGTACTTTGCCGGCTGCGTCGTTTCCCCACAACCCAACGTGTCCCAGTATCCAACACAGTACTACTTATCTGCCTTCGTATTGGGTCCGATGTAAAGCATCTTGGACAGTCTGAGTCATTTTTTTTCAGTGACTACATTTGTTGTACGGACTGAAGGCATTGAGAGAGAGTAGATGAGAAACTTCCTACTGCAATGACGTCTCATTTGCTCCACTGTCTACTGGATTCCATATATCTTGTTAACTTATTTCATTAGTAATTCTGGGAGCCGAACTCTGAAGACAGTGTCAGGGAAGAGAACAGAACAACAGAGTATATTCTTCTTCTTAGTTCCATCCGTCTATGTTACGATACATTTTTATGCTTTCTTAAACTGAGGAAAATTTAAAAAAAAATCTGGAAAGCGAGAAATAGGCAGAGACAGATGTAGAAGGATCGATAGCCAGACAGAGAGAGAGAGAGAGAGAGAGAGAGAGAGAGAGAGAGAGAGAATAATTAGTACGATTTATGTTGGATTTTTATCAAGAATTGAAACGGAAATCATATACGTAAATTTATCTTCATGTATCATCACATTGGTGGGAATCTCTTGTTTTATTATAATTATGTAAGCTCTTTGATCTATAAATCACATGTCTTTCTATGCGTAGTGATCAAGGTGTACAGGAAATGTTGCGACAAATTTCTAGTGGTTGTAGAGGGCGCCTTGAGGGACAAGTCGAGGATAGGAACGTTTGTCCAAAACCGTCATCCACCGAGGTAACAGTTCATCACATTCATAGGTGACATGGCGTTTTCACGCAGCAGCTAACTCCATCTTCCCCATTGGCTATCGTGGCAAACAGCTGCGACCGCTGAGTACCAAACAGCATTGAGAGATGTTCCGTCAGTGTTAAGTCATGTTTGCTGCCGAGGGGGAGGGCTAGTGGCAGGCGTCGGAGCCTTTAACTTCTACGCTCTGTACCGCAGTCGAATGACGTTTCCAGATACGGGTTCCTATCCTCGAATTGTTCCTCAAGACACCGTCTAAAACCACACCAAGTTGGTCGCAACACTTCTGGGGTACCCTGTATGAGGTTTAAAACCCGAATCTCATCAAGGTTGCAGTATGTTAATTGTATCATATGAATCCTGCGGTGGTGTTGCTAGCAATTTCACTACTTCTTTCCTTGTTGTTAACCATTTCTGTAACCGATGTCGCTAAAAATGGTTGTACAGTGGTGTAAGATTGGAGTAGCTGGTTCTAACTCTGTAATGGACGAATTTTCAGTACTAGATCGACAAGAAAAGGAGTGAAGGCGGCAATAAGTTCTTGATCGCCAGACTTTGTGCCACTATCTTGGGTTAAATACCAGATCTCAACGTATGAAGTGAAGCCTAGCGAGGTGCTGCACTAGCAAAACATTGTACGAGGGCAGTTCAATAAGTAATGCAACACATTTTTTTTCTCTGCCAATTTTGGTTGAAAAAACTGGAAATTTCTTGTGGAATATTTTCAAACATTCCCGCTTCGTCTCGTATAGTTTCATTGACTTCCGACAGGTGGCAGCGCTGTACAGAGCTGTTAAAATGGCGTCTGTAACGGATGTGCGTTGCAAACAACGGGCAGTGATCGAGTTTCTTTTGGCGGAAAACCAGGGCATCTCAGATATTCATAGGCGCTTGCAGAATGTCTACGGTGATCTGGCAGTGGACAAAAGCACGGTGAGTCGTTGGGCAAAGCGTGTGTCATCATCGCCGCAAGGTCAAGCAAGACTGTCTGATCTCCCGCGTGCGGGCCGGCCGAGCACAGCTGTGGCTCCTGCAATGGCGGAGCGTGCGAACACACTCGTTCGAGATGATCGACGGATCACCATCAAACAACTCAGTGCTCAACTTGACATCTCTGTTGGTAGTGCTGTCACAATTGTTCACCAGTTGGTATATTCAAAGGTTTGTTCCCGCTGGGTCCCTCGTTGTCTAACCGAACACCATAAAGAGCAAAGGAGAACCATCTGTGCGGAATTGCTTGCTCGTCATGTGGCTGAGGGTGACAATTTCTTGTCAAAGATTGTTACAGGCGATGAAACATGGGTTCATCACTTAGAACCTGAAACAAAACGGCAATCAATGGAGTGGCGCCACACTCACTCCCTTACCAAGAAAAAGTTTAAAGCCATACCCTCAGCCGGTATAGTCATGGTCACAGTCTTCTGGGACGCTGAAGGGGTTATTCTGTTCGATGTCCTTCCCCATGGTCAAACGATCAACTCTGAAGTGTATTGTGCTACTCTTCAGAAATTGAAGAAACGACTTCAGCGTGTTCGTAGGCACAAAAATCTGAACGAACTTCTCCTTCTTCATGACAACTCAAGACCTCACACAAGTCTTCGCACCCGAGAGGAGCTCACAAAACTTCAGTGGACTGTTCTTCCTCATGCACCCTACAGCCCCGATCTCGCACCGTCGGATTTCCATATGTTTGGCCCAATGAAGGACGCAATCCGTGGGAGGCACTACGCGGATGATGAAGAAGTTATTGATGCAGTACGACGTTGGCTCCGACATCGACCAGTGGAATGGTACCATGCAGGCATACAGGCCCTCATTTCAAGGTGGCGTAAGGCCGTAGCATTGAATGGAGATTACGTTGAAAAATAGTGTTGTGTAGCTAAAAGATTGGTGAATAACCTGGTGTATTTCAATGCTGAATAAAACAACCCCTGTTTCAGAAAAAAATGTGTTGCATTACTTATTGAACTGCCCTCGTACTTCTGTTTGGGATCGTGATGTTCAAATTACCGTCTAGCAATCGGGATTTATGTTTTCCGTAGTTTCCCTGAATCGCTACAGGCGAATGGCGGCATGGTTTCATTGAAGAACAAGGCTGATTTTCTTCCTCATTAGTCCTCCAATACGAGCTTTTGCGACATTTCTAAGTATCTTCTCGTCGACGGTAAGTTAAGCTCTAATTTTGTGTCCTTAATCCGCTCATTTTCCGTGAATTGACGAAATGTTACGATGTTGACGGTGATTCCTCCGTCCGATGGAACTTTAATATTGGCGGAGCCAGTGATATTGCTTGTCGGCACCATGTTCCACTCCCATCTTTCTCTCATCATTATCAACAACCCAAACATGGACTGCACTCTACGCTCATCATAGACGCATAGAGGCACTTACTGCCATCCAGCGCAAAGAGAATGTGTCCAGTGAATGGCAACAAAGAAAGTCTTTCAGATTTAGTCGGCTGAACTCCCAGGCTATGAAACAGTTAACAATGGCATACGATATTTTCATTTGCGTGCTGCCGACGCCCTTAATTTCATTGGCCCATCTCATCGCACTGTGGTACCGTTATGTCCAATATGCCTTCCGTGAAGTCAGAGGCACAGTGCGAATCACAGGTCATCTAACGCAGCTGCGTACTGTTAGTGATCCTACAAGTGCTGTTTAAAATATTAAATAAGCTGGTGATTGCTTACTTTTTGGGACTTCCTGGCCAAACGTTTATTGTAACTTACATTTCTATAAAATAAGAACTTTCTTCCTTTCAACACTGTCGAAATGTCGCTAAAATCGAACTGTTTGGACTGTGTCCTTCTTTACCTCTCTGCCCGTTCCCCTTCTTACAACTTCTCTCGTCAGATCTTTAACTTAATATCCACAATTTTGACATCCTCCGCATTTAAACTCTGAACGACGAAACACTTTCAATTTTTTCATAATCTGTCACCAATATTTTGTAAGATGAATTTTTCGCTCTCTTATAATGTTTTCTTGTGTTTCTGATAGTGTTTCTTTGTTTAACCACACCTTTGTATGCACTCAATATTCAAAGTGTACGAGACGCAAAATAGGGTGTTGGCTGTCGGCGGGAAACCAACTGATGATAAAGTCAGTGATTATCTCGACTGTCGACTCGCGTCACGTTTTTTCCGCAATTTTCTCCTTCACAAACACATTCAAACTCTTCCCATTACCGGTCTGCGATAATATGTTTTCGATTAAAAGCATCTCAAGGGCTTACTACTTAAAATCGTTATTTGTTTTACACACAGCGTAAATCCCATCCCTACCTGATTTGTAGCTTCGGAAATTTCGCAGTAGCCTTATATCACTGAAATAAAGTCGTTGGAAACTGCAAAAACCAAACCTTTACTCCTTCATTTATCCGACTGACAAACGTCGCAGCCAATTTGCAATCGACCTGACTTGTGCAGAAGCATGGCCTGAAACGCAGACCATGACGTACAGACACTTACAGTTTTCTGGTGTTTAACCTTCGTCGTCTCTTGACCTCTCTGCAACTCATAATGAATTATTTTTGTAAGATTTTTAATGTGATTACTTCTCAAAAGAAGATAAGTGTTATGCTATGTTACATGTTCTTTCCTGTGACTTGAACTGCAGCTGAAGTTTGGAGTCGCTTGTTGTTTCTACTGTTTCGCTTTTCACACATCCTATTCAGCCGACGATCAACGATATTCTGCAGCTGCTCTTGAGTAGTCCATACAAGCCAAGAAAACCTTTTCCACGATGGTAACTGTACTGCACTTTGCGTAGGCCTAGAATCGCCTGTTGTAACATAAAGGACGATCAGAAAGAGGACGTTGGAGCAGCGTTTACAGTATATTCAACGTAGTGCGACTCCGATGCGGGTATATTAGCACCGACATGTAGGCAAGGGATTAGTGAGGCATTCGTGTCTTTCCGACTAGTGTGCGCTAATGCAGAAACGTGAAGTGTGAGGATGTTATTACCAACGTACTGTTGGTCTTCTCTTGGCTGCCGAAAAACAAACAACGGTGGACGTCCATATAAGAATAAGCAACATGAATGAGGCACCATGTCTGTCGAAAACCACCGTCGTGGAACGCTGCTTGGAGTTCCGAGCTGATCGCGATCGGACGCAAAACATCGGTCGATCTGAGAGGCAGCCTCATCCGTTACGGACAACATGGTACCTCCACCATTGGGGAACATTACTGCTCAACGTTGGAGAAATTATTGGGTGCAAGTAAGGCGAAACATCCGCATAAACTGCGACAGGGGCTGCTGCTTCATGATAACGCACTTTCCCATATCTCAAATGTCATAAAGTAAAAGTTACGCCAACTGAAGTGGAAGACATTTGAGCACCCGCCCTGTGGTCCTGATCTCTCCCCACGCGATTATCATTCCATCGGTTCCTTAGGATGGGCCTTGGAGGGAGACGAGAATGTGCAGCAGACAGTTTCGGACTTCTTCGTGCAGCAGGACACAGTGTTTTACCAATCGGGTATCTTCAGCCTAGTGCGTCGGTGGGATGATTGCCTCCATTCTCACGGCGGTTTTGCCTGGCTGGCAAATCGATTCTGGAGTGTACGGCCTTCGAGCGGAAACTTTTTGATAGTCCCTTACACCTGCTCGCATTTCGTCAGTTCTTATTTCAGAGCACTCAGAGGTATTAAACAGTCCTTGTCCCCGGACGTTTAGCGATATCAACATTTTCCACTGAATATACGGCTTTTCCCGAGGGAGATGCGAAAATGTACCACGCCATTGGATACACGAGAGAAATGCAAGAGATTTAACTAACACTTTGCTTTAAGTAACCAAAGCATATGCTTTGTAGATATATCAACGCATATGCAATAAAAACAAGTTAAAGTTATTCCTGTTCAAAATATAGATTTAGAACGTTCAGTTTCGAGGTCTTAGTGCCCGTTCAAATTTCCTCTCAGACGAGTGAGTTATAAGGATACAAGACCTTTCTCATTCCTGTATGCTAAAATGAAAGGAAATAGTTTTAAATTAACCATCCAAGCCGCTTTGCTTCTTTTGCTCGTTGTATAATAAGCTTATCTTCAGTGTTCTGCGTGGGTTTCGCTGAGAGCAACATAGCGTACTCAGTACACCATTCTAGTGACTAAGCAGCACTGTGAACGTTGATACGAAATCTCTACGAGAAATGGAAAACCGAAACTGTGTAATGCACATTGATATATCTAGTAAGTTATGAGAGTTTATTTGCATATGGCTTAAAAATGTTAAAAGCACAGTGCTGAAGAGACTTTTAACTGTAAAACTTCATCTGAACTCAGTGGATGCTTGACATACTGACGGTGTATGATATAACAAATCTGTAGATCGAAATGTTAAGAATTCTGAAGCAAATAATTTGGCGAAACAGCCTTTTGTAATTTTCTCCTAATTACTGAATATCTTTATACGTGTATTGACGAACTGGAGTCGCTTAAAAATTCAGGTCTTCTTCTTCCTGTGTTGTTTTGTATTTTCTTCTATTCCCATATCTCCTCCTCGTGTTGTCTTTTCCTTTCTTCTGTCCATGTTGTTCTTAATTCCTTCTATATTCTACTTGAAACGAGTCTGAATTTGATATTCTGTTCTCAGATAAATTGTTTTCTGTTACTTTTAATATTTAGATGATGTTTCTTTCCTTGTTCCTGGATTCCATGACAGTGTTGATTTCTTTCTCCAGAAATATAGGAATAAGTAAAAACTTCATGCAGCCAAGATTTCTAAGTAGAACTTTATTTTGATGACCGGTTTCGGCAGTCAGGTTGCCATCATCAGATCTTATGCGATTGCACCTCAGTACATCTCCATCACACGTACAATATGCCGTGTCATCTGATGGGAGTGTGTAGTCGGTGCAGTATACATGACTTTTTTTTTGTTAGCCTTGGTTTATACTTGGCACGCCGAAATATATTCAGGTGTCAGAAGTCATGGGATAGAGACATGCGCATGTACGGATGGCGGCAATACCGAGTACAAAACGTATAAAAAACAGTACACTGTCGGAACTGCCACTTGTACTCAGGTGATCATGTGAAAAGGTTTTTGATGTGCTTAAGGCCGCACAACGGGAATTCTCAGACTTCGAACGCGGAATGGTCGTTGCAACTAGACGCATGGGACATTCCGTTTCGAAAATCTTCAGGTAATTCAATATTGCGAAGTCCACAGTGTCGAGAGTATGCTGAGAATACTAAATTTCAAGCGTTACTTCTCACCACGGACAACGTAATGACCGAAGGTCTTCACTTAACCAACTTAACAACCGAGAGAAGCGGTGATGGCATAGAGTTGTCATTGTCAACGGACAAGCAATATTGCGTGAAATAATCGCAGAAAGCAATGTGGAACGTACTTAAGACGTATCGGTTAGGGCAGCGCAGAGGAATTTGGCATTAATGGGCTATGGCAGCAGACGACCGAAGCAAGTGCCTCTGCTAACAGCACGACGTTTCCTGCAGCGCTTCACCTGGGGTCATGATCATATCAGTCGGACATTATACGGCTGAAAACCATGGCCTGGTCAGATGAGTCCTACTGGTAAGAGCTGAGGGTGAGGTTCGAATGTGGGGCAGATCCCACGAAGCCATGGACCCAAATTGTTAACAAGGCACTGTGCAAGCTAGTGATGGCTCCGTAATTCTGTTGGCTATGTTTACATGGAACGAACTGGATCCTTTGGTCAAACTGAACCGATCATTGACTTGAAATAATTGTGTTCGCTTACTTTGAGTCCATTTGCCTTCATGAACTTCATGACATCGTGCCATGTCCCCGGGCCACAACTGTTCGCGACTGGCTTGAAGAATCCCACTGAATATTTATGGGACATAATCGAGAGGTCAGTTCGTGCACAAAATCGTGCGCCAGCAACACTGTCGTTATTACGAACAGCCATAGAGGCAGCGAGGCTCATTATATCTGTAGGGGAGTTTTAACGACTTTTTGAGACCATGCCACATCTAGCTGCTGCCCAATGCCGGGAAAAGACGAGATATTAAGTGGTATTCCATGACTTTTGTCACCTTCGTGTATCAAGTTCTTCGTGTTCCTGGAATGACTTTTATGTTGTGATGCGGTAAGTTATATATATGATGGAGATGCAATTCCATGTAGCATTATTCCTTCTTCTCCATTATCCTTCTTTCTCTCTCATATATATATATATATATATATATATATATATATATATATATATATATATATATATATAGGGTGGGGCAAATAAAAGTGGCACGGATGAGGATACGATTGGACGGAATCCATGCATATAATGGGGAAGAAAAGACCAACTGTTTCTTGAAACAGGATGGAACAACTGCCTATATAGTCGGCCGAACCTTGGAGCATGTTTACACAATCTTCACGCCTGACAGTTGTTAGCAAAAGTCAGTCTTGTCGCGGCACTAGCTCACCACCCAGGTCACCTTATCTGTTAGTGTTCGATTACTTTTTATGGCGAGCCCCCAAATCTAAGACGTATCGCAGCAACCCTAATAGTTTCCAAAAACTGCAGCAGAACATTTCGGATGAGACTGCACCAACTCTAGCAATCCAGCTACGATCCACCGGGGCTCAAAAGTGTCAAGAGATGAATGGTGGCCACTTTCATAATCTGCTATAGTAAGATCAGTACTGTGTTTCCTTTCCTCTGCTGTGTTTCTTTGTACTCTGCATGCCTCTTCTCTGGGCCACTTTTATTTTCCCCATCCTGTTTAAGATCTGATGATGGCAACTTAGGTTGCCTAAACTGTTCATCAAAATAAATTTGTATTTAGCGGTCCTGGTTGTTTGATGAGTTTTTTAATTCTACGTTTTAAATCATTCTAAACCGTGCCCATACCTGAAGTGTGTACATCAGGAATATTTGTTCTGCTAGCCTGTTGATATTCATGCGGTGGAGACGTTTCTAGGAGATTAACCTTCACTTGCTATCATTTATGATATTGTGTGTACATTTTAGTAGCCCTTCTCGTTACTTCTCATTTTCGAAACTTCGGTATTTTTCTAATAATACATCTTCCAAGTATATTTATTTTCTCCACCTTACAGTTAATCATTAAAAATCCACATGCATATAAATATCCCGGGTTTACCATCTGAGAAAGAGCCAGGCTCAAAGTATCCAGTGGACAGAGGGTATGACTGATCTGCATGCTAGTAGCGATACCCCAGAAACACCAGTAAAATTCCAAGTAAATAACCTCGTCTTGATTTGGGATTTCTGGGACGTTCGTTGGTTTTCTGCGCTTTACAATTAAAACTTCAACCTTTGAACATTATTTTTCCTAATTTGCAGTTTTAATAACTACTTGTGTATTAAGGATAGTCCCAAGAAAATTTTTCTGCTGTTTCTTTTTGCAACACGTTCTATTCTTGTTGAAGCTAATGTCTTTGCCGACTGTGCCTTCATACGCTACGCATGTCGTAATTAAGATCGGATAGCAGATAAGTTTAGTTAGTCAGTTACATGTTTCATCGATCATCTGAACTATTCTTTTGGCGAAATATTGTACAACGAGCCAGTTAGAGGATAGGTATACACGAGTAGTGTTTAACATTAATGAAAATATTACTTTTCAGTCCTACTTATGCATGTACACTTAAAACAATCGTTTTTTGCTGGCTACCAGCCTTTAAGCAGGAATTCGTCAGTGGAATAAATGTAGTCGTCAGGAGAAATTATTTTAAGTTAGAGATAAAACTTGAGCAGCTACGTGTCAGACATTTTATGTTATTGGTCAAATGATCAGAAATTTTTGTTGCTGCATATTGAATTCCTTTTCTGAGACACTGAAAGCTTTAGTGACAGGTAATAAAAGTGACTTTTCCCCTTCAGTGTTGTAGTTATGGACATCACTGCTCTTCTCAAATGGTGGGAATTATTTGTGATGAATTTCATTACCGAATATATATATATAGGGTGTTAAAAAAGGTACGGCCAAACTTTCAGGAGACATTTCTCACACATCTACATCTACATCTACATCCATACTCCGCAAGCCACCTCACGGTGTGTGGCGGAGGGTACCTTGAGTACCTCTATCGGTTCTCCCTTCTATTCCAGTCTCGTATTGTTCGTGGAAAGAAGGATTGTCGGTATGCCTCTGTGTGGGCTCTAATCTTTCTGATTTTATCCTCATGGTCTCTTCGCGAGATATACGTAGGAGGGAGCAATATACTGCTTGACTCTTCGGTGAAGGTATGTTCTCGAAACTTTGACAAAAACCCGTACCGAGCTACTGAGCGTCTCTCCTGCAGAGTCTTCCACTGGAGTTTATCTATCATCTCCGTAACGCTTTCGCGATTACTAAATGATCCCGTAACGAAACGCGCTGCTCTCGGTTGGATCTTCTCTATCTCTTCCATCAACCCTATCTGGTACGGATCCCACACTGCTGAGCAGTATTCAAGCAGTGGGCGAACAAGCGTACTGTAACCTACTTTCTTTTTTTCGGATTGCATTTCCTTAGGATTCTTCCAATGAATCTCAGTCTGGCATCTGCTTTACCGACGATCAACATTATATGATCATTCCATTTTAAATCACTCCTAATGAGTACTCCCAGATAATTTATGGTATTAACTGCTTCCAGTTGCTGACCTGCTATTTTGTAGCTAAATGATAAAGGATCTATCTTTCTGTGCATTCGCAGCACATTCCACTTGTCTACATTGAGATTCAATTGCCATTCCCTGCACCATGCGTCAATTCGCTGCAGATCCTCCTGCATTTCAGTACAATTTTCCATTGTTACAACCTCTCGATACACCACAGCATCATCTGCAAAAAGCCCCAGTGAACTTCCGATGTCATCCACAAGGTCATTTATGTATATTGTGAATAGCAACGGTCCTATGACACTCCCCTGCGGCACACCTGAAATCACTCTTACTTCGGAAGACTTCTCTCCATTGAGAATGACATGCTGCGTCCTGTTATCTAGGAACTCCTCAATACAATCACACAATTGGTCTGATAGTCCATATGCTCTTACTTTCTTTAAACGACTGTGGGGAACTGTATCGAATGCCTTGCGGAAGTCTAGAAACACGGCATCTACCTGTGAATCCGTGTCTATGGCCCTCTGAGTCTCGTGGACGAATAGCGCGAGCTGGGTTTCACATGACCGTCTTTTTCGAAACCCATGCTTATTCCTACAGAGTAGATTTCTAGTCTCCAGAAAAGTCATTATACTCGAACACAATACGTGTTCCAAAATTCTACAACTGATCGACGTTAGAGATATAGGTCTATAGTTCTGCACATCTGCTCGACGTCCCTTCTTGAAAACGGGGATGACCTGTGCCCTTTTCCAATCCTTTGGAACGCTACGCTCTTCTAGAGACCTACGGTACACCGCTGCAAGAAGGGGGGCAAGTTTCTTCGCGTACTCTGTGTAAAATTGAACTGGTATCCCATCAGGTCCAGAGGCCTTTCCTCTTTTGAGCGATTTTAATTGTTTCTCTATCCCTCTGTCGTCTATTTCGATATCTACCATTTTGTCATCTGTGCGACAATCTAGAGAAGGAACTACAGTACAATCTTCCTCTGTGAAACAACTTTGGAAAAAGACATTTAGTATTTCGGCCTTTAGTCTGTCATCCTCTGTTTCAGTACCATTTTGGTCACAGAGTATCTGGACATTTTGTTTTGATCCACCTACCGCTTTGACATAAGACCAAAATTTCTTAGGATTTTCTGCCAAGTCAGTACATAGAACTTTACTTTCGAATTCATTGAACGCCTCTCGCATAGCCCTCCTCACACTACATTTCGCTTCGCGTAATTTTTGTTTGTCTGTAAGGCTTTGGCTATGTTTATGTTTGCTGTGAAGTTCCCTTTGCTTCCGCAGCAGTTTTCTAACTCGGTTGTTGTACCACGGTGGCTCTTTTCCATCTCTTACGATCTTGCTTGGCACATACTCATCTAACGCATTATGTACGACAGTTTTGAACTTTGTCCACTGATCCTCAACACTATCTGTACTTGAGACAAAACTTTTGTGTTGAGCCAACAGGTACTCTGAAATCTGCTTTTTGTCACTTTTTCTAAACAGAAAAATCTTCCTATCCTTTTTAATATTCCTATTTACGGCTTGAAATCATCGATGCCGTAACTGCTTTATGATCGCTGATTCCCTGTTCTGCGTTAACTTTTTCAAATAGTTCGGGTCTGTTTGTCACCAGAAGGTCTAATATGTTACCGCCACGAGTCGGTTCTCTGTTTAACTGCTCAAGGTAGTTTTCAGATAAAGCACTTAAAAAAATTTCACTGGATTCTTTGTCCCTGCCACCCGTTATGAACGTCTGAGTCTCCCAGTCTATATCCGGCAAATTAAAATCTCCACCCAGAACTATAACATGGTGGGGAAATCTACTCGAAATATTTTCCAAATTATCCTTCAGGTGCTCAGCCACAACAGCTGCTGAGCCAGGGGGCCTATAGAGACATCCAATTACCATGTCTGAGCCTGCTTTAACCGTGACCTTCACCCAAATCATTTCACACTTCGGATCTCCGTCAATTTCCTTCGATACTATTGCACTTCTTATCTCTATAAACACACCTCCCCCTTTACTGTCCAGCCTGTCTCTGCGGTATACATTCCAATCTGAGTTTAGGATTTCATTACTATTTACGTCTGGTTTCAGCCAACTTTCTGTCCCTAGTACTACATGAGCGTTGTGACCGTTTATTAATGAGAGCAGTTCTGGGACCTTTCTGTAGACGCTCCTGCAGTTTACTATTAGCACATTAATATTGTTATTCCCTGTTGCATTTTGCCTACTCCTACCTTGCTGCGTCTCAGGAGGCGTCTTGTCGGGCCCAGGGAGGGGATTCTCTAACCTAAAAAACCCCCATGTGCACTCCACACGTACTCCGCTACCCTTGTAGCCGCTTCCGGCGTGTAGTGCACGCCTGACCTATTCAGGGGGACCCTACATTTCTCCACCCGATAGCGGAGGTCGAGAAATTTGCACCCCATATCTCCGCAGAATCGTCTGAGCCTCTGGTTTAAGCCTTCCACTCGGCTCCAAACCAGAGGACCGCGATCGGTTCTGGGAACGTTACTACAAATAGTTAGCTCTGATTTCACCTCGCGAGCGAGGCTTTCCGCCTTCACCAATTCCGCCAACCGCCTGTACGAACTGAGGATGACCTCTGAACCCAGACGGCAGGAGTCATTGGTGCCGACATGAGCAACAATTTGCAGTCAAGTGCACCCAGTGCTCTCTATCGCCGCCGGTAGGGCCTCCTCCACATCTCGGATGAGACCCCCCCAGCAAGCAGACAGAGTGAACACTGGCCTTCTTCCCCGACCTTCCCGCTATTTCCCTAAGGGGCTCCATCACCCGCCTAACGTTGGAGCTCCCAATAACTAATAAACCCCTCCCCCCGTGTGCCCGCTCGGACCTTGCTGAAGGAGCAGCCACATGTCCACTCACAGGCAGAGCGGGCGATGCCACACGGCCAGCCTCCACATTGACCCTCCGCCTCGTGCGCCGCGAACGCCGCTGAACCCGCCACTCCCCTTGGGGAGAGGGTGGCCCAACCGCGCCCAGTACACGCGAAGATGTCTCGACAGCAGGGACAGTGGGTGAAGCATGTAACACCTGGGGTGTACCTTGCGACGCACCAGACTCCCCACTGCCGCTACACTCCGAGGCAGCAGCCTGAAGACGGCTGACCGCGGCCATCAACACGCTCACACCGTTGGGTGGCTTGCGGAGTATAAATGTAGATGTAGCTGTTCGCGAACAGTGGCCAGCTCCTCCTGCGTCCGTACACAGCAGTCACACATCCTATCCATCCTAAGGAGTCAATTTACTGAAGAGAGTTAATCAACCTTTAACTAGACTGCTAATTCACTAAAGGCGGCTGTTTATTCACTAAACTGTGATTGCTAGGCACTTCTTGTAGAAAACAATGAAAATAGCACTACCTGTCTCTGGACTGTATTGCAAACAAACACTAGCACTACTGGCACTATGGTTGACTAAAGGGACTCTCTCTGACTGTATTCAAAACAAACACGAAATCTATGGAACACTATTAATAGCACCCGGCAATTAAAGCTTCCTAAAAGCAAATACACACGGAAGAAGAAGTGACAAGTAAGAAAAATACAGTTAATACTTAAATTAAGGTAGCTCGCTGCACAGCAGACGTGAAGCAGACGGCGGATAGGACGACACTGACACTACTGGCACTATGGCTGACTGAAGGGACTCTCTCTGACTGTATTCAAAACAAACACGAAATCTATGGAACACTATTAATAGCACCCGACAATTAAAGCTTCCTAAAAGCAAATACACACGGAAGAAGAAGTGACAAGTAAGAAAAATACAGTTAATACTTAAATTAAGGTAGCTCGCTGCACAGCAGACGTGAAGCAGACGGCAGTTACGACGACAAAGAAAGAAAATATGTTATGTGGACATGTGTCGGGAAACGCTTACTTTCCATGTTAGAGCTCATTTCATGGGCTCTGAGCACTATGGGACTTAACTTCTGAGGTCATCAGTCCCCTAGAACTTAGAACTACTTAAACCTAACTAACCTAAGGACATCACACACATCCATGCCCGAGGCAGGATTCGAACCTGCGACCGTAGTGGTCACGCGGTTCCAAACTGAAGCGCTTATAACCGCACGGCCACACCAGCCGGCGAGCTCATTTTATTACTTCTCTTCAAATCACATTAATCATGGAATGGAAACACACAGCAACAGAACGTACCAGAGTGACTTCAAACACTTTGTTACAAGAAATGTCCAAAATGTCCTCCGTTAGCGAGGATACATGCATCCACCCTCCGTCGCATAGAATCCCTGATGCACTGATGCAGCCCTGGAGAATGGCGTATTGTATCACAGCCGTCCACAATACGAACACAAAGAGTCTCTACATTTGGTACCGGGGTTGCGTAGACAAGAGCTTTCAAATGCCCCCATAAGTGAAAGTCAAGAGGGTTGAGGTCAGGAGAGCGTGGAGGCCATGGAATTGATCCGCCTCTACCAATCCATCGGTCACCGAATCTGTTGTTGAGAAGCGTACGAACACTTCGACTGAAATGTGCAGGAGCTCCATCGTGCATGAATCATATGTTGTGTCGTACTTGTAAAGGCACATGTTCTAGCAGCACAGGTAGAGTATCCCGTATGAAATCATGTTAACGTGCTCCATTGAGCATAGGTGGAAGAACATGGGACCCAATCAGGACATCACCAACAATGCCTGCCCAAACGTTCACAGAAAATCTGTGTTGATGACGTGATTGCACAATTGCGTGCGGATTCTCGTCAGCCCACACATGTTGATTGTGAAAATTTACAATTTGATCACGTTGGAATGAGGCCTCATCCGTAAAGAGAACATTTGCACTGAAATGAGGATTGACACATTGTTGGATGAACCATTCGCAGAAGTGTACCCGTGGAGGCCAATCAGCTGCTGATAGTGGCTGCACACGCTGTGCATGGTACGAAAACAACTGGTTCTCCCGTAGCACTCTCCATACAGTGACGTGGTCAACGTTACCTTGTACAGCAGTAACTTGTCTGACGCTGACATTAGGGTTATCGTCAACTGCACGAAGAATTGCCTCGTCCATTGCAGGTGTCCTCGTCGTTCTAGGTGTTCGCCAGTCGCGAGTCATAGGCTGGAATGTTCCGTGCTCCCAAAGATGCCGATCAATTGCTTCGAACGTCTTCCTGTCGGGACACCTTCGTTCTGGAAATCTGTCTCGATACAAACGTATCGTGCCACGGCTATTTCCCCGTGCTTATCCATACATCAAATGGGCATCTGCCAACTCCTCATTTGTAAACATTGCACTGACTACAAAACCACGTTGGTGATGAACACTAACCTGTTGATGCTACGTACTGATGTGCTTGATGCTAGTACTGTAGAGCAATGAGTCGCATGTCAACACAAGCACCGAAGTCAACATTACCTTCCTTCAATTGGGCCAACTAGCGGTGAATCGAGGAAGTACAGTACATACTGACGAAAATAAAATGAGCTCTAACATGGAAATTAAGCGTTTCCGGACACATGTCCACATAACATCTTTTCTTTATTTGTGTGTGAGGAATGTTTTCTGAAAGTTTGGCCGTACCTTTCCGTAACACCCTATATACATATACTTTAAGAGGTACATACATGACGTTCGTGAGTGAAAACCACACATTATTCTTACTGCTCTCTTTTGCAGAATCAAAACTTCTTTGAGTTCCAGCAGAAAATTATTTCATAAGACATTATTAAGCGGAAATATGCTAAATATGTCAGGTGGTTGACTCGTATGTTTCCAAGACTAGCAATTATACGAAGAGCAAAAGTAGATGAACTTAATAGTTTGAAAGGTTCACTAATTTGCTTCTTACAGTTCAAGTTTTCATCAATGAATATACCTAAAAGTTTGGTGTATTCTACCATATGTATTGACTCCTGCTGATGTGCTCCATCAATTGTTGGTATGAATATATTTGCTGTACAGAACCGAATGTAGTGTGATTCTTCAAAAATTTTCTGAGATCCTCTCAATAATTCTTTGAAAAACATACTTCATAATCTCTTATGTTGCTTTCTCTGTACTGGGATGAGTTATTAAACGAGTATCATCTGCAAAATCTACCACTTACGCTTGTTGCATGTAAGGTGCAAGGCCATTCACGTATGTAAAGAATAGGAGTGGATCCAAAATTGAACGCTGTGAAACTGCCTTTGTGATTTCTTCCCAGTCACTAACATTTTCTACCCTTCCATCATAGTTTCAAATATTCAGTGCAACCTTTTGTATTCCGTTTCTTAAACATGATTTAGATCGACTGTGCATCAAGCAGTTCAGAGGCGGGCTGCTACATTTGTTACTGGTAGGTTTGATCATCACGCGAGTGTTAATGAAATGCTTCAGGAACTCGGGTGGGAGTCTCTAGAGGAAAGGAGGCGTTCTTTTCGTGAATCGTTACTAAGGAAATTTAGAGAACCAGCATTTGAGGCTGACTGCAGTACAATTTTACTGCCGCCAACTTACATTTCGCGGAAAGACCACAAAGATAAGATGAGAGAGATTAGGGCTCGTACAGAGGCATATAGGCAGTCATTTTACCCTCGTTCTCTTTGGGATTGGAACAGGGAGAGAAGATGCTAGTTGTGGTACGAGATACCCTCCGCCACGCACCGTATGGTGGATTGCGGAGTGTGTATGTAGATGTAGATGAATGGCATAAAACTTCTGAGTTCTTCTAAGAAAGTAAAATGATATAAACGACAAAGCGCTTTGGAAAGATCACAACAAAGCACAAAGTGACGATATTTCATTATTTAAGGC
The DNA here is from genome assembly GCF_021461395.2 of Schistocerca americana. Classification (NCBI taxonomy): domain Eukaryota; kingdom Metazoa; phylum Arthropoda; class Insecta; order Orthoptera; family Acrididae; genus Schistocerca; species Schistocerca americana. The sequence goes on from NC_060119.1 coordinate 906,723,907, forward strand.
TTGTACTATTTGTTGAGTATATGTTTATATAGCATTCTCAAGTCGAGCAGTCATATGTATGAGAGAGAAAAGGAGAAATGAGAAATGAGAAAGGAAGCAGAAGGAATAACGCCAGAGAGCCTAGAAAAGAAAGGAATGGAAAAGGTCTAGAAACAGACTAAGGTGGGCAGCGCTATCTGAAACGCGGCAGCGTGTGTGACGAACTGCGGTAGCGTGCCCAGAGTTTCACGGCTCATTGGCCGCGTGACCATTTAGGCGCAGATCGGCAGTGTATCCGCAGGGCATAAAATTCAGTACCGGTGCTCGTGCCGAGTCAGACGGACACGCTCTGACGTTTCAACTGAAATCACTTTTTGCAATCAAGGTCACCACTCGGTACAAAACGCTCAGCTTACTGCTGGCTCACTCTTCATACAGAACCAATTATGGCGCAGCCAGACTAGTCTCACCGAAATCACGATAAGCTAAATCAAGTGTTTCGTAAAAATGGAGGATCCGATCTTTAATAGCTTCTATCCTTTATCTGTAATGAAATTTATTGCATCAAGATGATAATACTCTAACAAAAATGGATCGTAAGTCAGATTTTCATCAAACGCTGTGGAAAAGTTCATCACATAACGAGTATTAAATGATTAAACTTTCATTACATTCCAAACTGATTTCCATCGTCAACATCAGTATAAGCAGTAACCCTCACAGGAACTAATTCATTGTTCTACGCGTTCTGGCGTGGAAGCAAACAGTCATCGAATGTCATCTTGGGGAATTTGTCGGCATGCCTGAAACGGTATCAGTTAACGAAGACTACTGGCTGGAGAGTGACACGGAAGTACACGTCTTCCAACCACATGCCATACGCGTTGCGTTGGTGATACACCAGTGGACCGGCAAGGCTAGTCAAGGATCTGTTCATTCCTCAACGCATTTGTAGTATGAACTGCAGTGTGGGGTTTTGCATTATTCCGGTTGTAATACGCTATTTGGTACGCTGGTCATGATCTGTATGACAACAAGCCTTACCATACCTGTCACATACTGGCGAGAAGTCAGCTTTCCTTCAACAATTACCAAAACAGTTCTCCTGTCACAGCCAATAGTACCGCACACAACGAATCCAGAATTTGGAGAGGTACGGGTCTCCAATTCGTTGGTTAGTATGACCTTTCAATAGGTCGTCCACGGACAGGGAGGCTTCCATCTGAGTGCCACAAACAAAATTGAGACTTATCGATGAACACCGATGATTGCATTCCTGCCGCCAAGGTGAATTTATTTTTTCTGCCTACCACGTATCTCGCATATCCCTCGGTGAGATTATCAACTGTAGGAAGGACAACACGTGCGTTATCAGCGCATTTATTCTCTGGGTGCCCGACACATGAAATTAATTCCGAGGGCTTGCCGACAGCGCGCTGTCCAACAACAACTGTGTCAGGATTGTACTGAGAGTAACTCGATTTAGGGAAGAATATTCAATACCCGAGGCAACTGCCGTGGACAACAAAGTGGTCTTGATGGTGTACCCAGCGGATCCAGAGATAATGAGTCCACCGTAGTAGTGATATCTTACTCAGCAGAGTAGCATTGCATGTCCCGTGTAAGGCCAGGAGCCAGTATCTGCGTGTGGCAGTACGCCTCTGACACTGTCCACCGCGCCGACACTGTCACAGACCGACCGCCACTGACACTACCCGCGCCATCATCATCACTGTCGCCATCGCCTAGCCTACATCTTCAATGTTGGACGACGTCACGCTCTTTTGATATGGCGTCTGTTTTAGGCAATCGTTGACGACTTTTTATCTTTATATATACTAAGATGGTATCTGTTCTTTCGGATACCATCTTAGTATATATATAGTTAAGGCTCACCGGCCACTTGACCGTCTTCTTCTGTGCGAATGCACAAACAGTGCCCGAACTCTTACGGGAATCGGCAACGCGCCGCGAGTAATGAGTATAATGGGCGGGGGCACTACGAATGTAGTGCGGGACAATACGATGAGAATGTGGGTTTCGCGGGAGGCGTACCAGAGATAAATCCCTGCAGTCGCGCTATCCTCTGTGTCCTCGGTGGCTCAGATGGATAGAGCGTCTGCCATGTAAGTAGGAGATCCCGGGTTCGGGTCCCGGTCGGGGAACACATTTTCATCTGTCCCCGTTGACGTATGTTAACGCCTGTAAGCAGCTAAGGGTGTTCATTTCTTTCTACTTTTTATCTTCCTATATGTTTGCGACGGAACAGTATAAACTCTTTTAGAGGGATTTGTCAGATACTTTGTCACTGCGTATTTACTGAGTTCAATAAATTGACCCTCCAACGAAAAAACAAATAACAAGATCCTCGTCTTCTATTGCGAATTGCAACAGCAGATAGATGGACCACAATGCGGTGAATAAGTTGTTAATTCAGTCGTGAGGAAACACGACTGGCGAGAAAGAATGACATCTACTATCCCCGTGCCAGGAGTAGTCGCAGCAATTAGTAAGCACGTCAGCTGCACCGACGCTATACCCTGAACTATCATCACTAGTCCCACTTACAACCCAGCAATCGGAAGACTGAGCATACTACACGGACTTCGGTACTAGTGTTGCTCACTTGCAGAGGGCACTTTCCTCTTACAATGTCCCTAGCACTGACGGCACCGGATATATCGCGGCCGGCGCGACCACAGTGAAAAACACCTCGGCATTGTGTAATACAATAGCCGTTGCTCCGCCTATGTTTATCACATTGTAAGCTGCCCCCTGTCTTCTGAATTAGGACTTTTGTGAAACTTACTGACAGATTAAAACTGCCCCAGACCAGGACTCTAACCCAGAACTCTGACCTTTAGCGGGCGTGTGCTCTGCCAACTGAGCTACCTATGCAAACTCATGACCTGTCCTCACAGCTTTGCTTACGCAAGTACCTCATCTCGTCCATTCCAAACTTTACAGAAGTTCTTCTGCGAAGCTTGCAGGACTAGCACTGCTGGAAGGAATGGTACTGTGGAGACATGGCTTAGCCACAGTCTGCTTGATAGTTTCCAGAATGAATTTTCACTCTTCAGCAGCGTGACTGCTAGTATGAGATACTCATGGAAGTAATGCTGTGAGGACGCGTCGTGTACTGGGTTTCGGCAGCTCAGTTGGTGCTGGTATTGTAGCTCAGCGTGTTGGGTCAGGGGGCTGGATATCTTCTATAACGAAAATATATAAAGAAACGATGTGCATTTTTCATCAAAGGTGGTAGAGGGGTGTTGTTCGACATCCATACAGAACTGCTGACGATATGACCAAGAAAGAGATAGACAGAAAGGTAAAAAAGTTGGTAAGCACTTTCGCGCGAAAAACAAAGGCTACTGGTTCGAGTCCCTGACCGACACACCGTTTTAACCTGCTAAGAAGTTTCATGTCAACTCACACCCCACTGCAGAGTAAAAATTCATTCTGTAGAACTCGCATATTCGTGCAAGTTTGAAACAATTATTTATGATCTGACATATGACCCAAATTAGAAGAAACAGTTTAAGGTTAACAAAATCTGAATTGGATGATCATAGAGACAACAACCTTACGCAAAAGCGCAACAACAGGGGGAGAAAAAAATCAAATGGCTCTGAGCACTATGAGACATAACGTCTGAGGTCATCAGTCCCCTAGAACTTAGAACTACTTAAACCCAACTAACCTAAGGACATCACACACATCAATGCCCGAGGCAGGATTCGAACCTGCGACCGTAGCGGTCGCGCGGTTCCAGACTGTAGCGCCTAGAATCGCTCGGCCACTCTGGCCGGCGGAGAAAAAAATCAATTGGTATTAAGTCCCATAGTGCTCAGAGCCATTTGAACCATTTTTTGAAGCTGGCCATGTTAAGAAACTTGGCGGCGATACATAGTATCGTGAACTACACGAGACACTGAAGGCGTTGTGATACCATCCTGATCCGTGACCGCTTGCCCATCGGCCACAAACCGCGGTGATTTCGTGGAGCTAGAACCAAAGGGCATACATTTCGTTCCACGGCATCACACATGTGTCCAACTGTGGTGACATCAAGTGGTCTCACGTTGTGGACTGTTACTTAATCCATTGGGACAAAATTCGGGACCGGTTGACTGGTCCATTGTCATGATGAATGTGAAGGTTGCCTGCGTTATGCTGTAGACTAACTAATGCACGCATAACATTACGCAGTGGGTTGCTGTATCGTTCACGAATGACAGGCGGTCAGTCGCATTAGAGCCCCTGTTTCGTGATAAGTGAAACGTCCTCTACAAGACGATAACTCCATCACCTGCTGAGCAGTGAGTGCCTTTTCGGCATGTGGATGTTATCGTCTCAGCTGTATTCGTGCTATCTGATTAGCTTGTACCTCAACTAAACATTCCAGGCTATATGATATGGGAGCTTCCTGAGTTCAGTGACGATGTTACTGCGTCAAGCATTAATTTTTGTAATATGACGGAACGTGGCCACTTAATGATGCGTGCATTTTTATTCCTCCTGAATCTGGAATAAGCACTGACTGTGTCACTTATTTGGTTATTCTGTCTATTAGTGTTTCTACTGTAAAACGTGGGGGCAGTGCATGGTTACTAGTGAGAGAATATTGTGAGCTCTTCTGAGATGCTAAGGTATTTGGAAACGTGTCAGATAACATAAATACTCGTTGTTAGTTTCGCTTGTTCTGGACACGCGGTTCGCGGCTCACAAAGCACTCTACTCTTCATATCCACAAAGCACTCTATACTCTTCTTCTCGGCTGATATTCGTTCAATAGGGCAGGCTACCTGACTTTTCGCTTGTCCCTGTTCGCAGCAAGCTATGTCAAACAGCTGTTAAGATCTTTGTCTGATTCGCAAGACGGAATCTTTTGAGTAACATACTTCGATCTAATACGAGTATGATGAGATGCAAATCGCTGGACGCGTTGCGTTTAGTTTCTTTGCAAATGAGATTCATAGATTATTGGGTTTGCAATTTCGTGTGTTAGATGTGGGTCTTTGTTCGACTTAGCACTTTTTTTATAGCACGTGTGATCCGAAATCCATTTCAGTATAAGCATCCTAAACATCAGAAGACTTACACGCAGTTTATCTTACCTTTAATGAGGTATTTATTCCATGTGAAATATTACTTTTATGGCGTGGTTGAAGTACTGTACGGAAAGCATTTAATGTCAATCCATTTCATGGCGTGACCATATCCAGCAAATGCGGTTTTGAAATACTGTACAGCAAGGACTTAACATTGGTCCATTTCAGTGGCTGAACATAATCACCAGTGACTGGGAAGTGTGTATCGTATTAGATTCCGTTTATAGTTATAGCTTCAGTCTCTTCAATTTGTCATCAAGCATTCATTAACTTATATCGCCTTTCCGTGAGTCACAAACTGGCCATGTGGTAAGACATCCATATCATAATTTTGAATGAAATCGCTAACCGAGCTTATACAATCCATAAAATCTGGTACTTAAGGAACACGTTGCACTAGCTCGTTGCCTTTCAAACTATCTTTCGTAAGTATTCCTCAGATCGTAATTTATATTTAACGCTGGTGTAGTTTTCTCCAAGAACTTCAGGCGACGGAAACGAACAACTCGCACTTATTAATGTTTGTCAAATAGCAGAGATTTACAGGTCGTTAAAAATAATGAGCGACATCTACTAAGACACGTTTTCCGAGTTTTAAGAGTCCAATGAGGTGCTGTTAGTTTACACTTTGAGAAAGTGAAGCTAGGCAGCCGGTCTGTGTGGTCGAGCGGTTCTAGGCGCTTCAGTCTGGAACCGCGCGACCGCCACGGTCGCAGGTTCGAATCCTGCATGGATGTGTGTGTTGTCCTTAGGTGTGTTAGGTTTAAGTATTTCTAAGTTCTAGGGGACTGATGACCTCAGATGTTAAGTCCCATACCATGATACTACGTATCGCAGCCGTGATCAGCGCGCATAGGGGCACTACATGCTACTAGTTAGCTGTATCTAATACAGTTGCTCATAATTGTGTTATATGTCTTTACTAATTTTCGTTCCAAATAATAATATTTCTGCTTTCACTGGTAAATAATGGCAACACAAAATATAATGTAGGGAGGGAGAGAGAGAGAGAGAGAGAGAGAGAGAGAGAGAGAGAGAGAGAGAGAGAGAGAGAGAGAGAGAGAAATGGTTCGAATGGCTCTGAGCACTATGGGACTTAACATCTGTGGTCATCAGTCCCCTAGAACTTAGAACTATTTAAACCTAACTAACCTAAGGACATCGCACACATCCATTCCCGAGGCAGGATTCGAACCTGCGACCGTAGCAGTCGCGCGGTTCCGGACAGAGCGCCTAGAACCGCTAGACCACCGCGGCCGGCAGAGAGAGAGAGAAATGAGGTCTATAATTAAGCAATCTAACGGTAGATGGGATGTAAATCATTACTATGTGGCATTGTGGGGTCTTTGAATGTCAATCAAGTCCCATTAGTCTTTCACACGTTAAAAAAAAGTAGATCAAGTATACCACAAGTAAATGGCGTGATACAGATTCTTTATGAACATTCATGCCCAAAACATGATAATCTGCTTAATTGCCTATGGAACGCAATAAAGCAACGATTATATATGGGATGGATTCGATAAGTCCTTCACAGGTTCTAATAGGTGTGTGTGGCACCAGATGAATAACCACAGGTCACGTAATTCCCGTAAATTAAAGGCTAATCGTTTGTGCATGCTTTGCCGATGCGTGACAATATCCCAGCAGTTCTCCATAGGATTCAGATCAGGCGAATTCTTTGGCCAAGACACCAAAGTGAGTTCACTATCATGCTCCTCAAAGCAATGTAGCACGATTATGTCCTTGTGACACGGAAAGTTATCCAGTTGGAAGAAGCCACCGTTTTCGGAGAAGGAGAAGGGATTAACGTGGTCCACAATAACGTTGACGCAATCTACAGCAGTCATGGTTCCTTCGATTACTACCGCAGGCCCCATGGAATCCCAGGTGAGTGTCCCTCATAGTGATTAGAAATGGTCATAATGTTTTGCCTCAGCAGTGTACTGTGTGAACACTGCTGGTCATTAAAACTCGACACCGTGAAGACGGCATCGAACCAACGTTGAATCTGCGAGAACTATGGTACATGCTTCGATATGCAAGGTGTTTTTATTACAGTAAAACACAAAGAAGCGGGTGGTTACGTTCAAAATGCAGTTATGCCCGGAGGTACAGAGTGGACTGTGATTATCGTATGGCAGTTAAATGTGGTAGATAAGCTAATGCATTAATGTGGAACGGATTTACGATGGAAAAAAGTTCCGATTTTGGCCTCCAGTTGTCAATCTGGCGCTGTGCATAATCTCGTCTACGACCCCGGTGCTCATAGTGAACAAATTGTGTAAGCGGCCGTCAGTAATAAAATCAACATTATGCGTTTATCACTCGTTTGACCTGTTCTGCCCTAATCCATTAGATGTGGAAACATTTCTATATGTCTTTATTGCATTCACAGAGCAAGATTTGCACCTGTTGACCAGAATTGGAGCAAATTTTTCCAGCGTAAATCTGTTCCACATTAACGCATTAGAATATCTACCAAGTTCCGCTTCCATGCGATAATTACACTCTCAGTGGACCACCACGAGTAGCTGCACTTTCGTTATAAACACTTGGAACATGCAAGTAACGCCATATAAATTCTATACATAATGCAAGATTATGTAACAAACTTATGATTCAGAAATCGTATTTGATGTTCGGTGTTTGTGAGAACACAGGGTTATGCATCCTGCGAGAAGGAAAAACCACTAACCGTGCTAGTGGGAATCCGACAGTGGTAGTATCGCAGCCTATAGAAACTGTAGTTTATCGATCCAGGATAACGGTTCAAGCGTTGGTTGGGATCGCACGACTGTCATCCTTATATGGAATCTTTTGATTCAGTAAGGGTATTCTCAACGTCATGCAATATCTCAGTGGCGACTAGCACCTGGGGGAAACAAACATTTCAAAAAAATGGTTCAAATGGCTCTGAGCACTATGGGACTTAACAGCTGTGGTCATCAGTCCCCTAGAACTTAGAACTACTTAAACCTAACTAACCTAAGGACATCACACGCATCCATGCCCGAGGCAGGATTCGAACCTGCGACCGTAGCAGTCGCGCGGCTCCAGACTGCGCGCCTAGAACCGCGAGACCACCGCGGCCGGCAACAAACATTTCGCTCCCTCGGCCGTGCAAGGTCGTACGGTCACGTAATGTATCAAGAGTGAGGAAAGTGGCTTGTTCGGTGCAAGACATGTATTCACATGCAGGTGCGACGTCTGGAGCTGCACTGGCTGTCACCATGGCGACCATTTTAGCGGCTTCTCTTTATGCGGCAACAGAGAGAGGTAAGACGCCAGTGCTGTACCCAATGGAAAGAAGTGGCACCACCACAACTTCTGAGACGAGTCTCGGTGCTGCGTACAGCATCAAGAAGAACGTAACGGTGTGTGGACTCTCTGAGGAGAACACATGTTGCCAGACTGCATTGGCGATCGTCGTACGGGCCCAGGACCCAGCGTAATGGTATGAAATACAATTGATTATGTACTACAGTCACCTCTGGTTCGTGAAGCCGGAAAATATGATTTTAGCTCTTATATTTCTAACAAGGCTGATGTTTGAGCCCTGTCTCCAAGGTCCCCCACGACGTTAACTTTCAACAAGATAATGCAAGACTGTATGTTGTTGGTGGTGTCCTGATACAGGGTTCTCCAATGGCAGTGGTCACCTGAGCTCATTTCGGCTTGGATCGCAGACAGATTGCCATTGTTGCTGCCAGAGGTGTTAGTTCTGTGTACTAAACTTCGCTTGCTGTACACCTCCAAATGACCTACAAATTTAACAATGTGTTCTTACTATACTGCTTATACACAATAAGTAATATTTCCTTGTTTACTCTTCTTCCTGGAGCTGAAGTATTAAACACCAGCAAGTTTTTGTTTTCATGCACATATATTAGCGTAGCTGCCATTAATCCAGTTGATGAGTGGAAATGGAATGCGTTGTAAGTGCCAGATCACACATTTGTTAGGAGAGTGCAAAAACAATGTACCTCTCTCTGTACATAACTGACTTATATCAAAAAATAGTGAGAAGGCGTTCTGATACCATAGAATTATGCTGGTCACTACATCAGAGAAAAAGAGACAAATTAGCAAATAATGACTAAAAACATTGTAAGCGCAATATTAGGAAAATAACTGGTTGTAAGTGCCAACAAGAAAACTTTTACAAATTGATTCTAGCAAAGAAAATAACAGCAATCAGGGACACTTAATAATACTATCTACTTGTGCTGATAGCGCCGTTATCTGTTTCGAACCGACAGGTTCATCTTCAGACACCTTTTCCCTGTTATACCGGATGTAAGGGGTATAAGTGCAGGCACTTTTATGTATGGTACCTTAATATTTATACACATCTGTGTGGTGATTGTTTTTTCTCTACATCAAAGAGTCTTCCCACAAGCATGTCACCTAATTTACTACCTGATGTTTTCTGTACAGTCGTAACTGAACCACCAAGTGACCAATGCCTGTCAGCATGAACTAACCGTTTAGCGTCCATACTTCAACACCTCACCTACTGCCCATGGGAAAATAAACATAAATGGTGCTCTTGCCACGTGAAATTGGAGGTACTAACCAACCTAAAAACAAACGACCTGTGAAAGCTACAATTATTAGCCTGCAAATGACGTAAATATTGAAGTATTCACTAACCGTTCTCGGTCACCAATACAAATATCTGCACTTATATCCGTTACATCCTGTATTACATTTGTTGTTCCTCAAGGTTTGTGTATTTTGTCGTTACAACTACAAGAAAATACGTGGTTTCTTCACCAGCCGCGCTCCGCTTTATTGAAGTAAGGCATCATCAGTTGCCTTTAACTAAATATACTTACAATTTAGTTTGTTTCTCGATCGATAAACAGTTAACAAATTGTTGGTTTTTACTTCCAGTAATTTCTGCTTGGGTTTTCGCCCACATCAGTAAATGCTTCTTTCTTCGTTAAGTACCGATAATTGTGGTTTAATTTTACTCTGCTTCGCGGAATTATGCATTTTTTTTAGGTTTACCACAGGAAAATTTCGTAAACCATTGTTCACTATTTGTTTGTATACTTCTAAGTGTGTGTTGTGTTTTATAGTGATGGTAACATTGCCAGTAGCTTTTTTTTATCTAAATTTTTTCTTTCCTGTGGTTCGTTATGTGTGTATTATTCTGTTTAATTGTGTTTCTGTGTATTTATGCACTATGTAAGAGTAATGAAGGAATGGTGATGGAGTTTTAATTTTTTTGTTGTGAGTAGATGGGAGAGGAAGAAGCAAAGATGAATGGACATAAGAAGTGAGAGAGGGTAAAGAATGGAAAAAGCGCTTCTATTTTTCATGTGATTTCTTCAATTATTTTATAGTGTCTGGTTCCCAACATTTAATTGGTCACTGCACAACTGTATATTTTGCGTGTATATGGAAATTTTCTTGGAAATTGCAAGAACCCCTCACTCATACAGAAGTTCTAGATATGTCTCAATTTAGTCGGTAAGTCTGTAAATGGTGATATAAGGGGCATACAGTTTAACTGGCCACGTATTTCCACCTGCGTTTTGCGATAATTATCCCAGTCTCTCCTTTAACTGACTTAGTGAGCCGCCATGTAGGAATTCTTCCTACCTGTTACGCGGAGATGCTCTTGTTTTACGTCCCTCTGCAGAGCCGTAGCAATGCCATCGGATTCTGGAAGTGCAGTACTGCTGTCTATGTTTTACGTAATGAAGTAGGAAGAAGATTTTTGTACAAATAATTTTTACATGGAATGCCATTATGGCAGGTTTATCTAAGAAACACCCTAAAATGAACTTGTTCACACGGTGTATAATCTAACTATTAACGGTACGAGAACATGGCCTACCACATGACTAGGTCGAAAGGCATCCTATCAATTACTGCCGACTATGGCACACAATTTGTAACTTGAGCGTACAATCAGCATAGTTCGCGTAAGACCATACGTCTTCAGTTACACCGAAGTCATTCATTTATTTATTAATATGATCGTTTCCTAGCACTGTCAACTTACTGAAATAAAGAAATTTTACGAAAATTTTAAAGGACCATATGTCGTTAGCAGGGAGCCACAACCTGGTACAGTGGAAGTAGTACATCCAGAGTCTCATGTATAAAGGCCATATGCAATGTAGTCTATGTGAAGAGATTCTGTGGTAATTAAAGGGAAGCCTCAAAACTCTGACGTGCCTGAATGTCAGTTACTAGAGAGATATCCTATCTTGTAAGGTAATAAAGAGTATACAATGTGAAAGACAAACATAACCATGAAATCCATTGAAAAACAGTAATTCTATTATACTGCAGAGAGATACAGTATTTAGAAGTATTTTGAAATAGTGTACGTCCAGTTCAAGTGTTTGTAAACAAAATAAATGGGTTGAATGGAGCTAGAGAGGACGTGGTCTGCTGGCGTATTGCGATGTAAGGAAGGCCATTAAAAGGATCACATAGGCAGCGAGAAGCTAATGACATGTGCGGAGAACAGTTTGGGGCTGAGATAGCTGAGCCAGGTGATTATGTGACATGGTCAGTGTGACGTAAGCACAGGCACGTCACGACCTTGACATTGGTAAACATAGCGACACTATGAATTTCAGATAAATCAACAATATCAACGTAAATAGTTTAACATCAAGTGTTAATCATTGTTATAAGAGCGCATGTTACGTTGTTTTCAGTTTTGCTATTTCATATACATGAAGTGAATGCATCACCACTGCAGTATTTACGGAGTAAAGAGCAAGCGGTAGGTTCCCACGCTGGCTAGCAGGGGTGGTTGGCCATCTGCTACTTTCAGAGGTAGTGGGATGAGGTGCCGATGCAGAAATCGCACATGACGCCAGCAAAGTGATGCTTAGGTTAGGTACATTTATTCTGGTGCATTTCAAGTAATTGCAAGTAGTTCTTATCAATAAATACACTCCTGGAAATTGAAATAAGAACACCATGAATTCATTGTCCCAGGAAGGGGAAACCTTATTGACACATTCCTGGGGTCAGATACATCACATGATCACACTGACAGAACCACAGGCACATAGACACAGGCAACAGAGCATGCACAATGTCGGCACTAGTACAGTGTATATCCACCTTTCGCAGCAATGTAGGCTGCTATTCTCCCATGGAGACGATCGTAGAGATGCTTGATGTAGTCCTGTGGAACGGCTTGCCATGCCATTTCCACCTGGCGCCTCAGTTGGACCAGCGTTCGTGCTGGACGTGCAGACCGCGTGAGACGACGCTTCATCCAGTCCCAAACATGCTCAATGGGGGACAGATCCGGAGATCTTGCTGGCCAGGGTAGTTGACTTACACCTTCTAGAGCACGTTGGGTGGCACGGGATACATGCGGACGTGCATTGTCCTGTTGGAACAGCAAGTTCCCTTGCCGGTCTAGGAATGGTAGAACGATGGGTTCGATGACGGTTTGGATGTACCGTGCACTATTCAGTGTCCCCTCGACGATCACCAGTGGTGTACGGACAGTGTAGGAGATCGCTCCCCACACCATGATGCCGGGTGTTGGCCCTGTGTGCCTCGGTCGTACGCAGTCCTGATTGTGGCGCTCACCTGCACTGCGCCAAACACGCATACGACCATTATTGGCACCAAGGCAGAAGCGACTCTCATCGCTGAAGACGACACGTCTCCATTCGTCCCTCCATTCACGCCTGTCGCGACACCACTGGAGGCGGGCTGCACGATGTTGGGGCGTGAGCGGAAGACGGCCTAACGGTGTGCGGGACCGTCGCCCAGCTTCATGGAGACGGTTGCGAATGGTCCTCGCCGATACCCCAGGAGCAACAGTGTCCCTAATTTGCTGGGAAGTGGCGGTGCGGTCCCCTACGGCACTGCGTAGGATCCTACGGTCTTGGCGTGCATCCGTGCGTCGCTGCGGTCCGGTCCCAGGTCGACGGGCACGTGCACCTTCCGCCGACCACTGGCGACAACATCGATGTACTGTGGAGACCTCACGCCCCACGTGTTGAGCAATTCGGCGGTACGTCCACCCGGCCTCCCGCATGCCCACTATACGCCCTCGCTCAAAGTATGTCAACTGCACATACGGTTCACGTCCACGCTGTCGCGGCATGCTACCAGTGTTAAAGACTGCGATGGAGCTCCGTATGCCACGGCAAACTGGCTGACACTGACGGCGGCGGTGCACAAATGCTGCGCAGCTAGCGCCATTCGACGGCCAACACCGCGGTTCCTGGTGTGTCCGCTGTGCCGTGCGTGTGATCATTGCTTGTACAGCCCTCTCGCAGTGTCCGGAGCAAGTATGGTGGGTCTGACACACCGGTGTCAATGTGTTCTTTTTTCCATTTCCAGGAGTGTATTTACTAACAAAAGTTGCCTTTTGCCACTCAGACATTAAATTATTAATTAAATTATTTAGGTTCATATTGTTGGTTTATCTGTAATTAATAGTGTCGCTATGTTTACCAATGTCAAGGTCGTGACGTGCCTCTGCTTGCGTCACACTGACCATGTCACATAATCACCTGGCTCAGCTATTTAAGCCCTGAACTGTTCTCTGCACGTCATTAGCTTCTCGCTGCCTATGTGATCCCTTTAATGGCCTTCCTTACATCGCAATACGCCGGCAAACCATGTCCTTTCAAGTTCCATTCAATCCCTTTACTTTGTTTACAAACACTTGAACTGGACGTACACTATTTCAAAATACTTCTAAATACTGTATCTCTCTGCAGTATAATAGAATTACTGTTTTTCAATGGATTTCATGGTTATGTTTGTCTTTCACATTGTATACTCTTTATTACCTTACAAGATAGGATATCTCTCTAGTAACTGACATTCAGGCACGTCAGAGTTTTGAGGTTTCCCTTTAATTACCACAGAATCTCTTCACACAGACTACATTGCATATGGCCTTTATACATGAGACTCTGGATGTACTACTTCCACTGTACCAGGTCGTGCCTCCCTGCTAACGACATATGGTCCTTTAAAATTTCGTAAAATTTCTTTATTTCAGTATCTATTTTAGATGATTTCTTGTGAGCCCTTATCAGTACCAGAGCACCTACATTGTATTCCTTAAGTCTTATATTCTTGTTATGTCTCGCCTTATGAGATTCTGACTTTGCTGTTACCTTTTACAAAGCTAATTTACGTTTTTCTTCCAAACTCTAGCCAATTCTTTTTGGGAATTTTACTGCATGTTCAATCGTAGTTTCAGGTCACTTGCCGACCAACAATACATAGGGTGATATTTCTGTTGTTGAATGTGGATACCGAGTAAGCACCTCCTCAAACTCTTTAACATACATTCCCCGAGTAGTATGGTGGTAATGGCAAAAAGCTCTACATAGTCTTCCTAGCTCATTTATAACGCTTGACACAGGGTTAAAGGACAGATGGAACTGTGAGATTATATATACAGATCCAGGATTTTCAGGATGTTCCTCCAAGGTTTTGATAAAAACTAGCTGGGACCAATAATCATAAAAAATTTGCCTCTGCCTGCATACTGCATGCACATAATATTGCCCTAATTTACTAGCTGTTACTTTTCTGGTATATTGCCTCGTAGGGCACAACTTTAAAAAGTTAGGAAATTCGTACGTTACTACCAACACATAATTAAAACCTCCTATTTTGGTTGGAAGAGGCCCGGAAACATTGGCTGCAGCTAGCACACCTACCTGTTTTGATATAATGCATTTTCCCTTTTCTGGAGGTTGTAGGTGTTTTCGTTTTCTCAGATTTTTCACATTTTTGTAATATTGTTAAAATGCAAGTTTTTTCAACTTTACTGCAGACTTTTTGGTTCCAAAATGACCATAGCTCATGTGTATATACTATATGAACTCCTCTATGTTATGTTCAGGTAAACACAACATCCAATCTTCCCACACTAAAATAGTTATACAGTACAATATCCACATTTACCAAATAATATTCCCTTATTTTGAGTTCTTGGTTTTCTTCAGACCTTTACTTTACCATAGCCAGAACTGGATCTTTTTCTTGTTTCTGTTTGATGCTTCCCAATATCTTTAGAACCTCGCTTTTGTGGTCAACCCCTTTAATGTAAAACAAACATATTTTTCTGGAATGCAGTCATGACAATGCATCTACCACTACGTTGTACTTACCAGGAATATAACGTATATCAAACAGGAATTCCTGAAGAACTATGGCCCTTCCCATAAGTCCAGCATGTGTCATTCTACAACTCCTAATAAACAACAGCGCCTAATTGTCTGTGTATATGTTTACTTTCCTCCGTACCGATTAGAATCATAACTTTTTCGAGGCCCACACAATTGCTAATGTCTCTTTTTCAGTAACTGTGTAGCTACATTCACACTTCATTAACATTGTGCTAGGAAAACTAATTGTTCTCTATTCTGTCCCGCTCAGTCTCAGTTACTTGGAATAGATGTGCTCCAATCCCAGTGTTGGAACTGTCACCAAATACAAGAAACTTCTTACTTAACCTTGGGTGAAACAAAACAGTATTCCACCTTTAGAGACAGCATCCTTACTATTATAAAATTCCTTCTGACACTGTTCTGTTCACGACCATGGGACATTCTCCTTATTAAATTCAGTGTAGCTGTTGCTTTAGTAGCTGTTCACTCACAATGTTGCGATAAAAATTACAGAGGCTGGGGAAAGACTTGATTTGTTTCTTGTTCCTCAGTGGTGGGAACCACGTGATGGCTTCTAGTTTAGCAGGATTGGGTCATACCCCAAAAACTGTATTTCCGCTTTTTCCAAATTCGGATTTGGCTACATCAACTGTGACTTTCCCTCTCTGAAAGGCCTTCAGTACTTCCTCCAATATTCAACTGTGTTCCTGCCAATTGCTGCCTGCAATTATAATACCGTCCACATACAGAGTGATCTTAGATAACAGCTCCTCTCCAAGTACGGATTCTAAGGCCTTTATAAATGCGGCTACCGAAATATTTAGTCCGAATGACAGTACCTTTAACTGTGTGCATCTGCCGTTACTTATGAAGGTGGTAAACATCCTATAATTTTCAGCCAATTTTATCTGCAAGTAGCCAGCAGTCAGGTCCGGACTACATAACTTACTAGCACCCTCAAAGTTCTCCTGTAATTCCTCTAAAGTTGCTGGTCTATCGTTCTCAGACTATGTTACTTTATTTAGTATCCTAGTGTACAATGTAGCTCATACTGATTCATCTCTTTTGGTAACAAACTAGTGGGTTACAGTGCCGACTGGTTGATCTCTCTATAATCTGTAAGGACAACGTCCTCTGTATTTCTCTATCTGTGATCATTTTTGATACTGGTATTACATGTGGTCTCAACTTAAAACGTTGATGTGGCTTGACTTTACAGTCGTAAGGTTCTCCTTTCATTAACCTTGCTCTATTACAAAATACTTTATATTTTAACAGCACATTCTCTAGCTGTCATTTCCCATCTATATCAATAAAATCAATATTCTTTACTTTATTCTTTACTTCATTTACTACCCCTAACCAACTTCACTCTAATTCGGAATCCCTTTTCTCTGTGGAACAGCACCCTTTTTGTTGACTTCCCACTGAAAACACTTCAACACTATTTTTAGGTAGTAATTATCCAGAACTTCCCCTTTGGGACTAACCATATTACTAAATGTAATTTCTCTCTGAATAACATTTACCATTAGGTTCACACTACCCTTTCCTAAGTCCATAATTGCTACGTGGTCCACCAACTCATCTGTCCCTGTTATTCAACCAACACAAAGATTTGGGACCACCATAGTACTAACCTCCAATAAAAATCCTGAACATGTACCTCTCATAACACTTAATTCTTCATTTTTTTTTACTGTAATTCCTTGTAATGGCGATACTGGTACCTCACTGCTACCTCTTATTTGGTCATAAATCGCCTCTGCTACAGCACGTAACTCGGTACCATAACAGCAGCTGCTTTAATTCCACTAATTTCCACATCTACAATCGGTTGGTATTCCTCTCTACTATCTGTTCCATCTTCTTCAAAAACAACTTTTCTAATACCCCCAGAACCGCGCGACCGCTACAGTCGCAGGTTCGAATCCTGCCTCGGGCATGGATGTGTGTGATGTCCTTAGGTTAGTTAGGTTTAGGTAGTTCTAAGTTCTAGGGGACTGATGACCTCAGAAGCTAAGTCCCATAGTGCTCAGAGCCATTTGAACCATTATTACCCCCAGAACTTTCCTGTATCAACCTCTTCATAGTCAATGGTCATTCACTTATCTGAACTTACTTTCGGACTTCACACAAACTCTTTTCCAGTTTTCCTTTCCTGGTCTCCCCTTTCGTAATTTCTTTCTGACCTGTCATTATGTCTCATTTTGTTCTTGATATCGCCTTTTACTGTGATTGTTATTACCTCCTCGGTTCCAATCTCCTCTGCCACATTTGTAGCACCCATTCACATGCCCCTCTTCTCTTCCATTCTGATTTCTGTTATGTTCCTTCTACTCATTATGGTTCCCGTTTTGTTCCCTCCAATTACCACTTTCGCTCGATCTCCAATTTACTCCTCCCCAGCCATTATTGGATTTTCCTCCCCCCGAGTTCGTCTCGCAAAATCTTTGAAAATAATCTTTGTAGCTATCATACCCACTGTCTAAGAAGTTTCTCCTCTTGAAGATGTTGTTTCTAACATTGCATTAAGTACTGTTAGACCAGTACCCGTCAAAGAATTTTTTAATAAATTCTTCATACATTTGAAATGATTCGCCAGCTTACACTCCCCATAAAAGCTTATCTCCTACCGTTATTCTTGTAACACATCCTTTTCTTTTCCTCGTCTGGTCCCATTTTTCAGGTAACAGAGACGAACTGTTCCACAAAAAATTTAGAATCAATTTTCTTTGTTGCCAGGAAATTATGTAAAGTACAAAATTTTAAATACTGGTCTCCATTTGTATTCCTTCCACTGTTATTTACAGCAATAATATCTTTTAATTTTGAATCTTATTTCTTTTCAACCATTTCAGTGCCTCTGTTAGCGCAATCACTGACCACCTTCTGAATACTAGCTACATTTGTATCTCTTTGGTATTTGTTTGTAGTGAATATACTCTAGTAGATAAACATGTCCCTGTTTCATCTACTTCTTTATTTATATTGGAGATCGATGCATCACACATTTGAACCTCCTTACCAAAATTGTGATCTAAAGTTTTAAAATTGTATTTTAATTCTGTAATAAATTTACAGTGATTTTCTGCGACTACTCCCTCAGTGGTGACTTTTCCGAAGTTTGAGTCCCTGTCCGCTGTTCCTTGATTATATTCTCATTTTTGTTTACACTTTGACATTTTGGTTAATTTCCCTAATACATTTATCCAAACTGTCAGTTGTGTCCTTCACGATTTCTTTCATAATTTTTATCAACTGTTCTGTCTCTAGAACTTTCCTCTGTTCTGTGGTTAGTTGCTTCTAGATTTTTGTTATTTTCTCTAGTTTCTTGTTAGTTTCGCTAGCAGTTTCCGGTATTTTGTGTTAGTCGTTTCCAATTTTTGATTTAGTTGTTTAGTTTCCCTAGCACTTTCCTTTAGTTTACAGACCAAAGCTGAAAAGATGACTTGCTTATTGAATTGTGAACCATTACATAATTTTGTTAGGTTCATTTTCGGTCTTCATACTTTCCTTAACCAATGTCTGAGTGTCTCACTCAACAGAATTTTCTTTGTTATTATAGGTATTTAATGGGATTTCCTGTCCCTTGTTACCTACAATATCATTCAACATGACTACAGGATCTTCTTTCTATTTTGAAAGCGGAAGTACACCATGCACCAGAGATTTCTTGAACCATAGTCTCGCTAATATTTGGTTCGCTCATTTTATTGTTAGTTCTCTTACCGCTCCTAAGTAACTTTTACTGTATATAACACTATTATATCATTTTAACTTTGAAAATTGTATATTTTACCGGGCGCAGTAGTGTTCCGCTGCCTCGCCGAGTGTCGAACCTTGGACATTAGCAAGAGCGCCTCCAGTGCACTCCTCTGCTACTGTGCTGCGCTGAAGTACTATCCACGCGATGCCGTCGCGTCGCGTTGTTTCCTACGGTTACGCAGCTTGCTTTGCCACGTTGCACGTTGCTATCTTCCTTCTGTTACGACCTCTTCTGGAAGGTCGTTCGCTATTCTTCACTCGAGATGTGTTCGTACTCCAGAGACGTGAATTGTACTTTTTGCTATGCCAAACTTATCACTTTACGTGGCACATTTCCTGCACTACTGGACTCACACAGTTTTAATGTTACACGTTGCAACCACCTCTAACAGTTATTGTTTACTATCCGTTTCTTTTCTCGTCTCGTGTATCACAGAAATTGCACTTCCTATTTTGCCGATAAATTTGCAATAAATAGCTTTTTACCGTCGCAAGTTATTTCTCTACAGCCGTATATCACTCACAAGATGCCAAGTGCAAGACGCATCCACTGCAAATTGTCCAAACTGCAACGATTTGCAAGAAGCATCCACTAATCTATCCAAATTTGCGATAAATTCATCTTCCCGCAAGGGTTGCCAAATGCAAGAAACCTCCCTTTCGTACTAAACCTCTAGAAATGTCTCAGTTTAGACGGTGAGTCCGTAGGTGGTGGTATAAGTGGCGCACAGTGCAACTGGCCACGCTTCCCCACCTGCGTTTTGTGATGATTAAGCCAGTCCGTCCTTCAACTGAATTAGTGAGCCATCGCCTAGGAATTCTTCCTACCTGTTATTTGGAGATGCACTTGTATTTTTATGTCCCCCTGCAGAGCCGTAGCAGCGCCATCGCATTCCGATAGTGCAGTACTACTATCTATGTTTTACGCAATGAAGCGGGAAGAAGTGTTTTGGGCAATTAATTTTTACGTGGGATGCCATATTGTGCGTTTATTTAAGAAATACCGCTAAATGAACTTGTTCAAACTGATTAGAAGCTATTTAACGGCAAGACAGCATGGTCTCCCATATAACTAGATCGAAAGGCATTCTATCAACTACTGCCGACTATGGCGACCAATCTGTAACTTGAGCGTACAATGGGTATGGTGCGTATAAGGTCATACTTGTTCGGTTATGCCAAAGTTATTCCTTTATTAATATGAACGTTTGCTAGCACTGTCAATTTACTATAGGAGTTTTTATGACCCAAAGACTCCTCGGAATGTCTGAATGGCAAAAGGCAACTTTTGTTAGTAAATATTTATAAATAAAAATTGCTTGAACGTACTTTCCCAATGTCTCTATTTGTTGACGCCATGTGCGATTTCTGCATCGGCACCTCATCCCATGCCTCTTAAAGTGCCAGTTGGCCATTTGTCTCTGCTACCCAGAGTGGGAACCTACGGTAAATATTGCAGTGCTGATATAGTCACTTCGTGTATGTCAAATAGCAAAACTGGAAATAAAGTAAAATTCGCTCTTATCTGCAAATAAAGGGTATCTTAAAAATGGGAGATGTGTCTTTACTGATTCTTATGATATTCGTATCTTTTTTTAGTAATGCTTGCTCTGTGCTATTTCTGTTTAAGATGGTCTGCAAATGTTGAATGGTTTGCACCGTATGTCTAGGGACATGAAACAGAGTGCCGAGAGCACAATGGCACTGAAAACAAGTTTTTTGAAAAAAAGTCCACTTAGCAATTTTTTCCATTTTCATTCTCCCATTTCAAATGGTTCAAATGGCTCTGAGCACTATGTGACTCAACATCTGAGGTCATCAGCCCCCTAGAACTTAGAACTACTTAAACCTAACTAACCTAAGGACATCACACACATCCATGCCCGAGGCAGGATTCGAACCTGCGACCGTAGCGGTCGTGCGGTTCCAGACTGAAGCGCCTAGAACCGCTCGGCCATCCCGGCTGGGGTCAGTCCGGAGCCGCGCGACTGCTGCGGTCGCAGGATCGAATCCTGCCTCGGGCATGGATGTGTGTGATGTCCTTAGGTTAGTTAGGTTTAAGTAGTTCTAAGTTCTAGGGGACCGATGACCACAAATGCTAAGTCCCATAGTGCTCAGAGCCATTTGAACCACTTTAACCACCCCGGCCGGCCATTCTCCCATTTATTAAATATGTTTAGGGAACAGGCATACTGTAGCGAACATGTGTAGGTCTGTATACCGTCTACATGGATAGCGACGTTTTAGATGAACTTCCCTCGCACTAGCAATATAGTAAATAATTTAACGTTTACATACATATATTTTAATGGGTGACAAAAACACTGCACGTTACAGATCGTTTAGGGCGGCTACAAGGACCGGCTATAGTATAGCACTACAAAGAACCAAAGCAAGCGTGTGTGGAGCGCTGATGCAGGGGCGGCCTGCAGTCGTGTTCCCAGGCTAGCAGAGAGCGCAGGCGAGCGCAAACAGCCCCGCGGACGGCCAGCGCGCGCAGAGGTCGCCGTGCCAAGAGTCTGCGGATGACCTGGACCGGATGTCGGCGCCGCGGTCACCTTCATGCGGCTTCATATGGGCGATATAATTTATTTCCCTCAGTTTCCTCGCAATCCACCTCCTGCACAGAAAGCCAGCGGACTCATCGGTACAAGGCCGTTACATCAGCTGACAGGCAAATTCTACAGCCAGTTACAAGTCAGACTACACTGCGATAAATAAGTAAGAGTACACCGACATACGCAGGGCTGTTCGCAACCAAATGAATATTAGGGTTACCCCAATGATGAAATGACAGAAATGGGACAATCCTTTACAATTTAGGTTGCATCTACATCTAAAAAAAAAAAATCATTACAAAAGATATAGGAAAAATGAATATAACCTACAGCATTTATTACACTGTCCTGTTGCAATATCCTTCGGTATCAGTGAACCGAACGGAACCACGTGATCCTTCAAGTAACATGCAAATGAAATATGAACCGATTAATTGTTGTATCAAATAATTACAAAGCATTGGCATCAGCATTCTACGAAACTCAAAGTTAATTGCTGATGACAAGTAACAATATAGGCAAGCAAAGGGATGGTTGCCGTATCATAGCTGCACATTAATTATTAATCCGCTAAAACCCAGTGATTCATTTACAAACTCTTCCGCCCCGGTAGCTGAGTGGTCAGCGTGACGGATTGCCGTCCTACGGGCCCGGGTGCGATTCCTGGCTGGGTCGGGGCTTTTCTCCGCTCACGGACTGGGTGTTGTGCTGTCTCCATTATCATTTCATCCCCATTCGGCGTGCAGGTCGCCCAATGTGGCGTCGAATGTAATAGTGTCTGAAGTTCCATGCAGCTTTTCGCGGATGATGCTGTAGTATACAGAGAAGTTGCAGCATTAGAAAATCGCAGCGAAATGCAGGAAGATCTGCAGCGGATAGGCGCTTCGTGCAGGGAGTGGCAACTGACCCTTAACATAGACAAATGTAATGTATTGAGAATACATAGAAAGAAGGATCCTTTATTGTATGATTATATGATAGCGGAACAAACACTAGTAGCAGTTAGTTTCTAACATTCTGCGTGGTGTCTGTCTGTTCTAAGTCGTGTCTCCCTACCACTTTCGCGCAACGACGCTCTGAGCGTGTTTTTTAGGGAATTGACTAGTTTGAACCTGGGAACTGCTGCTGGTAAGGAGACGCCAGACCACACATGACATGTAGAGCTCAGAAGAGTTGTTCAGTGAGACTAGCGAAGACATAACCAAATACTTATTGATTTCAGCGTCAGCTCCACTGCACTCCCTGTAAAAGAATCTTAATACTAACTAAATTTAGTGGAAGGGGTTCAAGGCTTTCCTATTTTTAGTTAGCTGGTAAAATAACGTCGAAAAAGCAGTTAAGTTTACCATTGGAAATTTTATTCTACTAACAAAACATTGTTTATAAATTGCACTATTGATAAAAGGAAATATTTTAATACAGGATGATAAAAACCAACTGCGTTCAACAAAAATGTGAACGAATATTCCCTGAGTGGGTTTCCAAGTTCTACAATGGATCGAAGGATGACCTATGCCATATCACATCTATAATCTAGGTTTAAATTAAGCTTCACAAAAGCGAAAACTATCAAAATGGTCTACAGTGACACTCAATTATCTTTAATTACTTATCTAACTTGTCGTAAATTACAGTGGCTGATGTGGCTTCTCAATAATTATATAACATAAAAATCATCGCGTTTCAGATTTCAACTTACGTAGAAAATGTGAGTACCATGAGCTTCAATTGACGATCGACACTAGTATTACGTAAAACGGGAATGTAACAGATGAGACTTCTGCAGTTCTGAGTGAAGCCTTATGCGCTCAAAAATGCGGCATCGCGTGCGTTCATTACCTTGTCGGTGTTCGTCAAGGGGCGGCGGACGGCGCAGCTCCATACAGCTCGCCGTCTCGGAAGCAACTCTCTCCTAACTTCTCCTTCCTACAATTTACCGAAGTTGGTTTAAAAAAAACTATCTGGCTGTGTTTTCATCTGACCAATCAGGGTCTCAATGTTAACCTTAAGCTCTGCCAACAAAAATTCTGTCTATCCAATGAGAAATGTTATACTTTTCGTGGTGGGGCAATGTTTTTAAAGTTTGCAACGTAACAGAGACGCAAAAAAGTCTCACGCTAAAACTTGCAGCTGGTGTGGCCCTTTTAGTGTTATCGTAAGATCTATACTGTTCTTGTGGAGGGCTCTATCTTTTAACATGGGCTGGGGGGTGGTCCTGGCGGTTAGCTGGCGACGTGGGTGTCCGTCCCTTATCGTAGGGCCTTCTAGCTTAACACGGTTCTGGTCCCGGCTTCTGTTCACGTTTCTCCCCTCGGATCTGCGTCTGTCTCACGGTGGGAAGGTATGACATGCATTTAGGCATTCTTGTGTTAGTCTCTGGCATTCCATTTGCTCACTAGTTACTCGTATTACTTTGGCTAATTTAATGTCACGATTTATTCGGAGCTATGTGACATACTACTGGATTTGCTTATCATGTCAGGGTTTTCATGGAAGGTGTTGGATTTGCCTGACACATTACAACTTCTGTAAAGTATCTGGGAGTATGCGTGCGGAACGATTTGAAGTGGAATGATCATATAAAATTAATTATTGCTAAGGTGGGTGCCAGGTTGAGATTTATTGGGAGAGTCCTTAGAAAATGTAGTCCATCAACAAAGGAGGTGGCTTACAAAACACTCATTCGACCCATACTCGAGTATTGCTCACCAGTGTGGGATCCGTACCCGGTCGGGTTGACAGAGGAGATAAGAGAAGATCCAAAGAAGAGCGGCGCGTTTCGTCACAGGGTTATTTGGTAAGCGCGATAGCGTTACGGAGATGTTTAGCAAACTCAAGTGGCAGACTGCAAGAGAGGCGCTCTGCATCGCGGTGTAGCTTGCTGTCCAGGTTTCGAGAGGGTGCGTTTCTGGATGAGGTATCGAAAATATTGCTTCCCTCTGCTTATACCTCCCGAAGAGATAACGAATGTAAAATTAGAGAGATTCCAGCGCGTACGGAGGCTTTCAGGTAGTCGTTCTTCCCGCGAACCATACGCGACTGGAACAGGAAAGAAAGGTAATGACAGTGGCACGTAAAGTGCCCTCCACCACATACTGTTGGCTGGCTTGCGGAGTATAAATGTAGATGTAAATGTAGATGTAGATGTAGAAGACTTGCAACAAGACGGCCAGACCTGCCCCGCAAGGGGCCTCCCAGCAAATGACGCCAAACGCTCATTTCCATTTCATTTAGAAACTCCAGTGGTCGATTGAATACCATATCAAACGGTACTAAGGTATGAGTCGCGTTTAGCGGGGCTGTGACACGCTACGCTGCCTATCTAAACATTAACCCCCCCATCTATCGGGCCGTGCTGCTGTATGCTTTCACCAGTCCGCTGTGGTAGTAAGTCGGAGGACCGTGGTCGTAGTGCAGGATCAGAATCTCGCTCGTCCGAATTCAGACAACACCAAGCTCCAAGACGTCTCGAACCAGCGATCTCTCCACACGCGCTAACAAATCAAGAGAGTCCCTTTTTCTTCTACCAGCTCCCGATTCGTCAATTTGCGCCAACCACGAAAAACCTTATTCTCTACTGCCAATAGCGTGTCAGTGCCACGTTTAACAAATCCGCACCCTGGCATTTCGTCATTCACGGGCCAATCAGAGCACATCTTGCTCGCTAGTTTGTCCTAGAAATTCTGGACTAACAATTAGATAAGTACTGGTCTAACAGTGCTCAATGTAATGTTAGAAACAGCATCTTCGAGAGGAGAAACTTCTTAGGCAGTGGGTATGATAGCTGTTGTTGTTGTTGTTGTGGTCTTCAGTCCTGTGACTGGTTTGATGCAGCTCTCCATGCTATTCTATCCTGTGCAAGCTTCATCTCCTAGTACTTACTGCAACCTACATCCTTCTGAATCTGCTTAGTGTATTCAACTCTTGGTCTCCCTCTACGATTTTTACCCTCCACGCTGCCCTCCAATGCTAAATTTGTGATCCCTTGATTCCTCAGAATATGCCCCACCAACCGGTCCCTTCTTCCTGTCAAGTTGTGCCACAAACTCCTCTTCTCCCCAGTTCTATTCAGTACCTCCTCATTAGTTATATGATCTACCCACCTAATCTTCAGCATTCTTCTGTAGCACCACATTTCAAAAGCTTCTATTCTCCTCTTGTCCAAACTATTTATCGCCCATGTTTCACTTCCATACATGGCTACACTCCATACAAATACTTTCAGAAATGACTTCCTGGCACTTAAACCAATACTCGAAGTTAACAAATTTCTCTTCTTCAGTAACGCTTTCCTTGCCATTGACAGTCTACATTTTATATCCTCTCTACTTCGACCATCGTCAGGTTTCTTGCTCCCCAAATTGCAAAACTCCTTTACTACTTTAAGTGTCTCATTTCCTAATCTAATTCCCTCAGCATCACCCGACTTAATTCGACCACATTCCATTATCCTCGTTTTGCTTTTGTAGATGTTCATCTTATATCCTCCTTTCAAGACACTGTCCATTCCGTTCAACTGCCCTTCCAAGTCCTTTGCTGTCTCTGACAGAATTACAATGCCATCGGCGAACCTCAAAGTTTTTATTTCTTCTACATGGATTTTAATACCTACTCCGAATTTTTCTTTTGTTTCCTTTACTGCTTGCTCGATATACAGATTGAATAACATTGGGGAGAGGCTACAACCCTGTCTCACTCCCTTCCCAACCGCTGCTTCCCTTTCATGTCCCTCGACTAATAACTGCCATCTAGTTTCTGTACTTATTGTAAATAGCCTTTCGCTCCCTGTATTTTACCCCTGCCACCTTTAGAATTTGAAAGAGAGTATTCCAGTCAACATTGTCAAAAGCTTTCTCTAAGTCTACAAATTCCAGAAATGTAGGTTTGCCTTTCCTTAATCTTTCTTCTAAGATAAGTCGTAAGGTCAGTATTGCCTCACGTGTTCCAATATTTCTACGGAATCCAAACTGATCTTCCCCAAGGTCGGCTTCTACTAGTTTTTCCATTCGACTGTAAAGAATTCGCGTTAGTATTTTGCAGCTGTGGCTTATTTAACTGATTGTTCGGTAATTTTCACATCTGTCAACACCTGCTTTCTTTGGGATTGGAATTATTATATTCTTCTTGAAGTCTGGCTCTCCCAAGGCCGTCAGTAGTTCTAATGGAATGCTGTCTGCCTTGTTTCGACTCAGGTCTTTCAGTGCTCTGTCAAACTCTTCACGCAGTATTGTATCTCCAATTTCGTCTTCATCTACATTCTCTTCTATTTCCAGAATATTGTCCTCAGGTACGTCGCCCTTGTATAGATCCTCTATATACTCCTTCCACCTTTCTGCTTTCCCTTCTTTGCTTAGAACTGGGTTTCCATCTGAGCTCTTTATATTCATACAAGTGGTTCTCTTTTCTCCAAAGGTCTCTTTAATTTTCCTGTAGGCAGTATCTATATTACCCCTAGTGAGATAAGCCTCTACATCCTTACATTTGTCCTCTAGCCATCCGTGCTTAGCCATTTTGCACTTCCTGTCGATCTCATTTTTGAGACGTTTGTATTCCTTTCTGCCTGCTTCATTTACTGCGATTTTATATTTTCTCCTTTCATCAATTAAATTCAATATTTCTTCTGTTACCCAAGGATTTCTACTAGCCCTCGTCTTTTTACCTACTTGATCCTCTGCTGCCTTCCCTCAGAGCTACCCATTCTTCTTCTACTGTATTTCTTTCCCCCATTTGTGACAATTGTTCCCTTATGCTTTTCCTGAAACTCTGTACAACCTCTGGTTTAATCAGTTTATCCAGGTCCCATCTCCTTAAATTCCCACCTTTTTGCAGTTTCTTCAGTTTTAATCTACAGTTCATAACCAATAGATTGTGGTCAGAGTCCACATCTCCCCTGGAAATGTCTTACAATTTAATACCTGGTTCCTAAATCTCTGTCTTACCATTATATAATCTATCTGATACCTTCTAGTATTTCCAGGATTCTTCCATGTGTAGAACATTCTTTTATGATTCTTGAACCAAGTGTTAGCTATGACTAAGTTAAGCTCTGTGCAAAATTCTAACAGGCGGCTTCCTCTTTCATTTCTTTCTCCCAATCCATATTCACCTACTATGTTTCCTTCTCTCCCTTTTCCTACTCTCGAATTCCAGCCACCCATGACTATTAAATTTTCGTTACCCTTCACTACCTGAATAATTTCTTTTATCTCATCATACATTTCATCAATTTCTTCATCATCTGCAGAGCTAGTTGGCATATAAACTTGTACTACTGTAGTAGGTGTGGGCTTCGTGTCTATCTTGTCCACAATAATGCGTTTACTATGCTAGTTTTAGTAGCTTACCCGCACTGCTATTTTTTATTCATTATTAAACCTACTCCTGCATTACCCCTATTTGATTTTGTATTTATAACCCTGTATTCACCTGACCAAAAGTTTTGTTCCTCCTGCCACCGAACGTCACTAATTCCCACTATATCTAACTTTAACGTATCCATTTTCCTTTTTAAGTTTTCTAACCTATCTGCCCGATTAAGGGGTCTGACATTCCACGCTACGATCCGCAGAATGCCAGTATGATAGCTATAAAGATTATTTTTAAAGTTTTTGCGAGACGAACTTGGGGGGAGGAAATTCCAGTAATGGCTGGGGAGGAGTAAATTGGAGATCGAGCGAAAGTGGTAATTGGAGGGAACAAAACGGGAACCATAATGAGTAGAAGGAACATAACAGAAATCAGAATGGAAGCGAGGAGGGGCATGTGAATGGGTGCTACAAATGTGGCAGAGGAGATTGGAACCGAGGAGGTAATAACAATCACAGTAACAGGCGATATCAAGAACAAAATGAGACATAATGACAGGTCAGAAAGAAATTACGAAAGGGGAGACCAGGAAAGGAAAACTGGAAAAGAGTTTGTGTGAAGTCCGAAAGTAAGTTCAGATAAGTGAATGACCATTGACTATGAAGAGGTTGATACAGGAAAGTTCTGGGGGTAATAATGGTTCAAATGGCTCTGAGCACTATGGGACTTAACTTCTGAGGTCATCAGTCCCCTAACTAACCTAAGGACATCACACACATCCATGCCCGAGGCAGGATTCGAACCTGCGACTGTAGCGGTCGCGCGGTTCTGGGGGTATTAGAAAAGTTATTTTTGAAGAAGATGGAACAGATAGTAGAGAGGAATACCAACCGATTGTAGATGTGGAAATTAGTGGAATTAAAGCAGCTGCTGTTATGGTACCGAGTTACGTGCTGTAGCAGAGGCGCTTTATGACCAAATAAGAGGCAGCAGTGAGGTACCAGTATTGCCATTACAAGGAGTTACAGTAAAAAAAAAAAAAAAAAAAAAATGAAGAATTAAGTGTTATGAGAGGTAAATGTTCAGGATTTTTATTGGAGGTTAGTACTATGGTGGTCCCAAATCTTTGTGTTGGTTGAATAACAGGGATAGATTAGATGGTGGACCACGTAGCAATTATGGACTTAGGAAAGGGTAGTGTGAACCTAATGGTAAATGTTATTCAGAGAGAAATTACATTTAGTAATATGGTTAGTCCCAAAGGGGAAGTTCTGGATTATTACTACCTAAAAATAGTGTTAAAGTGTTTTCAGTGGGAAGTCAACAAAAAGGGAGCTGTTCCACAGAGAAAAGGGATTCCGAATTAGAGTGAAGTTGGTTAGTGGTAGTAAATGAAGTAAAGAATAAAGTAAAGAATATTGATTTTATTGATACAGATGGGAAATGACAGCTAGAGAATGTGCTGTTAAAATATAAAGTATTTTGTGATAGAGCAAAGTTAATGAAAGGAGAACCTTACGACTGTAAAGTCAAGCCACATCAACGTTTTAAGTTGAGACCACATGTAATGCCAGTATCAAAAATGACCATATATAGAGATATACAGAGGACGTTGTCCTTACAGATTATAGAGAGACCAACCAGTCGGTACTGTAACCCACTAGTTTGTTACCAAAAGAGATGGCTCAGTATGAGTTACATTGTACACTAGGATACTAAATAAAGTAACAGAGTCTGACAGTGACATCAGCTAGCGGTGGGCGTATCATGGCGTAGTTTAACACTTCTGAATTTCACGAGGCCAAATCATATTCCCAGACTTGTACTATTCTGCCATAAATTGTGGTGTCCCAGCAAGGACTTGAAGCAGTTGCCCTCGGCCATCTCGAAAGGTGAATCGTGCCACAGGCCGCTAACCCCAACTTAGTGACCAAGACCGGTAGGTTTCGTGAGCTACCATCGGTGGCCGCTTGACACGCGCAAGCCGGCTCAAAGTTTTGAGCGACCACGACACACCTACTGCATTCAGTGGGCGGGCTGTGCATTTCTCACGTATTCACAGAGGAACTATTGGCCTCTTTACTGACAACTGTTGCTTTTTATAAGATACATTTCTCCCTATTAAATAAAACGTAATGAGACTTTAAGTAGATGCAACTAAAGTGTCTTGCCCACCGTCAACCATGACAAGGGGCAGATAAATTTACTATAAATTGAAGGAAGGAAGCCATACGGCTTACAACCTTCCACAGTCTCATTAATGTGACCACCACTTACGTTCGACGTCAACGTGCAATAAACACTCACAAACTACAGGTGGCAACACTAGCTGTGGAAGGGATATAAAGCGTGTCGGAGGGACACGAAAAACAGTGCAGTCGATATTGTAATGTGGAAAGGAAGTGATTTATCTGATGTCCACGATCACTGGCTTTCTGACAAAGGGCGTCAGCATTTCCGCAAGGGCTAACTCTGTAAATTGTTCGAATGCCGCTGTGGTTGAAGTACACCGTATAGGGCAAAACGGCGCTATCCAAAACGAGCACCGAGGCAACAATAGTGCACTACGAGCCATAGATTCCAGGGGTGAACAAGAGTTGCGGAGAAGTGTACGGTCGAATAGATGTGCGACTGGTTAACTGACCGCACAGATAATCCGGAAGACTACCAAATATGTCTCCTCAACGAAAGTTGCTGCGTATGGGTGTCCGCAGCAGGCGCCTGGTTCATTCACCCGTACTGACTGCTGTTCGTCAGCGATGAAGGCTGCAATCTGCACGCCAGTACCGCAGTTGGACGTGCACTGAGCGTCGACACGAGGCCTTTTCTTATAATCACGTTTTCTGTTCCATCAGACAGATGACTTTTGACCTGTACGGCCCTTCTATAATAAACGGAAGGGACCAGGTAGGAACAAGGAACGTTATACGCTACTGGCCATTACAACCGCTACACCAAGAAGAAATCCAGATGATAAACAGGTATTCATAGGACAAATATATTACACTAGAACTGACATGTGATTACATTTTCACGCAATTTGGGTGCATAGATCCTGAGAAATCAGTACCCAGAACAACCACCTCTGACCGTAATAACAACCTTGATACGCCTGGGCATTGAGTCAAACAGATCTTGGATGGCGTGTACAGGGACAGCTACCCATGCAGCATCAACAGGATACCACAGTTCATCAACAGTAGTGACTGGCGTATTGTGACGCGCCAGTTGCTCGGCCACCATTGACCAGACGTTTTCAATTGGTGAGAGATCTGAAGAAAATGCTGGCCAGGGCAGCAGTCGAACATTTTCTGTATCCAGAAAGGCCCGTACAGGGCCTACAACATGCGATAGTGCATTATCCTGCTGAAATGTAGGATTTCGCAGGGATCGAATGAAGGGTAGAGCCACGGGTCGTAACACATCTGAAATGTAACGTCCACTGTTATAAGTGCCGTCAATGCGAACAAGAGGTGACCGAGACGTGTAACCAATGGCACCCCATACCATCACGCCGGGTGATAAAGCCAGTATGGCGATGAAGAATAACGCTTCCAATGTGTGTTCACCGTGATGTGGCCAAACACGGATACGACAATCATGATGCTGCCTAAACAGAACCTGGATTCATCCGAAAAGATGACGTTTTGCCATTCGCGCACCCAGGTTCGTCGTTGAGTACACCATCGCAGGCGCTCCTGTCTGTGATGCAGCGTCAAGGGTAACCGCAGTCGTGGTCTCCGAGATGATAGTCCATGCTGCTGCAAACGTCGTCGAACTGTTCGTGCAGATGGTTGTTGTCTTGCAAACGTCCCCATCTGTTGACTCAGGGATCGAGACGTGGCTGCACGATCCGTTACAGCCATGCGGACAAGTTGCCTGTCATCTCGACTGCTAGTGATACGAGGCCGTTGGGATCCAGCACGGCTTTCCGTATTACCCTCCTGAAGCCACCAATTCCATATTCTGCCAACAGTCATTGGATCTCGACCAACGCGAGCAGCAATGTCGCAATACGATAAACCGCATTCGCGATAGGCTACAATCCGACCTTTATCAAAGTCTGAAACGTGATGGTACGCATTTCACCTCCTTACACGATTCATCACAACAACGTTTCACCAGGCAACGCCGGTCAACTGCTGTTTGTGTATGAGAAATCGGTTGGAAAGTTACCTTATGTCAGCACGTTGTAGGTGTCGCCACCGGCGCCAACCATGTGTGAATGCTCTAAAAATCTAATCATTTGCATATCACAGCATCTTCTTCCTGTCGGTTAAATTTCGCGCCTGTAGCACGTCACCTTTGTGGTGTAGCAATTTTAATTTCCAGGTGTGTAGTCTGGGGAATGTTTTCGTGGTATTTACTGCGTGATCTCGTCATTGTCAAAGGCACAATGGATCAACATAAGTATACATCTATCCTTGGTACGATCTCCTTGCGCCTGGCACACCCTCCGTTTTGATCATCGTCAGTGTGCCACGTCAGTGCTGTGTTTAGTGCTGTTTCTCCTGTGCGTCGAGAGGTGTGATTTTAATTGTGTACTGCCTTGAGATTCGCCGTCAGTGTTTTTTATGTGCTACGCCATCCGTCGATACTTTTTATGCCCCAGTCATACGGTGCCTTGTGTTCTTTTAATTGTCGCAGCGTGTGGCTTTTTGTGTGCGCTACTTTTAAACAGTTTTTTATCTCCATTTTACAGTCACCCTTTTTTAGTCTATTGCCTTCCATGATGTTCCCCTTTTTTAAATATGTGTTCACCATATTCTCTCCTTTGTTATTTTTAAATGTCTTCTATTTGTTTGTTGTATGTCTTTCGGCTGAAGAGCAGCGCATATGCTGCTGCCAGTCCGCCCCGATGGGGAATTGAAATACAATAAAGAAAAAAAAAACCTTGGTACGATGAAACTCGCCACGCAGCTCACAGCGTATGTGAGTGGTTCAAAGAGCACTAACATTGGTTTACCGTACTCCTCTGGCCATCAAACTCCCCGAACCAAGCCCACTCGAGAATCTGTGGGATCACCTCAATCGAACATCGACCCTCAACAGTGAAATCTAGCACAGCTGGGCACGCCATCAGAGTCGGTATGGCTCCTCGCCCCTTCGGTACCTTCCAGGAGCACACTGACACTCTTCCTGCACGTCTGCGCTGCAAAACGTGGTTATTTAGGCTTTTGCTAGGTGGTCACAATACGACTGGAGTGTGTACCACATATCTATTCACATGTCTAAGTATCGTGCCTGCTCGTTTGCAGGATCTGCACTGTCATTTTTAGCGCAATTTCACGTTGACTTGCAAATCTACCCACACTCCCTTAGCCGCGACAAATGAAGCCCTCGATACTGTTTCATAAAATCACAACAGAACTTAAGGTTTCCACCTAACCAAGACAGCAACGCTACTCAGCAGTATGCCCCACAACTAACATGTATCCACATTCTTTGGTTTCGGCGACTCACTAGCAGTTTGTCACAATCTGACCTATACTACGGGCTACGAGAGTGCGCCTTGAGAGATTTTGATGGCAGCAGTGATCAGAAAGTAATGACCTTGTAGCGCAGATGGAATCTAGTCGACGAAATCCCTTTTGTGTTTGCAAGCATGATGAAGAATTTCGAAGACTTGGTAAAGTACCAAATAAAAGTTGAACATACGGCTGCCTTGCAAAGGGACAATACTAACTTTCTCGTGCCGATTCTGTTCCTATTGACAGTGTGTTTAGGAAACGACTAGTACTCCAACATACGTAAGCAAGAAGACGCATCTCTCAATAGTTTTCAAGAAAATAGAGTTTGAAAATTTTAGGCGTGCCTATACACTTTGTATGGTCGAACACATTCATGGCGTCCGCAGCCGAGTAAGTAAGCGCTTAGTTTCATAAGCACTAGGTCTCTGGATCGAATCTCGTTAGCGGTAATGTTTTTGTTTTTCCATTCCCACGTAAACTTTTGAAGATGGAGATAGTCTGCCACCGAGTAATATTAAAGAAATTCCTCCAAAATGTACCCCTCTGATGCAGCTTTGTGACGTTTATTTTCACAAATCGGAGAAGAACCTTGTAAAACGACTACAAAACTACGCGTATATCATCAAACAGGATAGAGAGGTAGCGTCTGCAGAAGACTCAATCAGAATTATACCATCAGTTATCTGCACCAATTTCTGGTGACATGCTCCCATATGCTTGGCAGGCCGCGAAACTGTGTCACGACCGAGAACAGCTTATGAATGTAACTTATTTTGCAACACATTGTAAATCGTGGTCTGTAGCGTTACGTGCCAAATAAGTGGATAGAGGATGGAAAAGACCCTCCATGATGTAATAAGGAAATTCGGCGAATGCTGAGGAAGCAGAGACTGTTGCACTACGTTCAAAAGGGTACGCAAAAATGACGAGATTTGTGCGTCTGTGGAAAGATCTATGCGTGAAGCATGCAACTACGACTACAGTCACACCTTAGCAAAAGATCTGACAGAGAACCCGAGAAAATTCTGGTCGTATGTAAAAGCGTGTCTAAGGCTTCCATTCAGTCTCTTGTTAACCAGTCTGGTGTGGCAGTAGAAAATAGCAAAACGAAAGCCCAAGTTTTAAATTTCACTTTAAAGAAATCATTCGCACAGAAGAACCGTAGAACCATACCGTCATTTGACAGAAGGTCGGACCCCCTTATGGACGACATAGTAATAAGCATATCTGGCGTAGAGAAGCAACTAAAGTATTTGAAAGCAAATGAATCACCAGGCCTGGATGAAATCCCAGTTCCAGTTTACAAAGAGTACTCTACGGCAGTGGCCCCTTACCTTCCTTGCATTTATCGTGAATCTCTCGCCCAGCATAAAGCCGCAAGCGACTGGAAAAAGGCGCAGGTGACTGCAGTATATAAGAGAGGTAAAAGAAAGAACCCTTGAAATTACAGACCAATATCCCTAACTTCTGTTTGCTACAGAATCCTTGAACATATTCTTAGTTCAAATATAATAAACTTCCTTGAGGCTAAGAAGCTTTGTCCACTATTCAGCATGGTTTTAGAAACCATAGCTAGTGCGAAACTCAGGTTGCCCTTTGCTCAGATGATATACTGAGAATTATGGATGAAGCATCAGGCAGGTTCCATATTTCTAGATTTTCGGAAAGCTTCTGACGCGCGGCCCCACTGCAGACTGTTAGCGAAGATACGTGAGTGGCTCGAAGGCTTCTTAAATAATAGAACCCAGAATGCTGTTCTCGACGGCGAGTGTTCATCAGAGACGCGGGTGTCGTCAGGAGTGCCCCAAGGAAGTGTGGTAGGACCGCCGTTGTTCTGTTCATACGTAAATGATTTGGCGGACAGGGTGGGCAGCAGTCTGCGGTTGTTTGCTGATAACGCCGTGGTGTGCGGTAAGTTGTTGAAGCTGAGTGACTGTAGGAAGATACAAGGCGACTTAGAGAAAATTTCCAGTTGGTTTGATGAATGGCAGCTAGCCGAAAATGTGGAAAAATGTAATTTGATGCGTATGTGTGAGAGGAACAAACCTGTAATGTTCGGATACAGTAATACTAGTGTCTTGCTGGACATAGTCAAGTCGTTTAAATAGTTGTTAAAAAGTTGTTGAAGCTGAGTGACTGTAGGAAGATACAAGGCGACTTAGAGAAAATTTCCAGTTGGTTTGATGAATGGCAGCTAGCCGAAAATGTGGAAAAATGTAATTTGATGCGTATGTGTGAGAGGAACAAACCTGTAATGTTCGGATACAGTAATACTAGTGTCTTGCTGGACATAGTCAAGTCGTTTAAATAGTTGTTAAAAAGTTGTTGAAGCTGAGTGACTGTAGGAAGATACAAGGCGACTTAGAGAAAATTTCCAGTTGGTTTGATGAATGGCAGCTAGCCGAAAATGTGGAAAAATGTAATTTGATGCGTATGTGTGAGAAGAACAGACCTGTAATGTTCGGATACAGTAATACTAGTGTCTTGCTGGACATAGTCAAGTCGTTTAATATCTGTACGTAACACTGCAAAGCGATATGACATGTAACGAGCACGTGAGAACCGTGGTAGGGAAGACAAATTGTCAACTTCTGTTTATTGGGAGAATTTTAGAAAAGAATGGTTCACTTATAAAGGATATCGCATATAGGACGCTGGTGCGCCCTACTTTTGAGTACTGCTGGAGTGTTTGGGATCCGTACCAGTTCAGACTGGAGGAAGATATCGACGCAATTCAGACGCGGGCTGCTAGATTTCTTGCCGGTAGGTTCGAATAACACGTAAGCGTTAGGGAGATGCTTCGGGAACTCAAATGGGAATCCTTAGAGGGAAGGCGACCTTATTTTCGAGAAACACTGTTGAGAAAATTTAGAGGACCGTCATTTGAGACTGACTGCCGAACGATTCTGCTACCACCAACATACATCGCGTTTAACGACCAAGAAGATAAGATACGAGAAATTAGGGCTCACACGGAGGCGTACAGATAGTCGTTCTTCCCTCTCTCTCTTTGCGAGTGGAACAGGAGCAGAAATGACAAGTAATGGTACAGGGTACCCTCCGCCACGCACTGTACGGTGGCTTGCGGAGTATGTATGTAGATGTAGATACTCCGAAGAAACATTGCATACGCGAAAGTTCGTTCATTACCTATGCCGTAATTCGCAACAATTATTTTCTAAGTTATACGATCAGAAACCACCCTGATCCATTCAGTGCTACGTAGGTTACACATTACATTTGACACAAATATCGATACTACAACATAAATAAGATGAGCCAAAGCGTCTACTCGCTCAGTTACGGCCACCGTGAATACGATCGACCATAGACAGTATATAAAAGGGCCTAAACTATTTTCCCGAAAGCGATTGAGAGTTGCGTCTTCCTAGTCGCGCCCTACACACCATGCCAGTATGAACAAAATCCATGAGGGGAAGTTCGCACGGTACCCTTGTTAGTGGTGGTAAAATGTTATCAAGATACAAGACTTCCTCCCGAACGTGACACCATTCTACTGCGAGAAAGTAATTTCGAAAATAAACTGGTTTATTCGTAATTGTACTCTTTCTGTAGAAGTTGAAACTCACACTAACTGTTAGCAGCACTGGATAGTCAGATGCGATAGTCTGTGGTTTGTTGGCAATGAGGGAAACTACGAACTTGTAAGTTGAGTGATTTACAAGAGTTGTCTGTCAATGGTTAAAAGGTGCTACATTACAGTAGTATCCGAGGGGCTTTGATCGGCACGCCATTGTCTCGACCGTTGATAATGATTTTCAAGAGCTGAGCCACTAATTAACGTTCAGGCACTCGTAGCCTCTCTCTCTCTCTCTGTCTCCATCTACTGCGTAATAAGATTCCGTTCCACCCCTCTCACACAAGGAAAATTCCTTGGTGATATCATACATCGAATTCGAATCATTGCTGTGGCAGCGCAACAGCCTGACCGCTTAGCCATGGGGAATACCAAAATACCTACTTGTAACTATCTCGTTGTCAAGGAACCTGTGTGTTTCGCAACTTCCTTCCAAATTCAGACCAACACGTATTACCGCGTGTGGACTGATCAACTGGGAGTGACAGCAGAGATCGAACGAATTGAGAGACGGACTGCTGGAATGAAGTCGGCTTAGCTCATACGAAAGTGTAACAGAAATGATCATGGGACTTAAATGTGATGCCTTGGAAGAAAGACGATATAGTGCTCGCGAAATGCTGTTGAGTACGTTTAGAGAACCTGTACTCGACGAAAACTACGCGAGCAGTATGCTGTTGCGATTCTGCAAGTCACCTAGCGATCTTGAGTATATGGGACAATATGAGGCGTGTACAGAGCCATATTTTTCTCTCGTTCAGTACCCGTATAGAATAGGAAAGAAAACTGAGGATAGAGGTACGATGTATCCCCCGATATGTATTGTACAGTGACTTGTAGCATATACATTTGTAGATGTCGATGTAGACGATATCTTTTACTGATGACGTATCTACTCAATCGGAAAGAATCTTAATGGACGCCATCTCAGACAAGTGCTCCAGCAACATCTTGCCGTCTGTTTACTACCAACACCTCACGTACTGTCACGATAAATCGTCTATAGCGTGTCAGTAGCGGACGCGCTTTGGAGTGGCATTTGGGAACAATGGTAATCAGGTGGCAGGCGCGCTTAAATGCTGGAGGCTCTTCTCCTTTTAGTATTACCTGGAGTAGCGGTGCTTCCTTCCTCATCTTGTTTGTTTTCGAGGTTGCAGTAAAGTTATGTAGTTTGGCTTTTTTTGTTTGCGCTTGAATCTCATTCTTTTAATTTAAATGAAACTGTCGGATTTTTACCGATATATTACCAATGTACCTCCTCTTGCTACTGCAACGGCTAGTGAAAGATAACGATGAGTGGTGATCAACGTCTGCTTTGGTCTCTATATTTCTAAGCTGTGGAGTCCATTTCGGCGAGGTGTCTCTACATTGCACTTCGTTCCGCCGGGTATGCTCCAAAATGCCCCAACGATTTTCAGTATCATTTTGGAATACCCGAAATACCATGATACACAAAACACAAGTACTGCCGTTTTGTTAGAAGCTCCGTTCCGTTTGGTACTCGATATTTTCTTTCGATATTTTCTTACAACAGTTTATCTGAACGACATTATTACCAATAACTTATAACTGATATTGTGCACTATGATAACATATAGTGTCACAGTATCTACTACGTTCAAGATTGGAAATTTTCGATGAACTTTAAGGGTAAAGAGGCGTAGCTCTTCGGGCGTTTCTGTAACAGGTAGTCATATCGTCTTTTCGATTGATAGATGGCTAACGAATGGCGTCCGAACTGTAAATGTATTGTATCCTGGCAACATAATCCTTACAGGAAACACCATACCTTCCTCTAGTTTTGGAAAAATAATTGGTTTCCTCTCTTACTCAGCTTTTTATATCGGTTTTTCTCACCGCCTGGAGAGAAGGACTCTTTCATAATTAGGACAGAGTTTCACTCCTCGTAAATCCAGTACACATTTCCTCTAGTTTATTATGAACGAAATCATCTATGAACCATTCAATAGGGACACGGGGGATATGTGTGACACGTTTGTTTCATCGAATGAATGATTAATAAGTTTTTGGGATTGTAGCGAAGTTGTACTGTTATATTTACACGATATTTTGAAGCCTCCCCTATCTCTTTTCGTCAGACGCAGGGCGCAGATTTGGGTGCTCGCTGTTTGGACTACAGTCAAATTGTGGAAGCACCTGACGTAGAAAGCTTCAAGAATCACATTCAAGAGAATTTTTCTCTTATTCAATAGTCGCATCTTTACCCTGACGCCACGTATCTTGTTACTCAATATACAGGGTGTTCCAAAAACACCGACAACGCTTAGTATGTTGTAAGGGAAGAGAAACTAATCGTTTTCCATGAAGGAAACCACAGCAGGAAACGCACGGCATGGGCGCTGGAGAGCGTCGAAGTCTGAGAGCGAACGATTGTGACGGTTTGTTCTTATTCGTTTTGGTGTCTGAATACGGAAGGTATGCAACAGTTTGGTCATCTGCGTATTGCGGATGGACGACATGAACCTAACAACATTCTTGTGCATCTGCTACATTCCTTCACATTCCCATACGGCAAAGCGGGCTGCAGTGGGAGAGCGGTTACAAGACTGTATGCAGAACATTTTCTTAACGGTCGTACCCCACATCATTACACGTTAGCGGCCAACGAGAGACGCTTCAGCGAAGCAAGAAACTTGCACGTCGGTATTTTCTGCCTGAGGTGTGTCCGCTGTACAGTGAAGATTTAGCACTTCGTGCTTGGTGCTTCTGAAAACTATCATAATCTACTGTTCGTCCTCTGGCAGGGGCCGGAAATTGATGCGGATCGTCCTCTCTCGGCTCCAACACTATGGTTGGAGACAGACAGGCTTGCGATGTTCTAAGAGGACCCAGTCTACAGGTCTGCAAAGAGGGCGTATTACCTGCTGATACTCGCTCGGGCATAGCTTGTTCGAGAGCGAAAATTCGAAGCGGACGGGCTGTGATCGAACGAGGTGCATGGAGTGGGCAGAGGCCGCAAGGTCCGGCTCGCCCGCCGCGCTGCTATTTCGACCGTTTCAGTAGCAGCCCTCAGTGTCTGCTGGCTGGTGGCGCTCCTGACATGCTCACACCAACTGATGGGACTACACTCACATCACTTTTTAGTTACGCTTGTGGACTTATATTCCTGGGTGGCAGTTTCTAATGGCGACATCAGTGTTATCCATTAGAGAAAATAGCTTGCTTTGTGCAATAACGACAATTAGGAAACAGAACGAAATTTTCACACTGCGGTGGAGTGTGCGCTGATATGAAACTGACGATGGCAGATAAAAACTGTATGCCGGACGGACACTCGAACTCGAGACCCTTGCCGTTCGCGGGCAAATGCTCTGCCAACTGAGCTACCCAAGCACGACTCACGACCCTTCCTTACAGTTTTAGTTCCGCCAGTACCTCACCTCCTGTGAGGACAGGTCGTGCGTCGTGCTTGGGTAACTCAGGTGGCAGAGCACTTGCCCGCGAAAGACAAAGATCCCGAGTTCGAGTCTCGATCCGGCACACATTTTTAATCTCCCAGGAAGTTTCAATTAGGAAACAGTTTGGAGTTTCGCAGGAAAACTATGTTACTACCAACTCTTGTCGATCTCATAATAAAAAATTTCACTACTGTTATTTGTAACACCTTCTGCTTTATTGGTTCAAATGTACACATATGAACTCTACCACCAAAGAAATTCGAAATCTAACAAGGACAAAATTGTCTGTTAGTTATTTCTTGTTGGCGTCATTCCAATGAATCGACTGGGTTCCGCTCAACATTACTTCGTCCGTACGTGATAACGTTCCAAGCCACACTGGTATTTCTTTCGCTACTCACGTTTGACATAAAACATTCTTCGTGCTAAATTAGATAAATTGGGGAAGAAACGACGCCTACGCTTTCACCTCTCAAGCGGATCTTCGTGTTCACCATTACCCCTTCGGCTTTAATAAAAGTGAACTTCATCGGTATGTTGAGTATGGTATGGTCCAAAATATACTCACTCCGGAAACAGATTTCATTCTTTTTGGTGCTGAGCGGGTGTGACATTCTCCCAACGACCCCAAATAAATATTTACATATAACAAAAACAATGTAAGATATTACTGCCACGTTATAATTCTGTTCTAGCTCGTCAGAAATTGATATTTCATCACGCATTGACGTACAGTATATAACGTCTCATCTGTCAGAAACATACATTTCCAATAACCGGAAGGGGTACCACAGAATGGTTATTATTCTGTCCAACGTCAACATTTCGACTTTTTCATCTGTGAGACGGAGACAACGATCTTTCAGCGCTCGTAATATCTATATTTAATTGACAGAAATATGACCGTTTTACTGTACTACCAAAATACCGGTGACTCGTGAACCAGCGCTATGCAGTTAAGCTCAATTTTCATCTGCAGGAGACACAGAGCTTTTGCAGTAATCTAACATATCTCTGTATCATCGGGCCCTGTATTACAATGAGTTTTCAGTTTGTGCACCTGTAAGAAAACTGAATTGTCGGGAACTTCTCGCATTCCAGCGTTCCTATTGCACCTTTGAATGGGTCTAAAATACCGCGGGTCCTTTTCAGTGCTGTTCTCGTAAGCAATAAGTTTTTTAGATACGCCTTTCTCCGATAGCATTTCCTTGATTTTATCGTACTGCCTAACAACAGACTGTAGCATTCTAATCACGCTGTTCCAGCTGGTCTCCGTTTTTGTTTCAAGCTTGTCTGTATCGAATTCACGTCACCAGTTTTGTTCATGAAACGGGCAGTATCTCTTCAGCAAAGTCGCGGTATAAATCATGGTAGCCCAGTTCATACAATAATTGTCATCCAACATGTATTTGAGGACTGTGTTCTAAACATGTGTAACGCATGCGTAATGCTGAAAGGATTGCAGTACCTTGCATCTATTAACGTATTTGTCAGTGGCAAATTGAATCTTATTGATATGCTGGCTATTTATTCCTAACAATTTGAATAATATTTCCTCAATGCAGTTCCTGATAAGTTCCTTAGAATGGATGCAGTGCCACTAAATATTCGGATGGACATGTGGCTGCAATACTTTGTGTCGAT
The DNA here is from genome assembly GCF_021461395.2 of Schistocerca americana. Lineage (NCBI taxonomy): Eukaryota > Metazoa > Arthropoda > Insecta > Orthoptera > Acrididae > Schistocerca > Schistocerca americana. The sequence continues at coordinate 906,765,897 of NC_060119.1, forward strand.
GTACGGAGTTACCTAACGTCACATATCTCAGTCTATGTACTGGTAGAGGTAGGTCAGTTCCATGTCCATCACTGTCGCCAGATCTGAAACCTCTCGATTATTTTCTTTGGGGTAGGATGACGACTACGGTGTATGGCACACCTGTAATGTCAGCGGAGGACCTTATTGTTCGAGTCCACGGAACGATTGAAACACTTCAAAGTCAAACGCACAAACTGGTTCATGTGTGTAAGGGTCAGCACCGCCGATGTATGTTCTGCATTGACGTATGGGGGTTCGCAGTTCGAAGCCCATCTGTAATGTAGACAGCACGGTTTGCTACTCATATTGGGTTTACTGACGTAATGTGGAGCGTACACCCAACTCACACTTCGACGCTCTCCAGCGGCCAAACCGTGCGTTTTCGGATGTAGGTTCCTTCTTGAAAACCGATCAGAATGCCTTCCCGCAAAACATACTAAGCGTTGTCCGTCTTTCTTGGGATACCCTGTTTAGGTCGCTGAAGACCGAATGGTGTATTTCCTTGAATGGTGGCCACTCCCTATACTGCTTTCAGAATGTAGGACGAGGAACTTCGGCTTAAGCAAGACAGGAATTCTTCGTCTCATTTTCTTAGCAAGCACGGACTTAAGAAGAACTGCAGCACCACAAGCTGATTACTGCTTTCAGAGTTCCAAATACACAGAGTCGAATTTCCTAAGTCCAATATATGATCAAAGCATGTCGAGTGTTGGTGACGTAAAAGAGGTAGCTGACTCAGATGTTCCAACGTAAACGTGGAACGACTTCCACTACTCTGCCCTTATATTCGGAGTTATTGAAAGCCATGCTTTAATGCTTATATCGTGTGGAGTTACCGGACGAAAAGTTGTCAATTGCAGGAGATATTTAGCTAATATCGGATAACATCGCCTCTAGTTTGAATAATGACTTCTATTCGGCGGAATAAATACTTTTTTTAAAATTTTTTCATGCAGGCCATATTCAGGTGAAGCTACTCGTTGATGAATACATCCCGCTGAGCAAAAATAGATAAATAACATAAATAACAAGTGAGAATGTCAACTGTTACGTTTTAGTCACTACCAAATAGTCCAAGAGATTAGCACACAGTCATTTAACGGGACAGTGAGGTGCGTTAAGGTACCCTTGTGTTCGTCGACCGTAGACGTGCAGCCCTGTGAAAATGGCTGTTGCCATCTTGGTAGACGGGAGTATCTACAGCCTACTCGTCATGAGTACGTAGAAGATCACTTGGTCACCGACAATGCTGACAAACACTCCAGTTCACGTTGCCCCTAATGTGAGGAAGCGAACGCAAGTCATGGTACGAAAAATTCCTTCAAAATACAGTACCACAGAACCTGATCCGGCCAAACTACGCTCCGCGTGTTAAACGCCACTTTGTGCCGTCGACTTGCGTAATTTGATCAAGGGCATATTCTCGATTCGGAGAACCCCACTACACTGCTCCCGTCCACACCTGTCCAGTTTTGCGTCATTTGGCTGAAGACGTGCAACTTAATATGACGCTGCGAGCAATGTCTTTTTGCTACCCCATTCTAAACGTCTATTACATCCAGTTCCTTTCACTGTTTGCTGGATCTGCATTTATTGTCAGCAGCAGTTCGTGCCGGGTTTTAAATCCTTTTACCACTGACAAGGTATGACACATATCGGTTAGCATCTTCTTACGATCACTATTCTTGCGTCAATTTACGTGGATAAGAGTGATACATCATTCATCGAAACACATGGGAAAGCGCACGCTCATGCGCCTGCAGGTGGCAGCTTCATTCGGGCAGTGTTCGTGGATACCTCCAAACGCGATACCTCCTTTCTGCCGTTCTGTGACGGCTCTACGTCGACCCATTTACTGGGCTGGTTACATACAAACGACGGGCACATACACACCACTTCAATGTCATGACTTACGACGTTCGTAAAGGTGTTACATGATCGCTTGTTACCAGTGCTCCGGAGCTGTTTAATCTTAATGAGGTACCTAATATTTCGTACAATGAGGTTATTGGTGATCACAAATGATAGAAATGGCTAAATGACTAAGCGTTAATACTGGATTTACGAAATGGGAGGCAGGGTAGGACGGAGGCAGGAACCATGAAAGTTAGTTAAACGACTCATAGAAAACTGAGTCATTGGCGACGGATCGACAGTTCAATTGGACACGTAAACTATCTGAAATCAGCTGCACGGAACCATCCCTGGATTTTAATTTTAAAAACCAACAGCCTCAGTTGCAAAATTTTACCTAGATTTATCTAGGTTTCAGTAGGGATAACCCACCTTCTTCAGAATAAAAGTAACTACCGTTTGTCCATAGTGGACATCGTCAAGTTAGAACTACTAATCCATAAATTATCGTCAGACTGTAAAAACTTATCTGAAACTGCCTCGGCTCCACTTCGCGACTGCGGTTCGGCAGCCACGAGTGCTGTACTGGAACTGCTGACTGAGTTCCAGTACAGCACTCGTGGCTGCCGCGCCGCTGTCGCGAGGTGGAGCCGAGGCAGTTTCAGATAAGTTTTTACAGTCTGACGATAATTTATGGATTAGTAGTTCTAACTTGACGATGTCCACTATGGACAAACGGTAGTTACTTTTATTCTGAAGAAGGTGGGTTATCCCTACTGAAACCTAGATAAATCTAGGTAAACTTTGCAACTGAGGCTGTTGGTTTTTAAAATTAAACTTAATATTTATACAGTTACTGACAGGGCCGCGAAATGTTGAAAATATCCCTGGATTTCCCTGAAATGAGTTAAGGATACAACCGAAATACTAAAGCTGGTTGGCCACTCCATAATCTGTATCACTCCATTAATGTGAACGAGTAGAGTCACCTTAACCATTTCACTATCTCGCTAGGTGTCATTTAAGTACGAGATGAGGAAACTACGTTTCTTCATTAATATTTTTTCTAAATTAAATGTAATGGTCGGGAGCCGAGAACTAAAATTGTAAAAATAATTTATGAAATTGAATATTCTGAACGTAGGCTGAGCGAAAGTGAATCGTGCAAGGTGGTGCAACCGGAAAATAAGGAATTAGTGGCTTCTGAAATTTATTGGAGTAGATGGATATTAAAGATTTGGTATAGAACAGAAATAAGAAATTCGACGATTAATATAACAGGCGTGAGAATAAGAAAGGTAAAATTTCTTACTTTAAAAGAATGGCGGCTGGGAGAGGGGGGAGGGGGGGAAGGGAGGGGTGAGTGGGAGGGAATACGGTGTGCGATGAAGTATCTATAAGAGATTAATTTAAAAATTCAGGATGCACAAAGGACAAGTCAAAGAACTACATACATTTGAAACTAATTAAATTTTGAAGTTCAGCCGGAGCCTTTTTCCATTACATTCGGAACTACGAGTTGTTCTTTTTCCCATTCACTTCACTCTAAGCTTATTTATCAATCAATGATGTTAGCAAATGTGTGTCTCTCATAACGAGACTAATGACATGAGGTTGTTAGGTATTCCCTTATCGAATGATGTCACAAACCAGCAAACTGTCTACATGCAAAAATACAATCAGGTTTCCTTCTATCTACATCTATGCCTACATCTACATAAATACTCCGCAAGCCACCGTACGACGCGTGACGGAGAGTACCTTCTACTACTATTAGTCATTATCTTTCCTGTTCCATTGGAAAATAGAGCGGGGAAGGACTATCTATATGGCTCCGTGCGAGCCCGAATTTCTCACACCTTATTTTCGTTGTTCTTACGCGAAATGTACAGTGGCGGCAGTAGAATAGTAATACAGTCAGCTTTTTCGAGCGAAAAGACTGTCCTACTCCCTATAGGGGTTCCCATCTGAGTTCATGAAGCATCTCTGTAATACCCATAAATTGATCGAACCTACCAGTAACACACTTAGCAGCCCGCCTCTGAACTTCCCCGATGTCCTTCTTCAATCCGACCTATTTGGGGTACCAAACACTCGAGCAGTACTCATGAATGGGTCGCAGTAATGTTCTATACGCGCTCTTCCTCACAGATGAACCACACTTTCCTAAATTTCTGTGAATAAACTGAAGTGGACCATATGCCTTCACTAACACCTACCTTACGTGCTCGTTCCATTTCATGTCGCTTTGCAACTACACGTCTAGATATTTATTCGACGTGACGGTCTCAAGTAGCACACTGCTAATGCTATATTCGAACATTACTGAATTGTTTTATCTACTCATCTGCATTAACTTACATTTTTTACACTTACAATAATTTGCCATTTATCACACCAACAACAAATTTTGTCTTCGTCATCTTGAATCCTCCTACAGTCACTCAACGAAGGCCTTTTTCCGTACACCAAGCGTCATCGACAAACAGCCACAGATTGCTACCCACTCTTTCTGCAGATCATTTATGCATACAGGATATATGTCACTCCTATGACACTTCACTGGGGCATCCCTCACGATATCCTTTTCTCTGATGAACACTTGCCGTCGAGGACAGCATACTGGGTTCTATTACTTATGATACACTGGAGCCACTCACATGTATGAGAATCAACCTAGGTTAGGACTTTCGTTAACAATCTACAGCAGGGAAGCGTGTGAATTACTTTCCGTAAATTTAGGAATATTGAATCTGCCTTTTGCCCTTCATTCATGATCGGCAGATAATTGTGCGACAAAAGGCGACCTAAAATTCGCACTAGCAATACTATCTAAAAACTTGCTGATCTGTGTACAGAAGCTTTTCTGTCTGAAGGAATTTATTATGTCCGAACTGAGAATTCTGTATCAAACCGATGTTAAGGATATTGACCTGTAATTTAGCAGGTCCATTCTTTTACCCTTCTTTTATATAGGAGTCACGTGCGCTGTTTTCCAGTCTCTTGGGACTTTGAAATGGGCAAGAGATTCGCGATAACTACAAGCAGTTGCTTCTTTACGCCAGGGATGCTAATTACTATGGGGGAATCTGTGCTAGGCTCAAACGATTGTACGTTTGTACGATCCTCCTGCGTGAATGATATCTTAAGCTAGAAATATAGAACTTCAGCTTTCCTTTGCCATCTCCTGCTAACGCACCAGACTTATCAACGAGTGACTGGACTGAAGCCGTTGACCTGCTTAGCGATTTGATGTAGGAACTGTATTTCTTTTGATTGTTATCGGCTCGTTACTTGAGAAAAAAAAACCGACTGTTAGTGAAAGATTCGAAGAACAGTATATTTGGAAGGTTTAGCCATTCCAAACATCTTCGATGTTCATTGTTGGATGCAAAATTCTAGACTACTGTTGAACAGGACATTATAGTTAGCAGTGTTTCCCCCACCCTTTGATTCTAGTGGTAGACTTATTACCTTACTTACATTACGGGCTGCAAGATATCCTGTAGCCTTTTTTGATTTAGTGCACCGTGAGTTCGATAAAAGAACTCGTTCACACATACTATCATGTGTGAAGGCTCGCAAGACCAAGAGGCCGGTTAAGTAGAATATGTAGTATTGTGTATTTTCATTTGTAATGTGGCAGCGTGTTTACGTAACTACTATCTGGTTTAGTTTCCAGCTGTCGGGGATCGAGTGGCAACTGGCGTAAATAAAAAATGAATTCCACACATCATTTAAGGAAGGGAACAACATTCTTGCTTTAAATAATACATGAGCAATTTCTTTCCCCATTATTGTCTACTTGAATTATTACCCAGAAACCAATCATCCTGAAGCAGACATGACGTTACAGTATAAGCTTCATTTATTTTTCTGAGGTGACACAGCAACTTTGATTTGTTCTGAATGTCAATTCTGTACGTAGGGACGCGTTGTACTTCATTAGACCGTAGTAACAAAGTTTCCAGTTGTATATACGTTTTAAAATATATGTAATCACCACATTTTAATTATTTAGAACTGAAGACTATACCGATGGACATCCACGTTTGCAAATCACAATTATTTGTTGCGTTGTTAAAGTGTCATATGCAGCGATGAAGGTGCATCATCTTCCTATAGGTGTTATTTCTTTAATAATTCGAAATTTTCTTGTCGGAACGGTCCTGTTTTCACATAATGCAAAGGCTTTTGATGTAACTGACGAGAATAACGTCGATTGTTCTGCAATTTCATATAGCTCGAGGAGATATGCAGACTGCAACAGCCGGTTTCAGTACTATCGTCAAGCAACAACAGTATCTGAACTGCTCAGTTAGTTTGCATATTTGTTGAGTGCGTTTGTGCATAGCTCTGGTAGCAGATTTCACTGACACTCCACTGTGAGATGCTAGATGGCCCAACGACTTTTTCTGACGTCCTTCCAAGGGTGCTTCTAACTTTCGCGGACTGGTCAAAAATAAGGAAACACACAAAAAAACACAGCGCATTACTATGCTTAACACGCTGTACAAAAACAGTTGACGTTCAAACCAGCTTTCAGTCGCCTCGGCATGGATAAATACAGGTCCTGTATGGTTTTCTACGAAATCTTTTGCCATTATTCCTGCAAAATAGAGGCAAGTTGAGGTAACGATGATAGAGATGGATAGCGATGACTTACACTCAAAGTCTCAATAACATTGAGATCTGCTGAAAGTGGTGGCCAGATAGATACGACAATTCATCCTTGTTCTTAGAGAACCAGTCCTGGTCGATGCAAGCTGTGTGAACAGTAGCCCTGTCTCCTTTGAATACAACACCGCCATTGGGCATAGAACACTGTACCATGAGATGGACCTGATCAGCCAAAATTGTTACATAATCCTTGGCAATGTGATTTTGCAGAGTAATCATGGGCCCATTGGAATACCACGATATGACTGCCCAATCATCACCGAACACTCGCCACGTTTCACTCTTGGGACGTAAAACTCGGCCAGAAGTTGGAAACAGCGTGAAACTTAATTCCTCCGACTTTCTTCCATTGCTCCACAGTCCAGGTTTTCAGTGCTTCGGCATCATTTATTCAGTGTTACGCGCGCTCACATCACTGGTGAGTGTTCTTGGAATTCCAGTTCCCCGTGCAACTCCCATCTTATTGTGTTCCCTTCGTGTTGTTTTGGTGGTGGCAGGCTTCGTGTGATATTCAGTTCTGCAGTGACTTTTGCCGCTGTCGTCCTCTTATTCTTCGTCGCAATTCTCATCAATGACAGTTCGTCACGATCACTCGACACACATTTTTGTCCGCCTTATGACTTAGCGGTCAATGTTTTCCCGCTTTCCCTAAACGCAGTATAAATCTTCGACACGCTGCCTCTTGAAACACCATCACTTCGGCTACCCTGATTACGGAAGCACCCACGATACGAGTAGTAACAGTTTGCAGTAACGTTCGAATGAACTGAGCTTCTACACAATGCAGTCACAACTACAGAGAACACTATTCCGACCACGAATGTGTACAACGTATTGAAAACATTGCACAGGTACCGTTCGTTCAAATGGTTCAAATGGCTCTGAGCACCACGGGACTTCACTTCTGAGGTCATTAGTACCCTAGGACTTAGAACTACTTAAACCTAACCAACCTAAGGACATCACACACATCCATGGCCGAGGCATGATTCGTACCTGCGACCGTAGCGGTCGCGCGGTTCCAGACTGTAGCGCCTAGAACCGCTCGGCCACTTCGGCCGGCCCGTAACGATCGTGGTCAAATACAAAAGCGCAACTTGCAGACTTTATGTTCAGGCATGCATTTCTCACGGTGTTCCCACATTTTGCCCACTCTCCGTATCTACTCTGCCTGACAAAATAACAGTGAAGCCCCGAGAAGACAGCGTCGGATGTCATTGTAACGTCTTATACCCTCACACCTTCAGCGAGTATGTAACCGATTAGAGAGGCAATTCTGTGTAGAGAGTAGAACTGTCACCACAGTACATTAGTTTCGTTTGTGTCTGCTGTTGTTACCAGGCCTGGAAGACAGAGTTTGAAATGGGCCTCACTAGGCTGGCTGGTCGAATCGTGTAATACCCAGATTTGCGGAGTATTGGGGTTTGACTGCGGCCAGACGCTGGACTGAGTGGGAACGTCCATACACTCGTTCTCAAACTTCGGCCTTAGCACGTCTGACCACCACAAAGAAGGCTCTCGGTATTGTGCACCACGCACATCGTAGCCCCACCACATCTGCGAGTGCCATCCGGAAACAAATAATGGACACCCGGCAGCGTTGTGTGTCATCACTATTGGTTGGAAACTACCACCAACCCGTTTAGGGAATTACCGTTCCATGCGAAAGCGGCGGTTAACACCGTAACATGCGAAGGCAGCCGCTAACACCGTAATACAAACTGCTGCGTTTGGAAGAGTGGCGTGACCGGGTGGCGTGAATGGCGTCGCACTGTGCTCAGCTATGCACAGCTGTCCTGCACGACCCTGGATAACCATCTTCGGTGAATATGACGGCGATCTGGACAGTGGTTCCATTATTGCAATGTTTTGGAGACGCACAGCGGTGCTACTACTGGCGTCATGGTGTGAGGAGCCATCGAGTGTGAGATCTGCTAACTACTGGTAGTGACTGAGTGAACTCTGACGGCACAAATATACGTCACGGACATGCTGCGTCCTCATGTGTTACCTCTCATGTGACTGTATCGTGGCGCCAGTTTTCGGCAGCAGTACTCCACGCAAGGCGTGTCTCTGTGAAGTGTGTGCGTGATGTTGGCGCCCTGCTGCACCTTAAAAGATCGCCATATCTGTCTCCGATAGAACATGTGTGCGGTCAGCTTCGACATCACCTCCGTGCCAGTGCCAGTATCATATCAACGACGAGCTGCAACATTTGTGGGCCAGCTTGCCTCAGGAGACCAAAATACGGTTTTACGACACTCTTCCGAACCGAATGAGTGCACGCATTCAGGCCAGAGAGGGAGTTAAGCGTCATATTGAGAAATGTGTTCATACTGCCAAGTTCTTCATAAATTTGACTATTTTCTGAACACTGCAGGAGCATAATGTACAGGTCAACATATGAATTTTTAATGCTGAACGTAGTCTCTTAGTGAGAGGTGGGAAAATGTAATTTACCCAGGAAGATTATCTAAAATGATCGTTTTCGTGGCCCAACTGTTCAAGTGTAGGGAAGAACGATGTTGTATGGTAGTATTGACCTCTAAACCTTTGAACACGGTACACTCACCGGTGAGCGTTAGTGTGACGCTGTACTCCTTCCTTACGTGCGGTCTCATCAGGAGTGCATACGGCACTGACTTAATTTTCGGGATTCCATACTTCAGTCGGTGAAAACATAACTGTTATGGGACCACTTTGTTCTTCGCCTGTGTCTGTCTGTAAAAAATGCCTTTTCTCAGGAAGACGTGTCAACTTGAAATTTATGTCATATAGTAAGGTCTATGGTAACCCACCAGGGTGGGCGAGAGCGCTAACGCGCTGCTTCCTGGACTCTGGTAGGCGCGCCAGCCCCGGATCGAACCCGCCCGGCGGATTACCGACGAGAGCCGGTGCGCCAGGCAACCTGGATGTGGTTCTTAGGCGGTTTTTCACATCCCAGTAGGTGAATACTGGGCTGGTCCCAAGTTACACCTCAGTTACACGGCTCATAGACATCTGAACACGTTCGCACTATTACATCGATTACACTAGACACAGACAGTTGGGGTACACTAGTTCCTTCCTGAGGGGTACGGGGTGGCGACAGGAAACGCATCTGGCTACCCCTTTAAATTAACATGCCACATCCGATTCACCACCAGACCCTACAGTGGGGATTATTACTTGGAAAGAGAGAGAGAGAGAGAGAGAGAGAGAGAGAGAGAGAGAGCGAGAGAGAGAGAGAGAGAGAGAGCGAGAGAGGTCTATGGTCCCTTGTCGGTGTAAAACGCTGAAGGTTCTAAATAAATGAAATCAAAATATATGGCGATTTATGTCACGTACTTTAATACTCGCAAATTCACCGATTAAAAGCTGTAGGTTACTTTCCGTTAGCCTAGAATCATGACATTTGGAAATAATCGCCGATATTCTCGGCTTACAGAATGGATGAACTGTCTATAAATAACCTTAAGTTTAAAATTAAAGCAATAACAGCCCACGGTTGCAACTGGTTTGTGACCGAGGGCTGTTATTGTTTCAATTTTACTTTGTAAACGGTCGCTGACCATGCAGACATGTTTAAAACTTTTTAATAGTTAAGTTTGTACGGAAGCCTCACAGTGCGAGTCCTTCTCGCGGGCCCCTAGACAATTTTAATGGACGACAATGCGCGGCCACAGGTGGAGCAGCTCTTGGAACGAGAGTATTTTCGGCTGATGAATTGGCCTGCTATTTCCCCGACTTAAGTCTCATCGCGCACATGCGTGATGCGTTGGGGAGCCTTACTCCAGGACATCGACATACATCAATTACCATCCAGCAGTTGTCAAACACGCTGGTAGAGGAATGGAACGCCTTAGCCACTTTGTACCCAGCGTGAGAGCAAGTTTCAGGTGACGTACTGCCGTCCGTGGTGATCGCGCACCCTCCTAACAACCGCGTCCGGCCCTTTATAAAGCCCAGAGGACTATCATAAATCGCGGTGACGCTGGTGTAATTATTGTCATTGAATAGAAGTGTCATTTCTGCTCATCTCATTCAATATTTTAGTTATTCGGTTGGTGAGTAAGTTCGTGGCCTTTCTTTTCATGTTGGTATCTTTAATTGACTATGATAACTGAGTTTACGTGTTGGCATTTTATCACTGGAGGTAGTGAGTGGTGCTGCGGACGTTAGAAAATGGGATGCCAAGCGGAGAAATCTGAACATTACATTTCCTGTTTTAGTTCAATGGAGGGTTGACAGCAGCAGAGGCAGCCAGAAACATTTGCGCCGTCAATGCTATTGGACAGAACACGGTGAAAAAATGGTTTTCTTGTTTTGAGGAGGGTCGTTTTGAAAATAGTGACTCTCCACGTCTAGGAAAACATTCGGGGTTTGATGAACATCGTTTAAACGCATTAATCCACAATGATCCAAACTAGTGCACTCGAGAACTTGTAAGTGTGATGAACTGTGATCATTCCACCATTTACTTGCAATAGGGACGTGGAGAAGGTTAAAAAAACCTGGAGTATGAGTACAGCATGCTCTCAGACAAACCGGTAAAAATCAGCGGGTGGCCGTATGTGCCGCTCTGCTTGCTCGTCTTCAATTTGCTCGTGAACAATCCCGATCATTCCAATTCTGTATCGTTACTGGTGATCAGGAATGGCGTCTTTATGCTAATATAAGGAAAAAGAAAGTAACGGTTGAGCCTAAACGATGCAGCACTTCCCCGTACTCAAACATGTGCGCATCCGGAAAAGAAAATGTTATGCATCTTGTGGAACAGCTACGATGTGGTGTGGTACGAATTGCTTCTCCGCGATGTAACCATCACTGCTGCCATTTACTGTCGACAAATGACACGTCTTGCAGACGCAATCCAGGAAACACCACCAGGAACATTGGGTGAAGAGACGCTACTCCACAATAACGGCCACCCGCATTCTGCTATACTGACAAAAAACACTGTACAGGAGTTGGTTTGGGGAATCATTCCTCACCCACGTTTTCACCTGATATTGCGCCGTCGGATTTTCACCTTTTCGGCTCTCTATCGAATAGTTTTCAAGGAACTTCCTTTCTGGATGAAAATGCGCTCCGAACATGCCTCGTCGAGATTTTCGCACGAAAACCACGTGATTTCTACACTCGCAGAGACGAAAGTTATCCCAGCCTTCGGAAACTGATGTAAATAGCGAACGTGTATATATTATTGATGACAGAAACCTCTGTTGTGTTTATTAAACTTATGGAACAACGCTGCGATCTTACGAGTTACTTGGCGGTGAGACGTCATGCGAAAGTTCCTTTCATTCTTCAGTTTTGAGCAGCAGTGTATTATGACTAAAGACGGATCACTAATGCAAAAAATGCTCCTAACTGCGCTTGACTGATTACCTGTTAACGACGTACGTGATTCCTGGTTTAAAGTTCAGCTGGACCACGCGTACCCCCTTCGGCTCTGCTGTTTCCACAAGCGCCCGTGTACCTGTGCGGGTATGTGAGGATGACGGCGCCGCTGCACAGCGACTCCTTGCCGGCGACGGCGAACAGCCTGCGGTTGACGACGACGGCGGCGCCGTGGTCCGGGCGGCAGTCCGCCGTGGCCCCCGTGACGCAGAGCGCGCCTGCGCGGGGCCGGGGGCAGCGGCCCAGCTGCAGCTCCACCGCCGTCTGCTGCCGCCGCTGCCGCTCGTCGCCGCCCATGCCGTAGCCCACGACCAGTGCCACCACTGGAGGATCTCTGCGTCCGTGCGATGTATACATACACTCGGATGAAATTAGCGGTACAACGTGAAGATTTATTTCTTTCCTTTTTCTTAAAAAAAATTATTGGCCTACAGAAAGCGCCATTTCAACAATGGAATGTCAGATACGATGATACGAACGTAAGGACAACATCAAAATCACCCAGTTCCCGAGAGGAGAAAATCGTCGACCCGGCCAGGAATCTAACCCAGGCGCCTTTGGATAGCAATCTATCATGCTATCCGCCTAGCTACTGAGGCATACAATACAAGCCACCCTTGAACGAATATATATATATATATATAAAGGAATGAGACTTATTTTCTTTGGAAGAGTGGCAACCCTGCAGGCTTCCTTGGTCTATAAGCTGCTTCTAGTCCAAGCGGCACATCGATGCAACTGCTCAGTCGCGAGTTGTGCTGTGATAAGTTAACACGTGTTTGTGTCTCTCGTCACGGAAACGGAACCGCATAATATTGCGCAACGGTATGCCATCTCTTTTTGCGTTAAACTGAGTGAAAACGCGACAACTTACAGTGCGCTTCGGAAGGCTTTTGGAGAGGAGGTTATGTCAAGAGCTCAAGTTTTTCGTTGGCATAAAATGTTTACTGAAGGCAGGTCGAATGTTGAAGATGAAGACCGCAGTGGACGAGCATAAAAAATGGTTCAAATGGCTCTGAGCACTATGGGACTTAACTTCTGAGATCAGCAGTTCCCTAGAACTTAGAACTACTTAAACCTAACTAACCTAAGGACATCACACACATCCATGCTCGAGGCAGGATTCGAACCTGCGACCGTAGCGGTTCCGCGGTTCCAGACCGTAGCGCCTAGAACCGCTCGGCCACCCCGCCCGGCGGACAACCATCAACCTCACGAACAGATATCAACTTGGCCAGGATGCGTGAACTAGTACGATCTGATCGAAGATTAACCGAGAAAATGATTGTAGAAGAACCGAACATCAATCGAGAAACGGTTTGTCTAATAATGACTGAAGATCTTGGTATGAGTCAGATTTGTGCAAAAATAGTTCCCAAAAATCCCACACTACAACAGCGAGAAACACGGAAAAATGTGGCAGCCGATCTGTTAGAGCAAACGGAAATCAATCCAGAATTGTTGAGCCATGTTATCACTGGTGATGAAAGTTCGTTTTTTCTGAACGATCCAGAGGCAAAATGCCAAAGTTCGCAGCTGTGCTCAAAGGGATCACCCAGAACAAAAAAAGCTCGCATGTCAAAGACAAAAGTGAAATACATGCTTGTGTGCTTCTTTGATTCCAAGGGAATTGTTCATAAAGAGTGGGTGCCTCCTGGACGAACAGTTAACCAATATTACTACAAAGAAATTTTTAGAAAGACTTCGTGAAAGAGTTCTTCGTGTCCGTGTCAACATTGCTGATAATTGGGTTCTGCATCACGATAATGCGCCATCCCATAGTGCTCTGTCAGTACAGCAATTTTTAACCTCAAAAGAAATTTCAGTACTACCACAGCCATCTTATTCACCAGATATCGCTCCGTGCGACTTTCTCTATATCCATGAGTCAAAACGGCGGTGAAGGGACACCATTTTCAAACAACACAATATGTCCAAAAAGCTTTGACGAGGGTCTTGGAGGATATTACAGAAGATGAGTTCCAGAAATGTTACCATTAATGGCAGAAGCGCTGGAAAAGGTGTGTGCAATCAGAAGGGAACTACTTTGCAGAAGACAACACTAAACTTGACTAAAACGATAACAACATTTTTTTCACATCAGTCTCATTACTTTATTATCGTTATATATATATATATATATATATATATATATATATATATATATATATAGGCTATAATTTTGAAGTATAATTAACTGCTTTTCAAGATTTATAGTAAGAATATATGTATTCTTTCCAAACATCTTGAAAAGCAGTTGATATTTACTTCTAAGTTCTTGGCCGATTTACTTCAAATTTCTACATTCAGGTAAAACAATGAATCAAATTACCGGAAAATTAAATGCCTAAGAAACGAAATATATCGTGGTAAACTGACTATAATTCCTATTGCGAGAATACTCTGCAGCGGCAATACCCGTCTTTGAGACAGTACAATCGTACGTCACTATTTTAGTCTGTTTCACAGTCATTTGTATAAAAAGTCCACAGTCTCATAGAAATGCTAAGGCAACCCATGGATGTAGTAGCAACAAAAGTCACTAGATCCTGGGTGCACCAAAAGATCGAACTGTACTCTATATTTCCTGAACTCTGACGTAAAATTTTATCGATGATGGACGACCTGCTTCATCACCGTATAACGTCTAAGCTAAATTAATCAACTATTTTGTAATGAAGGTAGACTTACCATGCACACTGTACGATATGAACGAAAGTGAACTTGCTAACGATAAAGTTTTTCTTAGTTGTATTTTTCCTAGAGTCACTTCCATCACAGAAGAGCAAAACCAATATTTTCAAAAATCGTCATTTGAAAATTTTATTTTTATCCAATCCGATACTATACTCCAAAATTATGGCCTTTTTTCTACTTCTTCAGCTAGTAACTTAATATCAATATTCTCGTCTCTGGTTTCACTCATTCTTCGCAACGTAGAACAAAGAAAATTAACAGGAATACAAAGACAATTCCTCTGGTCACCGTGGAATCTCGCAATCAATTGAATAGCACACAGGCGACATCAGTCTTTCTGACCGCTCAACGTGCGTTCGTCTTCGTTAAAAAAATTTTTTTTTCGTGAATTCTGCGTTAACATATGCTAATGTGATCGGTTTGTACGTTGAATGTAAAGGTGTCTATACAAGTGTCAGATTTCTGTCATGGGAATCTAACAGTGGAGCCTGAGAGTGTTTGAAAATTAAAATCAAAGCGGAGTTGTGGAATGGTGCCGTAGCTGTGTGGTTGAGAGGGCAAGCTCGCAATTTGGCGCCTGGAGAAAATCAAGTTAAGCTCCGAAAGGCGTTAGACTAAAAATGGGAAAAAATAATGAAATACTGTGACGGCGTACTAATGACAAAAATACGGTCAACCAGGGTAACTTTTTACCAGTGAGAGTTTCTTTGTACCACATACCACTTTTGATTCCAATGTCTCCTATTTCATGTACCTGCATTATTTCATACTAAAAATAACAGTATTATTACCTCCTTGATTTCTAGTTAGTATTTCAGTTGTATTTCCAACTTCCCTATAGTTCTTGGGCTTGTAACTGTCCTTTAATTGCGCTGACTGCAATTAATTGCGAGATAGCTTCTGGCGACAGTGATTAAAATTGAACACTACCAGGTCGATATAAATATCTTGATGTTTCAAAGTAAACCTACAGCATTCAATTAACACTGCTTGTTTCTACTTTTTATTGACACCCGATTCCCTTCCGGCACGGTTTAAATTTACCCACAGCGTTAGACATAGGAAAAATTCTTTGTTTTTTTTTTTAAGCCTGGTCTAAAGGTCGGAAAGATTGTGTAACTTTATACCAGCATTAAAATTGAAATTTTGCTCTGATAGGGCATGCTTGGTATACATTTAACATTTTTCCAAGCACTCAGAAACTCTGTATGTAAAATGTTACAATGGTTGTTGTGATGAGAAACTTGTTTTACGTTCAGTATTTTCATAAAATGGTAAAAAGCGGCGCACAAAGCTGCCCCGACTGACTGTATCCCTAATCTGTAAGTTGCAGTCCGATGTTCTTACAGGAGATAGTACTGGTCAAAACTTAAAACCAATTTATTTAAATATGTATTCACCAGACAGAATATCAGTGACTCATTCAAAAGACCTAACTGGTCAGTTTGGAACGCCTTGCACGGTGCACAACTGGTTGCAGGGCGTCATGTCACCAATGAATTAAGTCATTATAGTGACATGATGTGTTGTAATGATGTTTGAATCAGAGCAGTGATATGGCCCGACGGGGCGACGTGATAAAATGACAAATGGACTGTCGTGTTTGGGCGTACCGATGAACAAACCGTGAATGAAGTTATCCTATTTGTTGGCGTACCGACACAGACTGTTCACCATTCCCACAAGGGTGGTGAACCATGTAACATGGCGTAAGAAAAGTGATTGTAAAAAGATGCTAACGAGCAACTAATGGAGACGAGTGTCACGCTTTGTCAATAAGAACGTTTCAGACCCATTAGGAATTACTGTTGTCAATGAATTCAGACCAATATTGAACAGTTTCTGAACGAGCAACTAACGGAGACGAGTGTCACGCTTTGTCAATAAGAACGTTTCAAACCCATTAGGAATTACTGTTGTCAATGAATTCAGGCCAATATTGAACAGTTTCTGATCCAAAATTGCGAAGGGAATTGCATGCGATGGACATTTGGCGTCGGGTACCTAGCAAAAGGCCGTTGGTGATAGTAGCATATAAATCTGAAGGTCTCCAAAAGACCGAACGACGATGCAGGGCGATGAATGCGACAACGGCCCAATGATGCGTTTGACCTGCAGTGTGTTGATGACATAGTTTAGGCCAGAGGGAGTTCTGTGATGTTTTGAGGGCGTTTTCCTAAGCATGACTTGAAACCAACCATTTAGCTTACCATGAACATGAACACGTATGTGAATTTTAAAATATTCTCGGCGAATTGAGTATTCGAAGAAATTTCGGGCTTACAGCAGCTTGTCAACTGTGCTCCACGATATTTCAACTGGACACTTGCCAGTCATCCTCAGGTGAGCCATCGAAGATTGACGAAGACGTCCTCAGTTCAGCTACACTCCTGGAAATTGAAATAAGAACACCGTGAATTCATTGTCCCAGGAAGGGGAAACTTTATTGACACATTCCTGGGGTCAGATACATCACATGATCACACTGACAGAACCACAGGCACATAGACACAGGCAACAGAGCATGCACAATGTCGGCACTAGTACAGTGTATATCCACCTTTCGCAGCAATGCAGGCTGCTATTCTCCCATGGAGACGATCGTAGAGATGCTGGATGTAGTCCTGTGGAACGGCTTGCCATGCCATTTCCACCTGGCGCCTCAGTTGGACCAGCGTTCGTGCTGGACGTGCAGACCGCGTGAGACGACGCTTCATCCAGTCCCAAACATGCTCAATGGGGGCAGATCCGGAGATCTTGCTGGCCAGGGTAGTTGACTTACACCTTCTAGAGCACGTTGGGTGGCACGGGATACATGCGGACGTGCATTGTCCTGTTGGAACAGCAAGTTGCCTTGCCGGTCTAGGAATGGTAGAACGATGGGTTCGATGACGGTTTGGATGTACCGTGCACTACTCAGTGTCCCCTCGACGATCACCAGTGGTGTACGGCCAGTGTAGGAGATCGCTCCCCACACCATGATGCCGGGTGTTGTCCCTGTGTGCCTCGGTCGTATGCAGTCCTGATTGTGGCGCTCACCTGCACGGCGCCAAACACGCATACGACCATCATTGGCACCAAGGCAGAAGCGACTCTCATCGCTGAAGACGACACGTCTCCATTCGTCCCTCCATTCACGCCTGTCGCGACACCACTGGAGGCGGGCTGCACGATGTTGGGGCGTGAACGGAAGACGGCCTAACGGTGTGCGGGACCGTAGCCCAGCTTCATGGAGACGGTTGCGAATGGTCCTCGCCGATACCCCAGGAGCAACAGTGTCCCTAATTTGCTGGGAAGTGGCGGTGCGGTCCCCTACGGCACTGCGTAGGATCCTACGGTCTTGGCGTGCATCCGTGCGTCGCTGCGGTCCGGTCCCAGGTCGACGGGCACGTGCACCTTCCGCCGACCACTGGCGACAACATCGATGTACTGTGGAGACCTCACGCCCCACGTGTTGAGCAATTCGGCGGTACGTCCACCCGGCCTCCCGCATGCCCACTATACGCCCTCGCTCAAAGTCCGTCAACTGCACATACGGTTCACGTCCACGCTATCGCGGCATGCTACCAGTGTTAAAGAGTGCGATGGAGCTCCGTATGCCACGGCAAACTGGCTGACACTGACGGCGGCGGTGCACAAATGCTGCGCAGCTAGCGCCATTCGACGGCCAACACCGCGGTTCCTGGTGTGTCCGCTGTGCCGTGCGTGTGATCATTGCTTGTACAGCCCTCTCGCAGTGTCCGGAGCAAGTATGGTTGGTCTGACACACCGGTGTCAATGTGTTCTTTTTTCCATTTCCAGGAGTGTATACACAGGGTGTCCCAGAAATGTTGGACAAACTTCGAAGGGTTGTGGGCGGTGGCCTGAGGGACAAATCGAGGATAAGGACCCGTATCTGTAGACGTCATCAAACGACGCTACGTACGACGAAGTTATAGGCGCCGGCACCTACCTCTATGCCACCACTCCGCCGCCAAACATTACTACGCTGACGAACAGTATGCAGTTCAGTTGAAGAGGAGTGGACATCTCTAAAGCGAACAATCACAGATGTCGGACAGACAAACGTGGGTACAAGGACGGTAACTGCGAAGAAACCCTAGTTAACTGAAGAAATACATCGACTGATTGACTAAGCAAAAAGAGTACAAAATTTTCAAGGAAATACACACGTACAGTAATGTAAATCACTTAGGAATGAAATAAATAGGAAATGAAAGGAAGCCAAGGCGAAATGGAAGAAGGAAAGATGTGTAAATATCGAAAAAAATGATCGCTCGGAGGACTGACTCAGCATTAATTTTTTTATATTCTCAGTCATCAGTCTTCTGACAGGTTCGACCCGACCCACCACGAAGTCATCTCATGAGTCAACCTTCTCATCTCACAGTAGTAATTGCAACCTACGTCCTCAATTATTTGCTGGATTTATTCCAATCCCTGACTTCGTCTACAGTTTGTAACCCGTACAGCTCCCTCTAGTACCATGAAAGTTATTCCCCGATGTCTTAACAGATGTCCTATTATCCTGTACCTTCTTCTTGTCAATGTTTTCCATATATTGTTTTCCTCGCCGATTCTGCGAAGAACCTTCTCATTCCTCACCTTATCAATCCACCTAATTTTCAGCATTCGTCTGCAGTACCACATGTGAAATGCTTCGATTCTATTCTGTCCCGGTTTTCCCACAGTCCATGTTTCTTTAACATACAATGCTGAGCTCCAGACGTACGTTCTCAGAAATTTCTTCCTGAAATTAGGGCCTATGTTTGATACTAGTAGATTTCTCTTGGCAAGGAATGCCCTTTTGGCCAGTGCTTGTCTGCTTCTGATCTCCCCCTTTCGCCGTCCGTCATTGGTTGTTTTGCCGCCTACATAGCAGAATTCCTTAACCTCTACTTCGTGATAGCCAATTCTAATGTTACGTGTCTCGATGTTCTCGTTTCTGCCACTTCGCAGTACTTTTATTTGTCTTCCTTCGATTTACTCGCAATTCATTTCGTGTACTCATTAGACTTTTCTTCCACTCAGCAGATCCTGCAATGTCATCAGCGACTCATCATTGATATCCTTCCAGCCTGAATTTTAATCCCACTCTAGAACTTTTCTTTTATTTCCGTCATTCCTTTTGCGATGTATGTGCATCAGCGAAAGATTAGTCTATGTCGTACACCGTCTTTAATCCGAGCACTTCGTTCTTGGAATTGCAGTCTGTAGCTTACCCCTATTTTTCTCAGAATTTAGAGCGTCTTGCACCATTTTACATTGTCGAACGCCTTTTTCGGCTCGACAAATCGTATGAACGTGTCTTGAGCTTTCTTCAGCCTCGCTTCCATTATAAACTAAGTTTTGTAGGTCCTTCACCATTTCTAAAGCCATCGTGATCGTTATCTAACAGATCCTCAATTTTTTTCCACTCTCTTGTGTATTATACATGTCAGCAACTGGGATGCACGAGTTATTAACTTGATTTTGCAATGATTCTCACCCTTATCGGCCCTTGGAATTGTGTGGACGATGTTTTTCCAAAGTCTGCTGGTATATTGCCAGTCTCATACATTTTACCCACCAACATGAATAGTCGTTGTGTTGTCACTTCCGCCTATGATTTTAGAAATTCTGATGCAATGTTATCTATCCCTTCTGCCTTATTTGCTCTTAACTCTCCCAAAGCTCTTTTAAATTATGATACTGGATCCCGCATCTCTTCTGTGTCGAATCCTGTTTCTTCTTCTGTCACGTCATCAGACAAGTCATGCCTCTCATAGAGGCCTTAAAAGTATTACTTCCACCTACCCACTCTCTTCTGAATTTAATAGTGGCATTTCGATTACACTATTAATGATACCGCCCTTGACTTATTTCACCGAAGGTTGTTTTCACATTTCTATGTGCTGAATAGTCCTTCCGACAACCTTTTTTTTCGATTTCTTCACATTTTTCATGCAATGATGTCGTCTTAGTTTCGTATATATTTTGTTCCTAAGTGATTTGTATTTCTGTATTCCTCAATTTCCGTGCACATTTTTTCAGTCGTTTCGTCGATCACTGAAGTATTTCTTCTGTTATTCATTGGTACTCCGCAGCTACCTTTCTTGCAGCTAGGTTTTCCTTTCTAACTTCTACTAATGCCCTTTTTAGAGATATCCATTCCTCTTCAACAGAACTTCCTAGTGAGCTATTCATTATCACAGCAACTATAGCCTCAGAGAACTCAAAACGTATCTCTTCAGTCCTCAGTATTTCCGTGTCCAATTTCTTTGCGCACTGATTCTTACTAACTACTCTCTTAAACATCAGTTTACTTTTCATCATTACTAAATTGTTATCTGGGCTCTGTCTGCTTCTGGGTACGCCTTACAATCCAGTATCCGATTCTTTCCCACGTGTATCTCCTCCTCTTGTGACTAACAGGCTATTAGCTATTACTAGCTGATATTTTGTGCATAATTCAATTAGTTTTTCTCTTCTCTTGTTCCTATTACCAAGCCCATTTTCTCCTGTAAGAATTTCTTCTGCTCCCTCCGATATAACCACATTCCAATCCCCAATCACTATTAGATTTTCATCTTCCTTTACGTACTGAATTACCCTTTCAATATCCTCACATACTTTATCTCTTCATCTTCTGCTTGCGATGTCGGGATGTATACCTGAAGTATTGTTGGGGGTGTTGGTTTGTTGTCGATTCGCAGGAGAACAACAGTATCATCTTATTTATTACGGGTCCCACTCCCTTTATACCATTTTCTGCTGCTGTTGGTATTATCCTATATTCGGTTGATCTAACTACTATTCAAGTACTTTGAGGAAAAAAACAACATATTTTCGCCTTCAGCTGTACTATTGTATATTTATT
Organism: Schistocerca americana; assembly: GCF_021461395.2. NCBI lineage: Eukaryota > Metazoa > Arthropoda > Insecta > Orthoptera > Acrididae > Schistocerca > Schistocerca americana. Next base: position 906,787,390 of record NC_060119.1, read on the forward strand.
CCCTACCGGTTTCAGTTATAACAACCATCTTCGAGAAAAACGCAGTACTTCAGTGCATGCATACAGTATACTGTTTTTCCCATGTCGAGATGGTTGTTATAACTGAAACAGGTAGAGGATATATATACTTTTGTACAGCTGATGGCAAAATATGCCTTTCTCACCTCCGAAAATTTTTAGTATTCAGGTTGGTGTGTAGAATTTGTGAGACTGGAGACATTCCATCCAACACTCTGAAATTTGTGATTCACTCAATCCCGAACACACCAAGTGCAAACACCTACCAGAATCATCGCAGAGTCATGTTAACGTCTCATGAATCAAAGTCGTTGACAAGAATAACACATAAAAATGCAAAAGGAAATACAGGAGAAGTTAGATGAGGATCGATCTGGCTTGCGGAAAGATAAAAGCAGTAGAGAAACAGTTATGACGTAAAGCTTGGTAAGCAGGACCTAAAAAAACTCAAGATACACTCGTTAGATTTCTCGACAGATAATCGAGAAATCGCGAGAGCTCTGTGCTCCTGTTTTCATCTGCTTCCTTCACAACAGAAAAGTCTTCGCTGTGTTGTCTGGGCAGATGTTTGCAGAGTTCGGTTTCGCACCAGTCTTGACAGCATAATAATCACCACACAGCTGTGAATATTAAGTGCAGGCACGTCTGATGTCTTCCATGTATCAAAAGTTGTCAGACAGTGTTATGTTCTATCCCGCCAACTGTACAACATATATGCAGAAAATGTCATCAGGAATGCTTGTGATGGTTGCACTAAAGGCTTCTCATTTTGTGGTAGAACTAGTAACAACAGAACGAGATTTTCACTCTGCAGCGGTGTGTGCGCTGATATGAAACTTCCTGCCAGAAGAACTTCTGTGAAGTTTGGAAGGTAGGAGAAGAGGTACTAGCAGAATTGAAGCTGTGAGGACGGGTCGTGAATCGTACTTAGGTAGCTCAGATGGTAGAGCACTTGCCCGCGAAAGGCAAAGGTCCCAAGTTCGAGCCTCGGTCCGGCACACAGTTTTCACCTTTCAGGAAGTTTCTATTAACAACATTCGATTTGCTGATGACACCGTGCTTTCAGTCTGCAGCGAAGGTGAACTTGCTAAGGTACTAACAAAAGTAAAGGAATTAGTCAGCATGTTCAAACTCATAATAGATCGAGGAGCACATGTTTAACTCACAGGTCACAAAGGAACTGGAATACGCGCATTCTTTCGATATCTTGGATCAACTATCTGCGACACAGGAAACTGTGAAGAAGAGATAAGAAGACGGATCAATCTGGGACGAGTGGCTATGAAGAATGTCACCAAGATCTGGCAGAACAGAATAATAAAGAACACCAAAAACGTCCGGCTTATTGAAGAACTCTTGTTTTCCGATTCGTTTATGGTTGCGAAACATGGACTCTTAAGGCCAGAGAGAACAGCGCATTGATGCATTTGAGCTTTATTGCTGGCGCAAGATGCTGCGCATAAAATGTACTGGAAGGAAACAAGTGCGTCCATTATGAGCAAATCAGTATCACCAAGCGCCTTTCTTCTCGTGTCAGCCAAAAAATTTGCTAGTTATTTGGCGATATTGTGAGAAATGGGAGATGGTGAAAATCAAAAGAAAATATTCATGGAAGGGAAGATCGAGGGCAGGGGACCCAAGGGCAGAACCAACGCCACCTAGGAACAAGGCCTCACAGCGTGACTCGTGACGTCATGACTAGGGGTCTGAAATGCCGAGCGGCTTGTTAGGCTCTGCGCCACGTATGTGAAAACATTAAACATTTTCGTGGTAGACTACTCATAGTCTTTCACACATAAATCTGTAAACAAACGCTAATACTTCTCACTGGAGAGTTAAATTGTTCAAATTTCGTAAACTATATCTCCAAAAGTGAAAATACTTTTTCGTAATTCCCGTCACTCACACGTTTTGCAACTGCGAATTTCTATAATCAGCAATGTCACGTATATAAAGACATTCAACACTTTCCTGGTAAATTATGCATTGTTTTTTTAAGTAAATATGTAAACAAACATTAAAACTTCTCATTTCAGAATTAAATTGTTCAAATCTCGTAAACTGTAGCTCCGAAAGTGAAAAAACGTTTTCGTAATTTCCGTCACTCGCGTTTTGAAAATGCGAATTTATAATTCCATAACTCTGACAGCACTATTTTCACCGTGTAAGTCGCCTTGCATAATTTAATTGAAAATGAGGTACCGTAATTGGAAAGACTGACAATGAATCGAAGTAGGTACTCTGAGACTTGTATCTATGTCAAATTTTATTTTCGTATGACAGATACTTCATTTGGCAGTCATCTACAGTTTAATACTTAAGAAAACATTACCGTACAGAAAGTAGTGCAAACTTCACTGAACCTTCTACATACTACTTAGTTTAAGAGATTTGCCAGTAGAAGGCTTGGTAGTGTTAAGTTATTAGGTATTATAAATTGACATGGGAACCACACATTAGAATTATTACAAACTCTGAAAAACTTGCCCACTATAAGCCATTGTTCATCAAAATTGACTGTTATAAACTTGCACATTTACATTGTTCTACTGTTTACAAAGACTAACTTACCAGAATACCAGATTAGGCAGGATTTACACTCTCATGGAACTGGGGTTTAGCTGAAGAATGGGACACCACCCATCCATCAGCTTCATGTAATGACATATCTTAAGAACCTGTTATTACTTTTTACTGTACAAACTGATCCATTTATATTCACCCATCCACATACTGATCCCCATCTTTTAATTAAAATACTTATCATTTGACCCATTGATAATTGGAAATGGGTATTACAGTGTTGTAAAAATTTAAAATGTCATCTATAGGGCCATTTGTGAAAGCAGATGAGTGGTATCCCAATCTTCAGTAATGCCAGAACTAGAAATAGTAGGCATCTTCACATACCTTACCGCAGATTATTTAAATCATAGAACAGCAATGTAGTGAGTATGAAGCTGTTTAACAAACTGCCTCTAGAATGGGTAGAAGCTTTATTTGATTTATTTTAAGCACAAGTAGGACAGTTGGTTATCGGTAAATCCTTCCTACTCACTTGAATGTATGAGTGTAAATATCACAGTGATAACGGCTCGGTGAGTGTACCATAATTTCCCTAATGATTTCAATTTAAGATGTACTACACAAATCGTTTTAGCTTGAATATTTTACATTATGGAAAATCTGTTGTAACATATTGTTTTTTAATTTGTGTAAAGTAATTTTTGTATACATGCTGTATACCTTTAAACATTCGTAATTCGACTGTCTATTGCTGCAATAGTTAAATGACAATAAAATTCTTTTATTATTCACTATTTAATGTTGTCCCAGAGGAAAAAAAAACACTGCTATTCCAAACTCCAAAAACGTTATCAAATAAAATTGCATAGAATTTCTCTCAAATGAAGAATGGTTAAAGTTACGTATTGTCTCCCATCCCCTCCCCCCCCCCCCCTCCCCCCCTCTCACCGAAATATTGGTTGTATTGACAGACTGGACCTGTTCTGCAGATTAATTCTTACTTATGATAGCCGGCCGAAGTGCCCCAGCGGTTTTAGGCGCTACAGCCTGGAACCGCGCAACCGCTAAAGTCGCAGGTTCGAAACCTATTTTAACTGTTTGAGGCTTGGGAAGATGATGTGGAATAAATGTTTATTTCTATTTTTTGTTTTTATTTCATGCACAGTATTCCATACATCTTGTTGGTCAATGTTATGTATTGGACCCCTTCTGCTCTCTTCGATATGTTGCAGCCGTAAACATGAGGCTTTGCAACAGATTAATTTGTTACCACAAATTCTCTGTGAAACCCCAGTCTCATAGAATTAGGGGAATAGTCTTTTCTGTTCATCAGTAAATATATAATTAATGCTGCTCTTGCTCTATGGTTAACAAGTTTTTGTATGTCTGCCATCATCATAAGTAAAAAAAAAAAAAAAAAAAAAGGTCGAAATGGCTCTGAGCACGATGGGACTTACCTGTTGAGGTCATCAGTCCCCTAGACTTAGCACTACTTAAACCTAAGTAACCAAAGGACATCACACACATCCATGCCCGAGGCAGGATTCGATCCTGCACCCGTAGCAGCAGCGTGGTTCCAGACTGTAGCGCCTAGAACCACTCGGCCACAGTGGCCGGCTATGGACGAACAGTCTGACAGTCAGATTGTTGTTGTGGTCTTCAGTCCTGAGACTGGTTAGATGCAGCTCTCCACGCTACTCTATCCTGTGCAAGCTTCTTCATCTCCCAGTACGTACTGCAGCCTACATCCCTCTGAATCTGCTTAGTGTATTCATCTCTTGGTCTCCCTCTGCTATCTTTACCCTCCACGCTGCCCTCCAATACTAAACTGGTGATCCCTTGATGCCTCAGAACATGTCCTACCAACCGATCCCTTCTTCTAGTCAAGTTGTGCCACAAACTCCTCTTCTCCCCAATTCTGTTCAGTACCTCCTCATTAGTCATGTGATCTAGATTGCACGAAACGGAATCTGCTGCTATTGCAAATGATTGCCTGCTGGATGTGGACTTTTTCTTCAAGTACAGGGGACAGAAACTTTACACACAGGTCGGTAGAGGCGAGTTATGGAGCAAACAAGTCAGATGTCAGCATTCATACGGTATTTGTTTTGGATGCATCGGAGGAATCTTATAGACTTGATACTAGGTGCCGTTGTTGTTGTTGTTTTTGTGGTCTTCAGTCCTGAGACTGGTTTGATGCAGCTCTTCATGCTACTCTATCCTGTGCAAGTACCTACTGCAACCTACATCCTTCTGAATCTGTTTAGTGTATTCATCTCTTGGTCTCCCTCTACGATTTTTACCTTCTACGCTTCCCTCCAATACTAAATTGGTGATCCCTTGATGCTTCAGAACATGCCCTACCAACCGATCCCTTCTTTTAGTCAAGTTGTGCCACAAACTTCTCTTCTCCCCAATCCTATTCAGTACCTCCTCATTAGTTTTATAATCTACCCATCTAATCTTCAGCATTCTTCTGTAGCACCACATTTCAAAAGCTTCTATTCTCTTCTTGTCCAAACTAGTTATCGTCCATGTTTCACTTCAATACATGGCTACGCTCCATACAAATACTTTCAGAAGCGACTTCCTGACACTTAAATCTATACTCGATGTTAACAAATTTCTCTTCTTCAGAAACGCTTTCCTTGCCATTGCCAGTCTACATTTTATATCCTCTCTACTTCGACCATCATCAATTATTTTGCTCCCCAAGTAGCAAATCTCCTTTACTACTTTAAGTGTCTCATTTTCTTATCTAATTCCCTCAGCATCACCTGACTTAATTCGACTACATTCCATTATCCTCGTTTTGCTTTTGTTGATGTTCATCTTATATCCTCCTTTCAAGACACTGTCCATTCCGTTCAGCTGCTCTTCCAAGTCCTTTGCTCTCTCTGACAGAATTACAATGTCATCGGCGAACCACAAAGTTTTTATTTCTTCTCCATGGATTCTAATATCTACTCTGAATTTTTCTTTTGTTTCCTTTACTGCTTGCTGAATATACAGATTGAACAACATCGGGGAGAGGCTACAATCCTGTCTCACTCCCTTCCCAACCACTGCTTCCCTTTCATGTCCCTCGACCCTTATAACTGCCATCTGGTCTCTGTACAAATTCTATATAGCCTTTCGCTCCCTGTATTTTACCCCTGCCACCTTTAGAATTTGAAAAAGAGGATTCCAGTCAACATTGTCAAAAGCTTTCTCTAAGTCTACAAATGCTAGAAACGTAGGTTTGCCTTTTCTTAATCTAGCTTCTAAGATAAGTCGTAGGGTCAGTATTGCCCCACGTGTTCCCATATTTCTACGGAATCCAAACTGATCTTCCCCGAGGTCGGCATCTACCAGTTTCTCCATTCGTCTGTAAAGAATTCGCGTTAGTATTTTGCAGCCGTGACTTATCAAACTGGTAGTTAGGTAATTTTCACATCTGTCAACACGTGCTTTCTTTGGGATTTGAATTATTATATTCTTCTTGAAGTCTGAGGGTATTTCGCCTGTCTCATACATCTTGCTCACCATATAGTAGAGTTTTGTCAGGACTGGTTCTCCCAAGGCTGTCGGTAGTTCTAATGGAATGTTGTCTACTCCCGGGGCCTTGTTTCGACTCAGATCTTTCAGTGCTCTATCAAACTCTTCACGCAGTATCACATCTCCCATTTCTTCGATAGATAACAAATTAAAAATATTGTTTTCGTATGATGTAATTACAGATTAACAGGTTTCGGATTTCTTCCTTTACTTGTAGTTTGGAACATTCTTCTTGGCAAATTTCATGATTCTAGGTCAGCGGTAAGTATCCTAAAATTATTGATGAGTGAACTTGCGAAGATAAAAAAAATGAGATAAATGGCAGTATCTTTTTACTGCATTGATTCACAAGCCAAAACGCTTTACATCGCCAAGGGTCATAGACCTTAGTATGTGAAAAATTTCAACGTGATACGTCCATCCGTTTCTCAGCAAAAGGTTTCTTAACAGTCGGGCAGACAGACAGACGGACAAAGCGAGCCTATAACGGTTCCGTTTTTACCGACTGAGTTACGGAACTCTAAAAAGAGAAAAAAGCATACCACTGACAACAGAGAGTCAACTGGGACGATGAGAAATTTTGTGATGTTCAGTGAACAGTCTCATCTCTTTCTGTGGTGGACTGATCGACCCAACATGTCCATGACCTGATAAAAGATTCCAGGAAATAAGGACTCTAGAGACCCATATCTGCTAACCCCTGGAATCACAGGGTGGAAAGGTCCTGGACATGAAAATAGGAATGATATAGTAATTGTTGAAGGGAGGCTGAATGCTCCCCGGGGCAAGAATACTATGGCCCACTGTCACGCACCTCATAAAACACGTCATTCAAAAACAACAAAAATATATTTACTTCTGCGGTGCCACACTTGGTCTCAGTGACAGTACCGACTAGTGTAGCAGATTGGAGAGAATAGCCATTAAAACTACAATCTTATTAACGCGGCATGAAACATACGTCAAATTGTAACTAAATGTACTACATGCTCGAATATGAGAATGATTAGGATTTTGGCGTACCGCACAAAATAGATGGAAGTAACGTTATCTACATTCCATATGTAAGGGCAGACTACACAGCGAGTTTCTGATTCCAAAAAGTGCCTTAGAATGTTGCTTGTGATTGAGACGATGTCGTATGTCTGGAGTAAGGAGGGGAAACGTCTACTAGTATACGTCGGAATTCGAGAACGGCAGTATCGTGACCCGCAGAAACTGTGTTTTATGGTTGCGCGATGTTGCTGCTCACGAATATCATGCAATTATACACTGTTCACTCACTTTAATGTGATCACTGCCTATGTTCGACGTCAACGTGCAATAGTCATTCACAGACAGCAGATGGCAGCGCTGGAATTAGAGGGCATATATAGTTTGTCTGGGACACGCAGAATACAGTGCAGTCGTTACCGTAATGCGGAAACTGAGCGATTTTTCTGGCGTCCGAAAGGGCATGATCATTGGCTTTCGGGCCAAGGGTAGAAGTATTTTCGAAACGGCTAAGTTTGTAAACTGTTCTCGTGCCGCTGTGGTTAAAGTATACCGTGCATGGAAATATGGCACTATCAAGGACCGGCGCCGAGGCAAGTAACTGTTGTCTACGGAGAGCCGTGGATGTCACGAGTAAACGACTGTCGAGATGTGTATGGGCGAAAAGACGTGTAATAGTTGAGCAACCGACCAGTCAGGTGAGCCAAAAGCTACCAACAATGTCTCCTCAACAACCGTTCAGCGAATGTTGTGTACGGGCCTCCACAGCAGTTGTCTGGTTCATGCGTCCATGCTGACTGCTGATCATCGCCGACGAAAGCTGGAATCTGCACGCCAATAGCGCAACTGGACGTCCACTGAGTGGCAACAGGTGACCTTTTCAGCTGAGCTACTTTTTATGCTCAATTAGACAGATGGCCGCTGGTGTGTACGGCATGAAACGTCTGAAAGCAAACACACTGCAGTACCAATGGTCTGCGGAATGTTTTCGTGGCGTTCCCTGGGCGATCTCGGTGATTATGGAGGGCACAATGGATCATCTCAAGTCCCTTGGGTAGCATTTCATCTCGTACTCGTAATTCGTTTTTCCCTTGTGAAGGTAGCATCTACTAGCAGGCAATGAAACGTGTCACATATCTCTCAGACTTGTGAGTACTTTGAAGAGCACCAGGATGAGCTTACCGTACTCCTCTGGCCACTGAAATCCCGGGGTTTTAACGCAACGAGAATGTGTGGGGCTTCCACCATCGAGCTTTAAGCGACATGGATCCTCAGTCGAGAAACCTAGCCCATCTAGCACGAGACTGGGGCACTGGAGACGGCACGACCCCACATCGCTGTCGGTATCTTCCAGAATCCACATCCATGTCGGTACCTTCCAGAATCCACATCCCTGTCGGTACCTTCCATAACCTCACTGACACTCTTCCAGCGCGTCCGTGCTGCAAGAGGTACTTGTTCAGGCTTTTGACAGATGGTCACATTAATGTGACTGGAACATATAGTATCGACGCCTTCAGGAGAGCCCCGTACAGTATTTGATAGGAAGAATCCGAACTCCTATTAGTGGACATTAATATAGGATTTGTCACCATTCGCCTTTATCACGGATTCACCTCTTGTTGTCATATTTTAAATGAACTGTCAATGGCTGTGGAGAAATGGCAGCCCATTTTTCCTGAAAAGACGCAATGAGAGAAGGTAGTGATGTTGGGTGCTACCGTGTAGAGTAAAGTCGACGTTCTAAGTCACCCCACAAGTGTTCCACTGGGTTGAGGTAGAGGTTCTGGGTACGCTGGGTACGCCAGTCCTGTGTCCACAAACAATTACGTCTCACGTGCTTCTTTATGAATGGGTGCATCGCCATGCTGATACAAACAGTCGTCGTTTCCCAACTATTCCTCTACTGTACACAGTAGACACTACTGTAAAATGTATTCGTATCATATTTAGTATTTTTTGAGCGTAATAAGGTGACTCTACACTATAACCGTAACAGAAGTTCCTCCATATTTCACTGTTGGCACAACACATGATGGCAGGTAACGTTCTACAAGCATTCGCCAAATGCAAACCCTTTCAACGGAATGCCTGATAGTATAACATGATTCATTACTCTAAATCACTCGTTTCCAGTCACCCACTGTCCAGTAATGTTGCCCTTTATACCACCTCAGGCACTGCTTTGCATTGCCTGCAACCGTGTGGCTTATGTGGCGCTTCTTGACCGTTGTACCACACACTTTTTAATTCCCTACGCACAGTCATTGTCTTCTCTGAACTGGAACTCACGACAGATTCCTCCCTCTGATTTCATTCGATTTTTAGAACCACTCTTTGCAATGTTCAACGGTCCCTGTCCTTCAGTGTATGAGGCCTACCTCGTCTTGGTTTATCTGTCGTTCCATCGCGTTCCCGTTTCACAATCACATCACCAACAGTCGACTTCAGCAAATTTAGAAGGGTTGAAATGTCAGTGGTACAACTGTTACTCAGGTGACAACCAATTACTAGCCGACACTGGAAGTTACAGAGCTCTCCTGACCGATTCATTCGGCTGTTACTACACTCCTGGAAATGGAAAAAAGAACACATTGACACCGGTGTGTCAGACCCTCCATACTTGCTCCGGACACTGCGAGAGGGCTGTACAAGCAATGATCACACGCACGGCACAGCGGACACACCAGGAACCGCGGTGTTGGCCGTCGAATGGCGCTAGCTGCGCAGCATTTGTGCACCGCCGCCGTCAGTGTCAGCCAGTTTGCCGTGGCATACGGAGCTCCATCGCAGTCTTTAACACTGGTAGCATGCCGCGACAGCGTGGACGTGAACCGTATGTGCAGTTGACGGACTTTGAGCGAGGGCGTATAGTGGGCATGCGGGAGGCCGGGTGGACGTACCGCCGAATTGCTCAACACGTGGGGCGTGAGGTCTCCACAGTACATCGATGTTGTCGCCAGTGGTCGGCGGAAGGTGCACGTGCCCGTCGACCTGGGACCGGACCGCAGCGACGCACGGATGCACGCCAAGACCGTAGGATCCTACGCAGTGCCGTAGGGGACCGCACCGCCACTTCCCAGCAAATTATGGACACTGTTGCTCCTGGGGTATCGGCGAGGACCATTCGCAACCGTCTCCATGAAGCTGGGCTACGGTCCCGCACACCGTTAGGCCGTCTTCCGCTCACGCCCCAACATCGTGCAGCCCGCCTCCAGTGGTGTCGCGACAGGCGTGAATGGAGGGACGAATGGAGACGTGTCGTCTTCAGCGATGAGAGTCGCTTCTGCCTTGGTGCCAATGATGGTCGTATGCGTGTTTGGCGCCGTGCAGGTGAGCACCACAATCAGGACTGCATACGACCGAGGCACACAGGGCCAACACCCGGCATCATGGTGTGGGGAGCGATCTCCTACACTGGCCGTACACCACTGGTGATCGTCGAGGGGACACTGAATAGTGCACGGTACATCCAAACCGTCATCGAACCCATCGTTCTACCATTCCTAGACCGGTAAGGGAACTTGCTGTTCCAACAGGACAATGCACGTCCGCATGTATCCCGTGCCACCCAACGTGCTCTAGAAGGTGTAAGTCAACTACCCTGGCCAGCAAGATCTCCGGATCTGTCTCCCATTGAGCATGTTTGGGACTGGATGAAGCGTCGTCTCACGCGGTCTGCACGTCCAGCACGAACGCTGGTCCAACTGAGGCGCCAGGTGGAAATGGCATGGCAAGCCGTTCCACAGGACTACATCCAGCATCTCTACGATCGTCTCCATGGGAGAATAGCAGCCTGCATTGCTGTGAAAGGTGGATATACACTGTACTAGTGCCGACATTGTGCGTGCTCTGTTGCCTGTGTCTATGTGCCTGTGGTTCTGTCAGTGTGATCATGTGATGTATCTGACCCCAGGAACGTGTCAATAAAGTTTCCCCTTCCTGGGACAATGAATTCACGGTGTTATTTCAATTTCCAGGAGTGTACTTCTTTGCTGACAACACAACACTCCCTGCCTCTCTTTATACTGGCGAGTTCGGTTCTCGTGACATCTAGAGTTCAGTTCCGAATTGCATAGCGGTATTCACACTTTTGATCAAATAGTCTAGATGTAAAGATGACAATGGGAGTCCAATGAAGAGAATTCAGCGCTGTGCACAACTGCCGCGAAAAGATAGCGCAGAACATCACATGCGCCAAGTGTCTGTATATCATAATCCGCATACTTACAATGAAATGAACACCCTTAGCTGCTTACAGGCACTGACATACGTCAACGGGGACAGATGAAAATGTGTGCCTCGACCGGGACTCAAACCCGGGATCTCCTGCTTACTTGGCAGACGCTCTATCCATCCGAGCCACCGAGGACACAGAGGATAGCGCGACTGCAGGGATTTATCTCTGGCACGCCTCCCGCGAAACCCACATTCTCAACATATTGTCCCGCACTACATTCGTAGTGCCCCCGCCCATTATACTTATTACTCGCGGTGCATTGCCGATTCCCGTAAGAGTTCGGGCACTGTTTGTGCATTCGCGCAGAAGAAGAAGATGGTCAAGTGGCCGGTGAGCCTTAACTATATATATACTAAGATGGTATCTGTTCTTTCGGACATGTCCGAAAGAACAGATACCATCTTAGTATATATATCCGCATACTTGACCAAGGTGCGGCTGGAACCCCTGACCCCTTTGCTACCAGCGTATCACCGTAGGGAGCCTGGTTGAACGGTGTAGCTAATGGTTTCCGTAAAGACCATAAACTGACTTTTACTACGATTGTGTGATGAAACAAACAGGGCTGATCGTGCATGACACTGCATTCTTGCAGAATTTGTCTGTCACTGATGGCCTCGACGCAGCTGCGATGCCAAAAATGAGCCAAAACCGCTAACGTCGGAAATCGTGAAAGTAAACGTCGATATCCTACATTTATCTCACGAACAGCGAGCTTGTACTCTCGGACAGCAGAACAAAAATGTCAAGGCAAGGGATCGAAAGAAACAACCCGAAGTGAAAAGAACTGAAACTCCTGCTCTTGACGACGGATAGGTCAGCAACTCCTGCATGAAATGTGGCTTTCCTCATTCCGGTAGAACCGGGGAGTTGCCTGCAGCATGTCGAGCACGCTGCCGGTGCTCTATTGTTCGCAGAGGCGACGGTTTAACGGCGGCGCGCAGTTCCTGACTTAACTGGGTTACTGCTCTCGCTCCAACAGAACTGATTTCCCGGAAGCTATCATCTGTGACGCTATGTGGGGCAGCAGCCGTAGTGACGATGACAGGACGACGTCATCGTCACAAGAATTGCTACTGAAGGGTTATCCACTACAAAGCACTTTCCAGGAACTTCCATGTCATTCTGTTAAATCAGTCTGTGACGTACCATAGTGTAATCTTAATCTCCCAGGTACTGAACCTCTAAGAGTACCAGTACTTCGGTGAACAGCACTAATTTTTCTTAATTTTACAACCATTTAGTCACGATAGAGGCATACAGTTCCGATGTAGCTTGTATAATTCTTCGTTGATCTCAGAAATCAAGATTGAAGTATCACGTTTAAGGGATTATTGAACCACATTTTAAGCGACCAAAAATGTCTAGTTTCGGGAAAAGTGTACGAGAAACAATAATTAATTGGACGATTCCTTTCTTTGTGTATGTTATGATGTCAGCCTTGTGACTGGTTTGGTGCTACCAAAGTACAGATCCAGACTGCCAGTAGCAGCAGCAGCTTCTGTTTCCACACAGCGATTACTTTAATGTTTTTCTCACATGCATCTTCGAAGAAACGAACATTACTCTCTATTTTTTTCTTAGGTACGATTTACTATCATTTTTCGAAGTGTTCGAATATGTTTCGAGCAATTACTTGTGTGAGCTGACAAGTGTATTAATAACAAGGTGCTGTGTAGCTGCAGTACTGACTGCATCTAGCGACTGCTAGGTTAGCTCTGTATTCCGTGTGTAGACGAATGTCGTTTCGTGATAGATACGGCCGCCACCTTTGTGTACGGCAACAAGGAGAACTGGCAACTGTCGGGAGACAGTTGAAAGCTGTGATGGCCACAGTTGACAGGTTTCTGGATGCTGCCCTGGCTACGGTGTTCTTGAGACACCTGAAACGAAAACTGTGGAACCTCTAGCGCCTAAGCATCGCCTGGGATTGTTGATGTGGCAATGAGTTCTGATTTGCTCGTCCTAGTTGGTCCGCATTTACCTGGCTCTATACGACGGACAGTGGCGAGATTGCGAATCTCTGGGTGGAAGGGAAAAGTGGATACTAACTTCACAACTGTACCTATAAGCCCAAAAAACAAGTCATAAATATTTCCAACTGCTGAAAGTAAGGTCATTAGACAAAAAAATTAATCACCCCTACAGAAATCATTACAATCATCATTTAATACTGTGTAATTCAGTTCTTGAACTTCATAATCGCCTGTATTGTGTTAGGGAGATAGTCCACAAGGTTGTGCAGGTACATCGCATCCAGGTGAAGACACTCGCTGAGTATTTGATCGCGTACTCCCACCAAAATATTGTAGGAATGCTGATGTCGGCGTTTTACCCTCTGTTCCAACATATCCCACCGATTTTCTACGGGGTACAAGTAAGTTAATTTTGCTGGCAAATCAAGATGCAATAAGGTGAGAGAGTGTTCAAAAATGGTTCAAATGGCTCTGAGCACTATGGGACTTAACTTCTGAGGTCATCAGTCGCCTAGAACTTAGAACTACTTAAACCTAACTAACCTAAGGACATCACACACATCTATGCCCGAGGCAGGATTCGAACCTGCGACCGTAGCTGTCGCGCGGTTCCAGACTGTAGCGCCTAGAACCGCTCGGCCACGCCGGCAGGCTGAGAGAGCGTTCAGAAAACCAGTCATATATTTTATACAGGGGCATTGCGTCGTAATTTGGAAGAATACAGACACTGCAATATCGCATCGTATCGTACAGTCACATATTTTTCCGTGAATCTTGCTGTTGTCTTATTATGCCTGTGTAAGCAAGGGTGACCGATTCAAAATGACGTTCCTTCGCAATGTTCTCTCCAAAACAGATGGGAATGGACCTTCATTCACTAGCTGCAGCATTTCCTGTCGGGTTTGGATGCGGTTTTGATTCACAAGCCTTGAAACGCGTCTCCGGTCCCTCTGTCAGGATCTTTTTTCTGACCACAAATCTGACGTTGTGTTTCGTAGCCACGTTTGTTACACCACTGCTTGCGGAGTCGTTGAACAGTCCGCCACGAAACATCAACCAATCCAGCAACTTCACATTCCCTTTGACCATGTAAACAGCTGAACCTGAATGTCCCCTTTTGCCACTCTGTCACTTCCTTACATTTACTCTCTTCTACGAACAATGACTCCATGAAACATAAATGTCTCAGTTATCGCTACGGCCGTATGCTCGTATAGAGGCAGTGCACACGTGATTGACCATGTTACTCGATCGCTGCGTCATCTGTGCGTGCACACTGGGGTGACCAATTTTGTTTCTGATGAGCATACATCTTAACCAGCACAGTATGCTTCGGATTCTGCGATCTTCCCGAAAGGTCATTGGGAGTTACAACGTTAGGCATGTGATGAAGCCTCAGTGGAATATTGGGCAAGTCAGGAAGGTAGCCCTCGTCCAGTGTTTGCATGCCAGAGGTCTCGTCTGAGGTGTGTAGGTGGCTCATGTAGACACGAATGATGCCTGCCATCTGGTTTCAGAGGCTATGCAGTGTTCCTTCAGGTGGATGTCGTCTTTGATGAAGACTGGTAGTGTCGCATGCAGATTGAGAATACAGTTAGCGTTCTCCAACATTGTCCACAAAACCGACTGAAGTCCTGTGGTCTGGAGCCGAATGGAAGGCTTGAACCGTAAACGATTCAGTGAAAATCTTGAATGCGTATTACCTGATCTTTACTAACGGGTGGAGAATTGTAGGACACCTCCCAATACATCAAGGAGGCGTTACATGAGGAAAATCGTTACAACTGCAGCAGAGCACATGTTCCGTATAGGTGTGGCTTTTAAAGTTAGATAAATCCCTTTACCAGTCTGACAAATGCTCGGTTTTCAAAGAGGAAAGAACAGCAGCCCAAAATAATTTTCTTCATGGGAGTTTGGAGACATGTGAATATAGTAATTGTTAACTGCAGGGTTTTCCATGGAAAGATTCCAGAACTAGTCTCGCTCATAAACTGTAATAATACTCACACAGTGGTAGAGAGAATAATCTGCCAGAACCAGATGTTGACAGCAATGAAATTCTAAATTATGGTTGGAATGTGTATCACAATGAGAGGCTAGACACAGGTGGTAGAGGTGTTTTCCTTGTCATCAAAATCTAGTGAGGTTAGTGTTGTTTTTGTTGTTGTTTTTATGGTCTTCAGTCCAATGAGAGGTTTTGTTGTGTATGACTTTGTACACAATGCTAACGAAAGGTTGGGTAAGAGTGGTGTGGAAACTGTCATCGTAGGAAAGCTGGACAGGAGCAGCAATGAGTAATGAACAAGTAAGCTTTTTTTCCCTTTATTGTATTTCAATTCCCCATCAGGGCGGGCTGGCAGCAGCATATGCGCTGCCCTTCAGCCGAAAGACATAGAACAAACAATAGAAGACATTTAAAAATAAGGGAGAAAACATGGTGAACATAGATATAAAAAAGGGGGACATCATGGAAGACAATAGACAGAACAGGGGGCGACTGTAAAATTTAGATAAAAACCGTAAAAAGTAATGCACACAAAAAACCACACACTGGGACAAATAAAAGAACATAAGGTGCAGTATGACCAGAGCATAAAAGTATCGACAGATGGCGTAGCACATAACAAACACTGACAGTAACACTAAGTACAAGGCCAGCACACAATTAAAATCACACCTCTCGATGTACAGGAAAACAGCACTAAACACACCACTGACGTGGCACACTGACTATGAGCAAAATGGAGGATCTGCCAGGCGCAAGGAGATGGAGAATGGAAGAAGGGAGGGAGGGGAAGAGAGGGGGGAGAGGGGCGCAGGGCGCGCCGAAGAGGGCCAGGTAGGGAGGGACATGGGAGGGAAAGAGGCAAGAATGGGGTGCAGGGTCTTGGGGGAGGGGGGAAGGAGGAAACTCCGCTCTGGGAGAAGGAGGGAAGAGGAAAAGGGGGCCCTGGGTAGGGGAGGGGGGGGGGGAACAAGGTCAGGTTATAGTTGGAAGGAAGGGTATATGTCATGGCAAAGTTCATCATCAAGGAGTGGGAGGCGCTGGAAATTGCCCTGCTGAAGGAGATGGAGGGTGTGGAGGTGGAGAGAGGGAGGGATACAGCGATAGAGGCGTGGCAATGGGCGGGGGGTGGAGAGGAAAGAGGAAACCAGGGGATGGGGAGGGGGGATCAAGCCTGCAAACAATGTAAAGGATCCGGAGATGTTGGAGCAACAGGAGGATGTGGGGGAAGGGGATGAGTTCATACAGGAGCCGTGTGGGGGAAGGAAGGCGGGCAGATATGGAAGGCAAGGTGGAGTGCATGGCGTTCGAGGATTTGGAGGGCCTTGTAAAAGCGGGTGGGTGCGGAGATCCAGGCAACGCTGGCATAGCAGAGGATAGGACGGAATACACGTCAACACATTAAGCTTTCCTTTACTTTATTTAACTTGCACTTCCTCGACGAGTACAAAGTCTCATTACAAATATTACAGCAAGAAATAAAGTCCAGCTCAGACAATAGCAACTAGGATGAGGCTCTCCAAAGCAATCACGAACGAACATGTCATAGCGAAGAGGCTCCAAGCACAAGTCGTGTGAGTGGCTGCCATGGGCTGTCCTATATTACTGCGAGAGAGGGCGCTCGTGGTACAGAGCTGCTGGACGTGTGGCTCAGTGCACGTACACCATTGTGTCCACAAGATGACGCGCGACTGCTGTCCGTGTCTGAAGGAAGCTTGCAACTTCGTGGCTGACTTCGTGACGCCAGTGGGGTGGTACCGATATGTGACATCACGGATATAATGCAACTCTCCCTGCTATTCAATCCTGCGCAAGCCTCATCATTTTTGAATAACTACTGCGATTTACATCCTTCTGACTCTGCTTACTGTTTTCATCTCTTGGTCTCATTCTTTCCAACAGCAGACTGTGATACTCAAGTGATTGTGGAAGATAGTACGTTTAGTATGATGTTGTTTTAAATGTCTCATCTCAAAATGATCTTTAGTTTGAAAACCGACTCAGCAAGTTTACATCTTAGATTTCCTAGTTCAACACAAGCCCAAACTGTCCGACACAGTTACTGCAGAGCAGGCAATCAGTGATCATAAGGTCGTTATATCACCAAAGATAATGGATGTCAACATCTATGTAAAGAAACGTAAGATGATATTTCTGCTTAGTAAATGAAACGAAAAACAGAATTCAGATCACCCGATTATGTAACATTAAAAATTACGCTCTGTGGTTGGAAATGCTGAGCTTAAGCGGTCAAAGTTCGAAAGTGTTTACAAGATGTCTTTAACAGCAAAGTTGTGAAAGAGAAGCGCATATCCCGGTTCAACACCCGCGTTGGAATTCTGCTCCGAGATCAAAAAGATCTTAACTGCAGATTTAAACTTAGCCAAGGCATCATCACCGAACAGAAACTGAAGGCCTAAGGAGAGCCGTGCGTGAGACTTCAAAGAATTCTAAAGTTAAATGGCTTCTAGCGGTTGACAGAAAGTTTTAAGAAGTTTTAGTTTCGTGTTGAATCAGCAAGCTCATCACTGAGTCTCTGGACTCAGTGATCATAGTGGCACCGAAACGGAGGATGATGGAGAGTGGACAAAAATAATGCAATTACTTTCAAAAATTGGCACACTGGGGAAGGTCGTTTTGAGGCTCCTACTTTAAACTGTTCACATGAACGTCAAAACGACAATATCTTAATGACAACAGGATAGAAAATCATTTGAAATCGCTCATTAGAGGAAAGGCCATTGGCCATGTTGGGGTGCCTGTACAGTATTACATGTAGTGTGCCAGGTACCGTACGTCATTCTTGTTTTCAAGAATGATTGCCAAACAGACTAATATTGCCATATTATTACGTGTTGTAGAATTTGGAACACGCTTTAGGACACCGAAAATAATCTCTGTAGCATTCACATGGTTTTCGCAAACAAAGATCGTGTGGAACACAGCTACCACTGTTTGTTCTCGACACATAGTATGGTAGCAAGGAAACAATGAGAACAGCAAAGTCAGAAATAGAGTCTATACAGATGGGGAACTGGAATCCGCACACTTGGGGCCAATACTCTGCCGGCAACGCGCGCTGGACCACGATTTACATCCGCGCTTTTCCCGCGTTGCCCATGCGAAGACCCTGGCCAGTTTCTCCGTCAGGGGGCACTGGATGTTGCCGTGCTCCATGATTCATCTATGATGACGTTATAGCCCCATCCCTTGGCGCCTGCGCTTTTCTAGCGAGCCAGCGCATATACTGTTCAGCCACTGCAGCAACGCATCAGTAAGCACCTGAAGATGACGAGCAGCTATCTCGTTGACTACGACGGGAAAATGACAAGAGGATGGAAGAATTCAGTGCAATTCTTGCTGAATAAACTACAACCCGAAGATGTCATGAACACATACACATCACAACAAACAACGCTGGGAAGTTATCTAAATGCTCCATATAATACAGTTGCTGTCACCTGTCCATTTTCTCATGAAATAAGAGAATTAAAGACAAAAAAGCTTTGGGATAAGATGGCATCCATTCAGAGGCACTCATAGTATTATCGCCACATATCACCCCGTGTTTAACAAAAGTACTTTTGACGCCTTAAGACTAGGCAGGGTGCCTACAATCTGGTTAACCTCAAATGCAGTGATGGTACAAAAATCCACAGAGAGGGATCCGTCAGATCCCAAATCTGTCATCAACAAAATGGCTAAAGTTCAAGAGAAGCTACATGCAGCCGACTGCAGGCCCACAGAGCTCTACATAGCCTGAAACACCACCAATTTGGTTTTCGACAAGGAGAACCCATTGACGATGCAATTAATCGAGGTCTCGAAATTATTACAAATACACCAAACAAATACGCAGTAGCAATAATGATAGACATCGCAGATGCTTTTGACAACCTGTGGTCAGTACTATTTGCGAGATTACAACAATTGGAGGTGCCCCATTATCTGTATAATAGTCTCTAGGACTAGTGTAGGGACAGAGTAGTGGAATGGCGCATGGGCAATCGCAAAGCTAGTAGGAGGATTACAGAAGGATGCCCACAAGTATCGATCTGTGGACCCATCTTCTGGGATATCACTACTGAACCCCTCCTAGAACTCTTGGATGGGGACGATAGGACAAATGGAGTTGTCGCTTAAGCAGACGACCTGCTGGTAGTAGTTCCTGCTAACAGTAGAGCCCAGCTAGAAGAGAAGGCGCGTGGCATACAATGGTGCACAAAAACTCCAGATAGCAGGCCACAAAATAACATATACTCTCTTGAAGGGTCTCTTGAAACGGGATCCTTCAATAAAAGCCGGGAACACAAACAGAAAGAGGGTGACTGTGACACTATCTAGGAGTACACGTAGACGAGAAGGAGCTTCCACGACCGCATCAGAGTAACGACAGACAAAGCAGAAGAAATGCTACACAAACTGGCAAGGGTAAATTCATTACGATGTAGACCACCCTTTCCAGTAATCAGAACCTACCACTGCGCACTCTTCGAATCAGCACTCAGTTTTGCAGCAAGTACATGTGCGCAACGGCTAATCCTCGCAGTAACAGAACGGCGGTAAGGCGAGGGCAGAGAAGTGTCAGACTGTGGGAAATTTGTGCACCACGTCGGTCGAAGCGCTAAGCGTGGTGCTCGGAAACTAACCAACTGATATCACCATACATATAAGGCTGCACAGTATTGGTTAAAGATGGGTAGGTTAGACCAAGTTAGCTAAATAATAGGTGCACCCTTAATCAAAAGCGCCAGCTTAAACTTTGGCGAATGGAAACCAGACAGAATGAGTGGGGAACAAGTGATAAGGAACGGAGAGTCCACACATTCTTTACTGACGTATCGGAACGGTTAAGAATGAAATATGCCGATCCTAGCGGCGGCATAGTTCACGTCTTAAAGGACACGGACCTTATCCCACGTACCTGAACCGCGTGAGTTTGATGCAGACTTCTACGTGTGGGGAAATGGGCTCTCCCGAACATATAGTCCTATTCTGAGAGAATTACAGACACATCAGGGTCGCTGAAGAGCTTCTGTAAAGTTTGGAAGGTAGGAGACGAGATACTGGCAGAAGTAAGGCTGTGAGGGCCGGGCGTGAGTCGTGCTTCGGTAGCTCAGATGGTACAGCACTTGCCCGCGAAAGGCAAAGGTCCCGAGTTCGAGTCTCGGTCGGTGCACACAGTTTTAATCTGCCAGGAAGTTTCACATCAGGGACACATTACAAGCAGACAACGTCTACAACGATTCCGTAGGGTGGATAACGACACTGAAGACGGCACAGAAAGCAATATGGTAGACAGTGCAGACGACAGCACATTTAGTAACTAGACTGCTACTTAACTGCATGTATATTTGGTAATAATATAATACGTTTAGTAATAATATCCAATTCTAATCATGGGCACTTAGTAGTGCACATTAGGGTAAGGTAGGTAGTGAAGTGCCGGCGGACTGTCGCAAATTGTCAAAGGCAACTGGCAATATAAACCTGTACATAGAAGCTAGGTAAATAACCAGGGATATTTTAGTGTAAGTTAGCCTTAAAATGCCGGCGTATTGCCGCAAATTGCCTACGGCAACGGGCACTGTAAACCTGTAAATACGTATATAGACACAACAATTACTTCAAGGAATGTGGTGTGAGGACCACCCTCACACATTTAGGCGGCGGGACTAACATCTCTAGGTCTTACATATCCGTCTTTTTGTTTCTTCTTAAATTCAAAAAGTTTTATACTTCAATTTTCAATTCATGTATTATGTATTTTGTAAAAGTACGAATCTGCAGAAACAAAACAATAAAAAAAACGAAGAGACTGAAATGAACAATAAGCCCGCTTCCACGTGGCGGAACACGAGCAACGGTGTGATCGGATGTGGGCGCCTGGTGGAACTGCTACTCAGATCCACCCGGGTCCTATACATCGATCACAGCGGCCAGTAGGAAGTAAATGACCCACCGTAAGCAATCAGGTGGTGGGTCTGTAAAAATAAGCAGCAAGTGAAAGAAGTGTCGTTTTCATAACGTTATTCAACGCATCACCCGTGAAGCAATGAAGCTGTCTTATTACAGTTGATGCAGTTGTGGGTGTCTTATTTAAGGTCACCCATGGTGAGGGAATGGGGTTGGTAAGGGGAGGCGAAGTAGTAGGAGGAGGAGGAGGAGGAGGCGGCAAGGTAAGGAGAGAGTACGGCGGATTAGTCGCGAAACGTCGACGTCAACATGATTTCACTCAGTCGCCAGGGTCCCCGCCCCCTCCTACTGCTCTCGTCCAACAGAAATCCCTGTAAGTCCGTGCTCCGTAGTGAAAGGATGGTCATTAAGCACATCAGCAGAGGTCGGACCAAAATCAGAAGATGACAAAGTAAGTACTTTTCCATCGATTAATAATACTGTTATGGATATATTCGATTAAACTTTTATTCAGCTGTACAACAGGTCTCTGACCCGATAGTAGCTGAAACGCAGCAGCCCAGAGACAGTCTTCCAGATTTATCGGGCCTGCTGTCATTCGGCTAACAGTAATTGCTCTATCCTTACTCTCTTTGAATAATTGCATGAGTCTACTCACCATAGTGAGAGAATTAATTTGGTCAACTGGCATACAGTGGTATCTACTTTATGTGTAAATGCCTCCACTCTTATAGAAAAGATGCGTGCAATGCACACTGTGAATAATTAGTTATCTCTTGTTAAGATAACAAATTGATTCCAACTCTCCCTTTTGAGTGATCGCATTTAAATGCTGTAGAGAAGGGATCGGATTCTGTAAATAAGAACAATGATATATAACAAAATAATAAGTGGTTAGACACTTTGGCATTATGAATTAATGACGTAACATATCCCGCAAAAATGGCGGTAAATATTACCATAAGACACTTTTGATGACGCCATGGTATAAAAAATGTTAGTGAAATCTTCTTTAACACGATTACCAGTAAAATATTGGGCAATGGCTATAATCGTCCCTAATTTCTCGTTACACAAATACTCACTGTAAGTACAACAAATGAAACGATTGTTGCACGTTTTGCACTGCCTCCATAAATTCGGAACTACACTCCTGGAAATGGAAAAAAGAACACATTGACACCGGTGTGTCAGACCCACCATACTTGCTCCGGACACTGCGAGAGGGCTGTACAAGCAATGATCACACGCACGGCACAGCGGACACACCAGGAACCGCGGTGTTGGCCGTCGAATGGCGCTAGCTGCGCAGCATTTGTGCACCGCCGCCGTCAGTGTCAGCCAGTTTGCCGTGGCATACGGAGCTCCATCGCAGTCTTTAACACTGGTAGCATGCCGCGACAGCGTGGACGTGAACCGTATGTGCAGTTGACGGACTTTGAGCGAGGGCGTATAGTGGGCATGCGGGAGGCCGGGTGGACGTACCGCCGAATTGCTCAACACGTGGGGCGTGAGGTCTCCATAGTACATCGATGTTGTCGCCAGTGGTCGGCGGAAGGTGCACGTGCCCGTCGACCTGGGACCGGACCGCAGCGACGCACGGATGCACGCCAAGACCGTAGGATCCTACGCAGTGCCGTAGGGGACCGCTCCGCCACTTCCCAGCAAATTAGGGACACTGTTGCTCCTGGGGTATCGGCGAGGACCATTCGCAACCGTCTCCATGAAGCTGGGCTACGGTCCCGCACACCGTTAGGCCGTCTTCCGCTCACGCCCCAACATCGTGCAGCCCGCCTCCAGTGGTGTCACGACAGTCGTGAATGGAGGGACGAATGGAGACGTGTCGTCTTCAGCGATGAGAGTCGCTTCTGCCTTGGTGCCAATGAT
The DNA here is from genome assembly GCF_021461395.2 of Schistocerca americana. Taxonomy (NCBI): domain Eukaryota; kingdom Metazoa; phylum Arthropoda; class Insecta; order Orthoptera; family Acrididae; genus Schistocerca; species Schistocerca americana. The sequence continues at coordinate 906,810,488 of NC_060119.1, forward strand.
GGTCGTATGCGTGTTTGGCGCCGTGCAGGTGAGCGCCACAATCAGGACTGCATACGACCGAGGCACACAGGGCCAACACCCGGCATCATGGTGTGGGGAGCGATCTCCTACACTGGCCGTACACCACTGGTGATCGTCGAGGGGACACTGAATAGTGCACGGTACATCCAAACCGTCATCGAACCCATCGTTCTACCATTCCTAGACCGGCAAGGGAACTTGCTGTTCCAACAGGGCAATGCACGTCCGCATGTATCCCGTGCCACCCAACGTGCTCTAGAAGGTGTAAGTCAACTACCCTGGCCAGCAAGATCTCCGGATCTGTCCCCCATTGAGCATGTTTGGGACTGGATGAAGCGTCGTCTCACGCGGTCTGCACGTCCAGCACGAACGCTGGTTCAACTGAGGCGCCAGGTGGAAATGGCATGGCAAGCCGTTCCACAGGACTACATCCAGCATCTCTACGATCGTCTCCATGGGAGAATAGCAGCCTGCATTGCTGCGAAAGGTGGATATACACTGTACTAGTGCCGACATTGTGCATGCTCTGTTGCCTGTGTCCATGTGCCTGTGGTTCTGTCAGTGTGATCATGTGATGTATCTGACCCCAGGAATGTGTCAATAAAGTTTCCCCTTCCTGGGACAATGAATTCACGGTGTTCTTATTTCAATTTCCAGGAGTGTATAATGTGCTCTAGGACGTATATTTGGTATATCTGGTAATGGAATGAGACGAGGCATGAACGCAGTAAGCAAGTACATAGAGAAACAAATCATTACTGCTTACCAAAGAGTCGGTAAACACGGGGCCACCTCCTCCGCAGTCCGCGATTTATTGTATAAAGCCAAACGCAGGTTGTTCCAGGAGGCTGGAATTAATGTGCAGGTACTCATGGAGGTCCAATGCGGGCTGTAATTATCGTATGGCATTTAAACATGGTAGACATACTAATGCGGCCACCAGGAGGACATAGAAATGTAGCCATATGTAATGAATTATGATCGGCACGTGAACAGACAAGTCAAAAAAGTGAGAAAGGCATAATGTTGATTTTATTATTAACCATCTTGCATGAAAACAGCGGTTTCCACACAGCTGGACTTTTTCAAAGAGGAATTTCATGCTGGACAAGGAGGTGTCGATAACGTGCAGACGTATACTCTTAAAAGAATAACGGACCGAGGATAAAGGTGCTTGTGAATCCACACCACACAGTCACATATGGCGAGTGCAATGACTCTTCGCACACAACCACGTGGTTTAACAGTATTCGGCAGTTCTGTAGTGTAAAACGTGCCCCGTCATTTCATGAAATATTGCCCGACCACATGTCATCAGCTTCGATCCGTATTAGAAACTGAAGAATAAATTCAGAATAATGCTGCGGATCACGATGTTTCGGTTGCTACACCGTCCGGATTTTGTATACGTACCAGTACAATATAGGCCGCAGAACTTTCTCTACTTTTGACCACGGAATGAACAATTCTCGTGACATTGCGCGAGCGATAGTAGTACGCCGGGCACGTACTGTATGGTCAGTTTTCGTAACAGCAACCTCGTCAGCAACGTCCAACTGGATAGGACGCCTCCCTCTTCCTGGCGTCACACCAAGATTACGCCTGTTTTCGAATATCATTCTTTTTAATCATTTAATGACATCGGGCCTTTCTACAGACCTTTCAGTCGGCAACAGTCCTTGAATGCTGTACTGTAGTTTCTGCCGCTCACTTAAAGCAGTTTAACTAACAGCGAATTGTCTCTCTCCTCGACAGCCACATTGTTCACTCATGTTATGGCTTGTCATGTGACAGCATGGATATCGTATCGTCATATAAACAGTGTACAGTGTCAGATGTGCACCTGGTGGCCAAATTTTTGCCAGTGTAAATCGGTTCCACTTTAATGGATTAGCATATCTACCAAGTTTCGCTGTCATACGATAATTACAACCCGCAATGCTGCACTTTAATTATGAACACCCTATACCAGGCTAATGCTGCCTACTGTCAGTTCTCAAAGGGTAAGCAGAATTCCCCGAAACACGACAGCTGGAATGTATTTTGAACAAGAATGAAGCCAGAAAAAATATACCAAAATATTTTTTTCTTTTTGCTGAGAAGCATACGTTTTGGGAAGGTAGCTACTATTGATCCAACGCTATGGAGTGTCCCGGCTAGTCTTTTTCAATAGCCACTGGGTGTAGGAAGGAAGATACCTGCTCTTAATCTAGCGCTAGGGAGTAGGCCTAGCCAGCCTACACAACGGCAGCTAGAGATGTGAGTGCTCCTCCAGCCAGGGTATGTACAAAGCGTACTTCTTCACCAAGCGACTGCTACGGTTGCAGGTTGGAATCCTGCCTCGGGCACGGATGTGTGTGATGTCCTTAGGTTAGTTAGGTTTACGGGACTGATGACCTCAGATGTTAAGTCCCACAGTCCTTAGAGCCATTTTTTGAACGTACTTCTTCCAGATGTCTACCACATAACTACATGTGGATAGCTGACACTGCATTATTATTTTTATGTATAGTGGAAAGCATGATTACGATTCTACCTCAGCGACACCAACGCGACGCCGTGCTGCCGCCAAAACGCCGCACGAGAGGCGTGCTTATCCCGTGCGGACGGCTCACTCGCTATGTTCGTTCGTCATCCACTGCTCGGCCTGTGAGGAGCAGCGCGAGCTGGACCCGCAGCCGCCTACCCTCGGCCGAGAGAGGAACACATGCCGGTGACATCCGAACCGCGCAGACGAGTGTAAGTAACTCTCTTCCGGCAGTTGCACTCCTGTGCGCTAGTGCGAAAAAAATCACTCCGTAGAAACCGGTGGGATATTGATGAAATTTATTAAATAATGTGCTGCCACAATTGTTCAAAATCATCTTTACATATGCACCATGCGAGTCGCCCTAGGGAATGGCTTTGTGTGCCAGTGTGTGAAAAATTATTATAGGACGTGCTGCCACTCATAGCGCATGATATATATGATCCAGACATTAATAGGTGATCTCTCAATAAGATGTCTTATTTAAAAGCGAAATCTACGTGTTTCATCTTCTAAATACAAACAAAGTGATGAGATAATGTGATTATAGCAGCATGAAGTACATCATCCACCTATTATTTTCTGTCCCTCAAAGACTGACATTGTACAGCTTACTAGCGAAGATTTGACGGTCACTGTCAGAGTAACGTGAACTTTGATGTTTAATGTTTTTCTTCCACAATTCATTGAAAACTTGGAAACCTTTATCTATTTAGCTTTGTGCTACATAGCTTCCGCTGCTTCTGATTATATATACAGCGCCATTTATTTCATAACCGCACTTTAACGAACTTTAATTATAATTCCCCCGTCGGAGGTTCGAGTCCTCCCTCGGGCATGGGTATGTGTGTGTGTTCTTAGCGTAAGTTAGTTTCAGTTAGATTAAGTAGTGTGTAAGAGTCCGGTATGACCAGTGAGTGAGTAAGCTTAGGGAGCGATGACCTCAGCAGTTTGGTCTCACAGGAACTTACCACAAAATTTCCAAAACATTTACCGCCACAAATATATTAGAACCTTATCTGGTGATTGGCTCGTTGATGTCCCAAATTCCCCTGCTTATACCGATACAGAGTTGGTTCAGAGATTTATGATCGCACTAGTATATTATGACAACCAATCTACAACATATGTTCTTTTTTTGGGGTGGGGGTGGGGGGATGAAATGGCATTGCGCTGAACAATGCCCCTGCGGATATCCTACATCCAAACAAAAACAAAAATTAGCCATTGTACAATGCATAACGGAGATTACCAATGTACCAATATTATTCCAATGGCGCAATTCGCTACTGCCATCTTATAGACAATTGTGAATTTGTGCCAACGAAGTTCTCTAACTCGTCATTTCGTTGAACTAACCCGGTAACAGTTATATGAATCCGCCGCAACTTATTCTCTAAATGACTTAACTGCACGTGCTGCTGAGGAAGGACGTCTCGGGCGTCAACAGTAATAAGTGTAAATATCTTAATTCCACACGGCGACATCAGAATGGTCGGGGGCTCCACCAACTTTAAGCTAAACTCTTTTTAGTCGGTTGTGTAGTATGGAGTCAGGCGTGCTACGTAGCTGTTCACGAATGTCGGAAACCATTTGTATAAAATCTCTTAGTGACAAGCATGTCTCAGGGCATACGCAGAGTCTCCGTTAGATTCTTGTTGGAAAAGTATTAAGTTGATATTGGCAAAGATCACAGCAAGTTATCTGCAAAATCATATAGTATTCCTGGCCTGGATGACTGGATCTGGAATAGTGGCATCCCTCAATGGTGGTTAGTAAGGCAAGCAAAGTACACCACCTTATCCTGATGTGGTAGTCTGACAGGTCATCTTTGGCACAGCAACACAGGCTTAACACTGGCAGAGAAGCCAGGTTTCCGACGTGCACGCAGATCGCAGCAGAAGTATACAAACGGCGCCACTCGCGGGCGGGCAGTACCGCCTAGGGTATTTTAGTTAATGGCCGTGTTAAAGAGAGTCATTCACACAATTTTCCCGGAGGAGTGGATGGACTAACTTTCTTTTTAGAATGACATCCTCAAAGTGTCATATGGTAAAGGGTACCGTTATTTTGCAGAATTTGTTATGACGTCATTAACTTATAGTGCCAAAGTGTCTTACTTCGTATTATTTTGTTATGTCAGTTCCATTATTTACAAAAGAACCGAATCCTGTCATTACAGAGTGTAAATACAATTGCTCAAAAGGAGGAGTTGCAATTTGTGATCTCAACGTCAGGGCCGGCCGGGGTGGCCGAGCGGTTCTAGGCGCTTCAGTCTGGAACTGCGCGACCGCTACGGTCGCAGGTTCGAATCCTGCCTCGGGCATGGGTGTGTCCTTAGGTTAGTTAGTTTTAAGTAGTTCTAAGTTCTAGGGGACTGATGACCTAAGTTCTAGGGGACTGACGACCTTAGAAGTTAAGTCCCATAGTGCTCAGAGCCATTTGAACCATTTTTCAACGTCAGGCAACGAATGACCGAGAGCATGACGACGTCGACGTAACGCAATTGGTCAACCTCTCTCCACCTCTCCCTTCTTTCCCTCCCCTCCTCTTGCCCGGGAGTAATATTGAATCGGCCAATACAACTGTATCAGCTGTGGTATAACATCGAAAAGTGCAGACTCTGTTGTTCCTGTTCTCCCCTTGCTACCTTACTACCCATGAGGTATAGACTCCGGTGTACGGGCTGATACTGTGTTCCTCAACTTCCAGAAGGCGCTCTATTCATTCATGCACTGTTACATAATGGACAAAATGTATGCTTACGGATTACAGGACCAGCTTTGTCTGTGTATAGAGGAGTTCCGTTAAAATAGCACTCACCATGACATTCTTAACGGAGAGAAATCACAGACGAAAAATGAACTTGGTGCGTGCGTGCTCGGTGAAAGTGTTATAGGACCATTACTGTCCACTATATATATATATATATATATATATATATATATATATATATATATGTGAGTGTGTGTGTGTGTGTGTGTGTATGGCCTAGTAGAAAACCTAAGTGGAATAAGGCTATACTGTTGTACACGGAGTCGTAACGCTAGAAAAGTGTGACGAAATGCAGGAACAACTGTAATGGATCGACAGTTGCTGCAGGAAGTGGCAGTTGCCCAACACTATAAACAGATACATCACATAAAGACCTATTGTTTTATGGTGACACGTTTGCTGAAAAGTCAGGAGAAGCACGCAAATCTGTTAAATATGTGAGAGTATTCGTACGGACACTAACTGTAGAAAAGGCAGATGCCTGACAGACTCTTTGAAAGAATTCTCCGAAAGTATAGTTCACCCACGAAGAACGTAACACTCAAAACATAGTTCAACCTATACCCAAGTTTTGCTCGTCTGTCTGGATCCTTGACAGGTAGGATTGCTAGATTAAATAGATACGATCCCAAGAGAAGCGGCGCATTTCGTCTCATGATCATTTAACAAGCCCGAAATTGTCACGGAGATGCTCATTCAAGTCCACTGGTAAACGCCATGAGGGAGGCGCTGTGCGTCACAATGTGGTTCGCTGTTAACATTCAGAGAGCGAACGTTCCTAGGAGAGGCGAGTATATTGCTTCCTCCTAAGTGTATTTCGAGAAACGACGGTTAATCCATGACCAAATAAATTCGAGTTCTCTCGAAGGCTTACCAACAATCATTCTTCCAGTGCACCATTCACGATTGTAGCAGAAAACAGGGAAGAGATAGTGGTACACAAACTACCCTGTACCTGTGCCTCGTGTTGTACAGATGTAGATGTAAAGATCCTCTCCTGCGCCATCCTCTTCATGCAATTATAGCCAGTCTCCTCAATTATTTGTTAGATGCTATTTCCTTCTCTCTTAGTACTTTCTATCTTTTTCGTTTCTCCCACAATTCAGGATTGATTTCCATTCAATGCCCGAGATGTACATTCTCAGATAATTGTTCATCATATGAAGACCAACAAGTCCTCACTTTCAGTGATGTTTGTAATGTCGTCGTCCCACCTTTTCCTTCTTCGTCTTCCCCTCTTATTGTTCCCTCTTGCTTGCGGTACATATAGTAAATTACCAGTCTTTCCCTAAAGCTTATACCTCCATTTCTAATAATTTCACACACCTTACACAGTATTACGTTATCAATGCTATTGAAGTGTCTTGATTTTTCTCTAAGTAATGTCTCCATTATCAAGCAACACATTAGAATTACCACTCTGATGCCTGTACCTTTCCTAAAGACAACCTGGTCGTCGTCTAATAGATCCTTAATTTTCTCTTCCATTCTTGTGCAAGTTATTGTTGCCAGAAACTTAGATGCATGAGCCGTTAAGAGAATTTTGCATTATTTCTCCCTCTCATATGATTCTACTATCGGATCCTCTAACAAATCGAGAGTAATGACTTCTGTCACAGCCTGTTGCCCGTTGTAATTTCGGTTACTGGAAGGTGAATTGCACGATTAATCTAGGATGTGTTTACTTACCGTTTGGCCAGCCGGGGTGGCCGAGAAGTTCTAGGCGCTACAGTCTGGAACCGCGGGACCGCTACGGTCGCAGGTTCGAATCCCGCCTCGAGCATGGATGTGTGTCCTTAGGTTAGTTAGATTTAAGTAGTTCTAAGTTCTAGGGGACTGATGACCTCAGAAGTTTACCGTTTGAGAATGTCTGAATCTTTCAGCTCTCTTCAATTGAAGACGCTACATCAACGAGTGGCCATTCTAACATGATTTAAGAATTATGTTAGCTGCCCCATACGCATTTCGCATAATTTGGGTCTGTTTCAAGCATTCTTGCCACACGTCATCAGCGTATAGAAACAAAAAAAGGTGATATTAGTAGAGATTGAAACACCAACCACACGATGTGCACCGACTTGATGGGTGCAGATGAAACTGTGTGAAATAACTGTGACGCAGATGCGCCTGTCACGAAAATTTAGCAGTAATAGAAACGCTCGTCACAGTGGACGAAAGATTAAGTCCATCACTGAATCAGGTCAGAGCTTCACCACGAGTGGGAGAGACATCATGCTCTGGTGTCGTGGCAAGGTCTTAGTGACTGCTTTTCTGACTTCGACAAGGCTATCAACGGAAGTCATGTGTGTATCCTTACTGTAGGCATGAAAGCGCTATTGTAATGCGAAATTTTCACTGTTCTCATATTTTGTATTACGTACGCCATGAAAGAGGAGGAGGACTAACTATGGAGGTACAACAAACAGAGTTCTTCCTAAGAAGGTGTTGAAAAGCACTAAGAGGTTCGTGGCCCTACTAATTTGTTTCTTGTTGTGATGCGCGCTAGGAATTACCATACTGCTAAGATCCTTTTTTAAGCATTCTGTTTACTCTGTAAAACAGTAGATAAGTACTGGTATTACTGGAAGGAAACGGTAGGACGAACATTCTGTACAATAGATAATACCATGTAGCTTCTTCTGATTAAAGCAGCCTTCTAAAGACATTTAGAAAAGCTTGCTACTCGTAAAATTCTTCGTTACTGCAGTTTTAATAATAAAAATAAGTTTTTGGTTAGTAAATCAGTTCAAGTTTTTCATATCATGTTCTCATTTTAAAGCTATTACAAATTGTTGTGAATCTGCAAGTAAAAGCTGTCTTAAATTTTCGAATGACTATCAGGTCATGTCACGTTGGCAAAGAGAGAGGTGAAGCATAATGAATTTATTTGTGCTTGTGTAAGATGTTACGTCCAACAAGACAACTGGCAACATGAAAATTAAATTCTAACGATTTACTGATTAATTTTTTAACTAATTTTGGAACTAATTTCGTATCTTCTGCAGCATTCGTTTTTCCAAGACAAAGATCGTGAATCATATTATTTGAGAGAGAAACATCGACCTCATAATCCCTCAAACAATTGGTAGCAGCTTATCTGTATAAATAAAACTACGAGTCATTTGTTTGATGTTAATGTCGCAATCGTTTACTCGATTTGTCGATGCCGACGAGAAAGAACAATAGAGGTTCCAAGTGATTCCTATCTTTATGGCCATTTCACAAGTATGGGGGGCCGAACGTTGTCAGAGAATGTGTGAAAGAGAGGTGTCGCTGTTCCCACTTACTGTGGGAGGTGTTTTTTTGTTTCGTTGGACGGAGCTTCACATCAAGCTCTTCCCGGCCTACAATACAGACGAACTCTGTAATAAAAATACTAAGAATAATAATAACTTCGGATTTGTATTACGGTTTGTGAATCCTTCGATACACAATAACAAGTGCTGGATAATTGTAATATTCAATACAGTTGTCGAATAAAGCAGTCTGCTTAATAAAGCAATCCAATTGCTAACAACCTGAGATTTGACAAGCGACGAAATGAAGTCCGGTTAAAACGAGGTAGCGGCAGTATCAAATATTTACATCAGTCTCGTTTTTTATCGTCTTGTATATATTCGCAAGAAAGCCACACTCATCCATGTCATCTTTTACAAGCATTACTTGCGAATCCTTATCTTGTAGATTATTGCGACTGGTGCTTTTGCACTGTAATACTGTGTTGTTTTGTGTTGTGTTCTGCTGTAATAATACGGATATCTGTGGACTGAGTGGTTCTCAGTGTTCCTCCGACAGCACTAAAGGGGCTACCGAGACTAAAATTATCATGCGATGAGCAAATCACCACCAGCAGTGCTACTTTTCCTTACGGTATTATAAAGGATTGCGCAGGGGTTAAGCCTATGCGTAGGACTTCAGTGCTCTGTCAAATGAACATTGACGATGTGTCACTGCCTCTACATTTCCCACTGAAACTCTTGGCGTCAAAGTTTCTGCCACCACCAGCATCCCAATCAGCAACTTGATTGAATGAAATTTTCACTTTGCAGCGGAGCGTGTACTGACACGAAACTTCGTGACAGATTAAAACTGTGTACCGGACCGAGACTCGAACTCGGGACCTTTGCCTTTCACGGGCAAGTGCTCTACTAACTGATCCACCCAAGCACGACTCTCGAGCTGTCCTCCCAACTTTAGCACTACCTCGTCGTCTAACTTCCAGACTTCACAGAAGATCGCGGGATGAACCGTCATCCCCCAGAAAGCGAGTCCAGTGCGCTAACCATTGCGCCATCTTGCTTGTTAACCTTACAAGACTAGCACTCCTGCAAGAAAAGATATTGCTGAGACATGGCTTAGCCACAAACAGGGAGCCGGCCGCTGGTGGCCGAGCGGTTCTAGGGGCTGCAGTCTGGAACCGCGCGACCGCTACGCTCGCAGTTTCGAATCCTGCCGCGGGCATGGATGTGTGTGATGTCCTTAGGTTAGTTAGGTTTAAGTAGTTCTAAGTTCTAGGGGACTAGTGACCTCAGATGATAAGTCCCATAGTGCTCAGAGCCATTTTGATCAGACAGGGAAATGTTTTCAGGCTTAAATTTTCACTGTGCAGCGGAGTGTACATTGAAATTAAACTTCCTGGCAGATAAAAACTGTGTGGCTGACCGAGAAAGGCAAAGTTCGAGTCTCGGTCGGGTACACAGTTTTAATCTGAAAGGAAGTTTCAGCTACTTCCTTGTTGGACAGCATCTCGCTGGCGGGAATTACAGCGTCGATCGCTGGTACCACAGCCTATATTCGCTTTCGCCCTGTATAATTTTGAGGTACGTTAATGTCGTTCCAACCTTCTTTTATTAATAGGTTTGAGTCGACAGGCTTCTACTGGTATGCAGATTTTTAGTTGTGGTAGATGGTCCCACTACGAGCAAAACCATTAGTTTCGGTCGATGATTAACTTAGGGGGCTGTAATTTACTCGTACGTTATGAGACGAATGCTTGGCGGACTGATTCTACATTCACGTAAAATGAAACGATTCTGTTTTTAGTTGTGGACAAAATGAAACGTAATCCTAAACAGTCCAATAATATAGTTTAGAATGAAACGAATTGCATTTGTGAGAATTCCTAGGGCCTTGTTTTGGATGATTTGTACCGTTTTAATGGCAACTTCTGCTACCAGCCCCAAATTTCATAGCGACAGAACCACAGTGTCTCATATCAAAACTTTGGCTCGGACAGGAAATTGGAAATTTTGTGGTAAGTTCCTATGGGACCAAATGCTGAGGTCATCGGTCTCTAAGTTTACACACTACTTACTATAACTTAAACTAACTTAGGCTAAGGACAACACACACAGCCAGGCCCGAGGGAGGACTCGAACCTCCGACGGGGGGGAGCCGCACGAACTGTGGCAATGTGCCCCAGACAGCGTGGCTACTTGGACAGTCAAGAGGTTCCCCTTAGAGGGTTAGATTGTTCCGCTGAACCACGGTTACACATTGTATAATATATCATTCTTTAATCAATCTGGTATCAATTTCTGTTTTAGATAATTCATTTATATTCGCCAGAAAATCTCCCTTTTAATAAGGCAAACTTGGTTTTCGCTTCTGTAACTATCTCCTATAAGATCTGCATATTTTAGTAATTTTGCTCAGCTATCGTATTCCATATTCTGTCTATATGGCTCTGAGCACTATGGGACTTAACTTCTGAGGTCATCAGTCCCCTAGAACTTAGAACTACTTAAACCTAACTAACCTAAGTACATAACACACATCCATGCCCGAGGCAGGATTCGAACATGCGACCTTAGCGATCACGCGGTTCCAAACTGACGCGCCTATAACAGCACGGCCACACCGGCCGGCTATTCTGTCTATACTACACCCACAATTTTCTTTCCTCTCTTCTTTCCAATATGGTAGGTCATACAGTTTTGTTCTTACAAAATGATTACAAAATGTAATGATGTTTATAACCTGGGAATAAAGAAGTTAATTATTGATATTCATCATTTGGATTTGCGGCTCCTTATTTTGACCGTGTTAGCAGTTAAAATTGTAGGATGTGAGATATACCAGATATGCAAAACACCGTTTTCTCTCAGTACTCAAACATATTTCAGCCTGAATGAGATTTTCACTCTGCAGCGGAGTGTGCGCTGATATGAAACTTCCTGGCAGATTAAAACTGTGTGCCCGACCGAGACTCGAACTCGGGACCGAGTTCGAGTCTCGGTCGGGCACACAGTTTTAATCTGCCAGGAAGTTTCATATTTCAGCCTGCCTCGTGATGACGGTGTTGTGTGCTGTCCTTAGGTTAGTTAGGTTTAAGTAGTTCTAAGTTCTAGGGGACTGATGACCATAGATGTTAAGTCCCATAGTGCTCAGAGCCATTTTGAACCATATTTCAGCGCCACTGTGCCATCATCAGTGGGTTTCCGTTTTATTTATTCTGTAATGTGATCATTTTTATTAAACGATAAAAAATTATGTGCATGTTTAGTTCAAACAATAGTTCGTTTTGTCAACACCTTTACACTTGGTGTGCATGATTATCCGGATCACTTGTGTATTATTTACTGCAGGTAGCTTGTCATCTGCAACCAAACGATGTTGACGAGAAATTTTGCTGGGAGTTAACGTACCATCTAGAATGTAATTTAGTTTGTCGCGATATTTCACGCCTATATTCGTGTTTGTTTACGTTTTCGTGTGGCGAGCTCTTTTATATTCCGCATCATGGTGACGCGTCGTGATGCACACGTAAATATATGTATTTTTCACAAATAAGGTAGTAAAACACTTTTCGCTTCACCAAAACACAGTGTGATTGTGGTTTGTTGTGTGTCCCAACCCAGTCAGTGTTTATTTGTTCACCAGAGAGTTCGGCACAAAATTTGAATTTTGTTTACCTTTTTTTCTTTGTGTGTGTGTGTGTGTGTGTGTGTGTGTGTGTGTGTGTGTGTGTGTGTGTGAAGTCTTTATGTGTTTGTGTTTTATTTTTTGTAAAGTTCCTTTAATGTGTTAAATGGCGTGCCCTTGCAGAGTGTAGTGTATTAATTTAAGACCTGTTTTCCTTCTGCTTTTGCCTTCTGTATGTGAGAGTTTTCCTCAATCGTCAGTTTGCTGTACAGGCTGTGGCTGGGTTTTAGTATTCTGAAGTCAGTTTCTATTGTAGTTGGGTGTTAATTGTGGGCTACAAGGTGGTCAGCAAATGTGCTATGGGAGCTGTTGCTTTTTGAAGCTCTGAGATGTTGTGAATATCTGGTTTTGAAGTTTCTGCGTGTTTGTCCTATGTTCAGTGACTGGAAAGTATGGCATGTGAGTTCATATATTCCAAAATTATTTTTAATCATAAAACATCAGAGGAAATCACAGCCAACAAGCTAAAACAAAAATTAAAACAGAACAGTGCCATAGTAACAAGAGCAGACAAAGGGAATATTATGATAATTATGGATGAAAAAGAATACATAGAAAAAAACACTAGATTTTCTCAAAGACAACAACATCACAAAACTGATCAATGACTCGATAGCAAGGTACCAGAAAAACATCCAACAGACACTGAAAAACATCAAAAATACATTCTCGAAAGGCCAGGTAGATAGAATGACACAGAAAAATACAAAAGCACCCACCTTAAATTCCCTACTAAAGGTTCACAAGGATAATATCCCATTAAGGTCCTTTATTTTCCAAAATGCTCCATCCTACCACCTAGCCCAACAGACAGACAGACACTACTAAAAAAATTGTACAGTTTTGATAACAATGGGAACCTGGAAAACTCAAAGGAGTTAATCAACAGAATCAAGAACCTACGCATACCAGACACAGCAACCCTCATATTATGCGACGTCACATCAATGTAGATTTTTATTCCAGTAAATGAAACATCATCACACAAAGATTAAAACAACAATGAAACACACCAGACACACACATCAATGAAATAACAACCATACTCAAGGTCTTAACATCACAAAATTATAGCGTGTTCAACAAAGAATTTTATTCTCAACATGAAGGACGGCCAATTGGATCACCAATCAGTGGCCTCCTAGCTAACATACTTATGAACAACCTGGAGAACATGATCTTCAGACACATAATAAAACCAAAAAACTAAAAAGTTGTATACTGGTACCATTATGTTCAAATGTGTGCGAAATCTTATGAGACTTAACTGCTAAGGTCATCAGTCCCTAAGCTTACACACCACTTAACTTAAATTATCCTGAGGACAAACACACACACCCATGCCCGAGGGAGGACTTGAACCTCCGCCGGGACCAGCCGTACAGTCCACGACTGCAGCGCCTTAGACCGCTTGGCTAATCCTGCGGGGCGGTACCATAATGTCGATGACATAATATGCCTGATTGATGAACCACATACACACATAGAACAGCTGCACAATGAAATAAACAACTTACACCGAAAAGTTAACTTCACTTTAGAAACAGAAACTAACAACACACTACATTTTCTAGATCTCACCATACATACAACAAACAACACACACAACTTCACAATATTCTGGAAACCGACAACCACAAGCACCACCATTCACAACCTATCGAGCCACTCCTTGACACATAAGGAAGCAAACTTCACATTGATGCTCCATAGATTAAACAGAACACCCACGAACAAACAGAACTACACACAAGACTAAACACAATAAAACAAATAGCGGAAGAAGGGGTTGTGATACCCATATGGTAGACAAGTTAAATCAAAAAATATGTAAACAGTACAAAAATGAGCATACCACCCACCCACCCACCTACACACACACACACACACACACACACACACACACGCACACACACACACACACACACGCACACACACGAAAAATGGATACACTACAATCTGCAAAAACTCACCATTTCCACACAAAAGTAACACCAAGTAAAAGACAACACACAGCAAGACAACACACAGCTAAGAAGCGTACAGAAAGCACACACACACACATACACACAAAGAAAATGTAAACAAAATTCAAATTTGGCTCCGAACTCTCTGGTGAACAAATGAATACTGATTGGGCTGGGTCACACAACAAACCCCAATCACACTGTGTTTTGGTGAAGTGAAAAGTGTTTTACGACCTTATTTGTGAAAAATACGTGTTATATTTACGTGTGCATCACGGCACTTCACCATGATGCGGAGAATAAAAAGGCTCGTCACACGAAAACGTAAGCAAAAACGAATATAGGCGCGAAATATCGCGACAAACTAAATTACATTCTAGATCATAGGTTAATTCCCAGCAAAATTTCTCATCAACATCGTTTAGTTGCAGACGACAAGCTACCTGTAGTAAATAATACACAAGTGATTCGGAAAAATCATGCACGCAAAGTGTAAAGGTATTAACAAAAAGAAACGAACTATTGTTTGAACCAAACATCCACATTGTCTTATAATCATTTAATAAAAATGTTCACATTACAGAATAAATAAAACGGAAAGCCACTGATGATGGCACAGTGGTGCTGAAACAAGTCTGGGTACTGAGAAAAAACGGTGTTTTGCATATCTGCGCGACATCACATCCTACAATTTTAATTATTGATCTTTAGTCACGAACTTTATTATTACTATTTTGTTAATATAGAATGTCCGTCTCTACAAGTTGATAGTCTGTGTATTTGCCACGCGTGTTTCCCTTTCTTTTATTTGTGACACATTCCAGGTGGCAAGTTTGTGTGGTCCTGTTTTTCCATCTGCGCCATGACGGAAATCTGTTTATCCTACGCAGTATAGGATGCCCTGTTATGGACATTTGTTGGCATATTTCACTATACCCAATTTACATTTTCCTAGCGCGTTTTATTTTCAAATCGTTTATACTGCCTGTAGTAGTATTCTCAGTAGATAACACTAAAGACAGTTAGCACACGTTAAAGAAAAAAACACTATTGTAAACGTCAAACGAATGAAGTACAATACACACATAAACATTCACAGTACGACATCCTGGACTTAACAAGGTAACTGAATACAATGAAAATACCTCACGAATGTCCAAAGAGGATCAAACGAAATCAACACGGAGGTTGTTTCAAAAACGAAGAAAAAAAGAAGCTTAGTTTTGCAAACAGGTTTTTTTGGAGCAAGTACGGATCCTACGAACTAAAAAAAATAATAGCAATCATTACTCATGGGAGGTGATTGTTTCCCACAATATGACTGTAGCAGACAACAATGCTAGAGGATGAAGAGAGGAAAACAACTGTTTTTGTAAGTGATACAGATATTACAGCGATATGTTATTACCTTGTTTTTGTAGAAACGTGTATGGCTTGGACAAACGGAGTAAAATAGAAGGGTTCCAGGAGCTTCATAATCATGAGACTGTCACTGTCTCGTTTCTCACGTTTCCGTTTTATGAACCTGTCGATTATCCTCCCTTGTGATGGTTCGTCACCGAAATCCTGCGCAGTCTTGAACTTGCCGCTTCCAGCTTCGACACGACCTGGAAGAATAATTTCATCAAACCATTTACATTTGTGCTAATACGGATCGTACTTAGAAATTGATGAGATACTGTTAAATTTATTCAAGGATGAAAAAAGAGCAATAAATGTGACGGGGAAGGAAGGAATATTGAGATTTAACGGTCCGTTGACGACGATATGAGTAGAGTATTATAGTAAGACTAAGTTGCTTCACTCTGTAAATTTTTTCGTTATATATCAACGTAGACAGTTTATTAATAGGAATTACGTCATATTTAATGAAGGAACGTTGTTTCATAAAACTACAGTGCCTTTAGAACAGCTTCCATTTAAGCTTGGGAAATAAACTGCTGGATGAAATTTGAAGTTATTTCATAAGCTCATTTTTTAAACTTAGTAATAACCAGTTTTAGGCAATAATAGATACAATTTCAGGTATAATGTTGGCGCCATGTGCGCTGTACTCCTACTGGAAGACAAAGTAGCTAAGCAGCTGGAAGGACATGTGTCGTTATCTAAGGTCTAATCGATTAATCAATACGAGCTACTGGTACAATGAAATTTGGCACACTTGCGGCGGCGCAGTTCTTTCCGTCCCTTTACGACGGACCTGCACCTACCTGTGAACATTGTCTCAGCAGATCATCAGTAGGGAAGCCGAGTGAAACCTACTGTACTTTGGCGTGAACCAGGCTGCAATTAAAGTCACTAATCTACGTTTCGGGAGAAAATTTTCATATTAAATGAAAGGTTGGTTATTTTGTCCTCAATTAATATATTCTGAAACTTAGGTGAACAAGTATCACTGCCAAGCCTGTGCTAGTCTTAACACAGTCACTCACAATCCGTTTCACTCACGTTAGCAAGTTTATGGTGTTGCATTTCCCGAAAACGTAATAGCTACAGAAATACTAATTGTTTTTGATTGATAATGCTCGCCAAATATTAAGTCTGTCGGTACCAAATGCAGTCACAGTTTTTAGCCACCGATCTGCTCAATAAGCCACGCGGTATATATGTCTTATCTCGTCACAAAATTCAGTTAAAAATTCCGAAATTTCTACAAACACATAGGAATAATTATGCCGTCACTTTCCAACACTTTTGATGTATGAAACACTGCTAGATCCGGCAACTTATCATTTCCATCGGAAACACTACTACTGCACACATCCGATCTCTTTCATGGCTAGGCTTCGACTCCTCTCTAGAACACTATAAGTCTTCTCTACCAGCAGAGAAAAGCGCGCGAAGAATATTGCTTTACCATTGTTCAGTTTACTCAACCGCCAATAGCAAAACAACACTCTCCCGCGTCAGTCAGTGCTTTTCATCAATAACCGATGGCAAAATAGTAAACCTAACGACTGCACTTTTTACCAACGTAATTATCTAATATGCTGAAGTTTTCCTTATGCATAAAATTATTTATTATTGTTATTTATACCTGAATTAACTTTCCCTTTACCATAAACTTACTTTACAAATCTATTCTACAAAAATCCCCTTTGTCCACATCCATACTTCTTCGAAATGTTCCCACACTAAATCCCACTACATAACTCGTTAAACAATTATCTTCATATTAATCTTAAACTACACTCACGCATCATTGATACTACTAAAACACATTTATAACATTTTACATACACAAAAAGGCATAATAACACTTTATGAGAATACTCGAACAATTCATGAAAAACATTCTATTACTTTAGTGCACTCTAGTGGGCACAATAGAAACTAAAATCACAGTCCCCCTATCCAATATTGTCCTCTATCGGCTACGTGCGCGTCCAGTCTCGCGTCACCATCTGTCACTATCCAGCTCTGAGACACATCTCCCACTTAACCGCCTCCAAAAAAATGGCTCTGAGCACTAAGGGACTTAACTTCTGAGGTCATCAGTCCCCTAGAACTTAGAACTACTTAAACCTGACTAACCTAAGGACATCACACACATCCATGCTCGAGGCCGGATTCGAACCTGGAACCGTAGCGGTCGCGCGGTTCCAGACTGTAGCGCCTAGAACCGCTCGGCCACTCCGGCCGGCTAACCGCCTCCAAGGCAGGATCGTTATACGGCGCTACGCCTCACACTGAGATGACAAAACTCCAGGGATTGCGATAGAAATAAACACAGATGGCGGTAGTATCGCGTACACAAGATTTACAAAGACAGTCCACTGGAAGAGCAGTCGTTTGTACCCTTATGATTCATGTGGAAAAGTTTCCTATGTGATTGTGGCCGCACGACGGGAATTAATGGCTGGCTCTGAGCACTATGGGACTCAACTGCTGAGGTCATTAGTCCCCTAGAACTTACAACTAGTTAAACCTAACGAACCTAAGGACAACACAAACATCCATGCCCGAGGCAGGATTCGAACCTGCGACCGTAGCGGTCTTGCGGTTCCAGACTGCAGCGCCTTTAACCGCACGGCCACTTCGGCCGGCTGCGGGAATTAATCTTTGAAGGCTGAATGGTAGTTGGAGCTAGAGACTTTAATATTTCTTGCTTAGTCAGCCATCATATTAGGCTCCAAGAAGCTGTTCCCAGAGCAGTGGAGATGAAAGAAGTATTTAGATGACGAAATGTGGTGTGGGGTACCTGTGACAAGTGTTAGATTCGGTACCATTCCCATGAGAAAGACCGCCTGCGTAATGCTGCTGCTTTGTGATTGGCTGCTTGTTCGGAGCAAGGGTGCCAAAACGTTAAAGTATAGTTATTATTATTAGTTAAACTACTCATTGGAATGACTTCATTTTTCAATATAAATATCTCTCAACAGCTGACTATCAATCAGTCATTTTAGAATTATTAAAAACAATTTAAATCAAAAACAAAAGACTGACGAAATTGCAGACGAAGCACTTCGGAAGCGTTCGGGTCACGCCTTTTCTGGTATGGCGCGCGAAGTGTTTCGGTCTGTTCGTCACTCTGGATTAGGCAGTCAAGAAAAACAGACATGTCTGTCGTAGGATGTGTTTCCAATTTTATTTAAGTTCCTGTTCGTCACTTTGGATTAGGCAGTCGAGATGTACAGTCATGTTGTCTGTGGCAGGATGTGTTTGCCAGTATTCAGTATTAAAAGATTCACTCCGGTAGTCATGAGGCACAGACAGGTGCCACAAATAGTGTGAAGATACATTTTCGTAAACATTGTGTTTGACCATGTACTTTGCTGTATCAGAAGGTGTTGTATTAAGATCATGTAGTCTTCTCGTGTGGCTATATTAAAATACGCGAGTGGCATCCCAAAGAAGTGATACATTATTTCAGAACAGAACCTCGCTAAAAGTCAGTTTCAGCCTCAAGATACAGAACCTACGACCTGCGTGCTGTCTTCTGCGCTGGGGACATCAACTTGAAGACAGCAGGTTAGTGAACTATAACAGAACCTTTGTATTCCACACAGTGCAATGGCAACAACTAGACGCCTCACGTGTACTGCGCGCGCAGAACAAATGTGCTCAGTGACACGTCATCTGCAGTAATGCAGAGGAGGTAAAGGAGGATGATCGTTATTAACACCAACAATCAATTCATTGTTCCTTTCTTGACGTAAGACATGAGACATTCCACTTCGGAAATCTTTAGGTAATTCAGTATTCCGAAATCCACAGCGTCAGGAGTGTGCCAAGAATACCAAATGTCAAACATTACCAAATGTCAGGCATGGTAGGACAGCGCTGTGGCCGACGGCCTTCACTTAACGACCGAAAACAGCGGTGTTTACGTAGAGTTGTCAGTGCTAACAGACAAGCAACACTGCCTGAAATAACCGCAGAAATCAATGTGAGACGTATGGCGTTAGGACAGAGCGGCGAACTTTGGCGTTAATGGACTATGGCAGCAGGTGACCGATGGGAGTGCTTTAGATAACAGCACGACAATGCCTGCAGCGCCTCTCCTGGGCTTGTACCATACCGGTTATTCCCTAGACGTGTGGAAAACCTTGGCCTGGTCAGATGAGTCACGATTTCCGTTGGTAAGAGCTGATGATAGATTTCGAGTGCGGCGCAGACCTCACGAAGCCATACACCCAAGTTGTCATCAAGACACTGTGCAAGCTGGTGATGGGTTGGGTTGGGGGTTGCTTGGGGGAAGAGACCAAACAGCAAGGTTATCGGTCTCATCAGATTAGCGAAGGACGGGACAGGAAGTCGGCCGTGTCCTTTCAAAGGAACCATCCGGCATTTACCTGGAGTGATTTAGGGAAATCACGGAAAACCTAAATCAGGATGGCCGGACGCGGGATTGAACCGTCGTCCTCCCGAATGCGAGTCCAGTGTGCTAACCACTGCGCCACCTCGCTCGGTGCTAGTTATGGCTCTATAATGTTTTGATGTGTGTTTATACGGAATAGACAGGTCACTGACTGGAAGTGGTATGTCTGGCTACTTTGAGAAAATTTGCACCCACTCAAACTTCATGCACTGCAGCAAAGGTGGATTTTTAATGGATGACAATGTACCATGTCACTAGTCGACAACTGTTCGCGATTGGTTTGAAGATAATTATCTGGACGATTCGAGAGAATGGTTTGGCCACCCACATCGACCTACATGATTCCTATCGAACATTTACGGAACGTAATCGAGAGGTTTTTTCGTGTACAGAATCCTGCACCAGCAACACTTACGCAATTGTGGCTATAAATGCAACATGACTTAATATTTCTGCCAGGGTCTTCCAACGACTTGTTAAGTCCATGGCACGTCGAATTTATGCAGTATGTCGTGAAAAAGAAGGCCCGCCACGATATTAGAAAGTATCCCATGACTATTGTATCCTCAGGGTGATACGTATGAATAATTTCTTCACTTTAGGGGAATATTAATAAATCTGAAGTGTTCTCTTCATGATACGACTGTTATGGAAGGTTGAGGAGCCATTCTTATGTTTTGCAACATTGCGTAGGTGGTCTCCCACCAGGGTTTTGTGATTATGATTGGCCGATGTGGACTACAGGAATCCGTCGGAGGTGAAGGTGGCTGCAGCAAGATACACTTAGTTCATGATGGCTGTTTATTATTCATCAGGCTAGAGCAGGTGTGCGCCGTCGTCCGATGAGCACAGCCTGGCATCGATCCGCGGTGCACTCGCATTGGTGCAGTGGAGGCAGAGGTGCCGCTGGGAGACGATGCTTACACAGCGCTGAGTAGCGCCGTTGCCGGTTGCGGTGGCACTGGCGAGAACTACAGGCGGAGCCTCGTTAACCTGCCGTGTGACTACCACTGGCTGCTTCATTTGCTCTATTTTGTACAAATCTAGTGGAAGAGAAACTGTCAAAGTAATGGCGTTGTACACTGCCCAGTCATACTAATGTGACCAACTGTCAAAAGCCTGAGACACTATCTTTTTGCTGTGTGTCCAGCGAGACGTGCAGGAAGCGAATGATGTTTTGGAAGGTACCGACAGTGATGTGGATCAATGCCGACTCCATCGCCGTGACCATCTGCGCTAGATTTCTCGGTTGAGGGTGCGTGCGTTAACGGTTCTATTATGTGATCCCACAGATTCTTGACTGAATTTAAATCGAGGAGTTGGGTGGCCAGGGGAGTACGGTAAACGCATCCTGGTGCTCTTCGAACCACGCACGTACACAGAGCTGACTGGCATGTTCCATTGTCCTGCTGGTAGATGGCACCGCGCCGAGGAAAAACAAACTGCATGTAGTGATGGATAGGGTCCCCAAGGATAGATGCATACTTGTGTTGGTCCATTGTGCCTTCTACAATGACGAGATCATCCAAGGAATGCCACGAAAACATTCCGCAGACCGTAAGTACTGCAGGGTATTCGCTTTCAGACGTTTCACGGCTGACACGCCCAACGACCACCTATTCGAAGGAGCATATAAAGTGGCCCATCTGAGAAGGCCACCTGTCGTCACTCAGCACCCGTCCAGGTGCGATATTGGCTCCCAAATCCCAAAATCCCAGCCTTCGTCGCTGATGAGCAGCAGTCAGCATAGGTGTATGAACGAGGCGCATGCTGTTTAGGTCCACAAGCAGCAACGTTCGCTGGATGGTCGTTGAGGAGAAACTTTGTAGGCCTTTGGTTCATCTGGACAGTGAGTTGCTCAACAACTGGGTGTGTCTCTGTCCGTACACATACCTGCAGTTGTCATTAACTCTTGTCATCTTTGGCCTGTGGCGCACCACAGTTGCCTCCGCGCCGATTTTGGACAGCACCAGATTTCCATGCACGGTGTATTTTAACGACGGCGGCATAAGAACAGTTTACAAAATTAGCCAGTTTGGAGATGGCTCTACCCTTGGCCTGAGAACCAATGCTCGTGCCCAGCTGGCGTGAGATAAATCACTGTTTCCGCATTGCGACAACGACTTTGCTGTTCTCCTCGTTTCCCCGACTGCTAGTGCTGCCATATGTAGTTTCCCTTAGTCTGGTCACAAGATGAGAGAGGCGTTTGTCATGTTTCTCTGGAATTCCCCTTTTGTCAGATTCAGAAGTTACAATATTTAATCGGCCTCATTGTTTTGAGTGCGAACTAGCAATGGATCGAGCGCTGGTGTAGCTATTTTGCGTAAGATTGTTTCCAATATGTCTTCGACTAGTAACAACCTTAATTGTTTATTCGTTCCCTTATTGCGAAACTTTTTTGGCCATACTCTTTTCATCAGAACATTCTTATTCCGTTTGGGCCATACTTTCTCTCAACAATTACGTTTATTTCTTTTCAATATTTTTATTGATTTTGTAAAGACATTGCATTCCCCGAAATTCTATAATATTTTTCTTCTTTTGTGCATTACCTTGTCAGTACGTATCAATTATTTCAACTATTCTTTATTTGTAAATATGTCACATCGTTTCTTCATTCATTTTGCTACTGTTTTATATGTTATATTGTACGAATATGAATGTTCTGGTGTTATATGCTTTGTAAATCTTTGGTTAGGCTAGGAGAAGTACTGTGTCAGGGAGAGAGCGAACGACTATCGATAGAGAGCGTGCGAATTGTGGTATCGTGGCCGGTTCGCGGGTAGTTTGGCGTGAAAGACGGTGACACGCGGACGAACAATTAATTACAGTGCGTCCGCTGAGTTAATAGGAGGTCGTACATTATTAAGTGAACAGTAAAACCTGAAAAGTATATCGAGTGTTTCGGTGACGATTTTACATACTGTGTGAACTTGTGATAATTAGCCGTGAACCAGCCACCATTGTCGTGTGGAGACGCTAACTGTTAGAATTGCGTTAAAGTGGAACAAACCAAAATGTTAAATAAAAGAACAGTACTGTGATTTGATCAAGAAACATTTATTATATCATCCAAGCTGTCTTAAGGACGACGGCGTAAACTGAACTGATGTTTAACGGACTGATATAGTGATAAAGTTCAAGTGTGTGTGAAATCTTATGGGACTTAACTGCTAAGGTCATCACCCTAAGCTTACACACTACTTAACCTACATTATCCTAGGAACAGATACACATACCCATGCCGAGGGAGGACTCGAGCTTCCGCTGGGACGTTATAAACACATGTGACTGTTTTCCTGTGGCAACATGGTGAAAGAACTGTGCGAAGTATTGGCATATATCGTAAATACTGAAGACATTGTATAATTCCGACCTACCCGCACCGCGTGATTAATAAACTTTTAGTAATGAAACGTCGCGCGCGTAACGACAACGCACACCCTGGAACTATTATTATCGCGCCAGTGTTGCCAGCTGATTCGACTACAACGGAGACGTGGACCACAGCCGTAACTGGAATATTAATGAAACAGGAGGATCCATCATTATCTTCACACCACGAACCAGGATTAACTTCACACATCGTCCGCTTGGACCACTGCTGACGTCATCGCACTGCCTGCAGCAACAGTTAAGACATTAACAGAAAATTATTACGCTCTCTCTCATTTCAAAAGTAAAGACAATTGCAGTTAAATTATCTATTTTAAAAATACTGTCACAATATCAAGGTTCAATTTTGTTTAGGTCCAATAAATATTCTTTCCATTATTTCGTCTTGTTGACAGTGTTGAAAACCCGCCAAATTAAAGTTCAATTAATAATTTTCTTTCAAAATTCTCCTCAGACATTTTGCTGCTCATCATAATTTTATGTAAATGTTTGTGTGTAACTTCTTTTGGAGGGAGTACATATTTTATTTTCTGTGGAGTAAAATTAGCTACCATAAAATTACGTATATTACCAGCTGATGCTGTCCACCATTACTGCTTGAAAACTCACCAATAGTATTTTTGCACCTATTTTCTCATTGGCTGTCAACTTCAAAACAAAATTACGTATTTCGTGGGCATCTAGCAGATTCGCGATGTCTATGTAGGCCCCTATAATAATTTTTTTTTTTTTTACTTTTGCAGGTTTACTGGAATTATACCGACTTTAATTGTTCATTTGGCTCCGTTAAAGTGATTTATCGCATCTATATAATAACTGTACTAAATTACCTAACTATTTTTTATTTCGTAAACATTAGCATACCATATTTAGATTAAAACTGACGTCTTATTGGCCCCACATAAGATTCTGCACGTTCTGACAAAGACTATGCCAATTTTTTTTTTTCTTTTTCGTCCATGACTAACAGGGGTAGTCAGATTCCTTGTATAGGTCGTGTTTTATTATTTGAAAGGTTTTTTTCAGAAGTAGAGAACCAGTTTCTTTAATATTTCTGAAGCGTATGTTTCAAATGTACAAAAATTTCCCATGTAGTGCTTCCTCTGTAGCCCCTAAGGACTCCTCTTCGCGAAACGAATCATACAACGACGATTTTGCGTACGAGTACACTTCAAACTTATTATCCACCCTTTAATCAACAGATGCACCTAATAGGGAGAGTGGAGTCGTCATATTGTGAGTGCGGAGAGCCAGGGAACATTTACCAAATTGTGCTTGCCTGCAAGCGAAGGAAACACGCGACGGACATTCTTCTTGGTCACCCGCCTCAGAGCATCCCAACGCTTTTATTTACCGCCGACCTACGACAATGTAATGAGTATACAACTTGACAGTTATTAAACTATGTGAAATAAAATCGTGTTAACTTTTGTACGATTTGCGTTAGGACGTTCAAACAGCACGGTTGGTCGCGGGACGTGATGGGAATTGTATGGTTTGGTTTAGCGACGAAACCCATTTTCGTTTGGATGGGTTCGTCAATAAGGCGCATTTGGGGGACTGAGAATCCGCATTTTGCGGTCGAGAAGTTTGTTCATCATCAACGGGTGACTGGTGTGCAAAGTCCAGTCACGGAATAATCGGTGCGATATTCCTTGATGGCCCGGTGACTAACGAACGGTATGTGAGGGTTCTGGAGCCGCGCGGGATTGGCGGAGCGGTGTAGGGCGCTGCAGTCATGGACTGTGCGGCTGGTCCCGGCGGAGGTTCGAGTCCTCCCTCGGGCATGGGTGTGTGTGTCTGCCCCTAGGATAATTTAGGTTAAGTAGTGTGTAATCTTAGGGACTGATGACCTTAGCAGTTAAGCCCCATAAGATTTCACACACATTTGAACATTTGAGGGTTCTGGAAGATGATTACATTCCAGTTAGCCAAAGTAACCCTTCTTTCGACGAGATGTGGTTCATGCAAGGCGAAGGTGGACCCCATCAAAGCAGGAGAGTGTTTGATGTCGTGGAGGAGCGCTCTGGGGTACCCAGAGGCCACTGGGATTCGCCCGATTGGCCGCCATATTCTCTGGATCAGAACACATGTGACTACTTATGTGGGGCTGTATTTAAGAGGTGTACAGCAAAATGCCAAAACTATTGCTGAGCTGAAAATAGCCATTCAGGAAGTCATCGACAGCATCGATGTTCCGGAACTTCAGCGGGTCATGCAGAATTTTCTATTCGTCTACGCCACATCATCGCCAATGATGGCCGGCATATCGAACATTTCAACCTAATTCCGAATATCTTTAGAGACGTTTACATGTTAGATGAAGTGTGTGCACTCTGTAGTTTATAATTAATTTACGTCTTTTTTTGTACAGTTCGATAATTGTTACCCTGTATGCTCTAAACAAAAAAATGTCGCATGAATTTTTTCTCATGTCTGTGTAATTGTAACTTTCTAACAGATATTGAACATGCCAAGCAGCTTGTGACTTAACTCTGTACAACGATTATTACCTTGCCTTTCCCTTGTGCTAATTTACAATACCTTTATTGATTTTGTTCACGAAGATCATCTCTTGGTTGAAATAATTCATGATCTTAAAGATGTCTCACTTCATATGCAATACAAAAAACCAGTACTTTAATTCTTTTAAAAGTAATCCGCATTTCTACCGACAGCTTCACTAATTGTGGTCTGACGACATTCTTCTCTGGGTGACACTGTATTTCAATGCAGAATTCTCTTTCTGCGATTTGCTTTCTCTCTAATGATAAAATGAAAACAGCGGTACTATTCGCCGGCCATGGCGAGTGACATACGTCAGAGTCAGAGCCAGAGGATGAAAAAATGGCGGCTATACTATCATATCTTATGTCCTGTTCTGTAAACTCAATAATACAGCTAGTCCCGATTTCGAGAACCCACCACATCAGTGAAGAAAGAATAATTCGTTTATCCCAGAATACTCAATCACAGGTTAACGAAAGTAACGGTTATCTGAAGAAAACTGAGTCGATTATCAGTATTGTAAACGAAGCTCTAGAGCTGCAAATGATACCACAACATACAACACGAGCTTATAAATAAAACATTTGTATCGTAACCTCGATCAGCTGACCAGGGCGGCATCCATTTGCAGGCGACTCCTGGAAAATTATGAAATTGTTGAGGCTTTCGTATTGCCTGTTAACTTGTGCCTTGGGAATTTTTCCGAAGTTTCCTTAACGATTTTCCTGATATTTCTCCAGCACGGGTGGCTAGTATTGCCAAAGAGTCACCCTCCATTGCTGATGGCAGATGGCGCGCTCTCCGCGATAGTAAATCTTTGTGGTCAGTCAGAAACATGTATCACCTACTAGCTTAGCGCCCGCTGCTTCGCTCGCATAAACTGTATGGTCTGCATAGATGATTTTGTTTTTATGTAATCGAATCTTTAATTTGTTCATGAACTGTAACATCAACTAAAATTTTCGCACTAATTATGGCCGTAGAAGCATGACCTTTCCGAATGTACTTCTGACAAAATAGCGTATCTTGCAGCTGGAGAATGTACCCTTAATATAAGAAAAAAAGCCGCTATCTGGTGGAACAGCAGGTCCCTGCCCTTGACAAAGTTCTGCTGAGAGTGGCAACTTGCCTGATATCTTTATGTCCGGTCGGTGATAGTAAGCTAAAGATTCTGTATCCCACTAGCAGGTTGAAATTAAGCCCAGACTTTCCTTTAAATCACAGCTGACATGATTAAAGCTATTCGTAATACTGTAGGACAGGAGAGGAGCTCTACAACACCACTCATTTAAGAGTTGTCCTTGGGCTCGAATATAAAAGATGTATCGTAGTCTTCAAAAGTAGATACAAAAAAGTCACACCGATTGAATCATATTAGTAGAACTGAAGTAGGCGATAAAGAGTGCTTCGATCAGCGAAACTGGATACAGGAACAAATCCGGCAGACTTGCTCGGGCCACTGGGTAAGGAAATGACACAATAAAAAGCGTTACATATTTAGGAGAGCGAGAGAGATATGTATGTCGTAAAGTAATAAAATATTGGCAGTAGAACGTTTGGCGCAACTAGAGCGCCAGCAGGCATCGATCTCGTGATTTATGTAATGATCGTGTACTCGTGCTACCGTCGTTAAATTATCCACTGAGTTATCACGAGTCGCGAGTAATTATACTATCGAAATCATTGCTCGTCGAAATGTAAGGCTCCCCTAAGCTTCTGAAGCATCAGCACTTGGGAAAATTACCAGCATAGGGCCTAACTAGTGCTTCATGTGCTCTAGTGGCTCACCACACCGATCGCGATAGCGCGTATTGGCTCTTCGAAGTCCAGTTAAAAGGTTAGTATGGCTGTTCTCCCTAGGCTCTATTTAAAAAGTTTTACGCAGAGAAAAAAAGTCGAGCTACTAGAGTGGTACTAGTGTTTGTGGCTAACCTAACTGCGCCTGTTTACAGCAAGCTCTGAAACACGAGGATATTAAGATGCAAATTTTCTCCTCCAGTTTCACTTTGCAGCTGTATTCCTTCGCTGCCTCTTACGCGGAAACGCTATATTTGAGCTGAATCTCTGTGTCGGTGATAATTTGTAACTTACGAAATCCATTAGGAAGAAATTTCTAAGAACGCACGTTTGTAGCACAGTATTGTATGGAACTGAGTCGGACTGCGGGAAAACCAGTAAAGAAGAGATTTGAAGCGTTTGAGATATGGTGCTCCACAAGGATGCTGGAAATTAGGTGAACTGCTAAGATTATGAGGTTCTCGGCAGAATCGGCGAGAAAAGAAATATATGGAAATCACTGACAAGAAGAAGGGACAGGATGACAGAAAATATGTTACGACATCAGGGAATAAATTCTATGGTAACTGAGCGAAATGAAGAGGGCAAACACTGAAGAGGAAAGCAGGGACTGGAATATGTCCAGCAAATAATCGAAGTCTAAGAGCGTAACAGTTACTCTGATATGGAGAGGTTGACACAGACGTAGCGAGCAAGATCAAAGCAGCCAGAGGACTAATGACCCCCCTCAAAACCGCTTTAACTTAGGGGAAAATACCACTATCCTTGAATATTATTATGTTACTGTCATATTATAGTCTTCTCGGGAACATACATAAAATTACAGTAGATTTCATGTGGCAAACTAGTTGAAAGTTTACAGTTTTGCGTTTGGTCACTGTTTTCAAAATATAGCAACTTAACTGCCACTTTATGAATGAGAGCAAGCTGTTTGGATTATAGATAATGAATTAGACGCTGATTTGATACCCACTGAAGATTTCTTGAATCTAAAGCGAGAAACGTTTGGGTGCACAAGACAAATAAAAAAATTAATGTGGAGCATGCAAAAGGCGTTTTTCTTTTGAAGTACTGTTACAGCTGCTGCGAAAATCGACAGCACAAGAAACTTGTTATAAAATTAATATTCAAATTTTAGTATTTGGTAACTAATAAAGTTCTTTACTTAATTTTTATTTTGAATCGCTTATCCTCCTTAATTATATGTGTTTATTGATTCTACACTCGGTATCACCTGCCTTTGACGGTATGACATCACAGTTTACTTTCCTTGGACATGGTAATGAAGCAATCATCTACCATCGCGATTGTTGCTTGATATCTGGGTCACACCAATAGTGTGACATCGCGTCACCTGTAACTATTTTTGGGAAAACGTCGTAATGAATCCATGACTTCTTGCGATTCTGGCACTGTTTTACATCGATCAGTTTCTGATCAACGGTAAATCACAAGATAGTACATTTCACTACCGCACGTTTAATTTTTAAATCTTCAGACAAAATGTGTTAGTAGGAATCAGGGAAATTACAGTCAGTTCCTTCAATACATCAGCTGTTCTTCGGCGCTGAAAATGAGATCGGTCACAGATGCTTACATTGTTCTTGACCGTTCTGGATGTCAAGGGACGTTCCAGACATCATTTTTAACGAACACGCTGCCACTTTTAAAACCCGAAAACCTTTCCTTTGAAAACCCCATGTTAGTCAACTCTCCTCCCTCGTATGCCTGCCGAAGCAGACAATATTCCGATTCTGGAGTTCCCTAACAGTTCACGTACTTTGATGTGAGCACGTTTTAGTGCCAAGTCTGAAACTGTAAACTGGATAACTTCATTAAAGAATACTGGCACTCCGAACAAAGCTTATGAATTTCGTTTGATTTCTCATTCCCTTTTATTTCTGTATTTGTGTTTTACTGAAAATATCTGTACGAGAGTGGAAATGTCGACGGTATGTGCTATGTGTATCTTTTACGGAAACAAACTTTTTCCGTTCACTCATGGTACTTGTTTTTTTACCTATTGTCATTCGAATTTTTGTGGTAGGATGGATAGGGAATGCGCATGCTGTGCAGGAGAAACTAGCCGCAATTGGCGAACAGCTGAAGACGCCGTTGGCCATGGTCAGCCGTCTGCACGCAGCTACCTCGAGGTTTAGCAGTAGTAGCGCGTTGCAGTGTGCACCTGAAGTGTGTCTTGTTTTACCCATGAGGTCTACCGCCGAGGCACCCTCCAGTGTACCCGACGCGGCAAAGCACGCGAATGGGCAGCTTGTAACGTGTCCGCGTCTCTCGAGACAGACTGAATGTGGGGACTGGTTATGTGGCCTCCTCCATTCACCGTGGAAGGCGACAAGTAGTCTCTCCTTCAGAAGAGTCTCAGGATGGCTTGGGGGGGGGGGGGTTTGCTAAATATCAGAACCTCCAATATTAGATAAGCTGTGGAATCACTTATGGAGATAGCATCCAGTTCAGGACAGAATTCCAATGTCCATTCGGCATGTCTGCCGGAGCAGACCACCAGGCCAGCATTCATGTGGATGAAGACTGATAAAAGCCCGCCATTCGAAAGGCAGAGAGCGAAAGCATATCGTGTACAAAGTAAAGACACTTCAATTGTGAAGATTGTAACGCTTAACTGCCGATGTACTCGTTACAAAGTCCCTAAATTTACCACCCAGTGCGGAAGCTGTCGCCCTCAAATTATACACTGAACCGAGAGGTAGATGAAACTCGAAGCAGAAAGCTGCAATATATTTACGATTTCGCAATTGATTCTGAGTGCGAACATTTTTGGACATGAGTAAAATAATTGAAAAAACATTTTGTTTGAAACGGGAAACAAACCTGCGCTTTCCGTCGAAGCTGCGCATAGCATGCAACATGTGATGAGCATCATTTGTGTGGGGTGATTCCATCTACTGGTTGCAAAAACAAAATTGCAAAGATCTGTCGAAACACCAACGAAAATGGGCCTGACGACACTAAGGAGATACACCATGTACACTAATACATAGGGCTTGACGGCCATTAACCATGTGGCGCATTGCGTCTACAACAATGGAAAGCTGTTAATAGTCTCTTCTCTCGCGTTTTCAGACAATCCTGAGGCGGCAAATGTACACAGTCCACTTCTGTGGGCACATTCTATTGGTGTTATGCCTTTGCAACCTCATGACTGACTGAGGACGCCAGAGAAGTGACCATCTAAAACTGTCCACTGCAATGGAAATTATGTACCATATGGTAAGATCGTTTCAGTGTGGATGTACTCTCCTGAAATCTTGTGGAAGTCCAGCGTTATGCGGCGAGCAACGAGTATGGTGAACAGGGAGCGCTACTTAAGCTGTGTGTCGGAATTTGTGTCTGATGGAAAACGTGCTCTGATAGCCGATCGGTTAAGGTTATCGCTCGCGTAAAGCGGGTAATCCGTGCTCGAATTCCCGTCTGGCACAAATTTCCACTTGGTGCCATCGAATTCATTTCAATGTACAATTGAGACATATCAGAAATCATTTCATCACGTATTCTTCGCTTCCTGCGTAGCCACATCTTCGGCAATGGGGGAAATTTCTAAAATACACCTAACAGGTTTCGAAACGATCTACGCTACAGATCAGTTCGTCACCGCAGCCAGTATTCCTCGAGTCACATTCGTTGTCTTCGGCAACTTACAACCAAACTGTAAATTTAAGTCTAACCTTGACCTTTAGCTATGCTAACAACATTCGTTGGTCGGCCCCCATACTGCTCAGTAACGTTGTTAGCAATATTGTACTACACTGTGGTTCGGGATATTGGATGATAATGACGCTGCTGGTATGACAATAACTGCTGTACTTTGCTGCAAGCAGAAAAGGAAGGAGGGTGAAAAATGGGTTCAGGGAGCGTCAAATATCACTCACGAAAACTCTTTGAGAGAACTGAGGTTGAACGAAAAAAAAAAGATCACGGTAACTTTTTGTATGCTGACAGTTCAACATTTGTTACATTATTGGAAGTGGTTCTCCCCACACATCTGCTTCCCCATACATAAGCAACTGGCTGCTTTTAAAAAAAAAAAAAATACGTCCTTTACATGGCGTCCTCCTGTACGAATACATTCGTGAAATCTGCTATTGAGATTCCTCACTGACCGCTGTAATATCTCGGCTAGGATACTGTGAATTGCATTTCGAATTCTCGGTTTTAACTTATCCACGATTGTCTAGGAGTGGAAACTTTGGTCTTGTGGCGGTGCCTACAATGTCACGTCTTTCAGTGTCAGACAAATTTTTATTTTTAAAGGGGTCACTTAAGACTATTTCCATGGGTTCGCCCCTCAAATTTCTCCCTCATATCACAAAATTGTCGTCTGATGTAGTACAAACTGAAAAAATAAATTCCTTTTAAAGCACAGTTTCGTATGTAATTTATATTCAAAACCTTACACCTGCGTCACAGAACAAATTCTACATCGAGAATATTTTACACAAGTTTAAGGGAAGAAATGCTTCCGATAGTTATTACAGTATTTAAAGAACATCAAAATATCAACAGGCTGAAATGAAGAAACAGTACATGAGACTATGTTAATCAATTCAACTGTAAAAAGCTAAGGAGCATATTATTAGCAAAATGAGAAATATGCAAAAGTGAAATGCGAAAATGAGCACTTCTGAATTGGGAGTAAAACAAAACAATCAGAATGGCTGAAAGAGAGCACAATAAAATGTGTCATAAACGAATAAGAGCTAAGCAACTAAGCAAACAAGAGAATAGGCAAAAATGAGATGCCAACAAAATGAGCGCTGCCCGAACTCCGTCGGCACTTATATATGGTTGCGGTGGTGGCGGCACCTCGCGGCCCGTACGCAACACGCGCGCCTTGCGATCGCAATGTACTCTTAGCGCTCGCGGCGGCGTCCAGCGGCCCATACGCAAGTTGTGTAATTGCTGTCGCAGGTCGACCCTTCATCTATGATGTTACAGCGGCCACAATATGTTAACGAATCGTGAGGTCACACGGTTGCCAAACAATTCTTGCACATATGCCCTTGATTGCCCCATGCAGTGTGTGATGTCGCTCCGTCCTATTGAAACCAGGCTTCTTCTATGTTTGGAAAGTTGTTCAATGCAGGTGTAACTAAAGTTCGTCACATCTCCACGTAACAATCGGCACTGACAGTTACTGTGTTTTCCTGTACATTTGCGAAAAAATACGATCCAATAATCCCATATGATGAAACACCACACCATACTGTCACTTTACTAACTTGTAAAGCGCGCTGGTCATTAGGATTTGTGTTTGCCCAGCAACGGTAGTTCTGTTTATTCAAATAACCTGTGAGATGAAAATGTGCCTCATTTGACATCCACAACTTGTTTAGAAATTCATCGTTGCTCTCCAATTGTTGCACCATCTGCGGTTTGTACGCATAATTCTTAAATCAATATGAAGAATTCTGCGAACACTCTCCTAGGGCATTCGAACCATTGAACGGCGTGGTCTCCGTAAGACAGACTAGCGTACATCTATGTTCGCTAGAGAACGCACACTTCTTGGTCGTCCTGTTGGTCTCTTCTTGAGGGTAGATCCAGTCTCTTCAAAGTTATTAATCCAACATTTTATCGCATGTCTCGACGGAACGGCATCATAACGTCCTGAATTATAAAACCGTCATAACTCGCTCTGCGCCGCTACCAAACTACCATTGTTTTTATAAAACATTCTTATGGCTAACGCACTCTGTTGTCCGTTCCACTGGTCCATGATTACTGAAATGGCGGACTGTTTACTCGCTGTCACGAACCCGCATTGCTGCCACCTGCCCATGGCTGCCACTACTCATTTCAAACATTGCCGTTGCTGTGTGTCACACTGTACAACGAGAGGGTTCCACCAAGTCAGTGCTTATCTATTACGCTACGATAACTTGCTATTGGCAGTTCTTTCAGACTTGAAATTTACAAATTCAGTTTCTTTTTACAGTATTCAGATATAGTACAGAGTACTTTGTCAGAGTGAATCGACTAAGAATTGGGACATTTTGAGTTTCCTATGGCAAATGATGTAGAGTATCAAATATTTATGTGGCGTGACAAATCAACAATTTGGTTTGACTGTGAGGGACATTTTTCATATTGTCATTCCTGACATATCTGAGGTCTACAGTTATTTCTGGTATGAAAGCGAACCAAGTCCAGAGACAAGATGGCGGCCCATCTTGTGGATGAAAGTTCACGAGTCAAATGACGATGCTATAAAAGACATCATATTTACGCCAGTGACTGTAACACTATTTCACGATTGCAATTTCGGCCTCAGGCCATTATTTTTTGTAATGGCCTAAGGCTGAAATAGCAATCGTGAAATAAAGAAAGTATCACAGTCACTGGCGTAAATGCCAGCCGCTGTGGCCGAGCGGTTCTAGGCGCTTCAGTCAGGAACCGCGCGACCGTCATGGTCGCAGGTTCGAATCCTGCCTCGGGCATGGATGTGTGTGATGTCCTTAGATTAGTTAGGTTTAAGTAGTCTAAGTTCTAGGGGACCGATGACCTCAGATGTTAAGTCCCATAGTGCTCAGAGCCATTTGAACCATTTGAACTGGCGTAAATATGATGTATTTTGTGAAGTTCTACATGTCTGTGAATCCCAGGTATAAAAAGTTAGACAATGATGTTGTTGGTGACTGTCTTTACATTGACGAATACATGGCATTGTAGGTCAAACAAATTAATGTAGTTACGTTTTACCATTAATACTACGTAAACTTGGTTAAAAGTGTGTAAAATAGTCTTTTGTGGTGTACAGCTATGTGAGTCTATGGTCGTAGGCGAAAGAGAACTCCCTACACAACTTGTTCTGTGCTACCATCTACGGAGTAAAACGAGAATTGTGTTGTGGAATACACACAACCATCGATAGAGTTTTGTCTTTGATCGATTATTATTGCCGTTTTGAACGTTGTGAACCTTAGGAATGTAGTTTGTTCACTTTAGCATACAAAATTTATGGAAGGTCATGGTTTTGAATGTGCATCTGTTGTCAAACGTTCTTTAACTTCTATCCATGCTATTTTGGTTTCGAGACGTGGAAAACACACGTATGCTGTAGATTTACATAAAGAAAAATATTATCTTCTGAAGAGGCTAATAAAACCAAGAAGATGAAACACAAGAAAGACAATCAGAACATGAAGACCCAAGAAATAAAATTTCGATATGGTGGGAAAGAAAAGTGACAATTTTTTCAGCTCTGACTGTTTAACATCAGTTATAACAAATGGGGAAAATGTTTATGGACTAACTGTAGCTTAGAAGAACGTAAGAAGAACCAGAATAACCAAAGAGCATCGCAATGCAATACAGTTTAAGTAAGCTCACAATGACGATGCAGAGTACGATAAAGTAAGGTTCTCTAAGCGAGTTACGGATCGGTCCTCTGAACTTAATAACATAACAAGTATTCCAGAGGATGAATACTTAAGCGTCCAAAGAAGACAGTACTGTGCTTCATTCCTGCTGTTCTCCGTGATTTCTGCAGGAATGTACCAACTGTTAGCTGCAAGTTCCAGTGTAGATACGTTGTCAGAAGATGAATGATGTTCCCCTAAACTTTATGTAAATTGCATATGGCATTGTCCCTTAATATCAGATCACATTTTGCTTAGATGAATGAAACAAGACTTGTACAGATAACATCTGCGATGAGACAGTTAAGGTGTTCCTAGTAATGACCATAATTTTTTAGGCCTGTATTGTATATCTTTTGTCTGAACATAGGAGTCTATCCATCATTTACTACTCTCAATGTCAGAACGGATTTCTCTTTCTGTGGTTGAACTTTAGGACTGAATATCTGGAAACATTCAAATTGTTGATACACTGTGGCATAGGACCCTCCAGTAATAGAGACGTGTCGCACAATAACACGTGCACTAAAGGGTCATCGTATTCGGATAAATAACGTATACACAGACATAAAAAGCTACATATACTTCTATTCATGACTTTGCATTAATTTTTTTTAAATAACCCTCTTCGTTCGTGGCCGTTCCCTGTATTTTCTGATCAACGTCTGTTTTTATGCTCATCCCTAACATCCCGAAATGCCAGCAGTGATCTACACTTTTCTATACACTCTAATAATAGTGCTCTTTCATCTTGTTTTGAACTCTTTTTCCCCCCAACAGCAATGAACCTAACGTAACCTACCTGTTCTCAGTAGCACGTGGCAGAATGTCGATGATATTGTGAATACTGGCAACAGAAGGCACAATGTGTCCGACATTACTGTTTTACAATATTACTGTAAAACCTCTCAGTTTTACTCCTACATGATCAACATTATTACGCATCAGAAAATATTGTGCAATATCACCGACCGTCTAGGGCTGCTATTGCTTCGCCAACTCACAACAAAATTATAACATCGGAATACGAGACAATATCCCAACGAATCCTTTCATATTCTGAGAAACATACAATACAAGAAATACAAACGAAAACAAGTAAACAAGCTTACAATCCATAACAGCCAGATCAATAATCACCAATCTTGTACTGTTCATGTCGAAAATAAAATCAATCAATTCTTACTTTTCGCCGAAACAAGTCATTAAATTCATCGTCTCTCATTGACTACTGTACAATGTCATCTGATTGGTTACGATCAACGGAAACGATTTGCGAGGAGCACAACGGAAGAACTGCCGACAATGTAACTGCATTTTAACTAATATTCCCGAGCAGTTTCAGATTTTGTCCGTTTTACAGGAAGGGTCAAAAATGGCTCTGAGCACTATGGGACTTAACTTCTGAGGTCATCAGTCCCCTAGAACATAGAACTACTTAGACCTAACTAACCTAAAGACATCACACACATCCATGCCCGAGGCAGGATTCGAACGTGCGACCGTAACGGTCGCGCGGTTCCAGACTCCAGCGCCTAGAACCGCTCGGCCACTTCGGCCGGCTACAGGAAGGCAGAGAGGAAACATTCTTGTCGTTCACCGGATCGCTTAGTTTGACAATTGTGCGCAATATCCAAGAAATCCAACTTAGAAACGTAAGAAAGTGAGCCACTTACGTACCATTCATGGGATACCCCTGCGGCAAGCAGGAAGATGGACCCATAACGGCGTGTGTAGACAAAATGACAGCGGAGCACTCTCCCCACATGTTGGCCACCAGCGCCATGTACGGGAACTCGCCGCGCAGCGCGTCGCGCCGCTTCATGAAGTGGTCGCGCGGCGCCAGGGCCATTGCCGGGGGGTCGTCTGCCGTCACGACGGACGTCACTGCAGCGGCCGCCACCGCAGCAATCAGAACACGCCACATGCTGATCACGGCTCCATAACACACTGCCGCCAAAGATATTCACACCTTCTTAGCGCCGCCAACAAGCAACAGCAGCTGGCTGTGTGTATGAACTGCACGGAACTTATACAGTATCAATATCTCTGGAGTGAGCGTTTATGTCTCGCGACGACGTTGTTTGTTTAAGGTTAGTTCACATTGGGCGTCACGCCACGTCACGTCAATTCACTCCACGTCGAAATATTTCACAATCCATCTCAAATGCTAACAACGTAAAATAACCCATTTTCGCCATTCTCAAGTTATAATAGTGGATTTCATACTTTTGTGTCTTCACACTCTTCATCTCATTATTATCCTTTGTTTTCGTGGAAAATTGCAAATATTTCATGACAGTTTGCGTATTTTTTTCTATTCAGTGTTCTTACACAAGCGAGGTCAGATTTCTGAAAGCGATTTATTTCTTATTTTTTTTTATAGTACAGAGCTGGCATCCATATCGTATATAAATAAGTACAAAAGTTAACGAAGCAGTTTCCATTAACTAAAGTTGTAAGTGGAAAGGTCAGCTTTAGCGAACGAGAAAAATACAGTTGTTTATGATGTTATTAGTTACGTAACAACGCGTAAGGTAAACGGGTTCCATTTATTCTTTTATACTGTAGTTATTGATGGAGGTGTTTATATGTATATTATTGCCCTGGCAAATAAATGTCGATGTTTTCAAATGTTGTTTCACTTCTCATCACTTCAAAAACAAAACTGATCAAGAACATGTGTTATGAAGATGGTTTTAGCCATTAATAATCTTTGTCGTTGTTAGTTCCTCAATTCCGATACTGTACTCTTGATTTTTTGTATCATGGATGGTGATTCATAACCTCACGTTCGCCGTTTTGCAGTGGTCTAAGCGAACTGACGTGACGTGACGTGATGTGTCGAGACATGACGGTTAGTGCAGATGCACGCTGACGTGACGTTGCCGTGAGGCGGCGCCTGTTCATTTTGCTGTCAAAGCTGAGAGCCCACCTTATTCCAGGTATCACATGAAAATTGTTATAGTATCTACAAAACGCCTTTTCCAAATCCACAACACCTACGAAGGGAATCTGTCTGCACTAACAATATAATGAGATTCAAAATACATAAGATATTTTACGGACGAATCTACGCCGACCCGAGATCACGCGATCATGGTGTCAATATCTGCTGACAACACAAAATCAATTCTGTATATTTGAAAGCTTTCTCGAGAGATTTTTCTGCCCTATGACGGAACTCAACGATTATAGCACAGGCCGTTCATAGGAACTTTATATAAAATGGGTACCTTCAGCAAGTGCATCATTCGCACATTCCTGTGTTTATTTCACTTGGTTATTTACTTTTTTCGGGCTTTTGAACAGCAAACAAATCTCCTGCAAAACAGCAGCATATTTCCTGTATTCAGATTATCTTTGTACGTGAATTTGTATTTTTAAGCCCAACGTTTTTCAGTAGTGGAATTAAAAATACATGTTTGTCGAACATTACTTTTTCTTCGGAAAGATTGATCAGTACCTTTATAAAGTATTTTGCATACGTTATAGACACCTCGCCCTTCTTACTACTGGATTTGGCAATGTTTGTGATAAGAAGGTGGCCGGTGGCCGTTCCTGCCGTCACCCGTTCTCCCACGCAAATGCGGAGAAAAAGGTTCTCCAGAACACAGTCCTCTTCTGCGGGCAATATGCGAACATTGTATACATGGAAGAAGCCTGGAGATACTGACAGGTTTCAGATAGATTACATAATGGTAAGACAGAGATTTAGGAACCAAGTTTTAAATTGTAAGACATTTCCAGGGGCAGATGTGGACTCTGACCACAATCTATTGGTTATGAACCGTAGATTACAACTGAAGAAACTGCAAAAAGGTGGGAATTTAGGGAGATGGGACCTGGATAAACTGACTAAACCAGAGGTTGTACAGAGTTTCAGGGAGAGCATAAGGGAACAATTGACAAGAATGGGGGAAAGAAATGCAGTAGAAGAAGAATGGGTAGCTTTGAGGGATGAAGTAGTGAAGGCAGCAGAGGATCAAGTAGGTAAAAAGACGAGGGCTAGTAGAAATCCTTGGGTGACAGAAGAAATATTGAATTTAATTGATGAAACAAGAAAATATAAAAATGCAGTAACTGAAGCAGGCAAAAAGGAATAGAAACTTCTCAAAAACGATATCGAGAAGAAGTGCAAAATGGCCAAGCATGCATGGCTAGAGGACAAAAGTAAGGATGTAGAGGCTTATCTCACTAGGGGTAAGATAGATACTGCCTACAGCAAATTAAAGAGACCTCTGGAGAAAAGAGAACAACTTGCATGAATGTCAAGAGCTCAGATGGAAACCCAGTTCTCAGCAAAGAAGGGTAAACAGAAAAGTGGAAGGAGTATATAGAGGGTCTGTACAAGGGTGATGTACTTGAGGACAATATTCTGGAAATGGAAGAGGATGTAGATGAAAATGAAATGGGAGATACGATACTGCGTGAAGAGTTTGACAGAGCACTGAAAGACCTGAGTCGAAACAAGACCCCGGGAGTAGACAACATTCCATTAGAACTACTGACAGTCTAGGGAGAGCCAGTCCCGACAAAACTCTACCATCTGGTGAGCAAAATGTATGAGACGGGCGAAATACCCTCAGACTTCAAGAAGAATATAATAATTCCAATCCCAAAGAAAGCAGGAGTTGACAGATGTGAAAATTACCGAATTATCAGTTTAATAAGTCCCGGCTGCAAAATACCAACACGAATTCTTTAGAGACGAATGGAAAAACTGGTAGAAGCCGACCTCGGGGAAGATCAGTTTGGATTCCGTAGAAATACTGGAACACGTGAGGCAATACTGACCCTACGACTTATCTTGGAAGTTATATTAAGAAAAGGCAAACCTATGTTTCTAGCATTTGTAGATTTAGAGAAAGCTTTTGACAATGTTGACTGGAATACTCTCTTTCAAGTTCTGAAGGTCGCAGGGGTAAAATACAGGGAGCGAAAGGCTATTTACAATTTGTATAGAAACCAGATGGCAGTTATAAGAGTCGAGGGGCACGAAAGGGAAGCAGTGCTTGGAAAGGGAGTGAAACAGGGTTGTAGCCTCTCCCCAATGTTATTCAATCTGTCTATTGAGCAAGCAGTAAAGGAAACAAAAGAAAAATTTGGAGTAGGAATTAAAACCCATGGAGAAGAAATAAAAACATTGAGGTTCGCCGATGACATCGTAGTTCTGTCAGAGACAGCAAAGGACTTGGAAGAGCAGTTGAACGGAATGGACAGTGTCTTGAGAGGAGGATATAAGATGAACATCCAACAAAAGCAAAACGAGGATAATGGAATATAGTCGAGTTAACTCGGGTGATGCTGAGGGGATTAGATTAGGAAATGAGACACTTAATGGCGTAAAAGAGTTTTGCTATTTGGGGAGCAAAATAACTGATTATGGTAGTAGTAGAGAGGATATAAAATGTAGACTGGCAATGGAAAGGAAAGCGTTTCTGAAGAAGAGAAATTTGTTAACATCGAGTATAGACGTGACAGGAAGTCGTTTCTGAAAGTATTTGTATGGAGTGTGGCCATGTATGGAAGTGAAACATGGACGATAAATAGTTTGGACAAGAAGAGAATAGAAGCTTTCGAAATGTGGTGGTACAGAAGAATGCT